>NC_058084.1:231057703-232312003 GCF_014858855.1 Bufo gargarizans
TGAAAGAAGACACCCCAAGGTATTTGTGTATGGGCATAGTGAGCTCATGGAAGTTTTTATTTTTTGTCACAAGTTAGTGGAATATGAGACTTAGCGGAAAATGATCATTGTGTTTTATTTATTTTTTTCTTACAAACTTGTGACCAAAAAAATAAAAACTTCTATGAACTCACTATGCCCATCAGCGAATACCTTAGGGTTTCTACTTTCCGAAATGTGGTCATTTGTCGGGTGTTTCGACTATTCTGGGCATTGTAGAACCTCAGGAAACATGACAGGTGCTCAGAAAGTCAGGGCTGCTTCAAATGCAGAAATTCACATTTTGTACCATAGTTTGTAAACGCTATAACTTTTGCGCAAACCAAAATATACACTTATTGCATTTTTTTTATCAAAGACATGTAGAACAATAAATTTGGAGAAAAATTAATATAGAAATGTAGTTTTATTTGAAAAATTTTACAACTGAAAGTGAAAAATGTCAATTTTGATTAATAAAAAAAAAAAAAAGTCAGCAGCAATGGAATACCACCAAATGAAAGCTCTATTAGTAAGAAGAAAAGGAGGTAAAATTCATTTGGGTGTTAAGTTGTATGACCGAGCAATAAACCGTGAAAGTAGTGTAGTGCAAAATTGTAAAAAGTGGTCTAGTCATTAAGGGAAGCTGAGGTGGTTAATATATAAATCAGTATCTGCACTTCCTTCTTGCTCATCGGTCAGCATGGCCAGCTCTGTCAATGAGCTCCTCTTCTGTACTTCTGCCGTGCTGTGTAATGAACCAGCCGCCAGGAGCTATGCCTGTATGAGTGGTAAGCGCATGCTACTAGCAATACAGGGAGGCAGAGGAAGCTGTTAAAAAATATATCGAGACAGTAATAACTGTCCCTAGTCTTTACCCTATGCAGGGATCTGAACTGAGCTGCAAGAACCGCTAGGCCACCACCTTTTGGACTAGTCTCTGTTCAAGTCACTATTGACAGACGGGCGTCAAGGGACATCGGTGTGGAGGACCAAGGGATCAGGCAAAACTGTAGTCGGGAACTAGCCGAAGTCAGGGTAGGCAGAGACTGTGTGATCCATTAAACAGTCTGTGGTCAGGACAGGCAGCTAAGGGTCAAATCTAGGAATCGGGTAGAAATCAGTACACTGGTCGGACCCATTAAAGTCAGTGGGTCCACAAATAAATGGATGCCACACAGACATCATCCGCAGACCGCAAAATACATAGTCGTAGAGTTCTAAGAAAAGATGCTCTAGAGTTGTCTTCTTCATGGGGAATGCAGGTGTTTATTAAAACAGATGTGTCAGTAGAACTGACAGCCTCATTAACCTTTTATTTACCGAGTTCCCCCTATTTCCTGTTAAACTCTTTTTGTGTGCTATGATTTCAAATTTTCATTAATAAATAATATTTTAAAACTTGACATTTTTAAGTACCCAGTATTTTTTATTTTATAATAAGTAAACATACAGTTATTTGTTTTCACAACTCCATAGCTTTAACGGTCACATCCACACACAAACACAGGGGGAAGGATAGTGCCCACTGCGCTCCACCTCACCCCTGGACCTGCCTACTTGCCTCACGAGTCCTGATGACAGGGGACAACTGGATGACAGTCCCTTGCTTAGGATATGTGCAGGGAAGACAGACAAGACAAATACGAACGTGAACGGACCGGGTTGGAACCAAGAGAGCTACACAGTGCGAAGGGTTTAAGCAAAGAATGGTCAGGAGAAGCCGGGGTCAAATACCAGGAGTGTAAGGAAGTACCAGAGGAGTCCGCAAAGAGTAGTCAGGTGGGAGCCGAGGTCACAATACCAGGAGGGCCGCGTAGTACCAGGAGGAGCAGGCAAAGGATCGTCAGGGAACAGGATCAGGTAGTATTTAGTAGTCCAACAAATAGCCAAGAACCTAGAATTAACAGGCAACCTGTGGCCAGCAGGCTGCCTGTATTTATAGTGGGGTCTGAGGGTCATGTGACGCTGGCCCACCGACAGACAGACAAGTCGAGCACCGAGCGATCAGCTCGGCGCTCAAGGTAGACCTAGGAACAGAGAGCCTCCCAGGGAACGAGGCCAAACACAGATCCTCGCTCCCGAGCTAAGCAGCAGGTCTGTGGCTGATGGGAGACCGAGTGTGCCTTTGGCGCCCCGTGACAATAGCAATCTAAAGTATTTAGATTTATTTTTTTAGATACAGTTGTAAAGACTCCTTTCAATTGTTCAAACCCCACTTACTACAGACATAATTGACATAAATGCTTTTATATTTAGATCGGTACAGCTGGACATGGACCTATTTCCATTGGTGGCAACAAAAGACAACATTTTTACAAATATTTATGCAGGTGAACCAATGGTGATCTATACCAAGTAAACTGAACTCTGCTGCCTTAATAAGTATTTTGGGAAAACACTTCAAATGATTTAAACTGCTGATAATAAAAAAAAGTGATTGGTGTTTTTTTTTTTATGCATTTGGGCTAATTCTTTTAATTTAAGAAAATTGTAATCCTGATTTGTTGTTCTGTGCCTTTAGATGCCAAAGCTGGAAGAAAAACTTAAAATGGAGTTATCTCTCACTGCAAGAGTTATTGCTTGCCGTTTTCCTTTTCCACATTGGATCCCAGACCATATTTCAGGACAAGGAATAGACACAGTGTGGGTTTATGATATGAAGAAGTGAATGAAAGGAGTATTACCGGATTGCTGGGTGAATTCAAAAACTGAAGAGGAACTGAACAGTTAAACACACCTTCAATTTAACAAATTTATAGGAATGTGTCATCAGAAAATGACCATTGGTTATAACAAGTTTTTATGTTAAAATATTTTTAAAGAATTTTGGTTATTTTTCATTTTTCCATGTTGCAATCTATATTTTAAAATACTCCTAAAATCCTGCAGAATTCGCACTGGCCACTAAGCCCAATAATAGATGCCACTTTTCAGTAGTCCTATTCTTATCACAGGCAAGATTACAATTACAGATTTCACCTATCTGTTGATAACACAGCATCCACCATTCACAATAGGTGATGCCCACAGCTTATCCAGTTTATCGTCTCTGCACAGGTCACAGTATGCCTAGTAAACTCTACCATAGCAGTCAATGATCCTCTTCAGAAACACTGTGTCTATGGCCCGGTATGGCTGCTTTAAATCATATCTCTAAATGCTGTTAACATCAGCTCAGGCAACTTGGCTGGTCCCCATAGTCATGTTCAGGAAACAGAATGAAAAAAATGTACAATCAAAAATTACAAACAGATTAGAAACAACGGATATATGTCACTATCTGCCTTTAACTGACAGAAAACAATTATAGGTGACAAATTTTTGGGGGGATAAAAGGGGATGCCTTGGAGGAAGGGTCCCTTCAGTATTCTGACAATGCTTGAGGATACCCTTTTATATTTAAAGGGAACCCGTCACAATGAAAATGTAATGTAGGCTACAAGAACCATGTTATAGAGCAGGAGGTAATGAGCAGATTGGCATATAGTTTTATGGGAAGGGATTCAGTATAACATGTAAGTTATTCATTTAAATTCCTGGTCATTGTGAGTTTGGAAGTCAAGGAGGTCGTCCTATCGGTGATTGACGGCTATCTCTGTATACACAGTCAAAAGGGTTGGCTGTCACTGATAGGACCACCTCATTGTCTCCAAAGAATGAGCAGGAATTTAAATGAATGAAATACAGGTTATTAAAATGATATATCTGCTCAGCATCACCTGCTCTATAACAAACTGCCTACAGCACACAATCAAACACACACATAGTATGAATTCATAATTTATTAATGCAGTTTAATACAATAATAGACATGATTAAAAATTAGCAGAAATACCTGAGATGCCATGACAAAGGCATCCACCCCCAGGTTAAAGTTCACCCGGTCACATATGAACAGTAACACATACGGGTAAAAATCAGTGACTCCAATGATCAATAATAACCAGCACTCACATATATAACCCTAGTCCTTCCCATGGCACTGCAAAATGTATTAGAGAGGCAACCTAAAGTATAAAAGGTGAAATCAACGCAGTATCTCCCAATTGGGTATGAGGTCGTCACTACATATACAGTGCAATGTCATGAAAGTAACACTAATCAACAGTTACACTAATCAACAATAGAATAAGCAGGAAAAATCACATACAGACCGAGGACCTGGAGGGGAACACCAACCCTGACCTGCGTTTCGATGACTCTTCTTCTTGGGGGGGCAGCTATCCTTACCACTTCCTATTTATACCCCATCCGAACAGTCTAAATTCTTAGCTTACAATTAATTCATTAATTGTACGTGATCAATCGTGGTTATCCCAGGTGGATGCTGTTTTTATTGGAGGTGCCGTGGCAGACGAGGAGCACGGGTGAGCTGAAGGCACAACTTAAAAATACATTGCACAGAAGGATGAAACTATGGTGGAATAACGCCACTTTAGAAAAATACATCCTGAAGGGAAGATGAGAACTTTTGTGGAAAATGGGAGGCGGCCCATGGTTTTTGTTCGGTTGCCCTTATGCATCTTATTATTGAGTCAAATACAAACAAATATGTCTCAGTTGGAGAGTTGGGACCCATATCTGCGTGCACCATTTGGCTTGTAAGCCATTTCCTGGTAAGCACCCAAATGAGTGGGATGAGTAGTGCTGCCAACCACTGAATTTTCTTCAGTTGGAGGGTGACATCACTGTATTGGAGGAACAACTCACTCAGAAATTCACAACCACGGAATTGGAGATCTTCAAAAAGGTTGGATGATGCCTTCCTGGTGTGGGAGAGGCAAATTAAAACCGTGAAGTTGTAAGAAATTCCAATGAGATTTACAGGACCAGGAAAACAGGAAGGTATATCGTTGAAGGTATTATACATATGGGGGCAGATCGTCCTCCACGTCAATTTCCTCAGTCATGTCAACAAGTGAGGAAAGTAGCACATCTGGACAGGGACTCCAGAGATACCCCAAACGTTTTACTAAATGGAAGATGGGTGATGGACAGCAACCTGTAGGTAAGAGATGCCAGGAGGGTAGTCAACAACTACAGTAAAAGATTTACATCTTTTTGCCAGACGACTCATTTTTTTAAAACTTTTTAGCAGCAGAATGGACCCCGATTTTACCACTCGATTTGAACAGGATGCATTGGCCACACTTACGGCATTATTGGAGGAACAAGAGGAAGAGGTGCATAAAGATCTGCTGAACCCACCCGGGAGACCCATAGTCTCAAGAGTTAATGGCCTGAATGACATCATCTGTAAATATGTGGAGCATTATTTACATCCACTGGTGGAGGACCTTTCCTTTATATCTCAAAGATACTATGGATGTATTAAAAAAGGTAAAAGGTATCCATTTGGAACCTGACATGTTGATAGCCACGTGTGATGTGGCATTACTCTATACTTCCATAAAACATCAGGATGGATTAAAAGGCACAGAATTCTTCTTGTATACCACGAATCTGGGTGGGCCGAACGGATATAGAAAAGAAACTTCCATTAATGCACTTCTGCATGCAACATCGTCACATCCAGGCGGAAGACTTGCGTCATAGATTCCAACAGAGAGGGTATGGAGTACGGTGTGTGGAGTGGGCATATTGAAGAGCAAGGACATCACAAAGACGCGATCTCCTGCATAAAGAAAGGAGACAGGATTCTGAGAAGATGAGGTTTATCACAGGATTTAATACAAAGTGGAAAGAGGTATGTTCCGCTCTGGCTAAATATTGGAAAATACTGAGAGTGGATCCCAAATTACAACAGATAATCCACTTACACCCCTCAATTACATACCAGAGGGCTAAAAATCTTACACAAAGCCACTATACTTGGAAGGAGCATGGGCTTTTTGGCACAAAGGGCATCCCCTGGGGCAGCAAAGAATGTGGAAAATGCGTAGCCTGTGCAAATATGTATAGGGCCAATGGTTTCTGGAATTCTGCACGTGAAAGAATCTAGAGTCACGTACCCAATTACATGCACCACGGTTGGTGTAATCTATTGGGCAGAGACAACTGCAGTCCTTGGCGAGACATTTTAAGGAGAGACACCAGTCTGAGGGATCCCTACTGCGATTTAGGGGGATTTACCGGGTTTTTGTCTCTTCTAGAGGAAGAAATTGGAAGAAGTTATTGGGTCAAAAGGAGACTAAGTGGATTTTCACCCTCAATACGGTGACACCGTTCGGCCTCAATGAGAATAATAGCTTTGCTCCATTCCTTTAGGAATCAGTATGTGCATTTGTATTGAGTGCTTTCTGTGTGTCATGTCCTGCTCTGACTATGTACGGAGGTCAGCCAGAATAGCAGCACGTGTTTAGTGTTCTGTTTTGGAGCCGTGCTGGATCCGCCTCCCATCAGGTGCACTGGGTGGGGTCATTAGTTTAAATAGCACTCTATCCCAGTGCTCTGAGCGGGTTATAGAAATCACTCTGACCTTGGAAGCAAGGAGGGAAGGTTGTCTGTTCCAGCTCAGAAAAGATAAGTGTTTTTCAGTTTTTGTTGTTTGCTATCTTGGTTGTGTTGGTGTCATCTCTCCTATCCAGGTTCTGTGCGAGCAGGCTGCCCTATTCCCCTTTTCACCATCTCAGGGAATCTAGGGTGTTTTAGCCAAGGCACGAGGACACTTCATTCCTACCATCAAGGTTTGAATGTGGGCTGAGCAGAGCAGGGAGAGAAGTCAGGGATTTGCTAGGAGGTGACCCTTCCCCTGCTTCTCGCCTAGAGCCTGGTTTGCTGGTTTATCTGTATGTCTGAGATCCCGTCCGGCGGGAATTTGTCATTTGTATAGGTCATTATGTCCCATGATATTATAGTCTAATATAAAATAGTTTTTTCACTTGTTTTGACACATTTTGCACACAGCGCTTGCACTAAGCACAGTATTAGGGTATTATTACATGATGTTGGTTTTATCAGTTATGGATATTGTTACTACTAAAATTTGTATATACATTTTTAAGGCACTTATTATCATGTATACATTTATGAAATAACTAGGATATTGATCAGGTTAAACTGCTCTGTAATAGATATGTAGATTATATTGGTTGGGAACATTGTAGAGAATAGATACACCTTACATATTGGGGAGCCATAGGCTCAGGAGTCCATACCTTGTAGAGAACTTATTGTAACTATATTGATGGCATCTTGCCCTTTCATTAGATGGCGCCGTCTGTTGTAGCTGGTCTTCATTCCGGAACATGGATATCGCGGTTCACGTGACTGCGAGATAATTTGTAATGCCGCAATCTTTGATACTGCGCCGTACGTCATGAGGGAGCAGTTTGCGTGACCAGGTTGGTCACATGACCACCTCATATCGCGGGTTCTGGCAGGGTGATACGTTTGAGCGGTATGTGCAAGCACTTTTAGGAGACACCTGTGGAGTCCCAGGTTAAATGCAAGCTAAGACTTTAGACTGTTGGGATGGGGTATAAATAGGAAGTGGTAAGGATAGCTGGCCACGTCCCCAAGAGGAAACGTCAGCGAAACGCGCATCGGGGTTTGGTGTTCCCCTCCAGGTCCTCGGTCTGTTTGTGATTTTTCCTGCTTATTCTATTGTTGATTAGTGTTACTTTCATGATATTGCATTGTATATGTAGTGGCGGCCTCATACACAATTGTGAGATACTGTGGTGATTTCACCTTTTATACTTTAGGTTGCCTCTCTAATACATTTTGCAGTGCCATGGGCAGGACTAGGGTTATATATGTGAGTGCTGGTTATTATTGATCATTGGAGTCACTGTATTATGATTTTTACCCGTATGTATTACTGTTCATATGTGACCGGATGAACTTTAACCTGGGGGTGAATGCCTTTGTCATGGCATCTCAGGTATTGCTGCAATTTTTTAATCATGTCTGTTATTGTCTTTTTGTATTAAACTCAATTAATAAATTATGAATTTATACTACCTGTGTGTGTTTGATTGTTTGGTGTTGTCAGGTACGGTATTTTGTCGCACACATTATATCAATTATGGCTAATCATTATTGGAGGATACTGCCTACAGCTCAAACACCATGTTCAACATGACATGTTCCCTTTAACTTTTATTCCGACTCTTCTTTTGGATTGTCTCTGCCAGCTCTCAAACCCAAGACCTGCTGTATGGAAGGTAGAAACTCTATCAGTGAGCCACAGGATACACTGTTGCTATTGGAAGGATTTGCTATTACTGAATACCGTGATTTCTCTTAGGCCTCATGCACACGACCGTTGTGTGCATCCGTGTCCATTGTTCCGTTTTCCGTTATTTTCTGCGGACCCATTGACTTTCAATTGGTTCGTTGAAAACTCGGAAAATGCACCGTTTGTCATCCGCGATCGTGATCCGTGTTTCCTGTCCGTCAAAAAAATATGACCTGTCCTATTTTTTTGACGGACAGCGGTTCGCGGACCCATTCAAGTCAAAAAAACACGGAGGCACACAAGTTTGTCATCCGCGTCCGTGATCCGTGTCCATAGGCTACTTTCGCACAGACTGATCCGCAGATCCGTCTGCACAACAGCTTTTTCAGATCGGAGTTTTCACATCATGAAAACTCAGATCCGACAGTATATGCTAACACAGAGGCGTTCCCATGGTGATGGGGACGCTTCAAGTTAGAATATACTAAGAACTGTGTACATAACTGCCCCCTGCTGCTTGGCAGCACCTGATCTCTTTCAGCGGGCTGTGCGTATTATAGCCCCCCTGTAAGAGATCAGGTGCTGCCAGGCAGCAGGGGGCAGACCCCCCTCCCTCCCCAGTTTTAAATTCATTGGTGGCCAGTGCGGCCCCCGCCCCCCCCCCCCCCCCCCTCCCCTATATTAAATTAATTGGTGGCCAGTGCGGCCTCCCCTCCCCCCCCCATCATTGGTGGCAGCAGAGAGTTCCGATCGGAGTCCCAGTTTAATCGCTGGGGCTCCGACCAGTTACCATGGCAACCAGGAAGCTACTGCCGTCCTGGCTGCCATGGTTACTTAGCAATTTTAGAAGCATTATACTTACCTGTGCTGTCTGTGGCCGGTGTAGCATTACACAACCCTACCTCGTGAGATTTCCCTACCTCCTGACTTCCCGTCGCATCGGAGATGACGGTTGGGAGGCGTGCCTTAGTTTTGACTATCTGTGCATGCGCGAAAGCACAGTCTAGGGAAAATCTCACTGCCGATTTCAGCAGCACACTGGGACACTGCGCATGCATCGGGGAGCTGAAGTAGGGAAATATTACTGCCCAGTGCGCAAGGGCGATTAACTCATGAAAATCTACCCGATATACGCGCCTGCTCAGTGTGGGGGTAGGGAAAATTTACGTCCCAGTGCGCAAGCGCCGAGGGTAGTATAAATATCCATTTTAAAAGTGCTTTTAACCCTTTGCAGGAGCTATTCTGTTATTGGTTCTTGATTAATTGTTCTCCTATATATAGGTTCTATTATATAGGGGGTCTGTCTGCGCAGTATATTTGGGGGGGCTGTCTGCACAGTATATTTTGGGGGGCTGTCTGCACAGTATATTGGGGGGGCTGTCTGCACAGTATATTGGGGGGGCTGTCTGCGCATTATATGGGGGGGGCTGTCTGCACAGTATATGGGGGGGGGCTGTCTGTGGGGTGTTTGCACATTCCATTGGGGAGTGTCTCCGCAGTATATTCTGGGGCTGTCTGCGCAGTATATGGGGGGTGGTGTCTGCGCAGTATATGGGGGGGGGGGTGTCTGCACAGTACAGTGGGATGCGAAAGTTTAGGCAACCTTGTTAATCGTCATGATTTTCCTGTATAAATCGTTGGTTGTTACGATAAAAAATGTCAGTTAAATATATCATATTGGAGACATACACAGTGATATTTGAGAAGTGAAATGAAGTTTATTGGATTTACAGAAAGTGTGCTATAATTGTTTAAACAAAATTAGGCATGTGCTTCCTAAATGCTTCCTGTAGGTTCCAATGAGAATCTGGATTCTGGTTAAAGGTATTTTGGACCATTCCTCTTTACAAAACATCTTTTAGTTCATTTAGGTTTGGTGGCTTCCGAGCACGGACAGCTCTCTTTAAGTGACACAACAGATTTTCAATTATATTCAGGTCTGGGGACTGAGATGGCCATTCCAGAACGTTGTACTTGTTCCTCTGCATAAATGCCTTAGTGGATTTTGAGCAGTATTTAGGGTCATTGTCTTGTTGAAAGATACAGCCCTGGCGCAGCTTCAGCTTTGTCACTGATTCCTGGACATTGGTCTCTAGAATCTGCTAATACTGAGTGGAATCCATGCATCCCTCAACTTTGACAAGTCCCTGCACTGGCCACACAGCCCCACAGCATGATGTAACCACCACCATATTTTACTGTAGGTAGCAGGTGTTTTTCTTGGAATGCTGTGTTCTTTTTCCTCCATGCATAACGCCCTTTGTTATGGCCAAATAACTCAATTTTAGCTTCATCAGTCCACAGCACCTTATTCGAAAATGAAGCTGGCTTGTCCAAATGTGCTTTAGCCCACCTCAAGTGGCACTATTTGTGCTGTGGGCGGAGAAAAGGCTTCCTCTGCATCACTCTCGCATACAGCATCTCCTTGTGTAAAGTGTGCCGAATGGTTGAAGGATGCACAGTGACTCCATCTGCAGCAAGATGATGTTGTAGGTCTTTGGTGCTGGTCTGTGGGTTGACTGACTGTTCTCACCATTCGTCGCTTCTGTCTATCCGAGATTTTTCTTGGTCTGCCACTTCTTTTTTTTTTCTTTTTTTTATATCACCCGTGCAAAAAGGAAGGACACATAGGGAGGGAAAGCCGTGGTGCTGTCATGGGCTCCGTAAAATAAAATTACCGGTAAGTAATACCATTTTTTCCTATCGCCCATGACAGCACCACCAGAGACTTACTAGAGGAACTCTTAAGGGTGGGATGTAGAAAGAAGGACCCCTTCACCAAAGGAAGAATCCCCCAAAAAGTTCAAGTCCAACCTATAGTGTTTAAAGAAGGTAGAGGGTGAAGACCAAGTGGCTGCCTTGCAAATTTTCTCAATTGGAACCGCAGACCTCTCTGCTTAAGATGCCGCCACCGCTCTGGTCGAGTGAGCACTTAACCCAACAGGAGGGGACAGACCAGAGGATAGATAGGATAAGGAAATAGCAGCAACAATCCATCGGGCAATGGAACCTTTAGAGGCAGCCGAACCCTTATTCACTCCCTGAAACTGCAGAAACAGTGAAGAAGACTTCCGCCAGGTAGATGTGGAGGATAGATAAGCTAAAAGAGCTCTTCTGACATCAAGACAATGGAGAGACTCTTCCTCCTTAGTAGAAGGATTCTGAAAAAGGGTAGGAAGAACAATCTCCTGAGACCGGTGAAATTTAGAGACGACTTTCGGGAGGAAGGCCGGGTCAGGACGAATGATAACCTTGTCATCTAATATCAAAGTATACGGAGGGTTTATGGAGATGGCCTGAATTTCACTAACCCTGCGGGCGGAGGTTAAGGCTATTAACAAGGCTAGTTAACAAGGAGGACTCAATAGGCTCAAAGGGAGATTCTGATAAGGCTTTTTAGCACTACCTCTAAACTCCACGGAGGAGGCCTAGGAACCGACACTAGGGAGGTTCTATCTACAGCCCTAAAAAATCTGGAAACCCATGGATTCCCTGCTAAGTTCAGGTTAAACAAGGCTGAAAGAGCTGAGACCTGAACTTTTAGAGTGCTGACCGCTAGGCCCAGTTCTAGCCCCTTCTGGAGAAACTCCAGGATAGTATGTAAGGGGGCTACTGCAGGGATGCTCCCTAACTGGATCTGGGGGCGAAGTCTAGAAATTTATGCCAGATTCTGCTATAAATTCCTACAGTGACCTCTTTCTTGCTCTTTAGCAACAAACTAGGGTGTCAGAAAACCCTTCCTTGTTTAGTAACCACCTCTCAAATTCCAGGCCGTTAAGTGTAGGTTTGTCACAGCTGGATGTGTCACCGGTCCCTGGCTTAGAAGCCCCCTGGCCGAAGGAAGAACCAAAGGATCGGACACCGACATGGTTCTGAGCCCCGTGAACCAGGCTCTCCTGGGCCAAAAGGGTGCCATTAGGATTACCCTGGCCTTTTCTTCCCGAATCTTCCTCAAAACCCGGGGAATCAGGGGAAAGGGGGGGAAGGCGTTAGCTAGATGAAACTTCCACTCCTGGGACAGAGCATCCATCCCACAAGGGGACCCCGACTGGTCTAGAGAAAAGAACCTCGGTACTTTCTTGTTTGAATGGGTAGCAAACAAGTCGATTTCCGGAAGGCCCCAAAGATCTACAATCTTCTTGAAGACTAATGGGTCCAAAGACCACTCCCCCTGAGACAGGGTATGACGGCTCAGGAAATCGGCTTGTTTGTTCTCCACACCCCTTATGTGAACGGCTGAAATCGAGGTACACGTTCTCTCTGCTAACTCCAGAATAGAGAAGGCTTCTTTCATGAGGGCTCTGCATCTCGTTCCTCCTTATTTGTTTAAATAGGAAACTACCGTCCTGTTGTCTGAAAGAACTCTTAAATTCTTTCCCTTTATTTCTGGAAGTGAACTCCTCATAGCTAAGCCCACTGCCATCAATTCCTTTAGATTTGAGGATTTAATTTTTTTAAGGGAATTCCAACAGCCCTGATAGGAAGAACCTTGAATGTGAGCCCCCCACCCCCAAGGGCTTGCGTCCGTAGTCAGACAAACTAAACTCTTGATTTTCCAAGGGGTCCCATGTGTTAGATTTCTTTTTTCTAGCCACCAGGCTAGTTCCTGGATAGTCTGGGAAGAGACTTCCAAACTGGCATCCAGTGATCTGCTCTTCTCCCAACTGGCCAGAATCTCCCACTGTAAGGTCCTGGAGTGAAGCTGTGCCCACCTTACTGCTGGAATACAGGACGTGAGGGAGCCCAGGACTGACATGGCTTTCCTTATGGAAGTCACTGGTCTCTGGGTTAGACTCGTAATTTTGATTTGAACGGTCTGTATCTTCTCTACAGGTAAAAAACATCTCTGGAGAGAGGAGTCCAAAATTAGGCCCAGGAACACCTGTTTCTTCAGTGGACGGGATCTTGACTTCTCCTCGTTTATCATCCAACCCATTTTGCCTAAAATGGAACGGACCTCTAGAACTGCAAGACTGCAAGCCTCTTCTGACTGACGTACGATTAAGAAATCGTCTAAGTAAGGGATAAAAAGAATGTCCCTTTCCCTTACGTGGGCCGCCATCTCTGCTACCAATTTTGTGAAAACTCTCAGAGCCATGGAAAGCCCAAAAGGGAGAGCCTGGTACTGAAAATGTTGAAGATGACCATCTAAAAAAACTGCTACCCTTAGGAACTTCTGATGTTCTACAGCAATGGGGACGTGGTAATATGCGTCCTTTAGGTCGAGAACTGCCATAAAGCACTGAGGGTATAAGAGATTGATCGCCGATTTTATCGTCTCCATCTTGAATTTCTTTGGCTGAAGGAAGAGATTTAGCTTCTTTAGATTTATGATGGTTCTCCAGGAACCGTCTGTTTTTTTTGACCAGAAAAAGCGGGGAATAGAACCCTTTCCCTCTTTCCTCTTCTAACACCAGGATTAAAACGGATTATTCTACTAGTTTCACCACCTCTTTTTCCATGATGGATCTTCCCTACACGGAACTACTGTGGGTAAGAATCTGGCAGGAGGAGACTGAAGGAATTCCAGATGTAGGCCTCTGGAAATGGTATCGAGTACCCAAGGGCTCAAGGAAATACTCCTCCATTCTAAAGCGAAACCCTTCAGTCTGCCCCCTACCGGAATGCTGGCGTCATTGCTGGTCTGACTTTTTATCTGAGGAGGGCTGGTTAAAGAAAAAAAATTCTGCTCTTCCTTTGACCCCTAAACCGGTCTTCCCTAGGTTTTCTATCCTGTTCCTGGTTACTTTTAAAGGGACGAAAGGAGCGACTAAACCAGTTTTTACTGGGGAAAGAGCTCTGAAAACCGGGAAACTTTCTCTTTCTGTCAGCCGCCTTATCCAGTCCAAACTAGGACCAAAGAGGTACTCCCCCTCACATGGAACTCCGCAGAGCTTAGTCTTGGAGGCAGTATCGCCACTCCAATTCTTTATCCACAGAGCTCTCCGAGCAGAGTTGGATAAGGCTGATGCATCCGCTAAAAAATCTGCAGATTTTTTTAATCGTAGGGAGGGAGGCCAGTATCTCCTCACGGGGACTCCTGTTTTTTAGCTGAGCTTCTAATTCGGATAGCCAAACAATTAAGGAACGGGCCGTACAGATGGAGGCTATACTGGGCCTAAAGGATGAGGTAAATGCCTCCCAAGCTCCTTTTAAGAAAAGCGTCTGCTTTTTTATCTAGAGGGTCTTTCAGTATACCGGTATCCTCAAATGGCAAGGCCGTTTTCCTAGAGACCTTGGAGATGGCCACGTCAATACAGGGAGCCTTATCCCAGGAGGCAGAGTCCTCTTCTTTAAAGGGGTATTTGCGTTTGAGATTCTTGGAAATAAATACTCTCTTATTTGGTTTCTTCCACTCCCCTTTAATCAACGCAGCTACATTTTTGTGTACCGGAAAAGTACCATGTTGTCTGGCTTCTAACCCTTCAAACATAATGTCCTGAAAGGAACGGGGCTCCCGGGTCTCTTCTATGCCCATAGTAGAACGAACAACCTTTAAAAGCTTCTCCGTATCTTCCACAGGGAAACACGGTCTCCGCCCCTGACCTTCTTCCTCAGAGAGGACTGATATGAGACGTCAGAAAGTTCAATTACTGAAGAAGGAAAATCTTCCTCTTCTTCTGAAAAAATGGGATTTCGCCGGGTCTCTTTACGAATAGGCCTCTGATCCTTTTTAGCAGTTAAAGAGGAGTTAACCTCTGACCGAACCAACGCCTGTAGACACTTATAAAAGGAAGGAAATTCTTCTGCAACTGTCCTGTCTATACAGGCCTGGCACATTTTTTTATCCCAATCTGAGGGTAACCCCACTTTACACAAAGCACACTCTCTATTTTTCTTTTTGGCCACCACTTTCTTAGGCTTAACCTGTAAGTAAACAGTAATGCGAATTAGTAAAATGGAATCTAGGTCATAAGAGACCCTACTCACCCCTTCAGAGGTACCGAAGCAGGAGGGACAGCAAGCTCCTCAGATGGCTTGTCTTCCTCCATGATGCAGGCAGCTCAGCCAGGTCACAAACGGATGCCGGCAATAGGAAAATCGCGCTCCTCTCATAGGGCGCATACCGATGACGTCACCGCCGACGCATACGCCGGTCACATGACTGCAGGAGCGCTATCCGGCACTCACTGCCGAAGCCCCTCCTCTTCCTCCCCCAGGCGGCCGGCGTCAATCTTCGCGGCACCTCCACGGAGGCGCCGGCTTCTCCCAGCTCCAGCACACTGAATACCCCCTCCGGAGTTCAGCTGTGCCTCTGTATGGTCCTCAGCGCACCTCGATGCCGCAAATTCCCAGGGACCGCAGGTCAGTAGCGGAGCGCCACCAGAGAGAGGGATCTGATGCATCCATGCTGCAGGCTTCCCACCAGAGACAGGAAACCACACTGAAGGGGAGGAGAGTGTCCGCCCTTTTTATTCTGCAGGTTTCCTGTCTCGGGGGGCGGATCCTCCTCTCACTGGCAGTGCTGTCATGGGCGATAGGAAAATTAAAGTTTTTTTTTTAACATCCTTGTGCAATTCACATAATATTAAAATGCATTTGACATTCTTCAAACAAGCCTGTCAGAGCAGCTGCCTCACCTGTGTCTTGAGACATATCAGTTATATATAAAATACTCCTATAGCAAAGATCCTCCCTGCCTCCTCTGTTGTGGTAATGGATTTAGGCATCCAGTTGTCTTCTTCCAATTGGCTCAGATGTTAAATATTTAAAACACAAAGTGATTGAGGGATCCCACTTATGTAGCGGTGTTGGTACCCTGTACCCCCGGGATAGTATGTTGTAGGAAGTCTCTTGTGGCTAACAGTGCTTTGTGTTTTAAATATTTAATATCCGAGCCAATGATAAGAGGACAACTGGATACCTAAATCCCATTACATAATACACAATTCTACACATTTGTTGGCAATGCTCTGACCTTTGAGCGTTTTAGTACTCGGTCAACAAGGCTATACTCAAAACAACAAGTTTCCAAATTCAAAAAACAGCAGCCTTTCTCCTATGCGTTTGCAACCTCTCTATCCGTGTATTTGACAATTAACATCTCAAATTTTTCTACAATGGTGCAAAGGCAATGATTTCTTGACTTTGGAAATCAACGGCCTCACAAATGATAGAGGAATGGTTTGAGGCAGTAATGTTATATCAAAGAATGGAGGAACTGTTAGCCCACACTACCCAGAAAAAAACACAATTCCTGAAGATTTGGAGACACTGAAGACTTTATCACATTTGGCAAACAAAGGACATTATAATATACCTCAATGATTATTCATATGTTAATTAGTTTTTTTTTTTTTATTCTACTTTTGTTAAATTCTTGTTTGCATACAGCCATGGCATATTTTTACCAGAATGGTTAACGTATCTCTCAGATTTGTTGTTAGTATGGTATTACAATCAGTTCCCAAGAATGCTTACGTTGACACTTTGTTATGCAGAGCCTATACTCAAGTTGAAGTGCTAAATATACATGCGTTTTTAGTTTATACATGATTATTTTTATAAACATTTTTTAGGTAATATTAATTTACTACATTTACCAGTCAATTACCTATATGAATCAGTCATCATACTTTATTCCTTTGTACAATTTTCCTTTAAAATATTGTTTAACAAAAGAGCTTAATTCTATATTAATAAAAAAACAGAAATTGGAGCTTGTGCAAAATTAAATGTTTTCACAGAAGCACTTACTTCCAGTTACGTTGTACTTTTGTAACATAGCTGTCTTCATTACCCATTGGATCCATCAATACTAAGACCTTCTTGGACCACCTAAAAATATATTTCAAGAAATAACACTAGTTTTGGCTCACATTGATATAGTTTACTATATCAATGTGAGCCAAAACTAGTGTTATTTCTTGAAATATATTTTTTAAAAATAAGTACACATACAGTGAAATCAATAAACTTCACAACAGAAGAAAGTGTCATTTATATTTCATGCATTTTAATCTCACTGTTGCATTTTGACGGAATAGTGTAGTGTGGATATAAAAAGTGTATTCTACAGCAGTTTCATTGATTGAACTGTATACATACTTTTTACAAACACTGTTTCGATAAAAAGGAGATTTTTGTATAACTTACCAGTAAAATCTCTTTCTCGCTCTTCATTGGGGGACACAGGAACCTGTGGGTATAGCCATGTCCTCTAGGAGGCTTTGACACTAGTAAAATGTGTTAGCTCCTCCCCTGGCAGCTATACCCCCTCCAGTCTGGAGAGAGAGCTTCAGTTTGTGAACACTCAGTAGGAGAAGCAAGCCAACCAAAGAAAAAAACATGGAACACCAACCATGCCGAAGGACCCAACAGGGTTCAAACCAGCAACTGTCACAACTGTGACCGAGCAACAATACTGGGTGGGTTCTGTGTCCCCAATGAAGAGCGAGAAAGATTTTACTGGTAAGTTATACAAAAATCTCCTTTTCTCGCCCATATTCATTGGGGGAAACAGGAACCTGTGGGACGTCTGAAAGCAGTCCACGGGGAGTCAAAAACCTCAGACCTATGGAAGCAAGAGTCCCTGCTGGTATCTAAGAAAACTGCCACCTGTAAGACCACGCGGCCCAGGGCAGCGTCCGCCGATGCATACGTATGCACCTTTAAAAAAAAATTCAATGTGTGTAAGGAGGACCAGTAGCCACCTCACACAACTGTGCAGCTGAGGTGTGATTCCTCCGAGCCCAAGAAGCTCCCACCGCTCTAGTGAAGTGAGCCGTGACACCTAAGGGTGAACCCTGCTCCGGGTGCGCATGGTTCAGCACTTGCAGATTAAAACTATCGTGCAAATGCCTCCTTGGAGGCTGTCCATCCCTTTTGAGGACCCACCGGAATGACAAAAAGGGAATCCGGACAGCGGAAGGAGCCGGAGGCTACTAAATAGAGCTCTGACAACGTCCAAATGGTGTAACGCCTTTCTGTTAGGGTGTGAAAGATGCACAGTGAGGGAAGGACAAGTTTCTTGTTAAAATGGAAGTCAGAGACCATCTTTGGAAGAAAGGAAGGGACAGGCCGGTGAACCACCTGGTCCCTATGAATAACCAGGAAGGGCTTCTACGCAGAGAGCACTGCAAACTCAGACAGTCTAATGGAAGGGACAGTGACCAGAAAAAAAAAACCAAAACTACCTTCCAGGACAGGAGTAGGAGAGAATCTCCTGCCAGGCCTCCAGGAAAAAACCTGGAGCATTGACAGGACTAAAACCAGGTCCCAAGATGGTAAAGGAAGACAGTACGGAGGAACCGTATGTGACACTCCCTGAAGAAAGGTCCTTACCAGCCCCAGGGGGGGCCCGAGGGGGCGCTGAAAAGAATAGAAGCGCTGACACCTGACCCTTCAAGAACTAGGCCAGACCAAGGCCCAACCCTGATTTTAGAAGGGACAGGATCGTGGGGAGAGAAAAAAAAAGAAGTGGCGGACATCTCAGCTTTCATACACCCCCAGGAAGGATCTCCAGGTCCTGAATAGATCCTGGACGATGCAGGCTTGCGGATGACATCCGCCAGCGAACGAAGAGACCTGAAAAACCAATGGAAGACCGGACTCTGCGAAAGAAGGCCATCTCTGAGCAGCAGTGACCAGGAACGTCTCCTAGAAGGAGAACGAGGTCGGCATACCACGTGTAATGGCCAATCCCCAGGGTGACTAGGATAGTCGGAATACCCTCCGTCCTGATCTTCCGCCAGGAGAGGGGGGGGAGGGGGGAAACGTAAAGGAGGGAGGGCCCCTGCCAAAGGGAAATCAGGGCACCCACGCCGCAAGCTTCCGGACCTCCTGCTCAGGAGAGAAAGGTGGGGAGCTTCCAATTCAGACTTGAGACCAACAAGTCACGTCCGGGAGACCCCAACGCAGACAGATCGCCTCGAACACTGTCTGCAGTCCCGGAATACAGAAGGGAGAGGCCCTGTCCGAGGAGGAAGAAGAACAGAAGGGTGTTCCGGTCCAGGAATGGAATGTCCATCACGTGGCAAGACGTGACAGCAAATCCGCTCCGTCTGGTGTGGGGAGTCTCGTAGCCTACCCACGGAATAGGCGGTGGAAAATATGACCACCAGAGGGCTGACGTGACCTAGACATTAGTCATGTCCCAGGACCAGTGGGAAGGATTCACCCGTAAAAGGAAAGATGTGGAGTGCTCCACAACCCACCAGCTGGGGCTGGAACTCTGAAATAGAAGGCCACAAAGGAACACTCCATGTGAATGCCGATGCAACAGACGTTTAGTGACTGCGCTAAACCTCCGCCAGAGGACGAAGTCAAGCAAGGGGAGCCACAACTGTATCGCTAGCGGAATCCACCACCTGATTAACCCCTTAAGGACTCAGCCCTATTTCACCTTAAGGACTTGGCCATTTTTTGCAAATCTGACCAGTGTCACTTTAAGTGCTCATAACTTTAAAACGCTTTGACATACCCAGGCCGTTCTGAGATTGTTTTTTCGTCACATATTGTACTTCATGACACTGCTAAAATTGGGTCCAAAAAGTTAATTTTTTTGCATAAAAAAATACAATTTTTACAATATTTTTTTGAAAAATTAGCAAATTTCAAAGTTTCAGTTTCTATACTTCTGTAATACATAGTAATACCCCCCAAAATTGTGATGACTTTACATTCCCCATATGTCTAATTCATGTTTGTAGCATTTTGGGAATGATATTTTATTTTTTGGGGATGTTCCAAGGCTTAGAAGTTTAGAAGCAAATTTTGAAATTTTTCAGAAATCTTCAAAATCCCACTTTTTATGGACCTGTTCAGGTTTGAAGTCATATTGTGAGGCTTAGATAATAGAAACCTCCCCAAAATGACCCCATTCTAGAGACTACACCCCTCAAGGTATTCAAAACTGTTTTTTCAAACTTTATTAACCCTTTAGATCTTCCACAAGAGTTAATGGCAGATTGAGAAACAATTTCAAAATTTCTATTTTTTTGAAAATTTTCCAATATAATCTATTTTTTCCAGGAGTAAAACAAGGGTTAACTGCCAAACAAAACACTAAATGGGTTGCCCTGATTCTGTAGTTTGCAGAAACACCCCATATGTGGTTGTAAACTACTGTTTGGCTGAACAGGAGCGCATAGAAGGAGGGGAACACCATATGGGTTTTGGAAGGCAGATTTTGCAGGACTGGTTTTGTTTATACCATGTCCCATTTGAAGCCCCCTGTTGCACCCCTTGAATAGAAATTCCAAAAAAGTGACTCCATCTAAGAAAGTACACCCCTCAAGGTATTCAAAACTGGGTTTACAAACTTTGTTAACCCTTTAGGTGTTCCACAAGAGTTAATGGCAGATGGAGAAACAATTTCGAAATTTCTATTTTTTGGAAAATTTTCCAATATAATCAATTTTTTCCAGGAGTAAAACAAGGGTTAACTGCCAAACAAAACACTAAATGGGTTGCCCTGATTCTGTAGTTTGCAGAAACACCCCATATGTGGTCGTAAACTACTGTTTGGCCGAACAGGAGCGCATAGAAGGAGGGGAACACCATATGGGTTTTGGAAGGCAGATTTTGCAGGACTGGTTTTGTTTATACCATGTCCCATTTGAAGCCCCCTGTTGCACCCCTTGAATAGAAATTTCAAAAAAGTGACTCCATCTAAGAAAGTACACCCCTCAAGGTATTCAAAACTGGGTTTACAAACTTTGTTAACCCTTTAGGTGTTCCACAAGAGTTAATGGCAGATGGAGAAACAATTTCGAAATTTCTATTTTTTGGAAAATTTTCCAATATAATAAATTTTTCCCAGGAGTAAAACAAGGGTTAACTGCCAAACAAAACTAAATGGGTTGCCCTGATTCTGTAGTTTGCAGAAACACCCCATATGTGGTCGTAAACTACTGTTTGGCCGAACAGGAGCGCATAGAAGGAGGGGAACACCATATGGGTTTTGGAAGGCAGATTTTGCAGGACTGGTTTTGTTTATACCATGTCCCATTTGAAGCCCCCTGTTGCACCCCTTGAATAGAAATTCCAAAAAAGTGACTCCATCTAAGAAAGTACACCCCTCAAGGTATTCAAAACTGGGTTTACAAACTTTGTTAACCCTTTAGGTGTTCCACAAGAGTTAATGGCAGATGGAGAAACAATTTCGAAATTTCTATTTTTTGGAAAACTTTCCAATTTAACCCTTACTTTATTACTGGAAAAAATGGGTTAACAGACAAACAAAACTCAAAATGGGTTGCCCTGATTCTGTAGTTTGCAGAAACACCCCATATGTGGTCGTAAACTACTATTTGGCTAAACGGCAGGACATAGAAGAAGGGGAACGCCATATGGTTTTTGGAAGGCAGATTTTGTAGGACTGGTTTATTTACACCATGTACCCTTTCAAGCCCCCTGATGCCCCCCTAGAGTAGAAACTCCATAAAAGTGACCCCATCTAGGAAACTACGGGATAAGGTGGTTGTTGTTTTGGGACTATTTTAGGGGTAAATATGATTTTTGGTTGCTCTATATTACTCTTTTTTGAGGCAATGTAACAAAAAAATGTAATTCTAAAATTGTTTCTACATTCGCTATTTAGTTTTGTGGAACACCTAAAGGGTTAACATAGTTTGTAAAGTAACTTTTGAATACCTTGAGGGGTGTAGTTTCTTAGATGGGGTCACTTTTTTGGAGTTTCTAGTCTAGGCTACATCAGGGGGGCTTCTAATGGGACATGGTGTCCAAATAAAAACTGTCCATCAAAATCTGCCTTCCAGAAACCGTATGGCGTTCCCTTAGTTCTATGCCCTGCCGTGCGGCTATATAGCCATTTACGACCACATATGGGGTGTTTCTGCAAACTACAGAATCAGGGCCATAAATATTGAGTTTTGTTTGGCTGTTAACCCTTGCTTTATTACCGGCAAAAAGGATTCAAATGGAAATTTTGCCCAAAAATGGGTGTTTTGGCACCGTTTTTATTTTATATTTTTAACAACGTTCATCCGAGGCGTTTGGTCAAAAGTTATTTTTATAGCGACGACTTTTACGCACGCGACGATGCCCAATATGTATGGCTCTCAGACTTTAGAGACACTAAGCAGGCATCCTAAAACTGCGGCCCTCCAGATGTTGTAAAACTACAATTCCCACCATGCCCTGCTGATGGCTGTAGGTTGCCTGGCCATGCTGGGAGTTATAGTTTTACAACATCTGGAGGGCCGCAGTTTGAGGATGCCTGCACTAAAACTAATATTTTTTTGGGGGAAAAAAATGGTTTCCGTTTCTCCAAAGTCTGAGAGCCATAGTGTTTTATGTTCTCTAGTGAACTGTTGGGGATTATAAAAATTTAGTACTCCATGGAAGTGTGATACTCCCTGAAGCAATCGATAACGCAGAGGCCCGGATGATCGGGGCACGTGTCGCACTGAGTGGTGGTGTCCTTCCGTATCCCCCTCCTGCGACACACTCTGCACTTTTTTTGGGTTCGTCCCTTCTTTCCAGTATGGGGGACCACACCTGGAAAGTGTTGGCCAGGGACGATCCGGGCGCCTCCAGTTCCCGAGGTACTCCGGCCTGCTCTTTCCCGGTCCGAAAAGATCAGGGCCTTGAGGACTGCCTCATAGAATTGGAGGAATGTCCCTGTGCTGCCAGCGCTTCGGGATAGTACAAAAGAGTTGTACATGGCAACCTGTACCAAGTAGACCGCAACTTTTTTGTACCATGCCCGGGTTTTGCGCATGGCGTTATATGGCTTGAGGACTTGATCAGAGAGATCAACTCCTCCCATATACCGATTGTAGTCGACGATACAATCGGGCTTGAGGACTGTTGCCGTGGTACCTCGCACAGAGACTGGGGTGGTGCCGTTACCGTGGATTGTGGACAGCATAAGGACATCCCTCTTGTCCTTATACCTGACCAGCAACAGGTTTCCACTGGTAAGTGCACGGGTCTCACCCCTGGGGATAGGTACCTGGAGGGGGTAGGCAGGGAGGCCGCGTTGATTTTTCCGCACGGTCCCACAAGCGAACGTGGATCTGGCGGCAAGGGACCTGAACAAGGGAATGCTGGTATAAAAGTTGTCCACGTACAAGTGGTAACCATTATCCAGCAGTGGGTACATAAGGTCCCACACGAGTTTCCCGCTAACACCCAGAGTGGGGGGACATTCTGGGGGTTGAATACGGGAATCTCGCCCCTCGTACACACGAAATTTGTAAGTGTACCCTGAGGTACTCTCACAAATTTTGTATAGCTTCACGCCATACCTCGCCCGCTTTGTGGGAATGTATTGGCGGAAACTGAGTCTCCCCTTGAACGCAACGAGAGACTCATCAACCGCAACCTCCCTTCCAGGTACGTAGGCCTCCATGAATTTGGACCCAAAGTGATCGATGACCGGCCGTATCTTATACAGCCGGTCATAGGCAGGATCACCTCGGGGTGGACATGCTGCATTATCGGAATAATGCAGACATTTCCGGATGGCCTCAAACCGGGGACGTGTCATGACCATACTGTACAGTGGGGTCTGGTACAGGATGTCCCCACTCCAGTATTGCCTGACACTGAGTTTTTGGACTAGACCCATATGCAGCACGAGGCCCCAAAATGTCCTCATTTCGGCTGCACTGACCGGCGTCCAGCCACCGGGTCTAGCCAAAAATGAGCCTGGGTTTTGAGCGACGAACTGTTGGGCGTACAGATTCGTCTGCTCCACCATCAGATTCACCAGTGGGTTACTGAAAAAAAAACTAAAATAGTCTATTTCAGTAAACCCCACTGTGGGAATCTGGATTCCAGGATTGCCAGCAAAATCCGGAATCTCAGGCTCAAAGTCCACTGGGGGACACCAGCTAAGTTCATCAGCAGGGGGCTCCGGTGAACTTATTTGGTGGGCCGGGAAACCAGTACGAACCCCAGGGCGGCTCGTACTAGGGTGGGCCACAGGATCCCTAGCATGTGGGGCCCCTGGCTCCGCCTGGCGGCGTCTCCGCCGCCTTGGTGGCTCATCATCATCCGATGATGATGAGGAGGATGCGGATGATAAAAGGAATGTGGGGTCATCCTCATCCTCACTGGGGCTCTCAGAGTCGGAGGCAATCTGGGCGTATGCCTCCTCGGCCGAGAACGTCCGGCGGGCCATGGGTGTGTGTGCGTGTAGGTGTGCGTGTGTGGAAAACTTTATTATATGTGCGTGGGTGTGGGGGCAACGGGTGTTCGCGTACTAAAAAAAGGCAAAAAAAAAAGGGCAAGTGTTAGGAAAAAAAAAAAAGTTCAAACTTGCTGATCAGCGGTACAACGCTGATCAGCAGTGGGGTGGGCGATGTGCTAACAGTGGACGGACGCTAAAAAGTGCCGACCAGTCAGCGCACGCAGAAAAAAAAAAGTGGTGGGGAGGGGGAGGGGGGGCTGGTTTGGGGGGTGGGGGGGCTGGTGGTGGTGGGGGGCTGGTAGGGGGGGGGGCAAGTGTCAGGGGGGGGTCTGGGGTCGGATAGATGGATCAAAGAAAATTTGGAATAAAAGTGCTTTTTTTTTTTTTTTCCCTAACTAACTTTTTCCTTCTTTCCCTGCCTAACAGTGCCTCTCCCTCACTGACCCTAACCTACCTGGGTGGCGATGGGTGCAGGAGGGTGATGGATGCCGATTAGGGGGACACAGGAGCTGGTGCTGGACGATGCTGCCGGGTGCTCGTGCAGAACAGGAAGAGGAGGGGAGAGAGGAGCGCAGGAAGTTTGAATCTCGCGCCTCTCTCCCCTGCACCAATCAGCACCCTGGACAGCAGTGTTCAGCACCAGGGCCAGCACCGCCTCTGCAAATCTTCGCACTGTGATTGGTGGTGTGTAATCATGCCACCGATCACAGTGTTTTTCCGGTTCATCGGGTCACAGGACACCCGAATGGACCGGATACGCAGAAAACCGCAGGTCTGAATTGACCTGCGGTTTTCTGCGATCGCCGATACGGGGGGGTCAAATGACCCCCCCCTGCGTTGTTACGGGATGCCGGCTGAATGATTTCAGCCGGCATTCCGTTCCGATTAACCCCCGCGGCGCCGGAATCTCGATTTAAACTTAGGACGTACCGGTACGCCCTGAGTCCTTAAGGACTCGGGAAATAGGGCGTACCGGTACGCCCTGCGTCCTGAAGGGGTTAAGGAGCTGAGCAATAAGAACCATAGCATGCAGTGGTAATGCAAATACCACTCCCCCAGAAATAGCCAGCGCCTGCCAGTTGGCGCAAAACTGAAAGGGGGGGGAGGCTATCCTGTAGAAGTCATGGCACTATACTGCCCCAGTTAAGGAGAGTTAACCTTAAACACTTTTACCTCGGAAGGGCTCTGAACAGGAGCAACAGCAACACTAGCGTAAGGGTAGAACCCCCAGCTGAGTGTGACTACAGAGTCAGTGAACCTTCGACTCGACACATAAGTGTTGCTAGGCAACCCCTCTAAGAAGACAGAGGATGTCACAACCATGCACTAGAACAGCACCGAAAGATAAGGAGCCCATGTGGAAACAGCTACTGTATCCCCTGGCGGCACTCATACACCACAGATGCAGAGCACCAGCACCAGCACCCGCGGTGATGAGGGGGACATTATGAACGCAGCTTTTTACTTTTTTTTTAACTAAGAAACCAGCCTCGGCACAAGAGGCAGGAAGGGCTTAAATTCTTCCACTTACTAACCTTGCACTAGGAGATTCATAGATATGCCAGCCTAAAGAAGTGGCTGGGGAAGGGTTAAGGCCACATCCTCCTCAATCGCCGCCTTGGTGTGGACTGGGGGCGGAGCTCAGCCTACTTATGGGGGAGGGGGAAGTAGGGCGGGAAGAATTCATGCCAGTGTGCCCCCCCCCCCCTCCTCCCTACCAGGGGATAAAGTTTGTGGCCTAGTCAGGCCGCAAGCGGCGATCCAAGCCCTTTGCGCATGGCCGTTTAGGCATCGCTAGCCCTGCATCGCCACCTGCGAAATGCGCCTGGCGTCTGCTATAGACCAGCAGTGCAGCGCCACCTGTGAAATGCGCCCGGCAAGGACGGGGGTCCACCCCGCGGGCCGGGCGGAGAGAGAGCGGGCCGGGCAATATCACGGTCGGGGCACCTATGCGGTGCCGGACGAACGCAGGGCGTTTAACCTCCTCCGGAGCGACGCGCCCGGCGTCCGCTCCCGAAGGGGTGGAGGGTGGTAGATGCAGCATCAGGAGGATCTTCCTGTCGGGGAGCGGGAGCTTCGCTCTGCTCTCTGCATGCAATAGGACGCAGGTCTGACGGATTGCGCTGGTGGAGAAAAACAGAGCACCGACAGTTTCAGCGCCAGGTACACACCACACTCACTGGGCTCCGGACCCAGTAGGAGCCGGAGTGTGGACATTAACCCCCATGCGCCGTTGAACCTACTACTGTAGCAGTGCTGGGAATGGCTGCAGGTGCAGCCTTGTCTGTTTCCTGCCCCGGGTGGCCACCAAGAGGAAGGGGGTGGGGGGGAGACCAACCCAGAGGGTTAACATACCTACCTAGTCCCGTGTACTCACCTCATCTTCATTCTCTTCTGCCACCATCTTCAACCTTCCTTTGGTCCAGCAGGGTCACCCCTTCAGCTACTGGCACCGTAGTGGCAGGAGGCTGGAAAAGGGGGGCTTGGATGGATGACCCCTTGGCTGGCGGAATGCAGGGAGCAAGGCTGCCCTGGTCCACCTTGTCTTCTGTGGGGGAGGCAGCAGTGTGGGTGACCGGCACTGGCGCAACTCGACCGCGGGGGAACAGGGAGGCGAGGCATCTACTGTTTTCCCATCTGAAAAAGAAGGCAAAAAAATAAACTAAAATAAAAAATCTTCAGGAGATCCCTGCAGAGCAGGGAGGTCTTGCCTCCTATTGACACTAGAAAAAACTGAAGCTCTCTCTCTCCAGATTGGAGGGGGTATAGCTGCCAGGGGAGGAGCTAACAGCTTTTACTAGTGTCAACGCCTCCTAGAGGACATAGCTATACCCTGTGTCCCCCAATGAATCTGGGCGAGAAATTAACATTTTTTTGTCATAGGCTTGTAATTAGATATATCTACGTTTCACTCCTTTTTACATTTTATATATTAGTACATGGACAACTGAATTAAATAAAATTTAATTTTTTCTATAATAAATACCAATAAAATCCAGTGAGCTCCAACGTTGACAGGGCATAACCACAGATCTTCGACAGGAAACTTTATCTAAATTAAATGTATAAAAGAAAAAAAATCTCTTTATTGTATTATAAATACATATATTAAATATTTATAACTTGAATTTTAACAAGTCACTAACCTTTCCAAGCTTTTCGATTTCACCATAAAATACAGAAGACAGGACAGCATCAAACTGCCGAACAGGTTCCTGTTCCAATAAATTAAGAGTTATGATGCTAAATATCAAAGGAAACAAACATAACAAAATATTAAACAGAATGTATGGATCAATCACCTGCATGAAAAAAAAAAAAATGTAAACCATATATATTTTTAATAATCTGTTAGCTTCCAATTATTTATTACCAATATATACTTTTACCTCATCAACCAGCCAATTATTGCCATGCAGTGTTTTAAACGATGAAACATACAACTTGTATGCTCCCACAACTGCTTCCACAGACCCAACATCTTTGGCTTTCCACAGCTTTTTAACAAAAAAAATACAAGAAATGTTAAATACAGTTAAAGTACATTATGGATCCAAAGATGCCTCATCATTACAAAAATAAAAAAATTCTGTCCAAATTAAATCATGAAAATATAACACCCCATATGAAAGAAAAATAAATCGTCTTTGCCATTGTCCGTAAATGCAATTTGCTAATGTTGTGAGGCATTTCTGACAAGGGGAATAACTCAACCTGTATAGTTTCTTTGGTATAACCTAAAAATGGAATGGTTAATAATAACAGGAACTGAATCAAACCAAAAAGCCAAACTGTGGCAACTTCATAACAAAAAAAAATATATAACCCAAAAAGGGCAACAAAGCGGAAGGCCAGATCAACAGGGCATGACCTAACTAATGACGAACAGGGTCAAACGAGAATATTAGAACCCAGTAACTGCTACCTCTATCTTGTATGCTCTGCATGACATTCAAATATGCATTTGGCTTAAAAAATAAAAATTTTAATTAATGTTAATCACTTACATATAACATTACTTTAACATGATATAGTAATTTAACCACCTCAGCTCCCCTAGCTTAAATCCCCTTAATGACCAGACCACTTTTTACAATTCTGCACTACACTACTTTCCCGTTTTATAGCTCGGTCATACATCTTACCACCCAAATTAATTTTACCTCCTTTTCTTCTTACTAATAGAGCTTTCATTTGGTGGTATTTAATTGCTGCTGACATTTTTACTTTTTTTATATATTAATTGAAATTGACCGAATTTTTTGCAAAAAATTGTCATTTTTTACTTTCTGCTGTAAAAATTTCCAATTAAAACCACATTTCTATATAAATTTCTTGTTCTACATGTCTTTGATTAAAAAAAATGCAATAAGTGTATATTTATTGGTTTGGGTAAAAAAATTATAGCGTTTACAAACTATCGTGCAAAAATGTGAATTTACGCACTTTGACTTTCTGAGCACCTGTCATGTTTCCTGAGGTTCTACAATGCTCAGACAGTAGAAACACCCCACAAATTAACCCATTTTGGAAAGTAGACACCCTAAGGTATTCGCTGATGGGCATAGTGAGTTCATGGAAGTTTTTATTTTTTGTCACAAGTTAGCGGAAAATGTTCTTTTTTGTTTTCCTTTTCTTACAAAGTCTCATATTCCACTAACTTGTGAAAAAAAAAATACATTTTACATGAACTCGCCATGCCCCTCACAAAATACCTTGGTGTGTCTTCTTTCCAAAATGGGGTCACTTGTGGGGTATTTATACTGCCCTGGCATTACAGGGGACCTAAAGCGTGAGAAGTAATTTGGAATCCAAATGCATAAAAAATGCCCTGTGGCATAAAAGGGGCTTAAAGTATTTTTCGGAATCTGGACGCCCTGGTAAGCTCTTAGCCAGAATATTTACACAACAAGATAAGAAAAATAAATCTATTATTTCGATTCGTAACGCAGAAGGGGAAATTATAACAGATCCAGAAGGAATAAGGGATACCTTTTTACAGTACTTTGCTCAGATATACAGATCATCTTCCGATTTATCATCCGACCTGGCGAGGCGATTCTTGGAGAGAATTCCACCTTTGACCCTAAAGGAAGCTCAAATAAAATATCTAGAAGAGGATCTGTCTCTCTTGGAGCTCCAAGAGGCTCTGGGGTCTATCTCGGGGAACCCATCGCCAGGGCTAGATGGCCTTCCATACGAATTTTATCGCAAGTACAGCGATGTGATCCTTCCTCATATGTTAGAAGTCCTTTCTCAGGCAACACAAGGAGGGCGTCTACCATGTTCTATGATGGAGGCCCTGATAGTCTTAATCCCCAAAAAGGATAAAGATCCGCTAGATTTGAGTTCCTACAGACCAATCTCACTACTAAATACTGATGCGAAGATATTATCAAAAGTTCTGGCTAGGAGGCTCTCTCGGGTTATGTCTTCCATAATTCACCCAGACCAAAATGGCTTTATGCCAAAAAGGGGTACCCACCACAACTTGCATAGGCTATTTATGAATATTCAGTCCCCTGGGGGTGGTGCCCGCTCCATCCTGTCGTTGGATGCTACTAAAGCCTTCGACAGGGTGGAGTGGACTTTTCTCTGGGAGGTGATGAAAAAAATGGGTTTTGGCCCTAGATTTATGGTGATGGTTCAGTTATTATACAACTATCCAGCTGCTAGGATCAGGATTAATGACATGATGACAGAGAGCTTTGTATTAGGAAGAGGCACCCGTCAAGGCTGTCCCCTCTCTCCCTTTTTATTTACATAGAACCCTTAGCATCCAGCATAAGACACGACTCGAAGGTGGTCGGTTTTGGCACAATGGGGAAGCATGATCGTGTATCCCTCTATGCAGATGATATCCTTTTTTTTATCCATCAAACAGAGAACACTCTTCCCCGTATAATGGAGCTGGTTGATCTTTTTTCTCATCCGTCTGGCTTGGAAGTCAATTGGGAGAAGACTGTTCTCCTTCCTATAGATGAGTTGTGAGGAGATTGGGATAGCCAGCTATTGATTTCCGATTCAATAAAGTACCTGGGGATAACAGTTTCTGCCAAACCTCAGGAATACTTACAATTCAACCTGATTCCCTTGCTGACAAAGTTGAGGGCTAAAACTAAGATATGGCAAAAAATCCTGCCTGCAAGAGCGGACAGAATTTCTTTAATAAAAATGGTAGTGCTCCCCCAGGTGCTTTATGTGCTGCGCAACTCGCCTGTATGGATTGCGGATAAGTATTTTAGACTGATAGAGCGGATGCTCGACGATCTATTATGGGGGAGGAAGCGCGTGAGACTGAAGGTGCTTTATTTCTCTATGCCCTACAATCGGGGAGGCCTTAACCTCCCCTATTTTAGGGGTTACTTTGTGGCCTCCCAACTTTGCTTTTTTAATGACTGGGAAAACAGCCATTTCTGTAGTAGATTGGTGAGAGACTCGGGTTTTTCGGATTTTTTTTACTGTATTAGAGTCCGATTATCTATCAAACATACAGACCGGTTATAAATTCTTCTGCAGATTGGCCACAAAGGCTTGGCAGGTTATAAGAAGCTGGTGCAGAGTTAAGGCATCACTCATGTGCACCCCATTGTGGCATAACTCAAAGCTTATAAATCTAGTCGATCCAAATTGTCGGCAGTATTGGAGGACTAAAAATGTTCAGTACTCGCATCAAGTGGTCAGAGGTGGACAAATTTTGTCTCTTATGGAGCTAAAGCAAAGGGAAAATGTTGGTGAGGTGGTTTGGTATGCATATTTTCAATTGAGGCTAGCACTTTCTAGTACTTCTAATAGTCACTTATTTACTATAGATACTCCTGAATTTTTACATGATTTAATTTGTAAGAAAGTTGTCACGAAAGTCAAAGTATCCCACTGCTATAGACACTTAATGAAAACATTTTTTGGGGACGTTCTCTCTCCAGGACAGAGGTCCTGGTCTTCCGTACTTTCAGAGGTGGGCCCTCCTGATTGGGAGAACATAGGGGAAAGTTTAAAGTTTGTTTCACATAACTTCAACCATACTGTCGTACAATTTAACATTTTGCACAAAATATATGTTACACCTATTTGGCTATATAGGAGAGGATTTAGAGTTTCTTCTGACTGCCCACGGTGCGGCGATCCCGAGGCAGACCATTTACATCTGCTCTGGGACTGCCCAGCAGTGGCCAGGTATTGGAGACTGGTTCAAACTAATTTGGCTCGTAAACTCAACATTGACCTTCCCCTGTCCCCCAGGATATGGGTCCTGGGAGACTTATCGGAGGTTAATTGCCAGCCAATAAAATACAGACTGCTGATCAAGGTGATGTTTTTAGCCAGGCTTCTCATATCTAGAGCATGGTTTTCCTCCTCTGCTCCAGACAGTAACAACTGGCTGGGTTTGGTAGAGAAAGTGAAATGCTATGAGAGGATTCTGTATAAACAAAGAGGATCCTACTCAAGGTGGGGCAAATTCTGGAAGGATTGGGGCATGGTCCATTAATCCGGTTTCCCTTTTCTTCTTCTTAATGTATTTTTTTTACTTATATATCTATATATTTTCTTTATATTTATTTATTTATTTATTTTTTCTTGCAAGGTGGGGAGGGGGGTGGTTGGTGGGGTGGATTGGGGATGATCTTACTAGTTTGTTTTTTTCTATATAAATTGTAAACTGCTGAGATGATTAAAATAAAAGGAAAATTATAAAAAAGAAAAAAAAAAGAAAAAAGGTCGTAGATCCTGGACCAGGCAACATCTAACAAATTGTCAGAGATTAACAACCTCCTATTAATGTATATAAATGAATTCATTTGTGCTGTGGTGACAGCAAACATCTCTCAACATAAAACACATTTATTAATGTTTCTACGCCTCCAATAAATTAAACTTCCAAACTGAAAGAGAAAAAGAAAGGGAAAAAAAAAGAAAAGAAAAGGTGCTCTTTAGAATTTGGGCCTCTTCGCGCACCTAGGCTGCAAAAAAAGTGTCACACGTGTGGTATCGCCGTACTCAGAAGAAGTAGGGCAATGTGTTTGGGGGTGTATTTTTACATATACCCATGCTGGGTGAGAGAAATATCTCTGCAAAATGACAACTTTGCATAAAAAAAATTGGAAAAGTTGTCCTCTACAGAGATATTTCTCTCACCCAGCATGGGTATATGTAAAAATACACCCCAAAACACATTGCCCTACTTCTCCTGAGTACGGCGATACCACATGTGTGACACTTTTTGCAGCCTAGGTGCGCGAAGGGTCCCAAATTCCAATGAGTACCTTTTAGGAGGGCATTTTTAGGCATTTGGATTCCAGACTTCTTCTCACGCTTTAGGGCCCCTAAAATGCCAGGGCAGTATAAATACCCCACATGTGACCCCATTTTGGAAAGAAGACACCCCAAGATATTCCGTGGGGGGTATTGCAAGTTCCTAGAATATTTTTTTATTTTTTATTTTCTTTCCAAAATGGGGTCACTTATGGGGTATTTATACTGCCCTGGCATTTTAGAGGCCCTAAAGCGTCTGTCACGGTCATGGTCGTGACTCCTTATCCGCATGCAGTTGCCTGCGGTTTGGTTTTTGTCAACCACATTGTGAGTGCAGCTGGATTGTTGCCTCATGTGGTTGCCGCTGGCAACATGTTTATACTTGGCAGTATAGCAGCCTGAGCTGTTGCTAGGCAGCTCGGTTACACTTGGCAGCGTGTGTTTATTTGTGTGCACTTTCCTTGTCTGGTGTGCACGGGGTTTATTGTGTGTATTCCCCTTTTAGTTGCTGTCTTCCCTTCCCTGGTATGAGAAGGGTTAATTCCTTCCTAGTGTGGGTGCACTGGGTGTGTCTAAGTGTGGGTGTGTCTACATGGGCTTTAAAGCCTCAGTTGAGACCTTATGTCTGAGGGGGTACTCCAGCCTTGTAGTAGCTGGAGGTGCCCTCCTTGTCTCTAATACCAACTGCCAGTGGGGGCCACCCTTCTGGTCATAAATAATACCTTGTCTGATGTTATGTAGATGTGTATGTGGTTGCTTGTTTATTGCACCTTATGGTTTCCTGGTTTCCCGTGTGATGTGTGGTGTGTGCTGTGTCCTTTCTGTTATTGTGGACAACAGCACTTGTACATGGGTTCCAGGCTGTGTGTCTGTGGCAGGTAGGTGAGGTTTTAGTTTCCACGTACCTGCCATTGCCATGAGTTGTATTGGTTTCCCCTTATTTACAGCTTGGCCATTTTAGGCTGCTCTTTCTCCATGTCCAGGAGGAACAGGTAGTCTACCCAGCTCCTAGCTTAGGGACCTGCGGAGGGTTAGTAGGGACCCGAGGTTTCAGAGCATCCTCCTACCTTCAAGGTCTGCTCATGCCGCTAGGAGTTAGGGTCAGATTAGGGAAGCTTTAGGAGGTGACCTGCTCCCTAATTCTGTCTTTCTGGCCGAGTCGTGACTACCATCGTCAGGCATCGCACAGCTGAGGGTTTTCCCCATCCTCAGCCATGACAGCATGAGAAGAAGTCTGAAATATAAATGTCTAAAAAATTTTACGCATTTGGATCCCGTGAGGGGTATGGCGAGTTCATGTGAGATTTTATTTTTTGTCACAAGTTAGTGGATTATGAGACTTATTATTATGAGATAATCAATTTCCGCTAACTTGTGCAAAAAAAAACCCAAAACATACATTCTATGAACTCGCCATGTGCATAAGATCAGGCCTGATCGGGCGAACACTGTTTTTTTTGGAGAGCCTATAGAACATGTCCTATTCTTGACCGCAATTGTGGACAAGAAAAGGCATTTTCTATATAGTTATGGCAATGTGTGGCTCCGCAAAATGCGGAAAGCACATTGCCGGTGTCCGTGTTTTGCAGTTCCGCGGTGTCCGTGTTTTGCGGATCCGTGGATCCACAAAACACATACGGACGTCTGAATGGAGCCTTACAGGGGGGTGATCAATAACAGGGGGGTGATCAGGGGTTAATAAGTGACAGGGGGGATGTAGTGTAGTGTGGTGCTTGGTGCTGTAATACAGAGCTGCCTGTGTCCTCTGGTGGTCGATCCAAGCAAAAGGGACCACCAGAGGACCAGGTATATCAGACGCTGTATGATCGCTGCTGGCAGGCTGTAGATCAACTGGTTTACCTTCCGATCCTGTATGCGTTCACAGGAAATCTCGCCTCTCGCAAGATGATGTGCCGATGCGTCCAAGAGGAATAACCCGGCCGCCTGCAGGACGCAATTCTGCGTTAGGCGTTCGGGTAGTGGTTAAGGTAGAATAGGAAGGAGAGATAGAACACCACATGTAATCCAAGTCAAGATTTATGCAACCCTAAAAAAATAAAAAATAAAATATAATTTTTTTTATATATTCTCATGCAAAGAGTTTTCTTTATTTTCATGATTATGAAAATTGTAGATTCACACTGAAGGCATCACAACTATGAATTAACACATGTGGAATTATACACTTATCAAAAAAGTATGAAACAACTGAAACCATGTCATAGTCTAGGCTCTTCAAGGTAGCCACCTTTTGCTTTGATTACTGCTTTGCACACTCTTGGCATTCTCTTGATGAGCTTCAAGAGGTAGTCACCTGAAATGGTTTTCACTTCACAGGTGTGCCCTGTCAGGTTTAATAAGTGGGATTTCTTGCCTTATAAATGGGGTTGGGACCATCAGTTGCGTTGTGGAGAAGTCAGCTGGATACACAGCTGATAGTCCTACTGAATAGACTGTTAGAATTTGTATTATGGCAAGAAAAAAGCAGATAATTAAAGAAAAACGAGTGGCCATCATTACTTTAAGAAATTAAGGTCAGTCAGTCCGAAAAATTGGGAAAACGTTGAAAGTGTCCCCAAGTGCAGTCACAAAAACTATAAAGCACTACAAAGAAACTGGCTCACATGCGGACCGCCCCATGAAAGGAAGACCAAGAGTCACCTCTGCTGCGGAGGATAAGTTCATCCGAGTCACCAGCCTCAGAAATCGCAGGTTAACAGCAGCTCAGATTAGAGACCAGGTCAATGCCACACAGAGTTCTAGCAGCAGACACATCTCTAGAACAACTGTTAAGAGGAGACTGTGTGAATCAGGCCTTCATGGTAGAATATCTGCTAGGCAACCACTGCTAAGGACAGGCAACAAGCAGAAGAGACTTGTTTGGGCTAAAGAACACAAGGAATGGACATTAGACCAATGGAAATCTGTGCTTTGGTCTGATGAGTCCAAATTTGAGATCTTTGGTTCCAACCACCGTGTCTTTGTGTGACGCAGAAATGGTGAACGGATGGACTCTACATGCCTGGTTCCCACCGTGAAGCATGGAGGAGGAGGTGTGATGGTGTGGGGGTGCTTTGCTGGTGACACTGTTCGGGATTTATTCAAAATTGAAGGCATACTGAACCAGCATGGCTACCACAGCATCTTGCAGCGGCATGCTATTCCATCCGGTTTGCGTTTAGTTGGACCATAACTTTTTTTTGTAACAGGACAATGACCCCAAACACACCTCCAGGCTGTGTAAGGGCTATTTGACCATGAAGGAGAGTGATGGGGTGCTGCACCAGATGACCTGGCCTCCACAGTCACCGGACCTGAACCCAATCGAGATGGTTTGGGGTGAGCTGGACCACAGAGTGAAGGCAAAAGGGCCAACAAGTGCTAAGCATCTCTGGGAACTCCTTCAAGACCGTTGGAAGACCATTTCAAGTGACTACCTCTGGAAGCTCATCAAGAGAATGCCAAGAGTGTGCAAAGCAGTAATCAAAGCAAAAGGTGGCTACTTTGAAGAACCTAGAATATGACATATTTTCAGTTGTTTCACACTTTTTTGTTATTTATTTAATTTCACACATGTTAATTCATAGTTTTATTGCCTTCAGTGTGAATCTACAATTTTCATAGTCATGAAAATAAAGAAAACTCTTTGAATGAGAAGGTGTGTCCAATCTTTTGGTCTGTACTGTATATATATATATATTTTTTTACTCTAGAAAAGCATGTCGGTGTTACCTCAATAGTGCAATCCTTTCCCTTCCATCTAAACAGTTGACAGAGGTACTTTGTGGTTTGTAGGAAACGCATGTTCCGATTTCCTGTGGCAAGTCAACATCATCTTACGGCGTATGGGATATGCTTTGCTGACTTCTTCTGTACGGCTTGATGTGGTCGACACTGATCTTCTTCTTAAGTGTAATCCCGTCAGAATTTGCAAGTTTAACCACCTTGCCACACAACTCCTGGATAATGTAAGGGCCAAAGAAGTCTGGTTCAATAACTCCTCCTTTTCGACCACGCTTCCTCATATTGTAAAGCAGGACCTCATTGCCAACTTCATCCTTGTGTTTTTTCAAGACTTTTTTCGCATAAGTCATCTTATGGCTTTTCCTGCGCTTTTAGAATGTTTTCATTTGTTGTTTCCTTTATCTCCCCCATTGATGTTTTCTTCTCTTTTTCAAAGGAATCCAAAGTCTTCTCATCCGGAATAATGATGTTTAAAAGCTGTGATGAACAAAAAAATGTGTGAGAGAAAAAAAAAAACTCGATCAGATAATATAAAAAAATTTTTTTTTTTCATACATTATCAGATTTGATTTTCTCAGTAAAAGGAGAATGTGCATGTACATGTCCACCCAAGAGGAGACACGATTAGGTTTTAAAAAAAAAAGGTGATTAAAATGAACTTTTTATAAATAAGCAGAAAAGGCCAGGAACATAATTTTTTTTATTTAATCGTATAGTGTGAGGAAAAGGTTTGTATTCATGACAATGTTGTTTTTATGAAAGTTAACATGTTGATCAAATTTCTACTAAAAGCAGAAATTAATACCAAACTTGAATTAAACTTGCCTTTTGATGTTATGATTAGTCTTTTCATCCAGTCCGTTGGTCTGTGGGTCACGCTTGTTGATCTTAAAAAAGTCGTTGATCTTTAAAAAAAAAAGTACATTAAATCTTTTTTAGAAAGAAATTTAAATTAAAAATAGTAAATGACAAATAATCTTACTTTATTGACAAATTCTCGACCCTGGTCTGAAAGAATTTGCTTGGGACAACCATGAATAGAACATAGTGCAAAGATGGTGTGCAACCTCAACAGCACATTTTGTTCTCAGTGGAAAAGCCTCCACCCACTTCGAAAAATAATCTGTATCAGTCAAAATGTACCTAAAACCATCTTTTGTCTTTGGCAAAGGACCTGTTAGGGCAATACCAACAAGCTCACAGACATCCGAAACCTATTTTGAAGAATTCTTATTTTTTTAATTTGCATTTAACAAAAGATTTTCATAGTTTTGTTATATAATACTATAGTAGATATTTACCTTAATACACTGTAATGGCTGTGGAGCACAGATTGGCTTTCCGGAATGCTGGCAATAATCACATTCAGAGATCTATAAAAAATGAGTGGTTAACCTGTTTAAAGCTTTCAATAATATTGCAAAACTCAAAGTTATTTATTATCTACCCATTTAGCAATATCAATGCCCATTCATTGCCAGTAGAATCTTGCGGAGATGGCCGCTCGCGTTTTATTGATGCCTACATGCAGGGCCGTCTTTAATATTGATTGGACCCTGGGCAAAAATTTACTTGGGCCCCCTGGATCCCGCCTTCCCACACCTTAGCAGGCAATCACACCCTCCACCACAACACACACACACAAAATCCGCACATCTGGTAGAGTACAGTGAATGACTGTAAATACTTCCAGTTCTGAAGACTCCAGCGGCTCAGGATCAGTGCTCTGGGCAGCTGGGCTCAGGCTGGAAGTGGGCACCTCTCTGCAGGAAGAGACCAGGGCTCGGCTCACCCTAGTGTTACAGTGCACCCCAGCACCCCACAGTATGGAGTATAGCACCCTATAGTATACAGCACCACACAGTATGCAGTATAGCACCCGACACTATACAGTACCCCACAGTATATAGTAGAGCAGTATAGCAGCCCACAGTATACAGCACCCCACGGTATACAACACCTCACAGTATACAGCACCCCAAACAATATACAATACAGCCCCCCACACTATACAGTACAGCAGTATAGCATTCCACACTATACCACACACTCAGTATACATTATACAGACCCCCACAGTATACAGTACAGCCCCCCCACTATACAGCCCCCCCCACACACACAGCCCACCACACAGTATACAGTTCCACACAGTATACAGCCCCCCACAGTATACAGCCTACCACACAGTATACAGACCACCACACAGTATACAGACCACCACACAGTATACAGCCCACCACACAGTATACAGCCCACCACACAGTATACAGCCCCCACACAGTATACAGCCCACCACACAGTATACAGCCCACCACACAGTATACAGCCCACCACACAGTATACAGCCCACCACACAGTATACAGCCCCCACACAGTATACAGCCCCCCACAGTATACAGCCCACCACAGTATACGGCCCACCACACAGTCCACCACACAGTATACATCCACCCACAGTATACAGCACCCCACTATACAGTAGTTTACAGTATATTAATATAACAGCCCCTGTCACCTTTTTCTGATGTAATCTTCCCACAAAAAAGCTCCACAGTTAACTTCTGCAACACTCCACAGGACCTGTGATGACCTCATAACCATGTGACCAGCAATTGCTAGGTTACTGGTCACATGGTGATGATGTCATTAAGGTCCTAAATCACAACTTTAACACAGTACGATCATGATGCCCAGACTCCTGGTAGAGCTGACAGCCTGACACCCGGGGCAGTGGCTAGCAGGGCTCAAGAGGCAGCTGCCTTGGGCCCCCCAGGAGCAACTGGGCCCAGGGCAGCTGCCCCTTTTGCCCCTTGGTAAAGATGGCCCTGCCTACATGTCCTTCATAGGACAATACGTGTAATTCGCTAAAGATACACCTTGCTTCTTCATTGGATTTTATAACTCTTCTTTTCCCTACGAAGAGCTTTCCTTCTGTAACGAAAATGAAAAAAAATAAAAAAAAAGTGGATTTTTGTAAAATGACATTTTAAATATATTTCTCACAGAGTTTTCAACGGCAGATACTGGACCGTGGGTATAGATGCTGCCACTATGAGTCAATACTACGCTAGAAGTGTTAACTACTCCCCTGCAGTCAACACACCCTCCAGCCAGTGTACAGCAAATCATTTTGTGCCCAAGCAGTAGGAGCCAGAGAAACAAAGCTAAATTAGAAGAGTTAAAATAAATAAAGGCCAGTGAGCCTAACAAAACATAGAATGCAACTGGCTAACAGATTGCTTAATATTAGCATCAAAAGGAATACACATATTGGGTTGGTGCTGTGTCCACCAATGAAAACTTAACGAGAAAGTGATTTTACATGTAAGTTCACAATTAACTTTCTCTCACTCATTATCATTGGGGGGGGGGGGACACAGGAGTGTGGGACATACAAAAGCAGTCCGCGTGTAGGGAAAAACTATCACACGCCCATGGAAAAAGACTTCCGCGATGATGAGTAATCCACTGCCGCCTGCAAGACCTTGTGGCCCTGAGCAGCCTCTGCTGCTGCCTAGAAAAGTACTTGGTCAAACTTGGTGAAGACAAAGACCCTGCCTTATACAACTGCATGGTGGAGATTAACCCAAGAAGTGCCAACCAGTAGTCGATAGTGCCATAACTCCGCTGTCCCAGCAACTATCAAACATATACAACTGGAACGTCCCCTTGGAGGATAAGCCTTTACAAGGACCCTGATGAGAAACCATGTAAGAGTCCGTACAGCGGAAAAAGCTAGACATGGACAATCTCATAGCTGATAGAGAGCCTGCTCTCTAGAATGTGAGGGAGAAGGAATGAAAACCATGTCCTTGTTGATGTGGAAGGTGGGGACTACCTTTAACAAAAAAAAAAAAAAAAAGGTATTGCTAGGAGCACCGCCTTATGTTGGTAAAAGAGAGGTATGGCATGTTAAGATACAAAATTGCATACACTAAGGTGCTACCAACTCCGAGATTCTACAACAAATGAAACAAAAGGTTGTTTGGATGAAAATTGATAACTGGCTACAATTATGGAATCAAACAAAAAGAAAAAAAAAACAAGGACCACAGGATCCTCCTTTGGAAAAAGATAAACGCTCCCTAGTAGCGGTAAATAGATAGACAGGTGCCCACAGAGCCATAGGGGCTTGTGGCGAGACTGAGCGAAAAAAGCAGCTTGACAAACCAGATAATAAAACGGCAGAATCAGCAATATCAAACTGCAGGGCAAGGAACAAATATCTTTGAGAAAGGTAGAAGTTAAGACCATGTGACAATCACTGCCGATAAGCCTGGTCAGCAAACATATCTCGACAGTGTGACGACTCCAATATGAGATAAATTCTCCAGCTGATAGATAAAAAGAGAACTGGGATTCCAGAGCCATACCACACTTGTCTACTGGTCAGGTAGACAGAAGGGGGATACAGACAACCGTACAGCTCAATGAAGAAAGAGGGTGTTCCATGTAGGAACAAAACCCTTACCAGCGGTGGCAAGGCATGACAGCCACCCGCTCTGCCTGTCGTGGGTAGACTCGTAGTCCACCCACTATCGGGCAGACATGATGTTGTCATTACTCATGTCTAAAGAGAGGTAGAACCAATGGCATCACAGCATCAACCATAGCACTTAATTCCCGCTTAGAACAACAACTTAGTGATAGATGATTGGCGTATGGACCAAGCTACCCAGTAGAGCGTACCCGAAGAGAGGAGCTGATCAGATATAGCGATTATGCAATAGCAACCCCTGTGTGACGAGATAAGGACAACAGTTGTCAAAACTACATCAATTCTCGGTAGTGTAAATGAGGAAGAGGCTGTGGTAAAGCCTATTCCAATTTGAGACTTCCGCTTTACAGAGTTAGCCAGAAAATCCTTTGATAGATCAATAATACACCTGAGTAGGAGGCCATACCAGGATAGAAAATTTTAATTCTAACACCATACTACTGCTAAGGACAAAGCCACCAATTCAAGATCATGAAGAATCCATCCCTTAACAAAGGAGCTTTAAAGTAGTGTTAATGAGAATACCCCTTATTCAGTAGTAGAGAGAGCATGACCCACCAGCTCAAGCTGAGGGGGGAGTCCGGAGGACATCTAGTAGGAGCCATGGTACCATACTGCCCTAGTTAAGTAGAGCTAACCTTAACCTCTTGCCGTCACACTAACTCCGAAAAGCGCCTGGACCGCGGTGCTCTCAGGTCTCAGCGAAGCCTATTGGCGTCATCTCGTGAGGCAAATAATTTTGTAAATAACGTCTGATATACCCGCTACCTGCTCCTCTGTTGGTCCCTTTTGCTTGGATCGACCACCAGAGGACACAGGCAGCTCTGTAAGTAGCACCAAACACCACACACATTACATTCCCCCTGTCACTTATTAACCCCTGATCACCCCATATAGACTCCCTGATCACCGCCAGTTATTTAGCTACTTGCAACAAGAAATGACCTAGAATGTCCCTGTATAGGGAAAGGGGAGAACAATGTCTAGACCGATGTAAACCCTAACAGCAGGGACACACAAAGGGTAAGACTCAGTAAAAGCTCTGAGTTAAATAGCGAAAACGAACAGATGGGAGCTCATAATACCAAAAAATATACATGCTTTATTAAGACAAGATTAAAATTGACATAAATGGGAATAATGGATAAATAAATATGATGCCATAAACATGATGAAATGGGGGCGGAGGACAAAAAAGAAAACGCCCCCCTGGGAAGAAAGAGCACACGGATCACAAAACATGGTACATAGTATATGTATGACATGGGAATCACATGCAGAATAAATAATCAAACCCATGTACAAAATGCAAAAGCAGTAAGGTACCAGGTGAGACGCCTGTCAGCGCATGTCCCCTCAATAAATAAAAGCCAGGTATGCAGACAAAAAGTAAAGATGGAAGTATGCTGCAAACCAAAATTCATATGAAATGAATGAATGAATGGAGGAGAGTAGCAGAAGACAGGAGCTCACCAAAACAGGTACCGTGTGCAGGAAAGACCCAGGGTGGCGCTACCCCAACGCACGTTTCGGCATGCCTTCGTCAGGGGGTAGCGCCATCACTGTGAATCAGGTATAAAAAGGATTCCCACAGCCAATGAGGGGATCGGAACTCACTTGTCCCCAGGTGTGTATGGGTAGAGGCGCGCGAAAATCCAAAGCAGGATCGAGTCCACCCACCCCACGGCCGGCGTCCCGTCGGCACGCCCCCACCACGTGATGGAGTCACATGATCGGGCGCCTCTGACGTAAGGAGGCACAGACGTGGAACGGATGTAGAAATCCGTTCGCATGGAACGGATGTAGAAATCCGTTCAAAGTCTCTACTGACCGTCTTGACAAACACGTCAATTGCCGGACATAGTGACAGGGGGGGGGGGGAATTTCTTAGACCTCTTTTTTATAGCCGATGGTATTTCATGAAATACCATCGGCTATAAAAAAGACAACATCGTGATGACCTGCGATGTAGAGTCTCTCTACACGAGTATTCAACATACTGAGGGATTGACGGCAGTGGAATTTTTTCTTCTTGCCAGCGATCTACCAAGAGACTTTTCTCTGTTTCTATTAACTTCAACTTCTCCAATTCGTGCTTACGAGGAACTTCTTCTCCTTTAACGGGTCCTTTTTTCTGCAGCTCCAGGGAACAGCGATGGGGGGGCGGCATGTGCGCCCGCATATGCCAACCTGTTCCTGGGGCTGTGGGATAGGGACCTGTTCCTGTCAGACAGACACGTCATCATGGGCCGCGCCATTTTATGGGCGCGGTACATAGATGACGTCTTCTTGATCTGGCAGGGTACTGAAGAAGAACTTCTTGCTTTTTTTCAGTTGCTGAATACCAATTCCAAAAACATTAAACTGACCTACAGTTATAGTAGACAGAGTGTTAATTTTTTGGACGTCTCAGTGTTTAGAGATGTTGGCGGCCGCCTCAGGACGGATGTCTTCCGAAAAGAGACGGCCGTCAATGCATATTTACATGCAACATCTTTACACCCTAAAAGTACGATCTCTGCTATTCCTGTCGGTCAGTTTTTACGTATTCGGCGGATCTGCTCTGATAATGCAACATTCGAAAAACAGGCTAGTGAGCTGAAGGATCGGTTTCTCAAAAAAGGTTACAGCCATCGATCCATTAAAAAGGCATATTGCGTGCAAAAACTCAGGACCAGTCTCACCTGTTACAAATTAAAAGAGATAAGACACCGGAAGATAAGATTAGATTTGTCAGCACTTATCATTCACAGTGGAACAAAATGAGGGAGGTCTTGGCATCACATTGGTCTATTCTACTATCAGACCCTGTATTGGAAAAGATTTTATCAGCTCAACCCCTTGTCACGGCACGTAGAGCTAATACCCTACGAGATAGCCTAGTTCGAGGGTATCTACAACCAGTAACATCTCAATTGAATGCCGGACAAGGAAGTCCAAAAACTGGATTTAGACCATGCGGCAGATGTTCCGCATGTCCCAACATGGAGCGTTCCTTTGATTTTACAGATTCGTCTGGAGCCAGATCATTCAAAATCCATCAATCCCTCACGTGCTCCAGCACACGGGTGGTGTATTATGCTGTATGCCCATGCCCCAAGATCTATGTGGTACTCACTACCCGCGAATTAAGGGTCTGTGTGAGGGAGCACGTGAGGGACATCCTTAAGGCACAGGAGATAAAGGAGGTAGGGACCCTCAAACCGATCCCTAGACATTTTAGGGAATTCCACTCTTGCAATCCAAGATGTCTTAAAGGCAGAGGTATCGATTGCATTCGGGTTGACTTGTGTGCTGGCAATACATCCAAGCTTCTCGCTCAAAAGGAGAGCCGCTGGATTTGGACCCTTGGGACTTAATGCCCCATGGGTCTAAATGAGAATTTGGGCTTCTCTGCCTTTTTGTAGCTGCTGGGCCCACAACTGTGGATCACATTTTTCTTTTAACAGACCGTTTGTCCAATTATTATTTAGATTTTTATATTTTCATTTCTCCCCAGCCTTTATTTGCGGGACATTGAGCCACTCATCTCTTGATCCATCTTGCACGGACTTCTTTTGGTATATCTTGACCTATTAAGATGCAACCTCGTGGCATATCTCGATCTATTAAGATGCAGTGCGGATTCATGCATTTGCACTTCACCCTTCTCCATCAGACTTTATGCAAACCACGCAATTTCTTCATGCACAATTTATTGTTCTAATTAACCATGTATTTTCTTCAAAGGAATTTGTTTTTTCCTTTTTCTATCACTCCTCCTTGCACTTAGTGCAACATCAGTCACTTTTCATTCACCCTTCTCACCTATCCACTCATATTTTGAGTGGTATATCCAGATTCACTTCATTTTCCTTTTTCCCTTTTTTCACTTATCTTCCTTATTTATTGCAAATCTTGCATGATTTTTTTCTTTTTCTTCTTTTTTCTTTCCCTCTTTTTTTATATTGGTATTCACCATCTTTATGAATTTGTACTTAATTATACATATTTATTTATATTTATATATACACATAGATATATATTTTCTATATCAACACTCACATTACACTTCAATCATGTTTTTAACCATTATCATGGTCTTAATCACAATTATTAATTATGATCCACATAGCCTTTAACCATGGTTCTTTGGTCTGTGTATTAGATTACTGATATATAATATACTTGTATATACACATTCATGTATTTATTAGATATATCTTATTTATTATTATTTTTATGATGATTCTTTGTATGGTTTGTTTGAATATAATATATGCCGCGCCGCCATATATATATGTGGCAATTTAGACTCTACAACTCGTCCTGTTTTGATCATGTTTTGTATATTGGCCGTTCGATCTATTGTATGGTTTGTTTTAATACAATATATGCCGCGCCGCTATACATATATATATATATATATATGCGATTATTCAGATTTTACAATTTGTCCTGTTCTGGTCATGTTTTGTATATTGGCTGCCTGACTCTCCTCCCCCTGTGTGTGTGATGTGTGCGCGCGTCATCCAGCATCGCCTCCGACGCCTCACGTCTGTGCCTCCTTACGTCGGAGCCGCCCGATCATGTGACTCCATCACATGGTGGGGGCGTGCCGACGGGACGCCGGCCGTGGGGTGGGTGGACTTGATCCTGCTTTGGATTTTCGCGCGCCTCTACCCATACACACCTGAGGACAAGTGAGTTCCGATCCCCTCATTGGCTGTGGGAATCCTTTTATACCTGATTCACAGTGATGGCGCTACCCCCTGACGGAGGCACGCCGAAACGCGCGTTGGGGTAGCGCCACCCTGGGTCTTTCCTGCACACTGTACCTGTTTTGGTGAGCTCCTGTCTTCTGCTACTCTCCTCCATTCATTCATTTCATATGAATTTTGGTTTGCAGCATACTTCCATCTTTACTTTTTGTCTGCATACCTGGCTTTTATTCATTGAGGGGACATGCGCTGACAGGCGTCTCACCTGGTACCTTACTGCTTTTGCATTTTGTACATGGGTTTGATTATTTATTCTGCATGTGATTCCCATGTCATACATATACTATGTACCATGTTTTGGGATCCATGTGCTCTTTCTTCCCAGGGTGGCGTTCTCTTTTTTGTCCTCCGCCCCCATTTCATCATGTTTATGGCATCATATTTATTTATCCATTATTCCCATTTATGTCAATTTTAATCTTGTCTTAATAAAGCATATATATTTTTTGGTATTATGAGCTCCCATCTGTTCGTTTTCGCTACTCGTTTGTCACGGCTGGCGATGGGGGAAACCCCCAGCCGTGCGGTACCCGAAGATGTTTGGTCGCTGCAAGGCCAGGACCACAGGATCAGGGAGCAGGTCAACTCCTAAAGTCTCCCTGATCTGACCCTAACTCCTAACCTGCATGGGCCGACCTTTAAGGTAGGAGGACCCATGCGCAGGAACCTCGGGTCCCTACTATCCCTCCGCAGGTCCCTAGGCTAGGAGCTGGATAGGCTAAGCTGGTAATAAGGGGAATCCAATACCACTTATGGCAGTGGCAGGTATGTGGAACTACAACCTCACCTACCTGCCACAAACACACCGCCCGGAACCCATGCAAAAGTGCTGTCTGTCTACAACAACAGAAAAGACAACAGCACACACCATACATCACACAGGGAACCATAAGGTGCAACAAGCCAGCAACCACATACACATAAACATAACATCAGACAAGGTAACAAAGGTTTATGACCAGAAGGATGGTCCCCACCAGGCAGATGGAGGAGACAGGAGGCTGCTCCAGCCAGCATGGCTGAGAGCAACCTACTGAACCCAGCCAGGGACTGAGGCTTTATAGGCCAAGTGGCCACACCCAACGACCAGACACACCCAGTGACTCACACACACTGGGAAGGGAGTTAACCCTTCCTACACCACAGAAGAGAAGGGAAAACACCAACTTAAAAGGAAATAGCACACACACTCACTCACCTGTTACCGCTGGCAACGGCATGCGTGGCAGCCGTCCTGAAGAACAACCAGCAGGCCGAGACCCTGCCACCACATTCACACAACACCAGACGTTGCCGCGGACCACCGCAGGTGAAGGGAGGTGTCCAAGTGCATACAACCAACACTACCTCGTGCACAACAAACACACAAAGGGAGTGCACATAAAAAACGTTGCCAAGGGCAACCGCACGCATGCGTGTTATCCGCGGCAACCGCACCTGAGGCAAACCACTAAGTGCCCCCAGCTGCGGTTGTCAAAACACCAAAACCGCGGGTAACTGCATGCGGCTCCCAAGGAGTCACGACTAAGACCCAGGGTCGTGACATTGTTAGGTAGTTAGCACCCAGCCCACCGCACTCACTGATTAGTCGCTGATTAGCGTCATCGCTGTCGCTAATCAGCACTAGTACTATATAGTATCTGTAAGTGATCAAGACCGATCGCAATCAGATCTATATCAGTACATTACGGTCACCTTAGGCTCTACAAAAAACGCAGTGTTCGCCCGATCAGGCCTGATCTTGTGTGCCCCACCGCAGTGGCAGAATTTTTTTTTCTGATCACTGCAAAAAAACACCGTAAAATCGCTGCGGCTCTATAAAGATCACTTTTGAGCTTTCTGGATCTTTATTAGCGACTGCAGCTTTACTTCGCAAGCACTCCTTTTTACTAGGCAGGTGTGCTCTTTTTTCCTGGGTAGTCTCAGGAATACATTTAGTTAGCCCAAAATGTCAAAGGGGTATTCCGCTGAAGAGGCCTACAGGATTCTGGCCCTGATGGATGAAAGCGATGGGGACGCCTCACCCGCTGAATCCAGTGGTTCAGAATATGAACCTGTAGACAACAGTGGCACTCTAACCGCTAGTGAAGATGACGAGGTTGAGGTCCCTGCTACGGTCATGCGTACCCGACCCCATGTCAGTGTTCTGCATACCCCGCGTGATGAGCCTCATTTGCAGCAGAGTGGTGCTAGCGCTGATCTTTTTTATGGTGCAGCATACACCAGCAGCGCAGCACATCCTGGACCTTCTACCAGCACGGCCGTATTCCCTGGTGAAGTGGCGAGCACCAGAAGGGCAGTTCAAGCTGGTACGGTGGCACGTGCAGTAACTCCCCCGTCGCAGCCACCACGTTCACAGGCCCGTAGAGCCCTCAGTCTCCCAGAGGGGCTGGCAAACCCAAATTGGCAATCCCCTGCTTCTGCCGCACCCGTATTGCCCCCTTTCACCGCCCAGTCTGGAGTTCATGTGGAGACAGCTCATTTAGGATCGGCCCTTGAGTTTTTTGAGCTGTTCTTCACCGCGGATCTCTATGACTCATTTGTGGCAGAAACCAACCGCTACGCCACACAGTATATAACCGCCAATCTGGAAAACTTCTATGCCCAGCCTTTCCCGTGGAAACCAGTCACAGTTTCCGAATTTAAAATATTTTTGGGCCTTATCCTCAGCATGGGTCTAACTAAAAAAAAAAAAAGTATTGCGGTCCTATTGGTCTAAAGATCCAATACATTACATGCCCATGTTCTCTGCTGCTATGTCCGGGGCGCGTTTTCAGGGCATCATGCGCTTTATGCATTTCACTGACAATAAAACCTGTCATCCAAGAGACCACCCTGCTTATGACCGGCTCCACAAAATTCGGCCCTTCAGACCATTTGTCATCCAGGTTTGCACATGTGTATACCCCCAATCAGAACATCTGCATAGACGAGGCCATTATACATTTTACCGGTCACCTTGGCATCAAACAGTACATCCCCAACAAGCGCGCCTGTTATGGGGTCAAACTGTATAAACTGTGTGAAAGGGCCCCAGGCTATACATATGGTTTTAGGGTCTATGAGGGAAAAGACTCAAAACTGGAGCAGGTCAGGTGCCCTGACTACCTGGGGGGCAGTGGCAAGATTGTCTGGGACTTGGTGTCACCTTTACTCCACAAGGGGTACCACTTATACGTGGACAATTTTTACACAAGCGTGGCCCTCTTTTGGCACTTACATCTAGTCGGAATTCAATGCTGTGGCACCGCGCGACCTAGTCACCGGGGCTTCCCCCAATGGCTGGTTAGTACCCGACTTGCACGGGGGAAGAGGGCTGCCTTGTGTGACCAAGAACTGCTCACGGTGAAGTGGAGGGACGTTTACCTTCTGTCTATCATTCACGTAGACACGACAGTACAAATTGAAAGGGCAACTGGAGTCATTGAGAAACCCCTTTCTGTCCACGACTATAACCTTCACATGGGAGGGGTGGACTTCAATGACCAGATGATTGGCTCCCTATTTAGTGTCTTGCCGGACAAGAAGGTGTCTGTTTATTTAATTCAATTGCCTGTCTATAATAGTTTTGTTCTCTACAGTAAGGCTGGGAGAACAGGATCCTTCCTAAAATTCCAGGAAGAGATCATATCGGAACTCCTGTATCCAGGAGGGTCCGTGCCCCAAGTCCCTGATGTAGTGAGCCGGCTACATGACAGACACTTCCCGAGTGTCTATCCTGATACCCCAACTCAACATTCCCCAATAAAAAGATGTAGTGTCTGTAGCAGGGGTGGAATGAGGCGTGACACCACCGGTTTTTTGTCCTGACCAGCCTGTCCTATGCATAGGGGAGTGTTTCCGCAAGTGCCACACACAGGTACACTATTAGTATAGGAATTGCGTTACACAGGGGTCTTAGGGCCCTTTCACACAGAGCTGCTACAAACCTCTCCTTTCACCTGGGACAAAGTGCATAATGTACTTCGCCACATCTCTGGGCGATTTGTGCTTTGCACATTGTCCCATGGGGAAGGAGAGGTTTGTCCTCTAAATGTTAAAAAAAAAAAAAAAAAAAAGGTTAGCAAAAAAGTTAATGTTCTGTTTCAAATGTTATATAAACTTTATAAAAGTTATAATAAATTTATTGCGTTGCTGCCTGTTTGTTTTTGCTTTTTTTTACCTTCTAGGTGGACCAAGCGATCAACCAGCTGCAGCACTGATGTGCATTCTGACAGAAGCATTGCGCTGCTGTTTAGATTACACAAAGTCGGTGTATGCGGCGCTGCAAGATGAGATTTCTCTGCAGTAAAAAAGATATGTTTGACGAGGATAATGAGCTGAGGGGCAGTGTTCATATGCTTTGGCAAACACTTTGCATAAAAAATAAAATAAAAAATAAAATGAATTCTGGCAATGATTTATTAATCCACATCGATTGATGTGAATGGAGAAATCAGGTTTGCCAGGGCATACGAGCTGAAGTGGGCAACACTCCGCTTAAGGAAGGGGGTAGCTAAACACTCATAACCGTATACAATGGTAGTGTAATTACCCCATCTATAGAAGGAAGTAATGCCTCCATCAAGCACTGCACTCAGTGGTAATGCAATTGCTAGACCTATCGAGAGGTCACGCATACAATAGAAATGTATCTGGAAGTAGCGCAAGTGCGCCACCTATGGAAGTGGGTAATGCATACTGCAGGAACAAAATCCTATGGCACGGAAATTTCACCGTTTATTTACATAATGCATATGTCGAGGTGTTTTGTACCCAGTGGCCGTGCAATTACTGCACCTAAGTAAGAGTGTAATGCATAAGGTAAACACTGAAACCAGTGATAATGCTATAATGGCACCTATGGGAGAGGGTAATGCGGACGTGACCGAGGATCAATATGTCCTGCTCTTGATTGAGGGGTAGAACTGCGTACAGAATCTTGACCATGGCAGTTGCATTTTGCACTGGTGGGGATTTGACAAACAAACTACACAGGATGTTGAAAAAGGAACTTTGAAAGGTCCACCCACCAGATTGCGCAGGCAGTGCTTTATCAACCAAACCCCGGAGAGTGGATTGGGAACTTCAGAAGGTCCTACATTAGATAGCATAGGTGGAGCTGTAAAGCAAACGGCCCGGGATAGCAGTTTGGGAATTCTTCTGATGACCTCCACTGAATTTGCACAGGTGGAGAATTATAAACCAAACGGCCACAGAAGGTGGATTGGAAATCCTTCAGATGTCCTCCAATGGATTTCACAGACGGAGCATCATCAACAAACCGGCCACAGAGGGCGGATTGGGAAACTGAAAGATAGATCCTACACTGTCCAGGATAGGGCACGGGCCCAGTCTAGTACCAAACGGTCTCCTTCGATGTGGGCTGAGGGGGGCAGGACCTGTATGGTGCACGTTTTAGATATTTTTTTTTATATATAAACTGAAGCCCCAGTCTTTGGACAAGAGGCAGGAAGGGGTTGAATTAGTCAACAATAAGGCACATTGACTGCAGACAGCAACCACGGATAATATGGTCTGGACATGAAGGATTGAGAATCCCTTGAGGACCGGGGCCAGATCTAAGCGGGCTCATGGGGAGGGGAACAGATAGGCTGGAACAAATAGCCTTAGATAGTTGTAAAGGCCCCCTTCCCACCGAGAAAGACATTGTGGACTATTATTCGGCAAGCCGGTGCCTAAGGTTTTTGTCGCACGGGGAACCGGTAAGCATTGCCGTTCAGCTGGAGAAAAATGTAACCCGAATCTGTGCACAAAATGCACCCGCTTCAGTGTAGGCTGGAGAGACAGGTAGGCCTGAATAGAAACCCATGGGTTAATTTTCAGGCACAATGCTGACTGAAACGCTTTTCAGCCGGCCGGGGAATGGTGGGACCCAGAGCGGCAAACGCAGGTGTTCACCTAATCTGGAATACTAACACCATCTTCATGCTCTTCTCTTCACCAATCCTCAGCTTACCAGAAGGGTCACCTCTTCAGCAGCTGGCACACGAAGTGGCAGGAGACTGGAATTGCAGTGGGATTCAGGTGACCTCTTGACTGGGGGGAAGCAGGGCTGCCCTGGTCAACATTTTATTCTTGGGGAGGTCGGGTGGTGAGTGATTCAGAAACCAGCCTTGCTCGCTGAGTACACTGAGTGGCTAGGCGACTGTTTACGAAAACGTGTTTAGGGGGAAAAAAATAAAAATAAGTCGCCCTGCATTAAGCAGGGAGGTCTGACTCCATGCTACACAGAGCTAAAAAAATAACATGCTCTCTCCAGGCTGGAGGGGATATAGCCTGCAGGGGAGGAGCCAAGTCTTTTTCAGCCTAGTGTTGCATACTAGTGGCATGAAAACAATGATACTCATGGTACTTTGTCCCAAAATGATACGATTGATAAATTAACAGCTATATTCATTCCAAACCGATCTTTACAAACTAATAAGTGACTGTATTTATGATACTCACCCTTTAAAGAAAATTTTGGAGTAGTCTGCCTCTGTGTTTGTGTGTTGGAGAATAATGGGTATTCTCCAACACTGAGGAATTTGAAGATCTCGTCGTACTTGATCATATATATATATATATATATATATATAATGTATAGCGAAGAAAACCGGACAGCACTCCACATGGGTGAATAAACACCATTTGCTTTTTTTACCTGGAGTGCTGTCCGGTTTTCTTCACTATTACTACAGGGTAAGCAGCTATACAGCTATATCCCTGGACCTAGCACCCGCCAGCTCTTTTTTCCAGTGCCGCCATCACTATATATATATATATATATATATATATATATAGTGACAGTCCGTTATTTAGCTCACCTTTCCAGAGGTGAAAAGGTAGGGGGATTAGTCAGATTATTTTGCACAAGGAGACCTCAGGAGACTGAAGTGCATTTCAACTGGCTTCCCGCCAGCTTTATTTCACAGGTTGCATTAAAACACAAAAACATAAACGGAACACCTAGCCTTGTCCAGGCTCTAACTAAACAAGGACGTGGATGAGCTATCCTCAGTCCACCCAAAATATGCACGCTGTCTGAAAAAGCAACCTGTGAAACTTGCAGTTTTCAGGCTCTGGACCTTCAGGATCCCTCAGTGAGATGTGGCTTCTCTCACTCCCAGGAAGTTCTGAGCAAGTGTGTTGACAGCCCAGTTATCTAGCAACTCCCCATGTGCAGCTCATTAGGACCCAGGCTTATTTTTATTTTTTTTAACCCTTTCCTAAATAACTTTCTTCAGCATGCTAAGAACCTGGGAGACACATATATACCCTCAATTACTTCACCCTGTGAGACACCACATTTCCCCCCCCTTTTGCACTAACCTATGGGTTGGGGCACCCTGGCTTGACAAACAGTAAGTACGAGACAAACCATCTACATTTCCCTGGAGGCTGCCTGCTCGGTGCTGTACTGTGAACCTAAAAGGCTGGAAAGACAGAAACCACCCGGTAACCCTACTATTCTTTTCCTTGTTATTCTGCATCCAGGGATGCATGGTCTATGATGAGGGTGAATTCCCTGCCCAGTAGGTAGTATTTGAGAGCGTCCAGGGCCCATTTAATGGCCAAAGCCTCTTTCTCTACAGTGGCATACCTCTTTTCATGGTCATTCAGCTTCCGACTTATGTATAAGACAGGGTGTTCTTCCCCATCAATTATTTGTGATAACACTGCTCCTAACCCAGCCTCCGAAGCATCGGTTTGCAGTGAGAAGGGCTTATGAAAATCCGGACATACTGGGAGCACAGGGCTTGTTTCAAGGATTGGAACGCCCTCTCTGCCTCTGGGGTCCATTTTATCATCACCAAATTATTTCCTTTTGTAAGATCGATTAAGGGAACCGCCATAGATGCAAAATTTGGAATAAACATTCTGTAATACCCTGCAATTCCTCAAAACAACCTCACTTGCTTCTTGTTTAGGGGTCTAGGCCAGTTTTGTATTGCGTCCATTTTGTTTAGCTGGGGTTTGATCAGACCTCGCCCAATGGTGTATCCCAAATACTTGGCTTCTTCCAAGCCAATGGCACACTTTTTAGGGTTTGCGGCGAGACCCGTCTGTCTTAGTGAATCCACAACCGCCTGCACTTTTTGTAGGTGAGACTCCCAGTCGCTACTGTAAATTACTACATCATCCAGATATGCTGATGTATAACCAATATGTGGTCTTAGGATCCTATCCATCATACGCTGAAAAGTCGCCGGGGCCCCATGGAGGCCAAATGGCAACCTAGTGTATTGGAAATGACCGTTGTGTGCAGAAAAAGCCGTCTTTTCCTTGGCCCTTTCAGTTAGCGGAATTTGCCAGTACCCTTTAGTTAAGTCCAATGTTGTTAAGTACTGAGCACTACCCAGCTTGTCTATTACCTTGTCTACTCTTGCCATTGGGTAGATGTCAAACTTTGAGACAGAGTTTAACTGGCGATAGTCATTACAGAACCTTATGGACCCATCAGGTTTGGGAATTAAAAGGATGGGACTAGACCACTCACTTACGGACTCTTCTATTACCCCTAGGTCTAACATCTTGTTAATCTCTTGGGTAATGACCTCCCGACTTGCTTCTGGGACCCGGTAGGGCTTAATCTTCACCTTAACACTGGGTTCTGTGACAATATCGTGTTTTATCACATGAGTGAGGCCTGGGAGTTCTGAGAAGAAATCGTTATTTCTCATAACTAATTCCTGTGATTCCTGTTTTTGATGGGGAAACAGGGACTCAGCAATTCTAACCTCAGGTATGGTGTAGCTTCGTGGTACAGAGTTTACCACCAGAGCTTCCCTATCTTTCCAGGGCTTTATCAAGTTAATATGATAGTTCTGTTCGGGTTTTCTCTTCCCAGGCTGATGAACTAGATAGTTCACCTCGCTTATCTTTTTAACAATTGTGAAGGGCCCTCGCCATTTTGCTAAGAATTTGCTCTCTACTGTGGGTATTAATACAAGCACCTGGTCCCCTAGACTAAAATCACGCATTTTCACACCCCGGTTATATATTCTACTTTGGGCCTGTTGGGCTTGCTGCATATGTTCTCGAACCAAGGGCATGACTGCCTTGATCCGCATGTACTCCCAAATAGTACCAATCAAACCGTCATCTCATCCCGCAAAAATCATACCCTACCTAAGATAATCGCCCAAAAACTGAAAAAACTATGGCTCTCAGACTATGGAAACACTAAAACATTATTTTTTTTGTTTCAAAAATGAAATCATTGTGTAAAACTTAAATAAATAAAAAAAGTATACATATTAGGTATCACCATGTCCGTATCGACCGGCTCTATAAAAATATCACATGTGACCACCGTAAAAAAATAAAAACGGTGTAAAAAAAATCCAATTTTTTGTCATCTTATGTCACAAAAAGTGTAATAGCAAGCGATCAAAAAGTCATATGCACCCCAAAATAGTGCCAATCAAACCATAATCTCATCCCGCAAAAAACGGAGACCCTACTTAAGATAATCGCCCAAAAACTGAAAAAACTATGGCTCTTAGACTATGAAGACACTAATTTTAGACACATTTTTTTGTTTGAAAAATGAAATCATTGTGTAAAACTTACATAAAAAAAAAAATATATACATATTAGTTATCGCCGCGTCCGTGACAACCTGCTCTATAAAATTACCACATGATTTAACCTGTCAGATGAATGTTGTAAATAATTTTAAAAAAGCGTGCCGAAAAGGCTATTTCTTGTTACCTTGCCGCACAAAAAGTGTAATATAGAGCAACCAAAAATCATATGTACCCTAAAATAGTACCAAAAAAACTGCCACCCTATCCCGTAATTTCTAAAATGGGCTCACTTTTTGGGAGTTTCTACTCTAGGGGTGCATTAGGGGGGCTTCAAATGGGACATGGTGTAAAAAAAAAACAGTCCAGCAAAATCTGCCTTCCAAAAACCGTATGGCATTCCTTTCCATCTGCACCCTGCCGTGTGCCCTTACAGCGGTTTACAACCACATATGGGGTGTTTCTGTAAACTACAGAATCAGGGCCATAAATATTGAGTTTTGTTTGACTGTTAACCCTTGCTTTGTAACTGGAAAAAAATAAATATTAAAATGGAAAATCTGCCAAAAAAGTTAAATCTTGTGCAACACCTAAAGGGTTAACAAAGTTTGTAAAATCAGTTTTGAATACCTTGAGGGGTGTAGTTTCTTAGATAGGGTCACTTTTTTGGAGTTTCTACTCTAGGGGTGCATCAGGGGGGGCTTCAAATGGGACATGGTGTCAAAAAAACCAGTCCAGCAAAATCTGCCTTCCAAACACCATACGGCGCACCTTTCCCTCTATGCCCTACTGTGTGCCCATACAGCAGTTTTACGGCCACAAATAGGGCGTTTCTGTAAACGGCAGAGTCAGGGCAATAAAGATACAGTCTTGTTTGTCTGTTAACCCTTGCTTTGTTAGTGGGAAAAATGGGTTAAAATGGAAAATTAGGCAAAAAAAATAAATTCTCAAATTTCATCCCCATTTGCCTATAACTCTTGTGCAACAGGGTTAACGAAGTTTGTAAAATCAGTTTTGAATACCTTGAGGGGTGTAGTTTATAGAATGGGGTCATTTTTGGGCGGTAGCTATTATGTAAGCCTCGCAAAGTGACTTCAGACCTGTAGTAGTGTTGTGCTTTTCATAAGTTTAAACAGTTATATCTACTTGTGGTCGTGGCAACCAAGAGAATGCACCCCGTCCCACCTGAGACTACCTTGCCCCTAAGCGGTTAGAGTTATGCCGCAACCGCGCCGTAGTAGGGACACCTGAAAGAGGGCAAAAGACATACTGAGTAGCAGGAGTAATTATTACAGCATAGATCACAAAAGCAGACTTTGGAAAGCCATTTACATCTTAGTTTTGGGGTAAGGAATATAGCGGCTAAAACACGAGGAGCGCCAACGACCCAACTTCTGGATGGCATGCGCTGGTACCTGATTCTTGTAGGCTGTGGATGCTGCACCTATACGAACAGATGTCCTGAGATCGTAGCTGGGTCGCCGCCCAAACTGGCAACTAAGGAGCGTATGTGAGACATGAACTGGTGAGTAGTGAGTGGTACCACCCTGAAAGGCAATAGTGGACTATCTGGCCTGAACCCAGCTAAGGCTATCTGCAGCTGATGAAGAACTCTGACAGGGCACAATCGATGAGACATAGGGAACTAGGACGTTGGGACTGGGGGACCTGTCTGCGAGGTCTTGGATGTCCTCAGCAGCAGCACGTAACCCTCGGGACCCTGGACCAACTGGCTGACTGTGAGAAACTTGCTACTATAGGGGAACAAGTAAACTCCCCAGGCCTCAAGAAACCATAGAAGGCTAAATAAACAGTGGATTTAAGCACCAGGCTGGGCAAAACCCCGAAAGAGTTCCTATTCAGGATGTCAGATAGGTTACGAAAAGCAGTCCAGTAACAGCTTGGCTACGTACTTGGCCTCCTGGTCCACATCTGCTCAAACCCTCAACGTAGCTTTGACAGCATGCACAGAGAACGCCGATGTTTGCAGGAAACCTGGGATTTGTCTCACCTCAGCAGGCCACTCGCCTGCAACCAAGTGGGTGCCAAAATAGCAGCAAAACCTGAGCTAGCAGGTCTCTTGGGGGAGACCGGGACACCTAACTGGGAAAACAGCTCAACAATCTCCCCAGCCCTAAGGGGGCTGACCCTGGTCTCGAGATCAGCAGGAAGTAATCTGAATAATGAATAAATTCACAGTGTACCTTATATTCTAAAACCCAATGGAGGCCTGAGCCAACTGATCAAAGAGCCACGGGCTGCTCCTAGAACAGAAAGTGAGTTTGGTGGAAAAGTAGTATCGGACCTTCTACTTATCAATAGAAGAATACCTCATGCCCACTTACTCTGAAGGAATGAGGGAGTTTAGACTAGGGACATGGGAACCATGTGGGGCTGACAGGTCGATGATAAGTCTCCCCTTCTTGCTAAACATACCTGTGACCACCCCATCGGGACTAACTCTCCACCGCTGAAAGGGGGGCAGTTCAAAAGGACTTCTCCAACTCGGTTTCAAGAACAGACACCCAGAAAGTAACACCCAGGGGGTGACCATGCACTTACCTGCTCAGAATACCTACGGACTGACAACCGCAGAACGGTAGTAATACAGCACGACCTGGATCTGAGACGGTGCATGAGATACAAACCAAGCTTCCTCCCCCCTCCCCGACGTGTACCCCTACTACCTTGCCGATAAGCCAAATTTCCGGATGTAACTTGAGACAAAGTTTGGACCTAGAAACAAAACAATTAAGGCATCAACACTGAATTGTGCACATGTCGTGAGGAAACCATGTGAATGTGTAAAACGTGAATGATGGAACAAGAGCAGCATTTTTTATTTATTTTTTACAAATTAACCCTTTACCAATAAAAATTTACTAAACCTGGAAACCTAGGGAGGGTAAAATACCGCGGCAAGCCGCATCTACTAAGCCCCCGTACTGGCTTAACACTGACACCAGCGAACCTAGGCCCCTGACCTGCAGCCTCCGCTAGGATTGCTCACAGCGGACCAGGCCTGTAGACCGTGCGGTACTCTGTAACCCGCTCTTCCCCAGAGACCTTGCTTCGCCAATTATGAATTCCTTTTTTTTTTTTTTTTTTTTTTTTAAACCCGTCCCTACTAAACCAGACCCAACACACCCGTCTAAGATCCCTGGTAATCACCTGCATGGATTCAATAACACCCTGTACCTAAATAACCCCCTGGGAAACCTTATGTACGGGCAGCAGAAGGAAGCCAGCCACCGCCTATGAGCTGTTCCCCCTGACCGCGCCTAGTTCTCCCAGCCACGATCCCTGCCAGTCTTTGTTGAAGACAAGGAGCGGGGACATGCTGTCCCCTGTAATTTTACGCAATTGCCGCGCGGGGATCTCGCGCTACTCCATGGCAGAGTGCAAGACGTGCGGGCAGCATTATTATCTTTTTTTTAAAATATTTTTTTAAAATGAAATCAACCTTTTGCAAATTAAAATAAATCACTTGCATGGACTAATAACACCCTGTATCTAAATAACCCCCTGGGAAACCTTATGTACGGCTGGCAGAAGGAAGGCAGCCACCATCTACAACGTCCTCACCCTGACCAAGCTTAGCTCTCCCACCCCTGAAACCTGCCTAACTAACGGCATGGCGGCCCGTGCCAGACTTTTTTGAAAACCAAGCTTGTGACTTCTCTCCTCCCCCCGACATGCACCCCTAGTACCTTGCCGATAAGCCACAAATCAGGGTGTAGCCGAGACAAGTTAGGACCTAGAAGCAAAACAATCAAGACATTAACCCTGGATTGTGCATTCATCGTACAGAACCAAACCTGTGTGAAGTTGGCACCCCATGTTCTTAAATTTCAAAAATAAATACACCATTCGTTTGTGCTGCGTTTGTGCTGGTTTGTGCTGCAAAAATGAACGTTTGCGCCGCTTTGGTTTCCGAGATATTGCGCGCTTGATTTGTTGAAACCCCGCCCACTTTCCACCCCATGTTTTTAAATTTCAAAAATAAATACACCATTCGTTTGTGCTGCGTTTGTGCTGGTTTGTGCCGCAAAAATGAACGTTTCTGCCGGTTCAGTTCCTGAGATATTGCGCGTTAGATTTTTATGAAGCCCCGCCCATTTTCCACCCCATGTTCTTAAATTTCAAAAAGAAATACACCGTTCGTTTGTGCTGCGTTTGTGCTGGTTTGTGCTGCAAAAATTAAAGTTTGCGCCGCTTTGGTTTCCGAGATATTGCGCTCGATTTGCTGAAACCCCGCCCACTTTCCACCCCATGTTCTTAAATTTCAAAAAGAAATACACCGTTCATTTGTGCTGCGTTTGTGCTGGTTTGTGCTGCAAAAATTAACGTTTGCGCTGCTTTCGTTTCCGAGATATTGCGCGCTTGATTTGCTGAAACCCCGCCCACTTTCCACCCCATGTTTTTACATTTCAAAAATAAATACATCATTCGTTTGTGCTGCGTTTGTGCTGGTTTGTGCTGCAAAAATTAACGTTTGCGCCGCTTTGGTTTCCGAGATATTGCGCTCGATTTGCTGAAACCCCGCCCACTTTCCACCCCATGTTCTTAAATTTCAAAAAGAAATACACCGTTCGTTTGTGCTGCGTTTGTGCTGGTTTGTGCAGCAAAAATTAACGTTTGCGCCGCTTTGGTTTCCGAGATATTGCGCGCTTGATTTGCTGAAACCCCGCCCACTTTCCACCCCATGTTTTTAAATTTCAAAAAGAAATACACCATTCGCTTGTGCTGCGTTTGTGCTGGTTTGTGCTGCAAAAATTAACGTTTGCGCCGCTTTTGTTTCCGAGATATTGCGCGCTTGATTTTCTGAAACCCCGCCCATTTTCCACCCCATGTTCTTAAATTTCAAAAAGAAATACACCATTCGTTTGTGCTGCGTTTGTGCTGCATAAATGAACGTTTGCGCCGCTTTGGTTTCCGAGATATTGCGCGCTTGATTTGATGAAACCCCGCCCACTTTCCACCCCATGTTTTTAACCCTGACTCTAGACCCCCCAGGTGTGCTGCAGCTTGCCCCCCTCCCGCCCCCTTTCACCACTTTTTTTGGGGCACAAGCATATTATATATTTTTTTCTGCGTACTCTGACTGTGGCCGGGACTCTTAGCGTCACTGTTAGCGCATCGCACGCCCCACCGCTGATCAACTTCGGACGGTTGATCAGCGAGTTTGAATAAAAAAAAAAAATCACTTTTTTGGGCCTTTTTTTTTTTTTTGGTCTGTTAGGTTTAGGGTATGTTCCCGAACACCCGTCCCCCCCACACACACGCACACCAAATAAAGTTTATCACACACACACACTTCCCTATGGCCTGCCGGATGTTCTAGGCGGCATATGCCCAGCTTGCCTCCGAGTCCGAGAGCCCCAGTGAGGACGAGGATAACCCCACTTTCCTTTTGTCATCCGCGTCCTCCTCATCATCTAGCGATGATGATGAGACCCCAAGGCGGCGGAGACGCCGCCAGGTGGAGCAAGGAGACCGCCATGCTAGGGACCCTGTGGCCCACACTAGTACGAGAAGCTCTGGGGCTCGTACTAGTTTTCCGGCCCACCAGTTAAGACCACCAGAGCCCCCTACCGGTGAACTTGTCTGGTATACCCCAGAGCGTTTTGAGTCCGTGATTCCTGATTTTGTAGGCCAACCAGGAATCCAGATTTCCACAGTGGGCTTCACTGAATGCGACTACTTTAGTCTTTTTTTCAGTGACTCCTTTGTGAATCTGATGTTGGAGCAGACGAACCTATACGCCCCACAGTTCATTGCTCAACATCCGGGCTCCTTTTTGGCTAGGCCCGGTGGCTGGACTCCGGTCTGTGCAGCCAAGATGAGGACGTTTTGGGGCCTCGTGCTGCATATGGGCCTATTCAAGAAACCTAGTGTCAGGCATTACTGGAGTGGGGACATCCTCTACCAGACCCCACTTTACAATTATGCAGATAATGCAGCATGTCCCCCCCAAGGTGATCCTGCCTATGACCGCCTGTACAAAATCAGGTCGGTCATCGATCACTTTGGGGCCAAATTTGTGCAGGTCTATGTACCTGGAAGGGAAGTCGCGGTTAATGAGTCTCTCATTGCTTTCAAGGGGAGACTCATTATCCGCCAGTATGTTCCCTCTAAGCGGGCGAGGTATGGCGTCAAGCTGTACAAACTTTGTGAGAGTACCTCAGGGTGCACTTACAAGTTTCGTGTGTACGAGGGGCGAGATTCCCATATTCAACCCCCAGAATGTCCCCCCACTCTGGGTGTTAGCGGGAAACTTGTGTGGGATCTTATGTACCCACTGCTAGATAAGGGTTACCACCTTTGCGTGGATAACTTTTATACCAGTATCCCCTTGTTCCAGTCTCTTGCCGCCAGATCCACGTTCGCTTGTGGGACTGTGCGGAAAAATCAACGCGGCCTCCCTGCCCACCCCCTCCAGGTACCTATCCCCAGGGGTGAGACCCGTGCCCTTACCAGTGGAAACCTGTTGCTGGTCAGGTATAAGGACAAGAGGGATGTCCTTGTACTGTCCACAATTCACGGTAACGGCATCACCCCTGTCCCTGTGCGAGGTACCGCGGCAACGGTCCTCAAGCCCGATTGTATCGTCGCCTACAATCGTTATATGGGAGGAGTTTATCTCTCTGATCAAGTCCTCGAGCCATATAATGCCATGCGCAAAACCCGGCATGGTATAAAAAAGTTGCGGTCTGCTTGGTGCAGGTTGCCTTGTACAACTCTTTTGTGCTGTCCCGGAGCGCTGGCAACACAGGGACATTCCTCCAGTTCTATGAGGCAGTCCTCAAGGACCGGATCTTTTCTGACCGGGAAAGAGCAGGCCGGAGTACCTCGGGAACTGGAGGCGCCCAGATCGTCCCTGGCCAACACTTTCCAGGTGTGGTCCCCCATACTAGAAAGAAGGGCGGACCCAAAAAAGGTGCAGAGTGTGTCACAGGAGGGGGATACGGAAGGACACCACTACTCAATGTGACACGTGCCCCGATCATCCGGGCCTCTGCATTATTGGTTGCTTCAAGGAGTATCACACTTCCATGGAGTACTACATTTATGTTCCCCTTCCCCATTTTAGCCCCTGACAATCGGATATAAAACTATGGGGATACTAGTATAAAAGTTATCCACGTGCAGGTGGTAACCCTTATCTAGCAGTGGGTGCATAAGGTCCCACACAAGTTTCCCGCTAACACCCAGAGTGGGGGAACCTTCTGGGGGTTAAATACGGGAATCTCGCCCCTCGTACACACGAAACTTGTAAGTGTACCCTGAGGTACTCTCACAAAGTTTGTACAGCTTCACGCCATACCTCGCCCGCTTAGAGGGAACATACTGGCGGATAATGAGTCTCCCCTTGAAAGCAATGAGAGACTCATTAACCGTGACTTCCCTTCCAGGTACATAGACCTGCACAAATTTGGCCCCAAAGTGATCGATGACCGACCTGATTTTGTACAGGCGGTCATAGGCAGGATCACCTTGGGGGGGACATGCTGCATTATCTGCATAATTGTAAAGTGGGGTCTGGTAGAGGATGTCCCCACTCCAGTAATGCCTGACACTAGGTTTCTTGAATAGGCCCATATGCAGCACGAGGCCCCAAAACGTCCTCATCTTGGCTGCACAGACCGGAGTCCAGCCACCGGGCCTAGCCAAAAAGGAGCCCGGATGTTGAGCAATGAACTGTGGGGCGTACAGGTTCGTCTGCTCCAACATCAGATTTACAAAGGGGTCACTGAAAAAAAGACTAAAGTAGTCGCATTCAGTGAAGCCCACTGTGGAAATCTGGATTCCTGGTTGGCCTACAAAATCAGGAATCACGGGCTCAAAACGCTCTGGGGTGTACCAAACAAGTTCACCGGTAGGGGGCTCCGGTAGTCTTAACTGGTGGGCCGGAAAACTAGTACGAGCCCCAGAGCTTCTCGTACTAGTGTGGGCCACAGGGTCCCTAGCATGGCGGTCTCCTTGCTCCACCTGGCGGTGTCTCCGCCGCCTTGGGGTCTCATCATCATCGCTAGATGATGAGGAGGACGTGGATGACAAAAGGAAAGTGGGGTTATCCTCGTCCTCACTGGGGCTCTCGGACTCGGAGGCAAGCTGGGCATATGCCGCCTAGAACATCCGGCAGGCCATAGGGAAGTGTGTGTGTGTGATAAACTTTATTTGGTGTGCGTGTGTGTGGGGGGGACGGGTGTTCGGGAACATACCCTAAACCTAACAGACCAAAAAAAAAAAGGCCCAAAAAAGTGATTTTTTTTTAAAATTCAAACTCGCTGATCAACCGTCCGAAGTTGATCAGCGGTGGGGCGTGCGATGCGCTAACAGTGACGCTAAGAGTCCCGGCCACAGTCAGAGTACGCAGAAAAAAATATATAATATGCTTGTGCCCCAAAAAAAGTGGTGAAAGGGGGCGGGAGGGGGGCAAGCTGCAGCACACCTGGGGGGTCTAGAGTCAGGGTTAAAAACATGGGGTGGAAAGTGGGCGGGGTTTCATCAAATCAAGCATGCAATATCTCGGAAACCAAAGCGGCGCAAACGTTCATTTTTGCAGCACAAACCAGCACAAGCGAATGGTGTATTTCTTTTTGAAATTTAAGAACATGGGGTGGAAAATGGGCGGGGTTTCAGAAAATCAAGCGCGCAATATCTCGGAAACAAAAGCGGCGCAAACGTTAATTTTTGCAGCACAAACCAGCACAAACGCAGCACAAACGAATGGTGTATTTCTTTTTGAAATTAAAAAACATGGGGTGGAAAGTGGGCGGGGTTTCAGCAAATCGAGCGCAATATCTCGGAAACCAAAGCAGCGCAAACGTTAATTTTTGCAGCACAAACCAGCACAAACGCAGCACAAACGAATGATGTATTTATTTTTGAAATTTAAAAACATGGGGTGGAAAGTGGGCGGGGTTTCAGCAAATCAAGCGCGCAATATCTCGGAAACGAAAGCAGCGCAAACGTTAATTTTTGCAGCACAAACGCAGCACAAACGAACGGTGTATTTCTTTTTGAAATTTAAGAACATGGGGGTGGAAAATGGGCGGGGCTTCATAAAAATCTAACGCGCAATATCTCAGGAACTGAACCGGCAGAAACATTCATTTTTGCGGCACAAACCAGCACAAACGCAGCACAAACGAATGGTGTATTTCTTTTTGAAATTTAAAAACATGGGGTGGAAAGTGGGCGGGGTTTCAACAAATCAAGCGCGCAATATCTCGTAAACCAAAGCGGCGCAAACGTTCATTTTTGCAGCACAAACCAGCACAAACGCAGCACAAACGAATGGTGTATTTATTTTTGAAATTTAAGAACATGGGGTGGAAAATGAGCGGGGTTTCAGAAAATCAAGCGCGCAATATCTCGGAAACCAAAGCGGCGCAAACGTTCATTTTTGCAGCACAAACCAGCACAAACGCAGCACAAACGAATGGTGTATTTCTTTTTGAAATTTAAGAACATGGGGTGGAAAGTGGGCGGGGCTTCATAAAAATCTAACGCGCAATATCTCAGGAACCGAACCGGCACAAACGTTCATTTTTGCGGCACAAACCAGCACAAACGCAGCACAAACGAATGGTGTATTTCTTTTTGAAATTTAAGAACATGGGGTGCCAACTTCACACAGGTCAGAACCAAGCAAACAAGTAAAAAAAAATATATATATTTTTTCCTATTATTTTTTTATTATTTTTTTTACCATTAACCCTTGCCAATAAGAATTGCCTAACCTGGGGGGGGGGGGGGGGAAGCTACCACCGCAAGCTGCGCCTACTAAGCCCCTGTACTGGCTTGACACTGAGACGAGTGAACCTCGGCTCCTGACCAGCAATCCCAGCTAGGATTTACTACGGTGGACCAGGTCTGTAGACCGTGCAGTACTCTGTAACCCACCCTTCGCCGGAGACCTAGTACTCACCTGTATGGACTAATTAAACCCCCATGCCTAAATGACCCTCTTGGCGACCTTGTGTGCAGCCGGCAGAAGGAAGCTAGCCACCGGCTATGACCTGCTCCCCTTGAACGGCCTGGTTCTCTCATCCCTGATCCCTGCCTCACTAACGGCACGGCGGCCTGTGCCAGACTTTAATAAAGATAAGGAGTGGGGCCACGATGCCCCCTGCGTCCCTACACGATAACCGCGTGGGAAGCCGCGCAGCTCCCTGGCAGAGTGCACCAGTGCAGGGGAACACCCATCAGCCAGGGGCCGACCCACCTCCAGCTGGACACTCGTGCCACGTGGGGAGCCGCGCAACTCCCTGGCACCATGAACCGGGCCAGGGGGAGCCCTTCATACACCGTGGCCCCCGCCCCCCATCAACAAAATTTGTGTGCCGCGTGGGGAGCTCATGCTGCTCCCTGGCAGAGTGCACCAGTGCAGGGGTGCCCCCCATCAGCCAGGGGCCGACCCACCGCCGGCTGGTTACTTCTGCCGCGTGGGGAGCAGTGCAGCTCCCTGGCATTATGAACCGATGCAGGGGGAGCCCTACTTCCATCAGGGGGCTCAGCCCCCCCCACCGGTTTTGAAGTCGATGCCGCGTGGGGAGCCACGAAGCTCCCTGGCAGAGTGCACCAGTGCGGGGGTGCCCCCCATCAGCCGGGGGACGACCCACCGCCGGCTGGTCACTCCTGCCGCGTGGGGAGCATTATGAACCCTGGCATTTTGATGTCGATGCCGCGTGGGGAGCCACGAAGCTCCCTGGCAGAGTGCACCAGTGCGGGGGAGCCCCATCTGCCAGGGGCCGACCCACCGCCGGCTGGACACCCGTACCGCGTGAGGAGCCGCGCAACTCCCTGGCATAATGCTCCGGTCCGGGGGAGCCCCCCTCACCTAGGCGGACGAGCCCCCCGCCGGCTGGACCCTAACATTGTGCGCTGCAGAGAAGCAGCTTCTCACCCTCACGTCAGGATATCCAGGTATGCTGAACTCCTCTCACTGGGAAGCCAGGTGTGGCTCATCAAACGCTGTAAAGACGTACAGAGTGAGAGGGACGCTGGCTGTTGAAGTAGGCAGCCATGCCCCTCCCACAAATACAGGCCAATGAATCGGCCTTACACTTATTTTAGTTATAATGGGTATTCATTGCCTTTAAGAGCAATGTTGATTTATATTTACTGTTTTGTATGAAGTTTCATGTAGGCCAAAGTAAGTCCATGAGAAAATTACTGTGCTGTTCAAAAGCTAGTGTTATAGTAACAATATATTATACATTTAGAAAGTTAGAAGATACACCGCACCTGCAGATTCTGAGGCTTCATTATTTTTCCTATCTGAACATGAATTCCACAGTGTGAGAATGGTCTAGATCAGGCATCCTCAAACTGCGGCCCTCCAGCTGCTGTAAAACTACAACTCCCACAATGCCCTGCTGTAGGCTGATACCTGTAGGATGTTCGGGCATGCTGGGAGTTGTAGTTTTGCAACAGCTGGAGGGCCGCAGTTTGAGGATGCCTGGTCTAGATGTTCCTCAAAGTATATATTCATGTATCAAAGTTTGTCCCTCAGCCCTGAGAGGAGGCCTCTAGATGTCAGAGGTGTGAAGTATTGAAAATATTATGCATGTATGAGTTAACCCTTAATGGTATGATGCTTATTGCTTATACAACAGTGCCACCTAGATATAAGCGGTTAATACTACATCAGTAGCAAAAGTGCATTCTGGGTAGTATTATGACGTCATGCTCCTTCACGGGACTGAATATACTGCGCAGACAGCCCCATATACTGTGCAGACAGCAGCCCCATATACTGCGCAGACAGCGGCCCATATACTGCGCAGACAGCGGCCCATATACTGCGCAAACAGCAGCCCCATATACTGTGCAGACCTCCCTATATAATGTGCCGACATCCCCCAATATACTGCACAGACAGACCAAAATATACAACAGAGACAACCCCCAATAAAATGTGCAAACACCTACATATACTGCCCAGACCTCCCTATATACTGCACATACCTCCCCCATATAATGTACAGACAACCCCCCATATAAATGCAGAGACAGACCCCCCATATACTGCACATCCCACCCTATATACTGCGCAGACAGCCCCCCCATATACTGCGCAGACAGCCCCACCATATACTGTGCAGACAGCCCCCACATATAATGCGCAGACAGCCCCCACATATACTGCGCAGAGGGGACTGGATCACCGTGATTGATAGGAGGGGGCACATTATATAGGAGATCTGCGCAGACACCACCCCCAATATACTGCGCAGATCTCCCTATATAATGTGCAGACACCCCCCGCAATATACTGCGCAGAGGGGACTGGATCACCGTGATTGATAGGAGGGAGTATATAGTGCACTTAGGGGGTATAGATTGTGAGGTTGGTAAAAATAAAATATTTTGTTACCTTGTGTCCTGGTAAGCCTTCGATGACTGATGCACCCACAGGATTGGGAAAGGGTGGTAATTGTAGATGAATAGCAAATAGGTTTTCAAACTTGCAGTATAAGAGAACAATCAATCAAGAACCAGCTCATACGAGAATAGCTCCTGCAAAAGTGCTTTTGAAATGGATATTTATACTACCCTTGGCGCTTGCGCACTGGGACGTAATTGTTCCCTACCCCCACACTGCGCAGGCACGTATATCGGGTGGGTTTTCATGAGTTAACCGCGCTTGCGCACTGGGCCGTAATATTTCCCTACCTCGGCTCCCCGACGCATGTGCAGTGTCCCGTTGTGCTGCTGAAATCGGCAGTGAGATTTTCCCTATACTGTCCTTTTGCGCATGCTCAGATAGTCAAAACTAAGGCACGCCTCCACACGTCATTTCCGATGCGACAGGAAGTCAGGAGGTGCGGCACCTGAGGGGTTCATTGTGTGGATCACAGCCCCCTGTAAGAGATTGGGTGCTGCCAGGCAGCAGGGGGCAGTCATGTACACAGTTCTTAGTATATTCTAACTTGAAGCATCCCCATCACTATGGGAACGCCTCTGTGTTAGAATATACTGTCGGATCTGAGTTTTCACGATCTAACTCAAATCCGATGGTATATTCTAACATAGAGGCGTTCCCATGGTGATGGGGACGCTTCAAGTTAAAATATACCATCGGATTGGAGAAAACTCAGATCCGATGGTATATTAATAGGGACTCCTGACTTTACATTGAAAGTCAATGGGGGACGGACCATATTGTGTCAACGTCAAACGGATCCGTCCCCATTGACTTGGATTGTAAGTCAGGACGGATCCGTTTGGCTCCGCACGGCCAAGCGGAACCAAAACAACATTTTTTTTTTTACTTTCCTTCATGTCTGCTGATCCTCCAAAAATCAAGGAAAACTCGCGGAAACAAAAACGGAAACGGATCACGGAACAACGGAACCCCGTTTTGCGGACCGTGAAAAAATACTGTCGTGTGCATGAGGCTTACATGCATAATGTACAGTATTTTTTGCCCTATAAAACACTAATTTTTTTTTGTCCCCAAATTGGGGGGGGGGGAATCTCATTGCATCTTATGGAGCGAATACTAATGAACTTCCGTTATGTAATTAGTATAAGAGGAACGGGAAGCAGTGAATGCAGCGCTTCCTGGGTTCTGTACTCACCAATTCCTGGTCTTTATTGGTTGCTCACTGTACTGCGATTGTACAAAGCAGGAGTGGTGCTCTATAACCTCACGCCATCGGGTCACAGCACAGCACACGGCAGAAAGAGCGCTGGATGTGAGGAGCGGCGGCAGGGCAGGAGAGGCAAGTTTATTTTTTATTTTATTTTTTATTTATTTTTGTCTGCACTGCTATCTAATTCATATTGGGGTCTGAATAGGGTTCCTATGCAAATTGGGCTCTGATCTCAGATCTGAATAGGGGTCTTGTGCACATTGGGTTCTGATCTAAGGTCTGAATAGGGGTCCTATGCATATTGGGTTCTTTTCTGAGGTCTGAATAAAATAAAATAAAAACGGTACTGACATCTAGAGTTATAGCTCTATATACAGTGGTGATCAAAATTAGAGAACAACACACAATTTCCAAAATGTCAAGGTCATACTGTAGTCCTATGTGAATATATCCTAACATGAGTAAAATATCAGTATTTTAAGATTTTCATAAATTGTATTTATTCTAAAGCACAGAATAAACATGTAAATGAGATAATTGAAAAAGAGCACTGATCAAAATAAGAGAACACTTTCAAATACCTGTAAGTTATTGGTGTTAATTAGTGTTGAGCGCGAATATTCGTATTACAAATTTTTATCGCAAATATCGGCACTTCGAGAATTCATGAATATTTAGAATATAGTGCTATATATTTGTAATGATGAATATTTTTTTTTGTTGTTTTTTTGTTTTTTTACACGGGAAAACCTGGTGATCATCCCTCCCTTCTTCTAGCTTGTAGGCCAATGAGAAGGCTTTGTCACAGCTTAGCAACATCCCTAGGAACTGTAAGGTCCCTTTCACACGAGCGAGTTTTCCGCGCGGGTGCAATGCGTGACGTGAACGCATAGCACCCGCACTGAATCCTGACCCATTCATCTCAATGGGGCTGTGTACATGAGCGTTGTTTTTCACGTATCAGTTCTGCGTTGCGTGAAAATCGCAGCATGTTCTATATTCTGCGTTTTTCACGCAGCCCTGGCCCCATAGAAGTGAATGGGGCTGCGTGAAAAACGCATTGCATCCGCAAGCAAGTGCAGGTGCGATGCGTTTTTCACTGATGGTTGCTAAGAGATGTTGTTTGTAAACATTCAGTTTTTTATCACGCGCGTGAAAAACGCATCAATACGCTTTGCACCCGCACGGAAAAAACTGAAGACCTAAACGCAATCGCAGACCAAACTGACTGAACTTGCTCGCAAAATAGTGCGAGTTTCACTGAACGCATCCGGCCCCAAACCGCAACGCCCGTGTGAAACCAGCCTAAGGCAATTTAGACTCTTTGCCTATAGTGTCCCTGACACCAGACCTCGGTGATCAGCTTGGATTAAGCCTTTTCTGGTACCAGGAGGGTGAATCAGATTGAACATCAAACATGTGTCTAGTTCTAATTCACTCTGGTTTATTTACTGCTTGCAAACACTTGATAAAGGGGGGTTGAACATCCTTTACATCCAATCATATGTTAGCAATTCTTTTAACCTATAGCATGAATACACATGAGCTCTGCATTAACATAATAGATGACTCATAGTAACAGCATTTAACCAATCAGGTATAAACACATATGTTCTTTGTATGCATTGAGTGAGGATGACCCTATAAGGTAAGACTGTTCAAACTAAGGAATGTATGGGTATCTTGGGTATCTTGAAACCACACAGGAAGTTTCTCACATTCCACAAAAAGGGAATCTTAAAACAGTGCACTGACCAGATGTAATCGTAATACACATTGCTAAAACAGACAAAATGGAGTTACCTATACCCCATCAGGAACCAAAAGAAAAGTTGCCTACCCCTTCACTATATAAATTAAGACACTCCCCAGCAGCCATTTTGTGTAGTTTCATGTGAGAGAGGAGCTTGAATGCTGTGAAATATATAATCCATATAGTTAGTGTTAGATAGTACAGGTTATAGTGTGTGGCAGTAAAATAAATGTGCATGTGAGAGAGATTTCTCTGCTGTCCATACATACATGCTAAAGAAATAGTGCTGTGATGCCCCAACAATACTAAGTTAAACAATCAGTAATATATGGTCAGACCTGATTAAAGGTGAAGTTGTATGTATTGCGCTAAAATATTCGAATCAATAGTGGCGATTTGCGCGATCTCGAATACTTTGAAAAATTCTATCTTCATATAAAGCTATTGTTATGACATGCATAGAATTGTAATCTAAAACCGTGCTGTAATGTACAATTACTTACCGTGATCACGAGTTCTTCCTGATACTATCTCGAAAGTTGCTGCCAACCATTTTCATCACTTATGTAGCTAATAGTGCATGTGTATGCATGTGTATCGAAAATAATATCACGGATATTTGGCAAATATTCACCTGAATATTTGTGATATATCGAAAATTGGAATATTGCCCCTGCCGCTCATTACTAGTGTTAATCTGGCAACTGGTGCTAATTTCCTTAATGATCAGATAAACCTTATTTAACTAGCAGCCTAAGGCTACTTTCACACTGGCGTTTTGGCTTTCCATTTGTGAGATCCTTGCCTTAATTGTGGATCAGTTTTGCCCTAATGCATTCTGAATGGAAAAGGATCAACTCAAAATGCATCCGTTTGCCTCCGTTCCTTCCGTCTTCATTCTGCTTTGGTGGCGGACACCAAAACAATGCTTGCAGCGTTTTGGTGTCTGTCTGATGAAACTGAGCCAAACGGATCCTTTCTGACACACAATGTAAGTCAATGGGGACAGATTAGTTTTCTATGACACAATCTGGCACAATAGAAAACGGATCCATCCTCCGTTGCCTTTTAATGGTGTTCAAGACGGATCCGTCTTGGCTATGTTAAAGATATTACAAATGGATCCGTTCTGAACGGATGCAGACGGTTGTATTATCTGAACGGATCCGTCTGTGCAGATCCATGACGGATCCGCACCAAACGTGAGTGTGAAAGTAGCCTAACTTTCCAGTTTCCACTGACTGTCAAAATGGTGTGCCATTCCAAAGTGACTGAAACCCTCCGGCAGCAGGCTGTCCAGATGAAGGCCAAAGGGGTGACCCTCTCAGCCATAGCAAGAGAAGTTGGTCATTCCAGAAATTCCTGTGATTTCTAGAATATTGCATCTTTACAACATCACAAACTCGTTCAAGTCCCCCAAGAAGGCTGTTCGCCCTCGAAAGACAAATGCAGGCGGGACAGGATACTGCAGAGAATCTCCATGGGTAATTGTTTCAACACTGCAGCTTGAATTGCTCACCTGTTCAGCACTGAACAGGGTAAGGATCTGTCTCGTCATACAGGGTCTCCACGTTTAAGAGCATTTGGGCTGAAAGCCCACTCTGCAGTGACCAAACCTCTCATTAGCAGAAAGAATCAAAAGGCTAGACTCACCTTTGCTGAAGAGCATGTTGTGTGGACAGAGGAGAAGTGGTCCAGAGTTCATTTTAGTGATGAAAGCAAGTTTAACTTATTTGGGTCTGATGGGAAACATTATGTTCGTTGACAAACTGGGGTAAGACTAAACCCAAAGTGTGTAAAGAAGTCAGTAAAAGGAGGAGGAGGAGGAAGGACCTCTCATACAGCTATATGGCAGAGTAAATGCAAGTGTGTACCAGAACCGTCTTCAACAACACATGGTTCCTTCCTTGCGTTCATTACTCAATCAGCCAGCAATTTTCATGCAGGACAATGCCCCGTCACACAGAAAAATGGGTAAAGCAGTTCCTTGAAACTGAAAACATTAAAACAATGAAATGGCCAGCCCAGAGTCCTGATCTAAACTCAATAGAAAACCTCTGGGAAATCCTTGGTGACAAAGTTATGGTCAAGAAACCCACAACAGTCACAGAACTGTTGAAGAGACTGGAAGAAGAGTGGACCGAAATCACACCAGAGCGGTTTGAGAGACTACTGATGTCCTGTCGCTGCAGATGTGCTTAAGTCATTCAAAGCAAGGGTCTGTACACTTCCTACTGATTGATGAATGTTGTAACCTTCAGAAAATTTAGTTAGAATCTTTCTCTGTGCTACAGTCATTGCTGTTCTCTAATTATGAACATCACGTTTTTTGAAAAATAAAGATTTTATTTTGATATACTTTGGTTATTTTGGAAAACACTGTTCTAATGGCATTGTGTACCCCTTACAAAGAATCCTTCAAATGATGATCAATGTAGATTACATTATTTCTGAAAAAATCAAGTGTTCATAAATTGTTCTATAATTTTGATTGCCAGTGTGTGTATCAGTACATTGTATAATTGTTCTATTTTTATAGATAAAAGCAGAAGTAAATATTTTTTTGTAATTACAAAAAATGGTACAAAAATTACAATCAATACAATACAATACATTTTGGTGATTCACTCTGAAATGATTGTCACAAAACCACTGTTACTACCACTGAAAGCTGCTCAGGTTGTTGTTTCCTATATAGTATTTTATATGTAATGAGTATATGCCCTGCATAGAAGGGTGGAACTCTCAGCTCACATTAAAATAGTCTCGTCTTCTGTGGTTATTTGATATTTCTGCTAAGAGCAGCTCGAATGGTGGTGGTAGTAATGTTACATCCAGCTGTAACCATTGCATCTCCTATAAAGTACACTATACATACCTACATTGCCTTCTATAGAAGGGTGGGGAGTACATTGCCTTCTATAGAAGAGTGGTACTTCCAGCTCCCTTACACTGGGTTGTCTCCTCGAAGGACAGATAGTTCTCCCATTTCAAAGAAGCTCAAGCTGGTGGAGGTACTCCTACCATGTCCAGCTGCTGTTTCCTAAAGGGTACTGCATGTGTCAATGACAATCTGATGGTTAATGGCCATGCACATTTGCAAGTCAAATTTTTAATGGAAGCACAGTTTTATTGGTGAAACAGTGTTTTTTGGGGGCAAAGTATAATTTTGGTATACAGAATCGTGATACTACACTTGGTGTCGAAGTCTAAATTCTAGTATAGTGACAACCCTGATTCTGAGTGTTACCTAAAGTGGTTGTCTCAGAATGGAGGTTTATCACCTTTCCACAGGATAGGTGATTAAATGTCTGATCCCTGGGGGCTCCACTGCTGGGCACCCCTCCAGCCCCAAGGACCCTGTTCCTCCTCGCTGCACAGCCATACATAACATGTAAATTTGCCTGTGCTCAGAAACTTTGCAAATGTATATTTTTGTTAGCCTCTCCACTAATACTTTTGTCTTTTGTGAGGCAAAATTATTTTACACAATATAGATTTCTCAGGTTAACATGGTACCACACTATTTTTTTTTGTTGAATCACAACGTAAGCTCATACCACAATAAATAAATCATAATTCTAATAATACTTTACCTTTACTGTATGTATTTCCATGACCAACTTAAAGAGGATCTGTTATCATAGTATGCTGCCCTGATTATTGGGAACAGACCTCTAATAGTAACCCAACCAGAACAAACATGTGACATCTTTCTAATAGAGCCATACTGTATTAATGAAGGTGGTGCGCTCTCCTTTTCTCTCACCATATACTGATGGGCTGTTGTGTATTTGCATTTATACATGGCAGCCAACAATAGAGTAGCATAATATGATGTCAGATCCACTGTAGATTTTTTTTTTCTGTGGATTTTAACAGATATGCTCAGGTAGCTGCTTACCTAATTTACATGCTTTTCTCAATTTGGACTCTCCTGCCCAATTTGCACCATGTAAACATATTACTCTTTTTACATCCTGTATGTAGCACTTCCCTTGCTATATCCAACCATGATGCACTTCTTTCTCTGCCACAGCTCCAGCATTGCCCAGCTAGTTTATAGCACTCTTCCTCCCAGTTGGTTACATAGACACTGCCCTTGTTGTTGCTTTGACATAGCCATGCACATAACATCATAGAATGAACTGCATGGACATAGTCATGTGACCACAGCTCAGAACAAAAGACAGGAGGAATAAAGGTAAAATAAATACTCTACAAAATTATAGCTACCTTAAAAAATGATTCAAGTAGGAAAAAATGCCTTTCGGTCAGTATAAAAATCAAATTCTTTTATTTAAAAAAAACAAGCATTAAAATAGCATGATGCAGCAGCACCGCCCCAGTAAAGTATTATTAGAATGGATTGGATTTTATCCTGACGTGCGGAAGTCTTTTTTTCTTATCTTGCACAAGCCATCAAGTGTTTAGTGTTTTAGGTTAGAAATACAGAACTTTCAATAACTACTCCAACCACAAATTACTGTCTGTTTTACCCTGGTCCTCTTTGTTCTTGCTCTTTGAAGAATAGCTGTACCTAGAAGATATTCTCCACATAGAACTCATGGGGCACATTTATTAACACCGGTGTTTTAGACAAAAGGCCCATAGCTTGCGGTGGTTCAGCCGAAAAAATGAAGAGGCGCAGGCCTCTACATAACTTTGGCGCATCCAGCGCCAGTTCTAAATGTAAGACAGCTTCCAGGATGGCATGAGGCACAACAAAAGAATGCCCAAAGGAAAGGTGCTGCCATGTGTCCTCCAAGCTATGTACTCTGGGGTGCCCCTAACATTAGAAACTGCCTTTTATTAACTTTGTCTACTACTTTGTCTATTACTTGCTGAAGTGAGACAACTCGTTTAAAGTTGTATTCGCTGCCATCCTGGAGCATTAACACTTCCTGATTAGATGTGTAGCATTAATAACTTTATCCTAGTGGATACATGCATGAACACCCAGTACTGGACAGCAACCACCACTCTTCTCGTTTACATGTCAATAAAAGTTTCTTTATAATAAAACCAGCAATAACTTTGAATGCCACACATTATAAAGTAATGACTGATAAGGAAAATAATCATATATTGCTAATTTGGCAATCATAATATATGCAGTGTGTGAATTAAACTTTAGCCTGCTTAAATAAGGGTTTCCTGTATCTAGATGGTAAAAACTCCTGATGTCAATGTGCAAATGTTAAGGAGAACGTCCAAATCGCGGGTGGCCACAAGGAGACACATTTTTGACCCTCTCTCTTTGGTTGGGGCTCTCTATGCAGTTTGTTTATACTGACATCACCAGAAACACTGCTCGGCAGAAGCCTCCGCCTAGCAATGGGAAACTATAAACAAAAAAGCCCTTGCACTGCGCGATACAGCGCAAGGCAAGGGAGAGCATCGGAGCATGAAAACCAGAATAGAAACTACACACCTAAAATTGTTCAAAACTGATTTTACAAACCTCATTAACCCTTTGGATGTTCCACAAGAATTAAAGGAAAATGGAGGTGAAATTTAAAAATTTAATTTTCTTGCAGATTTTTCATTTCAGTCCATTTTTCCTGTAACACTGCAAAATTTAACAGCAAAATAAACTATATATAGTAAAAATCACAGCAGTAGGAGATTCCTTAGTTTGTGATTTATTTTGTGATGGTTAAATGCGACAATAACGTGTTAACGCATTTCCGGCTAAACTAGCCTTCATCAGACACTGTAAGAAGAAAAGCAGTAGTGTCATATACAAGGTATCGACATACAGGTGTATAACATACCATGGACGACAATTGACATAAAAAAAACATAAAACATGAACAAATGGCAAGCAGATAAACCAATGAGACATAATATACAGAGCTGCGATTCTGTAGCTACACAGTGTCACACTAGTGCACATAATCAGTTATACAAATGGATGCATTGTAGACATGGTTCCCAGGTAAATGAAATGGTCCTTGAGATATATAGTCAAGAAATAGGATACCAGGCATGAAACATACATAGATTCCTACAGTTCCAGTATAGTAGCAATTCAATACTTATAATTCACAGACTGATAATTCAAATTATAGTAATGCTTATATAATACAGATAAAAGGGCCTCATCCTCACTCAGGAGGACCTACCATTGCCGCTTGATGGTGGAGATTGATAAGAAGACACACATATAGATAAGGTGCTGTCAGCACCAGTGGTTTCTGTGTGTGCCCATAGCAGTGTTCCACACTGCTTTAAAAGATGCCAGGAAGCGCGCCAAGACTGTGGGCGGGCCTGAAGGCTGGTACATGTGTGACGCTGTGCGTTCCATTTACCAGAAGTAGATCGGCAAATGGAACGCATCGGGTCATGTGATTGCGTTCCACAGACCGGAAGTAGTTCGGTCTTGGAATGCAACTGCCTGAAACATCACTGGGGACTTAGAAAAGGAGAAAAAGAGATAGGAGAATACGGAGTATATTATATACTAAAGGGAAGAGACACGCTTACCCAGACAAACTTTCTTACAAACCCAGAGGAAAGGTACTTTCCCATGCCTTACGTGTTCTCAGTGCTCCAATATAGAAAAAGGCTCTCAATTTACACATCCTCAAACTGGCAAAGCATACAACATTAATGGCATCTTTATCTGTGACACTGATTTTGTCATATACCTCATAAAATGCCCCTGCGAAATAGCGTATGTGGGAGAAACCACACAAAAAGCAAGGGATAGGATTTGCCAGCACAAATCGACAATACGGAGAAAAAATCTGTTGTTACCGGTCCTTGCGCACTTTGATGAGCATAAACATTCCATATCTCAACTGAAGTATCAGATAATTGAACAGGTACCTCCACCTCGGAGAGGGGGCAATAGAATCATAAACCTTGCAGACACTCTATCCAAAAGGAATGAATAAAGAATACGAGATTCAATGTTTATTGTAATGCATTTAAGCCTTTATGTCGCTTTGAATAATATCGACCCAATGTGGTTCCAACCATCATATTAATTCTTGTTTCCTTTTTTTCTGACAGGCCTCATGATCCCCACCTCCTGGACCACGTGCCGTTCCTTGTATCCTTTATCTATATTCTCTTCCCTATACAGCTTACACTTATACTTTGATACAGCATTACATGGATACACATTTCATGTCTGTCCCGTTCACAATTCCATATACACTATTCTATTGTAGTTCTTACCCAATGGATCCATTTATATAGCCCATTTTTACCCTATGTTCCGATTTCACATATCACAAAGCTTATATCATCGTAATTAAATCATTTTATTCCTAAATACATATTATACCCCTCATATAATTCATATACAGTACAGACCAAAAGTTTGGACACACCTCATTCAAAGAGTTTTTTTTTTTTTTCATGACTATGAAAATTGTAGATTCACACTGAAGGCATCAAAACTATGAATTAACACATGTGGAATTATATACATAACAAAAAAGTGTGAAACAACTGAAAATATGTCTTATTCTAGATTCTTCAAAGTAGCCACCTTTTGCTTTGATTACTGCTTTGCATACTCTTGGCATTCTCTTGATGAGCTTCAAGAGGTAGTCACCTGAAATGGTTTTCACTTCACAGGTGTGCCCTGTCAGGTTTAATAAGTGGGATTTCTTGCCTTATAAATGCGGTTGGGACTATCAGTTGCGTTGTGGAGAAGTCAGGTGGATACACAGCTGATAGTCCTACTGAATAGACTGTTAGAATTTGTATTATGGCAAGAAAAAAGCAGCTAAGTAAAGAAAAACGAGTGGCCATCATTACTTTAAGAAATGAAGGTCAGTCAGTCCGAAAAATTGGGAAAACTTTGAAAGTGTCCCCGAGTGCAGTCACAAAAACTATCAAGTGCTGCAAAGAAACTGGCTCACATGCGGACCGCCCCAGGAAAGGAAGACCAAGAGTCACCTCTGCTGCGGAGGATAAGTTCATCCGAGTCACCAGCCTCAGAAATCGCAGGTTAACAGCAGCTCAGATTAGAAACCAGGTCAATACCACACAGAGTTCTAGCAGCAGACACATCTCTAGAACAACTGTTAAGAAGAGACTGTGTGAATCAGACCTTCATGGTAGAATATCTGCTAGGAAACCACTGCTAAGGACAGGCAACAAGTAGAAGAGACTTGTTTGGGCTAAAGAACACAAGGAATGGACATTAGACCAGTGGAAATCTGTGCTTTGGTCTGATGAGTCCAAATTTGAGATCTTTGGTTCCAACCACCGTGTCTTTGTGTGACGCAGAAAAGGTGAACGGATGGACTCTACATGCCTGGTTCCCACCGTGAAGCATGGAGGAGGAGGTGTGATGGTGTGGGGGTGCTTTGCTGGTGACACTGTTGGGGATTTATTCAAAATTGAAGGCACACTGAACCAGCATGGCTACCACAGCATCTTGCAGCGGCATGCTATTTCATCCGGTTTGCGTTTAGTTGGACCATCATTTATTTTTCAATAAGATAATGGGTTGCATCAAAAGGGGCATAGATGCCCGTGATGAGAACATAGTCCTACTACTTTACAAATCATTAGTCAGACCACACATGGAGTACTGTGTACAGTTCTGGGCTCCAGTGAACAAAGCAGACATAGCAGAGCTGGAGAGGGTCCAGAGGAGGGCAACTAAAGTAATAACTGGAATGGGGCAACTTCAGTAACCTGAAAGATGATCAAAATTAGGGTTATTCACTTTACAAAAAAGGTGACTGAGAGGAGATCTAATTAATATGTATAAATATATCAGGGGACAGTACAGAGATCTATCCCATCATCTATTCATTCCCAGGACTGTGATTGTGACGAGGGGACATCCTCTGCGTCTGGAGGAAAGAAGGTTTGTACACAAACATAGAAGAGGATTCTTACGGTAAGAGCAGTGAGACTATGGAACTCTCTGCCTGAGGAGGTGGTGATGGTGAGTACAATAAAGGAATTCAAGAGGGGCCTGGATGTATTTCTGGAGTGTAATAATATTACAGGATATAGCTACTAGAGAGAGATCGTTGATCCAGGGAGTTATTCTGATTGCCTGATTGGAGTCGGGAAGGAATCTTTTGACCATGAAGGAGAGTGATGGGGTGCTGCGCCAGATGACCTGGCCTCCACAGTCACCGGACCTGAACCCAATCGAGATGGTTTGGGGTGAGATGGACCGCAGAGTGAAGGCAAAAGGGCCAACAAGTGCTAAGCATCTCTGGGAACTCCTTCAAGACTGTTGGAAGACCATTTCAGGTGACTACCTCTTGAAGCTCATCAAGAGAATGCCAAGAAGTGTGCAAAGCAGTAATCAAAGCAAAAAGTGGCTACTTTGAAGAACCTAGAATATAACATATTTTCAGTTGTTTCACACTTTTTTGTTAAGTATATAATTCCACATGTGTTAATTCATAGTTTTGATGCCTTCAGTGTGAATCTACAATTTTCATAGTCATGAAAAAAAAAAAAAAATGTTAGAATGAGAAGGTGTGTCCAAACTTTTGGTCTGTACTGTACACTAGATTACTTTAGCTAGATGCATCCAACCTATTCTTATAAGTTCATCTCCACCATAGGTTTCAGTATATACCATAAATGACATATTCCTATGTTTACACCATCTCTTCCCTTAAGTATATACTATACTCTGTATTCTACTATCTCTTTTTCTCCTTTTCTAAGTCCCCAGTGATGTTTCAGGCAGTTGCATTCCAAGACAGAACTACTTCCGGTCTGTGGAACGCAATCACATGACCCGATGCGTTCCATTTGTCGATCTACTTCCGGCAAATGGAACGCACGGCGTCACACGTGCACCAGCCTCCAGGCCCGCCCACAGTCTTGGCGCACTTCCTGGCATCTTTTAAAGCAGTGTGGAACACTGCTATGGGCACACACAGAAACTACTGGTGCTGACAGCACCTTATCTATATGTGTGTCTTCTTATCAATCTCTACCATCAAGCGGCAATGGTAGGTCCTCCTGAGTGGGGATGAGGCCCTTTTATCTGTATTATATAAGCATTACTATAATTTGAATTATCAGTCTGTGAATTATAAGTATTGAATTGCTACTATACTGGAACTGTAGGAATCTATGTATGTTTCATGCCTGGTATCCCATTCTTTGACTAAATATCTCAAGGACCATTTCATATACCTGGGAACCAAGTCTACAATGCATCCATTTGTATAACTGATTATGTGCACTAGTGTGACACTGTGTAGCTACAGAATCGCAGCTCTGTATATTATGTCTCACTGGTTTATCTGCTTGCCATTTGTTCATGTTTTATGTTTTTTTTAATGTCAATTGTCGTCCATGGTATGTTATACACCTGTATGTCGATACCTTGCATATGTATATGACACTACTTTTCTTCTTAAAGTGTCTGATGAAGGCTAGTTTAGCTGAAAACGCGTTAACACGTTATTGTCGCATTTAACCATCACACAATAAATCACAAACTAAGGAATCTCTTACTGCTGTGATTTTTACTATATTACGACTGGGGTGGGAACCCTATACACAGCAGATGCCCGGTGTGAACAAATTTGTTCTATATATTAAGCAAAATATACTATAATATTTATTATCCTGATTCTGCATGTTCCCATATGTGGTCCTAAACTGCTGTATGTGCACACAGCAGGGCTCAGAAGGTAAGAAGCACCATATGGTTTTTGGAGGGCATATTTTGCTGGAGAGGTTTTGGGTGGTATGTCACATTTGAAGAGACCTTGAGGTACCCCTAGAGTGGCAACACCCAAAAAGGGACTCCATTTTGGAAACTAAGCTCTTCAAGAAATGTTTTGAGGGGTGTGGCGAGTGCCGTTTATAGAACTTCAAATGTTTTTTTCATTTTCACAAGGGATAACAGGAGAAAATTCACCCTATAATTTGTTAACCATTTTCTTCTGTATACAGAAACACTCTATATGTGGTTGTATACTGCTATTTGGGCACACTGCAGGGTTCAGAAGAGAAAATGCACCATGTGCACTCGAGGCCTAGTTTCGCGATTTATACAGAACTGGTCGACAACTACATAGGCTCTGAGGTTAAAGGGAATTTCTTTTTTATTTAAAGGGAACATGTCTCCAGGATTTTGTGTATAGAGCTGAGGACATAGGTTGCTAGATGGCCGCTAGCACATCCGCAATACCCAGTCCCCATAGCTCCTTGTGCTTTTATTGTGTAAAAAAAACGATTTGATACATATGCAAATTTACCTGAGATGAGTCAGGGACAGGACTCATCTCAGGTTAATTTGCATATGTATCAAATCTTTTTTTTTTATACAATAAAAGCACACAGAGCTATGGGGACTGGGTATTGCGGATGTGCTAGCGATCATCTAGCAACCCATGTCCTCAGCTCTATACACAAAATCCTGGTGACAGGTTCCCTTTAAATAAAAAAGAAATCCCCAAGAAGTAAGCATTTTGACCCAACAGGTGTTTTGCAAAAAAATAATTCATAGCAGATGATTCATTTTTGAATTTCAAAGTTTAAAAAGCAAGCCCTCTTATTATAAGGGCTGATTCACACAAATTTGTGCCGGCTGTGCCCATATTGCAGCCCGCCAACGCCTGGTCCGCAATATACCGGCACTGGCCGTGTACACACCGTATCACAGATGTCGACCCATTCACTTGGGTCCAGAAGATATGGAGCCGAGGGCGATAGAAGCAGTACGGAGCGCTTCCGTGGTATTTCGGTCTGTGCCTCTACACTGCAAAAAGAATAGAACATGCTCTATTTTTTTGTGGTGCGGACATATCACGGACCCATTCAAGTTGAATGGGTCTGCATCAGTAATCTTTTTTCTAAGTATACAACATGGTTTAGGAGTAAAAGAGCACATGCGCATTTAAGACCCAGAGTAGTGATTTACATATCTTCTGCAGGCAACTGTAGAGGTGTAAGGTTGTGAGGCAATTCTGTTATGTTCTGAACTGCATAATTCCTGCGACATCTCGCTTTGGTCAGTAGATGGCAGCAAAGCATAAGCCAGTCTAGGTCTGTATTGAAGCTGACTGTTAAAGTGTAACTGTCATGTTTTCATAAAAAAAATCTACTTTAGAATATGTTACTGCTGCAGCATTATGCATAAAGCAATCTTTAGTTTCTTCACATACCACTGTTTTCCTTGAGTTTTTCCCTTAGTTATGGCTGTTTAAACATTTACAATATGAGAACCTCCTCTGCCAGTTCTCTGAGGCCAAAACTGCTTTCCCTCTTGCTGTAGCCAGCAGCTCCATGCCAGCCAATCATATTGAGTTACTAAGAGACATGTCTCCTCACTCTGAAGCCTAATGCATGCAGTGTGAAGGACCGCCCCTCCATCTTCCGGTCTTCTTAGCCAGAGACAGACAAGCCATAACAAATCCACTTTTCTAAGCCATAACAACTGTCTTTTAAGGGAGCAGTGGAAAGGGACAGGGGACATTAATGAAAGCTGTTATTATGAGGTAGTTACAGATCTTTTGACAATCATTGACAGACTAACTCAGGTATACAGTCAGGTCCATAAATATTGGGACATCGACACAATTGCTCAATCGGATTCAGATTAGATGATTGACTTGGCCATTGCATAACATTCCACTTCTTTCCCTTAAAAAAACTCTTTGGATGCTTTTGCAGTATTCTTTGGGTCATTGCCCATCTGCACTGTGAAGCGCCGTCCAATGAGTTCTTAATATTGCCCAAAACACTTCAGAATTCATCTTGCTGCTTTCGTCAGCAGTCACATCATCAATAAATACAAGAGAACCAGTTATATTGGCAGCTATACATGCCAACGCGATGCCACTACCACCACCATGCTTCACTGATGAGGTGGTATGCTTAGGATCATGAGCAGTTTATTTTCTTCTCCATACTCTTCTCTTCCCAGCACTCTGGTACAGGTTGATCTTGGTCTCATCTGTCCATAGGATGTTGTTCCAGAACTGTGAAGGCTTTTTAAGATGTCGTTTGGCAAACTCTAATCTGGCCTTCCTGTTTTTGAGGCTCACCAATGGTTTACATCTTTTGGTGAACCCACTGTATTCACTCTGGTGAAGTCTTCTCTTGATTGTTGACTTTGACACACATACACCTACCTCCTGGAGAGTGTTCTTGATATGGCCAACTGTTGTGAAGGGTGTTTTCTTCACCAGGGAAAGAATTATTTGGTCATCCACCACAGTTGTTTTCCGTAGTCTTCCGGGTCTTTTGGTGTTGCTGAGCTCACTGATGCATTCCTTCCTTTTAAGAATGTTCCAAACAGTTGTTTTGGCCACACCTAATGTTTTTGCTATCTGCTTTCTGTAGTGTAATAATATTACAGGCTACAGTTACTAGAGAGGGGTCGTTGATCCAGGGAGTTCTGATTGCCTGATTGGAGTTGGGAAGGAATTTTTCCCCCTTAAGTGGGGAAAATTGGCTACTACCTCACACATTTTTTTTTGCCTTTCTCTGGATCAACTTGCAGGATAACAGGCCGAACTGGATGGACAAATGTCTTTTTTTCAGCCTTATATACTAAGGTGAAGCAGTACATGGCAGACCGTGTCAGTGTCCTCAATGATCCCTCAGTGCCTTACAACTACTAGATGTCCAAGCTGGACATGTGGCACGAACTGGCGCTCTACACTTGGAGGTGCTGGCCTACCCTGCCGCCAGCGTTTTGTCTGAGCGTGTATTTAGTGCTGCTGGTGGCATTATAACACATAAGCGTATCCACCTGTCAACTGAAAATGCTGACAGGTTGACTCATATAAAAATGAACAATTCATGGATTGACCATGACTTCTCGACTCCACCAGAGGAATGCTGATGAACATAACGGCACTTTATATGTGTTGTTTTTAATGTAATTAATAGACTGTATTTCCATGCACCCCTTCCACCACAAACAAGGGTATATGATTGAACCTAACTTTTCTCATCCTCCTCCTCCTCTTATGTCATATCAACATGCATTGCTTATTCATCACATATAATGCCCTCGCATATATGGCCTTTGAATAAAAAATTTTAGAGGGTCTTCTCACCAGCAGGCCCTCAGATCTAATTTTTTTAGACGGTCCACTCACCAACAGGCCCTCACATTTAATTTTTTTTAGAGGGTCCACTCACCAGCAGGCCTTCACATCTATTTTTTTAGAGGGTTCACTCACCAGCAGGCCCTTACATCTAATTTTTTACAGGGTCGCTCACCAGCAGGGCCTCACATCAAATTTTTTACAGGGTCCACTCACCTGCAGGCCCGCAACTCAAATCTTTTAAAGGGTCAGCTCACCTGCAGGCCCCCAACTCAATGTGAATGAGGCCCTCCTTTATGTGACATACAGGTTGTATCGGAGTGCCTCTTTTTGGCAGCACCTGCACATTATATACAAGTATATAGATATTTTTTACTTTGGTTTTGTTCCTCCTCATGCTGCTGCTGATGCAGCTTAAAAGGGCTTAAAGTGATCACATGGCCCACAATCTAATTAAGGTAAAACATTAATTAGATTGTGGGCCATGTGATCACTTTAAGCTCTTTTAAGCTGCATCAGCAGCAGCATGGCAGCATGAGCAGGCCACAAAGTGGCACAATGACAGAGTCTGGATAAAATCCAGGCCACAGATTGTTTCCATCTGCATCTTTCTAAACAATCTGTGGAGCTGTATCACGGTCACCTGCAGATTAATGCAGACCAGGACCGTAGCTATAGGGGAAACAGCAGCTTTGGGGCCCTGACCCAGAAGGGGCCCATCCAGGAGGAGGACTGAAGGATTTGGTCAGGGCCCCCTCAACAGTTATACACAATGAAATTATATACAGTGACATTATACAGTCCCTGACAAAAGTCTTGTCGCTTGTGTACAAATTGACCTGAAGTGCCTCTAAAATATATTTCTAATCAAGATTTTGTAATAATGTTTCAGTGCAAAACGAAACTGACAAAAAGTATTCTAATATTGCTTGGTAAAGCCCATTGAGTAAATTTTTGCCAAGACATAAGTGTTGTCGCCTTGTCATATGAGCTTCACCTGTGACTAATAATGGATCAATTAGGTCTCAGGTGTGTATAAAAAAAAACAAAAAACAGTACACTAGAACTTCACATCAACTGCAACTAGACCTCTGCAAACATGCCTAAGATTCACCCGGAGACTAAAGTGTTGATTATCAAGAGGCTGAACACCAGATCCACTGCTGATGTGGCAGACACCTTCAATGTGTCTCAGCGTCAAGTTCAGAGGATAAAAAAAAGTTTTGAAGAGACTAAGGACGTTTTGGACAAGGTCAGGTCAGGCCGACCCCGCAAGACAACTGCTCAAGAGGACCGTTTGTTGGCTCGGAAATCCAAGGCCAGCCCATTTTCCACTGCAGCAGAGCTCCACGAGACCTGGTCACCTGAAGTCCCTATGTCAACCAGAACAGTTTGTCGCATTCTGTCTCGAAATTGCCTCCATGGTCGAATCAGTGCCCATAAGCCAGGACTAAAAAAAAAGACAATTGAAAAACCGTGTGGCATTTGCCAAGGGCCACAGCCTGCTAAAAGGATGGACGCTGGAAAAGTGGCAGAAGGTGGATTTTTCAGATTAATCTTCTGTTGAATTACACCACAGTCACCGCAAATATTGCAGGAGACCTACTAGAACCTGCATGGAGCCGAGATTGACCCAGAAAACAGTGAAGTTTGGTGGAGGCAAAATCATGGTCTGCGGTTACATCCAGTATGGGGGAGTGCGAGGAATCTGCAGGGTGGAAGGCAACATCAATAGTCTAAAATACCAATAAATCTTAGCTACCTCTTATATTCCCAACCATAAAAAAGGCCAAATTCTGCAGCAGGATGGTGCTCCATCGCATACTTCCATCTCCACATGAAAGTTCCTTAAGGCGAAGAAGATCAAGATGCTCCAGGATTGGCCAGCCCAGTCACCAGACATGAACATCATTAAGCATATGTGGTGTAGGATGAAAGAGGAAGCATGGAAGACGAAACAAAAGAATATTGATGAACTCTGGGAGGCATGCAAGACTGTTTTCTTTGCTATTCCTGATTACTTCATCAATAAAGTGTATGCATCCTTGCCAAACTGCATGGATTCTGTCCTTCAAGCTCATGGAAGTCATACAAGATGTTAAATTTGGATCTCACAGTACCACTACTTAATTTGCTGACATATTTTTGGATTTGCAGTAAAATGGTTCAATTTCTGAATAGGCGACAAAACTTTTGTCTTACCAAAATTTGAGCTTTCTGTCTTGATTAAATAATAAATCTTTTTTTAGTGAAACTAATTTATTTCAGTGCATTAAACATCATTTGGGAGGGCTTTAGCTTTTCATATGAGCTATTTCTAACACCAATTGATAAATTAAAAGTCAGGTTAATAGCAGGAGTTTCTACAAAATAGAGAAGCAACAAGACTTTTGTCAGGGACTGTAGACAGTGTATAAAACGGATGGAACAGCTGCCGGACCTGGTCTGAGAGATAGATATTTACTAGCCACAGGAATGGGGGTGGCATGATAGGAAGGGGTCGCTAACAAATTACTGGGGGATTGAGCCCCATTTAAAAATTTGCTGTGGGGCCCAGTCATTTCTAGCTACGCCACTAACTACGCCACTGATGCAGCCCACAAAAGCAAGTTAGGTTTATCGATTACAAAACCATAATTAATTTTTGCATCAGCAGTAGCTTGGTGATAAAAATTAGTGGCAAGGTGACATGGTATGGAGATGGCATAGTGGCACAATGAGCCCGCAACTCAAATTTTTTACTGGGTCAGCTCACATGCAGGCCTGCGACTGAAATCTTTTACAGGGTCAGCTCAGCTGCAGGCCCTTGCATTTAATGTTTTACAGGGTCAGCTCACCCGCAGGCACTAGCATATAATGTTTTACAAGGGTCAGCTCACCAGCAGGCCCGAACCTAAAATCTTTTACAGGTTCAGATCACCTTCAGGCCCGCAATTCAAATTCATTACTGGGTCAGCTCACCTGCAGGCCCGCAACTCATGCTGCCTTGCTTTGAAGTAGTAGCCATAGCCGTTTATCAGGCTCCCTCTCCAAAATCGAACAATGATTCCCTGTTACCGGTGTTCACCAAGTTAGGCGCATAAAAGAACATTGAAAGCTGATAGGAAAGATATCCAAATGGATCGTGGACGTCACGGGGACGTGCAATCAGGCAGAAGTTATCTAGAGTCAACAAAGGGGCAGCAGGGCCTCTCCTGTATAATCTTTCCTCATCCAAAATACTGCAGTGACATTCCCTGTAATTTTGTATTACTCATTCCAATAACAGGTCATCTTAAGAGTCCTGTATTGTTATTTATCGTCACTACCTTCCCGAGTCGGGAGTGGGTAATTGCTGCGCGCCTGCTGCCTTCCTTGGATGTTTCTAATTTAATAACTTGACCCACCCTCTCTGGGTGGTTGACAATTAGGAAAAAAAGGGGCAAGGCTACAACAGCCAATCAGATTTCAGCCATTGACCTCTATTGGATGTGGTATCCCTTTCTCAAGCTCCCTCTCTGGCATCAAACCCTGATTCCTCATTACCTGTGATCACCATGATAGGCGCAGAAAAGAACATCGAAAGTTGATAGGACAGGCATCCAAATGGATCGTCGCCGTCACGGAACGTGCAATTGCCCAGAGGTTATGTAGAGTCATCAATACGGCAGCAGGCCCTCGCCCCTAAGGCTTTAGTTGGTCAGACCAGCAGGCCCTTGCTCCAAATGTTTTTCAGGGTCACCAGCAGGTCATCAATCATAATTTTTCAAGGGTGTGTATGATGCCCTCTTTTATGTCTAACAAAGGTTGTTTTGGAGTGCCAGTTCCTTGTAATTTTTGGCAGCAGTTTCACTTAGTGCATAGGCTAGGAGTCCCACTACCTGAACAATTGTACCACAATGTGGATGAGGCCCTCCTTTATGTGATAATTCGGAGTGCCTCTTGCTTGTAATTTTCTGCAGCATTTGCACTTTATATATAATTGAATATACAGGAAAGAATGTTTCCTAATTTTTGGGGGGGTTTGTGCGTATTTTTGTCAGTCTGTATAAGTGGCGTACAACTCGGACAACATGGTTCCCATGCATCCAGACATCGTCCCCATGGTGTTCCCGATCAATTTCGGTGGTGTTTCTGTAACTTTCTGACCTTTTCCAATGGACCAGGCACCCTCCCCTCTTCAGAGCAGGGGGTGCCCGATTGTCTCCCATTGAGTTCCATTCTACTCGGGTGCTCCGCCGAGCACACAAATATAGCAATGTGTTCGGGCCGAAAACCCGAATACTTTGGTGCTCGATCATCACTACTCCCTATCCCTTCCCTACACCATGAATGATCTTTCTCTGAACTGCTTGATCTTTTTTTGTTTTTTTCTGAATAAAGTCTTTCCTAAATACTGTCCCGAGCGCCTGTCATGTCTCTCCCTGCACTAAGTACACTGGAAAATGGCAGAAACTAAGATGGCCGAGGCTGTGACATCACAGGGGCTGGCTGGCGGCTGATTGGCTACATATATGGCATTGTGGGTGATCCCTCATTCCCAGAGTTCTTAGTTCCATGTTCTAACATGTGCAGCAGCCATTTTAGGAATAAATATGATTCGTTACCGAGAAGCACAAGGAAATTCAAATGAAATGTTTCCTGAAATTTGGATCGAATTCAACTTCGTCAACTTCGATTCGCTCATCTCTAATCAAATTTTTCCTGGAATTCGGATCAAATCCCACTTTGTCAACTTGGATTCACTCATTTTTAATCCTAATCTCTCCTTTGCCCTGTGCTGAATCACGCAGGACAAAGGCATTTTTTGGAGATCTGGTGATGTACCGGGCTTCCACCTAGCAGTGAGGCTGGTGACATCATCTGCTCTAATGGGTGGGTAAGGCAGTGCTATGGCTAAAAGGGTCGCAGCGGTCACAATTACAACCGGGCCTCTAAGCCAGCGGGCCCCCCTTGCCAGTGGTGCTGTTTATTTCCCTTTATAAGAAGCAGTGTATTTTATAAAGGGAATACTAGTGAGCTCTTCCATAATGGAAGTGCTCACTAGTATGCAGGAGAAAGGGTAGTGCTTGCTCTTTTCCGGGGCTCTCACGTGGCGGTGGAGCAGGGGAGGTAAGATAATGTATTTATCTTGAAGTCTGATCTAATTGCTGATATGGGGGATCTGAGAGATCTAATGGGGGTCTGGAGGTCTAACTGGGGTCTGATTGGGGGGGGTCTGGAGGTCTAATGGGGTCTTATCTGAGATCTCATATTGGGACGGGGTCTAACATGGAGGTCTAATGGGGGTATGATCTGAGGTCTATAACTGGGGTCTGACATGAAGGTCTGGTCTGAGATGGGGGGTCTCATCTGGGGTTTTATATGGGAGTCTGATAAGAAATATAAGGGGCTTATATTGTACTAGCGCACTGTGTGGTACCAGTGTTTAAGGGGGACTGTTTCTGCAAGATAGTATTGGGGGGCAGGATGGGGTTTTGAGAAGGTGGGGAAGATGATGGAAAAGTAGGAAACTAAGATGTCTGTTTGTTAAACTCGACATAAACGAGACACGGCTGAAAGAAGTCACCATGGCTGTCTGGTCTGAAAGGAGAAAACGAGGAAAGAGAATATCTACATCAGTGGAGATGTCAATGGATGTATGAGGTACAAAAGGGTTGTCCGGGTTACCTTTTCCAGGTTACAAATCAACTGGTCCAAATCTGCCTTGCTGTCACTCTACAAGGTTAACTAGTCTGAGATCTACTATAAGTTGCTAGTGGTCAATCATTTTAAATATTTAGGTATCTTTATCCCTAGGGACCCTTGACTATCCTTCTTTAAAAAACATCACTCCTCTGAGAATTGCTTTATTGACAAGTCCCATTGACCAAGAGCTACACAATCGCAGGGTGCCAAGGGCTGCTGTGGCCGCTGTTAGTGTTTTGAAGCAGATGTGGATCTGATGTGTCACTTGAATAGATTTTGCTTGGGGCTACTCCTAAGGGAATTGTCTTAGTGGCCCCTCCAGGTGTTTATCCCTTAACCCCTGTACAGGTATCTGGACTTTTCTGTAGGGGAACCACCAGGCCGCTACCTCTTGGAGTTATTTCTGTTAAAGTCACCGGTGACCCACAGGCACTGAGGGATTAGGCAAAAATGTAGTCAGGGACAGACAGCTCAGGGGATGAGATCAGGCAAAGGTGAAGTCAAACAGCAATGGTTCAAATGTGGGACACATGCAGAATTCAGTACATGGACAGATGACCATAGAACAACACACCATTTCAGGGCACAAGCAGAATATAACCTACCATAGAGGAAAGTGTCTTAAGTACCCCAGGGTTGTCAGACATTGTCTGGGAAAGAATAGGGCTGCACCCTACAGGCAGATAGAGGTCTGGCGAGCAGGAAGCAGGCTGTGTGGAGGAACAGAGCTACCTGTCAGCAAGGAAGAAAAGGAGGGGGGCAGATCCAAGCCACCAGAAACCAGGAGCACTGCAGCAGGTGAACATGGGCTGGCACTATTACAGATATCTGTACAATGTTATCTGGGAATGCAATCTACAAAGCCTTCCAGAGGTAGGATCTGATAGTCTGTCTGTCCTGTAACTGTTAAAGGGCATCTGTCAGCAGAGGCTAGAAACTAGCTAACCTGTTGCATGTGTGCTTGGCAGCGGAAGGCATCTGTGTTGCACCCATGTTTTGTGCTTGCGTTGCTTAGAGAAACAGTGTTTTAATATATGCAAGAGAGCATCTAGGAGCAATGGGGGCATTACACCTAGAGGCTCCACTTTCTCTGCAACTTCCTCGCCCTCTGTACTTTAATTGACATGGCCAGGGATAATATTTTAACTGCCTGACCCTATAAATCAAAGTGCAGAGGGCATGGCAGCTGCAGAGTGAGCAAAGGTCTCCTCCTAAGTTCAAGTGCTTCATAAAGTAAAAAATATTTTTATTTTTCCACAGAAAGAACTTTATTTTGTACCCATAATAATGCAAACTATCATGTTATTTATCCCATATACATAACAAATGCTGCAAAGAAACCTAGAAAAAAAGGCACCAGAATTGAATTTTTTAACCCGCCTCCCAAAGAATGGACTTAAATGTGATTTAAAAAAAAGTTGTATGTACCCCAAGACCACCTCTACCAACAATAATAGAAATGTCATGCGTCTTGGATACCGTGACTGAAAATCTACTTTTAATATTTTTTTAAGTGTTTTTATTGCACAAAGAAGTAATAAACAATCTATTTATGTTGTTTTCAAAATATGAAATAAAAAAAACTATAGCAGACCTGCTGTTTTTTCCATGTGCACAAAAATATTGGATTACACTTGCCTATGACAGCACCCCTGGAGAGACTGCCTCCACCTCCTCAGTACAGGAAACAGGAACCAGAACCGCCTTTTAAAATAGGGGTCATCCCCTCTACCTCCAGTCCTTTTTTAGGAACTAAGAAATATAACATCTCAAAAACTTAAACATTGTACATTTGTATATACACTCACCTAAAGAATTATTAGGAACACCTGTTCTATTTCTCATTAATGCGATTATCTAGTCAACCAATCACATGGCAGTTGCTTCAACGCATGTAGGGTTGTGGTCCTGGTCAAGAAAATCTCCTGAACTCCAAACTGAATGTCAGAATGGGAAAGAAAGGTGATGTAAGCAATTTTGAGCGTGGCATGGTTGTTGGTGCCAGACGGGCTGGTCTGAGTATTTCACAATCTGCTCAGTTACTGGGATTTTCACGCACAACCATTTCTAGGGTTTACAAAGAATAGTGTGAAAAGGGAAAAACATCCAGTATGCGGCAGTCCTGTGGGCGAAAATGCCTTGTTGATGCTAGAGGTCAGAGGAGAATGGGTCGACTGATTCAAGCTGATAGAAGAGCAACGTTGACTGAAATAACCACTTATTACAACCGAGGTATGCAACAAAGCGATTGTGAAGCCACAACACGCACAACCTTGAGGCGGATGGGCTACAACAGCAGAAGACCCCACCGTGTACCACTCATCTCCACTACAAATAGGAAAAAGAGGCTACAATTTGCACGAGATCACCAAAATTGGACTGTTGAAGACTGGAAAAATGTTGCCTGGTCTGATGAGTCTCGATTTCTGTTGAGACATTCAAATGGTAGAGTCCGAATTTGGCGTAAACAGAATGAGAACATGTATCCATCATGCCTTGTTACCACTGTGCAGGCTGGTGGTGGTGGTGTAATGGTGTGGGGGATGTTTTCTGGGCACACTTTAGGCCCCTTAGTGCCAATTGGCCATCGTTTAAATGCCACGGGCTACCTGAGCATTGTTTCTGACCATGTCCATCCCTTCATGACCACCATGTACCCATCCTCTGATGGCTACTTCCAGCAGGATAATGCACCATTTCACAAAGCTCGAATCATTTCAAATTGGTTTCTTGAACATGACAATGAGTTCACTGTACTAAAATGGCCCCCCCAGTCACCAGATCTCAACCCAATAGAGCATCTTTGGGATGTGGTGGAACTGGAGCTTCGTGCCCTGGATGTGCATCCCTCAAATCTCCATCAACTGCAAGATGCTATCCTATCAATATGGGCCAACATTTCTAAAGAATGCTATCAGCACCTTGGTGAATCAATGAGAATTAAGGCAGTTCTGAAGGCAAAATGGGGTCCAACACCGTATTAGTATGGTGTTCCTAATAATTCTTTAGGTGAGTGTATATATATATATGTATATATACACACATACACTGGCAATCAAAATTAGAGAACAATGTAATCTACATTGATCATCGTTTGAAGGATTGTTTTTTATAAGGGGTACACCATGCCATTAGAACAGTGTTTTCCAAAATAACCAAAGTACCGTATTTTTCGCCCTATAAGACGCACCGGCCAATAAAACGCACCTAGGTTTTTGAGGAGGAAAATAAGAAAAAAAAATTGAACCAAAAGGTGTGCTTTTGGTGGCTTTTGAACTAATGGTGGCCTGTGGATGACACTATTATAGGGGATCTGTGGATGACGCACTGTTATTGGGATCTGTGGATAGCACTGTTATGGGAGATCTGTGGATGACACTGTTATGGTGCATCTGTGGGTGACACACTGTCATGGGGCATTTGTGGATGACACTGTTATGGGGGCATTTGTGGATGACACTGTTATGGGGGCATCTGTGGATGGCACTGTTATGGGGCATCTGTGGATGGCACTGTTATGGGGGCATCTGTGGGTGGGCACTGTTATGGGGCAACTGTGGGTGACACACTGTTATGGGGGCATTTGTGGATGACTCTGTTATGGGGGCTTCTGTGGATGGCACTGTTATGGGGCATCTGTAGATGGCACTTTTATGGGGGCATCTATGGATGGCAGGGGTGGGGGTTGACATCTGGTTTTGTAATGGCAGCGGGGCCCGATGCAGTCGCTGTAATCTATTATACCGGGCCCCGCTCACTGTAGTAATCATATCTAACCTGTAGGCAATGTTAAACTATAGAAATCATGTGCAATCCAACCTATAGTACTTACTACAATCTTCTGTAGCAGGCAGGAGGCCAGGCGGGCGGGGGCAACGTAACTCACTACGTCACGCGCCTGCGCCGCCTGCTTCATTCATAAAGTGGATGAGCAGGAGCGTGATGTAATGAGTTACGCTGCCACCAGCGCCCTTCTGCCTGCCTGCTACGGAAGATTGTAGTAAGTACTACAGGCTGGATTGCACATGATTTCTATAGTTTAACATTGCCTACAGGTTAGATATGGTTACTACAGTGAGCGGGGCCCGGTCTAATAGAATACAGTGACTGCACCGGGCCCGATTGGTGTAGAGAGCACATACTTTATCTTATCTACAAATTTGGGGCCCAATCCTATTTGTCTTAATGCAGCTATTATAAATCTCCAATTTACCCTATCAAATGCTTTTTCTGCATCCACCGCCAATAGACATAGAGGGTCTTGATGCTTCTGCGCTATGGAAATAAGGTTGATAGTTTGGGTAGTAGTTGTCCCTAGATTCTCTGCCTGGTATAAAGCTCACCTGATCTCTGTGGATAACTCTAGGGATCACTTTGTTGAGGCAATTTGCTAGTAATTTGGAATATATTTGGATATCACAATTAATTAATGATATAGGCCGGTAATTATTGCAAGTAGATGTATCTTTGTTAGGTTTCAGGATCACCACTATATGGGCTTCTAAATCTTGCTTGGGAAAAGGGCAGGAGGGTGAGATGCTATTAAATACCTTCAAGAGGAAAGGTGCAAGAAAATCCCTAAAAATGTTTAAAAAAAGGTGCAGTAAAGCCATCTGGGCCTGGACTCTTCCCCCTTTTAGAGAAGTTAGAACCTCTTTAATCTCCATTTTGGAAAATCCCCCTTCCATCATGGTGCTTGTTTCTTCAGAGATTGGGGTTAAGCAGTTTCTTCTTATCCGACCCTCCAGGTCTACCTACCGCCTGCATGTCAGCTAATTGCCCCTTTATGTTGTAAAGTGATTTATATTATGATTTAAAGGCCTCAGCTATTCAAACCGGGTGCTGAACTGGTGTACCCTTTGTATCTTTGATAGTGGGGCTATACCTCGCTTGCTGTCGATGGTGTATAAATCTTGCTAGGGCTTTCCCAGGTTTATTCGAATTTTCGAATGGATAACTGCTGAATCGTTCAGCATTTTTGTGTGTGGATTCTGTGAGAATCCTCTGAAGTTGTTCCCTAGCCGTGCTGAGTTCAGTAAGGGTCCTCGGGTCCAGAGACTGTTTATGTGAAAGTTCCAAAGCCTCTAGAGACCATAATTGTTGTACTTTGGTGGCCCGTTCTCTCTTAAAGGGGTTCTGCAGTTTGTTTAAACTGATGATATATCCTCTCTCTGTATAGATCATCAGCATCTGACCAGCTTCCGTCCGACACCCGGGACCGCCGCCAATCAACTGTTTGAGAAAAAACAAAAATAAATTTGAGTCTCTGTGTATTAGTGTCTGCATCTGCTATAAAAAAAAAGCTTTAGAGTCTTAGGTTTTCTGTGTTTAGTTTTTTTTTGCCATCCTCTGTGAAAAAAAAAAAAAAAGAATGACAAAACATCTTTTAGTCTCTGTTTTAGTTAGTGTCTGTCTGCTTAGCAAAAAAAACCTACAAAAACCAAAAAAAGGTTTTTAGTCTTAGGTTTTCTGTGTTTACTGTAGTTTTTCTCGTTCTCTTAAAAAAAAAGAAACAAAGATTTTAGTCTCTGTGTTTTAGTTAGTGTCTGCGTCTGTTAAAAAAAAACTAAAAAAGCTTTAGAGTCTTAGGTTTTCTGTGTTTAGTTAATTTTTTTGAGCCCTCTGTGAAAAAAAGAAAAGAAAAAAAAAAGTCTTTTAGTCTCTGTGTTTTAGTTAGTGTCTGCGTCTGCGTCTGCTTAGAAAAAAAAACTACAAAAACAGTCTTAGGTTTTCTGTGTTTACTGTAGTTTTTCTCGTTCTCTTAAAAAAAATAGATTTTAGTCTGTATTTTAGTTAGTGTCTGCGTCTGTTAAAAAAAAAAAAGCTTTAGAGTCGGTGTTTAGTCCTGTTTAAGTTGGTGTTTGTGTCTGCTTAGAAAAAAATTAAAATAAAGGTTTTTAGGTTTTCTGTGTTTACTGTAGTTTTTCTCATCTGTTAAAAAAAATAAAAAAGTTTTAATCTTAGGTTTTCTGTTTAGTTTTTTGCACCTCTGTGAAAAAAACAAAACAAAAAAACTTCTTTTAGTCTCTGTGTTTTAGTTAGTGTCTACGTCTGCTTAGAAAAAAAAATACAAAAACAATAAAAAGGTTTTTAGTCTTAGGTTTTTTGTGTTTACTGTAGTTTTTCTCGTTCTCTTAAAAAACAATATAAAAAATATTTTAGTCTGTGTTTTTTTTTTACATAACATTTTATTATTCCATTTTTGTGAGCAATCAAAATTACAGATTGTCTGGACCTTAATATATGTAAAGTATGACATACATATCAAGTACAGCATGTCTCATCTGAGAATACAAACATTACATGTGTCACGAGTGAGGTAGGGGGCGGCACCACTGACCCGGCGGCATGCACAAGGATCGTATGCACCTGACGGCTGGGGAGGACGGCACACGATCGGTGGTGCTCAGCTGCGCAGACAAAGTTCAGTGTAAGCGAAATCGGAGGTAAATGAAGACAGCGGCACTCACCCGTATGCTTTAAACCACTTCAGTAGCTTTATTCATTCCAGTAATGACTCAGGCAGGGGGCGGATGTACACAGGCACGCATTGATCAGCGGCGGCCGTTTCGCGCTAACTGCGCTTCTTCTGGCTGTGCGTCAATGCGTGCCTCTTACACCACTCCTTAAAAAAGCCGACGCAGCCCGTCATCAGAGAAATTGACGAATCAGGCAGCACCTGCATAAACAAAGTGATACAGAAACCGCACATAATAAGAAACAAAGGTTCATGCAATGATTACAAATGAAATGCAAGTCAAGCGGCACCTGTTTGTGTAATATTATACTACAAAGCACTATAAGAATGGGCTGAGATCACTTCTATCGTTAAGCCCGAGTTCTCCCAGGGCCTGGGTGCGTATTATCCACCTGGCCTCTTTCTGCAGGAGGAGACGGTGTCTGTCTCCCCCCTGCAGAGGGGTGGGCACCATTTCGAGGCCAGAGAATGAGACGCAATCAGTGTCACCATTATGCACCGTTCTCATGTGCTCAATGAACCTGGGACAACCTTTCCCCGTCCTGACAGAATTAAAATGTTCGCGTACGCGTTCAAAAAGGCATCTGATAGTTTTACCAATGTAGAACCGTCCACATGTGCACAATAATACATAAACTAAAAAAGTACTTCGGCAGTTAATAAAGGTATTGACTGTGTGTTTAATGCCAGCAAATTCAATACTCTTTTTCTGAGAATTATTAGTGCACAGTGAACAGTTTCCACATCTATAGTTGCCCTTCGGAAGGCTGCGTTTGAGCCAATTTTTACTATCATCCTTTTGCAGTCTACTCCTGACAAGTTTATCCTTGATGGTGTGGCTCCGTCTAAAGGAAATGAGAGGTCTCTGTCCCGTCAATTCTTTTAGGGTTGCATCTCTCCTTAAGACATCCCAGTTCTTAAAAATGGCTGATCGGATACGGTCAGCCATAGGGCTGTACTTAAAGGAGAACGCAAATCTGGTACCTCCAGTGTTGTCACTCCCACTATCCAATTTCTGGTTGTTCTTATTTTTATGTTTATTCTTACTAAGGAGACTATCCTGTGAGAAGTTACTCTCCACTCTCTCCATGTCCCTACTGAGCAATTCTTCGGGGTAACCCCTTGTTACTAAGCGCTGTTTTAACTCCTCTGCTTGTCTATGATACCCACTGTCTCTACTGTTGATGCGTCTTAATCTAATAAATTGTCCGTATGGTACGGCTTTTTTGACGCTCCGTGGATGGAAGCTGTCGTGGTGGAGCAAGGAGTTGGTCGCCGTGGGTTTACGAAACCCCTCCGTGACCAACTCATCGCCTTCCACCACGACAGCCACGTCCAAAAATTCTAACATGTTCCCCCCAAAATTAAGGGTGAAAGTCATGCCCATGTCGTTGTTATTTAGATAGTCAACAAACTCACTGCACTCTTTTTCTGTGCCTTCCCAGACCATGAACACATCATCTACAAAACGTAGGTATGTTTTCATTCTAAAAAGAAAAGGATTGTTCATGGAGTACACATATTACATGTGTCATTCCCACAATAACTTTGGCAACTAACCCCCATTCTTCCCACCCACCCCCCTCCCCTAACTGTCTGAATGCGCCTCCTCTCCTCTACACACTATTTCTTATTATAATAAAAGAGTCATTGATTATGACACTTTCAAATTCCTGAATATCTTTTTTAAGGTACCATTCTGTATATTTAAAGTTATTCATAAGGTTCCTAATTTCTTCTGCTGATAACTGTTTGGCAATGAAGATCGACCATTTATTCAAAAATCTCGTCGAGCTATCGTTTTTATGAGATATTACTTCCACCTGGTCCATTAACAGGAAATATCTCATTAAACCTTGAAATTCCTCCTTTGTGGGAACCTGCGGCTCTAGCCACTTTTGTAACAGACATTTTAAAGCTACCAATAAAACCCCATCTATTAATTTGGGTACTGATATCTTGTCCGGGTACATATGGAACAAAACCACTTCTGGATCACATGGTAAGTTAATGTGCCACGTATCTTTGATCCATGCCAATACCCATTCCCAATATTGTCTTGACTTGAGGCATAACCACACTCCATGGTCTAGATCCGCCTTCATCAATCCACATTTTGGACAGTTGGTCAATCTGGAATCTCCACTATTCGTTGGAGCTATATTAAAAGCGTATATCACTCTATGCATCAGTTTCAATTGCGTTTCTCTCCACCTCTCACTTATCACTGCTTTCCTTGTCCTAATCCACCCCACCATCATCTTATCTTTCCAATCTGGGCCCTTCAACAACTTATTCCATCCCCCACTGTTTGCGGCAAAAGTCTTATCATTATATCGATCCCTCAGTATTTTATAAATGTCTGAAAGTGACCATTTCTTTCCTATCTGCTTGAGTAATGTATCAAATCCGTTCATCTTACATTCTTGACTAACATCTTTTAGCCTCTCCTTGCAGAAGTGCATTATCTGGTAATAATGCAATTCTTGTCCTATTGGGAGTTGATACTTATTGCTTAATTCCGATAATGTCAAGTATCTTCGTTCTGTATCATGTATTAAGTGTTGGAACGTATTAATACCCCTCTCTTTCTAACGATGGAACAATTTGTTAGTGCTTCCCATCTTGAAGTCGGGGTGAGACCATAATGACATGTACTTGGACTCCCTAAAGGAAAGATTATATAATTTTCTCACTTCCTTCCATGTCACTATTGTGTCCCTAATTATTACCGAGCCCTTAATTTCTGCTGGCAGAGTTGCCAACTGAGCATGTAGGAGAGCTCCCAAATTCCAACCCTGGGCTAGTTCTTTTTCCAATGTCACATTGGAGTAAAAAGAGTTCATAGCCAACCAGTCTCTACAGTGATGGAAGAGACTAGCTAAATTGTATCTTCTCAGGTTCGGAAAGCGTATTCCACCCTTTTCCACCGGTAAGTACAGTTTCTTCATAGCTATTCTAGCTCTCTTTTTTGACCATATAAATCATGAAAAGGCCTTGTTCAATGCCTTTACATCCCTATGTCTGATTAATATGGGCAGGGTTTGCATTGGGTATAGTAACCTGGGGACACTTATCATTTTAATCAAATGACACCTACCCAAAATAGACAGAGGCAAGGAGTGCCACCTCTCTAGTTCTTGTTGTATTTTTTTATCAGTGGTGTATAATTAAGGTCATATAAAGAGTTAGGGGAAGAACCTATTTTGAAACCTAAGTAAGTGATATGGTTCTTGGCGACAGATAACGGACAATCATGTATTTCTTTCCTTGTTCCCAAATGCGGTTTCCCTATATAGAGAAGTTCACACTTTTCGGTATTAACTTTGAATCCTGAGCTTTTCCCAAAATCTGCTAGCGTATTGAATATTTGGTGTATATCCCTAGAGGGCCTTGACAGATATAAAAAAATTATATCATCTGCAAAAAGCGAGGTTTTAACTTTGCATGATCCTATTTTTATGCCTTCAAACACTCCTGGTTGCCCCAAATATCTAGCCAGTGGTTCCATTGCTATATTAAACAATAGTGGGGATAAGGGACACCCCTGCCTTGTTCCTTTTGAAAGTGGAAAGGATTGAGAGATAAAACCCGGTAGTACTATTTGTGCCTTAGAGTCTGAGTACATAGCCCTTATATACGTGCGAAAGGCACCCTTGATATTCATTGCATCAAACACTTGTGTCAGCCATCCCCAGTGAACATTATCGAAAGCCTTCTCGGCATCTATTGTAAGGAATGCTGGTGATTCTTCTATTTGCTGTCCTCTATTAACATAGTCCAGTACTGTCAGCACCTTCCTCAAATTGAATACACCCGACCTGCCTTTTACAAAGCCTACCTGAGAAACACCAATCAGGTCCGGCAACACAACAGCTAGCCTATCCGCCATGATTTTCGAGAATAATTTCTGATCAGTATTAATGAGGGATATAGGCCTATAGGATGAGGGTAGGAGCAAGTCCTTCCCTGGTTTCGGTAGTAATCTAATATACGCTATTATTAGTAATTTTCTGGACTGATCCATCCAGGACTTTGTTAAAACCCTCCATTAACAATTGAGCTACTTCATCTTTAAGTATTTTATAAAATTCACCCGTATACCCATCTGGGCCTGGAGCTTTACCTGAAGGCATGGCTTTTATTGCTCTAGAGACATCTTCTGTCGATATTGGCTTATTGGGATCAAGGAGCTGATCATCCTGAAGCTTAGGCAAACCAGGCTGATTAAGATACTGCACTAGCGATGGCTGACTGTCTGACTCGGCAGTACAGTTTCTGATAATATTCTTTAAAGATCTCTATTACTGTTTTAGGACTACTCTGCCGTTTTCCCTGCAAATCCATTAGTGTGGGGATAGATGTCTGAGCTACTGACCCTTTAGATAATCTTGCTAACAACCTCCCCGATTTATTCCCAAAGCAGAACAATTTAGAGTCTTTTTGTGAGCGATACATCTCCTCCCACTTCATGTACCATAACTCATAGTTCTTTTTTGCGGTGACCCACTCTAGCTTAAGCTGTTCTGTGGGGGATTGCAAAAAAGCCGTATAAGTTCTTCTAAGTAAGTCTGTCATCTATTCTAGTTCTTTCTTCGTTTTTGCTTTCAGCGCATAAACATAGGCCATAATTTTACCACGTAGTACTGCTTTTTCCGTATCCCATAGAATGATAGGATCTTCTCTATGTGGGGCATTGTCCTCAAGAAAATCTAGATGCCATCCCCTCAGTAACTCTTTGAAATTATCCTTTTCCCCAAGGAATGTTGGGAAGCGCCAAATATAATCAGACCCCCTTTGTATTTGTTCTCTCAAATCAACTTGCACTGGGGCATTATCTGATATGACCATATCTAATATTCTAGGGCTTTCAAACATATTGCGCATTGAGCCAGACACCAAAAGGTAATCGATACAAGACCATGAGTCATTTGGGGCAGAATAAAAAATATAATCCCTGCCCTCTGGGTTGACTAATCTCCAAGGGTCAATGAGGTCATTATCTTGTTTCAATTGCCCTAGAACCTTTTCCCTCCCAGCTAGTGCCCTTTTCATTCCTTTGGCGAATTTACGATCTTCATTGACTGACATCACCGTATTCATATCTTCACCTATAACTATATTACGTTAGTAGGGCCATTTCTCCAACTGGTGTTTCTAAATGCACATCTACCATCATTTCATGACCATATTTCGTTTAGCAGGGGAACGAAGTCCTTTCACATTCCAAGATATTACTCGCATTCTATTGATAGCGCATAGAGAGGATGTGGCTAAGGATTTGAGTACGCATCCAGACAGTTATTACTACCCCCCCCCCCAGCATCTCTTACAACTAAGATAGCAATTCAGTCCAACCTCCCCCTAACATCATAACCATGTATAACCATACAGATTAACATACACCTCTGTTTAGTGTTTATCAACTTCACTTTTTTCCAACATGGACAGTCGCACTCTGTGTATGAGCTGCAGCATAATAAAGCCCTAAAGTGCTCGTTTTCTAGCCTTTAATCAACCTTGTATCCTGTGGGGATATCTTAAAATCAACATACGAACATTTATTTTGCCCTCATATTCACCCCTTCCATGCAACGGTAATGTCCGCGCTTCCACCATGATGTCAGTTCATGAACCAGCTTCTCCACCCTTGGTCTCTCCGTTCTTGGCTGGCTTTACTGGCGGTCTGAATCTTCCTAATGATCTTGTTAGCAGATGTTGTAGGCCCAGATGGTTTTTCGCCTCCTTTGCATTTTCGTAGGTAGACGACGTGCTGTCCGAATGAAATATTTTGAGGACAGCCGGGTACAATAGTGCAAATCTGGTGTGTCTCTCGTATAATTCTGAAGATATCCCGGAAAATTCCCTCCTCTGCACATCGGCCGAATAGTCTCCAAATATAAGGACTTTTTGTCCCCGGATTTCAAAGGAGGACCCCTGCATTTTGTATTGGCGCAAGATGGCCGATTAATCAGTAAAGTCCAGATACTTAACTATTACGGGTCTTGGTCTTTGCTGTAAGGCAGAAGGCGTTTTCATATTGCGGTCTGCGCCCGGTCTTAGATCAGGACCTATGCGATGAGCTCTTTCCACCTTGCATGGCTTATCTAGCCCTAAGGCTTTCGGTATCTCTTTTTCGCATATTTCGATTAAATCATGCGCTGGAATCGCTTCCTTCAGCCCCAATAATCGTAGATTGTTCCTTCGTGATCGGTTCTCCAGATCATCTTCTTTCATTTTTAGGGCTGCTGTATCATTAAATGTCTTATCCAACAGTGCGCGCATTTCAGCATTTGATTCCTCCAGCAACTGTATTCTGCTTTCCGCATTTTCCAATCGCGACCCATGTTCAGCCGCGGTCGCTTGCAAAGATTGTAGTGTAAGCCCCACCGTGCTGGCCAACGATTCTTGGAGGTCAGGTAGGATTCTGTTGGCAACCTCTATAGCCAGCTTCACGTAATCTATGCAATTATCCTCTCTGTGGGAGTCTGTCATTTCATGTGCGCTCTGCTCCTCCATGACACTCCGCTGTGAGAGCACAGGCAGTCCTTCCTCCTCCACCTCGCTGTCCCGCGCTCCTGCTTTCAAAGGTTTATTATGACCTCTCGTTTTGCTTCTGGTCCCCATATTTAGCACAAAACGATCCATAGGTTTCCGCCGTTCTAGTGGATAAGATATTCCCGGACTTCACCCGGTGTGCTGGGGATTTGTGATCCACAGAGTGCCGACTGCACGGAGCTGAGGTTAGCCACGTCCTACCATGTTGGCGCCGGAACCGGAAGTTTCCTTTAGTCTGTGTTTTAGTTAGTGTCTGCGTCTGTTAAAAAAAATTAAAATTTTGAGTCTTAGGTTTTCTGTGTCTTGTGTTAGTTAGGGTCTGTCTCAGTTTAATTGGTGTAATAAAATTTAATTTAGTTCTACATATTATAATTTATTTTTGTATATTTCATTTTTTCCCCATCTTCCCCTCTGTAGCCAAAAGCAGAGTTATTTACTGTGACATCATGTTTTGGATGTCATATGAAGGATGTTTTTTTTTTTTACCCAGTATAAAATTGCAGTATTTAAAGCTTGTATTTCACTGTGATAAATGCAACAAAGGCCCCAGATGTATGGTCTTGCAACAAGTTGGTGTTTTTTTCCACCCAGTATATAATTGCAGCATTTAAAATTTGTATTTCACTGTCACAAATGCAACAAAGGCCGCAAATGTATTAGTTTGCTCAAAATGGGTGTTTTTTTAAAACCAGAATATAACAGCAGTATCTAACACTTGTACTGGACTGTCAGAAATGCAGCAAAGGTCGCAAATGTATTATTTTGCCCAAAATGAGTGTTTTTATAAAACCAAAATATAATTGCAGTATTTAAAGCTTGTATTTCACTGTGACAATTGTTGCAAAGGCTCCAGATGTGGGGTCTTGCAAAAAAGTGGTGTTTTTTTTAAAAACCCAGTATATTAATTGCAGTATTTAAAGCTTGTATTTCATTGTGACAAATGCAGCAAAGGCCCCAGATGTAGGGTCTTACAACAAATGGGTGTTTTTTTTAAACCCAGTATATAATTGCAGTATTTAAAGCTTGTATTTCACTTTGACAAATGCAACAAAGGCCCCAGATGTAGGGTCTTGCAACAAATGGGTGTTATTTTTTTAAACCCAGTATATAATTGCAGTATTTAAAGCTTGTATTTCACTGTGACAAATGCAGCAAAGGCCCCAAATGTGAAAATAATAATAATAATATTAAATATCGCAATAGTTCATATCAAGAAAAATTAATCATAAGAATACTACACATGATTGTCTCATATAGTGCAAAATTCTCATATTGCGCAAAAATTTATTATGAGACTAGTACACAAGGTAAGTGGAGCAAGAAAGTATATGCACAGGACAAAAGATATAGATAAAGAAAGGGGGAGAATAAATCAGGTTAGGTGGACCAAGTCAGAGTACATCGAATTAAAGAGGCACAAGACACAAAATAGATAGATGTAGAAGTCCTATAGGGTCCGCCGGTTAGATCTAGGAGGAGGTTAATAATGACTAACAAGACTGCAAAAATGTTAAGCCTGGGTTGTGACCGGTCTGGCGTGGTGCGATTTGAACGCTGTATGGTCGTGGGTTTAAAAGGGCGCTACTAGAACTACATGGGCGTGTCAGTGCCCTGGATCGATGCGCTATTGGCCAGACGATATACGTCATAATGGGGCGTCTGCATCGCGCCTTGCATCAAATGAAATAGAAAAGGCGTGAGCCTGACATGAGGTAGACGCGCACGCGAGCCTGTATCATCAAGAGGAGCGCATGATGATGACGACGTACCTGAATCCTGTAATGGTTACGTCGCTACTGAGTCTAATAGGGAAGCGCGCATGCGAGATAGGACGAAGCGTATCCAAGCGCCATATTGAAAGAGGGCACAACAAGAGGGCAGCCGGTTATTCAAATGTATTTGAAAACACATATTGCCATGCTACAATTATAAGACAACTACATCTTAGCTGGATGTAGTAAAGGGTAGAATGCATTTATAATGGGAGGCACATTACATTTACCGTAAGTGTACACATGCGCATTGCGCAAAAGGTGTGCTAGAGCGTCATATTGGAAATCAGCTAGGTACAAAATACAAGGCAAGACAAATAAGCTACTAGTTATACACGTATATTCAGAGTTGGATGGGTATAGCAAACACTATCCCAACCTCTGACCCGCGAGGCGTATTTATATAAATGATATGTGGCAGTTAAGACGCTCATCTCGCAACCAGTATGGCAATAAGGGCAGTCTATAGTGGACCACATCTAATCAAAGCAGTCTAATGCGGACAACATATAAACAAACAAAATCTCCTGGATGACCAAGACACCAATGAAGACAAATATAAGCCCGGTGTGGAAGAAGAAGTGACGGACATGAGGATGAAGAAATTGAGAATTCGGGAAATAATGGATGGCAGAACTGAGATCTATGAGAACCTAAAAGATAAATGAGATAAATAGGATTAGAATCATGACGTCTAGTTTAACAGAACGTTACGGCGGATCCATTGCATTTCCCTATGTTGCAAAACTTCTTCATGCTTGCCTCCTCGACGTAATGGGGGCACCCAATCGATTATTTGAAATCTGAGTTGACTACGAGTGTGTATGAATTCCATATAATGTTGAACCAACGGGGCCTCCTGTTTATGAGTACGAATGTTAGATTTATGTTGGCTAATGCGATCTTTGATCTTTGCGTGGTTTCGCCAATATAACCCAGGCCACATGGACATTTGATCAAATAGATCACAAAGTTGGTAAGGCAAGAAAAATGAGGAATTTTTGGGCAGTCGAAGGGTGTGTGAAGGAGTTGCCTTTGGTGACGTTACCACATTGTGCGCAACTTAAACATGGGTATGTGCCTGGGTTAGGTGAGCCCGTAATGGTACGTTGTGGATCTTGTTTAGAAGTGCCTAGATCAGAGTGGACCAAACGGTCTCGAATGTTAGGAGGATGTTTATATGACATAAGGGGCTTAGTGTAGAACACACTAGGGGCACATTTCTGCATGATATGCCAGTTTTTATAGATAATTTTCTGAATGGAAGGACTAAGAGTGGAAAACATAGTGACACAAGGAATTCTTTGGAGTGTGTCTCTAGTAGTGTTTCTAGGTTTCAAGAGGTCTTCTCTAGTAAGGGACTTAACATGATGGACATGGTCATTAAGTAGTTTAGTGGGATAACCCTGTGTCAAGAATTTGTTGGTCATTTCTGACAATCTAGTGTCAGCAGTAGAGGGATCTGAAACAATTCTTCTTACCCGCATAAATTGCGATAATGGGAGTGAGCGGACCAGATCAGGAGGGTGGTAACTACTGAATAGTAGTAAGCTGTTTTGATTCGTTGGCTTAGAGTAAAGGTCATAGTGTAAAGACTCATTATGTACCTGTAGTTGTACATCAAGATATGGGAACTGTGCACGACTGGTCACTAAGGAAAATGCAATGGATCGCACCGAAGAATTCAAATGGTCATGGAAGTTCTGCAATTCATCCATCGATCCCTGCCATAAACAAAAAACATTGTCAATATAACAAAGCCATATTCTGACACATTTGGTATAGAGAGAATGTTGATAAACATAACGTTCCTTGAAGGCATTCATGTAAATTACCGCAATGGTTGGTGCCACGTTACATCCCATAGCAGTCCGTGATTGTTGAAGATAAAATGTATCCTCAAAGAGAAAATAGTTACTCTTTAGTACAAAACGCAGTAGGTCTAAAATGAAACAATTTTCCTTCTCTGAATAATCCTGGTTCTGGAATAAGGCCTCAGAAACACAGTCAATTCCATCCTCAATAGGAATATTAGTGTATAAGCTAGAAACGTCCATAGTAACCAGCAGATAATCGGTGCCATGTAAGTCCAGATCTTTTGTTTTATTGATAAAATCGGTGGTATCAAGAACAAAACATCTGCCAGCTTGAGCATAGGGGTGTAACAGCTTATCTAACAATATTGCGGCCGGTTGGAATAGTGATTCACAACCGGACACAATAGGTCGGCTGGGGGGATTGATTAAACTTTTGTGAATTTTTGGCAATACATAGAGTACTGGGATGCGGGGATATTTCACTACCAGGAAATCCGCGAGTTTTTTTAATCAATGGTCTGGTCCTCTAGGGCCTGGGATACTAGACCCTGTAGGACTGATCCAAATTGGGCTGTAGGATCATGGTCAATACATGAATACGTATGAGTATTTGCCAATTGTCTCAAGATTTCATTCCTGTAGTCATCCCTATTTAGTATCACTATGCCTGACCCCTTATCGGCTTGTTTAATTATTATGTTCTTATTCTGGGTCAAATGATTCAGGGCCCTCCGTTCACATTTGGTCAAGTTGTGTCTCACCTGTATGGAGTTAGTGTCTTTCATAAGTTTCTTCAAATCAGTTTTGACGAAAGCGATATGTGTTTCCACTGCATCTTGGGGAGGTTCAAACGTACTTGGAGGTTTGCAATCTTTACTCCTAGTGAGGAACGTGGATGTGCTTGGGACAGGTAGCTGTTGAGCCCACAAAGGCTTATCAAATGCAAAGTGTGCTTTTAAGCGGAGATTGCGGTAGAATTTGGACATCTCAGAATCCAAAGTAAACGGGTCCACCCGGTGAGTGCTGGAAAAACCAAGGCCTTTATTTAGAAGAGCAATTAATGATTCATCTAGTTGTACATCTGAAAGATTCACCACAAGATTCTTCTCTAACATCGGCATAATATTCTGGGTACTTATCTGCCCCCGTTGCTGGACCTGGTTTGGATCCCTGTATCTGTAGGTTGTGGCAGTATTTCTTCCGGTGTTTCCGCCCGGCCCTCCTGGGCGTCTTCCTCTGCGGGGGCGTGGATTTCCTAAAAAATCTGTATCACTTGTGCTGGATGAGCCGGAAGCCCTGGGAGAGGCCTGTCGAAGAGTTGAGGAATTGATTGGCGGGATGCAGTAAACGTGGCCTGACTCGTAATCCTGGATATCACGTCGAAATTACATACGTTTTCTGTCTTCCAGATTTCTTTTAAAGAAGTTGATTTTCTGTGTCAAATTGGTTTTGATGGTGTTGATTTCTTCAGAGGAAATGTTTCTGAAGAGGTTACTCTCCAATGTAGAAATCTCCTCTTTGATCTTTTTAATTTCATGATCAGCACGTTCTAATACTAGGAGAATGATATCGAAGGAAGCCTTGTTCAATATTTTCTCAAAACTCTGGCAAAAATCAGGGTCTTCTGAGAACAATGTAGGGCGCAGGTTGCACCTCAAGCCCCTCGGTATACGTCGGGTCTTGTAATATTCTGCTAAAGTAACAGCTTGTAATTCTAAGGCAATTGCCTTTTTGTAGATTTTCTCCAATGTGGAGACAGAAACGTTGGATCCTGTATTGGATAAAAATTCATTCAATGCTGTTACTGTTGCAGTGATCTTTCTTGCATCTTCTTTAGTATAGAAAAGAGTACCACTGTAGTCACGTTGAGTGTTGAAAAGCGACATTGAAAGAGGTAATAGCCAACAACGGTGTCACGTGGTTAAGAATGGGTGGATACAATACAGGGAGTGCAGAATTATTAGGCAAGTTGTATTTTTGAGGATTAATTTTATTATTGAACAACAACCATGTTCTTAATGAACCCAAAAAACTCATTAATATCAAAGCTGAATATTTTTGGAAGTAGTTTTTAGTTTGTTTTTAGTTTTAGCTATTTTAGGGGGATATCTGTGTGTGCAGGTGACTATTACTGTACATAATTATTAGGCAACTTAACAAAAAACAAATATATACCCATTTCAATTTTTTCTTTTTACCAGTGAAACCAATATAACATCTCAACATTCACAAATATACATTTCTGACATTCAAAAACAAAACAAAAACAAATCAGTGACCAATATAGCCACCTTTCTTTGCAAGGACACTCAAAAGCCAGTGATTGTCAGTGTTTTGATCTGTTCACCATCAACATTGCGTGCAGCAGCAACCACAGCCTCCCAGACACTGTTCAGAGAGGTGTACTGTTTTCCCTCCTTGTAAATCTCACATTTGATGATGGACCACAGGTTCTCAATGGGGTTCAGATCAGGTGAACAAGGAGGCCATGTCATTAGATTTTCTTCTTTCATACCCTTTCTTGCCAGCCACGTTGTGGAGTACTTGGACGCGTGTGATGGAGCATTGTCCTGCATGAAAATCATGTTTTTCTTACCTTGCAGACTTCTTCCTGTACCACTGCTTGAAGAAGGTGTCTTCCAGAAACTGGCAGTAGGACTGGGAGTTGAGCTTGACTCCATCCTCAACCCAAAAAGGCCCCACAAGCTCATCTTTGATGATACCAGCCCAAACCAGTACTCCACCTCCACCTTGCTGGCATCTGAGTCAGACTGGAGCTCTCTGCCCTTTACCAATCCAGCCATCTGGCCCATCAAGACTCACTCTCATTTCATCAGTCCATAAAACCTTAGAAAAATCAGTCTTGAGATATTTCTTGGCCCAGTCTTGACGTTTCAGCTTGTGTGTCTTGTTGTCACGCCTGCAATTTTTCAACAGTGGATCTCAACTGCGGATTTATTAGGATCAATCAGATATGAATCTCAGGCGTCACTCACAACCTCAACGGTGAGTTTGAGATTCTACCATCACGTGATCAGGAGAAAACAACTCTGGTCGGCGCAGTACTATTGCTTCATAGACTGCGGGTAGGTGTTAGAATACTAGAATGCGGTAGCTGTCGCGGGGTTAACAGGGGCCACTCAGCAAGAGACCTACACAGTTATCTCAGCCTGTATGTAAGTAAGGAGAGGTGTTCTCTCACAGAGAGGGTACTTGCGATTGGCAGCGGCTATGCGATGGTGGAGACTCCCATGGAGACTGTAGTTTCAGGGCAGAGCGGATCCGTCTTCCTGATGGTAGTGAGGAAATGAGAAGGGTCCGGTTACTAAGTGGATCCGTCTTCCGGATGGCAGCGGGGTAACTGGAGCGGGTCCGGTTGCGGTGCGGATCCGTCTCCCAGATGTCAGCGGGGTAGCTGGAGCGGGTCCGGTTGCGGTGCGGATCCGTCTCCCAGATGACAGTGAAGGAGACGTGCAAGGTTCGGTTTCTTGATGTCCCATACACAGGTGGTGAGGCAGCAGGCGTACTGACTACAATAACAGCACGCCATGCCGCCTCACCAGCCCCTTTAAATAGAACCAGGAAGTGCAATAGGACCCTCTGATTGGTCCGGATGACTTCCGCGTTCCACCGTGGAACGCAGCCGCCGCGTCACAACCTGGAGCTCGCGCGTCTTCCGCGTTCCACGGTGGAACGCAAGGACCGCGGCAGACGAAGAAAAGGCCGTCGCGTCGGCGGCATTACAGTATCCCCCCCTCAAAGGAACGCCTCCGGAGTTCTCCCTGGGAGTAGGCCGATCAGGATACCTACAATGGAACAAACGGGTCAATCTAGGAGCATGTACGTCCCGCGAGTCTTCCCAAGAATCATCCGCAGGAGTATAACCCTTCCATCGTATGAGATACTGTATAGATGATCCCCTTTTACGGGAGTCGAGTATCTTGTCGACTTCGTACTCAACCTCACCCTGGACCTGAATTGGGGGGCCAGGGGGGAAGGTTCTAAGGGGGAGTCGGTTAGGTTTGTACGGTTTAAGCAGGGAGACATGGAAGGAGGGATGGATTTTCCAGTCGGGAGGAAGAGTTAGGCGAACCGCATTTTGATTCAGGACTTTCTCGATGGGAAATGGCCCGATGTACTGGCGACCGAGTTTCCTAGCGGGCACGTTAAGGCGGAGATTTCTCGTAGACAACCACACCATGTCTCCCACACAGTATGCGGGGGGATTAAAGTGTTGAGTGTCATAATGTCTTTTTTGTCGCTCCTTTGCGGTCTTTAGGTTACCTTGTATTGTAAGGGAAGTCTCTTTTAGACATTCGAGATAGTCCTGAACTGCAGGAACGTTCCCGGGTAAGTAATCAGGGGGCAGGTTGGTGGGGTGGAAACCGTAGTTTGCATAGAAAGGAGAGTATTGAGTGGAGGAGTTCATTGAATTGTTGTATGCAAACTCGGCCAGAGGCAGTAGATCGAACCAGTCATCTTGGAGATGGCTGCAATAGCATCGAATGTATTGTTCTAGACACTGGTTTACTCGCTCTGTTTGGCCGTTAGTTTGTGGGTGGTATGCGGTCAACATTCTGTGATCAATTTGGAGGGCTGTGCAAAGTGCCTTCCAAAATTTTGATACAAACTGACTGCCCCTGTCGGAAATAATTGCGGAGGGTAAACCGTGCAATCGAAGGACTTGGCTGAGGAACGTTTGGGCGGTTTCTTTTGATGATGGTAATTTTTTAAGTGGGGAGAAGTGACATCAGTAACCCATAGGGAGGCTTTCTGTCGGTTTTGGTAGAGGCACAGACATCACAGGTGGAGACATATTCGTGGATGGATTTGGTCATGTCTGGCCACCAGAATTTTCTGCGTACAAACTCCAAGGTTTTGGTGATGCCTGGGTGGCCCGCTAGGGGTGTGTCATGCATGAGTCGAATGACAGAAGGTTGCATTCTAGGAGGGATGTAAAGTTTGTCGTTTTTGAAAAGGAATCCATCGGTTGTTGTCAACCCCGGAGGAGCAGGAGGATCCCCTTCAGAGGGAGTATGCTTCAAGAGCTCCTTGAATCCCGTGGTGAGACCCACGAACCGGTTTGCCGGAAGTAGTAAGGCAGGATGTTCTGCGTCAGTACTCTCCTCGTATAACCTGGAGAGGGAGTCAGCCTTTGTGTTTTTGGAACCTGGTCTGTAAGATATATGGAAGTCAAAACGATAAAAAAAAAGGCTCCACCGTACTTGCCTTGCCGACATGGTTTTACAAGTTTTGAGGAACTGTAAATTGCGGTGGTCAGTGTAGATCATGATGGGATGTTTGGCTCCTTCCAAAAGATGTCTCCAGTTGCCCAGAGCATCCTTAATAGCTAACAGCTCTTTTTCCCCAATGGGGTAATTCTTTTCAGCAGTATTAAGAGTTCGGGAGTAGTATGCAACTGGGTGCAAGGGTTCAGAAAGGGATGGTTGTTGCGATAGAACTGCTCCAATGGCGAGGTGGGAAGCATCAACCTCTAGAACAAAATGGAAATCGGGGTTGGGCAATTGGAGTATGGGAGCTGAGGTATACCTCTGTTTGAGTATTTCGAACGCCTTTTGGGCGTCGGAGGACCATGTATAGGGTATTGTAGTACTGGTTAGTCTTGTCAAGGGTTTTACTATCTCTGAGAAATTTTTTATGAATTTCCGGTAATAGTTGGAAAAACCTAGAAATCGTTGGAGTGCTTTGCGTGTGTGGGGCACAGGCCAGGCCTGGATGCATTCCACTTTGGACTGATCCATTTGAATCCCCTGGGGGGAGATGTGATATCCCAGGAAGGAAATGGAAGGCTGTTCGAAGATACATTTCTCTAATTTAGCGAAAAGGGAGTGGACCCGAAGACGGGACAGCACCCATCTTAGGTGCCTCCTGTGGTCGGTAGGACTGTCCGAGTACACCAGAATGTCATCCAAATAGATTACCACGCAGACGTCCAGCAGATCTCAAAAAATATCGTTAACGAAATGCTGGAACGTTGCCGGGGCATTGCACAACCCGAAAGGCATTACCATGTACTCGAACAGTCCGTATCTGGTTCTGAATGCCGTCTTCCACTCATCTCCTTCCCGGATCCTGATCAAGTTATATGCGCTTCTGAGGTCAAGTTTGGTGAAAATACGGGATGATTGTAACCTCTCGATCAGTTCGGGGATGAGTGGAAGAGGGTAGCGGTTTTTTATGGTAATTTTGTTGAGACCTCTGTAGTCAATTATTGGCCTTAATCCGCCATCTTTGTTTTTCACAAAGAACATCCCTGCGCTAGCAGGTGAGGTTGAGGGCCTTATGAAACCCTTTTTTAAGTTCTCGTCTAAGTAGGCCTTCAGGTGGACTAATTCTGGTTGGGAAAGCGGATAAATGCGGCCCGTAGGAAGAGGACTGCCTGGAATGAGGTCAATAGGGCAGTCATAGGGTCTATGTGGGGGAAGTGTGGCTGCACCCGATTGGCTGAAAACGTCTTCAAATTCAGCGAGATGGGGAGGTAGCCCCGTGGGAGCGACCTGCATGAGTGCAGTGTTTGGATAACAAGTGGAGGTACAGTAGTGGGAATCCAACTGCACCTCCCCTTTAGGCCAGAGGAGAGAAGGTTGGTGAAGTCTGATCCAGGGAAGCCCCAATACTACAGGGAACATGGGAGAGGAAATGACATCAAACATAAGGTGTTCGATGTGACCCTCTCCACAGGCCACGAGTAGTGGTTGGGTGTGGTGAGAGATTGGTCCTGAAGGGGATGTGGACCCATCTAAAAAAGTAATTGAGACCGGTTTCTGCTTCAAGGTGTGGGGTATTTTATTGGACTTAACCAGATGTGAATCTATAAAGTTGCCACAGGCTCCGGTGTCTATCATGGCCTTGACGATAATCCTCTCGGCATCCCACTGTAAGCTGAGAGAAATGTATATGTAAGAATTGCGGTGGCAGAGACTATGTGTCAATTTGCAGATATGTATCTCCCTACCTTCTGTCTTCTTATTAACCGCCGGGCAGTCGTCTACTACGTGGTCAGGGGAGGCACAGTAGAGACATAGGTTCAGCGTGCGTCTCCTGGCCTTTTCAGCCGGCGTGAGGGGTCCTCGCAAGGTTCCTAGCTCCATTGGCTCCTCTTTAGGGGTAGATCTGGCTCCTCTTGCAGCTGGTGTGGGGGTAAAGACTCTCTCTGCTCTCCGTTCACGGAGGCGGCGGTCAATTGTAACAGAGCGTTGGATTAGGTCGTCTAAGGTGGGAGGTAACTCATCACGGGCAATCTCATCTTTCAAGGCCTCCGAAAGGCCGAGGCGGAATTGGTTACGAAGACTGAGATTATTCCACTCCGTCTCCCTGGCCCACCGTTTAAACTCGGCTATATAATCTTCGACTGGTCGGCGGCCTTGTTTAAGTGCTCTGATGGCAGTCTCTGCGGTCAATTGTTTACTGGAGTCATCATAGAGGAGTGCCATGGCCTCCATGAATCTGGGGAAGGAATCTAGGACCTCATCCTCTTCATCAAAGTAGGTCTCGGCCCAGGCTCGGGGTTCCCCTTTAAGGTAGGAAATGAGTGTGAGAACCTTTATACGGTCATTGTAATAAGTGCGTGGCCGCAGATCAAACATGAGTCTGCACGAACTTATGAACTGACGGAATAGTTTCCTATCCCCGGAGAAGGGTTCGGGGGCACAGACCTCGGGTTCAGGTCCCTCTCTGGGAGGTGCAGCACCTGTGTTTTGGTTAACCAAAGTACGCAATCTTTGGTTCTCCAGCTGCAGGTCCTGCACAGAGGCAGACAGGGTTTCGACTCTCTGGGACAAAGAAACCATATGTCTAGCGAGTTCCGCTGGATCCATCTTTACTGTCGGTGCTGTGATACTGTCACGCCTGCAATTTTTCAACAGTGGATCTCAACTGCGGATTTATTAGGATCAATCAGATATGAATCTCAGGCGTCACTAACAACCTCAACGGTGAGTTTGAGATTCTACCATCACGTGATCAGGAGAAAACAACTCTGGTCGGCGCAGTACTATTGCTTCATATACTGCGGGTAGGTGTTAGAATACTAGAATGCGGTAGCTGTCGCGGGGTTAACAGGGGCCACTCAGCAAGAGACCTACACAGTTATCTCAGCCTGTATGTAAGTAAGGAGAGGTGTTCTCTCACAGAGAGGCTACTTGCGATTGGCAGCGGCTATGCGATGGTGGAGACTCCCATGGAGACTGTAGTTTCAGGGCAGAGCGGATCCGTCTTCCTGATGGTAGTGAGGAAATGAGAAGGGTCCGGTTACTAAGTGGATCCGTCTTCCGGATGGCAGCGGGGTAACTGGAGCGGGTCCGGTTGCGGTGCGGATCCGTCTCCCAGATGTCAGCGGGGTAGCTGGAGCGGGTCCGGTTGCGGTGCGGATCCATCTCCCAGATGACAGTGAAGGAGACGTGCAAGGTTCGGTTTCTTGATGTCCCATACACAGGTGGTGAGGCAGCAGGCGTACTGACTACAATCACAGCACGCCATGCCGCCTCACCAGCCCCTTTAAATAGAACCAGGAAGTGCAATAGGACCCTCTGATTGGTCCGGATGACTTCCGCGTTCCACCGTGGAACGCAGCCGCCGCGTCACAACCTGGAGCTCGCGCGTCTTCCGCGTTTGACGGTGGAACGCAAGGACCGCAGCAGACGAAGAAAAGGCCGTCGCGTCGGCGGCATTACACTTGTTCAGTGGTGGTCGTCTTTCAGCCTTTCTTACCTTGGCCATGTCTCTGAGTATTGCACACCTTGTGCTTTTGGGCACTCCAGTGATGTTGCAGCTCTGAAATATGGCCAAACTGGTGGCAAGTGGCATCTTGGCAGCTGCACGCTTGACTTTTCTCAGTTCATGGGCAGTTATTTTGCGCCTTGGGTTTTCCACACGCTTCTTGCGACCCTGTTGACTATTTTGAATGAAACGCTTGATTGTTCGATGATCACGCTTCAGAAGCTTTGCAATTTTAAGAGTGCTGCATCCCTCTGCAAGATATCTCACTATTTTTGACTTTTCTGAGCCTGTCAAGTCCTTCTTTTGACCCATTTTGCCAAAGGAAAGGAAGTTGCCTAATAATTATGCACACCTGATATAGGGTGTTGATGTCATTAGACCACACCCCTTCTCATTACAGAGATGCACATCACCTAATATGCTTAATTGGTAGTAGGCTTTCGAGCCTATACAGCTTGGAGTAAGACAACATGCATAAAGAGGATGATGTGGTCAAAATACTCATTTGCCTAATAATTCTGCACAGTTGAACCAATGGGGCCTCCTGTTTATGAGTACGAATGTTTGATTTATGTTGGCTAATGCGGTCTTTGATCTTTTGCGTGGTTTCGCCAACATAACCCATGATCACGATGATCATGTATTGTGATATTTAATATTATTATTATTATTTTTTTTTTCACATTTATAGCTTGACAAAGGGTACCGCATTAGGACCCGAAACGTTGCACCAGCCGTAAATGTAACGTGTGTACTACCGCACGAATAAAACCTTAATAGCAACTTCAATTGGTGTGCTGTCTCCGCCATCTTTTGTGAATAATTATATAAGACTCCTGGGGTGGAAGGAATCATTGGAGACGGGCACCCACGAAAGCCCTCTACACGAGTGCTGTGGTTACTCTTCTGATTGAAATGCAGCAAAGGCCCCAGATGTAGGGTCTTGCAACAAATAGGTGTTTTTTTTTTAACCAGTATATAATTGCAGTATTTAAAGCTTGTATTTCACTGTGACAAATGCAACAAAGTCCCCAGATGTAGGGTCTTGCAAAAAATGTATGTTTTTTCAACCCAGTAAATAATTGCAGTATTTAAAGTTTGTATTTCAACTGTCACAAATGCAACAAAGGCCACAAATGTATTATCTTGCCCAAAATGGGTGTCTTTTTTTAAACCAAAATATAATTGCAGTTTTTAAAGGGCTTCTGTCACCCCCAAAACTCATTTTTCATTTTTGGGCATATTAAAATCCTTATTGGACGACTATTCCCTACATAGGGCTCTTACCTTGTTCTGTGGTTGTTCTGTGGCTTGCTTTCACAAAAAATCGATCTTTTAAAATATGCAAATGACTTCACTACCAGCAAGTAGGGCGTCTACTTGCTGGTAGCCGCTGCATCCTCCTTTAAAAAAAAAAACCCCTCCTTCTGCTGATTGACAGGGCCAGGGAGCGCTCTCCTCCTCCGGCTGGCCCTGTCTGCAATTCAAATCCCGCGCCTGCACCTCATTTGGCGCAGGCACTCTGAGAGAAGGACGCTCGCTTCCTCAGCACTCCCTCAGTGCGCCTGCGCCGATGACGTCACCTCTAAACCCGAAAGAGAAGGCGTCCATCGGCGCAGGTGTGCTGAGGAAGCGCGGGATTTGAATTGCAGACAGGGCCAGCCGGAGGAGGAGAGTGCCCACTGGCCCTGTCTATCAGCAGGAGGAGGGGGCGTTTTTTTTTAAAGCAAGACACCCTACTTGCCCCCCTACAAGACACCCTTACCAGCAAGACACCCTACTTGCTGGTAGAGAAGTCATTTTCATATTTTAAAAGATCGATTTTTAGTGAAACCAAGCCATAGAACAAGGAAGGAGCCCTTTAAAGCTTGTATTTCACTGTGACAAATGCATCAAAGGCCCCAGATGTATGGTCTTGCAAAACCCAGTATACTGCAATTACCGTATTTTTCGCCCTAAAAGACGCACTTTTTTCCTCCCCAAAAGTGTGTGTGGGGGGGGGGGGGGGGAATAGCAGTGCATCTTATGAGGTGAATGCTGCATTTTGCCGAATTTTCTATGATACGCCGCGATGCTGCGCGGCGGGTGTATCAGCTGAGAGGGAGGAGGGGCTGGGGGCTGGTATCTGCTTTCTAGTTCCGTAGAAAGGAGACAATAAAAGGATTAGCTGTAGGGGCTTGGGTAGCGGATAGAAAGGCCTCACCTGTCAAAAGAGTCCCAGAATCCGTAAACACTGAAAGGATAGGGGGTTTCTGAGTGACGGAGTGGGGGAGGTATGCACTGTTTCAATTCACCAGAAGCTTGGTCTAGTAGTTCCCTAATTTTCACAATGGGCGAAAGGATAGGAATGCCAAAATTAGAGTCCTGGAACCATTTCATGTCTCCAAGGTAGCCTTGACCTTTGGACAGGCATTTAGATCTTTGAAGGGGAAGTTACAAGTGTCCACTAAAAGGCCTCTAAATGAGTGATTTGAATGAGAGGTTTTCATCCCCACCCATGATTTGTGGTGTGATTGTCTAAACCAGTCAAGGGCCCTTGTCAAGAGAATTGCTCTGTTGTATAATAGAGGGTAGGGAAGGCCAATACCTCCAACAGTTATTTACAAGTTTCTGACCACTTATAAAATGTGTTCAATGTGCTGCCCATTGTGTTGGATTGTCAATGCAACCCTCTTCTCCCACTTTTCACACACTGATAGCAACACCGCAGGAGAAATGCTAGCACAGGCTTCCAGTATCCGTAGTTTCAGGTGCTGCACATCTAGTATCTTCACAGCATAGACAATTGCCTTCAGATGACCCCAAAGATAAAAGCCTAAGGGGGTCAGATCTGGAGACCTTGGCAGCCATTCAACTGGACAACCAATCCACTTTCCAGGAAACTGTTCATCTAGGAATGCTCGGACATGACACCCATAATGTGGTGGTGCACCATCTTGCTGGAAAAACTCAGGGAACATGCCAGCTTTAGTGCATAAAGAGGGAAACACATCATCAGTGTGTGAAGAGTGGGAGAAGAGGGTTGCATTGACAATCCAACACAATGGGCAGCACATTGAACACATTTTATAAGTGGTCAGAAACTTGTAAATAACTCATGAAATAATAAATTTACATTACAACCATTGTTTTTCTTGTGAAATTCCCAATAAGTTTGATATGTCACATGACCCTCTTCCTATTGAAAAAACAAAAGTTGGATTCAAAATGGCCGCCATGGTCACCACCCATCTTGAATAGTTTCCCTCACATATACTAATGTGCCACAAACAGGAAGTTAATATCACCAACCATTCCCATTTTATTAAGGTGTATCCATATAAATGGCCCACCCTGTACAATTGCAAACCACAATTGCAAGCTACAGTTGCAAACTGTGAACTACTTAACAAACCATACAAATTGCAACCATACCAGATCATACTCAACCAATCTGCAAATAGTCACTGCTAACTGCATACTGCAAGTAGAACTATTAGTTAAATCTCAGATATACCTCTCAAAGAGATCATAAAGTGCTTAAATAACTTAAAGTGAGAGTACAGATACTCAAGAGAGAAATATATCCACCATTTTGTGATATCTTTTCAACATGTATTTTGTACATGGACTATCTGCTGTGGAGGCAGCAGTGTTTTATATGAAGAAAAGTTGAAGTTAAGATAGAAGTTATTTGATGCATTTGGTGTTTCCATGGAACGGCGCTAGAGGAATTACTGAGTAATAGACAGTCTGGTTAGACTAATTGTCAGAGATATCAAAGTTCTTCTAATGCCACAGCACAAAAGGCACTCCATAGTGCTGCGCCTGCCACACCCTCCCCAATAAAGTATTGCCAAAATCACTTCTTATACATTTTTTTTTTGGGGGGTATTATTTAACAATATAAAAAGCATGAGTGTACCGGGCTGTGCAGGCAGCCGCGGTTGTGGTAGGGGAACTAGAGGAATTGATTGCGGTGCTGGACCACTGCCAGCACAGGGCCACTCCTCTATCCACGGACAGGCGGGCACTGGTGTTAGGGACGTTCGCCTGATCAGTGAATTTTTCGGGCTTAGCAGCCACCTCATTGCTTTACAAGATGCAGAGGCTGTGGTGGCTCTCGTGGCAGATTGCAGTGTCACAGAGTCCTCTGCCCTGGCTCCCAGCAGCAGCAGTACTCCGCCTCCTGTAGGACCAACCCCCAGCCCCCAAGAATGTTCCCCGCTCATGTTCGAAGACAGTGACATTGAGAGGGACATCTTGGGGAATGCAGGAGGTGGAATTGCAGTTTAGTCCTCTGGATGGGCAGGACCTTTTGGAAGGGATGGGGGATGAGGATGAGGAGGCTGTAAATACCCCAGTGAAATCCCTTCCAACTGGTGCGGGTGGTGTCAGCCACATAACCCCTGCACCTAGTCAGAACCAGGCGTCGGCGAGGGTTGTTCCCCTCAGTCCACCCCTGGTTGGCCCTGGGTCTGACATTATAGGGGATGAAGAGGAGGGTGAGGCAGAATGGGTGCCACCTCCTTTGTCCGGTTGACAGCAGCACAGATGAAGGTAGGCACCTGAGGCAAATGGTGCGCCAGGTCACCAGGGAGCCGATTGTCAAGGCTCCACTGGTAACGGGAATAGGAAGCAGCAGCCAGCTCAACCTGTGCGCATTGAGCCCAAACAGGCGCAAGCCAGCACCAACCCATCTGACAGGAGGTCAGTGCGGAAGTCGCCTGTTTGGGTGCAGATGATGTTATAATTGCCATTTGTAAGCTGTGCCATGCCGGGGTGAGGAGAAGGAGGTCTGTGGCTCGGCTGGGTACCACTCCAGGGCCATCACACCCACTCCCCTAAATCACTAATGCGGAGTGGGGGCAGATACATCAGTTCTGCTACGTGTTGGCTCCATTCGAGCAGGCGACCAAGATGGTCAGCAGGGAGCATGTCAGCCTCAATGACGTTCTCCCCATAGTGTTCCTGCTGGACAGGACACTAGATCACCTGCTCGAGGCTGGGGAGAGTGCCTTGGTGGTGCAAGAAGAGGCAGCAATGATCCACCAGGACGAAGAGGAGGAAGAAATTGTCGACGTCCAGGAGTCTGGGACCGGAAGCAGCAGCAGCAGGAGGATGAAGAGGTCATGGTCACGGGCAGCCATGAAGAGTCACAGCGGGCTGTTCTCTTCCCCATGGCTGCCCATATGCTGCGATGCCTCAGGAGGGACCCCTGGATCAGGAAACTTAAGGGGAGGGATGTTAATTGGTTGGCCACCCTTTTAGACCCTCACTGCAAGGGGAAACTGGAGCAGTTCATCCCAGCCAGCCAGAGACAGGCCTGGATGCATCAACTGCGGGTCTGTCTGATCAACCGGCTGGAGCAGGCAAACCCTCGGCCTCATGCTCCAGTTCTCCCCGCCCATTTCACCCTGCAGGTGGCTGGCCCCACCAGCACCAGCCGAGCAGGTGACCTTATGGGTGAAATGAGGCTGTTCTACTAGTCTGTGCGACCCAGCAGCATAAGTTACCACCAGCGGCTGGCCCGCATGGTGGCATACTACATGGGGTCAGTTGGTGCTTCCGACAGCATGAGCACTGACGACCTCATGGAGTCCTGGGTTGCCAAGCTGGACACCTGCACTGAGCTCGCTCAGTATGAGCTGGAGTTACTGTCTTTCCCCCCCTCCAGCATACTGTCTGAGCAGATATTCAGTGAGGCAGGTGGAGTGGTCACTGGCAAATTGACCCGTCTGTCCACTGACTCCGTGGACAGACTGACATTCATCAGTCCTACAAACTACAGTCTACTGTATGACAGTGTAGGTACTCACCTGTGCATGTCAGACCCTCCCTGGTGAAGTCTGCTCCGGGCTATGTGACACTACTCCCCATGTATAGCCAAGCATCACAGCTAAAGCCTTATTCGACAGCATGAACTGCAATAGATGAACCAGGCTGCGTACTGGACGCAGCCGCCGAGGACCCCACCAGTAGCCGGGGACAGTGACAGATGCATGACCGAGGGGAAGGGGAACTAACCCCGGCATCAGAGCAGGGGATACTTCCACACCTAGCCCAAGGCAAGCAAGTTCTTAACTGGCTTCTGGGCTTTGACGGGCGAGAACGGCAGGGTCGTGCCAATGTCCTCAGCCGAGTGTGTGTGCAGAGCCGATCGTGTATAGGTGGGTCGACCGGCAGTACACATGCCTCCTCACAGACAAGAGGAGGACGACAGAGCCGCTGCTAAACCCTGCCAGTCCTGCTGTCCTCTGGCTCAGAGGAATCAGCACACAGTGAGGCAGGCTGCATTAACGCAGTGTTCTGCTACAGACTAGATATGCCTGATAAGGAAACTGAGAGCAGAAGGGTGTGGTCGGAATGAATTTCTTATTTGTTACTCATTTAGATTGTGCTTTCAGAAGGTAAAATAGCTTTACCTTAAATAATTTAAACAAAAAATTTGACATTCACTATCCATGTTATCACATTACTGCTTTACACAATGAACTTACTACTGTAACAAGTTTTATTCTAATTTTGGTATTGCTCGGGTCTGGTGGGGGGTCTATTCCTGGGTTGGGCTGAGACATGTGTAGGCCTTATACTCAAACGTTACCAAAAGCCTGCTGCTGCATGTCATGATCATGTTGATTTGTTTTATGCCTTATAGTACACAATTACCTTTACCAGGTGCTGCTGATGTCGCCTGTCCTTAATCAGCGTAGTTAGTCCTATCTATGTTTAAACCTTATACTACAGCGTTAACATTTAACTACTTGGCTCTGTAATGATCCTGCGTAGTTGAGTCTAGAAATTTGGAGTCCTTAATACTACAGAGTTACCACTTACATGCTGCTGTCTGACATGATACTGCTTGGTTGGGCCCATAGATGTGTAAGCCTTAAACTGTATTGTTACTACACTGCCTTTCCCAAACAAAATAATAGGCACCTAGATGTAACTTATCAAATAGGTATGAGCCTCTGATTGGATAATGACTGAATGGGCGATTATCTTTCAGCTGGCAACAAGTAATTTATCCCTGACTGGTGCAACGAGTTGCTTCTCATTTCTTAAACAGCAATGTAGAAAGACACATCTCGTGTGCGTGGAAAAGATATTAGTCTGTTTGAGAAGGGTCAAATCATTGGCATGTGTCAAGCAGAGAAAACATCTAATGAGATAGAAGAAACTACTAAAATTGGGTTAAGAACTGTCCAACGCATTATTAAAAACTGGAAGGATAGTGCACTAGTGACCCTTTAAATTAGATTAATAAATGTAGCAGGAAAAAAATTCTGAATGATCCTGCTTGGCGATCACTTCAACGTTTGGTGAAATAAAATTTGATACAAAGAACAGTTGAACTCAAGCCTATGTGTCATAGTGAAAGTAAGAGCATTTCCACACACACACAATGCCAATGGAACTCAAGGGATTTGGACTGATCAATTTTCTAGGGAGAACTGTGGGGGCATGAAAGGTCATGTGGTCTGATAAGTCCAGATTTACCCTGTTCCAGAGTGATGGGCGCATCAGGGTAATAAGAGAGGCAGAATAATTGATGCACCCATCATGCCTAGTTCCTACAGTAAAAGCAGGATAGATCGTGCTCACCCTGTGATGGATTGTTTCAGCGAGCACGAGACATCATTATTTATTTTTTAGTTTACTTTTTTTTTTTTGGAACAGGCAGTCTGTCTGCCTTTATTCTGTCAAGTTAGGAGTTGGCATTCTAGTACAGTCAGTTTATTCTCTAAATGTCAACTTTTCCCATTTTTTTAATATAAAGTTGTCATTTTAGAGAGATATTTCTCTCACCCAGCATGGGTATATGTAAAAAGACACCACAAAACACATTGCCCAACTTCTCCTGAGTACGGCGATACCACATGTGTGACACTTTTTTGCAGCCTAGATGGGCAAAGGGGCCCAAATTCCTTTTAGGAGGGCATTTTTAGACATTTGGATTCCAGACGACTTCTCACGCTTTAGGGCCCCTAAAATGCCAGGGCAGTATAAATACCCCGCTAACTTCCAAACCCACTCAGCTCGTTTTGAAGCGCCGCCCAGCTCATGAATATTCAGTTTGCTGGGCGGCTTCTGTGGTCCCCGCTCTGAAGCGCTGCGCTGAACAGTGCCCTGCGCATTCGCCGGATCTTGTGAAGTCGGGGACAGTAAGCGACGCCCAGCGAAGTGAATATTGATGAGCACGGTTAAGCGCAGCGCTTCAGAGCGGGGGCCGCAGAAGCGCCCAGCAAACTGAATATTCATGAGCTGGGCGGCGCTTCAAAACGGCAGTTGGGGGAGGCTGGCTTGGCGCAAGAGAGGTGAAACGCCGCCCCTTGGGCAGATTGAAGACCGTTGGAGCAGGACTGCAAAGGAGGAGCTGGGCACATTGCTTCAGAAAGCAAAGGAGGAGCTGGGCACATCTCTTCAGAAAGCAAAGGAGGAGCTGGGCACGAACGGTGGCGGCGGGCGGCATCTTGGAGACATGAGCGTCCTCCTGGGCACCTTAATCTGATGAATGACAGGTTAGATAAAACGTTTTTTTACACTAAATGAGCACACAGATTTAGCTTATAAGACCACATTAGGAATCACAAGGGCACCATGCACATAACCATATTTTTGAATGTGGGGGTCAAAAACTGGTGACAGAATCCCTTTAACCATATGTTAAAGTGGAGTGAGCTGTCAGAGTCAGGATAAATCTGGACCATTATATTTATAAATATAATGTGTTAACTGGCTTGTGATTAGTTTTTTTGAAAATCACCAGCCTGCCAGCGATGATCATTGGCTGGCAGGCTGGTGACGAAATACTCCTTTAACTTTTGCCGGCCCGCAATGCGTATGCGCTGTGCGTCTAGGAGGAATGAATAGACCGCCTCCGGACCGCAATCCTGCGTTAGGCGGTCCGGAGGCGGTTAAACCGGTGGGCATGTTTCATTTTTGCACATGTGCTATGTTCATTATGTATTGGCAATAATAATTTTATTTTACATAGAGACTAAGGTTCAAACATGTGTTGTCTGTTGTCCTGGAAAGGATGCCTGACTTCCGTGTTGACTCTCTACATAGTTGGGTGTGACTGGCGTTATACTGATCCGTGTGGCAATCCAGTTTTGTGAATGGAGCCTTATTGCCACATGTATATATTGATATAAAGATTTATATTTATATGTTACTTGACAAATATGTAATGATAATTTGCACATGCTAATTTTATATAAACACAGCTTTAAACTTAGCAGTATAAACTGTGGACTATATAATCTTCTTGAAGCCATGTCACCATTTGGAGAGTGATTATACTCATTGCATCACATATTTATGTCTGTAAGGCGGAAGCTATGCACCAACACGCACAATTATCAAGACGGGACTCTATCTCGGATCCATGCTGGTTAGTTCTTAGCCCACGTATTACTTTTTTTTATTGTAACTTTTTTTTGTTTTTGTTTATTAATCTGTTCACTGTATGGATAATAGTATCAAATGTTCTTATTTTATTTTTATTTTTTATTTATAGAAAATATAAAAAGCATGTAAAATTTTTGTTGATGCATGTAATAATATTTTTCTGTGAAAAATACAAAACATTTGGTATTAAACCTTGAAATTGCCACAATTCACTTTGGTCACTACTTGAGAAATGTCTCATTGTGTTGACCAAAAAGTTAATTACTGTTGAATAAACACACAATTTCTTTTTAAACTTATGGGGTATTCGGTTTATGTTATCTGATATAAAGTACTATTTTATATTCGAGTTTTCAATCTTAAACAAATAAATTAGATTAAATAAAATTTAGTAAAATAATTTTTTGTTTTTATGCGTGGGAGAACACTCCTGATGTAACCGAGCAACAAACATGTGGCTGTTAGTGTACTATAATTTTTATAGAGTTATTTCTGCCGGGGGCACATTCCTGGGAACACTTTCCTGCTGCAAAACAATAACATGCAGATGTCTGTTCCTGCTGAGTTACGCTGAGCTATGTGTAAACCTTAAACTATGATGTTAAATAACCATCTGCATGCTGCTATTGTACTGATGCTTATTAGTTATTTGTAGGCATTATACTCCGCCTTTACCAATGACTGCTGTTATTATCCTGATGCTTCAGAGTCATGTGTAGGCCTAATACTCCAAAAAAACACAATTTTTTGGCAAAACCCTACACCTGGGGCCTATTCTGCATTTGTTAGTGTAAAATACAAGCTTAAAATACTGCGTTAATGTTCTGTATTAAAAAAAAAAAAAAAAAAGCATTTTTGGCAATATCTTACATCTGGTGCCTTTGCAGCATTTGTCAGTGTTAAATACAAGCTTGAAATACTGCAATAATATTCTAGGTTTAAAAAAAAAAACACCCATTCTTGGCAATACCCTACATCAGGGGCCTTTTCTGGGTTTAAAAAAACACAACATTTTGGCAATACCCTAATACCCTACATCAGGGCCCTTTTCAGCATGTGTCAGTGTGAAATACAAGCTTGAAATACTGCAATAATATTCTAGGTTTAAAAAAACACCCATTTTTGGCAATACCCTACATCTGGCGCCTATGCTGCATTTGTTAGTGTGAAATACAAGATTTAAATACTGCAATAATATTCTGGGTTTAAAAAAAACACCCATTCTTGGCAATACCCTACATCAGGGGCCTTTTCAGAATTTGTTAGTGTGAAATACAAGCTTGAAATACTGCAATCATTTCCTGGGTTTATAAAAGCACCCAATTTTGGCAATACCCTACATCTGGGGCCTATGCTGCATTTGTTAGTGTGAAATTCAAGCTTGAAATACTGCAATAATATTCTGGGTTTAAAAAAACACCCATTCTTGGCAATAGCCTACATCAGGACCCTTTTCAGCATTTGTAAGTATGAAATACAAGCTTGAAATTCTGCAATAATATTCTAGGTTTAAAAAAACACCCATTCTTGGCAATACCCTACATCTGGGGCCTTTTCAGCATTTGTCAGTGTGAAATACAAGCTTGAAATACTGCAATAATATTGTCACAGATGAGAATGGGGGAAACCCTCATCTGTGCAATGTTAAACGTATGTGGAAGCTGCTTGGCCAGGACAACAGACTTAGGGAGTAGGTAACTTCTTACAGCGTCCCTAACTCTGACCCTGACTCCTAACTGTATGAGCCGACCCAGATGGTAGGAGGACTCATACTCAGGAACCTCGGGTCCCTACTAGCCCTCAGCAGATCCCTGAGCTAGGAGCTGAGTAAGACAACCTGTTCCTCCTAGACATGGAGGAACAGGAGTCTAAACTGGCCAAACTGCAAGGAAGGGGAAACATAAACAGCCTATGGATATGGCAGGTGAGTGAAACCACTTCCACACCTACCTGCCACAGACACACTGACTGGATCCCGTGCTCACATGCTGAATGTCCATACCAAACATAAAAGGACACAGCACACACACATAAACACACATAAACACACAGGAACCAAGATCCATAGCTGCAGTAAGATAAGACATCACAAGAACATGAAATAAACGCATAACTTTTTTTAATTAGCCCTCACCTGTGATTGACCACAAGACAAGACCGCAGGCAACTGCATGCGGTTCCAGGAGTCACGGCCATGACCATGGTCGTGACAAATATTTTGAGTTTAAAAAAACTCAATGTAGGCAATACCCTACATCAGGGCCCTTTTCAACATTTGTAAGTGTGAAATACAAGCTTGAAATACTGCAAAAATGTTCTGGGTTTAAAAAAGCACCCATTTTTGGCAATACCCTACGCCTGGGGCCTATGCTGCATGTGTTAGTGTGAAATACAAGCTTGAAATACTGCGATAATATTCTGGGTTTAAAAAAAACACCCATTCTTGGCAATACCCTACATCAGGAGCCTTTTCAACATTTGTCAGTGTGAAATACAAGCTTGAAATACTGCAATAATATTCTAGGTTAAAAAAAAACACCCATTCTTGGCAATACCCTACATCTGGGGCCTTTTTAGCATTTGACAGTGTGAAATACAAGATTTAAATACTGCCATAATATTCTGTTATAAAGAAAAACACCCATTTTGGGCAAAATACTACATTTGTTGTATCTGTCAGTATGAAATACAACCTTGAAGTACTGCAATAATATTCTGGGTTTAATAAAACACCAATTTTTCGCAATGCCCTACATCTGGGGCCTATGCTGCATTTGTCAGTGTGAAATACAATCTTGAAATGCTGCAATAATCTGGGTTTAAAAAAACACCCATTTTTGGCAATACTCTACATCAGGGCCCTGTCACGGAAGGTGTACAGAAAACTAGAAGACACAAAATGAAGATCCGACTGACTGGATCCAAAACTAAGGAACCAATGGGAAAGCCCTGCAACAGACCTGGCTCTCTCCCTAACTGCTCAGCCTATGCAAAAATCTCAATGGTAGATGATCGCATAACCTCGTTCCTCGACTGTATAACACCTGAACACCCTATAATAGTGAGGGGACACGACCACTGGCTCCCTAACACTTGATACCGAGGGAGTCAGGGTCACCTGGGATCCAGCAAACAGGATAACACACAAATGAATGAACAAAACTTATCTGTAGACGACTCAGTAGTAGCATCCAGCATGGACACACTCCAGGAAGTTGTATAAACTGCAAAGTGATGCAGTATGGGAAGGGATTTAAAGGGATGCAGTCAGTGCAACTACATGACAGCTGAGAGAGGCTAACGAGATGAGAAAACGAAAGCAAAACAAAAGAAACCTCAAGCAGGATGTTCTGAAGAACGTCTGACAGAGCTTCTCAGATGTCTGGTGGTGACAGGCCCTTTTCAGCATTTGTCAGTGTAAAATACAAGCTTGAAATTCTGCAATGATTTTCTGGGTTTAGAAAAGCACCCATTTTTGGCAATACCCTACATCTGGGGCCTATGCTGCATTTGTTAGTGTGAAATTCAAGCTTGAAATACTGCAATAATATTTTGGGCAGGGTGGATAAAAATCAATGATCTAAAAAATAAATCTGTTTTTTTTTTCCTTTAAATCAGATTTTTTTTTATATAAAATGCTTTTTAAGGAAAATATATTACCATCAAGAGGTTATTCCATCATGAAATAAATATTCATTTTTTAAAATTATGTAGAATAAGTATATGTTTAATTTTTATGGTAAATAAATTCCATTAATCCATTCACACTGTCATGCTCTTCCAGAGGTTTTAATAAGATTATTGGGCAGTTTCTCTGCCTATAAGATATTATTACAGATGCTTGGTTTACTTTTGCAGTTCTCAAACCTTAATTTGACTCAGCAGAGATCACATGCCTCTTCTTCACAGCAAAAATTTTATAGCATGAACAGAGTTGAGAAAAATGCCTTAATCCTAACTTCTACAAACCTATGAATACAGAATCAAACTAATATGAAAAGTTGTTATTCTAAAAATCTTCATCTACTTGCATATCATAAGTTATACCAGCAAGAATTAGTCTTTATGTAGAAAACTATGATTTAAATCAAGCCTTACTGACTAGTGATTTAAATCGTGATTTAAATCAGTTTGATTTAAATCAAATCCACACTGATTCTGGGTTTAAAAAAACAAAATTTTTGGGCAATACTCTACATCTGGGGCTTTTTCAGCATTTGTCAGTGTGAAATACAAGATTTAAATACTTGGTTCCACACGGACACTTAATTTAACAATATTTATTAATCGTTATATACAATACTAAATAATCATTACTAGATGAACAAGTTAAAATCACACACTCTAAAATTAATGAACTTAATAAAATGTTAAATACATTACTAAATAATAAATATTTCTGTATTTGAACCAGAGTTTCAGAGTCTGCTAAATGGTATAGTAATGTCTTTTCAAAAGGGTTAAATAACCCAGTCAATATCCCAGTAAGCGATGCTTCAATAGTAGAAATAGACTTGGTATTTATGTATAGTCTTTTAGTCACTTATATCATTGTGACTTAGTAGTCACTTCACATATATTGTCGCTACGATATTACTGCCTGTTAGCGAGAATAAGCCAAAGCTGTTGTACTCACAGTTATAGATGGAGTGGTGTCGGCTTTTATTGTATCACTGGTGGCGTCCCACGTATGATGGAGTTCTCTACAGACTGCGATGTATAGAGGTTTAATTTCCACAGGATTTATGCGGATGTAGGATCCTCGGTGATCATATGCAGCCGTACTGTATTGGAGGTCAGCTGGTAGTGTATTCCTTTTGCGCTTAGTTGGTATCTCGCAGGGTTAAACTTCACCAGAGATAGACTCTCCACATAGATAAGTATCAGCTTGTCTTTGCTTTAAAAGACAAAAAAATCACCTATTCTTCTCCTCTTTCTTCTTTCAAGCGCTTGTGGTCCTCCGGTTCTGTACTTTATTTCATGGGATAGTCACCATACGCGTTTCAGAGTGGGCTATGACTCCTTCTTCAGTGGCCAGATTTCCCATGAAAATGACCAGTTTTTATACACCTAAACGGTGTGGTCCGAATTAATTAATTAGTACTGTGGATAGGAAGTGACGTGGGTTTCTTCTCAAATTGGAATGACAAATATACCGCTCACAAATTCACTGTTTCTTAGTTTATAAAAAAGAATTTAATAAATAGCCAAGTATATCACTTTATGGTAAAAAATATTATGTTAAAAAACTTTCGATACAATGTGTCAATAAAAATGTCTAAAGCGTAAAGGTCATGTTTATAAAACGGGATCATACTTTTCTACATTGTAAATAGGGTCCATTTTATTATTTCGTTCCATATGTACGCCCATATTTCATAATGATGATCATCTATAGCCACGGTTATATATGGCAAGAAAAACGCATACCCTACTATGCAATAATTCTGCAATTTTTATAGTACGATTTCATTGCGTTTTTACTATAATTCAGTTTTATATAGATGACCATCGCCATCAAACATATATTGACTCATATTTAGATCGCACGATTGCGTGTTCTTTCTACTTTTGTATGCGATAAATATATAATGTTTAAAAATACATATCTTATTAAAAATTGCATATATTATTAATTGCATATATTGTTTAAAAACTAAAAGACAGTGTATATGCTTCTAGTGGGAAAAATACAGTCTGCATAGAACTTTCATAGGATCCTTCATATAATATTCATGAGTATCTCTTCCCAGAAAAATATTCTATTTATTTAATTCAAGAGAGAAAAACTCACCATTTGGGGAAAATAGGGGGTCCACCACCGGGGGAGGACCTGGAGGACAAAATACTTACGGGTCCCTACTCGGTGAAGAGCCCCCTCCCTCCTTAATACAAGATCATAAAAACCCATATATTTCAATTTCAGCATTTAATCCTTCTGGTAATAGGGTGTTGAAGTCAAAGATGTATCTTGATTCAATCCTTGACATTCTCTTAATGTGATCTCCACCCCTCCAGTCTACTGCTACTTTTTCAAGAGCCGAAAAAACAAGTCCTTTTGGATTTTGGTTATGGGTGGTTTTAAAATGATTTGACAGGGTATGTTTTTCGTAACCCTTCCTTATGTTAGAGAAGTGTTCCGCTATACGGACCTTCAGTTGTCTTTTGGTTCTCCCCACATATTGTCTCTTGCAGGGACATTGTATGACATAAATAACACTATTAGAGTTACATGTAAGGAAGTCTTTAATTGTATGTTGGTGAGTACTTGTTGTAGATTTTACTATGGATGTTTTTTAGGGAACATAGTGCTTTTACAGCCCATACACTTTCCACACCGGAAAAAACCTGTGGTATTCGTCCATTTGTGAATGGATGAATCTACTCTATTTTTATTAATTTTTGGGATTGTAGGTGCCGCCATAAGTGCTAAATTAGGTGCTTTGGTGAAAGTGACTTGTGGAGTTTGTGGGACTCAATGACCTATTACTTTATCTTTATTTAAAAAGTGCCTATGAGTGTTTATTTATTATATACTTCACTTTTTTGTGTTGAGTGTTAAAAGGTAAAATTATCCTTGTGCTCTTGTCTTTATGTTCCTTTTTAGTTTCTATATGAAAAAAAGACTTCCGATCTAATTGTCTGACTGTGCTTAATGCTGTCTCTAAAATTTCTGTGGGGTATTGTTTCTGGCTCCTCCTGCTTCCTCTTCTGCTGCAGTCTTGGCCTCTTCATCCACCTCTGGAGTGACAGTGGTACCTGCCACCCCGCAAACAGAGGATCTGCCAGCAACACCATCACCTGGGTCACTAAGCATCTCCACAATGTCCCACAGAAGCGTTCAGCTGTCCATCTCCCAAACACTGGAGTGGAAGAGGAAGTAACCCCCACCCGACCCGCGATCCCTGCCCCTGAATGCCAGCATTTCAAAATTACTGACCTTTGAAATGCTGTCATTCCGTCTCGTGGAGATAGAGAGTTTTAAAAGCCGTATGTCGTGCCCAGCCGCCACTTATTTTCCAGACGAACCATACCTTCCCTGCACAACCAAGTGGGGGACATAATCAGGTGTGCACTGCGCAACACCATCTGTGGCAAGGTCCACCTAACTATGGATATGTGAACCAGTAAGCACGGTCAGGGACGTTTTATCTCCCTAACAGCACACTGGGTAAATGCAGTGGCAGCTGGGCCTGAGGCGGATAGCAGTTTGGCGCATGTTTTTCCACCACAGAGGATTACAGGGCGCTTCTCTTTGCCTCCTGTTGCTTCATCCTCCAACTTTGTTTCTGCAATGAGCCGGACCGTGGGGGCAGTTGCACGGACGCCAAAAATTATGCAGTGGGGAGTGTGGACGGGCCTTGAACAACAGACCGATGAATGGCTGGTGCCAGTGAGCCTCAAGCCCGGCCTGGTGGTGTACAATAATGGGCAAAATCTCGTAGCAGCTCTGGGACTAGCCGGTTTAATGCACATCCCGTGCCTGGTGCATGTGCTGAATTTGGTGGTGCAGAGGTTCCTTAAAAATTACCCCAATATGTCAGAGCTGCTGCAGAAAGTGCGGGCTGTCTGTGCGTTGGGCGTTCTCACCCTGCTGCTGCTCACCTGTCAGTGCTGCAGTGTAACTTCAGCCTTGCCGCACACTGCCTCATATGCGATGTGCCCACAAGGTGGAACTCCACCTGGGACACAGCCAATGTGGACAAGCTCACATTCATTAAAATAAACCAGGCATGGATCCCACAAGACGTGTCCATACCTTGTGCAGAAAATACATATATACCGGCCTCACCCAGCCATTGTTACAGTGCAATTGCTCATTGTTGTTTTTTTCCCACTCTTTTGGGGGTGTAAAATAAATAAATAATTAAAACTAAAAAACTGTGTTGGCTACCTTGTCCTCCTCCACCGCCGCTTCCACCTACACCGCTACGTCCACCGCCTCCTCAACCTCCGACTCCATATGGACCTCGACCTCATACATCAAGATTTTTTTTTTTGTACGTATTTTATTTAATTTTATGTAATGTCAATATTTTGTCTCTTGAAATTTCGGGTGAAATTTACCCATTTTTGGCTGTGATATACCCCTGCTCTACCTAGTGGACAAGGAAATATATTTCACTAATTCGTCTGTTACATTCTTGGGTGACATTTTACCATTTTTGCCGTGAATAAACCCCTGCTCTGCATAGGTGACAGAGAGAGAAATTTTAAAAAAATCGTCTGTTCCATTGGTGGGTGACATTAACCCATTTCTGGCTATAAAAAACAGTAACAGGGAATATAATTTCCAAAATTTGTCTTTAATTGACGCACGCCCCCTCCTTTCATTCGATGCTTCAACTTTAACAACTTGTCCCACATTTCCGCTCGATCACATTGGAGCCATTGACCTCCCTTGGATGTGGTATCTCTTTCTCATGCTTTTTTTCCGGCGTGGAACCCTGATTCGCCGTTAACCGTGATCAACATGGTAGGGGCTGAAAAGAACATTGAAAGAGAAAAAAAATTAAAACCAAAAAACTGTGTTGGCTACCTCCTCCTCCTCCACCACCGCTTCGACCTACACCGCCACATCCACCCGCTCCTCAACCTCCTAGATCAAGATAATATTTTTTTTATTTTTGCGTATTTTATGTTATTTAAAGTCATTTCCCTATCCACATTTGTTTGTAGAGCACTTGCCATGCTCTTAACCACATTTTGATGCCATCTGCAGCCCTCTAAGCCCTTTCAGTGACTTTTTTTACAGCCATTTTAGTTCTCCAAAGTTCAGATCCCCATTGACTTCCATGGAGTTCGGGGTCAATTTCAGGTCCCAAACTCTAACTTTTTTGTGATGTTCTAATCCTGATCCTTCAGAGTTATGAGAGTTATGTGTAGGCCTTATACTCCACCTTTACCAATGACTGCTGCTATTATCCTGATACTTCAGAGTTATGTGAAGGACTTATACTGCAGAATTTCAATATACCTGCGGCTGCTGTATGTCATAATAATGATGAATTAGGCTGGACTAAAGCATCCATACTGTAACCATATTGGTTAAATTAAAACAGAAACATCAATATTAGAAAAAAAAAATAATAAGTTAAAATTTGAAGAGAATACCTTTATATTAATAATTCACATTATTCTAAAACATTATTTTTACAATAAAAACTAGGGGAAAGCTTTCGGTCATGGAGGTATAACAGCTCCTCCACGGTCTTGCTGTGTTTCTCCTCTAACTTTGTGATTTTATGAAAAAAATGTTTCAGCTCCGGCAGCTTTCTCAGATGGTGCTCCCGGATCTCCTTGATATCTTGGCGATGCTCCCGCTGCATCTTTACTATATATTTTTTTTCATTTGTATTAGTATATAGTGTGGGGCAGGAAAATGGATGTGTAATGTGCAGATGACAGATATTTGTCTGCTATCATACATACATACATGCTACAGACACAGTGGTGTGATGTCAGATAGAGTTTTCCTAAATATTCATGATCTTGAATTTTTTTTAAATTTTTTTCGGAATATATACAAATTGACATTTATCATGTTTGAGTAGATATTAATGATTTGGGGCAATAAGTATTGTTGTGAGTCACAACAATGCTTATTGCCCCAAATCATGTATATCTACTAGAGTTGTTGCGATACCAAATTTGTTATTCGATTTCGATACCATAAAAAAGTATTACGATACTCGATACCATTCGATACCACGCGAAAAAATAAAACATCAAAAAAGCCACGTGCATTCCGCGTTTTAAAAAATTGCAAATCATGCAGTTTTTATTTTTTATTTTTCTGATTTTTTAAATATTTTAATAGGTTGGACTTTTCGGATGTGGCAATATGTGATGTGTTTATTTATTGTTTATATATTTTATATGTAAAATTGGGAAAGGAGGTGATTTATACTTGGTGTGTGTTTTTTTTTTTTTTTTTTTTACAGTTTATTTACATAGTACATAAGGCCGAGAAAAGACATTTGTCCATCCAGTTCAGCCTGTTATCCTGCAAGTTGATCCAGAGGAAGGCAAAAAAAAAACAGTGAGGTAGAAGCCAATTTTCCCCTTTATAGGGGAATAAAAAATTCCTTCCCGACTCCAATCAGGCAATCAGACTAACTCCCTGGATCAAAAACCCCTCTCTAGTAGCTATAGCCCGTAATATTATTACGCTCCAAAAATACATCCAGGCCCCTCTTGAATTCCTTTATTGTACTCACCATCACCACCTCCTCAGGCAGAGAGTTCCATAGTCTCACTGGTTGTGTACAAACCTTCTTTCCTCCATTTAATAACAATTTTCCCCCCTTTAGGGGCTAGAACCTGGGATCCCTTGTCCTATTCACCCTAATAGATCTCTATTAGGGTGAATAGGACTTCACATTCTCCCTGCTGCCCTGTGCATAGTGCACACAGCAGCAGGGAGCTGACTATGGCAGCCAGGGCTTCAGTAGCGTCTTGGCTGCCATGGTAACTGATCGGAGCCCCAGAATTACACTGCTGGGGCTACTATCAGAAGTTGCCACTGCCACTAATGAGGGGGAGGGGACAGGACCCTGTGGCCACTGCCACCAATGAGAAGGGGACCCTGTGGCCACTGCCACCAATGATTTTAATACTGGGGAGGTTGAGGGGGGCAGGCGCACTGCGCTACCAATGATAATTAACTTTTAATACAGGAGGCGGGTACTGGCAGCTGGTCAGCGGCAGTTAACCCCTCAGGTGCTGCACCTGACGGGTTAACTGACGCTGATTGCAGCTCCCCGTCAGAGGCAGGGTGCCGACTATGCGATTCTGCTGCCGACATTTGCCTCCTGTATTAAAAGTTAAAGACGACCTTTCATGAGCAGGCTACATAGAGCGGCACCCAGGGATCTCTCTGCACTTACTATTATTCCTGGGTGCCACTCCGTTCGCTCGCTGTGCCCCCATTACTGTCTCCTGCTCCGTATGCTAGTTACTACTATCGGAGTAATGGGCAGGAGACATCACCACCTCTCCTGGGTGTTCCTTCTCCCTGGCTCTGAAGTTCTGCGCTGCGATTGGACAGCGCTACAGCAGGAAGAAGGAACACCCAGGAGAGAAGCTAATGTCTCCTGCCCATTGCTCCGATAGTAGTAATTAGCATACGGAGAAGGAGACTGTAATGGGGGTACAGCGGGCGAACAGAGCGGCGCCCAGGAATAATAGTAAGTGCAGGGAGATCCCTGGGCCCCTCTCTCCTCATTAGCGGCAGCGGCGGCACAGGGGGAGGGAGAGACTGCTTCCTTCTCCCCTGTGCTGCTGAGGGAACATGAGCGCGCTCACAGCAGCACGCTCATGTTCTGTGATACTAGACTGCGTAGCAGCGCAGCCCAGTATCTAAAAAATAGAAATCAAAAAGTATTTTGATACACGCAACAACCCTAATATCTACACAAATAAGATAAAATGTCAATTTGTATATATTCCGAAAAATCTTAGTAAACATTTTAGAGATTAACGAATATTTAGAATAACTTTAGCAGCATATAAATAGCTAAATACATGTAAATAATAAGCATGTTATACTACTTTATAGTGCTATAAAGTTTAATTACTTACAGTGATGATGACATCGGCGTCTGTGAAATTGCTCCCGACCATTTTTTCTAGAATACTTTTACTTCACAAACGAATCTTTGAAAATGTTTGCGAGACTAAGACACACCCGCGCATGCGTACACAAATATTTCAATGACAAATTAGCGAGTGTAAAAAAATATCACAAATATAACAAATTCCTGAATATAGCGAATATATCACAAATATTTGGTGAAATATTGTGATTTCGAATATGGGACCTGACGCTCATCACTAATCAAGAACATGTCCAGTCGATTGAGGGATTGATGGGCTGGGGAGATATAAGTATAATCCCTATCTGGAAGAGTCCAGCTAGGGTTCCTTAATCATATTGAAGTCACCCCCCAATAGTACAATTCCCTCTGCAAAATCATCCATTTTGAATAAGATACCTGTAATGACCGGCGTCACGCACAGGGAGGGAAAAGGGAAAGCCATGCCCAAGGGAGAGGGAAAGGTGGTGACCCCTGACTCACCTTGCGGCTGGCACCTGACTGCCCTGACGTCCCTAGACGGGTTCCTCACCCGTGCGGCGATCACGTGCCTAAACCCTGGCTTTCCCTAAAATGAGCCCTAGATAGTGAACGGCCCGTTGGGATCGCTAGTCCGCACCACTGACACTAAGGGGAAAACACCAGGGAGAGGACAGACAATACAAACACATAAACCCAGGTGGGCGACCACAGCAGACCACAAAGTTCCAAGAGGGATCCGGAGGGAAACGTTCTGGACCAACAACCAGAGAACGCAGCAACACAGCTCCAGTGGGTCAGTATAGAAGTCCAGGCAGGAAGCTCTATATCTGGCAACCAGAGAAGTGTGAGAGGGGAATATAAGGAGGTTGGGAGTGCTGGACAAGGAACAGCTGAGCAGCAGGAGCTACGGATCCCTGAGTGAGCCAAAAAGGGTTGCAAAGCAAACCCAGAAAGCTACCATAAGGAAACAGCCCTATCTTACTACATAGAGCGCGCAGCCAACCGCTGCGACTTCCTGACCCCGGGTATAAGGGAGTCAGGCGTGGTTCTTGACACCCTCGTGACAGTACCCCCCTCTCTACGAGGGGCCTCCGGACACTCAGGACCAGGTCTCTCAGGATGAGAGGCATGAAAAGCCCGAACTAGCCTGTCGGCATTTACCTCAGACGCAGGAACCCACATTCTTTCCTCGGGACCGTAACCTCTCCAATGCACCAGATATTGAAGAGAGCGGCGGACCCGACGAGAATTAACCATTTTGGATATCTGAAACTCTAGATTACCATCCACAACAACAGGAGGGGGTGGCAGCGGTGACGGTTCTAGAGGTGGAACATATTTTTTGAGTAACGACTTATAAAAGTCTGAGGTAGCTCCTGGCGAAAAGCCACGGGGTTGATGATGGCTACAATTTTGTAAGGGCCAATGAACCTAGGACCCAGTTTCCAAGAGGGAACCTTTAATTTAATTTTCCTAGTAGACAACCACACATAGTCATTCACTCCTAGGTCGGGACCTGGCGATCGTCTCTTATCAGCCATGCATTTGTATTTCCCTCCCATATTTTTCAAGTTAGCTTGCACCTTCTGCCATACTGATGAAAGAGATTACGAAAACCGTTCATCTTCGGGAACCCCAGAAGACCCCCCCTCTTTGAAAGTACAGAATTGGGGATGAAAATCATATGCACCAAGAAATGGTGACTTGCCAGTGGATTCCTGATGACGATTATTTATGGCAAACTCAGCTAACGGTAAATATGATGACCACAACTCTTGGTTTTCAGACACAAAACATCTTAGATATGTCTCAAGGTTTTGGTTGGTACGCTCAGTCTGTCCATTCGACTGAGGATGGAAAGCTGAGGAAAATGACAAGTGTACCCCCAAACGGGAACAAAAAGCTTTCCAAAATTTAGAAATGAACTGGGTACCCCGATCTGAAACAACATCGGAAGGGACCCCGTGAAGCTTCACGATTTCACTGATGAATACCTGAGCAAGAGTCTTAGCATTAGGTAGTGCGGGTAACGCAATGAAGTGTACCATTTTGCTAAACCTGTCCACTACTACCAAAATAACTGTAACCGCAGACAAAGGTAAGTCAGTGATAAAATCCATTGACAGATGTGTCCATGGTCTATTGGGAATGACGAGTGGTAATAGAGACCCTGAAGGACGTGTATGCGAAACTTTTGCGCGCGCACAGCTAGAACAAGAAGACACAAAATCCAATACATCCTGACGCAACCTTGGCCACCAAAAATGACGAGACAATAGCTCCAAGGTTGCTTTACTACCCGGGTGCCCAGCAAGTGACGAATTATGATGTTCCTTTAATAATTCGAAACGCAGGTTCAATGGTACAAACAATTTCTCTGAGGGGCAAGAGACCGGGGCGTCCCCCTGGGCCTCTAACACTTTCCCCTCCAGAGCAGAGTGTACCGCAGAAACAACCACTCCTCTTTGAAGAATGGGTACCGGATCACTCATATTACCCCCTCCAGGGAAACAACGAGATAGTGCATCAGCCTTGGTATTTTTTGCCCCAGGACGATAGGTAATAACAAAGTTAAACCTGGTAAAAAATAGCGACCACCTAGCTTGTCTAGGAGTGAGACGCTTAGCTGATTCGAGGTACAGAAGATTTTTGTGGTCCGTAATCACAGTGACGGGGTGGACTGCCCCCTCTAAAAAGTGACGCCATTCTTAAAACGCTAGTTTAATAGCTAATAGTTCCCTATTGCCAATATCGTAGTTCTTTTCTGCTGCAGATAGTTTTTTAGAAAAGAAAGCACAAGGACGCCATTTGCCAGGAGCCGGACCCTGAGACAGCACCGCCCCCACTCCCACCTCTGACGCATCAAATTCAACAATAAAAGGCTGAGAGACATCAGGTTGAACTAGTACAGGTGCTGAGGTAAACCTCTCTTTTAGAGGGGAAAAAGCTACTTTAGCGGCATCAGACCATTTAGAAAAATCAGTCCCCTTCCTAGTCATGTCAGTAAGGGGTTTTACAATAACTAAATAATTTTAATGAATTTTCGAAAGAAATTCGCGAAGCCCAAGAACCGTTGCAGTGCTTTGAGGTTCTCAGGAAGATCCCAATCTAAAATTGCCTGGACCTTCCTAGGATCCATACGGAAACCTGAAGCAGATAAAAAAAATAACCTAGGAATTGTATCTCCTGAACGGCGAAGACACATTTTTCAATTCTAGCATATAATTTATTCGTCCGTAGGACCTGCAGTACTTGTCTGACATGCACCTGATGTTTTTTAAGATCAGACGAATAAATTAAAATATCATCTGGGTATATTACCAAAACCTGCCGATTAGATGACTAAAAATGTCATTAACGAAATGTTGAAAGACGGCAGGAGCATTGGTCAGACCGAAAGGCATAACTAGATTTTCATAATGCCCCTCAGGGGTGTTAAAAGCTGTCTTCCACTCATCCCCCTCCTTGATACGAATCAGATTGTAGGCCCCCCTAAGATCAAGTTTGGAGAACCACCTAGCACCCGCAATCTGGTTAAACAGGTCAGGAATGAGAGGAAGAGGGTATGGGTCTCGGATGGTTATCCAATTTAATTTACGAAAATCTAGGCAGGGACGCAGACCCCCATCTTTCTTTTTAACGAAGAAAAACCCTGCAGCCACGGGTGAAGAAGAGGGTCTGATGTGTCCCTTAGCCAAGCTCTCGGAGATATAATCTTTCATGGCTTGTCTCTCAGGACCCGAAAGATTATATAACCTGGTCTTGGGTAATTTTGCGCCGGGAATAAGGTTAACCGGGCAATCATAAGGACGGTGAGGTGGTAACTTCTGACAACCCTTTTCAGAAAAAACACAAATTGCGATGTACGTATGGAGGAAACATATACCCCCCGGCTGACATCCCCACAAAAAAAAAAAAAAAACACGCCTACGTCGAACCTCAGGAGGACGGACCTGACGAGTGGTTCCTCCTAGCTGCATAGGCTCGTCTAAGTCCGTACAGACTAACTGCTGCTTGGGAGGGGTTACCAATTGCTCCGGTTTTTTCAACCTGTCCCTAAGGCATCTATCTATTCGGATAGAAAGGGACATAATCGCATCAAGGGAAAAGGGGGTCTCATATAATGCAAGCACATCCTTAACCCTTTCGGATAACCCAGAGCAGAACTGACTCCTGAGAGCCGGGTCGTTCCATTGGGTATCCGTAGCCCACCTAGAGCAATAATCCTCTACCGGCCGCTCTCCTTGTAGGAGTCTCCGTAATCTTGATTCAGCCAGTGCGACTCGGTCAGGGTCATCATATATGAGACCCAAGGCCCCGAAAAACTCATCCACTGACCGAAGAGCCTGGGAATCAGTGGGTAAAGAGAACGCCCAGGACTGCGGGTCCCCCTGCAGCAGGGAAATAACAACCGCCACCCGCTGTTCTTCATTACCAGAGGAGTAAGGGCGCAGTTTAAAATATAATTAACAGGCCTCACGGAATGTCAAAAACTTGTCCCTTTCCCCAGAAAATCTGTCAGGGAGAGGAACCTTGGGTTCCGCAACAACCTGGTTACCAGTAGCAACCGCTGGGCTTGCGGTCAGTTGAAATTGCTGCTGTTGCTGGAGTACTGACGCCTTCAATCCTGCCACCTCCAAAGACAGGCCATGAAATTGCTTGGACAGAGCAGCAATTGGATCCATACTGGATTCTAAGTAGGTAAATTTTTTTATTTTTTTTTACCTACACAAAATAAGGGCCAGATATAATGTAATGACCGGCGTCACGCACAGGGAGGGAAAAGGGAAAGCCCTGCTCAAGTGAGATGGAAAGGTGACTCACCTTGCGGCTGGCACCTGACTGCCCTGACGTCCCTAGACTGGTTCCTCCCCCGTGCCTAAACCCTGGCTTTCCCTAAAATGAGCCCTAGATAGTGAACGGGCCGGTGGGATCGCTAGTCCGCACCACTGACACTAAAGGGAAAACACCAGGGAGAGGACAGACAATACAGACAAACAGTGGCGTCTCTAGCTTTCAAATTTTGGGGGGGCACACTGGGGGCCAGGACAAAAGTAGGGGGGGCAGCTATAACAACGATACATTTACACAAGTACACTTAGAAATGCTGCGATACTTTACCCAATACCTAAAACCGCAACAGGGAAGAAAAGTCCAGCTGTCTGTGGATGACACTGCTATGGGGGGGGATCTGTGGATGCCACATACCGTGTAATGTATAGCATCTTATGCTATATGTGTCATCCACAGATCCACCCCATGACAGTGTCATCCCCATTTCCCCCTCCATAACAGTGTCATCCACAGATCCCCCTCCTTTTAACAGTGTCATCCACAGATCCCCCTCCTTTTAACAGTGTCATCCACAGATCCCCCTCCTTTTAACAGTGTCATCCACAGATCCCCCTCCTTTTAACAGTGTCATCCACAGATCCCCCTCCCTATAACAGTGTCATCCACAGATCCCCCTTCCTATAACAGTGTCATCCACAGATCCCCCTCCCTATAACAGTGTCATCCACAGATCCCCCTTCCTATAACAGTGTCATCCACAGATCCCCCTTCCTATAACAGTGTCATCCACAGATCCCCCTCCCTATAACAGTGTCATCCACAGATCCCCCTTCCTATAACAGTGTCATCCACAGATCCCCCTTCCTATAACAGTGTCATCCACAGATCCCCCTTCCTATAACAGTGTCATCCACAGATCCCCCTCCCTATAACAGTGTCATCCACAGATCCCCCTTCCTATAACAGTGTCATCCACAGATCCCCCTTCCTATAACAGTGTCATCCACAGATCCCCCTTCCTATAACAGTGTCATCCACAGATCCCCCTCCCTATAACAGTGTCATCCACAGATCCCCCTTCCTATAACAGTGTCATCCACAGATCCCCCTTCCTATAACAGTGTCATCCACAGATCCCCCTTCCTATAACAGTGTCATCCATAGATCCCCCACCCTATAACAGTGTCATCCACAGATCCCCCTTCCTATAACAGTGTCATCCACAGATCCCCCTCCCCGCCACTCACAGGAGTGTACATTTGACATTTCTAAACCGTAATCCATATCCTGCAGTAACTTTAACTTTAAATCAGGATTAAGCGGCCGCTCATCTCTACTAGTACCTTAACCTTACACCACTCGGCTAGCTTCGGAAACAGGGCCAGGCTACAGCCTACAGGTACTGCGTGTTAGTTCTTATCGAGCGAGTGCTGATTTCTGCAGGTCAGAGCATACGGATTACAGTTTAGAAGAAATGTACACTCCTGGGAGCGGCCCAGACCAGCGGCGGATCCAGAGCCTGGTCTCGGAAGGGGCGCTTCCAGATTAATTTCTGTCCACCGCCACAGAACAAGGGTGCTTATAGAACAGACTGCACAGTGTACCGGTATACTATATATTGTGGGGCACAGCGTGGCGGTATACTGTATATTGTGGGGCACAGTGTAGGCTATATGTGTATAACAAACATATTTGACATGAAGACTTACAGTTACTTGGCTTGGCCCTTGGGGGTCTCGGACGCCACTTCCACACTTTGGCCGGGGGCTCGGCGGAGCTGATGTGTTTTATCCTAATGAGAAAGATTTCATAATAAGGATTTGGAGAAGAGGCAGAGGAATAGCAGAGCAGGGAGAGGCTGGTGCTGCTACTAGGGGTCATACCATGGGGGAGTAATAACGCCCACCATAATGCCCCCCGGTAGTAATAATTCTCCTTATAATGTGACAATGCAAAAAATACCCCCTTATGCCCCCAGTTGAGCTAATGTCCCCCATAATGTGCCAGTATAAAATACCCCTATATAGTGCCCCCAGTAAATGCCCCATAGTGCTCCTCTCCCCCTTCCTCCTAGTGCCCCCATAATGTACCAGTATAAAATGCCCCAGTAGATGCCCTCAATGTCCCCCATAATTTTGCAAGTATAAATTACCCCTTCTTAGTGCCCCCGTAGATGACTCCACGTACCAGTAATAAGACCCACATTACGTGCCAGTAATAAGCCCCCCATCATGTGCCAGTAATAAGCCCCCCATCATGTGCCAGTATTAGGTCCCCCCATCATGTGCCAGTATTAGGTCCCCCCCATCATGTGCCAGTATTAAGCCCCCCCATCATGTGCCAGTATTAAGGCCCCCCCATCATGTGCCATTATTAAGTAAGTACCCCCCCCCCTTCATGTGCCATTATTAAGTAAGTCCCCCCCAATGTGCCATTATTAAGTAAGCCCCCCCATCATGTGCCATTATTAGGTAAGTCCCCCCCCCCCCCCAAGTATCACTATTGTAAAAAATAAATAAATAATTATACTTACCTCAGTGTCAGCGATGCGATGCAGGCCTCTTCTGGCCTGTGTCCCACGCTGTATGGCTCAGGCGGCGTGATGACGTCATCGCGCGCCTGCGCCGGCCTCTGATAGGCTGCCGGTCTAGTGCCTGCAGCCTATCAGAGCAAGGGGAAGGGACACGCCTCTCCCTCCCCTGCACCGCCGCTTAGTGATGGGAAGTTCGGATCTTTTAGGTGAATCGGTTCATTTGAATCAGCTCATTCAAATGAACCAATTCATGAATCGGATATTCGGTTCACTTGGTGAGTCAGACTGCTGAGCTGACTCGCAAGTGAACCGAAGACTCTAGGTGCCGGTGCGCATGCGCAGATGCTTGATACATTCGATTCACTCACTACTTGCTGCGCTGCTGACTCAGTGCAGTCGGCTCGTCTTCTTCAGCTCTCTCTGAACTCTGATTACTAGTATTGAGTGATTTATTATAGTAAAGGGAAGCTGAGGCTGACGCCGGACAGGAGGACTCAGGAGTCAGACAGGAGTCAGAAGCTGTCACTGTGGTGTACAATGTGAATTGTTGTCTGTTGTGCATTGTTACCCACAGTGACAACAGTCTGACACTGACAGTACAATCCATAAAGGTGATGTGAACCCACCCTTAGGGCTCTTTCACACCCGCGTTGTCCGGATCCGGCATAGAGTTCCGTCGTCGGGGCTCTATGCCGGAAGAATCCTGATCAGGATTATCCTAATGCATTCTGAATGGAGAGAAATCCGTTCAGGATGCATCAGGATGTCTTCAGTTCCGGAACGGAACGTTTTTTGGCTGGAGAAAATACCGCAGCATGCAGTACTTTTTGCTCCGGCCAAAAATCCTGAACACTTGCCGCAAGGCCGGATCCGGAATGAATGCCCATTGAAAGGCATTGATCCGGATCCGGCCTTAAGCTAAACGTCGTTTCGGCGCATTGCCGGATACGACGTTTAGCTTTTTCTGAATGCTTACCATGGCTGCCGGGACGCTAAAGTCCTGGCAGCCATGGTAAAGTGCAGCGGGGAGCGGCATACTTACCGTCCGTGCGGCTCCCGGGGCGCTCCAGAGTGACGTCAGGGCGCCCCAGGCGCATGGATGACGTGATCGCATGTACACATCATCCATGCGCATGGGGCGCTCTGACGTCATTCTGGAGCGCCCGGGAGCCGCACGGACTGTAAGTATACCGCTCCCCCGCTCCCCACTACTACTATGGCAACCAGGACTTTAATAGCGTCCTGGCTGCCATAGTAACACTGAAAGCATTTTGAAGACGGATCCGTCTTCAAATGCTTTCAGTACACTTGCGTTTTTCCGGATCCGGCGTGTACCTCCGGCAAGTGGAGTACACGCCGGATCCGGACAACGCAAATGTGAAAGGGCCCTTAGTTATATAGCTACTGAATGAGATGCCTTTAACATATATATCTCCTGAGAAGCCAATTTGATTCTAAACGGTTAATTTAATTCAACCTGTAATCTAAACTCTTGTGTCATCTGTCACTTCTCCTGTCCCTTAATCTTATCACTGCTGCAACAAAAGCAGCCTCAGCCTCAGTGTAAGGCTACTTTCACACTAGCGTTCGTCGGTCCGCTCGTGAGTTCCGTTTGAAGGGGCTCACGAGCGGACCCGAACGCTTCCGTCCAGCCCTGATGCAGTCTGAATGGAGCGGATCCGCTCAGACTGCATCAGTCTGGCGGCGTTCAGCCTCCGCTCGCCTCCGCACGGACAGGCGGACAGCTGAACGCTGCTTGCAGCGCTCAGCTGTCCGCCTGGCCGTGCGGATCCGTTCAGACTTAGGCTACTTTCACACTAGCGTTCGATCGGATCCGTTCTGATCGGATCCGTTCATAATAATGCAGACGGAGGCTCCGTTCAGTACGGATCCGTCTGCATTATTTTAGCATATAAAAGCTAAGTGTGAAAATAGCCTCGTACGGATCCGTCCAGACTTTCAATGTAAAATCAATGGGGGACGGATCCGCTTGAAGATTGAGCCATATTGTGGCATCTTCAAACGGATCCGTCCCCATTGACTTACATTGTAAGTCTGGACGGATCCGCACGCCTCCGCACGGCCAGGCGGACACCCGAACGCTGCAAGCAGCGTTCAGCTGTCCGCCTGTCCGTGCGGAGGCGAGCAGAGCGGAGGCTGAACGCCGCCAGACTGATGCAGTCTGAGCGGATCCGCTCCATTCAGACTGCATCAGGGCTGGACGGAAGCGTTCGGGTCCGCTCGTGAGCCCCTTCAAACGGAGCTCACGAGCGGACCGACGAACGCTAGTGTGAAAGTAGCCTAATGTAAGTCAATGGGAACGGATCCGCTTGAAGAGGTCACCATATGGCTCAATCTTCAAGCGGATCCGTCCCCCATTGACTTTACATTGAAAGTCTGAACGGAATTTTTTCTAAGTTATTAATGCAGACGGATCCGTACTGAACGGAGCCTCCGTCTGCATTAATATGATCGGATCCGTTCAGAACGGATCCGATCAAGCGCAAGTGTGAAAGTAGCCTAACCTGTTCTACCCTCTGACTCGCTGCTCTTTTAACTCAATGAATCGAATGAGTCACAAACTAAGTCGGATCTTTAGATTCTTTTAACTTGTGACTCATTCGATTCCTTTCTATTCTGACTCCCCTGCACTTACTTGTGTGACTCAGACGACTCGATTCAGAGAGCTGCTGGTGTGCTGTGCTTGCCTTGCCCCCTCAGCTCTGGTCGGTGATTGGTTGGTGGGCGGGGAGGGGTGGGGCTGGCAGAAGCCAGCTTCCACTCTGAGATCATATTACGCTCCTCCCCGTCCCTCCCTCAGGCTTCGGCTCCCTGCGTCCCTGCTGCCAGCAGCGTGAGGTGAGAGAGAGACTGTGACTGAGCTGAGCTGAACTCGGATCAGTCAAGTGAATGCTGCTGGCAGCAGGGGGGGGCGCATTTTAGTTGGGGGGGCACATGGGGGGGCCCAGCATGATGTTGGGGGGGCCGTGGCCCCCTCTGGCCCCCCCCTGGCGACGCCACTGCAGACAAACACATAAACCCAGGTGGGCGACCACAGCAGACCACAAAGGTTCAACAGGGATCCAGAGGGAAACGTACTGGACCAACAACCAAAGAACGCAGCAACACAGCTTCAGTGGGTCAGTATAGAAGTCCAGGCAGGAAGCTCTATATCTGGCAACCAGAGAAGTGTGAGAGGGGAATATAAGGAGGCTGGGAGTGCTGGACAAGGAACAGCTGGGAGGAGCAGGAGCTACTGATCCCTGAGTGAGCCAAAAAGGGTTGCAAAGCAAACCCAGGAAGCTACCATAAGGAAACAGCCCTATCTTACTACATAGAGCGCGCAGCCTACTGCTGCGACTTCCTGACCCCGGGTATAACGGAGTCAGGCGTGGTTCTTGACACCCTCGTGACAATACCTGTGAGCTTTTTTCTTTGTCTTATTGTAACAGGTCTCCTGGCACCCTGACCGGGTACCTCAGTCGATGGATGCTCCTAGTGCTTCCAGAGGACTCCAAGCACACCACTTGACACCGTAAGCACTGCAGACCTCACGAACCGCCGAAGCTTGGTTGAGGTCTCACCGTCTCCTACCCACCCTGGACCTACGACAAGGCTCCAGGCTCCAGTGGGTGAACCTCTCCTAAATCCAGAGAGCAGGAACAGCTCTTACAAGAGCTAGTAGTTATAGCCAGGGGAGTATACAGCGTATAGCAATCCCCATACACATGAGACAAGGCTCTATGTTGAATGTAAAACAGGATCTCTTTATTGAACACACAAGCATTGACTTATACACATTTTCCAACAAGGTTACCACCCCCGTGGACCTGGTTGGGAACTGAGGACATGACCTAGCAGCCAATCCTTTAAAGCTTTACAGTTTAAACACTCCCATACAAAATCCTGCCCTCTGCCTGTGATACAATTACCTTACACAATGGGTTAATGTAATTATCACAGGCAGGAAAATACATAGTTTTAAACAATGTCTTCTGTCCTGGAGACAACCGAGGAATAATTCAATAATCTCTCAGGAAAAAGGGAAATCGCCAATACACACGTGGGGACAATAGGACAGACATCACTATTCAAATATACAATGCCCCAACTGTTACAGTAAATATCAACATTTAACATATCCCCAGATGGCTTGGATCAATATATCCAAACAGGGCTCAGATGCCACAAACACAGTCAAATCGCCATGGGGTTTAAGTTTAGCATGGGCTGATGAGAGGGCCCATAATCCTGGGGCAAGAGGCTGGCAACCAGGCTTCTCCACCACCCAGTGGCGAGGTTGGTTTTGACACACTTATGTTTGGCAAGTATAAATCTCCAATGCTGTACGTCCTCTCATTGCTCTTCAGTTTCAGGAACAAGAACCTCCCACACGGGTCCATCCAGAGCTCTATAGAGGTATAAGGTAGAGATTTATGCAATGCAATAGTAACCCCTTTCAACTTGGATTCAGGATTAGTGCTATGAGCCCAATAGTTGTAATATTTATGTACAACTGGCATGTGGACCTGCTTGAAGTGCGTCTCCTGCAGTAGAAGGATCTGCACCCTCCTTCTGTGCATGCAATACAACACCTTAGAGCGTTTTTCAAGAATATTAAATCCTCTGACATTTAATCAGGCAAGCCTGACACTAGGTGGAGCCATCATCTCAGCAAGTGGTCTGCTGTGAAAAGTAATGTGTGAAAATAGAGAGTGGGCTGCGGAGAGAATATGGGATATTGATGCCTGATATTTCTGAGCTTCCCAGCTACGTATTAGGCTGGGATTTCAAGGAGAAAAAAAGAAGAAGAAATAGGGAGCGGAGAGAGCCCGTAGAGGTCTTATGGTATATGTAAGCCAATAAGGTTCCTATTTAGGCAGTAAGGTCCCTGAGCTAGTAGGCGTATCTGTGATAGTGTGGTGAGAAAACCAATAAGGGAAAAGGAGGGAAAAAAGGAACAGAAAAAGAGAATTAGGGGGGATAAAGACAGCACAAAAGAGTCCCTTCTGTGAAGAAAGGGACTCTCTTAGTTGTGGTCAGAATTTGACTTTGCTTAGCCCTGCAAGTCCGTAATGATCATCTGCATTCCTTAATGATTCTCTTCAAATTTAGGTAGGTTGAGTCACATTGCTTTGTCTTTGAAGGTTGTTTGTAGTATCGAGCGCGAGGGAAGGGGTGGCATATTCTGCCACTCCGGTACTTGAATTATGGGTAAATCCAATGCCGTGAGGAAGGTGTTCAAATCCTCTGGGTCTCGCAGTTCGATGCTGTGGCAATTTTTGCGTATTATTAGTTGCAACGGAAACCCCCATGAGTATGGAATATCATTCGCTCTAAGGAGATCTAGCAAGGGTTTGAAGGCTCTCCTTTGGGCGAAGGTAGCTCAAGACAGGTTTTTGTAGGATTGTTAGGGTAGCTCCATCAAAGTCAATGGTAGAGAAGTTGCAAGCCTTTTTCATGATCTCCTGTTTCACTGAATAGTAATGGAGACTGCAAATTATGTCCCTTGATTTAGCGAGGTCTGGGTTTATAGGAGCCAAGGTTCTGTGAGCCCTGTCTATCTCCAGGCAATCCGAAACTGGTTTCTCCAAGATGGTGCTGAATAAACCTTGCAGTGTTGGAATCAAATCCTCTGTTTTGGTGGATTCCGGGAACCTTCTTATTCTGATATTAATTTTCCTATTCCGATTTTCAATATCATCATGTAGGCGGTATAGTTGGCATATATGACTATCTCTTGATTTCCCTTGGGCTATCAAATCCAACACTTTAGCAGCTGTGTGGTTGTGCATTAAGGCGACTTCCTCCACCTTTTCCTCTAATGCTTGTATATTAGCTTTAACCAAAGACATTTCTTGTTTATAGGAGTATTCTAATATCTCAATAAATTTCTCAATTTTTTGTGTTGTGGAGAGTAGTTTCATATGTTCCTTCAAATCCCACTGCTCTTCTGGGTGGCCCCCCTCTGCTATTCCCTTATGGTCTGGAGTCTTTTCCATACCTTGTTGCACTTGCAAGTTCTTGCTGGCGTTCAAAGATGGCGGCAGCCTCGTGTTGGGACGCTGTGGCAGGGAAGCCTGCGGGTCCAGCAAGTTGGGCAGGAGAGGATCTTTGATTATGCGCTCTACTATGTGTGACTGTGTCGCCAATTCAGCGCTCAGTTTCGTTTGTGGTGCGCTATTGTGCTGCTGACCAGGGTGGAATGGCGCAGCTCTTGGGTTGGAGCCTGCTGCTGGTCCGGCCATCTCAGCTCCAGCGGTGAAATAGCATCAAATGCCACCCTGCTCACTTGGCATCCCTGCTGAGGAGGTGCCAGCAAGGGAGCCCTTCCTCGTCCTCACCATGTGCGCTTCCAGTGGTCTGAAAGCGGGTTTGCTGGTAGTTTCTCAGCCTCAAGGCGGGAGCTCCACACTAGTATGTGCTCACATCGCCATAGCCAGGCCATGCCCCCCCACACTTAAAGGGGTTGTCCCATTTCATTAATTGCTGTTAATCAGTTTCCCCAAGTGTCCTTGAATAATCTTCTAAATAACTTTCATTTCCTAACTTGCACGGTTCTCCTGAAAAATGCCTTCATCTGCGCCTCTGTTGTCTACCTGTATCCCATGGATACGGCCGGCTACTTGCGGGGCTTGTATGTGCCGCGCCTGCGCACAATGTCCTATCTTCTCCCCAGCCGGCCGCTCGAGAACGCGCACGCATGGCTGTTTTACAAGCTGGGGAGGCGTGTCCTGCATGCTGGAGATAGTGCCGGGGAGAGAGACTGTCTGCCTGCTACGCTGCTGTCCTGCAGATTCTAGAGGAGGGAGGAGGGCCCTGGAAGATCACGGTGGCAGAGGTTAGTGATTGATATGCTCCCCTGGGCCCTATTAGTCACGGGCCGACTCCTTCTGGGCGCCGGAGCACACGGCGTCCTCGGTTGCTATGACGCCGTGCGCTCCATCCTGCCACCGGAATACAGTGATACATCTTATAGATCATAGCAGTGTATTACTGTTTTCCGGCAGCATGAGGGAGCGCACGGCGTCATAGCAACCGAGGACGCCGTGTGCTCCGGCGCCCAGAAGGAGTCCAGGCAGCAATCCACAGATGCCCCCCCCCCACCCCATAAGTGCCCTCCACAGATGCCCCCCCACCCCATAAGTGCCCTCCACAGATGCCCCCCCCACCCCATAAGTGCACTCCACAGATGCCCCCACCCCATAAGTGCCCTCCACAGATGCCCCCCCACCCCATAAGTGCCCTCCACAGATGCCCCCCACCCCATAAGTGTCCTTCACAGATGCCCCCACCCCATAAGTGCCCTCCACAGATGCCCCCCCCCATATAGGCTGGGTAATAGGTCAGTGATAATATCAGACACCGGGAAAGCTGGGTAATAAGTCTATAAGACTTATTACCCAGCTTTCCCGGTGTACAATAATATTACAGACTTATTACCCAGCTTTCCCGGTATCAGATATTATCACTGACTTATTACCCAGCTTTCCCGGTGTACAATATTATCACTGACTTATTACCCAGCTTTCCCGGTGAACAATATTATCACTGACTTATTACCCAGCTTTCCCGGAGTACAATATTATCACTGACTTATTACCCAGCTTTCCCGGTGTACAATAATATTACAGACTTATTACCCAGCTTTCCCGGTGTACAATAATATTACAGACTTATTACCCAGCTTTCCCGGTGTACAATATTATCACTGACTTATTACCCAGCTTTCCCGGTATACAATATTATCACTGACTTATTACCCAGCTTTCCCGGTGAACAATATTATCACTGACTTATTACCCAGCTTTCCCGGTATCAGATATTATCACTGACTTATTACCCAGCTTTCCCGGTGAACAATATTATCACTGACTTATTACCCAGCTTTCCCGGTGAACAATATTATCACTGACTTATTACCCAGCTTTCCCGGTAAAGCTGGGTAATAAGTCAGTGATAATATCTGATACCGGGAAAGCTGGGTAATAAGTCAGTGATAATATTGTTCACCGGGAAAGCTGGGTAATAAGTCAGTGATAATATTGTTCACCGGGAAAGCTGGGTAATAAGTCAGTGATAATATCTGATACCGGGAAAGCTGGGTAATAAGTCAGTGATAATATCTGATACCGGGAAAGCTGGGTAATAAGTCAGTGATAATATTGTTCACCGGGAAAGCTGGGTAATAAGTCAGTGATAATATCTGATACCGGGAAAGCTGGGTAATAAGTCAGTGATAATATTGTTCACCGGGAAAGCTGGGTAATAAGTCAGTGATAATATTGTTCACCGGGAAAGCTGGGTAATAAGTCAGTGATAATATCTGATACCGGGAAAGCTGGGTAATAAGTCAGTGATAATATTGTTCACCGGGAAAGCTGGGTAATAAGTCAGTGATAATATCTGATACCGGGAAAGCTGGGTAATAAGTCAGTGATAATATCTGATACCGGGAAAGCTGGGTAATAAGTCAGTGATAATATTGTTCACCGGGAAAGCTGGGTAATAAGTCAGTGATAATATTGTACACCGGGAAAGCTGGGTAATAAGTCAGTGATAATATCTGATACCGGGAAAGCTGGGTAATAAGTCAGTGATAATATTGTACTCCGGGAAAGCTGGGTAATAAGTCAGTGATAATATCTGATACCGGGAAAGCTGGGTAATAAGTCAGTGATAATATTGTTCACCGGGAAAGCTGGGTAATAAGTCAGTGATAATATCTGATACCGGGAAAGCTGGGTAATAAGTCAGTGATAATATCTGATACCGGGAAAGCTGGCTAATAAGTCAGTGATAATATCAGACATCGGGAAAGCTGGGTAATAAGTCAGTGAATATATCTATCTATATCTAGCACAGATCATATGGCTACTAGCTAACATGCATTTGGGCTGTAGTGATTTATTGTTTTTGCTGCACAGAATGGGTTTGTAACACAGGTTTTATGTGTAAAAGTGTATTAGAATGCAGGACAGCCACAAGTTACTCCATTAGTTCACTAGCATTGGTCAGTGGTCACTGAGTGATTCCCCAGCAGGGGGAGGGGCTTTACATACTCTGCAGGCTCCATGTGGATGACTCATCCACATGAACGAGCACGGACTGAGCTCTGAGGGTGAGTCATGAGGAGGCGTGGCCTTCACTCAACTGCCTGAGAAGCAGGAAGTTATCAGGACATTTACTGCTGGTAAGATTGAAACAGCAAAGTGGGACAACCCCTTTAACTTTTTGAAGGGGTAACAGGCACCTCTGGGAACTGGAGTTCAGGATCATTCCTAAGAAGCTGCATCTCTGGCTTGGGCATAAACTGGATTTCTCTAGGTTTGCTTCCCATCCCAGTTTCTTCAGAACCTCCCTCAACCAGGCAATCTGTCCCTGAAGAATCTGACTTGAACAGGCAACTAGAAGAAAATCGTCCAGACACGGTACAATGATGATCTCTTTCTCCCTCACATGGGCCATCATCTCTGATACAATCTTCGTAAAGACCCTTGGAGCCTGTGAGAGTCCAAAGGGTAAGGCCTGGAACTGAAGATGAAGAACTTCCCTTTCTAAGAGGACTGCTACTGCTAGGGACATGATAGTATGCATCCCTCAGGTCTATTGTAGCCATAGAGCAGTCTGGGAAGAGATTGTTCACAGCTGACCTGATGGATTCCATAAAAACCTCTCGTACAGCAGATACCGGTTCAAAACTTTATTATTTATTAAAGTTTATTATTGTCCGAAACAAGCCATTTGGATTTTTAACAAGAAAAAGGGTTGAGTAAAACCCCTTTGTCACTTCCTGCTCTGGAACCCTTAACAACACCTTTTTCTCTTATAGGGAAAAAACTTCTGAGATGATGGCCGATTGCTTTGTGGGATCTGAACGGTAATCTGTTATCACAAATCTCCTTCCTGGAATGCTTTGAAATCTTAGTTTTAAGTCCTCCCTTATCACACAATTTATTCAAGGGCTGTTGGAGATCTTCTGCCATTGAAGGGAAAAAAGAGACAGATGGCCTCCTACTGGGGCTCTGGAGTCATTGGAACTTCTTTTTTGAGGCATCAGACCCGGAAAAACAAAACCCCTTAGTTTTCCTAGCAGCTCCTGTAAACTGCTTTGCCCTCTCCTTCCCCTTAAAGCTCTCTTTATTAAATCTGGGATGGAAAGACCTCCTAGGGGGCTGACTAACAGAGGGAAAGACTTTTTTCTTGTCAGAGGCTTTTTCTAGTAAATCGTCAAGGACCGGCCCAAATAAAAATTTACCCTGCCAAGGGATAGTACAAAGTTTTGCCTCTCAGCATCCCCATTCCAGCCTTTCAACCAAATAGCCCTACTGGCAGAGTTATATAAGGCAGAAGCCCTAGTGGAAAATCTTAAAGAGTCTACAAAAGCGTTGGCTAAAAAATGTAACACATTATTTATAGTAGGGAAGGAAGAAAGTAACTGCTCCCTAGGAGTACCCACCTTAATGTGAGCCTCCAACTCCCCCATCCACACTTTTATGGACCTAGCAACAGAAGTAGCGGCAATAGCAGGTTTTTAAGCCGCCGCAGAGGCCTCCCAGTTCTTTTTTAAATAATCCTCTGCTCTTCTGTCCATCGGGTCCTTAAGCGAATTCATATCCTCAAAAGGGAGTGCAGCTTTTCTGGACATTTTTGCCAGTGGAGCATCAAGCTTTGGGGCCCTATCCCAAGGAGTGGCAATCTCCTCATCAAACAGATATTTCCGGTTCAGAGGAGAAGGAACAAAAAACTTCCTATCAAGTTTCTTCCACTCTCTGGCAATAACCACTAGAATGTTTTTATGTACATCAAACACCTTTCTTCTTTTGGGACCTAAACCTTCAAACATAGAGTCTTGGACTGACTACTGTGATTTATGCTCATCCAACCCCATGGGTAGCTCTAACTGCCTTGACTAGGGAGTTAGTGTTCTCAACATGAAACAGTGGTTTCCCTGCAGCCTCATCCTCAGAGGACTCATTTGATAACTCCTTCTTCCTTCAAACCAGAAAGTATATCACTCTCACTGGAGGGGGGATCTTTAGCTGCAGCTGCAGAAGTACTGGGACGGCTTTTAATCAAACCACTAACAGACTCTCTGACCTCTTCACGGATCATCTGCCTAATGCTGCCCATCAGAGACGGAGCCTCCTCCTCCATTAACTTTCTGATACACCTTGGCATAGGGGTTTTGCCCAGGCAAAAGGTAGCTTCTTTTTACATGCAACACATCCCCTTTCTTCTGCTCTGGAGGTCTTCTTGGAAGACTTCTTTGACACCTAAGCACAAAACATGACCCCATGAGCACATATGAAAAAAACATGCCGGGGTATAACCCCTCTTACCCCACCGTTGTACCGATATATCGTTGGTGGTTTCAGCGCGCTGAGCCTGCTCCATGTTTCTACAGCAAACACAAGCCAGAATGGAGGAACTGTGTCACCGTACAATGCAAGAATCAAAACTAATAGCAGCTAAGCCAAGAAGCCAGGAAAAGCAGGTCACCTCCTATAGCATCCCTAATCCTCTCCCTAATTCCTCACCATATGAGCGGACCACGAGGGTAGGACGACTCATACCCTGGAAACCTGGGGCCCTGAGTCGCCCTGATAATCCCTCAGATAGGAGCAGGGGAGAGACGTCCTCCAAGACACGGAAAAACAAGAGTCTCCAAAGACCTAATAGCAGGAAAAAGGAGAGACCATATACAGCAAGAGGATCGGCAGGTAAGAACACAAGACAACACACTTACCTGCTGAAGTCTCCATGACTGGAGCCCTTGCATACGTACAGGAGTCCTAACATCAAACAGGACGCCGAACCAACAACTCACACAGGTATTGTCACGGCCTTTGGTTTGCGCTGTGACCCTGTTGCCACACTTGCGGTTGCCCGCAGCAACATATTGCTGTGAGAGCATGCAGTGGCAGTGTCTCTGCGTTCTGGGTGATTGCCGTGACATGGTTGCCACGCATGCTGTTGCCGGTGGCAACGTGTGGTTTAGTATGCTTGTGTGTGCACTTCCCCTTTAACTTGTAGCCTCTCTCTGTCTGGTGCAGTAAGGGTTAACTACCTTGCTAGGTAGGGTCACTAGGTGCTTCTTATACATGTGGCTTAAAGTCAGGAGTCAGTTGTACTCCAGCCTTGGTGTGTGCTGGAGTTATGCTCCTTGTCTGGTTCTTCCAGTGTGAGGGCCACCTAGTGGGACATCGATGTCCCCAGTGATGTCTTCTCATTCTATCCTCCATGTTCCCCTACCTTACCTGTGTGGATGTTTGGTGTGGGTTTATGTCCAGGGTTTGGTGTCTTGTCTTGTTGTTGTTACATGTCTGGTAAGTTGGCGTTTTATGTCCAGCATGTATGCAAGTCGTACCCTGTTAGTTGTGCCTCCTGGAAGGGGGCTCCATGGTTTCCCGGAGGGGTGAACCAGAAGCCAAGTCTGGGTGCTGTTGCTGGAATGCTGGTTCCTGTGTGTCAGTACGTACTGCATCCGCTTAGTGTTTGGATTGCAGTAGTGGTATATGGAAGAAGATAAAGAACTAGCTGACTGCCTCAATGAATACTTCTGTTCAGTTTTTATGAAGGAGAAGGACCTTAGTTAGGAAAGAAGACTAATGAATCATTTGATGCATGTGTCTTTACAGAGGAAGAGGTTCTAAGTCAACTGTCTAAAATGAATACAAAAAGGTCACAGGGGCCTATTGGGATACACCCAAAGCTATTAAGCTCAGCGGTGAACTAGCAAAACCATTAACAGATTTATTTAACCAATCACTGGCAACAGGAGTCGTCCCAGAAGATTGGAAATTAGCAAATGTTGTGCCGATTCACAAGAAAGGTAGTAGGGAGGAATCGGGCAACTATAGGCCAGTAAGCCTGACATCAATAGTGGGGAAATTAATGGAAGCCATACTTAAGGAGAGGATTGTGGAACATCTAAAATCCCATGGATTGAAAGATGAAAAACAGGATGGGTTTACTTCAGGGAGATCATGTCAAACTAATCTTATTGATTTTTTTGATTGGGTGACTAAAATAATAGATGGAGGAGGTGCAGTAGACATCGCTTATCTAGACTTTAGTAAGGCTTTTGATACTGTCCCACATAGAAGGCTTATCAATAAAGTGCAGTCTTTGGGCTTGGACTCCCATATTGTTGAATGGATTAGGCAGTGGCTGAGGGACAGGCAACAGAGGATTGTAATCAATGGAGTATATTCAGACCAAGGTCTGTCTTGTTACCAGTGGGGTACCTCAGGGATCTGTTCGGGGACCCATATTGTTTAATATCTTTATCAGCAAAATTGCAGAAGGCCTCAATGGTAAGGTGTGTCTTTTTGCTGATGACACAAAGATTTGTAACAGGGTTGATGTTCCTGGAGGGATACACCAAATGGAAAAGGACTTAGGAAAACTAGAGGAATGGCAACTAAAATTTAATGTTGATAAGTGCAAGATAATGCACCTGGGATGTAAAAACCCAAGAGCAGAATATAAAATCAGTGATACAGTCCTAACCTCAGTATCTGAGGAAAGGGATTTAGGGATCATTATTTCAGAAGACTTAAAGGTAGGCAGATAATGCTAGCAGGAAATGATAGCAGAATGCTTGGGTGTATAGGGAAAGGAATTACCATTAGAAAGAGGGAGGTGCTCATACCGCTCTACAGAGCACTAGTGAGACCTCATTTGGAGTATTGTGCCCAGTACTGGAGACCATATCTCCAGAAGGATATTGATACTTTGGAGAGAGTTCAGAGAAGAGCTATTAAACTGGTACATGGATTGCAGTATAAAACTTACCAGGAAAGATTAAAGGACCTTAACATGTATAGATTGGAAGAAAGATGAGGCAGAGGCGATATGATAGAAAATTTTAAATACATAAAGGGAATCAACAAGGTAAAAGAGGAGAGAATATTTAAAAGAAGAAAAACTGCTACAAGAGGACATAGTTTTAAATTAGGCAAAGGTTTAAAAGTAATATCAGGAAGTATTAGTTTACCGAGAGAGTAGTGGATGCATGGAATAGCCTTCCTGCAGAAGTGGTAGCTGCAAATACAGTGGAGGAGTTTAAGCATGCATGGGGTAGGCATAAGGCCATCCTTCATATAAGATAGGGCCAGGGGCTATCCATAGTATTTAGTATATTGGGCAGACTAGATGGGCCAAATGGTTCTTATCTGCCGACACATTCTATGTTTCTAGTTTGTATGGGTTCCAGTTTACCTTGGTGTGGTGTTTATCTGTCATTCCACTTGGCTTCCTTTCCCTGCTGCTAGGCCATTTTAGACTCCTGTTCATCCGTGTCTGGGAAGAACAGGTCGTCTCTCCCCTGCTCCTATGTTAGGGATTATAAGGGCGACTCAGGGCCAAAGGTATCCTGGGTATGAGCCGTCCTACCATCCAGGTCTGCTCATACGGTGAGGAATAAGGGTGAGGATTAGGGACGCTGTAGGAGGTGACCCGCTCCCTGGTCCTGGCATCCTGGCCTAACTGCTTGTTTTATAATAGCAATTATGGTACTACAGTATACGTGGCTCCTCTTTCCAATTACCTATAGGAGAGATGAGTAGGAGGTTTTTGAAGTATATACTGAGCAGTGATTGGTTACATCGAGGAGTGCAGACAGCATTCAGATTGGCCGGATCTGCTGGGAGCAGCGCGGTTTCTTATTTGCCTTGTGGCTTATAACAAACTCCTATCAGTATTATATTTTTGTTTTTTGCCTCCTCTATTTGTACCCACAGTGACTCCACATGTTCATTTCCCTCACTTTTATCTTCCGGGAGCGTAGACTTTAGACAGGACGTTACATAAAAGCGATCCTTTCTAAAACAGACTGTAACCCTGTACATTAACTATCATCCAGCTATGTCTGTTATTCCTAATATGTCATAGTCCTCTACAGACATTACTAATTCAGGTTCCTCAGTTTTATTAGTCAGGCTCCTGGCATTAGTATACATACAATTAAGACCTTTCCTTATGAACTATCTTAGTCCCTGCCTCCTTTCAACCCCCAGTTCCCTTACCTAACCACAGGTCTATATCTGCACTATTTTCCTCTCCTATAAGGTAAATACCCATTCCCTCATTTTTTTGGGGGTGCAAAACCCTTTACTTGCCACTGTCACAGGGAAATATAATAGTTGATCAGTCTGTTAATTGTGTCGGTGAGACATAGCAATTGTTTTGGGTGCAAAACCCTATACTTGCCACCTTCACAGGGAAATATAATAATCAGTCTGTTAATTGTGTCGATTAACCTCTTAAGGACACATGACGTACCTGTACGTCATGATGTCCTGGTACTTAAGGACACATGACGTACCGGTACGTCATGAATGGTTATTGAGCAGGCACCTGGGGCAAATGCGCCGGGGGGTCCTGTGACCCCCCCCATGTCGGCGATCGCAGAAAACCGCAGGTCAATTCAGACCTGCGGTTTTCTGCGTTTCCGGGTTATTTGGGTCTCTGAAGACCCGATAACCCGGAACAGGATGGTGATGGTGGTGTGATTTCACTCCACCAATCACCATCCAGCGATCCTGAGTGGTGATGGTGACATCACCACTCAGGATCGCTTTCTGATTGGTCAGTGGGCGGTCCGGCGGCAGATTCAAAAGAGGCAGGCGCTCCTCTCCTCCTCCTTTTGTGTTCCGGAGCCGGAGGAGAGAGGAGCTGCCTGCACGTGTCTGCCACTGCTGCACCGCTGCCTGCACCCGATCTGTGCCCCCAGGACCCGATCTCTGCCACCAGCACCCCCCCATCAGGTACATAGGGACAGCTAGGGAAAGTTTGGGTTAGGCAGGGAAAAAAAGGGAAAGTTAGTTTTTTTTTACTTTTCATTGCATCACCCTAGTTAGGGTGTCTGGGGTCCACAGCACAGCTGTGTGACCCTAGACCCCCCAGGGGTGCTGCCACTTGCCCCCCCCCCCTGCCCCCCCTTCCCCCACTTTTTTGGGGTGCAGGATTATTTTTTATTTTTTTTGTGTACGCTGACTGTGGCCGGCACTCTTAGCGTCCGGCCACTGTTAGCGCATCGCACACCCCACCGCTGATCAACTTCGGACGGTTGATCAGCGCTTTTGAATTTTTTTTTCACATTTTTTGGCCTTTTTTTTAAGTCAGTTTTTTTTTTTTTTTGTTAGTTTTAGGGTGAGTTCGTGAACACCCGTGCCCCCACACACACGCACACAAAATAAAGAGTTACACACACTCCCCTATGGCCCGCCGGACGTTCTCGGCCGAGGAGGCATACGCCCAGCTTGCCTCCGAATCCGAGAGTCCCAGTGAGGATGAGGATGACCCCACATTCCTGTTGTCATCCGCATCCTCCTCATCATCTAGCGATGATGATGAGCCCCCAAGGCGGAGCAAGGGGACCGCCATGTTAGGGACCCTGTGGCCCAGCCTAGTACGAGCAGCTCTGGGGCTCGTACTGGTTTCCCGGCCCACCAGTTAAATCCACCGGAGCACCCTGCCGGTGAATTTGTCTGGTGTAGCCCAGAGCGATAAGAGCCCGTGATTCCTGATTTTGTAGGCCAATCAGGAATCCAGATTTCCACAGTGGGCTACACTGAATATGACTTTTTTCGTCATTTTTTCAGTGACCCACTGGTAAATCTGATGGTGGAGCAGACGAATCTGTACGCCCAACAGTTCGTCGCTCAACACCCGGGCTCCTTTTTGGCCAGGCCCGGTGGCTGGACGCCGGTCAGTGCAGCCGAAATGAGGACATTTTGGGGCCTCGTGCTGCATATGGGCCTGGTCAAGAAACCCAGTGTCAGGCTGTACTGGAGTGGCGACGTCCTATACCAGACCCCACTTTACAGTACGGCCATGACACGCTGCGGTTTGAGGCCATCCGGAAATGTCTGCATTATTCCGATAATGCAGCATGTCCCCCCCGAGGTGATCCTGGCCATGACCGTCTGTACAAGATACGGCCGGTCATCGATCACTTTGGGGCCAAATTCATGGAGGCCTATGTACCTGGAAGAGAGGTCGCGGTTGATGAGTCTCTCATTGCGTTCAAGGGGAGACTCATTTTCCGCCAGTATGTGCCCACCAAGCGGGCGAGGTATGGCGTGAAGCTATACAAAATTTGTGAGAGTACCTCAGGGTACACTTACAAATTTCGTATATACGAGGGGCGAGATTCCCGGATTCAACCCCCAGAATGTCCCCCCACTCTGGGTGTTACCGGGAAACTTGTGTGGGACCTTATGTTCCCACTGCTGGATAAGGGTTACCACCTTTACGTGGATAACTTTTATACCAGTATCCCCTTGTTCCAGTCCCTTGCCGCCAGATCCACGTTCTCTTGTGGGACCGTGCGGAAAAATCAACGCGGCCTCCCTGCCCTCCCCCTCCAGGTACCTATCCCCAGGGGTGAGACCCGTGCCCTTACCACTGGAAACCTGTTGCTGGTCAGGTATAAGGACAAGAGGGATGTCCTTATGCTGTCCACAATTCATGGTAACGGCATCACCCCTGTCCCTGTGCGAGGTACCGCGGCAACGGTCCTCAAGCCCGATTGTATCGTCGCCTACAATCGGTATATGGGAGGAGTTGATCTCTCTGATCAAGTCCTCAAGCCATATAACGCCATGCGCAAAACCCGGGCATGGTACAAAAAAGTTGCGGTCTACTTTTGTACTATCCCGAAGTGCTGGCAGCACAGGGACATTCCTCCAGTTCTATGAGGCAGTCCTCAAGGCCCTGATCTTTTCGGACTGGGAAAGAGCAGGCCGGAGTACCTCGGGAACTGTAGGCGCCCGGATCGTCCCTGGCCAACACTTTCCTGGTGTGGTCCCCCATACTGGAAAGAAGGGACGAACCCAAAAAAGGTGCAGAGTGTGTCACAGGAGGGGGATACGGAAGGACACCACAACTCAATGTGACACGTGCCCCGATCATCCGGGCCTCTACATTATTGGTTGCTTCAGGGAGTATCACACTTCCATGGAGTACTAAATTTATATCCCAATTTAGGACTGACATCGGATAAAAAAAAACTGGTTCTCAGACTTGAGACACCCAAAAAAACTAAAAATAATTTATTAAAAGTATACATATTAGGTATTGCCGTGTCGGTAATAATTTCCTCTATAAAAATACCCCATGACCTAACCCCCCAGATTAACACGGTCAAGGAAAAAAAAAAGGTGCAAAAAAAGGTCACCTTACATAACAAAAAGTTTAATAGCAAGCGATCAAAAAATCATATAGCCCCCAAAATAGTGCCAATAAAACCGTCCGCTCGTCCCGCAAAAAATGAGCCCCCACATAAGATAATCGGATAAGAAAAAAAATAAAAAATGACACTTAGACTTTAGAGATACAAAATTATTTTTTTTGTATCAAAAAGGATAATATAGTCTAAAACCCAAATAAATGTAAAAAAAGTAGACTTATTAGGTATCGTCGCGTCCGTAAGAATCTCCTCTATAAAAATACCCCATGATCCAACCCCCCCAGATTAACACGGTCCAAAAAAAAAAAAGTGCAAAAAAAGATTTTTTTGGTCACCAAACATAACAAACATTTTTATAGCAAGCGATCAAAAAGTCATATAGCCCCCAAAATAGTGCCAGAAAAACCGTCCGCTCGTCCCACAAAAAATGAGCCCCCACATAAGATAATCAGATAAAAAATAAATAAAAAAATGACACCTAGACTTTAGAGATACCAAAAAATGTTTGGGTATCAAAAAGGATAATAGAGTCAAAAACCTAAATAATTATAAAAAAAAGTAGACTTATTAGGTATCGCCGCGTCCGTAAGAATCTCCTCTATAAAAATATACCATGACCTAACCCCCCAGATTAACACGGTTAAAAAAATAAAAATAAAACGGTGCCAAAAACTCAATTTTTGGCACTTTTTCATTTCAATCCGTTTTTTCCGGTAACAAAACAAGGGTTAAGAACCAAACAAAAGTTAATATTTATTACCCTGATACTGCAGTTTACAGAAATGCCATATTTGTGGTCGTAAACTGCTTTATCAGTAAAAGGGAATCCGCAAAAGGAAAGGACCGACATGGTTTCTGGAAGGCCGATTTTGATGGCCTTTTTTATTGACACCATGTCCCTTTTGAAGCCCCCCTGATGCCCCCCTAGAGTAAAAACTCCCTAAAAGTGACCCCATCTAAGAAACTACACCCCTCAAGGTATTCAAAACTGATTATACAAACTTTATTAACCCTTTAGGTGTTCCTCAACAGTTAATGGCAAATGGAGATGAAATTTCAGAATCTCAATTTTTGGTAACCTTGCCTCACAAAAATGTAATATAGAGCAACCAAAAATCATATGTACCCTAAAAATAGTCCCCCAAATAATGCCACCTTATCCCTTAGTTTCCAAAATGGGGTCACTTTTAGGGAGTTTCTACTCCAGGGGTGCATCAGGGGGGTTGAAACAGGACACGGTGTAAATAAACCGGTCCATAAAAATCAGCCCTCCAAAAACCAAACGGCGCACCTTTTACTCTACGCCCCGCTGTGTGGCCGTACAGTAGTTTACGGCCACATATTGGGTGTTTCTGTAAACGGCAGTCAGGGCAATAGAGATACAGTCTTGTTTGGCTGTTAACCCTTGCTTTGTTAGTGGAAAAAATGGGTTAAAATGGAAAATTAGACAAAAAAAAATCAAATTCTCCAATTTCATCCCCATTTGTCAATAACTCTTGCGCAACACCTAAAGGGTTAACGACGTATGTAAAATCAGTTTTGAATACATTGAGGGGTGTACTTTCTTAGATGGGGTCACTTTTAGGGAGTTTATACTCCAGGGGTGCATCAGGGGGGTTGAAACAGGACACGGTGTAAATAAACCGGTCCATAAAAATCAGCCCTCCAAAAACCAAACGGCGCACCTTTCACTCTACGCCCCGCTGTGTGGCCGTACAGTAGTTTACGGCCACATATTGGGTGTTTCTGTAAACGGCAGAGTCAGGGCAATAAAGATACAGTCTTGTTTGGCTGTTAACCCTTGCTTTGTTAGTGGAAAAAATGGGTTAAAATGGAAAATTAGACAAAAAAAATCAAATTCTCAAATTTCATCCCCATTTGTCAATAACTCTTGCGCAACACCTAAAGGGTTAACGACGTATGTAAAATCAGTTTTGAATACCTTGAGGGGTGTACTTTCTTAGATGGGGTCACTTTTAGGGAGTTTCTGCTCTAGGGGTGCATCAGGGGGCTTCAAATGGGACATGGTGTAAATAAACCAGTCCATAAAAATCAGCCTTCCAAAAACCAAACGGCGCACCTTTCACTCTACGCCCCGCTGTGTGGCCGTACAGTAGTTTACGGCCACATATTGGGTGTTTCTGTAAACGGCAGTCAGGGCAATAGAGATACAGTCTTGTTTGGCTGTTAACCCTTGCTTTGTTAGTGGAAAAAATGGGTTAAAATGGAAAATTAGACAAAAAAATCAAATTCTCAAATTTCATCCCCATTTGTCAATAACTCTTGCGCAACACCTAAAGGGTTAACGACGTATGTAAAATCAGTTTTGAATACATTGAGGGGTGTACTTTCTTAGATGGGGTCACTTTTAGGGAGTTTATACTCCAGGGGTGCATCAGGGGGGTTGAAACAGGACACGGTGTAAATAAACCGGTCCATAAAAATCAGCCCTCCAAAAACCAAACGGCGCACCTTTCACTCTACGCCCCGCTGTGTGGCCGTACAGTAGTTTACGGCCACATATTGGGTGTTTCTGTAAACGGCAGAGTCAGGGCAATAAAGATACAGTCTTGTTTGGCTGTTAACCCTTGCTTTGTTAGTGGAAAAAATGGGTTAAAATGGAAAATTAGACAAAAAAATCAAATTCTCAAATTTCATCCCCATTTGTCAATAACTCTTGCGCAACACCTAAAGGGTTAACGACGTATGTAAAATCAGTTTTGAATACCTTGAGGGGTGTACTTTCTTAGATGGGGTCACTTTTAGGGAGTTTCTGCTCTAGGGGTGCATCAGGGGGCTTCAAATGGGACATGGTGTAAATAAACCAGTCCATAAAAATCAGCCTTCCAAAAACCAAACGGCGCACCTTTCACTCTACGCCCCGCTGTGTGGCCGCACAGTAGTTTACGGCCACATATTGGGTGTTTCTGTAAACTGCAGAGTCAGGGCAATAAAGATACAGTCTTGTTTGGCTGTTAACCCTTGCTTTGTTAGTGGAATTCTCAAATTTCTTCCCCATTTGCCAATAACTCTTGTGCAACACCTAAAGGGTTAACGACATATGTAAAATCAGTTTTGAATACCTTGAGGGGTGTAGTTTCTTAGATGGGGTAATTTTTGGGAGGTTTCTATTATCTAAGCCTCACAATATGACTTCAAACCTGAACTGGTCCATAAAAAGTGGGATTTTGAAGATTTCTGAAAAATTTCAAAATTTGCTTCTAAACTTCTAAGCCTTGTAACATCCCCAAAAAATAAAATATCATTCCCAAAATGCTACAAACATGAAGTAGACATATGGGGAATGTAAAGTCATCACAATGTTTGGGGGTATTACTATGTATTACAGAAGTAGAGAAACTGAAACTTAGAAATTTGCAAATTTTTGCAATTTTGGGGTAAATTAGGTATTATTTTGTGCAAAAAAAATATTTTTTTTGACTTCATTTTACCACTGTCATGAAGTACAATATGTGACGAAAAAACAATCTCAGAACGGCCTGGATAAGTCAAAGCGTTTTAAAGTTATCAGCACTTAAATTGACAGTGGTCAGATTAGCAAAAAATGGCCTGGGCCTTAAGGTGAAATAAGGCTGTGTCCCTATGGGGTTAAACATACCTATTTTTTGAGGTGCTAAACACCTCCTTTGCATCTGTGACACAGAAATACAAGAGTTAATCTGTCTGTTAACTTTGTGGGTGACATGATCCCATTTTTTGGGGTGAGATACACCGCTTTTGCATCTGTGACACAGAAATATAATTGTTCGTCTGTCAGCCAATTTTGTGGGTTACCGTAAAAAAAATGAGAGGAACATCAACTAGGGGACGTCTATGAATCGTGAGGCCAGAACAGGTAGAGGCGGTAGTAGATTACATGGCTGAGAGTGCCTCCAGGACAGGGGAGAACCACTGCAGCATGTCTTTGGTGATCATGACGAAACACAGGTGTCAACTGCTGCAGCTTTCTGCAGTGTACAGACTGACCAGGAAGGCAGGGGTGAGGAGTGAATGGAAGATGATGTGGAGGATGATGAGGTCCTAGAACTCACATGGCATCTAGGTTATGCCAGTGATATGTGCAGTTCAGAAGAACAGGTGGAGGTCATGCAACACCAGCCACACAGCAAAAGAAGGACCAGGGTGTAAAAGCAGAGCAGCCGTCCCCCAGCCAGTACGCCTGCTACTGCCCAATGCGCCAAGAGACATAGCAAACCAAAGCCAGTGCAAAGGAGTTCCCTGATGTGGCAGTTCTTCAGGGAGTGTGCTGACAACAGGACATGGGTGGTTTGAACACTTTGCAGTCAGGGCCTGAAGTGAGGCATACATTTTCTAAACCTGAGCACCACGTGCATGACCCGGCATCTAAATGAAAAGCGTGGGCTGCAGTGGAGTAGACACCTGAAGAACCACAAAAGATCTGAGGCTCCTCCTGCTCCCTCTTCTGCTGCGGTCTCTGCCTCTTCCTCCTTCTCCGGAGTGACAGGGGCACCTGCCACCTTGCAAAGAGAGCATGTCACAACAATACCACCACCTCGCAAAAAGAGCATGTCACAACAACACCACCACCATCACCAAGTTTCTCCACACTGTCCCATGGAAGCATTCAGATGTCCATCTCCCAAAACACTGGAGAGAAAAAGGAAGTACCCCCCTACCCACCTGCGAGCCCTGGCCCTGAATGTCAGCATTTCAAAATTTCTGGCCTATAAAATGCTGCCATTCTGTCTGGTTAAGAAGGTCAGTTTTAAAAACGTCATGACGACAGCTGTCCCAAGGTACGCCACTACTTTTTCAGGAGGGCCGCCCCTACACTGCACGAACAAGTGGCGGAAAAAATAAGGTGTGTGCTGCCCAACACTATTAGTGGCAAGGTCCACATAACCACCGATACATGTACCAGTAAGTACGAGCAGGGACGTTATATCTCCCTAACTGCCCAATGGGTAAATGTAGTGGCGGCTGGGCCTGAGGCGGAAATCGGTTTGACACATGTCCTACCAGAACCGAGGATTGCTGGAGCTATGTTGCCTCCTCCTGTTCCTCCTCTCCTTGCACAAGCTCGAGAGACTATTCGAGCAGCAGCAGGGAATAGTGGAATTTGAGCTTTAGCATGCACAGATGAGTCGCTCTGCGGAACAGCATTACTTGACCACCAGCGAGTTGGTCTCCATACGGCATGTGTGTGCCGTGTTGCGCTGTTTCGAGTACATGGTCACTGGTGATAACTGTGTTCCCGCCTGAGAGTTGTGGCTTTGTGGAAGCACAAGGCTGAGACGGAGGAGGAAGTCGCCAATGCAACTGGGGCACCATCAGCACCTTAGAAGGAAGGGTTAGCATGGCCAAAATGTGGAAAAGCTTTTTCAGCATGTCACAAAGACTGTCTTAGCAGGAGGCAGCATTTCAGCAACATGGTGGAACAGTACGCGTCCACACGTCTGCACGAACTGACTGATGGGTCTGCCCCATTTAACTTCTGGGTGTCCAAATTTGGCACATGGCCTAAACTTGCCCTTTACACATTGGAGGTGCTGGCCTGCCCTGCAGCAAGTGTATTGTCCAAACTATGTGTGTTTAGCATGCCAGGGGGTGTGATCACAGACAGGCGCATCCGCCTGTCCACAGCCAACGTGGACAAAGTAGTAGAGAAGTATACCGGCCACACCCAGCCACTGTTTCCCAATGTTTTGGGGCCTCCACTAACCAAAAAATTAAAATTAAAAAAATAAATAAATACAAAACTTATTTAAAAAAAAATATTGGTGACCTCCTCCACCTGCAGGACCTCCACCTCCTGGCTTAAGATTGTTATGTATCTTATATTGGATAAAGAAAAATATAAAAAGCAGCAGCACTCTATGAGTATGCCAGGTGCTGTTGGGTGTAATAAAATCCACCTTTTTCACTTGAAGAACGTAGTGCTGCCCTCATTTCGCCCTTCTTGTATTGGATAAGATATAAGAATATTAGAGAAGTAGAGTAGAGAAGTATACCTGACACACCCGAAAACATGTCTAAATGGTCGCACACAGAATTAACAGACGCACATAAAAAAAACTAAACAGTGTTGGCTTCTTCCTCCACCTACACCTCCACAGCTTCCTCAACTTCCTACTCCACTTGGACCTCCGCCTTCTGGTTCTAGATTATTATTATTTTTAAATAATTTGTATTTATTTATTTTAAGTAATTTCCCTATCTGCATTTGTTTGCAGAGCAATTGTACTTTTTTACCCCCATTTTGGATCCTTTTTGCAGCTCACTAGCCCTTTATATTACTTTTTTACAAAGTTCGGGTCCCCCTTGACTTCAATGGAGTTCGGTGTTAGGGATCAAGTTTGGGACCCGAACCGAACTTTGAAACTTAGTACGGTTGAACCAGTCGAACCCGAATATCCAGCAGTCCCCTCATCGCTAATCATACATTCTATTGTACAGTTAAAATGTTATTGGTTTCAATAAATTACACATATCGATGCAGCAGTTCTTAATTTGAAACTTAGCACGTTATCTAACCAAAGGCAAGAGCCTTTTAATTGTGTACACAGTGCGTATATGTACATATAGCATAAACAACTATATAGAAAAGGCAATATGATAACAATTACATAATAGTAGCATGAAAATGAGCTAAGGGAAAATCTACAAGAAGAAAATACATTGACAAAAATGTTAAACTTTTTTTTAATTCAAATTCAAAATGAGTTTTATGCACAGAAAAACAGAATCACATTGAAAATGCACACAGATCAAAGTTATGTCTAACTACTGCAGAATTTAACAGGCTATAAAATCGCTATTGTTAAAGGTGTTGTCCTTGATCAAACAGAATTTCGAAATCAAATAAGGTTTGAAAAATGCTCCTGTGTCAAGATATTGCTGTTAGATTCCTATATGGGCACTCCCTGATGTAATTTTTTTTATTCCCCCTCAGAAAGTCCATCTAAAGCGTAGAGTTTTGGTGAGAAGAACTGCTTGTTCGCGAATGTTACTGGCTGGCAGGAATCATTATGCCGCCAATGTACAAGATTATCCAAATGGTGGGCTTGAGATACTTGGCCTGTTTGACCACTTACACTAAACATATCAGGTAGAACTGCTGAGAGGGAATCAAAAGAAAAAAAAAAATAATTTTAATAAATTGTTATATGCTGTGTGGTCTAACCTTAAAAGTAATATTTAAAGGAAACCTGTAACTGTGGGCTGCATAGTGTAGTGACAGATGTGTAGATTTCAGCAGTCTGTCACTTCTGGGATAGCAGTCTGTACTTTAGAGTACTAGAGTATTGACATTCCCAACACCGCAGTGGGTGCCAGCGCTGTGAGGGAGGGGAGTCTAAGAGATTGGGGGCAGTGAGCTTTATAGGATTAATCTCCCTTGCAGTGCTGGAACGCGGCTGAGGGGTTCAGCATGTCAGTACTCAAAAGTACAGACTTCCATCCCAGAAGTGACAGACCACTGAAATCAGCTGGTCTGTCACTACATTATACTGACCTCGGTGAGGGAGGCATAGTGCAGGTGACAGATTCCCTTTAATCGTTAGAAAATCCCTGACTTAATGACTATAAACAAACCATGATGTCCATCTTGAAGAACCATATCATGGTTTGTTCTACTATTGCTTTATAAATATAAAAAATGATAATAAATCAGATAATTTGTTTTCGTGGTAATTGTAATGGACTCCAAAACATGTTGTAGCATGTTACGGTGATGAATGATACAGTGTATTAAATGTATCAACCCCAAATTTCTTGTAAATATCTCTTTTCATCTTTTAGTGAGGCAAGTATCTTCATCGCATCAAGTTTGTCCACACATAGCTCAGCACATAAAATATCAGCTAAAGAATTATTAACATCCTTTGCCATATTTTTTGCATCTCTGGAACAAACAATAAAAGACAAAAATGTTAATGTTATTCAATATACAAAGCAATTTCAAAAATATTTCTACAAAATAAATTAGCTTCTCGATCTGGTGCCTTTTTGCACTATACAAAAGAGAATAGAACTTCTGATTACTGAAAATTACTACAAAATCACAAACAAATAAAAAGTTCCTATAATGTTGCAATCATGGAACACGATAGAGTGAATGATTTATAACTGGGGCTAGTGGCATGGATCACTTTTTATTTTCATTATTATTATTAATTGAGACAGGTTTGGGAGGCAAAAAACAGGAATCTCTCTTGAATTGGAAAAAAATGTATATGATTTGTGTGTGTTAAAAAAACAAAAATGAAAGTGGCAGAGTTTGTGCTCTAACAGGAATTGCTGCCTAAAGTAGAAGGTTCTGCACTTGATCTCTAAAATTATTACACCTAAACTGTGGTTACCTTATGATCCCCCAGGAGAACTTTCTTAGCAGTTACAGAGGAGTGAATTCAGCTATTCACTGAACCATGAAGAAGAAAAGATTCTATCTAAGGGTCTTTCATTCTGTCCATCTGCAAAAGCGGATGGATTTCACCTCTTCCTTGACTTACACAACTTTATTAGAAACCTTACTCTAAAGAGACATTTTAACATCACAGCGAAACACAAAAAAGAGGCAAACCCAATAGAAGTAGTAGCAGAGTCCACACCTCAAGAACGTTTCATTAGTACTGATCTGAGACCACGGTCTAACTTCTACCCTCTACATCATAGGGGGAACTTTATAGAAACCTTTTATGATCTGGTCTTAGACGATTTCAGATCAGTCGACAAAGTACAAATCGAGAAACATAATCTCAGTGTCAAGGAGAAACTAGCTATCAAACAGCTTCAGGATAACTCGGATTTAATAATCCGCAACGCGGATAAAGGAGGTGGCATTGTCCTCCAAGATCGGAATGACTATATTAAGGAGGCGAATCGGATTTTGTCCGATACAGAATATTATCAGCAATTGATTGAAAATCCTCTCATTGAACACCAACAGTTATTCAAAGCTCTTATAAACTCAGCATCTCATATTCTGAGTAAAAAGGAATACAATTATATCCATGTCACAAACCCAGTTATTGCCACCTTTTACCATTTACCAAAAATCCATAAAAGTATCTTGAATCCCCCCGGTCGTCCCATCATCTCAGGCATTTCATCACTCACGTGCAATTTATCCCATTACGTCGACATTCTCCTACAAAAATATGTGGTACAATTACCATCCTATCTGAGAGACTCTACTACCCTAATACAACTCTTACGGAATATCGAATGGAAAGAGACATACTATTGGTTGACCCTAGATGTTACATCACTTTATTCAAATATCAAGCACGAATTGGGAATCAAATGCGTAAAAGGCTTTCTAGATACTGATGATCTATTACCAACAGAACAAAACGACTTCATTTTAAGGAGCATAGATTTTATCCTGACTCATAATATTTTTAAATTTGAAGATAACCTATATTTACAGACCAAAGGAACCGCGATGGGTACGCGTTTCGCGCCCAGTTTTGCTAATCTTTTTATGGGGGCCTTTGAAGATATTTTTATCTACAAATCAAAATACTGGAGACAAAATATAGTTTTTTATCGTCGTTATATCGACGATTTGATTTTAATTTGGGATGGTGACCTTTTAACTATAAATGATTTTATTAAAGATCTCAATTCCACCGAATGGGGGCTCACTTTTTCAGGCATAAGTGACAAACTCAAAGCTGAATACCTCGACTTGGAATTACATACAAATGATGGATCTATTATTACACGAACATTTTTTAAAGAAGTGGACTGCAACAGTTATTTGGACTTTTCAAGTGAGCATTTCAAGAAGTGGAAGAAAAACATTCCGTACAGTCAATTTAAGCGAATTAGGCGGAACTGCTCCAGGAATGAAGATTTCATTACACAAAGTAATGTAATTCGGTCGAGATTCTTACAAAAAGGCTATCCGACAGATGTTATAGATACAGCTTTTAATAAGGCAAAAGCGTTGACACAACTTGAATGTTTGGTAGGAAACAAGAAACAAAACGATACCAAATACCATAATACGAATTTTTTAACTACCTATAACAGCAATCATATAACTATCCGTAAGATTCTGTCTAGACATTGGTATATTTTAAAAAAAGATCCTTTCCTGAACTCTGAGATAACAAAGCAACCGTCCCTAGTGTTCAGACGAGCAAAAACATTAAAAAATATGTTAGCTCCAAGTAAACTGAAGAACAAACGTGAAGAATCAGTTAGCCATGTTGGCATCAAGATGCCAGGGAGCTATAGATGTAACCAACCAAGATGCCTCTGCTGCAGATCCCTAAATATTACCACTTCCTTTTTGGGCCGAAATGAGGAACCTTTCAAAATCAAGGATGAATTAAACTGTGGATCATCTAATATCATTTACCTTATTAAATGCCCCTGCAATCTTCGTTACGTAGGGCGCACCATTCAGACCTTGCGCAATCGACTAAACAAACACAGATCCAATGTGAAGAATAAATTCCTCCAGCATAGCATCTCTAGACATGCTACTGTCCATCACCAAGGCTCTTTTTTGGGATTCACAGTGACCCCGATCGAACAAGTCCGTTCAAACGGATACAATATCATCCAAACTTTGAGGAAACGCGAGATGTTCTGGATTTACAAATTAAACTGCCTCAACCCATATGGCCTGAACGAGGCTTTCGAAATTAATTTATGAAACCCATTCCCCCCCCCCATCTTTACCTTTACCTTAGCCTTAATAACCCTTTCCTTGTTTAACCTGGGCCGTGTCCCTTCCACCTCTTATACTATTTGTGCACAATCAACAATCCGCCAATCTATCCCCCCCCCCCGTCACCAAATAAACCAGACATCCAGTGATATAGCACTCACATTCAATTTATTTCCCTTGTGTCCGCTCCTCTCGCTACCCTATAAAAGATTATAAGTGTCACACACACTAAATATACATATTTATCCTATTTTATTGATTTTATAGAGCTTTCATAACTCAGCTTAATTCCAAATTGACATTTGTATGATCACTAGTTATCTCAATTGGACATTTTCACCTTTTAACCTTTGACTTTTTTCTTAATATAGCTCCACATAAGTCTTAGTGGTTTTTAAATGTTATTGATCCATTTGCATTTATTTATTAATTATCTTTTTTAGCCCAAATCTGGTCCCTTCATTAGGTCCCATCGCTTTTAGTCTCCCCAGCGCGATGCAGCGCTCTACAGCGAGCCCGGTCCGACACTCCCCCTTATTGATGTATTAGCAGCGTCTGGTTGCTATGTGACCGACGGCTGCGTCTTCTACTATGCGTCTGGTTGCCATGGTATCAGGTAGCAGCGTCGGATACCATGTGACCGACTGCTGCCTCATGTGACCGCCCATCGCTCCCAGCAGCCGCTTCCTCCAGACGTCCACGATCCTCCCCCTGACGGTGGTTACATGGTACAGTCATGTGACCGCGTCACATGACTGCACCTTAAGGTCCTACACATCCTGAAACCACGTATCTAACCTCAGCCACATCGTAAGTCAAAACATAAATCGCAACATTAGATAAGGTCTCCCTCTCATTAGGGATATCAAGTCCATATATTATTAATAAGTTTGTTAGGTAATAAAGTGTTTTTACCTTCTCTTACTTTTCTTTTCACATCAGCTCTGTTAGCCCTTCCAGTACCGCCCACTGACCCGCCTCTACCCCGCCTCCTGTGTGTTTTTGGCGGTTTTTTAAATTGTATTTAAATGTATGCATTTTTAATTGTATGTATGCAAGATAATTGTACCTGAAGAAGGGGTTAAACCCCGAAACGCGTTGTACCACTTGCCATAATAAACAAGAACCTCCGTTACTCCAACCTCTGGGTGTTTTTGCGCCGTGGGATACCCTTTCTATTATTTGCATTATTGGCTTTCTGCGGGCTTCCAGGCAGCCCTGAACAGAAGCATCCATCCCGGGCTGCACACCATCCGTTGTGAGGAGTTCATGGCAATTCGTTACATGTCCACATTAGAGTTGTGCCTAAACTAGCACAACTCTATCAGGTGAGCCTCTCCAGTGGAGATACCTTTTTCATTCATTCTTAACGTTATTACCCTATGGTGCGCCATTCTTTTTTGTTCTATAGCGGAACGACGCCTGATTCTGACAGAGGAGTGAATTGAGCACTCATGCAGGAAGCAAGGGGCGTCCCTCACATAATTAAATAAAGAAGCCCGCCGTCTTCTTTACTGCATGCAGCCTCAGTCAAGCTTTTTAACTGTCTGGCGCCTGGCAGCTTAGTTAGGGAGGTTGTTTCTAACAGGTGTTCACATTGGCACATCCTTGCTTCCTATGGACGCCACTATAAACAGGTACTGAGTGCACTGATAACTCACCCTGTCTACAGGGGGCACATCATCTGAAGAAATAAGAGACTTAAGCTGCATTTTAACATCTTACCCTCTGTATTGTAAGGGTATTTACAATAGACTGATTGGTTCTCCCCTTTAATTAATACTTTGTGTAATACTTGATATGTTTCCCTTGTAATGAAGTGGGTTAGAGAGAGTACCTATCCCCCATTGTGCTGATAAGACCACTTTCCTGAGTGATCTCAGAGACATGTGTGCTGCACACTAGAGGAGTGGTTAACAGGTTAAAACATTATGATACACATTTATTTAGCAAACTCCACCAGGCCCTCCATTCTAGGTAGGATGTGAGTATGATTGCCCTATCTTTCTTTTACACCCTGGGGTGTCGGTCATGTGTTATATTGGGGTAGACAGCCATGGGTTATAGCATGATCAACAGAGTCTCCACCCCATTTATGCTAGTGATGTTTATTTACTTTTTATTATTCTGTATAGGATTTATTTGTGTTATCGTACATTTAATCACTTAGTAAATATATTTATTCACGTAGCCGGCGTAAGCTTATTCATTCTCAAATCTTTTAAATTCCCTTTACGTTACAAGTAGTGGGATTTGAAATATGAATATGCTCATCACTGATGTGTTACATAGAGATAGGGTAGCTTGGACCCACCACTCCAAATGGGAAACCCGGGCATTCACAGGAATTAATAATCCGCAGGCGGATTATTAGGGTTGCACGTGTTGTGCAAATTTGCTATGAGCTGTGAGTGGAGCTGTAGAAGGCTTGGTCGAATCTAGCAATTTTATTTTGAAAGTTGTAGAAATGAGCAAATTCTAGTGAAAATCTGTAAGACTCTGTGAAGTTAGAGCTTACAGACTGTGGACATCAGAGCTCAGGGGCGTAGATAAAGGCTCATGGGCCCTGGTGCAAGAGTTCAGCTTGGGCCCCCCCTTTCCTCAGTGCTCTGTGGCAAGGGGCAGGGAAGCACATAGGCTTCCAGCTGCCTGAGGCAAAAATTTAAATGCCCCCCCATGCCAAATTCTTGACCTATCCCCTTCCCTTTAGTCAGAGGTGTAACCTGACCAGCATGCACTTTCTATAATACTGGTGTCTTCTTATGTGGCACAAGTATTTTTGGCCCCCCTCAGGCTCCTGGGCCCAGTAGTGACTGCTACCTCTGCACCCCCTATAGCTATGTCCCTGTTAGAGCTCCTGTGATGTTGAGGAGGATTCTGATGAGTTAGAAAACAGAGCAGTGTCAGGATGTTAATTTATGGCACTGGCAAGAGAGAAAGCGCCTGAGTGTCTACAATGAAAAAGGCACTTGTGTTAACCCGTTTGCTACCAGCGCCGTACATGCACGGCGCTGGAGCAATGTGTAAACATGGTGCCTGCTCGCACATGCAGCGTGCGCCATGGCCAGCAGGTCTCTGCTGTTTCATACTGCCGATCGTGGTAATTAAAGGCTTTAGATGCCATGATCAAGCGAGATCACGATATCTAAATGCGCAAAAATCCCAGTGTGTGCCAATAGATAAGAATATAAAGGTGTTAGAAATATATCTCTGTTGAAATTGCTCTGCTTTCTAGAGTGTGACAAAATATGTTGGTCAAAAAGATAAAGTATTGTCTGGTATATGTGAAAAGTTGAAGGTTGATCCTTGAACAATGGCCTACCTTTAAACAAGGGTTGGTGTGTCTGGGCTGTTAAGGGATATATATAAACAGTATTTTATTGCCCCATCACCCTAGTCTCTCGCTCCCTTGCTGAAGTCTCAGGAAAGTTGAATGAATCCTTGAGAGATAAGAGTCAGGAAAGGGGGGCTAATGGCTGTGATGGGCTGATTCCATCCCCCAGCCTTAACAGAAATGACTTAAGAGACAGATAGTTTGCTAGGCAAAAATTATTTAGATAAGAGATGTTGGCAATGCAAAAGTGACTATGAAGAAGGGAGGGGGAGGGGGTATGAGGCGTACCTGTTTCTGCATCTGAAGGAAAGGGAGATAATGAACTTCCTCAAGCTGAATCTGTCTCTAAGGATGTACATAATAATAAGCCCTTCATAAGAGTCTGGCTCCCTGAGCAGGGATTCTCCACCTGCTTTTACATTTCACACTGATAATGTGGAAGGTGGGAAAGGATGCCTGGCCCCGACCTCTACTTTGGCGCCCCCCTCAGGTAAAGTGTTGAGTTTTGGAGTACCGCACTCTGTTTTAGGTTCACTGGTGCCTGAAAGGACTTATTCAGTCGCACTCAAATAATAGAAGGATTGCAGCACACAGTTCCCTTCAGGTAAAGGGCCTGTCTCCAAAAGGAGTGGCAAAGCATTTTCATATGGATATGCCTGCCTCATGGAGCTTGGATGACCTACCATTCCCTTCTGCCTCTATTTCTGAAGAAACATATATGATTCTCTTACAAAACAAGTATGTCTTTTTTATAAATGTCTCAAAAGCTGATCATATTGAACGTAAAATGTCAATGATTTTGTTGGTGCATAACAAGTTAGGCCACATTTACAACACTGTTTAGTTTTCCGTACTTCTGATCCGTCAGAACAGAAAAAAAGGCTTTATTTTGAAAATCAATTGTACTCACTTTCCATTTGTTTTTTTAATAATAATAAATGTATTATTTTAGATGGGAGAAAAAGTTCTATGTGGAGGTATAAAATAACGGATCTCTGACGGAACTGACAAAAACGGATACAAAATCAGCACAATGCATGATCAAAATAAAGGATCAATTTTCTTCCTTTGTTCTGACACATCAGAAGAACATAAACTAAACAGTGATGTGACTGTGGTCTTCCTGGATGCCCATAAGGTGCTTGATGAAGAGGTGCAATGGTTGAAGTGTGATGCAAAAGAATGCTGCAGGTGTAATAATATTAAAGTGAGGGGTATTTCAGAGGATGTTTTGCTTGCAAAATTTATGGGGAATTTGCACCAGTTATTTCAAGATATGGTTCCCAGGTAGACACCCCAGAATCTCACCCTAGACAGGGCTCATCGTATCTCTAAACCAAAGACTGCACCGCAAAAAGTTCCACAACATGTACTAATACGTATACATTTCTATTACATAAAGGAAAAAAATATGCTTAAAACTTGGAGGTGTTGTTCTCTTCCTGACCTATACACTGCTTTGAACTTGTTTCCTGACATCTCTGCAGAACGTTACAGGCTAGATATCAATTTCCCCCATTCACGCAAGTTCTACAGGATCATCATATCAAATATAAAGGGCGATTCCCCACTAAATCGCTGGTGATCCGAAATGGCTCTACAACAGTGCCTAACACTGTGGATGACATCCTAAATTACCTCAAGAAGTGGATCTGTTGTATTCAAGAATGTGTAAATCACTCTTCATCATCTCCTCAGGCTTCTCAGCCGCAGTACCTTCCAGAGGAATGGTCTACAACTGGATTCCTGGGGAAGTGCAAAAGTCTGGACGTTGAACTCATCGTCAGTTTTACTTTTACATAAGATGAGATGCTGACTGTTCTCTGATAACTTAAGACTGTTTTCCTTCCTTTCTCCACTCTACTGAAATTCGGTGGCATTGCATCATTACATTTTTACCACAGTTTTGTTGTTCAGGTTATTTTTTTTTCTTCCTTCTCCCTTTCGTTGGTACTGGTATCTTTAGATAATGGTAGCACCTGAAAACAATTATGTGCTCCAAAACCTAAATGGTGCACATTTCTTACTGAGCCCTGCTGTGTAACTAAACAGCAGTTTATAACCATATATAGGGTATTGCCATACCCAGGAAAAATTGTCTAACAAATTTTAGAATGGTGTTTCCCCTGTTACTGTAACCCTAATTAAAATGAATATCTGGGTCTAAATTTGCTCCATAAAAAAAAAAAGAAAAGCACTTATTATATTCCTATATGAATTCCATGAGAGGTTTAGTTTACAAAATGCAGTCACTTTTTGTGTGTGTGATGACGGTTTCCTCTGTACTGGTACCTCTAGGATTTTGCACATGCAACAAGACCCTTGGAAACAAGTCCAGCAAAATTTGAGCTCTAAAACCTAAAAGGTGTTCTTTTCCTTCAGAGCCATCCCATTTGCCCAAACAGTTTATGTCACATGTCATGTGTACACGTTTATGACCACAGATGGTGTATTCACATACCCAAGAAATATTGTGCAAAACATTCTAGGATGGTTTTATTCCTATATATCGTGTAAAAATTAAACATTTTGAGGTACTGTAGAAATACATTTATTAAAAAATATGATTTTAAATTTTCACGGCCCAATATAAAAAAAACACAAGTAGTATCAAACTGCTCTTTACACCACTAGATAAATTCCTTGAGCTGTGTAATTTCCAAAACTGGGTCAATTGGGGAGAGTTCTTAAGCAGGGATCTCAAGTCTCCCGGACGTTCAGGGAGTCTCCCGCTATTAGATAGCGGCCCCCCGATGCCCGCATGTGAAACAATATATCCCGAAAAGGTTTACTCGCAGTAAACCTTTCCGGCAACCTGTAGCAGTGTCCCCTTCTCGGCGCGTGCGCACAGTGTAAGAAGAAGCCGATGCCAGTAGTCCACAACCGCGCATCAGGCTGAGCCTGTGCGCATGTGCGGGATCTCAAAGCAGGAGGAGGGAGAGGGAGAGTCGGCACTGAGGAGTAGAAGGCGGCGCTGGCGCGAACGGCGATGCATGCGGCCGGGCACCATGCATCCACAGACCTCCACTGCTTGGGCACCTTAATTCAATGATTGACAGGTTAGTAAAACCTGTTTTTCCGTAGAATAAAGCCACAAATAGCTTTTATAAGGCCACCTTAGAAATCAGAATGCTACCCTGGACATGAGCATATGTTTAGCTCACAGGGCTTATAGGTGGTGACAGAATCCCTTTAATCATATACATAAATATGATAATTTGGGGTAGGGTAATGAGCCCAGTCCTCCACACCGTAGAGCAAAGTGTGAAGATACTGCATATGTTTGGAAGATGTAATAAAAAGTTTGTAAATGAAAAAAAAATGAAAACCTCCCGGAAATGAGAAGTGCACCTCCCTGAAATGAGTTTTTGCAGGTTGGGATGTCTGCTTAAGTATTTGCACAAGGCCTCTGGAAACCAATAATGTACTGGTGCCTGAAAAACATCCCAATACAAAAAAGACCCAAAAATCCATAAGGTTCTCTTTTATTTCTGTGACTGGTGTTGAGTTACGTAGCAAACTAGAGCCACATGGGATACTTCTAAAAACTGCAGAATCGGACGAATAAATAGTGAGTTTTATTTCTCTTTTAGGAAATGCTGTGCTACACAAAAAATTGATTAAAACTGAAAATCTGAAAAAAATAAATATGTCATTTAAATTTACTTTAATTTTTCTAAGCACCTAGAGGGGTAACAGATATTCTAAATATGGTCTTGAGTACTTTGGAGGGTACATTGATGCATTGCATTGGTGCATTGCATGATAGGGTGAATTAAGTTGTTTTTGTAATATATAGGGTTTGCAAAGCCTCTTCAAAACTGAATTGGTTTCTAAAAAAATATAAATAAATTGGACATTGGAAATTTTCTTGAAAATGTTAAAAATTGCTGCTAAACTTATGAGCCTTCTAACAGCAAATAACATTTACAAAATAATGGCAACATAAAGCAGACATATGGTAAATGTTAATCATTGAAGGGGTTATCAAAGACTGAATAACCTCCCTACAATGCCAGGCCCTGTGATACTGAGCATACTTATCTGGTCCCAGACACCGGTTTTCTCCCGGAATGCTCCACGGCAGTCTTCACTGGGCTGCATAAAACGGGGACGGAGGGGGTGCAGCCAATAGCAGGCCGTGGCGGTGACCTGCCCCCTTGCGTCACGTGCAGCGATCTGGGAGGAAACCAGCGTCGAGAACCAGGTTAGCATGCTCAGCATCGGGGAACCGTGCATTGTAAGGGGAGAGGGGGTTATTCAGTGTTCAATAACCCCTTCAATTTTTTGTGGTATGACTGTTGTAAATGCAGAGAAATAATAAATGTTTCCAAATATTTGCATTATGGATCAACAAGTGTGAACTCACTGTGTCAACTAAACGGTTTGGTGTAGGGCTAAACGTAAGGGCATTATTCTGGCGCTTCAACGGTATTGATTCTTTAACCTCTATTTTTGTCACAAGTTAGTGGAATATGAGACTTTGTAAGGAAAAAAAATAAAAATAAAAAAATCATCATTTTCCGCTAACTTGTGACAAAAAATAAAAAATTCTAGGAACTCGCCATGCCCCTCACAGAATACCTTGGGGTGTCTTCTTTCTAAAATGGGGTCACTTGTGGGGTAGTTATACTGCCCTGGCAATTTAGGGGACCATATGCGTGAGAAGTAGTTTGAAATCAAAATCTGTAAAAAATGGCTGGTGAAATCCTAAAGGTGCTCTTTGGAATGTGTGCCCCTTTGCCCACCTAGGCTGCAAAAAAGTGTCACACATCTGGTATCGCCGTACTCAGGAGAAGTTGGGGAATGTGTTTTGGGGTGTCATTTTACATATACCCATGCTGGGTGAGAGAAATATCTTGGCAAAAGACAACATTTCCCATTTTTTTTATACAAAGTTGGCATTTGACCAAGATATTTATCTCACCCAGCATAGGTATATGTAAAATGACACCCCAAAACACATTCCCCAACTTCTCCTGAGTACGGCGATACCACATGTGTGACACTTTTTTGCAACCTAGATGCGCAAAGGTGCCCAAATTCCTTTTAGGAGGGCATTTTTAGACATTTGGATCCCAGACTTCTTCTCACGCTTTAGGGCCCCTAAAAAGCCAGGGCAGTATAAATACCCCACAAGTGACCCCATTTTGGAAAGAAGACACCCCAAGGTATTCAATGAGGGGCATGGCGAGTTCATAGAAAAAAAAATTTTGGGCATAAGTTAGCGGAAATAGATTTTTTTTTGTTTTTTTTCTCACAAAGTCTCAATTTCCGCTAACTTGGGTCAAAAATGTTAAACTTTCATGGACTCAATATGCCCCTCAGCGAATACCTTGGGGTGTCTTCTTTCCAAAATGGGGTCATTTGTGGGGTGTTTGTACTGCCCTGGCATTTCAGGGTCTCCGCAATCATTACATGTATGGCCAGCATTAGGAGTTTCTGCTATTCTCCTTATATTGAGCATACAGGAAATTAGATTTTTTTTGTCCGTTCAGCCTCTGGGCTGAAAGAAAAAAATGAAAGGCACAGATTTCTTCATTCGCATCGATCAATGTGGATGAAAAAATCTCTGCCCAAAAAAAAAGGAGGGGAAAGGCGTCTGCCAGGACATAGGAGCTCCGCCCAACATCCATACCCACTTAGCTCGTATGCCCTGGCAAACCCGATTTCTCTATTCACATCAATCGATGTGGATGAATAAATCATTGCGGGGATTTTTTATATTTTTTTATATATACAAAGTGTTTGCCAAAGCATAGGAACGCCGCCTCCTCCTCAGCTCGTATGCCTTGGCAAACGTATCTTTTACTGCAGAGGAGAAATCTCGTCTTGCAGCGCCGCATACACTGACTTTTGTGTAATCTGACAGCAGCGCAATGCTTCTGTCAGAATGCACATCAGTGCTGCAGCTGCTTGATCGCTTGGTCCACCTAGAAGGTAAAAAAAAAAAAAAAAAAAAAAAAACAGGCCGCAACGCAATAAATTTATTAACATTAACTTTTATAAACTTTTGAAACAGAACAATAACTTTTTTGCTTACCGGTGATTTTTTTGATTTTTTTTTACCTTTATTGGACAAACCTCTCCTTCTCCATGGGACAATGTGCAAAGCACAAATCGCCCGGAGATGTGGCGAGGTACATTATGCTCTTTGTCCCAGGTGAAAGGAGAGGTTTGTGCAGCTCTGTGTGAAAGGGCCCTAAGACCCCTGTGTGCCTGTCCTGTGTACGCAATCCCTATGCTAATAGTGTACCTGAGTGTGGAACTTGCGGAAACACTCCCCTATGCATAGGGCAGGCTGGTCAGGACAGTCAGGACAAAAAAAGGTGGTGTCATGCCTTATTCCACCCCTGCTACAGACACAACATCTTTTTCTTGGGGAACATTGAGTTGGGGTACCAGGATAGACAGACGGGAAGTGTCTGCCATGTAGCCGGCTCACTACATCAGGGCCTTGGGGCACGGACCCTCCTGGATACAGGATTTCCGAAATGATCTCTTCCTGGAATTTTAGGAACGATCCTGTTCTCCCAGCCTTACTGTAGAGAACAAAACTATTGTACATTGCCAATTGGATCAAATAAACAGACACCTTCTTATACCAGCGTCTGGTTCTGCGGGAAACTAAATAGGGAGCCAACATCTGGTCATTGAAGTCCACCCCTCCCATGTGAAGGTTATAGTCGTGGACAGAGAGGGGTTTCACAATGACTCCAGTTGCCCTTTCAATTTGTACAGTCGTGTCTGCGTGAATGGTGGACAGAAGGTAAACGTCCCTCTTGTCCCTCCACTTCACCGTGAGCAGTTCTTGGTCACACAAGGCAGCCCTCTCCTCCCGTGCAAGTCGGGTACTAACGAGCCGTTGGGGGAAGCCCCGGCGACTAGGTCGCGCGGTGCCACAGCATTGAATTCCGACTATATGTAAGTGTCGAAAGAGGGCCACGCTTGAGTAAAAATTGTCCACGTATAAGTGGTACCCCTTGTGGAATAAGGGTGACACCAAGTCCCAGACAATCTTGCCACTGCTCCCCAGGTAGTCAGGACATCCGACTGGCTCCAGTTTTGAGTCTTTTCCCTCATAGACCCTAAAACGATATGTATAGCCTGTGGCCCTTTCACAGAGCTTATACAGTTTGACCCCATACCGGGCGCGCTTGCTGGGGATGTACTGTTTTATGCCAAGGCGCCCGGTAAAATGTACTAGGGATTCGTCTATGCAGATGTTTTGATTAGGGGTATACGCATCTGCAAATCTGGATGACAAATGGTCTATGAGGGGCCGAATTTTTGTGGAGTCATAAGCAGGGTGGCCTCTTGGATGACAGGTGCTATTGTCAGCGAAATGCATAAAGCACATGATGACCTAAAAACGTGCCCTGGACATTGCAGCAGAGAACATGGGCATGTAATGTATTGGGTCTTTAGACCAATATGACCGCAATAATTTTTTTTTAGTTAGACCCATGCTGAGGATAAGGCCCCAAAAAATTTTAAACTCTGAAACGGTGACTGGTTTCCACCGGAAAGGCTGGGCATAGTAGCTTTCCGGATTGGCGGTAATAAACTGTGTGGCGTAGCGGTTGGTTTCAGCCACAACTAGGTCATAGAGATCCGCGGTGAAGAACAGCTCAAAAAACTGAAGGGCCGATCCTAAATGAGCCGTCTCCACGCAAACTCCAGACTGGGCGGTGAAAGGGGGCAATACGGGTGTGGCGGAATCAGGGGATTGCCAATTAGGATTTGCCAGCACCTCTGGGAGACTAAGGGTTCTACTTGGACTGTGAACGCGGTGGCTGCGATGGGGGAGTTATTGCACGTGCCACCGTACCAGCTGGAACTGCCCTTCTGGTGCTCGCCACTTCACCAGGGAATACGGCAGTGCTGGTAGAAGGTCCAGGGTGTGCTGCGCTGCTGGTGTATGCCGCACCATAAGCAAGATCAGCGCTAGTACCACTCTGCTGCAAATGAGGCTCATCATGCGGGGTATGCATTACACTGACATGGGATCAGGTACGCCTGACCGTAGCAGGGACCTCTACCTCGTCATCTTCGCTAGCGGTTAGAGTGCCACTGCTGTCTACAGGTTCATATTCTGAACCACTGGATTCAGCGGATAAGGCGTCCCCATCGCTTTCATCCATCACGGTCAGAATCCTGTAGGCCTCTTCAGCGGAATACCCCTTGTTTGACATTTTGGGTTCACTAAATTTAGGGGGTATTCATCTGAGACTACCCGGGAAAAAGAGCAAACCTACCTAGTAAAAAGGAGTGCTTGCGAAGTAAAGCTGCGATCGCTAATAAAGATCCAAAAAGCTCAAAAGTGATCTTTTATAGCGGCACAGCAATTTTACGGTGTTTTTGCAGTGATCATAAAAAAAAAATTCTGTCACTGCGGTGGGGCGGACTGAACGCAGGTGTGCGCACAAGATTAGGCCTGATCGGGCGAACACTGCGTTTTTTGTAGAACCTAAGGTTACCCTAATGTACTTATATAGATCTGATTGCGATCAGTATTGATCACTTACAGATACTATATAGTACTAGCGCTGATTAGCGACAGCGATGATGCTGATCAGCGACAAATCAGTGGTGGACTGTGGTGCGGTGGGCTGGGCGCTAAACTACCTAGCAAGTAGCTAACTACCTGGCAGGGATGAGGGACCCTTACTGGGGGGGTGATCAATGACAGGGGGGTGATCAGGGTGATCAGGGAGTCTAATATGGGTGATCAGGTGCTAAATAAGGGGTTAAATAAATGACAGGGTAATATCTAATGTGTAGTGTGGTGATTTGGTGCTACTTACAGAGCTGCCTGTGTCCTCTGGTGGTCGATCCAAGCAAAAGGGACCACCAGAGGACCAGGCAGCAGTTATATCAGACGCTATTTTCAAAATAGCGTCTGACATAACCATTTCATTGGTCGATTCAAAAATCCACAGCCTGCCAGCCAATGATCGCGGCCGGCAGGCTGCAGATGAACTTGTGAACTGCGCGATCCTGTGAACGCGCGCTCCTGTGAGCGCGCGTTCACAGGAAATCTCGGCTCACGCGAGATGACGTCAATCGGCGTTAGTGTGACCTGGGAGCGCCGCAGCACTGACGCCTTTCGGCGTTAGTGTGACGGGAGAAGGTTAAAGCATAGGAACACAGGCACACAAAAGAAATGCAGGATACATGCAGGTAAATTGCAGTAACACTAAACTATTAAACACCTTTGCTGGTTACTAGGGAACCTAAAGCTCAAGAACCTCTGCTTTAAATACCCTGGGACTTTCAGCCATTGGCTGGGAAAGGATTTGGGAATGCACACATTAGCCGATCATTCCAGGTCCTTAACCCTCTGAAAGTACAGGTAATCAGTGCAATTCCAAGGTTAGGAGTGCTCAAGGATTTGTGATGATGTCATGACAGGTCCTTACTCACCTAAGAGTACCGGACACAGCACTAATAAGGATGCAGTTCCAAGGGTAGGAGCACTCAAGGATATGTGATGAGATCATCAAAGGTCCTTAACCAATTAACAGTAGAGTAACAGTACTGAATAAGTGAAAAGTAGCATTTTTGTAAGTATTCTGTTTTGAGTAGCTATGGGAACTTTTTTCCTACACATTTTTTGTAGTTTCCTGTGTATTGGGTTTAGAGTAAGGGTTGTTTTGGTGGACAACATAAGCTCTTAGAAATATTTGGGGGTTGAGCAAAATTCTCTTAGAAGTCCAAATATTCTAGACAAAACCAGCCTCACTGTTCCTATACTGTCACTTTGGAAGACAGGTGAGAAATGTAACCCCTTGCCAACATCTGCCATATATGTATGGTGGATGTTGCATCTTTAAAGATGCTCAGACTCAGGAGCTGAGTAGGCACGGTAGCTGAAGGGTGCCTGCTGTTTTACATAGCAAACACTTGGTGGCAGAATCTGTGATAATCGATAATTCTGCTCAAATTTTTAAAGGAACTTGCCTTCTAGGAAAGCCTGTGAGATCCAGCCCCTTAAAGGATAACTGTCACACTTAGACCCTAATTTCAATTTTCATATATGTAGTTACTAATAACATGATATTCCAGAATCAGTTACTATTAGACTGACTTACCCCATATTTAATAAGACTCAGCCCTTAGCAACCAGTCTGCATAAAACTGCAACTTCACTATTCCGTTAAGATGGCTGCCACTGCCCTCACCCTGAGGCTAATCCCACCTGCCCTCACTAGCCAGTAACAATAGCCCCCCAAAAGTGTCAGTAACCAGAGCCCTCCCCCCTAAAGGGTAAATCTCCTATGTTGCTTTCATTTATACACTGAACAGATGGCAGATCTCCCTTCTCTGGTCTGCGCTGCTTCGACTCTACTTCTCCAGCTCTGCTGAGTGAGGGAGCGTCTGCCAAGCGCAGGGACAGGGAGAAGTGCACACAGCCCAGGCACTGTTATCAGCTGCTGGGGAGGACCTGGCTTTAATCATTTACTTACAGTCCCTGGGTGTCAGTAATCTGACCTTGCACGCAGCCTGCTTCTGCGTCCTCCGTCCTTCAACAGATAGACGGACCATGCCTAGCAACTCAATTTTATGCACAGGTAAAAGTAGGCAGTACAGGGAACAAAAATGTGGAATTAAGGGGTAATTGAATACACAGTGAAAAGTTGAAATAGGGCCACCAAGGAGATATTAATCACCACAATCCAATACTCCCAAAAAAATACAGCAGTTATACTTTAAAAGCTGTTAGTGTAAAAGCTGACATGTAATGCATTACCATACAGGATGTATTGTAATGCATTGCAGAGGAGATCAGACCACCAAAAGTTGAAGTCCCAGAGTAAAAGTTAAAAAGAAGTGTTTTTCATAATAAAAAAAATAAAGTTTCAAGTAAAAAAAAAGCCCCTTTCCCATAATAAAATATATAAAATTGTAAAAAAAAAAATATATATAAAAAAACAGACATATTGGGTATTGCTGCATCCGTAACAACTGTCTCTATAAAAAATATCACATGACCTACCCCGTCATCTGAACGCTGTAAAAAAATAAACTGTGCTAAAACAACAATTTTTTTGTCACCTTATGTCACAAAAAATTTAATACGCAGAGATGAGCGAATTTCCAGGTATGAAATTAGTTTGTGATTCGTTTACTGGTAAAAGGTGAATTGCGTTATGGATCCGGTTACCACTTTAGAGGCATTCCATTATTCATTTCGTCATAATAAAAGTCTATGGGCTGCATAACGGATTCATCACCAGAAGCAGTTATTTCCAGCTCTCCATGGTAAAGATCTGCAAAGACAAGTCCTGTGAGCAAGCGATTTCTACCGGGACATCCAGAAACCAAGCCCTTAACCCTGGCCGGTGACATAAAATGGCGCCGCTTCCCTACACTGATGTGGAAGATGACTCCGATGCAGACGCGGGGAGCATGGAGGCTGCGGCTGCAGAAGACCATGAGCCGATCACTAAAGCTTTCCTGAAATAGACCAGTGATCCAGGACCTTTCAGAGATTAAAAACGACCTAAAACAATAGGTCACCGGGTTGATCACATGGAATCAGTAATGTCAAACTTACTTAAAGAGGACCTTTCATTACAATAAAAAATCTAAACTAAGTATGCACTTACTATTATCCCTGGGCGCCGCTCCGTTCTCCCGGTATAGGCTCCGGTATCTTCAGATTTTCGGCTCCACCGGGAGGAGCCGGCTCTTGTTCTCCTGGGTGTCTCCTTCTCCCAAAGAAAATTAGTTTGGATTTTTTATTGTAATGAAAGGTCCTCTTTAATTTCTGTGATATGACGGGACACATGATCAGAGCCCAAGAAACCCAACTGAATAAGGCTTTTACTTTAATTAAAAAAGATATGGAGAACAGGAGTAGACACAAGAACATTAGAATAAAGGGACTCCTGGAGCTACGTATATATGGTGCAGAAACCCTGAACGGAGTGGTGCAGCTACTCTGGACTGACAGAGCTTCTAAAATAGTAGTGGAACAAATCCACAGAGCATTGTGCCTGATGCCTAAAGAGGGAGAACCTGACAGAGACATGATCTGTGGCCTCCTGAGCTTTGTAGACACCTCAGCTATCCTGAAGGCCAGCAGGGACCACGCTACCTGATACAATTACTTCAGGATATTTCTCCTACCACACTCGCCAAACGGTGTATACTCCATCCTCTGCTTTAAACGCTCAGAGAAATGCAAGTCCCCTACACCTGGCTATACCCCTTTGGGCTATCAATACTGAAAGATGGATGCAGAATCCAGATCCATACACTGGACGATCTAGCAGAAGCTCGGCCACGTCTGGGTATACCCCCTATGAAACTCCCATCATCGATGCCTATACCGTCAGATGTCGTCCTTCCAGATCTGCTGCAGGCGGAACCATGATCAGTGGCGTCTCGTGTGAAAACATCTAAGCAGAAGAGGAACAGCGTGAGAGGCACTAAAGAACTGGACACCTGACTGTCAGCTACTTTTATACAATATAGATCATCTACAACTGTGATGTCACCAGCTGAAGAGCTGGGGACAGACGATCGGAACTGTATCACTTAAGTATATCTCTTACCTACGTAGGACTAGGCTAATTGAGCGACTCTTTTGCCCACTTTACTTCTGATTCATGTTTTATAGTCTTCAATGCATAGTTATAGAGTTTAACGTACTTTTTCTTTTCTTACGTTTTCCCCTTATGTAAACATGAACTGAGGCATATGGTGCAGTGGTCCGTGCTGGGGGGCACACTGGATAGGGGCCTCTCGATGTGGGCTAGCTGTGACTTGTGCGGCGCTGCTGACTTGCCTTGAGATACCCATACTTCATCTGGTGTGCGCTGTTGCGGTGACGGCTGCACAATGTGCACTCTGTCTTCCTTACCCAAGATGAGCTCTGATAGGTTGTATATAACCACCATACTAAGTTCTGCCTTTCCTATCTTATTTTATTATAATCAAACTCCTTTAAATATATGGATATTGATAATAAGGAGGATGGACAAACAGTGTCTCGGATCAGGATGACACTCCCTCTCTTAAACCTCACTAACATATCCTTTAATATGTTGTTTTTTTCTTCTGTTATTTTCATGGCATTTAGTTTTCAAGATGCACCCTACAGATGCTAATTATACTTTATATTTGACTCCACACAGACCACACCAAAGGTTGGACTAGCTTTTCATATATTATAGCCTCCTTCCTGTGCTAACTCAGACTAGAATAGGCCCCTCCACTTTCTCTGGTGTTTAGACATCTGCGATTACAGGACCTACCCAGAAAGGAGGGGACCTGGCGAGTCAATGAGACACTCTTGGACAACCTAGGTCCTAGATGATGTTCAGACTCTCACGCAGCAGCTTCAATCCTTTTTTTTTATACCAACTCGACACCAGGTATGTCGGAGGCTGTTTTGTGGGAGACACACAAGTCCTTTATGAGAGGACTATTGATTAGAGATGGTCTTGCAGTTCACCCGGCGGTCGTTGTGCAATCGCGATTCGCCGAACATGCAAATATATGGCTATGTCCGCCGGCGCCATATTCTTTTACATTGCGCCGAACTTTGATCACACACACATCAGGTGGGACAGGACAGCAAATTTAGACATTTCAGCACATGGACACCCCCCCTCCCCCCACCCTATAACAGGACCCGATCTGGCAGCAATTTTACATTCTGTGTTTGGCCAATGTAGGGAGAGGTTGCTTTGTGGAGCAGGGACATACTGTTAGAGACACCAAACGCCCCCCAAAAAACTGATTGAGGGGTTCTATATACCCTGCTTCCACAAAATACTGATTGAGGGGTGCAATATACCGGCTTACACCAAATTCTGATTAAGGGGTTCTATATACCTGCTTCCACAAAATACTGATTAAGAAGCTTGATACAGGGGTGCGATATATCTGGTTCCACAAAATACTGAATAAGGGGTTTGAAATAACTGCTTCCACAAAATGCAGATTGAGGGTTGTGATATACCTGCTTCCACCAAATATTGATTAAGGGGTCCTATATACCTGCTTCCACAAAATACTGCTTAAGGGGATTGATATACCAGCTTCCACAAAATATTAATTAAGGCCTGCGATACACCTACTTCCACAAAATACTGATTAAGGTGATTGATATACCTGCTTCCACCAAATACTGATTGAGGCCTGCTATACACCTGCTTCCACAAAATACTGATTGAGGGGTGCGATATACCTGCTTCCACAAAATACAGATTGAGGGGTGCGATATACCTGCTTCCACCAAATATTTATTAAGGGGTTCTATATGCCTGTTTCCACAAAATACTGATTAAGGAGTTTGTATATACCTGCTTCCACAAAATACAAATTGAGGGTTGCGATTTACCTGCTTCAACCAAATACTGATTAAAGGGTTCTATATCCCTGCTTCCACAAAATACTGATTGAGGAGTGCAATATATCTGCTTCCACAAAATATTGATTAAGGGGTTCTATATACCCGTTTCACAAAATACTGATTGAGGGGTGCGATATACCTGCTTCCACAAAATACTGATTAAGGGGATTGATATACCTGCTTCCACCAAATACTGATTGAGGCCTGCTATACACCTGCTTCCACAAAATACTGATTGAGGGGTGCGATATACCTGCTTCCACAAAATACAGATTGAGGGGTGCGATATACCTGCTTCCACCAAATATTGATTAAGGGGTTCTATATACCTGTTTCCACAAAATACTGATTAAGGAGTTTGATATACCTGCTTCAACCAAATACTGATTAAAGGGTTCTATATCCCTTCTTCCACAAAATACAGATTGAGCAGTGCCAAGGAGGTAAGTATAAGTGTTTTTTTTATTTTTACAATATTTTGTTCAGGCACAATACAGGGGGCTCTTGTTACTGGCACATTGGGGGGCTTATTACTGGCACATTGGGGGCTTATTACTGCCACATTGGGGGGCTTATTACTGGCACTTTGAGGGCTTATTACTGGCATATTGGGGGGCTTATTACTGGCATATTGGGGGGCTTATTACTGGCACATTGGAGGGCTTATTACTGGCACATTGGAGGGCTTATTACTGGCACATCGGGGGGGCTTTTTACTGGCAGATTGGGGGGCTTATTACTGGCACATTTGGGGGATTATTACTGGCACATGATGGGGGGCTTATTACAATACTGGCACATGATGGGGGCTCTTATTACTAGAACATTGGGGGGCTCTTATTACTGGCACGTGATGGGGAGCTCTTGTTACTGGCACGTTATTGGTGGGCACTTTAGGGGCATCTACTGAGGCCACAAAGAAGGGGTATTTTATATGGGGGGCTCTGTACAGTAGCATTTTATACTGGGACACATGGTGGGTACTGTGGGGAAGGGGTAGAGGAGTACTATGGAGTCATCTACGGGGGGCACTAAGAAGGGGTATTTTATATGGGGGGCTCTGTACAGTAGCATTTTATACTGGGACACATGGTGGTCACTATGGAGAAGGGGGAGAGGAGTACTATGGAGTCATCTACATGGGGCACTAAGAAGGGGTATTTTATACTTGCTAATTATGGGGGCACTATGGGGACATTAGCTCAATTGGGGGCATTACAAGGGTGTATTTTTTGCATTGTCACATTATAAGGAGAATTATTTCTACTGGGGGGGCATAATGGTGGGCTTTATTACTCCCCCATGGTATGACCCCCTAGTAGCAGCACCAGCCTCTCCCTGCCCTGCTATCCCTCTGCCCCTTCTCCAAATCCTTATTATGAAATCTTTCTCATTAGGATAAAGCACAACATCAGCTCCGCAGAGCCCCCGGCAAAAGTGTTGAAGTGGCGTCCGAGATCCCCAAGGGCCAAGCCAAGTAACTGTAAGTTTTCATGTGAAATATGTTTGTTATACACATATAGCCTACACTGTGCCACACAATATACAGTATACCGCTACAGTGTGCCACAGAATATACCTCTACACTGTGTAGTTTGTGCTATAAACACCCTTGTTCTATGGCGGCAGACAGAAAATAATCTGGAAGTGCATCTCCCGAGACCAGGCTCTGGATCCGCCACAGTTTAGAAATGTCAAATGTACACTCCTGTGAGAGGCGGGGAGGGAGATCTGTGGATGACACTGTTATGGAGGGGGAAATGGGGATGACACTGTCATGGGGTGGGTCTGTGGATGACACATATAGAATAAGATGCTATAAACGGGATGTGGCATCCACAGATCCCCCCCCCTCCCCCATAGCAGTGTCATCCACAGATCCCCCTCCCTATAAAAGTGTCATCCACAGGCAGCTATGACATGTTGAAATCTTAGTGATTTTACTTTTAAACCACGGACAGCAGGACTTTTCTTCCCTGTTGCGGTTTTAGGCATTGGGTAAAGTATCGCAGCATTTCTAAGCGTACTTGTGTAAATGTATCGTTGTTATAGCTGCCCCCCCTACTTTTGTCCTGGCCCCCAGTGTGCCCCCCAAAATTTGAAAGCTAGAGACACCACTGCCCCTTTCCAATGACGCGCGTAAAGCTTGTTTCAATTGTTGATAAAAGAGACTCATATCTTTATCCCCAATTCCACAAAATATTGATTATGGGGATTGATATACAAACCGGATTCCCAAAAAGTTGGGACACTATACAAATTGTGAATAAAAACGGAATGCAATGATGTGGATATTATTCAGAATAGAACATAAATCACGGAACAAAAGTTTAAACTGAGAAAATGTACCAATATAAGGGAAAAATATGTTGAATCAGAATTTCATGGTGTCAACAAATCCCCAAAAAGTTGGGACAAGGCCATTTTCACCACTGTGTGGAATCTCCCCTTCTTCTTACAACACTTAACAGATGTCTGGGGACCGAGGAGACCAGTTTCTCAAGTTTAGAAATAGGAATGCTCTCCCATTCTTGTCTAATACAGGCCTCTAACTGTTCAATCGTCTTGGGCCTTCTTTGTTGAACCTTCCTCTTTATGATGCGCCAAATGTTCTCTATAGGTGAAAGATCTGGACTCCAGACTGGCCATTTCATTACCTGGATCCTTCTCCTACGCAGCCATGATGTTGTGATTGATGCAGAATGTGGTCTGGCATGCAGGGTCTTCCCTGAAAGAGATGACGTCTGGATGGGAGCATATGTTGTTCTAGAACCTGAATATATTTTTCTGCATTGATGGTGCCTTTTCAGATATGCAAGCTGCCCATGCCACACGCACTCATGCAACCCCATACCATCAGAGATACAGGATTCTGAACTGAGCATTGATAACAACTTGGGTTGTCCTTGTCCTCTTTGGTCCTGATGACATGGCGTCCCAGATTTCCAAAAAGAACTTCGAATCGTGACTCGTATGACCACAGAACAGTCTTCCATTTTGCCACACTCCATTTTAAATGATCCCTGGCCCAGTGAAAAAACGCCTGAGCTTGTGGATCTTGCTTAGAAATTGCTTCTTCTTTGCACTGTAGAGTTTCAGCGGGCAACGGTGGATGGCAGGGTGGATTGTGTTCACTGACAATGGTTTCTGGAAGTATTCCTAAGCCCATTCTGTGATTTCCTTTACAGTAGCATTCCTGTTTGTGGTGCAGTGTCGTTTAAGGGCCCGGAGATCACGGGCATCCAGTAAGGTTTTACAGCCTTGACCCTTACGCACAGAGATTGTTCCAGATTCTCTGAATCTTTGGATGATGTTATGCACAGTTGACGATGATAGATGCAAAGTCTTTGCAATTTTTCGCTGGGTAACACCTTTCTGATATTGCTCCACTATCTTTCTGCGCAACATTGTGGGAATTGGTGATCCTCTACCCATCTTGGCTTCTGAGAGACACTGCCACTCTGAGAAACTCTTTTTATACCCAATCATGTTGCCAATTGACCTAATTAGTGTTAATTGGTCTTCCAGCTCTTCGTTATGCTCAAATTTACTTTTTCAAGGGCTTTTCAGGGTTTAGCCACCGTGAAGTGGGGTCACCCTTTTCGAGGCGGGTGCTCTGCTTGTAGGTAGGGATAGCGGTAGGGTCACCCCAGGGATAGAACTTCTTCCCCACCCCATTTTTCAGTTGCTACCCCTGAAGACTGGTACCCCCATGAATGGTATCAAGTAACCATGAGTTTTTTCGGCATCATAGAAATCTTTAATATGCAGATCAAGTGTCATCATATTGTCCTTGCTGTTTTCTAACTAACTGTGCATACATTATATGATTATACACTGAGGTGTAGGCACAGGATATTTGTTGTTGATGTTTTGTACACAAGTTCATTATTTTCTATTTTGGGGCTTTGTGTATCATTTTTACATGTTGTGGTAAGGTGAACAGAAAAGTGTATGGTAAAGTCCTGGAAGGGGTGTATATCCCACCCCGCTTCCTCAACTGTGTGAGGTAAATAAAATCCAGTAGGTTAATATGGTCTCAGCAATATGTCGATTGTTAGTTTTGTTAAGTTTATGGGGTGGATTTTATTGGACTGGGAGAAGGTAGGCTTGGTAGAGGGACCTCACCAGTCCACCCCATTCCAGGGCAGATTTTCCCCTAGCCTAAGGGATCCCCAGCTGATGCCAGCATGGATCGTTAAGGGGAAATAAAGCTCAGTCCAGACTGCCTGGAGAAATTCTGGGAAACTGGCTGCCCTGCTGGCTAGAGAAGCTGAATTCTCTGTGTGACCTGTTTTCAATAGGTGAGCTAGAATCTTCACTATATTAGCCAGAGCCCAGATGGGCAGGTGTTTATTTTGGTTTGGTTTATGTTTTGTGGTGCTGGACCTTCACCTTACCCAGTGAATTATAACTGGGGTTGCCTGTATTGCCAGAGTGTTAAATAAAGCAACGTTTGGACTTTAACCCTGTGGTCTGCAAGATAATCTGTCATTGCTGCCCTGCCTGAGAGTGTAACCCCTTATCTATGTATCTTGTAAAGGTTACATTTTAGGAGTTAATTTTTTCTGTGATATTTTTGTCTATACCCCCTTTGGAAGATTATTTCTTTATTCTGTGAGTTATCAAAGAGTAAAAGCTTAACTGCTCACTTTGCTTAGCTATGTAGAGGCACAATTCTTGATACATTTGAAACAGTGGATGATATATTGCAGGCCTGGATAAGGCTCCATTCACACATCCGCAATTCCAACAAAATTGCGGACCTATACATTTCTATGGGGCCGCCCGACGTGCGGCCCCGATCCGGAATTGCGGACCCGCGCTTCCGGGTCTGCAATTCCGATCCTGAAAAAAATAGCGGACAAGAAAAGGCATAGGGATATTATGTCCAGTGTAGATTTATCAGGTACAATGGAAGAAGAAATTCCCGGTTGTGCTTTCCCCAAAATCGAAAAATTCATGGTACAAAACACTGTTAGGTGAAGAGATTTATTAATATATATTTAAAACGTGCTTTGGGGTATAAAACTCCCCCTTTACCAGATAAATACCCCAGGAAACAGTTTTTGGCGCCCATTTTATGTATTTTAAGTTTGTCTGCCCCAATCATTTTAGATATGTTTTATTATCTAATCAAGAAGGCTTTTTTTTTTTTTTTTACCCCAAAATGCATTATAAATATACAGATATTAATAAATGTATCCACCTACAAGTGTTTGGTGCCAAGACTTCATGTATTCATTGAAAACGTGGTTGAAAGGGCCGGACCACTGGGGAGCTACATCACAGGTCAGCTGCCAATATTGATAGTAAAGTGCATCAGTCACAAGGTTTATGCTGCTAGACTGTGTTTCCCAGTTTTTCCTGCTATGCTGGATTCCAGTTTTTTTTTCCAGTCATTTTCTTAAAGGAGTTGTTCCATTTCCAATATTTATGATCTTTCCTCATGATAGGTCATCAATATCAGATCGGCAGGGGGCAAACTCCCGGCACTCCTGCAGATCAGCTGTTTGAAGAGAACGCAGCCCTGCATTCTCTTCACAGTTCACCTGCTCGCCGTCAGCATTGTAGTGGCAAGAAGGAGTAATTGCAGCTCTTCCGTCCCCATTCACTTCAGTGGGAAGGAGCACTCCATTTGTATTTACACCTACTCTCTATTGCAATGTAAACAGTGACCAGGTAAACAGTGAAGAGAATGCAACGATCGTACGAGTTCTGCGTTCTCTTCAAACAGCGGATGGTGGGGGTGCCGGGAGTCGGATCCCCACTGATCTGATATTGATGACTTATCCTCAGGATAGGTCATCAATAGTCTTGAGATAATCGAGCTTCGGATTATAGATCCAAAGTCGATTCGTTAAAAAAGTTTGATTTTAAGTCTTGCGAGACTTTGGTGAATTAATTCGGTATTCCTGTATCTGCGGCTTTGAAAACAAACTTTAAGGACCAATTCAATTCAATGACATCACTTTTTGGGGCTTAGATAACAGAATCTAGGCTGGGTGACTGGCAATTTTTTTTAAATCTCAATTCAACTTTAGCGATGAATATCGATTGTAATTTTGATTTTTTTGGGGGGCAAAAACGTTATTTTCCTGTCGGGGATACACTGTATACAGATAGCATGTCGTGTATATAGTGGGGGGGGGGGGGGGGGGGGGCGCATACCCATTAGGAGGAGAAATGGAGGAGGACATATAGTGTATATAGATAGATGACTGGAGGATATATCATTTATGTAGATAGGAGTGGAGGGTATATAATGTACATAGAGGGAGAACTGAAGAAGGGTATATAATGTATATAGAGGACGGGATGGTATATAATTTATATGGAGGGGTGCGCATATACATAAGAGAGAGGACTGGAGGAGGATATATAGTGTGTATAGAGAGAGGACTGGAGGAGGGTGTATAGTGTATATAGATAGAGGACTGAAGGGTATATAGTATATATAGAGGGAGGAGTGGAGAAGGGTATATAAGGTATATAGATAGAGGACTGGAAGGTATATAATGTTTAATGAAGGGGGACTGGAGGAGGGTATGTAATGCATATAGAGGAATGGAGGGTATATAATGTATATAGATAGAGGGCTGAAGGAGGTTATAAAATGTATATAGAAGAAGAAATGGAGGCTAGTATCCATATATATTACATACCCTCCTCCAGTACTCCATCTATATACATTTTATATTCTCCTCCAGTCATCCCTCTTACATTAGATATACTGATGCCCTGGTTCTCAGCAACCATGTGCAGGGAACTGGTAGGGTTACTCTGGCTCTCTGTAGCCAGTGCCTTGATTAATAGTATGGGCATCAGTAACTTAAAAGTCCCACACATGTTGCGTTGATTCAGCGCTTCAGAAGAAAACAAATTACGGCACAATATTCAAAAATGAATATCTTCGGGCTGGAAAAAAGTTAATTAATTTAATTAATTTCATTAAAGGGATTTTCCCAGAGTTTTATACTGATGACCTTTCCTTTGGATAAGTCATCAGTATCTGATTGGCGGGGGTCTGACAAATGATCATAAATGATCTCAAACTTTCCACAAAGAACTGCTACTATTATTCATTTTAACTGATACACAGAGAATAATAAAGGATTCATTTTAAAAAGTAATTTTTTTTTTTAAATATAATGCTAACTCGCCAAAAATATTCTGGCAGTGTAATTTGTTCACCCTAGCTCAGTAGCAACTATAAATTTTTAACCTTTTCATTATGGAAACCGGGTCATGTAAGCTCAAGTCTGACTACTAGAGATGGTCTTGCGGTTCGCCCGGCAGTCGTTTCTCGGCGGACTTTGCTCGTTTGCGGTTCGCTGAACGGGCGAACATATGGCGATGTGCACCTGCGCCATATTCTTTTACATTGTGAAGAACTTTGACCAATGACACAGCCATCAGGTGGTACAGGACAGCCAATTGAGATGTTTCAGCACATGGACATACCCCCTACCTTATAAATAAACCTGATCTGGCCGCCATTTTACATTCAGTCTTTTGCCAGTGTAGGGAGAGGTTGCTGTGTGGAGCAGGGAAAGACTGGTAGGGACACCAAATGCCAGCTAATAGGGCCACAAAAGTCCTTTTAAGGACTGGTATAGGTGTGCTATCGATAGGTGTGACTTACTGAGGGGTGTAATATACTTATAATATACTTTCTAACATAGAAAGTATATTATAGTACATTTGTATTGTGCAGCAGTTGTGTGCATTTCTGCTGCGATACTGCAGCTATACAGAGTGCCAAACACTATTGGAACAAATAATTTCTACTGGTGTGATATACCAGTTGCCCCCCCCCCCAAAAAAAAAGTGATTGAAACAGGGGTGGTATATACCAATTATATACTTTCTATATAGTGCCAGAGCGGGTGCTGCATCTGTATCGTGAAAAATTGCAAGAACAATACCACAACTTCTTACATGACCAAAAGCACCCCATCCCCTTCCATCCTCTCCCGTCCGCATCCTCCGCCACCCCTTCAATGCCTGAACCACCAAAAATGACTTTGTAATATCAGCCAACGGCCGTACCTTAAAACCAAACGCCAGCCCTGCCATATAGCCGTTAAACTTACTCACCGACCAACCCTCCTCTTTACAGTGGCCCAAAAACATTAGCAACGCAAATTCTAATTCCTCATTCCCCCCTCCCAAGCCGGTAAACCAGTCCTCCCAAGCACGCCAAGCCCTACATAGCCTACGTACCCGGCGCTAATGAAGCTTGAATGAGCCCCGCTATGGCTCCTCCAACAGGTCCCACAGGCAAGCCGGACAGTCCAGTCCAACCGCGTCTGCCTCCGGAGCCAACTGCCAGAAACGATCCCACTGCGAACGAGAAAGGACGTCAGCAATACAATTGACCACCCCCGGCAAATGCACTGCTACAACCCAAGCATTGATCAACAAGCACTCCCACACCAAGCGCTGCAGCAGCCGCTCCACTAAAGGCGACGAGGCCGACAAGCCATTGATTGCCTGAACCACCCCCATATTATCACAGTGAAAACATATCTTTCTATCCCAAAAACGATCTCCCCATAACAAAACTGTTAACACTGTGGGAAATAACTCCAATAAAGCCATGTTCCTCACCCAGCCCCGCTCCACCCACACACACGGCCAGCCCCCCGCACACCATTGACCCCCACAGAACGCCCCAAAACCTGAACCCCCTGCTGCGTCAATAAACAGTTCAAAATCAAACGATTCAACAACTTCTCCCATGAATAGCGAGCGACCGGTATACTAATCTAAAAGGGAACTCCACACCTGCAAGTCCACTCACAACTCCTTCCCCAACCGAATGTAATGATGTGGGGCAACCACCCCTGCGGTCGCCTGTGCCAACCGTCTGCAAAAAACCCGGCCCATGGGCATAATCCGGCAGGCGAAATTGAGCTTCCCCAGCAGCGACTGAAGCTCCCTTAAAGGGGTTCTTCACTTTCATTTAACTGATGATCTATCCTCTGGATAGATCATCAGCTTCTGATCGGCCGGGGTCCGACACCCGGGACCCCCGCCGATCAGCTGTTTGAGAAGGCAGCGGCGCTCCAGCAGCGCCGCAACCTTCTCACTGTTTACCGCCGGGCCGCCCGCCCACTGACGTCACGACTTGTATCAACTAGAGTGGGCGCGGCTAAGCTCCATTCAAGTGAACAGAGCTTAGCCACGCCCACTCTAGTTGATACAAGTCGTGACATCAGTGGGCGGGCGGCCCGGCGGTAAACAGTGAGAAGGTCGCGGCGCTGCTGGAGCGCCAGTGCCTTCTCAAACAGCTGATCGGCGGGGGTTCCGGGTGTCAGACCCCGGCTGATCAGAAGCTGATGATCTATCCAGAGGATAGATCATCAGTTAAATGAAAGTGAAGAACCTCTTTAACTGTAACTTCCTAACCTGTCTAGCCTTTGCCACCATCCCCCTCAAATCCTCCAACTTATCCAACGGCAATCTACACTCCATTTTCACAGAATCAATAACTATCCCCAGGAAGCTCAACTCCGTTACTGTCTTTTCCTTGGCCAATGGAACGCCAAACAAATCAAAAAGCGAACTTAACGTTTCCAACAACAATGCACAAACGCGCGAACCCGGGGGACCGAGACACAAAAAAACGTTCAGATAATGAATCAGTAATTCACAACCTGACTAGTCCACGACTGCCAATTCCAAAAACGAGCTGAACCCTTCGAAATAGGCACACGACAGAGAACATCCCATGGGTAAGCAACGATCCACAAAAAAAAAAAAAAAACACCCCAACAAATGTTGACACTCCGGATGCACCGGCAGCAACCTAAACACCGACTCGATGTCAGTTTTTGCCATCAGAGCACCGATTCCGAAACTTTTTACCCAACCTACGGCCGCGTCAAACGACATATAAACAACTGAACAAACAGCATGGTCAATACCGTTGTTGACTGAAGAGCCCTTCGGAAACGACAAGTGATGGATAAGGCGAAATTTATTCGCCTCTTTTTTGGGGACGACTCCCAACAATGACACCCGCAAATTGGAAATCGGAGGCTTCGGAAACGGGCCTGCCATCCACCCCAGCGACACCTCCTTACCTAGCTTCTCACCCACCACCTCCGGATGCTCCCCAGCCGACCGCAACTCCTTAACAACACAGCCCCCTTCGGCACAAACGGAATCCTAAAGCCCTCCAAAAACCCTAACCCCAACAACCCCGCTGCCTTTCTATCGGGGTACCTATCGAGATGAGGCTGCATCCTTACCAGCCGCACCGGTGTCATCCCCTTTTCCATTAACATCCCCCCCTCTCTGCTTCCCGCTTCTAAAACATCTTGCCGCACCATGGTTTCCCGCACAACCTGCGCATTCGTGTTTAAATTTACTTTTAACCCCGACCCGACAATTTCCCTCATTAAAGGCGAAACACAAGCCCTTAGCTGACGCTGCTGCTGTGTTGAGCGCCCCCCCACTACTCCCTCCCCCTGAAAAGGCTGTCCAGATCGAACCGTAGCCCTAAGTTTCAACCACAAGGCAATATCCTAGTGGTCCCACCGCATTTCCGGACGCACCGCTTTCCGCTGACGGATCTGCTCATCATATCTAAACCAAGCCACTCCCCCGTATACCCAATAAGCCTCCCCTATCGCGTCCAAATAACAAAACAGTCCCAAACAAGCCTCCGACGCCTTCTCCCCAATAACGCTAGCCAATATCGCGAACGCCTGCAACCAATTTGTAAACGTCCGCGGTATCAATCTAAAACAACGTTTCTCCTCCTCCTCTTTTTTACCCTTGTCCCTGCGTACCAACGGAAGCAGAGAAAATATCTCCAAATACTCTCTTTTCCAAATCCGGTCCCTCACCTCGGGCTTCAGGTGAGCCCCCATCGGACCCTCAAAACAGACGTAAACTTCCCCTTTTGCCTTATCATCCACACGCACATTATCCTCCTCTACCTCAGCCCCCGCCTGCGTCTGAACCAACACCGCTACGCCTGGTAACCCCCACCGCTGCTCCTCCCACTGACCCTGTACCACCCGCCAGGCCCTGCACACCACATGCCTGCAAAGGTGCCCTTCCGCTCATCCCCCAACTAGGCACCAACCCTGCCAATCCCCCCCAAAAGCTGCCCCAAGCCCTTGCTTAAATCCAACTGAGGTCCACCACCCCCCCAGCCCCCATACCCTGCACTACCTCCCCAAGCAATCTCACCTGGGTGCTGTGTGCCCATCAGCCGCGAATCCTGAATCCGGATGCCTTCTCTTCTGCGCTGCATTGTCCGGTCCCGCGACACCGCCATCTTCATGCTGTCCCCTGGACAAACTGGGACCAGGGACGTCGTTGTCTGGCTGCTCGAGGGGAATGGGATTCCTGTCTTTACCCTTCCTCCTGGCAAGGCAGGAACCATATCCACAGCATGTCCCCACTGCTGGCACTCAATCTGGACAGTTGCTGCTTCTTTCTGCCTCCTGTCCCCTGGCCCCGATCAGACCAGGGACGCTGGGGTTAACTTCTGCCTCACATGCAGTCCAGGAGGCAGAGCTTGCTTCTCTCCTCAGATCCTGGGGCCTGCTGCCACTGATCGCCTCACTAGCAGCAGCCCCGCGCTGCTGGCGATTCCTCCCACGCTGAGGGGCCGTCTCCATGCCAGGAGTTACGGAGGTGCCCGCTGCACCTGGTTCTGCTCCCCCGATGTCTCCGGTCACAGGAGGTGGCCGGGCCTGGCCACCCATGGGGCTCCACCTACAGATAGGATTCCTTTCATGTCGGGGCCTGCACCGGCAGCACCCGACGTGAAGGGTCCCAAGAGGGGCTCCGGATCTGGCTCTGAGCCCGAGGGGGGGGGAATAGGATGGGGAGAAGCGCGCCGGCGGCCTCGCCCGCCGCGGCCGTATCACTGGTGCATGAGGGGAAACTGGAGCCTCATCAGCAGCAGCTGCACCTGTTCTTGGGCCCATGCCGAGCCTCTCACCTCCGCTGCCGCCTGCAAGTCACGGATCGCTGCCTCTAGCTGCTCCATGTCACCTCAGGTAATGCCAGCTTAATTTTCAATCTAAAATGGCTCCCTTCTCCTTCTTCCCCCGAGTACTTAAACCCCCTTAACTCCTCCCAGCTAACTCAAACTGGCCTATCCTAACCCCACTAGTTCCCCCTTCTAACCCCGCTTCCAACACTCCCCCTAAAGGGCTTCGCCCCCCAGTCCGGCCATTGCTTTTTTTGTCCAAAATTTGAGGCTCAGTGATGCTTTATAGAGTAAGCAATGCCTGAAGATTTCAGAGAATGCTATAATTGATGTGATAAATAAATCAACTTTTCAACGGATTAGAATTCTACATTTCCTATAGTTTTGTGTCTACGGCTCATGTGTCAACCTATGCATCTCCGTGGTAACAGACAGCAAACCAAACCTCTCATGCCCTCTGGATGCAACACTTTGTGCTAATGTACATTTGGTAGGTTAGCAAGAAGTAAAGGACAGGAAGGAGGATCAGACTACACTGGGTTTGTTTGCTGTCTGTTGCCATGGAGACACATAGGTTTATATAGGAGTTGTAGACACTGAACGGTAGATTATTGCAATATACAACCTATTGCAAAGTTTCAGGTCTCAATGCATTGGGGAAATGTATTAAACTTGGTTGTGAAGGTGGACATAGGCTATAGCTGTGATGGCTAACCTCCGGCACTACAGCTGTGGTAAATCTACAACCCCCAAGATGCACACTTGCTTGGCTGTTCTCAGAACAGGTGACCATTGGAGACCAACTCGCGAGCTCCATCAGGTACTTGGGGCTGTTTAAGTTGCAGAAAAAAAAAAAAAATCTCTCTAAGTTCGTCGAGATACACATGAGTGGGGTCTTTATTAAGGATACAATAACAGTCCCTATCAGACAAAAGGTCTAAACACATTTTTCTGTATGTTTGATGATCCATGACCACCAGGTTTCCCCCTTTAATAGATGGTTTTATGGCTATAAATTGATCTTGCTCCAGTCATAATAGCGCTTTGATTTCAGAATTAGATAGGTTAAACTTGTAGTTATCATTGGGATCAGGTTTCTCCAATTCAGCGACAACCATCTGTAAAAAGATATCAAAATGGTCTGGGGGGCAGCATGTTGTTCTTAAGATGTAAATCCGTATAGGGTCCATCATCTGGTAATCGTGCGCTCTGCTCAAACATTTCTGCTAGTAGTAGGACATCTGGCAATTCAGAAATAGAAATGCCTAGGCCAGAACAGGTCTTAGCATTGGTACGTTTAAAATATGTCCTTCATTTAAGTTTACGTACAAAAAAATGTAAGATCCTTGTTCCAAGTGAAAGGCCTGAACTTAGTAGTCGGAATGAATGATAGGCGCCTTTTCAGTAGTGCCAGTTCATCGTTAGCAAGATATCTGGCTGATAAATTATCTGCAAATTACCTACTTCCTCCTTTGGTCCCTCTGAGGGCGGTCTTGTAGCTGGAAAGGTACTCCGTCCTTCTCTAAATAGAGATGATTACTCTTACCGGTATTTGGATTTTCCAATAGCCTCCACAACAGCACTCCAGGAGGGTGTCCCCACCTCCCCAGGACAGGAAACAACGTAGAAGCTCAATCTTAAAAGGCCCCCTCCCCTTACCTACTTCAGTTAATGATATAGGACTCGGTTAGTTATTTCAAGAACTGTATTGATATAATGGATAATAACATAATATATTCCACAATAATTAACATAACTTGGGTAGGGAATCCAGTGCCATTGTGGAGGCTATTGGAAAATCCAATTACCAGTAAGAGTAATCGTCTCTTTTCCCCGGTGCCTCCACAAAGACACTCCAGGAGGATTAATAGAGAAAACAAACACTAGGGTGGGACTACTGCAGATAAAACTTTTCTGCCATATGATAAATCATGATTTTGAAGTACATCTAATTTATAATGCTTAACCTCCTCACGACCGCCGTACGCAGGATTGCGTCTTCGCGGCGGTCGTGCTGTTCTGGGTGGACGCGCCGGTGCGTCCTCTCGCGAGACGCGAGATTTCCGGGTATGCCGGCCCGCGCATGCGCATCGCGGGCCGGCAAAATTCAAAGAAGAACTTCGTCATCAACCTGCCGGCCACGATCATTGGCTGGCAGGTTGATGATTTTCAAAAAAACGAATCAGCAGCCAGATAACCCATCATATTAGTAAATATGATGGGGTTATATGGCTGCTGTGCTCCTCTGCTCCTTCTTTTGGTCGGTTGGTTCCAGGAGAGGAGCAGAGGAGCACATCATTACTGTGAGTACCCACTACAGTACACTTAGCCCCCAGATCACCTCCCAGCACCCAATTAACCCTTTGATCACCCTGTCAATCACTAGTGAAAAGGAAAAAAAGTGATCAGTGCAAACTGTCACTTTTTTTTTTTTCACTGTTATTGACCGTTAGGTTTTAGGTATAGTTTAGGTCCCTTGGTTAGGTAGTTAGCGATCAGTTAGCGCCCAGCCCACCGCACCGCAGTCGCTAATCAGCATTTGTACTTTTATAGTATCTGAAAGTGATCAAAACTGATCACGGTCAGATCTATAATAGTACTAGTCTCACTTTAGTTCGCCCTCCACCCAAAACGCAGTGTTTGCCCGATCAGGCCTGATCGGTCGCCCACACGTGCGTTTGCCCACGCCCGCCCCACCGCAGTGACAAAAAAATTTTTTTTTTTTGATCACTGCACATTCACTTTACACGCACTGCGGCGATAAAAAAATCAGTTTTGATATTTTTTATCAACCGCAGCGGCCTCCGGTACTTCGCTAGGCTCCCCTTTGTAAGACAGGCTTGCTTTTTTTTTTCTTGGGTAGTCTCAGGGAATACCCCGAAATTTAGTTGCCCACATGTCTAACAGGGGGTATTCTTCTGAAGAGGCCTACAGGCTTCTGACCCAGTCGGATGAGGAGTGGGAACCCTCATCTGATGAATCCAGCGGGTCAGAATACGAACCTGTAGAAAGCAGTGGCTCTCTGACCCAAAGTTCGGACGAGGAGGCTGAGGTCCCTGATAGCAGCAGGCGTACCCGGCCCCGTGTCGCTAGACCGCAGGTTGCGCAGGATCCGCTTCAAGAGCAGCAGAGTGGGGCTGGTGCTGTCGGATTACGTGGTGAGGCATACACCAGCAGCCCAGCCCTTCCTGGACCTAGTACCAGCACTGCCGTACAACCTGGTGAAGTAGCGAGCACCAGAAGGGCAGTTGAAGCTGGTACGGTGGCACGTGCAGTAGTGACCCCGTCGCAGCCACCGCAAAGACGTGCCCGTAGAGCCCCTAGAATCCCAGAGGTGCTGGCAAACCCTGATTGGCAGCAGGGGTGTATCTATCACAAGGCAAACAAGGCATTTGCCTAGGGCGGCACTTGCCAATGGGGCAGCAAAATGCCTTGTTTGCTTAGTGATAGTTACACAATATGCTAAATATTTTGTTTGCCCCTTTTCCGATCCGATCCTTCACTATGTGAGCGGCATCCCCGCGACGCATAGTGAAGGAGTTGAAAGACTTACTTCCTCCTCCTCCTGACTTCCTCCCAATCGCCCCTGCCTTTTGTGTCTGCGCGTTGCCGTCATGACGTCACACGGAGGTGGAGTCACGGGCTGCCAATGCTAGGGTGAGCCTTATCTCCTTTAAGTGCAGAAAGGATCCTGCACACGGTCACCGTGAACACTGAGGCCAGTCCCCGGCCACCAATGCACTGATCCCTGCTGCTGGCTCAAAAACTGTAAGTACTTAAATTACAGTAATTCACAAAAAATCTATTACTTAGTTGTTTTATAGGGTAAGGGGGTTGGAACCCATTGGGTGGTTAGAGGGGGGAGAATTAGGGAGGGGTTAATACTGTACTATCTCTAGCTGCACATTGTTTAAAAAAAAAAAAAGTCATCTGTAAAATACATTTGTGTTAGAAGTTGTGCTTTTTTAATTTTTAGAATAATGATACAGCCATTTTATTTAATGTATTTGTATCATGTGGACTGACCATGTGCTAATTCAAACAATTTGATTGTCTGTGATCAATAAAGTATAGTTGACCTGGATGACTGATCTTTGTAAAGTGGTTGAATTTACACTTTATATTATTATATGTAAAGATTCTCTTAAAATAATAGATCCAACATTTGGTACAGAAAACACCAAATATTGGCCTTCGTTATTCACTTTTAAACACAGAAAGGAAGATGTGAAGCTCTAACAGGAAAGAGTGGAGCCTAAAGAGGAAGGGGTAGGGGTTACAGAGGAAGGGGTTTGGTCTTGACAGGAAGGGGTGGGTGAAATTTATATTAGGGGGTGCCCGCTTTTAGTCTCGCCTAGGGCAGCACAAAACCAAGATACACCACTGATTGGCAGTCCCCAACTTCCGCCGCACCCGTAGTTTTCCCTTTCACTGCCCAGTCTGGAGTTCGGGTTGAGACGGCTCAGATCGGTTCGGCCCTGGGATTTTTTGAGCTGTTCTTGACTGCGGAGCTTTTAGACTTAGTTGTGGCTGAAACAAACAGATATGCCACACAATTTATAACCGCTAACCCGGGAAGCTCTTATGCCCAGTCTTTCCGGTGGAAACCAGTCCAAGTTTCCGAAATTAAAACTTTTCTGGGCCTCCTCCTCAACATGGGCCTGACAAAAAAACATGAATTGCGGTCATATTGGTCCACGAACCCAATTCATCACATGCCCATGTTCTCTGCTGCTATGTCCAGGACACGATTTGAGACCATCCTGCGTTTCCTGCACTTTAGCGATAACAGCACCTCCCGTCCCAGGGGCCACCCTGCTTTTGACCGGCTCCACAAAATTCGGCCCCTCATAGACCATTTCAACCTGAAATTTGCAGATATTTATACCCCAGAGCAAAACATCTGCATAGACGAGTCCCTAATACATTTTACCGGGCGCCTTGGCTTCAAACAATACATCCCAAGCAAGCGCGCCCGGTATGGGGTCAAATTGTATAAGCTCTGTGAAAGGGCCACAGGCTATACCCACAAATTTCGGGTCTATGAGGGAAAAGATCAGACCCTGGAGCCGGTCGGTTGCCCTGACTACCTGGGGAGCAGTGGGAAGACAGTTTGGGACTTGGTGTCACCCTTATTCGGCAAGGGGTACCATCTTTATGTGGACAATTTTTACACAAGTGTGGCCCTCTTTAGGCATTTGTTTCTAGAACGGATTGGCGCCTGTGGTACTGCGCGAACTAGTCGCGCGGGCTTCCCCCAACGGCTCGTTACCACCCGTCTTGCAAGGGAGCAGAGGGCCGCACTGTGTAACGAAGAACTGCTCGCGGTGAAATGGAGAGACAAGCGTGACGTTTACATGCTCTCCTCCATTCACGCAGACACGACAATCCAAATTGAGCGAGCAACCCGTGTCATTGAAAAGCCCCTCTCAGTCCACGACTATAACCTCCACATGGGAGGGGTCGACTTCAATGACCAGATGTTGGCTCCGTATTTAGTTTCCCGACGCACCAGACGCTGGTATAAGAAGGTGTCTGTATATTTAATTCAATTGGCTCTGTACAATAGTTTTGTTCTCTACAGTAAGGCTGGGAGAACTGGATCCTTCCTCAAATTTCAGGAAGAGATCATCGCGAACCTCCTGTATCCAGGAGGTTCCGTGGCCCCATCCACCAGTGTAGTTAGCCGTCTACACGAGCGACACTTCCCCAGTGTCGTTGCTGGTACCTCAAACCGACCGTCACCCCGAAAAAAATGTCGTGTCTGTAGCAGGAGTGGAATAAGGCGTGACACCCGCTATTTCTGTCCTGACTGTCCCGACCACCCTGCCCTATGCTTTGGAGAGTGTTTCCGGAAGTACCACTCACAGGTACACTATTAGCATAGGGATCATCTCACCAGGATAGGCACACAGGGCTATTAGGGCCCATTCACTCACAGCTGCTGCAAACGTCTCCTTTCACATGGGACAAAGTGCATAACGCACTTCGCCACATCTTTGGGCGATTTGCGCTTTGCACATTGACCCATGGGGAAGGAGAGGTTTGTTCTATAAAGGAAAAAAAAAAAAAAAAAAAAAACAGGTAAGCAAACAGGTTAATGTTTAGTTCCAAAAGTTAAAGTTACATGTTCTGTTCCAAAGTTAATAAAAATTATTGCGTTGTGGCCTGGTTTTTTCTTTTTTTTTTTTTTTTTGTCTTTTTACCTTCCAGGTGGACCAACCGATCTACTAGCTGCAGCACCGATGTGCATTCTGACAGAAGCATTGCGCTGCTGTCAGATTACACGCAAGTCGGTGTATGCGGCGCTGCAAGACGGGATTTTCTCCTCTGCAGTGACAGATACGTTTGCCGAGGCATACGAGCTGAGGAGGAGGCGGCGTTCCTATGCTTTGGCAAGCACTTTGTATGTATATATATATATATAAAAAAAAAATCCCGGCAATGATTTATTCATCCTCATCGATTGATGTGAATGGAGAAATCTGGTTTGCCAGGGCATACGAGCTAAGTGGGTATGGATGTAGGGCGGAGCTCCTATGTCCTGGCAGACGCCTTTCCCCTCAATTTTTTTTTTTGGGCAGAGATTTTTTCATCCACATTGATCGATGCGAATGAAGAAATCTGTGCCGTTCATTTTTTTCTTTCAGCCCAGAGGCTGAACGGAAAAAAAAAATCTCATTACCTGTATGCTCAATATAAGGAGAATAGCAGAAACTCCTAATGCTGGCCATACATGTAATGATTGCGGAGACCCTCAAATGCCAGGGCAGTACAAACACCCCACAACTGACCCCATTTTGGAAAGAAGACACCCCAAGGTATTTGCTGAGGGGCATATTGAGTCCATGAAAGATTGAAATTTTTGTCCTAAGTTAGCGGAAAGTGAGACTTTGTGAGAAAAAACAAAAAAAAATCAATTTCCGCTAACTTATGCGAAAAAAAAAAAATTCTATGAACTTGCCAGGCCCCTCATTGGATACCTTGGGGTGTCTTCTTTCCAAAGTGGGGTCACATGTGGGGTATTTATACTGCCCTGGCTTTTTAGGGGCCCTAAAGCGTGAGAAGAAGTCTGGGATCCAAATGTCTAAAAATGCCCTCCTAAAAGGAATTTGGGCACCTTTGCGCATCTAGGCTGCAAAAAAGTGTGACACATCTGGTATCGCCGTACTCAGAAGAAGTTAGGGAATGTGTTTTGGGGTGTCATTTTACATATACCCATACTGGGTGAGATAAATATCTTGGTCAAATGCCAACTTTGTATAAAAAAATGGGAAAAGTTGTCTTTTGCCAACATATTTCTCTCACCCAGCATGGGTATATGTAAAATGGCACCCCAAAACACATTCCCCAACTTCTCCTGAGTACGGCGATACCAGATGTGTGACACTTTTTTGATGCCAAGGTGGGCAAAGGGGCACATATTCCAAAGTGCACCTTTCGTATTTCACCGGTCATTTTTTACAGATTTTGATTGCAAAGTACTTCTCACACATATGGGCCCCTAAATTGCCAGGGCAGTATAACTACGCCACAAGTGACCCCATTTTGGAAAGAAGACACCCCAAGGTATTCCGTGAGGGGCATGGCGAGTTCCTAGAATTTTTTATTTTTTGTCGCAAGTTAGTGGAATATGAGACTTTGTAAGGAAAAAAGAGAAAGAAAAAAAAATCATCATTTTCCGCTAACTTGTGACAAAAAATAAAAAATTCTAGGAACTCGCCATGCCCCTCACGGAATACCTTAGGGTGTCTTCTTTCCAAAATGGGGTCACTTGTGGCGTAGTTATACTGCCCTGGCAATTTAGGGGCCCAAATGTGTGAGAAGTACCTTGCAATCAAAATGTGTAAAAAATGGCCTGCAAAATCCGAAAGGTGCACTTTGGAATATGTGCCCCTTTGCCCACCTTGGCAGCAAAAAAGTGTGACACATCTGGTATCGCCGTACTCAGGAGAAGTTGGGGAATGTGTTTTGGGGTGTCATTTTACATATACCCATGCTGGGTGAGAAAAATATCTTGGTCAAATGCCAACTTTGTATAAAAAAATGGGAAAAGTTGTCGTTTGCCAAGATATTTCTCTCACCCAGCATGGGTATATGTAAAATGACACCCCAAAACACATTCCCCAACTTCTCCTGAGTACGGCGATACCAGATGTGTCACACTTTTTTGATGCCAAGGTGGGCAAAGGGGCACATATTCCAAAGTGCACCTTTCGTATTTCACCGGTCATTTTTTACAGATTTTGATTGCAAAGTACTTCTCACACATATGGGCCCCTAAATTGCCAGGGCAGTATAACTACGCCACAAGTGACCCCATTTTGGAAAGAAGACACCCCAAGGTATTCTGTGAGGGGCATGGTGAGTTCCTAGAATTTTTTATTTTTTGTCGCAAGTTAGTGGAATATGAGACTTTGTAAGAAAAAAAATAAAAATAAAAATCATCATCATTTTCCGCTAACTTGTGACAAAAAATAAAAAGTTCTATGAACTCACTATGCCCATCAGCGAATACCTTAGGGTGTCTACTTTCCGAAATGGGGTCATTTGTGGGGTTTTTCTACTGTTTGGGCATTGTAGAACCTCAGGAAACATGACAGGTGCTCAGAAAATCAGAGCCGTTTCAAAAAGCGGAAATTCACATTTTTGTACCATAGTTTGTAAACGCTATAACTTTTACCCAAACCATTTTTTTTTTTGCCCAAACATTTTTTTTTTTATCAAAGACATGTAGAACTATAAATTTAGCGAAAAATTTATATATGGATGTCGTTTTTTTTGCAAAATTTCACAGCTGAATGTGAAAAATGTCATTTTTTTGCAAAAAAATCGTTACATTTTGATTAATAACAAAAAAAGTAAAAATGTCAGCAGCGATAAAATACCACCAAATGAAAGCTCTATTAGTGAGAAGAAAAGGAGGTAAAATTCATTTGGGTGGTAAGTTGCATGACCGAGCGATAAACGGTGAAAGGAGTGTAGTGCCGAAGTGTAAAAAGTGGCCTGGTCATGAAGGGGGTTTCACCTAGCGGGGCTGAAGTGGTTAAAGAAGGTATTTTGGTTTCTCGTAGTGGCTCTGCATATTTGCTCTACTGAGGCAGAGGCATTCTCTGCCCATGAGGCAGAGACAGCTCTGGTAGAGTGTGCTTTTATCCCTTTAGGAGGGGTCAAGCTTCTTTGGAGGTAACAGAACTCTATGATGCTTCGAATCTATCTGGCTATGGTACTTTTGCTTGCTGCCGACCCCTTATGCTGGCCTTGATACAGGAGAAGGAGATGGTCCGATCTTCTGAATATATTTTTGAGACCTCCAGGTAAATTAACAGACATCTTCTGACATCCAAATTATGGTATCTCCTTTCTAACTCCGAAGCTGGATTCTCACAGAAGGATGGAAGCGACACCTCCTGTTGGTGATGGAATTTTGAGGCCACCTTCGGTAGGACAATTGGGGTTTGTTTAGGGATAATACTGTCTTCCAACACTGTAAAATAGGGTGCTCTGCAGGAGAAGGCCTGAATCTCCCCATCTCTTCTAGCTGATGTTATTGCTAGTAAAAAGGTGTTTTTTAGAGTCAGGAGTTTAGGCTCAAAAGGTGCATCCATCAATACTTCTAATACCAGATTCAGGTTCTAAGGAGGAATGGTAGAATGGATAAATGAGCATCTTCTGAATGCTCCTTTTATGAACCGCTTTATCAACGGCAAGTCTGCCAGCTTTACTTTGAGAAAACTACTCAATGCTGAGATTTGCAGTTTTAGGGCATTTGGCCTGAGACCTTTGTCAATACCTGCCTGCAGAAAGTCCAGTATGAGTGGAATATTGGAATCCTGGCTGCAGTAAAGTCCATTTCCTGCAAACTCCGAAAAGGCCTTCCATGTTCTCCTGTAGATCCGGGAGGTAGTGTCCTTTTTACTACAAAGCAGAGTGGATATTACAGATTCCGACAGGCCTCTTTGTCTTAAGTGGACCCATTCACTCTCCAGGCTGTTAAATGTAGTCTCGCTACATCTGGATGGCACACCGGACCCTGACGTAGTAGTCCCGGATACGATGGGAGAGACCAGAATTAACCTGCCAACAGATTGTAGAGGAGGGTAAACCAGGATCTTTTCGGCCAAAAGGGTGCAATCAGTATTAACTGTGCCTCCTCCTCTATTGCCTTTACTAATACCTTTGGAATCATACTGTAAGGGGGAAAGGCATACAGGAGATCCTTTGGCCACGGACATGACAGGGCATCCACCATTAGTGGCTGATCCCTGCTGGAGAGGGAACAGAATAAATCGAGTTGTCTCTTCTTCTGATTTGCGAAGAGATCTACCTTTGGTAACCCCCATCTGAGAGATATCTGTCTGAACATGTTGGGATACAATGACCTCTATCCCACTCTTAGATCTTTTCTGCTGAGATAATCTGCCACTCTGTTTTCCTCCCCTTTTAGATGGACAGCTACCAGGGATTTTATATTTTTATCTGCCCAACCGAAAATCTTCTCTGACAGTTGTTGTAGTTCTCTGCTTCTTGTACCCCCCTGAAGGTTTATGTGGTAGCGTTGTCGGACAATATCTTTATGTAATGGGATTTCACATGCGGAAGAAGACACATAAGTACCTTCAAGACTGCCGACAGCTGTCTCATTTTTGAAGACAGCAGACATTCCTGGGCTCCAGGTGCCCTGGACCACCTGATTTCCTGTGTAGCCTCCCCATCCTTGGCTGCTGGCGTCTGTTTTTATAATGATCTGATCTGCCAGCCGCCAAAAAAAATCCTCTTTGGAGATTTTTTTTTTTAATCTGCCACCAGAAGAGAGACACCTTCACTTTTTCTGGAATTTTCACTCTCCTGTTTAAAGAATTCTGATTCCCGTCCCAGGATTCCAGAAGGAATCTCTGTAGTGTCCTTGTATGATGCTGGGCCCATTGGACAGCGGGAATGGTGTATGTTAGATGTCCCAACAGTCTCATGAGGTCCCTGATGGCCACACTGGATTCACAGAATTGGTAGATCTTTTGACTTATTACCATCTGCTTTTCTGGAGGTAAAAAGGACATAAGTTTGTGTGAATCTAGCAGGATTCCTAAGAATTTCTTCTGTTGACTGGGAACCAGAACCTTTTTTTCCCCCCTGGAGGCCCTGAAGAGATGAACCTGCTATTAAAAGGTTGTCTAAATATGGGACCACTATTTTTCCTTAAAGATGTAAATATCCTGTCACCTTGGCCATAATTTTTGAAAAATATTCTTGGGGCTGAAGACAGCCCGAAAGGGAGTGCCTGGAACTGAAAGTGGTACTCCCGACCTCCTAGGAGTATTGCGATTCTGAGATACCTTTTGGTATGCTCTGTGTATGGGAACATGGTAATATGCGTCCGAGAGGTCTATAGTTACCATGTAACAGTTGCGAGATAGGAGATTCACTGTGGATCTGATCAATTCTATTTTGAATCTTTTGTAGGTCATGTATTTGTTTAGTTTCCTTATATTGATTATTAGTCTGAATGAATTGTTTTTTGTTTTTGTATTTTTAATGGCCTGTTGACGGTGAAAAAATTTGGTGGAGGCGTGTTGAACTCTAATTTGTACCCCATGCCTATGGTATTTATAACCCATGGGAGGATAAAATTTCTTCCCAGGCCGTAGAGAACATTTTTAACCTGCCACCTACTTGAAGCCTGGCGTCATTGGCCAGGTTTTGAAGTGGATTCAGGGTTGAATAGAAACCCCTTCCCTCTTCCTTTGGAGGATTGCCATCTTCCAGTACTGTCTTTGCTTTTCTGGTCTGGTTTAGTTTTCTTTTTGATTTCTAAAGGATCGGTGATGTTGATAGAATTTTGATTCCGAAGGGAATCCTTTTTTCTTGTCCGATGCTTTATCCAAGATGTCTTCAAGGACTAACCCTAACAGCTTATCTCCCTCACACGGAATAGAGCATAGCCAACTTTTCAAAATGGCATCACCATCAAGATCTGAGCCATATAGCTCTTCTTGTGGAATTGGAGAGAACTGAGGATCTGGCAGAGAGTTTCACCAGGTCTGCAGATGCGTCCGACAAGAAATTACAAGCCTGTTTTAAGATACGTATTGAGGCCAGGATCTCTTTCCTTGGTGTCCCTGCCGCCAAGTGTTCTTCAAGCTGTGTTAACCAGACTGACAGGGATCTTGAGGTACAGGTGGCGGCTATGCTGGGTCTTAGCATGGCTGTGTTTGTTTCCTATGCACGTTTTAAAAGACCCTCACATTTCTTATCCATAGGATATTTTAAAAGGCCCATGTCTTCAAAAGGGAGAGAAGTTTTCTTAGATATGCGGGTGACAGGCGCATCAATCTTAGGAGTTTTGTCCCACAATACCGACTCCTCCTCAGCGAACGGATATTTCCTCTTGAAGTGGGAATTACATTCTTCTTCTCGGGATCTTTCCATTCTTTATTAATCAACATTTTAATGTTATTATGTATGGGAAAGACCTTCCTTTTCTTCTCTCCAAGTCCCTGGAACATTCTGTCTTGAATGGACTGAGGCTCTTTAACTTCTTCTATTTTCATCGTAGCCCTGATTGTCTTTAATAACTTTTATGTATCCTCTGGGCTACAAAGGGGCTTCCCTGATTCATCATCAGAGGATTCAGATTCTCCGAGTGATAATACCTCTCCCTCTTCAGAGTCGGGCTCCAACTGAAGTTCCGACAACTGAGATCTTTGTGGGTAGAGGGCTGAGGAGAACACGGCTGATTTAACCTCTTCCTTAATCATGCTTCTGATTGATTCAAGGAAAGAGGGTTACTCCTCAAACGATCTTGGACATAACGTTATCTTTGTTTTGGAGGGTAGGGATTTTCTACAAATTGCACATTTCTTCTGAGTTAATGAATCCTCAGCTGGCTCTAACTATGGTGAATCCTTTTTTAAACACCAGCACCGCACCAGTGAGGGATACAATAATGTGCTTCCCCCCCCCCCCCTTCAGCAGGGTCAGTAGTCAGACAGGAAGGAGGCTTACCGGCTCTGGGCAGCAGGATCCACAGGCTTGCAGGACTCAGGAGCTTTCAGGGGAGCCGACATGCTAGGCACTCAGCGATGCTGGAATGCCGAACTCCATGCTCCCGGCCTCATATCCGCCAGTTCTCTGATGTCACCCGCCACCGGAAGTGACGCCGAGGCCTGGCAATGCAACTTCTAGCCTGTGCGCATGCGCACAACCCCTCGTTCCCGCGATGAGTGAGCAGGGGAAAAGAAGACTGGGGCTGCCTTCATGGAAGGACTTATGTCGAAGGAACGGGGACAGGTAAATGAGCCAGACCCCCGACCTCTGCACGGCCCTCCCACATGGGGCAACATTATTTAGGCCGTGCGATCCTTGAACCCCTGACATGGCAGGAGCGGCTTCCACGCGATCCCGAGGACAGGAAACCACAAACTGAAGCAGGTAAGGGGAGGGGGCCTTTTAAGATTGAGCTTCTACGTTGTTTCCTGTCCTGGGGAGGCGGGGACACCCTCCTGGAGTGCCGTTGTGGAGGCGCCGGGGAAAAAGATGTGGTTGAAAGAATTTGGGTCATGGAGGTAGCCGACTGGACAGAAGATCCAGCAGCAGGTGAGTAATTGGAAGATGAGAGTATTTAGGAGGAGTCTTCATGGAAACCTCTTCCCCAGCCTACGCCACAATGCTGCCATCTTTTCCCACCCGACCCCTAATTCTGGATTGGCCTCTACCCTGCCCAGAGAAGGCTGGAATAGGAGGTTGTGTCTTAGAGTCAGAATATGCAATATCTGAGGATGATAGCTCTGACTCAACTGCACCCTTTGGTGGACAGTCTGAGCGGTTTCATTGTAAGCCTTGGTGTCGCCCCCGACTATTATTGCTTCAGAAATTGGATATGCAGTGTGCGAGTGGGCGTGGCCACCACCGCGCCCCTCCAATAGTCATGTGTGCACTACTATGATCTACTGTGCACACCATTGGCTGTCTTGTGCCTCGGTGGGTGTGAATGAAATGCTGTGTTACCATCAGCCTTCTAATTAAGCAGTGCTCCCCTTCCTGAGAGGAATATGTGGAATCCAACACCTTCAGCCTACTAAGGAAGAGGTATCCCCCTCCTACTTCCTGGCGTCCATCCAAACGCAGCATTTCCACATGGAGTATACTCTGCCCACAGCCTACTTGGCCTGCTGCCTGCTTTCAACTTAGAGTGGGTCAGTGGCTCTCTTGTGAGACGTATTTCTGTTTTACACTTATCAATGTGTATAGAGGCAATATGTTGGCAGGCAATATATGTATGGTTATGTGTTTATCTTATTGGTGGACAGTCTGAGTTGCTTCATTGTAAGTCTTGGTGTCGCTTTTGCATAATCTTGCACGATCATTTTCTAACTTTGTTATGGTCTTCATTAGTGATACTGATAATCATCTTACATGTATCTTTTAGAAGTGCCTTTTTGACACTGGTGTTTTTTTTTTTTATAGCGCTACTCTGTCTTCTAGATACATAGATACTTAGAGACTTTGCCCTTGGTTATCAATGCTTATGGTTGTTTGTAGGTTGTAGGACAAACCTATCTCTATATCCTACTTACTAATGGCCTTTTTAGGTTCCACTAGGTTAGGTACTAGCACAGAATACACCTACCATCAAGGTGTGACTCCGGGGTTAGGGTAAACTCCCTGCCCAACTTTTTTCATTTATTACATGTTTTGATTGTGTTGTGCTTTTTCACCTAGGGCCCCTAATTTACTACACTATTTTAATATATCTGATAAAAGTTCATTTTTAACCACGCTTTCATTGATGCGTATCTCTGTGTGCAGCCTCTCTGGTGTAGGTCTAGGACATGCAGCTTCACTTGTATCCCTTCCTCCTGCATGTAAGAGCAGAGAGGCTGAAGCTGCATCACATATGATATACACTGAGACTCTAAAGTGTGAGGGGACAGAAGCCCTGTGTCACTGATCTATTATAGCTGTCCTTCGAGAGGACTCAGAGCAGGGCAGTTTGATGAGACTCCACTGCTCAGTCTCTGTAAAGCCAGGCATGATGGGAAATGTAGGATTTATATTTGAGGGGAAGAAGTAATGAAGATGGCAGACAAACAACAAAGTGCACATCAACTAAACTTTCTTAATAATGGCCTATCCTGTACTATATAGGCACAAAATAATGGAATGCTTCTATAAGGGACACATTTTCTCAAAGTTTCTGGAAAATGCTCCATAAAGGTTGCCGGTAACTACTAAAATTGTTGAAACGTAAGCTTCTGTGCAGTTTATTTATTTTACTTAAAGCGTAATAATACCATATCAGTTTTTAACTATGGCTTGAATATGAATTACAAATTCTACATTTGCTGATGGCTTAAGTATTGCACAAAATGATATAAATACTATTATAGAGTTGTGACAAACATTACAATATAGTATAAAATACTTACCCACAGACATAAAAGCATCCATTCTCTTTGGTCAATATTTGGACAATATCTTGAGAGAAAATCTGAAGGTATTCCTGGACATATTTCGGCATATAATCAGTGGCACAGGATGCCTCTCTTGAGAAGCAGACCTTTAAATGGGTTAATGTACCATTTTCAACAAAACTTCTTAGTTCATCCCTAAAAAAAATTTGAAATGTAATGAGCGAGAACTGAAAGTGAAGCAAAAACCATACAGTAAAGGTTCTAACAATTTCATACAAATATTACACTTATACAGGCTGTATTTATGTGCTCATTTCATTAGTCCAAACAGGACTGAAACTATGCTGAACCCTAAAATGTTGCAACAATGTATGTTAAGCCGAATCTGACAGCCTAAAGGGATTGTGTCAAGTTTTTAAATTATCACCTATGTGGTGGACACCCACCAATCAGGGGAACTTAAGCGCTGTAACTCTGCCAGCTCCGATGCTCACATAGAGAATGGAGTGGCAGTGCGCATGCATGATCTACCACTCCATCAGAACGGGGGAACGGGACCCCCATTCTCATGATGAGTAGGGGCCCGGTGGTTGGGACAACTAGAACAACTCCTTTAATATGCTGGCTTATTTAAGGGCTGCATATTACAGCTACAGGTTCCTACTACTAGCAAATTATTACTACAAGCCACTACTGCTAGTAAGACTGAATATTATTGCTACAAGTATGTACGACTAGTAGCTAAATCAGCACAAAAATATGTTGTGCAGTTTGTCTGCTAGAATTGCTGAAAGAATATAATGGATCCCTATTAGTCTGTCCAAAACTGCCCTTTCATACAGCAATGTATTAGAGGGGCTTTACAGACGTATAAAAAAAAAAAAGTTGACACCTTACCGATTCGGTGCAGCTGCTGTACCGACAGGACCCAGGTACCCCCTACGCTTCCCTTCCTGCTCCAATACTAGCAGGAATTGACTTGGAATGTTGCTCAGCCAATCATAGTATTCCCAGACATTTTCTATTGTGTCGGGAAGTAGCAAGGACATGGCATTGTCGAAAAGACAGCAATAAGGAATCAGGGATATATCAACTATTTTTAAACCATTTACAGCTCACTGCCACACTTATACTTAATATGGCTGTAAAACCTCTTTTAGCTGAAAGATCCACTTTAACCTATGTGTCACCATGAGAGCAAAGGATGTAAAATAGATCTGCTCTGAAGGGCAATTCCAGATATAAAGCATAAAGGATCTTTGTCACACAAATGTTAAAAGAATGTAATTTATTGAGTCTTGATAAGAGGTGTCTAAAACTGTATTACTTCAGTTGTCTCAGTGCTACCTCTAAGTATTCTAATGTTCTTACAGGCAAATATGGACAAGCCATTTAAATATTCCAGTACAGGTCCTTCTAAAAAAATTAGCATATTGTGATAAAGTTCATTATTTTCTGTAATGTACTGATAAACATTAGACTTTCATATATTTTAGATTCATTACACACCAACTGAAGTAGTTCAAGCCTTTTATTGTTTTAATATTGATGATTTTGGCATACAGCTCATGAAAACCCAAAATTCCTATCTCAAAAAATTAGCATATCATGAAAAGGTTCTCTAAACGAGCTATTAACCTAATCATCTGAATCAACTAATTAACTCTAAACACCTGCAAAAGATTCCTGAGGCTTTTAAAAACTCCCAGCATGGTTCATTACTCAAAACCGCAATCATGGGTAAGACTGCCGACCTGACTGCTGTCCAGAAGGCCATCATTGACACCCTCAAGCAAGAGGGTAAGACACAGAAAGAAATTTCTGAACGAATAGGCTGTTCCCAGAGTGCTGTATCAAGGCACCTCAGTGGGAAGTCTGTGGGAAGGAAAAAGTGTGGCAGAAAACGCTGCACAACGAGAAGAGGTGACCGGACCCTGAGGAAGATTGTGGAGAAGGACCGATCCCAGACCTTGGGGGACCTGCGGAAGCAGTGGACTGAGTCTGGAGTAGAAACATCCACAGGCATGTGCAGGAAATGGGCTACAGGTGCCGCATTCCCCAGGTCAAGCCACTTTTGAACCAGAAACAGCGGCAGAAGCGCCTGACCTGGGCTACAGAGAAGCAGCACTGGACTGTTGCTCAGTGGTCTAAAGTACTTTTTTCGGATGAAAGCAAATTTTGCATGTCATTCGGAAATCAAGGTGCCAGAGTCTGGAGGAAGACTGGGGAGAGGGAAATGCCAAAATGCCTGAAGTCCAGTGTCAAGTACCCACAGACAATGGTCTGGGGTGCCATGTCAGCTGCTGGTGTTGGTCCACTGTGTTTTATCAAGGGCAGGGTCAATGCAGCTAGCTATCAGGAGATTTTGGAGCACTTCATGCTTCCATCTGCTGAAAAGCTTTATGGAGATGAAGATTTCATTTTTCAGCACGACCTGGCACCTGCTCACAGTGCCAAAACCACTGGTAAATGGTTTACTGACCATGGTATCACTGTGCTCTATTGGCCTGCCAACTCTCCTGACCTGAACCCCATAGAGAATCTGTGGGATATTGGGAAGAGAAAGTTGAGAGACGCAAGACCCAACACTCTGGATGAGCTTAAGGCCGCTATCGAAGCATCCTGGGCCTCCATAACACCTCAGCAGTGCCACAGGCTGATTGCCTCCATGCCACGCTGCATTGAAGCAGTCATTTCTGCAAAAGGATTCCCGACCAAGTATTGAGTGCATAACTGAACATAATTATTTGAAGGTTGACTTTTTTGTATTAAAAACACTTTTCTTTTATTGGTCAGATGAAATATGCTAATTTTTTTAGATAGGAAATTTGGGTTTTCATGAGCTGTATGCCAAAATCATCAATATTAAAACAATAAAAGGCTTGAACTACTTCAGTTGGTGTGTAATGAATCTAAAATATATGAAAGTCTAATGTTTATCAGTACATTACAGAAAATAATGAACTTTATCACAATATGCTAATTATTTGAGAAGGACCTGTATTTACACTGCCCATTGGTTAAGCAGCTTACTGGAACGAATGTTCCTACGAACTTTTGTTCCTGTTAATCTGCCCAAGTATGGCCTCATACACATGACCGTTGTGTGCATCCATGTCCGTTGTTCCTTTTTCCGTGATTTTCTGCGGACCCATTGACTTTCAATGGGTCAGTTGAAAACTCGGAAAATGCAACGTTTGTCATCCGCGTCCGTGATCCGTGTTTCCTGTCCGTCAAAAAAATAGGACCTGTCCATTCAAGTCAATGGGTCCGTGAAAAAACAGAGGCACGCAAGATTTTTTTTCCTATAATTTTCAAGGCAAACTTGACTTAGATTTTTTTTTTCACTTTTCTGGTCTGCTGATCCTCCAAAAATCAAGGAAGACACACGGAAGAAAAAACGGACACGGATCACGGAACAACGGAAGCCTGTTTTGTGGGCCATGAAAAAAATACTGTTGTGTGCATGAGGCCTAAAGGTGCTGCAGATCACTGATGAATGAGAGACACTCATTCCTCGGGTGAAACAATCTATCAGGCGGACATTGTTTCTAGGTAGCAGATTGTGCTGTATAAATGGAAGCAATGACTCTGTATGGGGACGAACAATAAAGTAATGGAGGTCATCACTGTGCTGTAAATGCAGCACTTCAGCTCAACTGAAGAGCAGGTGGTTATCAGGAAGAAACACTTCATTAGCGGGAACTTAATTAGATCAATATGGCCCTTGGGCCTTAGTAAAGAAAAAAATATATATAATACAGTGAAAAATAGTTCCATGTAAAATCCCACATCACTTATTCATGGGATATTAAATGGATTGTCTAACTTCGGCAAATTGCATTTATCATGTAGAGTAAGTTAATAAAAGTCACTTACTAATGCATTGTCCATATTGCTGGCTTGATTCATTTTTTCATCACATTATACACTGCTCGTTTCCATCGTTACAACCACTTTGCAATCTAGGGTGGAAAAGGCGCCGGCCTCTATGGTGGCCAGGACCACCGGTGTGACCATAGGCATGCACTTTTTCCTATAGTGTGCAAGCAGAGCCACATCTGCTGGATTGCAGGATGGTCGTAACCATGGAAACAAGTAGTGTATAATGTGATGGAAAGAAGAAATATGGACCATCACAATGCATACAAGTGCCTTGTATTAACTTTCTCTACATGATAAAGCCATTTGCTGAAGTGAGACAACTTGTTTAATATCATAAACACAGCCTTTAGGGATGAGCGAATCGACTTTGGCTGAAACATCCAAAGTCGATTTGCATAAAACTTTGTTTCAATACTGTATAGAATGTATTGGCTCCGATGAGACCTCGCATAATAACTTAATAAATTGATTTCTGCTGTAAATAACCATTTCTCGAACTCGGGTTCGGTTCGCAAAGTAATAACTTCACTCGCTCCATAAAGTATTGAAACAAAGTTTTATGTAAATCGACTTCGAATGTTTCATCCGAAGTCGATTCGCTCATCCCTAATAGCCTTTATTAGACAAACATAAAACTGGTCATATGGAAAGGTAAAAACCCATGCGGTTATGCAACTGGTGTCTGATAAAACCTGCCCCTGGTACCCCTGTGCATGATGGTATTTTGCATTTTTTTTTTCTTTTTTAACTGAGAGAATTCACATTTCCCCCCTGCCTCCCAATGTGCAAAATATTTATGTCTAACCTTAAAGTAAGCCTGTACTGCCTTGACATTTAAGACATCTTTAATGTTAATTCTTAAGCAGATCAGTGTTTCCTACTCCTGTTTTGCCAGACATTTATTTTGGCTATGTACTATTTTACCTAACCTAATGCAATAAATCCCCCTCTAATAAAATAATTATGGTATGGGCTTCCCATTTAAATGAGCAAGAATAGGCGAGGGTGAGCTTACAATCTTGTTCACATTCATGAACTAGATGAGTGGAAGACTGCATTTAGCTCTCCTGAGGGACACTATGAATACCTAGTTATGCCTTTTGGATTTGGTAACGCTCCAGCAGTTTTTAAAACTTGTCAAATGACACATAGATTTTAATGGTAAATTTGTCATTGTCTATTTAGATGATATACTGGTATTCTCTGCCAATTGGTCTTCTCATGTTAGACACCTGAGATCTGTACTTCAGTTCAGATATAAAGGTAGAACCAATTGTTTGCCTTGCATTTTTGGGGTTCAAGAAATATAGGTTCTGGGATAATACATATCCTGACTCTTCATTGTGAGATCTGTGGTCTGTGCCTGATACCCTCCTGCTGTCCCCTGCAGGCGTGCATGTTGCACCACATACTATCCAATACCCTGGTAGCAGAAATCCTCTCCATGCTGCTAACTTCACGTCCTTACCTGATGCTTCCTAAGGGCACATGTGTGCTCACCTCTGGCCTTTTAAAGGGCCAGTGTGCAGGCTCCCAAATACTTCCTCAGCTAATAGCTGAAGGTCCCTGGGTATTTAAGGCACCCTCTCCAGGAAGAGGTTGTCTAAGCTTTAGTTTTCCTAGTGACCAGCTAGAGTGCTTGAGAGTCTAGAGCTATTGTGATTTATCCTGTTATTTCCGGCCTGTGTTCCCGCCAAGCTCCAAGTTCTATTTCCCCCTGCCTGTGTGCTCCTACACTTTCAAATTCAGTTTTTGTTTAACTTTACCCAGTCTATCTTTTCTGTGCTCCTGTCAAGTTCCCAGCCTGCCTGCCATGTGTGTATCTGACCACTGCCTGGCCTGTAAGTCTTTACTGTGTCTGTTAACTGTGTATTGTCTGGCTCTCTAAAACCAGAATCCAAACCTTGGTGCCTGTTCAGATTGTACCTGTGTTTTTCCTGCATTTTTTGGTGCGTTTTTGATATCCAGAGCTCCCGGACTGCTTGCACTGGAGTCCCTCACCCCAGTGGGTCAGCTTCTCACTATACTGGGACTATTCCAGGAGGTAGAAGTCTGGTTGCTTACCTGCAGCAATGTCCAGATCCCTGTATAGGGATCAAAGAGCGAATACTAGGGAAGCGCCAGAATAGTACCCTACTTCAAACAGTTTTTTTTAAATTATATTTATTTATTCAATTTTTATTCGAAGCCAAAAAGAAATTTGACAGTGCCGAGTCCGAATACATCAATACACAGTCTGCCAAAATGGCAGAGCAAATTATACATCAAATTGACCAGACAATAAAATACAGATCTAATACATAGTCCACGCTATTTAAAAAATTCACAAATTCCCTGTTGCATTTGACTCGGATCTCCCACTGTCTATCCAGGCTTATCACCCGAATCCCCCCCCCCCATGATGGTCGTCTCGGTGGGCATCGCCAATGGTCACTCCAATCTCTCTCACCCCGCCCCACCTCATACGGCAGTGGCACTCATTGAGCTCCTACCGCATATTCCTCATATCTCTCAATCCTTGCCAGTAGGTTTTTCCATTCCCTAATGCTGGGTGCTCTTTTTGATCCCCACTCTCTTGCAATGATGACTCTTGCTGCCATAAGGCCTCTTGTCCAGACCCTTTTTTTTTTCCCTTTTCCCTAATTAGTGATGGAAGGCAGCCTAGAACGGCCACCTCTGGTTTAAGTGGAAGGGATATTAGGGACCCTGCACTTAGCGAACCAAACATCTCTCGCCAGTAAGATTGCATACTTGGACAGGTCCATATCATATGGATATAATCGCCAGACTCTTCTACACATTTCCAACGTTCTTTATAGATCTTACTCAGCAATATTGGAGTCAGGTATACTCTGTGGATGATGTTAAAATAAATATTCCTAAAATTGCTCGATATCGTTGTCTTTTTTATTTATATGTTCCCCCTTTTTATTGTGTTTGATCCTATATCCTTTTACCCATTTTTCCTCACTATTTAAACTTTAGTGTTTTCCCCAGTCCCTTCCTTATTATCCTATACACCTGAGAGAGAGTCACCCTTGTCGTCATGTGTTGGTAACAAAAATCTGTGAATTTGTGTTTTATTGTGGTAAAATATTCCCTATTTTGTGTGGCTTCAAATGCGTGTTTTAGTTGGTGGTACCGATATTGACTCATTAATTCTATATACAGTTGCAAGAAAAAGTATGTGAACCCTTTGGAATGATATGGATTTCTGCACAAATTGGTCATAAAATGTGATCTGATCTTCATCTAAGTCACAACAATAGACAATCACAGTCTGCTTAAACAAATAACACACAAATAATTAAATGTTACCATGTTTTTTATTGAACACACCATTTAAACATCCACAGTGCAGGTGGAAAAAGTATGAGAACCCTTGGACTTAATAACTGGTTGAACCTCCTTTGGCAGCAATAACTTCAACCAAACGTTTCCTGTAGTTGCAGATCAGACGTGCACAACGGTCAGGAGTAATTCTTGACCATTCCTTTTTACAGAACTGTTTCAGTTCAGCAATGTTCTTGGGATGTCTGGGGTGAATCGTTTTCTTGAGATCATGCCGCAGCATCTCAATCGGGTTGAGGTCAGGACTCTGACTGGGCCACTCCAGAAGGCTTATTTTCTTCTATTTAAGCCATTCTGTTGTTAATTTACTTCTATGCTTTGGGTCGTTGTCCTGTTGCAACACCCAACTTCTGTTGAGCTTCAGCTGGTGGACAGATGGCCTTAAGTTCTCCTGCAAAATGTCTTGATAAACTTGGGAATTCTTTTGTCCTTCGATGATAGCAATCCGCCCAGGCCCTGATGCAGCAAAGCAACCCCAAACGATGATGTCCCCACCACCATACTTTACAGTTGGGATGAGGTTTTGATGTTGGTGTGCTGTTCCTCTTTTTCTCCACACATAGTGTTGTGTGTTTCTTCCAAACAACTAAACTTTGGTTTAATCTGTCCACAGAATATTTTTCCAGTACTGCTGTGAAACATCCAGGTGCTCTTGTGCAAACTGTAAACGTGCAGCAATGTTTTTTTTTGGACAGCAGTGGCTTCCTCTGTGGTATCCTCCCATGAAATCCATTCTTGCTTAGTGTTTTACGTATCGTAGATTCCCTCACAGGGATGTTAGCATATGCCAAAGACTTTTGTAAGTCTTTAGCTGACACTGCAGTCTGCGCTGTGCTCTTGCACTCATATTTACAGGACGGCCACTCCTAGGGAAGAGTAGCAGCAGTGCTGAACTTTCTCCATTTATAGACAATTTACCGTGGAGATACTTTTATAACCCTTTCCAGCTTTAAGTCAACAATTCTTACTCGTAGGTCTTCTGAGAGCTCTTTTGTGCGAGGCATCATTCACATCAGGCAATGCTTCTTGTGAAAAGCAAACCCAGAACTGGTGTGTGTGTTTTTTTTATAGGGCAGGGCAGCTGTAACCAACACCTCCAATCTCATCTCATTGATTGGACTCCAGTTGGCTGACACCTCACTCCAATTAGCTCTTGGAGATGTCTTTAGTCTAGGGGTTCACATACTTTTTCCACCTGCACTGTGAATGTTTACATGGTTTGTTCAATAAAAACATGGTAACATTTAATTCTTTGTGTTATTAGTTTAAGCAGACTGTGAATGTCTATTGTTGTGACTTGAAGATCAAGATCACATTTTATGACTAATTTGTGCAGAAATCCATATCATTCCAAAGGGTTCACATACTACTTCTTGCAACTGTACCTATCTACACTGTTTACATTAAAGTCAATGTTGAGTCCCTGGGGTTGTAAGGATTGTAATGTGAAAATCCATTTTAACTCTTTCTTTCTCAACATACGTTCCCTATCTCCACCTCTCTTAGGAACCTGGACCGAGTCAATGACCACTTGCTTGTCTAACATTTTCTTCCTTATGGTGCTCTTATGTATGTTAATACGCTCCCTAATTTCCATGGTCGTTTCTCCCACATAGATCAAGCTGCAGGGACAAACGATCATGTAGAGGACAAGAGGTAAAATTTGTAGATGTTAAATTTCTTGCCACTTAATGGGTGAACAAAGGTATTCTCTTTAGCATATTGCCACAGTTGCAACAGCCCAGGCATGGGAAATTCCCAGGCACAATGATCTTGTGCACGCGCTCATTGGCTGGATGAGGTGCAACTGCTGGAGGAGGTTTGTTGAGACACCGACCTGGGATGTCAACATGGTTGATGGAAACGTATGGTCTTCAAGGGGTTACCAGGTACACATTGTTTTTATTATTAACCACAGATGGCCTGATTGGAATTTAGGCTACTTTTAATTGTTACACATGCGCTGATATGACTGAGCCTGCAGCCGATTGGCTCTAGTAGGTCATAGGAGTGGTCACTTGGTGTATATATGATTGCCCATTTTTTTTATTTGTATACTTGATAAAGGCTACTGTGTAGCTGAAGCGTCGTACCTCTTTGTGTGTGCACTCTTGGCTTCTAATAAACGGATACACTGGATATGCTGCTGTGACCCTTTCTGCTATCTACTACTGTTCCTGGGTCTGCTGTGGATCTGTGGTCCCATCATGGCTGGTGCACTTAAGGACACAGGGCATACAGGTACGTCCTGTGTATTTCCGATCACCGCCGCGCGGCTTGTGGTGATCAGTACTGGGTGCCTGCTGAAATCAATCAGCAGGTACCCTGGGTCAATGCCGAGGGGGGTCTTGTGACCCCCCGTATTGGCGATTGCTGCGGATTAACCCCTTCTATGCCACTGACCGCGGCATAGAAGGGGTTTGTGTTTGAGTGAGCCCATCGAGTCCCCACGCTGCTGTGGCGGGGACTCTATGTCATGCAGAGGCTGCCCAATGCCTTGCACGGCATCGGGAACTGACTTCTGCAGGAGCAGGAGAGATCCAGCCTCAGGCTGGGTCTCCTAGGAAACCTGTTAGTGTATGACATTGCGTCATACACTGACAGGCAATGCATTACAATACAGATGTATTGTAATGCATTGTAGAGGAGATGAGAAGTGAACATCAGAAATAAAGTAAAGAAAAAAAAAGTACAAAAAAAAATGTTTTTAATAAAATGAATAAAGAAATTAAATTAAGTAAAAAAAGAAAAAAAAACTCCCCTTTCCCCTTATTTTATAGGTATCACCGCGTGCGTAATAGCCGACTCTATAAATATATCACACGATCCACCCTGTCCGATAAATACCATAAAAAAAGTGTAAAAAAAAGCTATTTTTTTCACCTTACATCACAAAAAGTGCAACACCAAGTGATCAAAAAGGCGTATGCCCACCAAAATAGTACCAATCTAACAGTCACCTCATCCCGCAAAAAATGAGTTAAGATAATCGCCCAAAAACTGAAAAAACTATGGCTCTCAAAATATGGAAACACTAAAACATGATGATTTTTTTTTTTGTTTCAAAAATGATATTGTGTAAAACTTTTTGTGATGTAAGGTGACCAAAAATGGCTTTTTTATACTGTGTTTTTTTTAGTTTTTTTTAACGGTATTCACCTGAGGGGTTAGGTCATGATATTTATATAAAGCCGGTCGTTACAGACGTGGCAATACCTAATAGGTATACTTTTTATTTATTTATTTAATAAAAAACTGTATACATATTAGGTATTGCCATGTCCGTAACGACTGGCTTTCTAGAAATATCACAAGACCTAACCCCTCAGGTGAATACCGTAAAAAAAAAAAAAAAAGTGTGAAACCTGTCAGATGAATGTTGTAAATAACAAAAAATTAAAACGGTGCCAAAACAGCTATTTCTTGTTACCTTGCCTCACAAAAAGTGTAATATAGAGCAACCAAAAATCATATGTACCCTAAAATAGTACCAACAAAACTGCCACCCTATCCCGTAGTTTTCAAAATGTGGTCACTTTTTTGGAGTTTTTACTCTAGGGGTGCATCAGGGGGGCTTCAAATGAGACATGGTGTCCAAAAACCAGTCCAGCAAAATCTGCCTTCTAAAAACTGTTTGGCATTCCTTTCCTTCTGCTCCCTGCCGTGTGCCTGTACAGCAGTTTTACAACCACATATGGGGTGTTTCTGCAAACTACAGAATCAGGGCCATAAATATTGAGCTTTGTTTGGCTGTTAATCCTTGCTTTGTAACTGGAAAAAATTGATTCAAATGGAAAATCTGCCAAAACAGTGAAATTTTATCTCTATTTTCCATTAATTCTTGTAGAACACCTAAAGGGTTAACAACATTTGTAAAAAAAAAAAAAAAATTGGTTTTGAATACCTTGAGGGGTGTAGTTTGTAAAATGGGGTAATTTTTGGGTGGTTACTATTATGTAAGCCTCACAAAGTGACTTCAGACCTGAACTGGTTCTGAAAAAGTGGGTTTTAGAAATTTTCGGAAAAATTTTAAGATTTGCTTCTAAACTTCTAAGCCTTGTAACGTCCCCAAATAATAAAATGGCCTTCCCCAAATGATCCAAACATGATGTAGACATATGGGGAATTCAAAATAACTATTTTTGGAGGTATTACTATATACAGGTCCTTCTAAAAAAATTAGCATATTGTGATAAAGTTCATTATTTTCTGTAATGTACTGATAAACATTAGACTTTCATATATTTTAGATTCATTACACACCAACTGAAGTAGTTCAAGCCTTTTATTGTTTTAATATTGATGATTTTGGCATACAGCTCATGAAAACCCAAAATTCCTATCTCAAAAAATTAGCATATCATGAAAAGGTTCTCTAAACGAGCTATTAACTTAATCATCTGAATCAACTAATTAACTCTAAACACCTGTAAAAGATTCCTGAGGCTTTTAAAAACTCCCAGCCTGGTTCGTTACTCAAAACCGCAATCATGGGTAAGACTGCCGACCTGACTGCTGTCCAGAAGGCCATCATTGACACCCTCAAGCAAGAGGGTAAGACACAGAAAGAAATTTCTGAACGAATAGGCTGTTCCCAGAGTGCTGTATCAAGGCACCTCAGTGGGAAGTCTGTGGGAAGGAAAAAGTGTTTCAGAAAACGCTGCACAACGAGAAGAGGTGACTGGACCCTGAGGAAGATTGTGGAGAAGGACCGATTCCAGACCTTGAGGGACCTGCGGAAGCAGTGGACTGAGTCTGGAGTAGAAACATCCAGAGCCACCGTGTACAGGCGTGTGCTGGAAATAAGCAACAGGTGCCGCATTACCCAGGTCAAGCCACTTTTGAACCAGTAACAGCGGCAGAAGCGCCTGACCTGGGCTACAGAGAAGCAGCACTGGACTGTTGCTCAGTGGTCCAAAGTACTTTTTTCGGATGAAAGCAAATTTTGCATGTCATTCGGAAATCAAGGTGCCAGAGTCTGGAGGAAGACTGGGGAGAGGGAAATGCCAAAATGCCTGAAGTCCAGTGTCAAGTATCCATGTCAGCTGCTGGTGTTGGTCCACTGTGTTTTATCAAGGGCAGGGTCAATGCAGCTAGATATCAGGAGATTTTGGAGCACTTCATGCTTCCATCTGCTGAAAAGCTTTATGGAGATGAAGATTTCATTTTTCAGCACGACCTGGCACCTGCTCACAGTGCCAAAACCACTGGTAAATGGTTTACTGACCATAGTATTACTGTGCTCAATTGGCCTGCCAACTCTCCTGACCTGAACCCCATAGAGAATCTGTGGGATATTGGGAAGAGAAAGTTGAGAGACGCAAGACCCAACACTCTGGATGAGCTTAAGGCCGCTATCGAAGCATCCTGGGCCTCCATAACACCTCAGCAGTGCCACAGGCTGATTGCCTCCATGCCACGCCGCATTGAAGCAGTCATTTCTGCAAAAGGATTCCCGACCAAGTATTGAGTGCATAACTGAACATAATTATTTGAAGGTTGACTTTTTTTTGTATTAAAAACATTTTTCTTTTATTGGTCGGATGAAATATGCTAAATTTTTGAGATAGGAATTTGGGGTTTTCATGAGCTGTATGCCAAAATCATCAATATTAAAACAATAAAAGGCTTGAACTACTTCAGTTGGTGTTTAATGAATCTAAAATATATGAAAGTCTAATGTTTATCAGTACATTACAGAAAATAATGAACTTTATCACAATATGCTAATTTTTTTAGAAGGACCTGTATATTATAAAAGTAGAGAAATTGAAATTTGCCAATTTTTATAAATAAAACTGAATTTGTTTAACTCCATTTTACCAGTGTCATGAAGTACAATATGTGATGAAAAAACTATAACACGCTTTTACTTATTCTGGCCATTCTGAGAAAGTTATTCACACAAAGTGACACTGGTCAGATTTTCAAAAAATGGCCTGGTCCTTAACCTGTTACGGACACAAGGCGTACAGGTACGCCTTGATGTCCTGGTACTTAAGGACACAGGGCGTACCTGTATGCCCTGTGTATTTCTGATCACCGGCGGGCGGTGATCGGAACAAGGTGCCTGCTCAAATCATTGAGCAGGCACCTTGGTACAATGCCCAAGGGTGTCCTGTGACCCCCCCACCCCCGTGTCGGCGATCGCAGCAAGCCGCAGGTCAATTAAGACCTGCGGTTTGCTGCGTTTCCAGGTTATTCGGTTCTCTGTTGACCCGATAACCCGGAATAGGACGGTGATCGGTGATGTTATAATAACACCTTTCAGGATCGCTTCCGATTGGCCAGCTGGGCAGGTGGGCGGGCACAGCAGCAATTTTGAATTGCCAGAGCTCCTCTTCCCGCTCATACAAGTCTGTGGAGATTCTTACTGCTGATCAGCGCATTTGAATATTTTTATTTTATTTATACACTTTTTGGGATTTTCAATTTTTAGTTAGGGCTGTTTCACACAAGCAAGTCCATTGCGGGAATCACACTCTGTGTGTGAGTGTGATCCTCCGCTCTAGACTTGCAGGACTGCACAGCATTATCATGATTTATAATGCTATGTGTCTCTACATGGCCTTTTTTCCACAGAATCATAGTGACATAAAGCTGTCAATATGATTCTGTAGAGATAAGGACAAGCAAAGGCACATTGCATTATAAATCATGATAATGCCGTGCGCTCCTGCAAGTCCAGAGCAGAGGATCACACTCACACACAGAGCGTGATTCCTGCAATAGACTCGCTCGTGTAAAACAGCCCTTTTTTTTTCTGTTAGGTGTAGGGCAAAGTACGCGAATACCCGTCCCCCACACACACACACACACACTGAATAAAGTTTTCCATGCACACACGCACTCCCCTATGGCTCGCCGGACGTTCTCGGCCGAGGAGGCATACGCCCTGCTTGCCTCCAAATCAGAGAGTCCCAGTGAGGACGAGGATGAACCCACTTTCCTCTTGTTATCTGCGTCCTGCTCATCATCTAGCGATGATGATGAGCCCCCAAGGCGCTGGAGCAAGGGGACCACCATGCCAGGGACCCTGTGGCCCACACTAGTACGAGCAGCTCTGGGGCTTGTACTATTTTTCCCAGCAAAAAAGTCCACCTGAGCCCCCTACCGGTGAACTTGTCTGGTGTACCCCAGAGCAGGGTTCCCCAACTCCAGTCCTCAGGGCCCACTTGCCGGTCAGGATTTGGGAGTATCCCACAGAATGAATACCTGTGCTAAGTCCTGATACATGGACACTAATTATATCAGCTGCCCAATACTAAGAAAATCCTGGAAACATGACTGGCAGCTGGGCCCTGAGGACTAGAGTTGAGGAACACTGCCCCAGAGCATTTTGAGCCTGTGATTCCTGATTTTGTTGGCCAAGCAGGAATACAGATTCCCACAGTGGGCTTCACTGAATATGACTATTTTAGTCTTTTTTTCAGTGACCACTTTGTGAATCTGATGGTGGAGCAAACGAATCTGTATGCCCAACAGTTCATTGCTCAACACCCGGGCTCCTTTTTGGCTAGGGGCGGTGGCTGGACTCTGGTCAGTGCAGCTGAGAGGAGGACATTTCGGGGCCTCATGCTGCACATGGGCCTAGTCAAAAAAAACGGTGTCAGGCATTACTGGAGTGGGGATGTCCTCTACCAGACCCCACTTTACAGTAAGGCCATGACACATACCCGGTTTGAGGCCATCCGGAAATGCCTGCATTATGCAGATAATGCAGCATGTCCCCCCCCCCCCCAAGGTGATCTTGCCTATGACCGCCTGTACAAAATCAGGCCGTCATCGATAACTTTGGGGCCAAATTTTTGGAGGCCTATGTACTGTACCTGGAAGGGAGGTTGCGGTTGGTGTGTTTTTTATTGCTTTAAAGGGCAGACTCATTTTCCGCCAGTATGTTAGGTATGGCGTGAAGCTGTACAAACTTTGTGAGAGTACCTCAGGGTACACTTACAAATTTCGTGTGTACAGGGGGAGAGATTCCCGTATTCAACCCCCAGAATGTCCCCCCACTCTGGGTGTTAGTGGGAAACTTGTGTAGGACCTTATGCACCCACTGCTAGATAAAGGTTACCACCTGTACGTGGATAACTTTTATACTAGTATCCCCTTGTTCCAGTCCCTCGCCGCCAGATCCAAGTCCAATTGTGGGACCATGCAGAAAAATCAACGCAGCCTCCCTACCCACGCCGTCCAAGTACCTATCCCCAGGGGTGAGACCCGTGGCCTTACCAGTGGAAACCTGTTGCTGGTCAGATATAAGGACAAGAGGGATGTCCTTGTACTGTCCACAATTCACGGTAACGGCATCACCCCTGTCCCTGTGCGAGGTACTGCGGCATCGTCGACTACAAACGGTATATGGGAGGAGTTGATCTCTCTGATCAAGTCCTCAAACCATATAATGCCATGCGGAAAAACCGGGCATGGTACAAAATGGTTGCGGTCTACTAGTTACAACTCTTTTGTGCTGTCCTGAAGCGCTGGCAACTCAGGGAAATTCCTCCAGTTCTATGAAGCAGTTCATCCAGTTTTCTGACCGGGAAAGAGCAGGCCGGAGTACCTCAGGAACTGGAGGTGCTCAGATCGTCCCTGGCCAACACTTTCCAGGTATGGTCCCCCATACTGGAAAGAAGGGATGATCCTAAAAAAAAGTGCAGAGTGTGTCACAGGAGGGGGATACGGAAGGACACCACCACTCAGTGTGACATGTGCCCCGATCATCTGGGCCCCGATCATCCGGGCCTCTGCTTCAGGGAATACTACACTTCCATGGAGTAGTAAATTTATAATCCCCTTCCCCAATTTTAATTCCATTTAGCCACTGATAATCTAAAAAAAAAATATGGTTCTCAGACTTGAGACACTAAAACAACAATTTATTTTTTTCAAAAATATTAATTTTGTAAAACCTAAAATATTAGGTATTGCCAGATCCGTAGGAATCTTTTCTATAAAAATATCCCATGACCTAACCCCTCAGATGAACATGGTCAAAAAATTACAATCGCAAAAAGTGTAATAGCAAACAATCAAATAGTCATATGCCCCCCAAAATAGTGCCAATTAAATTGTCCCCACAATATCATCCTCTCATCCCGCAAAAACTGAGCCCCTACCTAAGATAATCGGCTAAAAACTTTAAAAAAAATGACTCTTAGACTATGGAGATAGTAAAATATATATATATTCTTTTGTTATAAAAGGATAATATAGTGTATTGCCACATCCATAAGAATCTGCTCTATAAAAATACCCCATGATCTAATCCCTCAGATTAACACGGTCCAAAAAAATATATAAAAACTGTGCCAAAACAGCTATTTTTGGAGAAATGTCAATTTTAATCCGTTTTTTTTCCAGTAACAAAGAAAGGGTTAACAGCCAAACAAAACTTAATATTTATTACCCTGATTCTGCAGTTTATAGAAACACCCCATATGTGCTTGTAAACTGCTGTATGACCAAACGGCAGGGCGCAGAAGGAAAGGAACGACGTATGGTTTCTGGAAGGCAGATTTTGATGGCCTTTTTTTATGGCACCATGTCCCATTTGAAGAACCCCTGATGCACACCTAGAGTAGAAACTCTATAAAAGTGACCCCATCTAAGAAACTACACCCCTCAAGGTATTCAAAACTGATTTTACAAACTTCATTAACCCTTTAGGTGTTCCTCAACAGCTCATGGCAAATGGAGATGAAAATTCATAATTTCAATTTTTGGTAACCTTGCCTTACAAAAATGTAATATAGAGCAACCAAAAATCTAATTTACCCAGTGGTGTAGGGATTGCCATAGCAATGGCTATGGGTCCCTACGCCACTGGGGGCCCGGGCCGCCGGCTGAGGATTAAAATATATATATTCATGTGGCGAGTGGAGGTGCTATGGGGGTGGCCGGAGGCAGAGAGAGGATGCAGTCTGGGCGGCAGTTCTGGCCGGAAGTGGAGGATGTGGACTCGGAGCGTAAAGTGAAGCCGCGCGCTGCTGGAGTGTGGGCGGCTGGTGCGCAGAGGGTGGGCGGCTGGTGCGCAGTTCAAGTGGCTGAGGTGAGGGCTGACTCTGGCTGGGGAGTGGGGACTGTAGCGGTGTATCCGAAGCCCATGTACGGTATTTAGCCAGGATAACAGCTGGCAGCTGCATTATTTAATAGCTCAGTTCCACATCTCGACAGTCACTGACACTGGCTGCTCCTGTTTCCCCTCAGCATGGCCGCCGGTGTCTCCTGCTCGCTCCTCATGACCGGGGTGTAGTCCCCAGCAGCTTGTAACCTTATTTACCAGAGCCATTCCTGAGCTGTTTATTTCTGAAGATAGCTAACAGATGGCTAGTACATTTGTGTCAGTGTAGGAAATGTATGAATCGAAATGTCCGTGTATTAAAGAAGATTGTTAAATTGTACAGGGGTCTGTAACACAAGAAGGTGAAAGTACATACAGTCCTGATCAAAAGTTTAAGACCACTTAAAAAATGGCCAAAAGAGTGATGTTATTCTCCTGGAAGAAGTCCCTTGTCCTGTGGGCATTGTGTACTGTAGCGTCGTCCTGTTGACAACAGACGAGGGCCCTCAGTCATGAGGAATGATATCTGCAACATCTGGACATAGCCAGCGGCCGTTTGACGCCCCTGCACTTCCTGAAGCTCCATTGTTCCACTGAAGGAAAAAGCCCCTCAGACCATTATGGCACCCCCTCCACTGTGGCACGTAGAAAACATCTCAGGTGGGATCTGCTTGTCATGCCACTAATGTTGGAAACCATCAAGGTTACATTTTTTTCTCATCAGAGAATAAAACTTTCTTCCACCTTTGAATGTCCCATGTTTGGTGCTCTCTTGCAAAGTTCAAACGAGCAGTTCTGTGGCGTTCAAGGAGACAAGGTCTTTGAAGATGTTTTTTGTTTTTGAAGCCCTTCAGTCTCAGATGCCATCTGATGGTTATGAGGCTGCAGTCAGCACCAGTAAGGGCCTTAAGTTGGGTCGAGGATCGTCCAGTGTCTTGACGGACAGCCAATTGGATCCTCTGGCTCAGTGCTGATGAAATTTTTTGGGGTCTTCCACTTGACTTTTTTTGTTCCATAACCCTCAGGATCATTTAAGAATTTAAGAAATTCCAAATGACTATCTTACTGCGTCCCACCTCAGCAGCGATGGCGCGCTGTGAGAGACCCTGCTTATGCAGTTCAACAACCCGACTACCTTCAAAAAGGGAGTTTTTTTTGCCTTTGCCATCACAACGTGTGACTATCTGACAGAAAATGACAATGAATCTACATTTTTGCACAGATTTGGCCTTTTAAATGCATGTGGTCCTAAACTTTTGATCAGCTGAAAAACTGCCTGTTTCAGTTTATTCGTTGTTTTCATTAAATTGAATGCTCAAAAAATGTTTCTCACTCCCATTTCTTCTTGTTGCATGTTGAAGCTCTACTTGGAAACTTGTTAAGATCCAGCCATGCTAAATATGATATTTTTTTGCCATTTCTCAAGTGGTCTTAAACTTTTGAGTGTGTATGTGTATTAGACATAAGGTAGGGATATGTATCTTGTGAAGTTTGGGTATTAGGGAGAGTAAGGGGTATATATCTAGTGCTGATACATGGGAGATTTAGGATGGGTGTGGGGGTGGGAGGTCCTGGAGGAGTATTTCGGTGGGAGCTCTGGAAGGGCTGGGAGATCGGGGAGGGGAAGGCCCATATATTTTTTTTTTGCTATGGGGCCCAGTCAATTCTAGCTACGCCCCTGTATGTACCCTAAAATAGTCCCAACAAAACTGCCAACTTATCCCGTAGTTTCCAAAATGGGGTCATTTTTATGGAGTTTCTACTATAGGTGTGTGTCAGGGGGGCTTCAAATGGGACATGGTGTAAATAAATCAGTCCAGTAAAATCTCCCTTCCAAAAACCACACTGCTCTCCTTTCCCTCTATGCCCTACCGTGTGCCCGTACAGTAGTTTACGACAACATATGGGGTGTTTCTGCAAACTACAGAATCAGAGCAATAAATATTGAGTTTTGTTTGGCTGTTAACCCTTGCTTTGTAACTGGAAAAAATCACTATTAAAGGGACGGTCACTGTTAAAGGGGCAGGTACTGTTAAAGTAGCGGGCACTGTGAAGGTCAATGTTAAAGGAGCGGCCACTGTGGAGGTCATTGTTAAAGGGGCGGGTACTGTAGAGGTTACTGTTATGGGGGAAAATGTCTATATCTTTTTAACGACACACAGAAACATAAAATGAAATATACCCGTGCAAAGCTGGGTCTTTCTGCTAGTCTCTTATATTATAAAAATGAGTTTCTGTCTGTCTGGATGTTCTTTATGTGCGACCAAACCACTGGACCGATCTTCACCAAATTTGGCACACTGGTACATCTAGGACTTACCGTTCCTGAGATATTCCCAAAAACTGACCTGCATTAGCCAAGAGAAGTCAGCAAGCCTTTCACTTAAATCTGAACTGCCATTTACAGTCACATTTCCGTTGTCAGCCAATAGAAGCTCTCAGGTCCTACTCCACTGTATACTGGGTCACATGTTCCTTATCAGTCAATAGGTCACAGTGAAAGGGGCGGTCACAGTTAAAGCGTTGGTCACTGTTAAAGGGGCGGCCACTGTTTAGCTCTCCGATAATGAAGCAGGCACCATAGAGATCACCGTTAAAGGGGCAGGCACTGTGGAGGTAACTGTTAAAGGGGCAGGCACTGTGGAGGTCACTGTTAAAGGGGTGGGCAATTTGGAGGTCACTGTTAAAGGGGCAAGCACTGTGGAGGTCACTGTTAAAGGGGCAAGCACTGTGGAGGTCACTGTTAAAGGGGCAAGCACTGTGGAGGTCACTGTTAAAGGGGCGGGCACTGTGGAGGTCACCGTTAAATGGACGGAAGCTGTGAAAGTCACTGTGAAAGGGGCAGCCACTGTGGAGATCACAGTTAAAGGTGCGGGCACCATGGAGATCACTGAAAGGGGCGGGCACCGTGGAGGTCACTGCGAAAGGGGTGGCCACTATGAAGATCACTGTTAAAGGGGTGGTCAATGTTAAAGGGAGGGGCACTGTGGAGGTCACTGTTAAATGAATGGGCACTGTGAAGGGCACTGTAAAAGGGGCAGTCACTGTTCAAGAGGCGGGCACTGTGGAGGTCACTGTTAAAGGGGCAGTCGCTGCTAAAGGGGCGGTCAATGTAGAGATCAGTGTTAAAGGGGCGGCCACTATGAAGGTCACTGTTAAAGGGGTGGGCACTGTGGAGATCACTGTTAAAGGGGCAGTCACTATTAAAGGAATGGGCAATGTGAAGGTCATTGTTAAAGGGGCGGGCACTATGTAGGTCCCAGTAAAGGGCGGTCACTGTTAAAGGGGTGGGCATTGTGGAGGTCACTGTTACAGGGGAGGACATTGTGGAGGTCACTGTTACAGGGGAGGACACTGTGGAGGTCACTGTTAAAGGGACTGGCACTGTGAAGGTCACTGTTAAAGGGGCGGTCACTATGAAGGTCACTGTTAAAGGGGTGGTCAATGTTAAAGGGGCGGCCACTGCGGAGGTAATTTTTAAAGGGGTGGGCACTTTGGAGGCCAATGTTAAAGGGGCGGGCACTGTAGAGGCCAATGTTGTTTTTTCTTCAGTCCCAGTTCTTTATTGTCCAGATGCCAATAACCAATTATTTGAGGAAATTCATGCATCTTTTACATTGGCTAGGACATTCCTAACTCAAAAATCTTCTTCTGTCAATATGGTAAAATGCCTTTTATTTCAAAGGCCTTTACTGCTCCTGAATGCAACTAATCTCCTGAACTATTGGCCATTAAATGACTCTGGAAGGCACAAGTCACCCACTAATGAATAACACAGACCATAAAAGTCTGACTTTTCTCCAGTCTGCACAGAGGCCCTGATTTATCATGCCTTTACTCAGGGGTGGGATTAAAATTTTTAACAGGTTCCCTACTCAACAGCGGACATGCGTCATCACGACACATTTTACATATACATACACCATATATATGCAACACACATAAATACATCATACACATGGTACACATACGTAAATACACCATATAAACACTACACACATACCACCCAACTTTTAAAAGTCTAAGGAGCTAAACTATGGAATGGAAGTGCTCATCTCCAGGTGCCTCTGTAATTTTAACAACCAGATCTGGAGAACCTGAGGCAACTGGCTGAATCCCATGCCTGCCTTTACTCCAGAATTCTATCTTCAAAAACTCACAAATTCAAACTCACTCCAGTTTTTAAGTATGGGTAGGAAAGTGGGTGTGGTTAACTATGTTGATGAGTTTCACTCCAGATTTATCAGTGAGACTTTTTTTTTTTTTATCACAATCTTACTCCAGTGGGAGGGTGGAGTAGGAAAACTGGAGTAGCTTTTATAGACAAAAGTGTTAGTTTTAAGGATAAAACACATGTATCAAACATCTTACATTTGATGTGGCATAAAGTACACACATGCAGACTCAAGCAACTGCATTTAAATATTACCCTCATGATAAATTCCCATCAAGCCAACTGGTCCTCGTTTTTTCCTCAATTTTTTTCCTGCATTTCTGTGTTGCAGACAAAAATGTTAAAGCTAACAAGCTCAAGATCATTTGACCATACTGACCAAGAAAACAAAGTAACAGTGGCCCCAATGTGAGAGACATTCCTTCCAGCAAAACTTACATGCCAGAATCTAAGAAAAAATTGGTCTTGGCCTGGGGACATTGTTCCAAAGTATCCAGACATCCTAGGAAGCATAACATTTTTAAACTAACTACTGGTGTCTGACCATGCTGAAAGTAATACAAGATTAGGTTTCAGCTTGTCCACATGTGCTCAAAACAAACACCAAGACAAAAACCTGATGGTCTTCTTCCTCTTCCTGAAGCTCACTGGCAACACACAACTATGGATTCTATGACAGACTTTCCATCTTATTCTGGTTGTACAGTTATTTAGGTAGTGGCTAATGGTTTTAAAAAAATAGGAAACTGCTAGTGCTCGGCCAGTGGCTGCACCAAACAGAATATTTGGATAAGGGCACTACCCAACGACTCACCCCTGTGTCTCTGGAGGGGTTTGCAATAAAAGTATACTATAAATGGTGGTGGCACTCAAAATATCTGGGGTAGCATATAATGATCACAATGTAAAATGTTGCTGTTAAAAATTTATTTATTAATGTTATAAATATAAAAACGTTGGTATGAGTAAAATCTGTATAAAAAATAAAAAGGGTATGGTGTATGCTCTTAATATAAAGCAAGTTAAAAACTATTCGAACAAAAGGAGAAACTGATATAGCGATAATAGATACTGCTAAAGTCTTAGAGTTATCGTTGTTGCCCAGTATGGGGAGCAATTGCATCAAAAAATGGTTAGTAATCCGGATTCACTGGGAGTAAAAATGTGATACAAAGTTGTATATAAACTTCCCCTGAGTTGGTAACTCTGTGTCAGTTTTGTGGCAATGCAGGTTAGATGATTTATCCTGTTCACTGTTATGCTGCTAAGAAATGGGGAATAAAAACGTATATGTTGCAAACAGCATGTATTGAAAAAAGCTGAGACAGGTGCTTTGTGCAGCTGCAACCTGTTTACGTTACCCGCTCTGATGGTAAGATGATTGTCGGCCCTGCTTTACCTGCACGTGGGCGGGAGCAGCGGCTTGATGTTTGAAAAAAAAAAGAGCAGTATAAATCCTCAGGTTAGCGCGTTCCTTGGAGAGATGGGCAGATGCCTTTATGTTCTATTTTCCAAGCTCTGTTTAGCGCTGTAGAGAGTGGCAATGCTGCAGGATACCAAACTCGTTTTGAGGTGGCCACTGAGGAAGAGGTCCTGCACCTCGAAACACGTTTGTTATTCTGCAGCATCACCACTCTCCACAGCGCTGAACAGAGCTTGGAAAATAGAACATAAAGGCATCTGCCGATCACACCAAGTAACGCTGTAACCCGAGGATTTATACCGCAACCCGCTCTTTTTTTCAAACATCAAGCACCGCCTCCCGCCCATGTGGGACGCCACGCCATGGGCAGGTAGAGGAGGGCTGGCAATCATTGTACCATCAGAGTGGTTAGCGTAACAGTAACAGGTTGCAGCTGCACGAAGCACCTGTCTCTGCTTTTTTCAATACATGCTGTTTGCAATATATACGTTTGTATTCCCCATTTCTTAGGTTCCTTTCACATCACCGTTTCTCCTTTCCATTCTCCAGCTCTGTTGAGGAAAAGGAAAGGACGGATAACTGAGACCTAACTGAGTGTAACGGAGCCTAAAGACCCCATAGACTATAATGGGGTCCGTTCGTTGTCCGCTCAGAATATGATTTTTGAGCGGAGACGAAAGTCCTGCTCCCACAGTGATATTTCAGTTGGGGAACAGTACTTCACTTATTGTCTAATAGTTGCGATCAGGTATTTATGTAAGTCTACAGTGGCATCCCACGTGGCACATATGTACTGATCGCCATTACCTGTCCCGTTGTTTTCGCTGTCTGATACCTGTGCAGATCTAACTCCCCCTCAGCGTCTCATGCAGCTAAGAAATCTCGGCATCCCATGTGCTCTGTGTCAGTCTATTTGGTAGGAATATAGATTTCTGTGGGCAGGATTTGGGGTTATAAGTTATGGAAGCGCTTCCTCACAAATTCATCAGCATTTTCCAAATCGGCATAAGCTATACGAGTGTTTAATCTGGTGATCATTTCTTTGATTATAAGAAACCAAAACCTCACTGGAAAAAGGACTCTTTTCGGATGAAGAGATTTGCAGATTGGAAATGAAAAAAGGCTACTAAATTTGACAAAGTATGTCTTTCATTGAAACATATTAAAGGGGTTTTCTGAGATGTTAATATTGATGACCTATCCTCTAGATAGGTTGTAAGTATCTGATCGGTAGGGGCCCAACACCCAGGACCCTCGCTGATCAGCTGTTTGAGAAGGCAGCGGAACTTGCTCTGCAACCTTCTCACAGCTTTTCCTAGGCCAGTAACAACATGTTTATTGGTCACATGGCCTGGGCACATCTCAGCTCCACTGAAGTGAATATGGCTGAGCTGCGATACCAGGCACAGCTGCTATACATTGTACGGCTCTGTGCTTAGTGAACTGTGAGAAGGCTGTGGCCCTCAAAGAAGCACAAGTGCCTTCTCAACAGCTGTACCCCACTGATCAGATACTGATGACCTATCCTGAGGATAGGTCATCAGTATTAGGCCTCTTGCACACGATCGTATGGCTTTTTTAGTATTTTGCGGTCTGCAAAAAACGGATCCGCAAAAAATACGGATGACGTACGTGTACATTTAGTTTTTTGGGAGCGGAACAGCTGGCCCCTGATAGAACAGTACTATGCTTGTCCGTTATGCAGACAATAATAGGACATGTTCTATCTTTGAACGGAACAGAAAAACGGAAGCGGTACCTTCCCTTTTTTTTTTGCGGATCCATTGAAATGAATGGTTCTGTATATGGTCCGTACACGGAACGCAATAAACGGAACCAAAAAAAAATTTGCATGTAAGAGGCCTTACAATCTTGGAAAACCCTTGTAAGTTCAAAGTGCAATCTTATAAATTGTCTCCTCGCTTCCTTGGACTATTTAAAAGGTGTGTGATAGTCTGGTGCTACGATTTACCTGAGTTTTTTCTGCGTTATTTGTTGCCTGTGTTACTGCCATGCTCCAAGTTGTTTCTATCGTGCCTGTGTGCTCCTACACTTTCAAGTCCAAGTCCTGTTCAGTTTGTCTTTAAAAGGAATGTAGTTTTCACTAGTATAATCAGCAATGGCCATCAGAATGTTATTCAAACATGCTAAACATTCTTTTACGTTGTTTGTTTATTTAGCGAATGTCCAGGAAAAGCATTTTTAATCCTGTAAAAAAAAATGATCTCAAATGCCCACTTGGGTGGGCTTGGCTTTTCACAGTGCCCAAGCATATCAACCTTCCCCACTGTGTGCTCCTCCCCTAAGCTCCCAAAGTTTCCTCCCCTCTCCCCTGACATCCCCTTGCATTACTGAAGACCCAGGGATGGAGAATTATGCTAATAAACTGTACACAGTTTAGGCACAGATTCAAGCGAACCTGTAGAAAGAACAATTTTTTCTAAAGAAAAGTGATGATAACAAATGTTCTTCGGGGGAAAAAGGTATGGTGGTCTACTAAAAATTTGCATTTCACAACACCTTCACAGATCACCTTGCAAAATGTTCATATTGCCTAGGACTGTGCCTAAGGGGCCGCCTCCTCCCATTCAGGTGGAGGGAGATATAAAATATGAAGTGCAATGTATGATTGTGAAAAGATCTGTAATTACCTTATTATAACAGCTTTAATTAATGTCCCTTTCCAGTTTCGAGGAATTGTCTATCTTCGCTTTAGTATAAACAGAAGACGGAGGGGCAGTCCTCCACACTACATGCCTACATTAGGCTTCAGAGTGAGGAGGCATGTCTCTCAGTAATGCGATCTGATTGGCTGGCAGGAGGCTACTGGCTTAAGCAAGTGTGTAATGAAGTGAGAGAAGGCAGTTTGGGCCTCAGAGAACTGGTAGAGGAGCCATCCTGAGAAGATCCTCATATTGTAGGGGCCAAAACAGCCATAAATAAGGGAAAAGCTCAAGGAAAACAGTGGTATGTGAAGAAAGTAAAGATTGTTTTATTCATAACTCTGCGGCAGCAGTAACATATGCTAAAATAATTTTTTTGCCGAAAACATGACAGTTACACTTTCCGTCTACCTAATTATCTTGCCTGACTTCTAAAACTGATGAACTGGATTTAGTAATGTCTGAGGAGGACTATGACATAGTGGGAATAACTGAGACATGTCTGCATGATAGCTATGACTGAGGAGTTAACGCATAGGGTTACAGTCTGTTTAGAAAGGAATGTCAAAACCGGAGGTGGAGGGGTTGGCCTCCATGTAAAGTCCTGTCTAATGCCCACAATCAAGGAAGATATAAGTGAGTGCAATGAACATGTGGAGTCACTGTGGGTAGAAATACAATAATAAAATACAGATAGTGTTTTTTTTTTATAAGCCACCTTATCTACCAGAATCTACAGAAAATCTACAAATAGGAGAAATAGATGAGGCAGCAAATCATAATCAGGTCTCAGCTCTCTAGGATGTAGCGTTCCTGAGATATTCCCAAAAAATGCATTAGCCAATAGAAACTTGCAGGTCCTCCAGTCTCTACATACACAGTTTTACTACAGGTTTCCATAACAACCCAGCCATTTATCTTCACTGCTTTAAAGGAAATCTGTCACCAGGATAATCGCTATTGAAGTAAAGCCATGGCCTAATAGCACTTAGTACCTTATTTCCAGATGTGCCTTTGTTCCAACAATAGATGTTTTTATCCTCTGAAAATCCAGTTTATTTGGTATGCAAATTAGCCAGTGAGGGGCGTCAATCTTGCAGGAAGGAGCCCAGACACACCCCCTGCCGCAATGTGTCCATCCTCAAAAGATTTAAACCCCTCCTATATACCGATAAGCCACACCCACGATCTGGTTAGGCCACGCCCCTTCAACTCCTGACCCGACTGGGATTGAAAAAATGAATGTAAAAATCTAATTCTGTCAACTGCAGGGGTGGAAGGGAGGGTGACCTTCTCCCTGCAGGTCACACTCAGACAGCATAGTGCTGGTATATTACAGTGAGCTGTTCAAAAGGACATGCCCATGACCCGGATAGGCCACACACCCTCCCACTTCTCAGCCAACTGAGATTGAAAAAATTAAGTTAAAAATCAACTTCTAGGTCCCGCTAAGCCACGCCCAGATATGGTTAGGACACGCCCCCTCCCACTCCTCAGCCGAATGAGATTGAAAAGATAAAGGTAAAAATCAACTTCTGTCAGCTGCATGGGTGGGAGGGTGACTTTCTCCCTGCAGCTCACACTCAGACAACACAGTGCTGCTGTCTTAGAGTGAGCTGTTCAAAAGGACACGCCCCTGATCCAGTAAAGGCTACTGTAAAGAGGGTGGGCCCCTATGGAGGTCACTGTCAAGGGGGTGGTATGCTGTGAAAGTCACTGTTAAAGAGGAAGGCTGTTGTAAAGGTCAAAGTTAAGGGGGTAGGCTGCTGTGGAGGGCTAATTTTAACCCCTTAAGGACACAGCCCTATTTCACCTTAAGGACCAGGCCATTTTTTGCAAATCTGACCACTGTCACTTTAAGTGCTGATAACTTTAAAACGCTTTGACTTACCCAGGCCGTTCTGAGATTTTTTATTTCGTCGCATATTGTACTTCATGACACTGCTAAAATTGGGTCAAAAAAGTTAATTTTTTTGCATAAAAAAATACCATATTTACCAAAAATTTTGAAAAATTTGCAAATTTCAAAGTTTCAGTTTCTCTACTTCTGTAATACATAGTAATACCCCCAAAAATTGTGATGATTTTTCATTCCCCATATGTCTACTTCATGTTTGTAGCATTTTGGGAATGATATTTTATTTTTTGGGGATGTTACAAGGCTTAGAAGTTTAGAAGCAAATTTAGAAATTTTCAGAAATCTTCAAAATCCCACTTTTTATGGACCAGTTCAGGTTTGAAGTCACTTTGTGAGGCTTACATAATAGAAACAAAAATGACCCCATTCTAGAAACTACACCCCTCAAGGTATTCAAAACTGTTTTTACAAACTTTGTTAACCCTTTAGGTCTTCCACAACACTTCATGGCAAATGGACATACATTTTTAGAATTTAGATTTTTTGGAAGATTTTCCAATATAATCAATTTTTTCCAGGAAAAAAAAAATGGGTTGACTGCCAAACAAAACTCAAAATGGGTTGCCCTGATTCTGTAGTTTGCAGAAACACCCCATATGTGGTCGTAAACTACTGTTTGGCCAAACGGGAGCACGTAGAAAGAGGGGAACGCCATATGGGTTTTGGAAGGCAGATTTTGCAGGACTGGTTTTGTTTATACCATGTCCCATTTGAAGCCCCCTGTTGCACCCCTAGAATAGAAATTTCAAAAAAGTGACTCCATCTAAGAAAGTACACCCCTCAAGGTATTCAAAACTGGGTTTACAAACTTTGTTAACCCTTTAGGTGTTCCACAAGAGTTATTGGCAGATGGAGAAACAATTTAGAAATTTCTATTTTTTGGAAAATTTTCCAATATAATCAATTTTTTCCAGGAGTAAAATAAGGGTTAACTGCCAAACAAAACTCAAAATGGGTTGCCCTGATTCTGTAGTTTGCAAAAACACCCCATATGTGGTCGTAAACTACTGTTTGGCCAAACGGGAGCACGTAGAAAGAGGGGAACGCCATATGGGTTTTGGAAGGCAGATTTTGCAGGACTGGTTTTGTTTATACCATGTCCCATTTGAAGCCCCCTGTTGCACCCCTAGAATAGAAATTTCAAAAAAGTGACTCCATCTAAGAAAGTACACCCCTCAAGGTATTCAAAACTGGGTTTACAAACTTTGTTAACCCTTTAGGTGTTCCACAAGAGTTATTGGCAGATGGAGAAACAATTTAGAAATTTCTATTTTTTGGAAAATTTTCCAATATAATCAATTTTTTCCAGGAGTAAAACAAGGGTTAACTGCCAAACAAAACTCAAAATGGGTTGCCCTGATTCTGTAGTTTGCAAAAACACCCCATATGTGGTCGTAAACTACTGTTTGGCCAAACGGGAGGACATAGAAGGAGGGGAACACCATATGGGTTTTGGAAGGCAGATTTTGCAGGACTGGTTTTGTTTATACCATGTCCCATTTGAAGCCCCCTGTTGTACCCCTAGAATAAAATTTTCAAAAAAGTGACTCCATCTAAGAAAGTACACCCCTCAAGGTATTCAAAACTGGGATTACAAACTTTGTTAACCCTTTAGGTGTTCCACAAGAGTTAATGGCAGATGGAGAAACAATTTAGAAATTTCTATTTTTTGGAAAATTTTCCATTTTGACCCTTACTTTATTACTGAAAAAAATGGGTTAACAGCCAAACAAAACTCAAAATGGGTTGCCCTGATTCTGTAGTTTGCAGAAACACCCCAAATGTGGTCGTAAACTACTATTTGGCTAAACGGCAGGACATAGAAGAAGGGGAACGCCATACGGTTTTTGGAAGGCAGATTTTGCTGGACTGGTTTATTTACACCATGTACCCTTTCAAGCCCCCTGATGCACCCCTAGAGTAGAAACTCCATAAAAGTGACCCCATCTAGGAAACTATGGGATAAGGTGGTTGTTGTTTTGGTACTATTTTAGGGGTAAATATGATTTTTGGTTGCTCTATATTACACTTTTTTGAGGCAAGGTAACAAAAAAATAAAATTCTAAAATTTTTCTACATTTGCTATTTAGTTTTGTGGAACACCTAAAGGGTTAACAAAGTTTATAAAGTAACTTTTGAATACCTTGAGGGGTGTAGTTTCTTAGATGGGGTCACTTTTTTTGGAGTTTCTAGTCTAGGCTACATCAGGGGGGGCTTCTAATGGGACATGGTGTCAAAAAAAAAAACTGTCCATCAAAATCTGCCTTCCAGAAACCATATGGAGTTCCCTTCGTTCTATGCCCTGCCGTGCGGCTATATAGCCATTTACGACCACATATGGGGTGTTTCTGCAAACTACAGAATCAGGGCCATAAATATTGAGTTTTTTTTGGCTGTTAACCCTTGCTTTATTACTGGAAAAAAAAAGGATTCAAATGGAAATTTTGCCCAAAAATGGGTGTTTTGGCACCGTTTTTATTTTATATTTTTAACACCGTTCATCCGAGGGGTTTGGTCAAATGTTATTTTTATAGCGACGACTTTTACGCACGCGACGATGCCCAATATGTATGGCTCTCAGACTTCGGAGACACTAAGCAGGCATCCTAAAACTGCGGCCCTCCAGATGTTGTAAAACTACAATTCCCACCATGCCCTGCTGATGGCTGTAGGTTGTCTGGGCATGCTGGGAGTTATAGTTTTACAACATCTGGAGGGCCGCAGTTTGAGGATGCCTGCACTAAAACTAATATTTTTTTGGGGAAAAAAAATTGTTTCTGTGTCTCCAAAGTCTGAGAGACATAGTGTTTTATGTTCTCTAGGGGACTGTTGGAGATTATAAAAATTTAGTACTCCATGGAAGTGTGATACTCCCTGAAGCAATCGATAACGCAGAGGCCCGGATGATCGGGGCAAGTGTCACACTGAGTAGTGGTGTCCTTCCGTATCCCCCTCTTGTGACACACTCTGCATCTTTTTTGGGTTCATCCCTTCTTTCCAGTATGGGGGACCACACCTGGAAAGTGTTGGCCAGGGACGATCCGGGCGCCTCCAGTTCCCGAGGTACTCCGGCCTGCTCTTTCCCGGTCCGAAAAGATCAGGGCCTTGAGGACTGCCTCATAGAATTGGAGGAATGTCCCTGTGCTGCCAGCGCTTCAGGATAGTACAAAAGAGTTGTACATGGCAACCTGCACCATGTAGACCGCAACTTTTTTGTACCATGCCCGGGTTTTGCGCATGGCATTATATGGCTTGAGGACTTGATCAGAGAGATCAACTCCTCCCATATACCGATTGTAGTTGACGATACAATCGGGCTTGAGGACCGTTGCCGTGGTACCTCGCACAGAGACTGGGGTGGTGCTGTTACCGTGGATTGTGGACAGCATAAGGACATCCCTCTTGTCCTTATACCTGACCAGCAACAGGCTTCCACTGGTAAGGGCACGGGTCTCACCCCTGGGGATAGGTACCTGGAGGGGGTGGGCAGGGAGGCCGCGTTGATTTTTCCGCACGGTCCCACAAGCGAACGTGGATCTGGCGGCAAGGGACCTGAACAAGGGAATGCTGGTATAAAAGTTGTCCACGTACAAGAGGTAACCCTTATCCAGCAGTGGGTACATAAGGTCCCACACGAGTTTCCCGGTAACACCCAGAGTGGGGGGACATTCTGGTGGTTGAATCCGGGAATCTCGCCCCTCGTACACACGAAATTTGTAAGTGTACCCTGAGGTACTCTCACAAATTTTGTATAGCTTCACGCCATACCTCGCCCACTTTGTGGGAATGTATTGGCGGAAACTGAGTCTCCCCTTGAACGCAACGAGAGACTCATCAACCGCGACCTCCCTTCCAGGTACGTAGGCCTGCTGAAATGTGGCCCCAAAGTGATCGATGACCGGCCGTATCTTGTACAGCCGGTCATAGGCAGGATCACTTCGGGGGGGACATGCTGCATTATCGGAATAATGCAGACATTTCCGGATGGCCTCAAACCGGGAGCGTGTCATGGCCGTACTGTACAGTGGGGTCTGGTATAGGACGTCCCCACTCCAGTACAGCCTGACACTGGGTTTTTGCACTAGACCCATATGCAGCACGAGGCCCCAAAATGTCCTCATCTCGGCTGCACTGACCGGCGTCCAGCCACCGGGTCTAGCCAAAAATGAGCCCGGGTTTTGAGCGACGAACTGTTGGGCGTACAGATTCGTCTGCTCCACCATCAGATTCACCAGTGGGTTACTGAAAAAAAAACTAAAAAAGTCTATTTCAGTAAACCCCACTGTGGGAATCTGGATTCCAGGATTGCCAGCGAAATCCGGAATCTCAGGCTCAAAGTCCACTGGGGGACACCAGCTAAGTTCATCGGCAAGGGGCTCCGGTGAACTTATTTGGTGGGCCGGGAAACCAGTACGAACCCCAGGGCGGCTCGTACTAGGGTGGGCCACAGGATCCCTAGCATGTGTGGCCCCTGGCTCCGCCTTCGCTGCCTTGGTGGCTCATCGTCATCCGATGATGATGAGGAGGATGCGGATGACAAAAGGAACGTGGGGTCATCCTCATCCTCACTGGGGCTCTCAGAGTCGGAGGCAATCTGGGCATATGCCTCCTCGGCCGAGAACACCCGGCGGGCCATGGGTGTGTGTGTGTGTGTGTGCGTGTGTATGTGCGTGTGTGTAAACCTTTATTCTATGTGCGTGTGTGTGGGGGCACGGGTGTTCACGTACTAAAAAGTCCAGGCAAAAAAAATGGGCAAGTGTTAGAAAAAAAAAAAAAGTTCAAACTTGCTGATCAGCGGTCGGTGGGGTGGTGGGGCGGGCGATGCGCTAACAGTGGACGGACGCTAAAAAGTGCCGGCCAGTCAGCGCACGCAGAAAAAAAAAATGTGGTGGTGGGGGAAGGGTCTGGTGGGGGGGGGCTGGTGGTGGGGGGGATGCGGGGGGGGGGGGCAAGTGGCAGGGGGGGTCTGGGGTCTGGTAGCTAACAAAAAAGTTTGGAATAAATGTGCTTTTTTTTTCTTCTAACTTTTCCCTTCTATCCCTGCCTAAAGGTGCCTCTCCCTCACTGACCCTAACCTACCTGGGTGGCGATGGGTGCAGGAGGGTGATGGATGCCGATTAGGGGGACACAGGAGCTGGTGCTGGACGATGCTGCATGGTCAGGGTGCTGGACAGGAAGAGGAGGGGAGAGAGGAGCGCAGGAAGTTTGAATCTCGCGCCTCTCTCCCCTGCACCAATCAGCACCCTGGACAGCGGCGTTCAGCACCAGGGCCAGCTCCACCTCTGCAAATCCTCGGACTGCGATTGGTGGTGTAAAATTACGCCACCGATCGCAGTCTTTTTCCGGTTCATCGGGTCACAGGACACCCGAATGGACCGGAAACGCAGAAAACCGCAGGTCTGAATTGACCTGCGGTTTTCTGCGATCGTCGATGCGGGGGGGTCAAATGACCCCCCCCCTGCATTGTTACAGGATGCCGGCTGAATGATTTCAGCCGGCATCCCGTTCCGATTAACCCCCGCGGCGCCGGCATAGCTATTTAAAGCCATGACGTACCGGTACGTCATGTGTCCTTAAGGACTCGGGAAACATGCCGTACCGGTACGTCATGTGTCCTTAAGGGGTTAAGGGACGGAGCACTGTAGATGTCACTGTTTTGGGGGCGGGGTGCTGTAGATGTCACTGTTATAGTGTGTTGGAACTGATAAAATTGACATCTATGATACAGCTTTAATGCAAAGATGTTCCTTGATATCTTGAACTGAATCAGCCCAGGTCTGCTTGATATGCAAATGAGGACCATCATAGGGTTCTTGGGGCAGGACACTGATGAAAGGAAGATCTGCCAGGACTGTCACATCCTGAGGAAAGCCCGACCCTCTGCTGGTATTTACTGCCCACACCTGTGTCAGCAAGGACATATATGCTGGGAAGGGGGCAGGGGTATATGATACAACTTTCTTCCTGTGTAATTACCTGCACTAACCTAACTCACAAGTAAGAGCAATGGTGACCTTGGTGAACTCTGGGACAAGACAAGTCTTCCTGGACTCTACAATCAAGAATGTGATTAGCTGAGACCTGCTGGAGAGGAGTGTTCTGAGTACAGAAGAAAAGCCCATGGCATGTGTGACAGAGAGAGAATGGTGTAGCTTGCTCGAGGATCCTGACCCCCTCCAATCCCCTCTCCCATTGCCTTAATTGTATTTAGAATGTAGATATATCCCTATTTGTAAATAAATCCAACACTGAGTTAAGATACAGTTGTTCTTCAGTAATTTAAGGCACCCGCAAAGCAGAGCACATTCTACATAGTGGATAGTGTTGATATCGTTTAACAACACACACAAACATTAAATTAAATAGATTAAATATGCCCGAGCGAAGCCGGGTCCTTCAGCTAGTAAAATAATAACCTTACAATTGTCATTCAAAAGAGTGTTTCTTCAGGGAGCCATAAAAACGCCAAACTTCCAAAAAGCGATTTGACATTTAGCATCACTAACTGGGACAACGTCCTTAGGAATAAGAATGCAGCCACAAAATGGGATATTTTTTAAAGGCATCCTAAACTCTAATTGTGGGAGGTATACTCCATACTTGTATGGAATGAAAAGGATGAGGAACAAATAAAAACCAATGTGGATAAATAGAAATGTAAACACTAAAACAGGAAAAAAATATAATAAGTAAAAGACAGATAAAAGCAGCCAAGCTAGAAACTCATTGCTAAAGAGAGCAAAACTAACCCTAAAATGTTCTTCAATTATATAAATAGTAAAAACTTTAAACCTGAAAGTATTGGCTCTTTACAGAGTGATGAGAGAAGAGTTGTAGAGAGCAATATAAACAAAAATAAACTGGGCACTCTCGGATATCTTGACCAATACTGAATTTATTAGATATACCTAGCACTACCCAATATGTGGGGTAAACTAGGAGCAATAAAATATCGAATAGCACATAAAATCGAGGACATCAACAATAAAACATCACAATAAAATCGAGTAAACACAGTGCATATACTGATATTTGAACCGTATAAAACAGCATACACAATAGCAGCAATTACAGGTGTGGAATGCAAGGCCTTTCAATTTGAAGAATCGATGTTTGATCGATTAAAATGAAGAAAGAGGTCTTAATCCCATAGCAATCGCTTAGATTGAACAAGGTTAGTCACTGGGAGCTCAATTTCATATATAGCTTATATTAAGCTCTTCCCCAACAATCAACCACTGAGGAAGAGGTTATTCAATACCCCAAAATGCGTCTGGTTCAAATCCCCTAAAGGATCTCCAGCCAAGTGTGACGAAGAAAGATGATAGAGAAGTGTCCATCTAATACCGTCTGTGGCACAGTAGGTGACTTAAAGCTTGTCGAATTAAAGACCGTGCACAACTATAGAGGTCCACGTGCAAACAAGTTGCCGGTGTGGGAGTCTAGACAGAAGAAACTCGAAAGACTGCGGTCGATTATACTGATAGACCAATGTCCAGAGCAACTTTCGGGCACTCGCTTCTTCGAATGGTAAGACTGTTTGATTTGTTTTTTTGCCATCTCCAGTGACCCCATAGAGAATGGATGGAGAGGCAGGGCATGTGCTCAACTTGCCAGTCAATCAAAAAGGGGGATCAGTGGTGGCTTCAGCTTTCAGACCCCAACAGATCACTTAGTTATCCCCGATCCTGTGGCTAGAGGATAACTAGAAAAGTGGACACAAGTCCTTTAACAGGCGAGCATTTCTATTTTTGTTTGACACATATTTTGGACCAGATTTGTAATTTAATTAAATTTTTTATTTTATTTTTTACACCCAAAGAAGTCCTTTAAGGATATGGAATGTGAAAACGTCCAACAGCTATTACAAGACAGGTGATAAGTGTCTGATTGATTGGGGTCTGACTGCTTGGACCGCCATGATCAAGGGAACATAGTCTTAAGACCTTTGTATACATAGATTGGTGGCAATGTAATTGAATGTCTCGGGACCCCTTTTTTCATGATCAGTGGGTGTTCCAGCAGTCAGACCCCAGCAATTTGATATTTATCACCTATCCTGTAGATAGGCAATAGGTTATTATGGTAGGAGAACCCTTTTAATTATAACGTAGATTATGTAAATTTCATGCCAGACATTTATGCTTGAAGGGGTTAAAGAGTTTTTCTCCCTTCAGTAAATAGCATTTATCATGCAGTTAACACAAGGCACTTACTAATGTATGGTGATTGTCCATATTGCCTCCTTTCCCTTACATTATACACAGCACGTATCCATGGTTATTACCACCGTGTAATCCAGCAGTGGTGCCCGTGCTTACACACTATAGGGAAAGGATGAAAGTGCGCATAGGCCAACACCTTTTCCTATATTGTGCAAGCATGGACACCGCTGCTGGATTGCAGAGTGGTCAAAACCATGGATAATGTGATGGAAAAGAGTCAATATAGACTATCACAATACATTAGTAAGTACCTTGTATTAAGGTTCTCTACATGATAAATGCCAATTGCTGAAGTGAGACAACCACTTTAAGCCCTTTAAGTGTGCTAAGCTTGATAGGGTTAGGCATAAATGTCTTGGTGTGTGAACTGCGTGTTTCCTATGTGTGATTGGTGTGTGCTATATATGTTCTATGTATCAGTGGTGTATTTGCAGTATAGGACATATGCATCAGTGGCATGTGACCCATGTATTAGTGTCTTGTGTCCCACATCTGTCCAATGAGTGATTGGTGTGCGCTGCATGTGTCTTGTTTCTGAGGATATCCAATATGTGTAAATTCTGCCACATGCATGTTTGTGCATTTTGCTGTGAATGTCTGCCATCATACTTCATCTTTAATATTTTTGTTAACACTGTAATTGTTCATGAACACGACCGTTTGATGTTTTGCAGTCTGCAAATGGCAGATCCGCAAAACATGGATACCGGGTGTGTGCTTTCCACATTATGCGGAACAGAACAGCCGTCCTCTAATAGAACAGTCCTATCCTTGTTTGTAATGCCGTCAATAATTGGACATGTTCTATCATTTTGCAGAACGCCCATGCGGCTATACAATCACGAAATGCACACTTATTTTTTTGCGGCCCCATTGAAGTCAAATGAACGGTACAGACATGGTGGGTCCCCAGAATCAGTTACACTGGTGGGCCCTAAGTACCCCAGTCCGACATTGGCTATAGGCCAGTAAGTCTAACATCTGTCGTGGGTAAACTGTTTGAAGTTTTTCTAAGAGATGTTATTCTGGAGTATCTCAATAAAAATAAGCTTATAACGCTGTATCAAACTAATTGAAATTAGTTTCTATGAGGAGGTAAGTTCTGGACTTGAATGGGGTGAGTCAATGGATGTCATATATCTTGACTTTTCCAAAGCATTTGATACTGTGTCATATAAAACGCTTGGACTAGAGGGAAATGTGTGTGTGTGTACTGTAAGTAACTTCCTCAGTGACAGAAAACAGAGGGTGATTATTAGCGGTAGACACTCAAATTGGGTCAACTTCACCAGTGAGCTACCTCAGGGGTCAGTATTTGGCCCTATCCTTTTCAATATATAATTTATTAGGCCCCTTTCACACGGGCGAGTTTTCCGTGCGGGTGCGATGCGTGCGGTGAACGCATTGCACCCGCACTAAATCCTGACCCATTCATTTCTATGGGGCTGTGCACACGAGCAGTGATTTTCACGCATCACTTATGCGTTGCGTGAAAATCGCAGCATGCTCCTCTTTGTGCGTTTTTCACGTAACGCAGGCCCTATAGAAATGAATGGGGTTGCGTGAAAATCGCATGCATCCGCAAGCAAGTGCGGATGCGGTGCGATTTTCACGCATGGGTTCTAGGTGACAGTCTATTCACTGTATTATTTTCCCTTATAACATGGTTATAAGGGAAAATAATAGCATTCTGAATACAGAATGCTTAGTATAATAGTGCTGGAAGGGTTAAAAATAATAAAAAAGTTAACTCACCTTCTCCTCTTGTTCGCGTAGAGGCCGGTCTGTTCTTTAGCTGTGGCTAAAGGACCTTTGATGACGTCAGAACACATGCTCCATCACCATGGTGATGGACCATGTGATTGGAGCATGTGATCTGACATCACCTCAGGTCATTCAGTCCACAGCTAAAGAACAGACCGGGATCTACGCTAACAAGAGGAGAAGGTGAGTTAACTTTTTTATTATTTTTAACCTCTCCAGCACTATTATACTAAGCATTCTGTATTCAGAATGCTATTATTTTCCCTTATAACCATGTTATAAGGGAAAATAATACAATCTTCAGAACATCAATCCCAAGCCCGAACTTCTGTGAAGAAGTTCGGGTCTGGGTACCAAACATGCGTGATTTTTCTCACGCGAGTGCAAAACGCATGACAATGTTTTGCACTCGCGCGGAAAAATCACGCATTTTCCAGCAACGCACCCGCCTCTTATCCGGGCAAAAAACATGACGCCCGTGTGAAAGAGGCCTTAATGATGTTGTAGAAGGCTTGCACAGTAAAATATCAATTTTTGCAGATGACTCTAAACTGTTTAAGGTAATGAACACAAAAGAGGACTGTATACTGCTACAGAGGGATCTGGATAGATTGGAGGCTTGGGCAGAGAAGTGGCATATGAGGCTTAACACTCACAAATGTAAGGTTATGTTGTGGAAATTTTATTAGGATGTGTTTCTAATATATTGTGTTTTGTCATCATGTCTTTCAGTGTCAGGGTAAACCATTGGAGTGTATATTTTCCTGTGTATGTCCTGTCACAGCTGCTGGGCGCAGAGGTCTCTGTCGGCGAATGGTCCATGTGCTAAGCACTGGGCTGTGGGCCAGGAGAGACTGGTGTGTTCAGCAGAGCAGTGTTTTGTTGGCTGATGTATGCACGCCGGCTAGGGCCCCCGCGCAAGACGCAGATTTATTGGCTTGGCGTGAATGCATTTGTTAAGAGAACAATATATGAAAGGAACATGCGTTTGTTGTCTCTAGGGCGCCTGATCAGCCGCTGGAGATAATGATGTTGTCCTGTAAATAAACATGCATGAGGATCATAGTAACTTTATCTGGCATTGATCACTGAGCAAGGCTGGATAAAATTAACTCCAGTGGTTATAGGATACGTGCGTTTGTTAGCTGGCTATGTTATTCTAAATGATGGTGTCTTGTCTTCCTATGTCATCACTTCCTGTATGTCATCACTTCCTGCATCCTTGTTACATGAAGTAAGTGGTCGGGTGATGGGCCAGCCCCTTTTCTATTGTTACACCTTTTGTGAGTAAACAATAAAAGTGTACAGACTGGGCGGGGCCAAGGCAGTTGCTCAGCAGAACTCAACATGAAAACACCTTTGTCTAACTGCCGTTGAGAGATTTGCCTGTCCTTACACAAAGACATTTCAGAGCGGATTTCTAATATTAATATTTCTGCAACAGATGGCGAGCTTGGAAGGATTCAACTGAATTTTTTCTCTGCACAGCAGGTAAAATGGGAGAGAAAAGTAAATTGTAGTTTTGTCTGCTGCATCATAGAAAACTTCTGCTTGTTAAAAGAAAGTTTTTCGCTCTATTTGTGTAAGGACAGGGTAAGTGCTTTTCCGTTGTGTTGATTGTACAGAGATTGTGATGTGTGTGCTGAGCAGTACAGAGTATTGTGTTTTTGTTGTAACTTCTTAACTTTTATATTACTGTGATTTTGTAAGAGGCAATTTTTATAGAGGTTTATAGAGGCAGCAATTTGTTTTCGTGTTTGTACATTAGAGACAGCATTTAGAGAGTATTTTAATATTGTTAGCCTGTAAATCACCCACAGAGTGGAGGTTTTGCTCTGGTTTCGGGGGTGGGGAATAGGGAATATAGAAACTGTTTTGTTCAGTTTGGTTTTCCTATTGCTGGATATTGTAGATACTATCTTGTCTTCCTTTGTGTGAAGAACATGTGGCTTTGGCAGACATCTTAGTGAGTTGGTGCTGCAGGTTTTAAAGGATAACTGTCACACTTAGGCTACTTTCACACTAGCGTTCGGGCGGATCCGTTCTGAACGGATCCGCCCATAATAATGCAGACGGAGGCTCCGTTCAGTACGGATCCGTCTGCATTATTTTTAGCATAGAACAGCTAAGTGTGAAAATAGCCTAGTACGGATCCGTCCAGACTTTCAATGTAAAGTCAATGGGGGACGGATCCGCTTGAAGATTGAGCCACATTGTGGCATCTTCAAACGGATCCGTCCCCATTGACTTACATTGTAAGTCTGGACGGATCCGCACGGATCCGCACGCCTCCGCACGGCCAGGCGGACCCCCGAACGCTGCCAGCAGCGTTCAGCTGTCCGCCTGTCCGTGCGGAGGCGAGCGGAGCGGAGGCTGAACGCCGCCAGACTGATGCAGTCTGAGCGGATCCGCCTCCATTCAGACTGCATCAGGGCTGGACGGCTGCGTTCGGGTCCGCTCGTGAGCTCCTTCAAACGGAGCTCACGAACGGAAACCCGAACGCTAGTGTGAAAGCAGCCTTAGACCCTAATTTCAATTTTCATATATGTAGTTACTAAGAACATGATATTTTTTGGTCTCTTTATTTATTGCAGCTTATGGTTTCCTGGGTTCCCGTGTGATGTGTGCTGTGTCCTTTGTGTTGTTGTGGACAGCAGCACTTGTACATGGGTTCCAGGCTGTGTGTCTGAGGCAGGTAGGTGTGGTACTAGTTTCACTTATCGCCCATTGCCATATGTCTGTTTATGTTTCCCCTTCTTTATATAGCTTGGCCAGTGAGACTCCTGTTCGTCCGTATCTTACCCAGCTCCTAGTCCAGGGCCACCCTGATGGCTAGCAGGAATATCAGGTTCCAGAGTATGAGCCCTCCTACCATCAGGGTCGGCTCATACGGCTAGGAGACAGGGTCAGAATTAGGGATTGATAGGAGGTGACCTGCTCCCCGATTCCTGTCCTGGCCTTGCATCGACCATCCATCTTCTGGCATTGCACGGCTGAGGGTTTTCCCCATTCTCAGCCGTGACAATTTCATTGCTGCTAAAATTTTAACTTTTTTTGTTATTAATCGAAATTTAGAGAATATTTTTGCAAACAAATGACATTTTTCACTTTCAGTTGTAACATTTTTCAAATAAAACTACATTTCTATATACATTTTCTCTAAATTTATTGTTCTACATGTCTTTGATAAAAAAATGCAATAAGTGTATATTTATTGGTTTGCGCAAAAGTTAGTGTTTACAAACTATGGTACAAAAATGTGAATTTCCGCATTTTGAAGCAGCTCTGACTTTCTGAGCACCTGTCATGTTTCCTGAGGTTCTACATTGCCCAGACAGTAGAAACACCCCACAAATGAGCCCATTTCGGAAAGTAGACACCCTAAGGTATTCGCTGATGGGCATAGTGAGTTCATAGAAGTTTTTATTTTTTGTCACAAGTTAGCGGAATATTATGATGGTTTTTTTTTTCCTTACAAAGTCTTATATTCCACTAACTTGTGACAAAAAATAAAAACTTCCATGAACTCACTATGCCCATCACAAAATACCTTGAGGTGTCTTCTTTCCAAAATGGGGTCACTTGTGGGGTATTTATACTGCCCCCTGGCATTTTAGGGGCCCTAACTCGTGAGAAGTAGTTTGAAATCCAAATGTGTAAAAAATTCCCTGTGAAATCCTAAAGGTGCTCTTTAGAATTTGGGCCCCTTTGCCCACCTAGGCTGCAAAAAAGTGTCACATGTGGTATTTCCGTACTCAGAAGAAGTAGGGTAATGTGTTTTGGGGTGTATTTTTACATATACCCATGCTGGGTGAGAGAAATATCTCTCCAAAGGTCATCTTTTCCCTTTTTGTTATACAAAGTTGTCATTTTAGAAAGATATTTCTCTCACCCAGCATGGGTATATGTAAAAAGACACCCCAAAACACATTTCCCAACTTCTCCTGAGTACAATGATACCACATGTGTGACACTTTTTTGCAGCCTAGGTGCGCAAAGGGGCCCAAATTCATTTTAGGAGGGCATTTTTAGACATTTGGATTCCAGACTTCTTCTCATGCTTTAGGGCCCCTAAAATGCCAGGGCAGTATAAATACCCCACATGTGACCCCATTTTGGAAAGAAGACGCCCCAAGGTATTCCATGAGGGGCATGGCAAGTTCATAGAAGATTTTCTTTTTTTGGCACAAGTTAGCGAAAATTGATTTTATTTTTTTTTCTCACAAAGTCTCCTTTTCCGCTAACTTGGGACAAAAATTTCAATCTTTCATGGACTCAATATACCCCTCGGCGAATACCTTGGGGTGTCTTCTTTCCAAAATGGGGTCATTTGTGGGGTGTTTGTACTGCCCTGGCATTTGAGGGTCTCCGCAATCATTACATGTATGGCCAGCATTAGGAGTTTTTGCTATTCTCCTTATATTGAGCATATGGGTAATGAGATTTTTTTTTTTCCGTTCACACGACACAGTTTTCTTCATTCATGATCAATGTGGATGAAAAAATTTCTGCCCCAAAAAAAAAAAAAAAAAGGAGGGGAAAGGCATCTGCCAGGACATAGGAGCTCCGCCCAACATCCAAACCCACTCAGCTCGTATGCCCTGGCAAACCCGATTTCTCCATTCACATCAATCGATGTGGATGAATAAATCATTGCCGGGATTTTTTTTTTTAATATCAAGTGTTTGCCAAAGCATATGAACACCGCCCCTCAGCTCATAAGCTTCGGCAAACGTATATTTTTTACTGCAGAGGAGAAATCTCGTCTTGCAGCGCCGCATACACCGACTTTTGTGTAATCTGACAGCAGCGCAATGCTTCTGTCAGAATGCACATCAGTGCTACAGCTGGTTCATCGGTTGGTCCACCTAGAAGGTAAAAGAACAAAAAAAAAAACAGGCCGCAACGCAATAAATTTATTAACATTAACTTTATATAACATTTGAACTTTTATAAACTTTATTGAACTTTTGGAACAGAACATTAACTTTTTTGCTTAGCGGTGATTTTTCTTTTTGTTTTGCTTTTTTTTTTTTTAACCTTTATAGGACAAACCTCTCCTACCCCATGTCACGAGGGTATCGAGAACCACGCCTGACTCCGTTATACCCGGGGTCCGGAAGTTTAAGATAGGGCTGTTTTCCTTATGGTAGCTTTCTGGGTTTGCTTTGCAAACCCTTTTGGCTCAATCAGGGATCCGTAGCTCCTTCTCCTCAGCTGTTCCTTGTCCAGCACTCCCAAACCTCCTTATATTCCTCTCTCACACTTCTCTGGTTGCCAGGGATAGAGCTTCCTGCCTGGACATCTATTCTGACCCACTGGAGCTGTGTTGCTGTGTTCTCGAATGGTTGTTTCAGAACGCTACCCTCCGGATCCCTGTTGGACCTTTGTGGACAGTTGGGTGTTTGTTTGTTTGTCTGTCCTCTCCCTGGTGTTTCCCTCCTAGTGCAGTGGTGCGGACTAGCGATCCCACCGGCCTGTTCACTATCTAGGGCTCATTTCAGGGAAAGCCAGGGTTTAGGCATGTGATCGCCGCACGGGTGAGGAACCCGTCTAGGGACGTCAGGGCAGTCAGGTGCCAGCCGCAAGGTGAGTTAGGGGTCACCACCTTTCCCTCTCCCTTGGGCAGGGCTTTCCCTGTTTTCCTCCCTGTGTGTGACGCCGGTCATTACACCCCATGGGACAATGTGCAAAGCGCAAATCGCCCAGAGATGTGGCGAAGTACATTATGCACTTTGTCCCAGGTGAAAGGAGAGGTTTGCAGCAGCTGTGAGTGAAAGGGCCCTAAGAGCCCTGTGTGCCTGTCCTGTATGACGCAATCCCTATGCTAATAGTGTACCTGTGTCTGGAAACACTCCCCTAAGCATAGGGCAGGATGGTCAGGGCAGTCAGGACAGAAATAGCGGGTGTCACGCCTTATTCCACTCCTGCTACAGACACATCTTTTTCGGGGTGGTGCTTGGGTTGAGGTACCAGCAACGACATTGGGGAAATGTCGCTCGTGTAGACGGCTCACTACACTGGTGGATGGGGCCTCGGAACCTCCTGGATACAGGAGGTTCTCGATGATCTCTTCCTGAAATTTGAGGAAGGATCCTGTTCTCCCAGCCTTACTGAAGAGAACAAAACTATTGTACATAGCCAATTGAATTAAATATACAGACACCTTCTTATACCAGTGTCTGGTGCAGCGGGACACTAAATAAGGAGCCAACATCTAGTCATTGAAGTCCACCCCTCCCATGGGCAAATTATAGTCGTGGACCGAGAGGGGATTTTCAATGACACTGGTTGCTCGTTCAATTTGTATTGTCATGTCTGCGTGAATGAAGGAGAGCTTGTAAACGTCACGCTTGTCTCTCCATTTCACCGCGAGCAGTTCTTCGTTACACAAGGCAGCCCCCCTCTTGCAAGACGGGTTGTAACGAGCCGTTGGGGGAAGCCCCGGCGACTAGGTCACATGGTGCCACAGCAGCCAATCTGTTCTATAAACAAATGCCTGAAGAGGGGCACACTTGTGTAGAAATTGTCCACATAAAGATGGTACCTCTTGCCAAAACTGCTCCCCAGGTAGTCAGGACAACCGACCGGCTCCAGGGTCTGATCTTTACCCTCATAGACTCGAAATTTGTGCGCATAGCCTGTGGCCCTTTCACAGAGCTTATACAATTTGACCCTATACCGGGCGCGCTTGCTTGGGATGTATTGTTTGAAGCCAAGGCGCCCGGTAAAATGTATCAGGGACTCGTCTATGCAGATGTTTTGCTCAGGGTTATACAAATCTGGTGTTAAGGTGGTCTATGAGGGGCCAAATTTTGTGGAGCCGGTCAAAAGCTGGGTGGTCTCTGGGATGAGAGGTGCTGTTGTCACTAAAGTGCATGAAACACAGGATGGTCTCAAATTGTGTCCTGGACATGGCAGCAGAGAACATGGGCATGTGATGAATTGGGTTCGTGGACCAATATGACCGCAATTTATGCTTTTTTTGTCAGGCCCATGTTGAGGAGAAGGCCCAGAAAAGTTTTAAATTCGGAAACTTGGATGGGTTTCCACTGGAAAGACTGGGCATAAAAGCTTCCCGGGTTGGCGGCTATAAATTGAGTGGCATACTGATTTGTTTACGCCATGACTAAGTCCAAGAGCTCCACAGTCTAAAACAGCTCAAAAAACCCCAGTGCCGATCCGATCTGAGCTGTCTCAACCCGAACTCCAGACTGGGAGGTGAAAGGGGGAACTTCTGGTGCGGCTGAAGTTGGGGGCTGCCAATCAGGGTTTGCCAGCACCTCAGGGACTCTAGGGGCTCTATGGGCCTGTCTGTGTGGTGGCTGCGACGGGGGAACTAATGCACATGCCACTGTACCAGCTTCAACTGCCCTTCTGGTGCTCGCCACTTCACCATGTTCTACGGCAGTGCTGGTACTAGGTCCAGGATGGGCTGCGCTGCTGGTGTATGCCTCACCACGTAATCCGACAGCGCCAGCCCCACTCTGCTGCCCTTGAAGCGGATCCTGCACAACCTGCGGTCTAGCAACACAGGGCCGGGTATTCCCATCGTCCGAACTTTGGGTCAGACTGCCACTGCATTCTACAGGTTCTGACCCTCTGGATTCGTCAGATGAGGGTTCCCATTCCTCATCCGACTGGGTCAGAAGCCTGTAGGCCTCTTCAAAAGAATACCCCTTACTTGGAAATTGGGGGGTATTCACTGAGACTACCCAAGAAAAAAAGCAAGCCTGTCTTACAAATGGGAGGCTAGCAAAGTACTGGATGCCGCTGCGATTGATAAAAAATATCAAACCAAATTTTTTTATCGCCGCAGCACTTGTAAAGTGATTGTGCAGTGATAAAAAAATAAATAAAAAATTTGTCACTGCGGCAGGGCGGGCGTGGGTGAATGCACGTGTGGGCGACCGATCAGGCCTGATCGGGCAAACACTGCGTTTTGGGTGGAGGGCGAGCTAAGGTGATCACTTACAGATACTATAAAAGTACCAATGCTGATTAGCGATACGCTAATCAGCAAATCAGTGACTGCGGTGCGGTGGGCTGGGCGCTAACCGACGCTAACTACCTAACAAAGGGGCCTAAACTAACCTAAAACCTAACCGTCAATACTAGTGGAAAAAAAAAAGTGACAGTTTACACTGATCACTTTTTTCCCTTTCACTAGTGATTGACAGGGGTGATCAAGGAGTTAATTGGGGTGATGGGGGGGGGTGATCTGGGGCTAAATGTGTGGTGTTTGTGCACTTACAGTGATCTGTGCTCCTCTGCTGGGACCAACCGACGAAAAGGACCAGCAGAGGAGCAGAGAAGACATTTAACACATTATATTTATAAATATAATGGGTTAACTGGCTTGTTTTTTTGAAAATCACCAGCCTGCCAGTGATGATCATTGGCTGGCAGGCTGGTGACGAACTCCTCCTGCGACTTTTGCGCATTCGCGGGCCGGTTATGCGCGTCATTTCACGTCTCGTGAGATGATGCGCCCGAGCGCCAAGGAGGAATGAATCGACCGCCTCAGGACCGCAATCCTGCGTTAGGCAGTCCGGAGGCGATTAATGTTTGTATATCTGTGGCTGTTACACTGAATTGTAGAATTGTTTGGCATAATTAATACGGGAACTACAGTGTAGAAAGGAGGTGCTTGTAGTTCTGTGCCAAAAGTATTGGGACAACTCCTAGAAATTAATACCAGTGTTTTGTTTTCTTGTGCAATAGAAAGTATTTTTAAAGAAGTTGCAAAGACGCAGATTTATTGGCTTGGCGTGAATTCATTTGTTAAGAGAACAATATATGAAAGGAACATGCGTTTGTTGTCTCTAGTGCGCCTTATCAGCCACTGGAGATAATGACGTTGTCCTGTAAATAAACATGCATGAGGATCATAGTAACTTTATCTGGCATTGATCACTGAGCAACGCTGGATAAAGTGAACTCCAGTGGTTATAGGATACATGTGTTTGTTAGCTGGCTATGTTATTCTAAATGATGGTGTCTTGTCTTCCTATGTCATCACTTCCTGTATGTCATCACTTCCTGCATCCTTGTTACATGAAGTAAGTGGTCGGGTGATGGGCCAGCCCCTTTTCTATAGTTACACCTTTTGTGAGTAAACAATAAAAGTGTACAGACTGGGCGGGGCCAAGGCAGTTGCTCAGCAGAACTCAACATGAAAACACCTTTTTCTGACTGCGGTTGAGAGATTTGCCTGTCCTTACACAAAGACATTTGAGAGTGGATTTCTAATATTAATATTTCTACAACAGTTATGCACATGGGAAGGAATAATGTACAGAGTAAATGGTAAAACACTTGGTAACACTGACATAGAAAAGGACTTAGGAATTTTAATGGACAGCAACCTTAACTATACAGCTTCTGACAAGGCCAATAAGATTATGGAGAGCATCAAAAGGGGCAGAAATGTACGTGATGAGAACATAGTCCTGCCCCTTTACAAATGACTATTCAGACTGCACATGGTGTATTATTCTAGGGACTGTAAACAAGACAGACATAGCAGAATTGGAGAGGGTTCAAAGAATGGCAATTAAAGTAATAACTGGAACTGGACTACAGTACCCAGAAAGATCAAAATTAGGATTATTCCGTTCAAAAAAAGACCACTGAGGGGGATATCTAATAATTATGCATACATTTAAAATGGGTCAGTACAGAGATAGAAACATAGAATGTGTCGGCAGATAAGAACCATTTGGCCATCTAGTCTGCCCCATATACTGAATACTATGAATAGCCTCTGGCCCTATTTTATATGAAGGATGGCCTTATACTTATCCCATGCATGCTTAAACTCCTTCACTGTATTTGCAGCTGCCACTTCTGCATGAAGGCTATTCCATGCATCCAATACTCTCTCAGTAAAGTAATACTTCCTGATATTACTTTTAAACCTTTGCCCCTCTAATTTAAAACTATGTCCTCTTGTAGCAGTTGTTCTTCTTTTAAATATTTTCTCCTTTTTTACCTTGTTGATTCTCTTTATGCATTTAAAAGTTTCTATCATATCCCCTCTGTCTCGTCTTTCTTTCAAGCTATACATGTTAAGGTCCTTTAATCTTTCCTGGTAAGTTTTATCCTGCAATCCATGTACTAGTTTAGTAGCTCTTCTCTGAACTCTCTCCAAAGTATTAATATCCTTCTGGAGATATGGTCTCCAGTACTGCGTACAATACTCCAAATGAGGTCTCACTTGTGCTCTGTAGATTGGCATTAGCACCTTCCTCTTTATACTGTTAATGCCTCTCCCTATACACCCAAGCATTCTGCTAGCATTTCCTGCTGCTCAATGACATTGTCTGCCTACCTTTAAGTCTTCTGAAATAATGACCCCTAAATCCCTTTCCTCAGATACTGAGGTTAGGACTGTATCACTGATTTTATATTCTGATCTTGAGTTTTTACACTCCAGGTGCATTATCTTGCACTTATCAACATTACATTTTAGTTGCCAGATTTTGGACCATTCTTCTAGTTTTCCTAAATCCTTTTACATTTGGTGTATCCCTCCAGGAACATCAACCCTGTTACAAATCTTTGTCATCATCATCTCCCATCATCTATTAATACCCAGAACTGTGACCAGATGAGGGGACACCCTCTGTGTAGTGATGTCGCGAACATAAAATTTTCTGTTCGCGAACAGCGAACGCGAATTCCCTTTCGGTGCAGCGGCGTGATGACGTGATGTGAGCGACGCGTCTCGCTCTCCCTCCTCGCTAGCCTCCTCCCTCCAGGCTCCTGCTGAAGAGCTGATGCCCTGCTGAAACAGCTGATGCCCTGAACGCGGTAGCTCCCTGGCTCACTCTTGCTGCTGTCAGCTTACCTCCTTCTCTGCCGGCTGGGTTGCCGGCTGCTTTACTAGTTGCTGGCCGGTATCGCTGCCTGGGGGTTCGTCCTCTGATTTTCCTTTGTGGATTCTGTGGTCTTCTCCTCTGTTTGCTCCCGGCTCTCTGCCCTGGTGCGCAGCACTTGTCTGTAATCAGCTTCTCGGCTTGATGCAGCTGCCCTCTGCTGGCGGTTCTCGGGACTACAGGCATCTATGAAGCCTCTATTTTAAGGACCTGGGCTTTCATTTGCAGTCAGAGGCAGGTATTCGGACGGCTATTTTTGGAAATTTGAAGAAGATTCCCTGGCTCACCACCTGGCTTATTCAACCATCCGGGCGACTAGTAAGGATTCCGTGCACCCTCGTTTTTGGCCGGCTCCGGACTCTCTGCTAGGCGCGAGGTGCATACTGTGACTGCGGTCGTGCTGGACACGTGAGAACACTGTGACCTGTTGTTTGTGACTTTAATTTTTTATTTTTTTCTTCTTGCTTGTTTTTCGCTAAGTTCCTTGCTGTACCACAGTAAATATCCTTTTTTGGCTTTGCTCTTCCTCGTGGTGTCTGGAGAAGAAGTGATAGAAGGGCGATAAAGAAAGGGAAGGGAGACGAGAGGAGTGGAGAGGGGGGAAAAGAAAGAAGAAGGGGGGAAAAAGAAAAGAAAAAAAAAAGAGGGTGGGGGGAAGAAAATGGCCCCAAAACGACGGTCAGTGGACTCCTCCGCAGCAAAGATGGCGTCTAAGACCCCGGAGAATAAAATAGATAGGTTCCTGAAATCACCCCTCCCAAATGAAAAGAATATAGCTAAAACAAAAGTGACTGCGAATTTAAAAAAACCTGCGAAAATTCCCCAAACGGATGAACTATCCGATGACGGCTCAGTAGAGGCAGGTTATGAGGCTGGAGAGGAAAGTCTCTCCGCACAAACGCAAGCTGCACAAATGCGTACTGAATACGATCCTTCAGTTTTGACTAAAATCTTGTGCGCCGTGGAAAATAACGGCACCTTAGCGCAAGGGATGGCTACCCAACTGGGTTTAGTGCAGAGTGACATTGCCTTAATAAGAGAGGACCTTGTAAATATCCGGGAGCGAGTCCATAATGTTGAAAAAATAGCTGACTCCTTGCAAACCGACGTGGAAACGCTAAAATCTAAAACCGCGCTCCTGGCCTCAGATAATCAATCACTACAAAATAAGCTGGAGGATCTGGAAAACAGGGCAAGGCGAAATAATGTCCGTATAATTGGCTTTCCAGAAGGAGTCGAAGGCCGACAGCTAGAGGACCAACTTAAAGATGTGGTTCTGAACAATCTTGGCAGTGATTACTTTTTCTCGATGTTTCAAATAGAAAGAGCCCATCGAATACCAGGGGGGAAACCTACCCCAGGGAGGCCGCCGCGAGCAATTATAATGAAATTATTACTGTCTGCTGATAGAGATATGACATTGAAGAGAGCAAGAGAATGCACACCTATTGAATATCAGGGCACCAAATTGCTCTTTTTTCCAGACTTTGCTCGGCAGACCCAGGAAACAAGAAGAAATTTTAGAGAGATTAAAAAACGTCTGGCGTCTAAGGACATTAAATACTCGCTACAGTATCCAGTGAAACTAAGAGTGATCCATAAGGGAACTGTCCACTTTTTTGAAAAACCACAACAAGCGTTAGAGTGGATGGAGCAAATGGGCATATGAAACTGCGTAATATTATTACGGAAGGGAGGAGGGGCTAGGGTAGGGGAGAACGGCCGGGGGTTTAGAGGTTCGCTGACTAGATCGGGCGGATCAATGGAGAGGGGAGAGGGGAGGGGGGAATTCACCTTGCAGGTTTGGGGATGATTTTTTTTTTTTTTTTTTTCTCTCTTTTTTTTCTGTCTTTCTCTTGCTACAGTGAAGGATGCCCACTAGGATTGTAACTTGGAATATCAGAGGGCTTGGGGAAAGGGTCAAAAGGCAAGCTATTATGGATGCACTTAAAAGATATCTTCCAGCAATTATTTGTATGGTAGAAACCCATCTTACTAAAGAAACCGTGTCCCGCTTGACAACGGGATGGTATTCTCAATCTTATCACTCTACTTTTAGCAGCTCCTCTAGGGGCGTCTCAGTTTTGATCCATAATTCTGTGGACTTTACCCTTATCAAATCCTATATAGATGACCAGGGCAGATTTATCTTTTTGCATGGTAAGCTGCATGGCCATAGCTACATCCTTGCTTTCTTTTATATACCTCCGCCCTTCTCAATGTATCCACTGGTCCAGCTAACACTTTTTTTTGAAGGGAGATCAGAATGCCGGCTAGTTCTGATGGGGGACTTCAATGCAGTGATGGACCCCAATAAAGATAGATTCACATTAGATGCAGAACGCGCGAGGAATTTATGTACCTCCCCGTTGCCACAATTCTGCCAGGAGGTTGGACTGGTGGATATATGGGAACATCTTGGCGGAGGTAAGCGAGTATATTCCTGTGTTAGCAGGGGTGGTAGAGCAATGTCTAGAATTGATTTAGCATTTACTAATGAAGATAATCTGTGCAACATCCGTAAGATACGATATGGGGTAAGAACAGTCTCGGACCACTCACCCGTACTGGTTGAGGTTTGCACGGGGAAGAACAAGGACAATAGGGGGCTAGGATTCAAGTTGAATCCATATTGGTTTTCTATTATGGATAATCTTCAGCCCACTAAATCATTGATATCCTCCTTTTGGGAGGTGAATCGCCCCTCTGCTAACATCAATATAGTATGGGATGCCCTGAAAGCATATCTGAGGGGGGTCTTTATAAGTGAGATTGCTGCAGTAAAGAGAACATTAAAAAAAAAAAGAGGAGGAACTGACCAAGGCTGTTGCACGTACAACTGAGCAATTTACCGGTCAACCTACTGAGCATAATAGGGAGGAGATGCAGAAGGCCAGCTGCTCCTTGGATAAATACATAACAGAGAAAGCAAATCATAGAGTATTCTTCAAGGGTTTAAAATATTTTTCGGAGTCTGGACGCCCGGGTAGGCTTTTAGCTAGGATAATTTCACAACAAGACAAAAAAAAAATCAATCTATTGTCTCGATCCGCAATACAGCGGGGGAAATTATAACAGATCCAGAAGGAATTAGGGACACCTTTCTACAATATTTTACCCAGATATACAGTCCCTCTTCTGGCTTGCCACCCGACCTGGCGACGCGGTTCCTGGAAAGGATCTCACTCCCCATTTTAAACGAAGCCCAAATAGAATATCTGGAAGAGGAGTTATCCCTTTCGGAACTTCAGGAGGCTTTGGGATCTGTCTCGGGGAATTCGTCGCCGGGGATGGATGGCCTTCCATATGAGGTTTACCGCAAGTACAGTGATGTGATTCTCCCCCAGCTGTTAGAGGTCTTTTCTCAGGCAATACAGGGAGGGAGCTTACCATGCACTATGATGGAGGCTCTTATTGTTTTAATTCCTAAAAAGGATAAGGACCCGATAGAAATGAGCTCCTATAGACCAATCTCGTTACTAAACACAGATGCCAAGCTACTATCTAAAGTTTTGGCTAGGAGGCTTTCACGGGTTATATCCACTATTATCCACCCAGACCAAAATGGCTTTATGCCAAAAAGGGGCACCCATCATAATTTGCATAGGCTATTTATGAATATTCAGTCTCCGGGGCGTGGTGCCCGCTCCATCCTGTCGCTGGATGCCACCAAAGCCTTCGACAGGGTGGAGTGGACCTTTCTCTGGGAGGTGATGAAAAAAATGGGCTTTGGCCCTAGATTTATGGCGATGGTTCAGCTATTATATAGTTCCCCAGCTGCTAGGCTCAGGATTAATGATACGATCACAGAGAGCTTCACCCTAGGAAGAGGCACCCGTCAAGGCTGTCCTCTCTCCCCCCTTCTTTTCAATATTTATATTGAACCCTTAGCAGCCAGTATAAGGCAGGATTTGCAGGTGGCCGGCTTTGGTATAATGGGGAAGCATGACCGTGTATATCTCTATGCAGATGACATCTTGGTCTTTCTTCAGCAAACAGAAACTACTCTCCCTCGTATAATGGATTTGGTTGGTTTTTTTTCTGCTCCGTCTGGCCTGGAGATCAATTGGGAGAAGACTGTTCTCCTCCCTATAGACCAGCTGCGAGGTGACTGGGATAACCAGTTAACAGTCTCTGAATCAATAAAGTACCTGGGGATTTCAGTTTCTGCCAAACCTCAGGAATATTTACAACTTAACTTGATTCCCCTGCTGATTAAGCTGAGGGCTAAAATCAAGATATGGCAAAAAATTCTGCGCACAAGAGCTGATAGAATTTCTTTAATAAAAATGGTAGTACTGCCCCAGGTTCTTTATGTCCTGCGCAACTCGCCTGTATGGATCGCAGATAAGTATTTTAGACTAATTGAGCGGATGCTTAACGACCTACTATGGGGGAGGAAGCGTGTTAGATTGAAGGCGCTCTATTTCTCTATGCCTTATAATCAGGGAGGCCTTAACCTCCCTTATTTTAGGGGTTACTTTATGGCCTCTCAACTCTGCCTTTTTAGTGACTGGGAAAATAGCCATTTCTGCAATAAAGTGGTGAAAGACTCAGGCTTTACGGATTTCTTTACTGTATTGGAGTCCGACTATCTATTAAATATACAGACCGGGTATACACTTTTCTGCAGAATGGCTATAAAGACCTGGCGGGTCATTAGGAGTTGGTGTGGAGTTAAGGCATCACTTATTTGCACCCCATTGTGGCATAATCCAAAGCTCGTGAATTTAAGCGATCTGAATTGTTGCCAGTATTGGAGGACTAAGAAGGTTCAGTATTTACATCAGGTGGTTAGTGGTGGACAAATTCTGTCCTCGATGGAAATAGGGCACAGAGCAAATTTGGATGAGGTGGCCTGGTACGCATATTTCCAATTGAGGTCTGCACTTTCTAGCACTTTGAATAGTCACCTTCTTCTTATAGATACTCCTGAATTCCTACACGATTTTATTATTAAGAAAGCTGCCACGAAAATTAAAATATCACATTGTTATAGACACTTAATGAAACATTTTTTTCGGGGTCTTCTTTCTCCAGGACAGAAGTCCTGGTCTTTGTTACTTTCAGAGGTGGGTCCCCCAGACTGGGAGAATATAGGGGATAGTTTAAAATATGTTTCACATAATTTTAATCACACTGTTGTACAATTTAACATTTTGCACAAAATATATGTGACACCTATGTGGCTATATAGAAGAGGACTTAGAGCCTCCTCTGATTGCCCACGTTGTGGCGACTCCGAGGCAGACCACTTACACCTGTTTTGGGATTGCCCCAATGGTGGGTAGTTACTGGAGATCGGTCCAGACCACCTTGGCTTGTAAACTTAACATTGTTGTCCCTCTGTCTCCCAGGATATGGGTCTTGGGAGACCTATCGGAGGTTAATTATCAGCTCATAAAACGTCAATTATTGACCAAGGTTATGTTCCTGGCTAGGCTTCTTGTCGCTAGACTATGGTTTAGCTCCTCCGCTCCAGACTGCAGCAACTGGCTGGCTCTGGTCGAGAAAGTGAAAAGCTATGAGAAGATTCTGCACAAACAAAGAGGATCTTATCTAAAATGGGGTAAACTGTGGGAAGAGTGGGACATGGTTTAATTAATTTGGAACTTTCCTTTTTTATTATATACTTTTTTTTTTTTTTTTTCTTTTCCTGCAAGGTTGGGAGGGGGGGGGGGGATAGGTGGGGTGGGTTGGGGATGATTTCAGAATTTATAATATTATAAATGTTATGCGGATATGTATTTTTGCATTATAAATAAAATATGGAAAAAAAAAATATAAAAATAAAAATCAAAATATCTGTAAAACCTCTCTCTCACCATCTCTCAAATTCTACCCAAATGAATTTAAAGAATTTAATTTAAAACATTTGGGTTGAATATCTATTCTAACAAATCAGTTCTCTCAAGTCTAGTTTAAAACTCTTCTCATTCTGAGTCTTATTGAATGACAATTCTACCTGTATACCCATATATACGAGGAAGGAGGTCACTGATAGTGGCCAAGTGGGTGGTCCTGAGATCGGAGCACAATTTTAAATAAATTGCACATTTATGTTAATCGTTTCACATTAAAAATTTCTCAATCTGCTCCTCAACCTCAGACCTATTAAAATCTCTGTAAACCAGTATAGTGTGGAATGTTAGACAATACTGTATAATACATACTGGAAATGAAAAAACAAAAACAAAAAAAAACAGCGAACGCGAATTTCCTTAAATGTTTGTGAACTTGCGAACCGCAATAGACTTCAATAGGAAGGCAAATTCTAGAACCCACAGGGACTCTTTCTGGCCACAATAGTGATGGAAAAGTTATTTCAAGGGGACTAACACCTGGACTGTGGAATGCCGGAGGGGGATCCATGGCAAAACTCCCATGAAAAATTAAGTAGTTGACGCAGAGTGTGGCAAGTTGAAATCGCAATGCGATTAATATAACCTGCATTAATTGCATCGCGATTGCAACTTTCTCAAATCCGACAGTACATTCTAGCATAGAGCCGTTCCCATGGTGATGGGGACGCTCCATGAGCATGGAAGTCGGCAAAAGCTCTATAAATCGCATTGCGATTTCAACTTAGAACTTGAATTAATCGCATTGCAATTTCAACTTAGAGCTTCTGCTGACTTCCGTGCTCATGGAGCGTCCCCATCACCAATGGGAACGGCTCCATGCTAGAATGTACTGTCGGATTTGAGAAAATTGAAATCACAATGTGATTAATTCATGTTCTATAAATCGCATTGCGATTTCAACTTAGAGCTGCTGGGTTCCTAATGGTTGTATTCATAGAATATAACGAAGATTGAGAATATAGTGCTATATTCGTTATATTCGTCAATTCTAGCAATACAACCATAGGGAACTTAGCTCTAAGTTGAATTCGCAATGTGATTAATGTAACCTGCATTAATCGCATTGCGGTTACAACTTAGATCTGAGTTCCTAATGGTTGTATTGCTAGAATTGACAACGAATATAGCACTATATTCTCATTCTAGCAAAATAACCATTAGGAACCCAGCTCTAAGTTGTAATTGCAATGCGATTAATATAACCTGTACACTGCAGCTTCAGAATTAATCTAAGATGGATGCTGTCCTTGCTTTTTTAGAGGCGGTGGGAGGGTCTGGGGGGGAGGGTATGCCGATTGGCTGGAATGTGTCTGCTCACTGTGAGGTACAGGGTCAAAGTTTGCTCAATAATGATGTAGAGGAGGCGAACCGAACATCGCATATGTTCGCCCGCCGCGGCGAACGCGAACATGCGATATTCACCGGGAACTGTTCGCCGGCGAATAGTTTGGGCCATCTCTACCTCTGTGTCTAAAGGAAAATAGGTTTCTACACAAACATAGAACAGGATTCTTTACTGTAAGAGCAGTGCAACTATGGAATTCTCTGTCAGAAATGGTGGGGATGGTGAACTCACTAAAAGAGGGGCCTGGATGTATTTCTGGGGTGTAATAATATTATAGGTTATAGTTATTAGCTTTCTGGAGAAGATCCGTTGATCCAGGGAGTTATTCTCATTGCCTGTTTCAAGTCAGGAAGGAATTTAGTAACATAGTACCGGTATATAATTTCTTCCCTTAAAATGAGGAAAACTAGCTTCTACCTTGTGTTTTTTTTTTTGCCTTCCTTTGGATCAACTTGCAGGATAACAGGCTGAACTGAATATATGTCTTTTTCAGCCATGTTACTTTCTTGTTAATTTGTATCAGACTCCTGTGAGGCGGTGACAGGAGTTATTTATGAGGGGAGAAATGTGTCACCCAGAATGTTGCAGGAAGTATTCGAAAGGAGCTTGCTTATACCAGGAATGTGTCACCAAGGTGTCTCGCCTTGGTGAAGTAAAAGCCCTAGTCCAGGTGTCCACTAAAGTAGTTGGGGGACACCATATAGATAGTGTAGCTGGTTCAGCTAGTTCAGGGCGGGCTTTTACTGGGAACAGGTAATGTGTTGGGTGGGTGCCTGTTCCCCAGGTTCCAGTCTGGGACTTGAGGCATGCTCATGTCCAGGGATACTTTTTAATCCTGCTACTGGATCTTAGGTGTGTCTCAGTCTGGAGGAAAGGCAGACAGAGTGAGGTAACACTGTCAGAGTGTGCTACGACTGCTGGACCTGGCTGCGATCCGGATGTACTGGCTGTACTGATTAGAGATGTCGCAAATATAAAATTTTCCGTTCGCAAGCGTCGAACGCAAATTTTTGCTAATGTTTGCAAACCGGGCGAACCGCCATTGACTTCAATAGGCAGGTGAATTTTAAAACCCACAGGGACTCTTTCTAGCCAAAGTAGTGAGGGTCTAACACCTGGACTGTGGCATGCCGGAGGGGGATTCATGGCAGAGTTGGTGGCGGAGAATTCAAGAAAGTCATCCGGTATGCAGACATTAAATACAGCAGCGTGGGGACCATTTTGAGGCCAAGGCATGTCATCAGGCCTTTTGTTAGTCGAACGTATCCCCCACTGTCAGTCCTTCGGGATCCATGCCTCATTCATCTTAACCCTTTTATGACCAAGGGTCATTGATGCCCCAGTGTCCAGGTCAAAATTTACAAATCTGACATGTGTCACTTTATGTGGTAATAGCTTTGGAACACTTATTTATCCAAGCCATTCTGAGATTGTTTTCTCGTGACATATTGTACTTCATGATAGTCATAAATTTGAGTCAATATATTTCACCTTTATTTATGAAAAAAATCCCAAATTTATAGCAAATATGAAAAATTCTCAATTTTCCAAATTTCTATTTCTCTGCTTCTAAAACAGTCATACCTAATAAAATATTTATTACTTAACATTTCCCATAAGTCTACTTTATGTTGGCATCATTTTTGAAATTTCATTTCATTTTTTTTTAGGACGTTAGAAGGCTTAGAAGTTTAGAAGCAATTCTTAAAATTTTTAAGAATATTTCCAAATCCCACTTTTTAAGGACCAGTTCAGGTCTGAAGTCACTTTGTGAGGCTTACATAGTGGAAACCGTCCATAAATTACTCAATTGCATCACTAATTTCATCCAAATGATGTGTAAATAACTCCTCTGACGGATGAAGTGAAGCGGCTGTGGTGGTAGTGGTGGTGGCGGCGGGCGGGAGAGTGGTAAATTGAGAGCAGGTGACTGAAGCTGAGCTGGAGGTGGATGGTGCGTCAAGGTTCTTTGTTTCAGTCTTAGCTTCCATATTAACAGGCAAATAACACTATCAATTGCCTTAATGACATCATCATTAACCCACACCGGGAATTCGACAGAATATGCAAAAGTTGCGGCAGGATGACTATGTTGACCAATGCCAACCTATCGGCTATACTGAGGTAATTTAATAAATATATTTTATCAGCTAATACTGGAACGACATTATGAGATATATTCAGACATGTGAATTCTAATAAATAGAGCCAATGTTTAACCCCTTAGGGACCGGGCTTATTTTCACCTTAAAGAGGACCTTTCACCAGAATTAAACTTCTAAAGTAACTATACAGGCATGTAGAGCGGCGCCCAGGGACCCCCCTGCACTTACTGTTATACCTGGGCGCCGCTCCTTTCTTCCGTAATTGCCTCCGGTATCTTTACAGTTAGGCTCCACCCAGGGGAACCTGCCGTCGGCTCATTCTCCCATGCTGTAGCGCTGGCCAATCACAACGCTCAGCTCATAGCCTGAGAGAGAGCTGAGCGCTGTGATTGGCCAGCGCTGCAGCATGGGAGAAGGAGGCGCCGGCAGGTTCCCCTGGGTGGAGCCTAACTGTAAAGATACCGGAGGCAATTACGGGAGAACGGAGCGGCGCCCAGGTATAACAGTAAGTGCAGGGGTGTCCCTGGGCGCCGCTCTACATGCCTGTATAGTTACTTTAGAAGTTTAATTCTGGTGAAAGGTCCTCTTTAAGGACCAGGCTATTTTTTGCAAATCTGACCAGTGTCCATTTATGTGGTGATAACTTTAAAATACTTTGACTTATCCAGGCCATTCTGAAATTGTTTTTTCGTCACATATTGTACTTCATGACACTGGTAAAATGGAGTAAAAAAAATAATTTTTATTTATAAAAAAAATACCAAATATGCCCAAAATTTGAAAACATTTGCAAATTTCCAAGTTTCAATTTCTATAATACATAGTAATACCTACAAAAATAGTTATTACTTTACATTCCCCATATGTCTACTTCATGTTTGGATCATTCTGGGAATGACATTTTATTTTTGGGGGATGTTACAAGGCTTAGACGTTTAGAAGCAAATCTTGAAACCCACTTTTCAGGGACCAGTTCAGGTCTGAAGTCACTTGGTGAGGCTTACATAATAGAAACCAAATCACCAAAAATGACCCCATTCTAGGAACTACACCCCTCAAGGTATTATTCAAAACTGATTTTTACAAACTTTGTTAACCCTTTAGGTGTTCCACAAGAATTAATGCAAAATAGAGATACAATTTAAAAATTTCACATTTTGGGCAGATTTTCCATTTTAATCATTTTTTTTCCAGTTCCAAAGCAAGGGTTAACAGCCAAACAAAACTCAATATTTATGGCTCTGATTCTGTAGTTTACAGAAACACCCCATATGTGGTCGTAAACTGCTGTAAGGGCACACGGCAGGGCGCTGAAGGAAAGGAATGCCATACGTTTTTTGGAAGGCAGATTTAGCTGGACTGTTTTTTGACACCATGTTGCATTTGAAGCCCCCCTGATGCACCCCTAGAGTAGAAACTCCCAAGAATTGACCCCATTTTAGAAACTCCGGGATAGGGTGGCAGTTTTGTTGGAACTATTATAGGGTACATATGATTTTTGGTTGCTCTATATTACACTTTTTGTGAGGCAAGGTAACAAGAATTAGCTGTTTTGGCACCGTTTAAATTTTTTGCTATTTACAACATTCATTTGACAGGTTAGATCATGTGGTATTTTTATAGAGCAGGTGGTCACGGCGATACCTAATATGTATACTTTTTTTAAATTTATGTAAGTTTTACACAATGATTTCATTTTTGAAACAAAAAAAAAAAATCATGTTTTAGTGTTTCCATAGTCTGAGAGCCATATTTTTTTCAGTTTTTGGGCGATTATCTTGGGTAGGGTCTCATTTTTTGCGGGATGAGATGACGTTTTGATTGGCACAATTTTGGGGTGCGTGTGAATTTTCGATCGCTTGCTATTACACTTTTTGTGATGTAAGGTGACAAAAAAAATTGCTTATTTACCACAGTTTTTATTTTTTACGGTGTTTATCTGAGGGATTAGGTCATGTTTTTATAGAGTCGGTCAATACGGACCCGGCAATACCTAATATGTATACTTTTTATTTATTTACTTAAGTTTTACACAATAACAGCTTTTAAAAAAATAAAATATATATGATGTTTTAGTGTCTCCATATTCTGAGCCATAGTTATTCTTTTTTTTGGGCGATTGTCTCAGGTAGGGGCTCATTTTTTGCAGGATGAGGTGACAGATTAGTACTATTTTGGTGGGCACACGCTTTTTTGATCGCTTGCTGTTATACTTTTTGTGATGTAAGGTGACAAAAAAATTGTTTATTTAGCACACTTTCTATTTTTTACAGTGTTCATCTGAGAGGTTAGGTCATGTGATATGTTTATAGAGCTGGTGGATATGGACGTGGCGATACCTAAATGACGTTTTTGTTTATTTTTACTTGAACCTTTTTTTATTTAACTTTTTTTTTTAACTTAATTTTTTTGTCCCACTTTGGCACTACAACTTTTTGGGGTCTAATCCTTTACAATGCATTCCAATACTTCTGTATTGGAATGTATTGGCTGTATGAGTAATTCAGTGTGTATTACTCATACAGCTTCTGGCCTGTGAGATCCAGGGGGCTGGATCTCACAGGCATCACGCTGCCTTCCATGCCATCGGGTCCCCCCTACAGCCCCACGAGGACCCGATGGCACCGCCGCACCATAAAAAGCCGACGCGCGGGGGGGGGGGGGGTGATGTCACGCGACCCCCTGCGCATTGACCCAAGGTGCCTGCTCAATGATTTGAGCAGGCCCCTTTTCCGATCACCGCCCGCCGGGCGGCGGTGATCGGAAATACACATAACATACCGGTAAGTCATGTGTCCGGAACAGGTTAAAATTGCCCCCTGGCTGAGCCAAATGTAAATAAATGGAGTATCAAATCTTTTTTTTTACACAATAAAAACACAGAGCTATGGGGACTGGGTATTGCGGATGTGCTAGCGGCCATCTAGCAACCCATGTCCTCAGCTCTATACACAAAATCCCGGTGACAGGTTTTCTTTAAACATGTATTCTTCTTTTCCATACATGCATGAGCCAGATATAAAGCAGTAGCTATGATGCCATCTGTAGAGCAGCTAGGACGATGTGCAAACTGCAGGGGTCCATGAAGAGTGGCAGCATGTTCTACATATGCCTCATGACAAGCCTCTTGAAGCACTTCATGAAGATAGACGTGGGTGCAACAGGACGGTGGGTCATTGAGACAAAACACTGGAGACTTCTTTGGGACACGCATGATGGTAGTCACTTTGAAGTATAAACATAATGACTTAAAACCATTGTGCAAAGTAAGCACTTTTCAAATGTTACCAAAACTGTGTAATTCCTCAGCACTGACAACACTGCTCAGGGAGGTGTTAAACATGTCCGTAAGAACATCCGTTAGTTGTTCTGCACACTTTGACTTGCATTACACCCTGGAATTGAAAGTATTCTTGTTGTGTAACATTATCCCCTATCAACATGAAAGGGGATAACAATTATCTTATCTTAAATGTACCTAGCTTTTTTTTTTACTTTTTCAATTTCCATTGGGTTCCGTATTGCTCTATTTAGCTGGTGTAAAATAATCTGCAGAAAAGAAGAACTTTTTCTCCTCTTCTTCAGAAGATGAATCAATATGTTCTCCCTCTTCTCTATCAGAAAATTCAGCATAGGACAAGTCTTCAGAATCAGAGGAAGACTGCTCTCTGCAGTAAGACCAGACATAGCAGACTGGATATCCTCCTTTACCAAAGATCTAATGTAGTTCATAAACACCGGGGATTCTTCCTGCACAAATTTTGATGTGCACGAAGGACATATGGGTTTTTTGTATGATGGATCCTGTTTCTTATTGCAAACAGCGCATTTATCTGAACCGCTTTTTTCTTTAGGCACCGCATCTTTGTCTCCCTATAAGAGAGCAAAAGATACTTAACCAAATGGCACAATATTTTAAGCCAAGTAAATAAATAAAAGAAAATATACAGTACACCTCAGGAAAAAAAGTGCGACTGGAGCTGTGACTTGGACCTGCATTCAATGGACTGTGGTATATATCTCGGCACCTCCTGGGACTACCACTGCATGAATTCTGCATGCAACTCTTCCAAGTGTTAACTCACACTGAGGAGGAAGCTTCTCTCATCCGGCTTATATGCCGTCTTCCCATCTTGTGCTGATGGCGTGTGAAGTCACCGGAAGTGACGATTCCCACCACCAGAAGTAACATCACCAATATGGCACCCTCCATTTCTATATCACACTAAGGGCACCACACTCTCTGGCTGGAGCCGTCTCCCTTAACTGAATGCTGCACCAGAAGCGACCACCAACATGGCGCTTTCCATGGCGCTCAGCGTATATGCACTGTGCCGAAACCACTTCCAGAAGCCACTGATACTGTGGGAAAGGAGAGATTACACATGCCTCTGTTTCGCAAACCTTAGGCAGAGACCAGCCGAAGAAGGTTGGGAACAATGGGCATTGCCTACTTCCTTTGCCCACCCACAATTCCAGGGCCTCAGCCCTGACACTCTCTGTATCTTCCCCACTGAACAGGGGCAGGTAAAAAACAAAGAAGGGGGAAGTGGGGAAGGGAAATTTAACCTCTCTGCATGGTTTTCCTGTCCCTGATAGGGGCAGGGCCAACTCATGGGTGCCGTAGTGGAGATGACTGGGGGAAGTTATAGGGGTTTTCCGAGACTTAAAATACTGATGAACTATCCTCTAGATACTGTAGGTCATCAGTATCTGATCAGTGGGGATCCAACACCCGTGATCCCTGCTGATCAGCTTTTCGAGAAGGCAGCGGTACTCACATAGCACCGAGGCCTTCTCACTGATTTCTCTAGGCTGAGTGACGACACACGTTCAACGGTCACATGGCCTAGGTGCAGATCAGCCTCACACAAGTGAATGGTGCTGAGCTTAAATACATATTTATATAATTTATATAAAATTTATATAAATTATATAAAACTATATAATTTAAAATGCTGTGCTGGGTCAGCATGGAGAAGGCCGCGGTGCTCACAGGGGAGCCGGTGACTTTTAAGGCAGCTGATCAGCGGGGCTCCTGGGTGTCAGACCTCCACCGATCAGATATCGATATCAATATTTAAATCTCGACAAACCCTTTAATTGCTTCTGCCAGACTTTATTTAAGGGGTTGATTGCAAAGGACGCATATGCAATCACAACTATTCAGCTTTTATTTTTGAAACAAGGCATTTTTTAATTTCACTGTAACAATTTAAAGAGGACCTCTCATGGTTTTGTATTAATGTAGATAAATACCTTTACTTGCGGGGTAATCTGCCTGATTTTTTTAAAATATCGCTCCTGCGCCCCGCTGCCCCCCCCCGTAGTTTTTGTGCTAATACTGAGCATCGGTAAAGGGAGGAGGAGACGCCAGGGTTTCTCAATGGGCTTCTCCTTCTCCCTGGCTGTGCCACGATCCAATTGCAGTGGAGAGTGTCACAGCCAGGGAGAAGGTGAGTTTTTTCTTCCTGGCTGTGATGCTCTCCGCAAAAAAATCTAGACAGAATATATGTTCAGTTTTAAAGGAACATAAAATCTTGGATGTAACAGTGCTAATCTAAAGTAGTCAAAATAATTGAGTGGCTGTTTTTAGAGTGGAAGAAAATTGAAAACATACAGGGGTCGTCCTGGTTGGATTCAAAACCACAAAATCATTGCCGCTTTATAAAACTTTACAATCATGACTGTAACTGTTAATTTGTAATATAAATGAGAGTGCAATTACCTAAATAAATAGTCCTTATCATGGCTGCGGCAACCGTAAAATAACCATGTATCTCCAAATATACATTCCTTCTTCTGTTGACGTTGTATTTCTCTAAATGAAAAAACAAACATAAATAGGAGAACAAAAGGCAAATGGGTTAACTAGGACACATACATGCAGATCACTGTTACTAATTTACTTTATTGGTATTATTATTAAAGTGCCATCAATTCCACGGTGCTATACATATGAAAAAACAAACAAACATTGCAATAAGCATGAACAAGACAAGTTACAAACTGGTATAGAAGGAGAGATGACCCTGCCCGCAAAGCATCGTATATAGAGTTGAGCGGACACCTAGATGTTCAGGTTCGGATGAACTTGAAAAAAAAAAATCGGGTTCGAGACCCGAACCCCATTGAAGTCAATGGGGACCCAAACTTTTGAGCACTAAAATGGCTGTAAAAATGTCATGGAAAGAGGGCTGCCAAAGGCAACAAAATGTACTTAAGAGCATGGCAAATGCTCTGCAAACAAATGTGGATAGGGAAATTAATTAAAAAAACATAAATGACCTTAAAAATTTTTTAATTAGGAATGATGTAGGAGGAAGAGGTTGAGGAGGCGGTGAATGGGTGGATGTGGCCGTGTAGGCTCACGTGGCGGTCTAGGTGGAAGCGGCGGCGAAGGAGGAATAGGTAGCCAAAACAGATGCGTTATTTTGCATTTTTACATAGGGGGATCCCCCCAAATACTGGGACATATAAAAAAAAAAAAAAAAAGTAATAAGTGCACTTGAGTACAAGGATGGATGGTTAAGGCTGTTAGAACTGTCTATTCTGCACAAAGTACAGACAAGTCTTGTCGGATCCAGGCCTGGTTCATTTTAATGAATGTGAGCTTGTCCACGTTGGCTGTGGACAGGCGGCTGCGTCTGTCTGTAATGACACCTCCTGCTGTGCTAACTACACGTTCAGAGAGTACACTGGCTGCAGGGCAGGCCAGCACCTCCAAGGCATACAGGGCAAGCTCTGGCCATGTGGACAATTTGGAGACCCAGAAGTTGAATGGGGCAGAACCATTAGTGAGCATGTGTAGGCGTGTGCACGGGTACTGTTCCACCATGCTGTTCAAATGCTGCCTCCTGCTTACACGCTCCATATCAGCAGTTGGGGCCGGTTGTTGCGGCGAGGTGACAAAGCTTTTCCCACATGTTGGCCATGCTAACCCTGCGACCTCCTCCCCTGCCTTCGCCTTGTGCTTCCACTTGTCCCCCGGCATCAGTCGGGAATGCTCTCAGGAGCGCGTCTGGAAACATAAGTTGTTGTGCGTCAGTGCATTCTATGTCTTCCACCCCTGGGGAAGGGCAAGGTGGATGCCCTTGGGAAACCCTGCTAGCAGAGTCTTCAAACAGCATAAGAGACTGCTTCATGACTTGAGGCTCAGACAGGTTTCCCGATATGCACAGGGGTGATGTGACAGACTGATGGGCATGGGTTTCAGGCACCACCTGTGCGCTTTCTGCAGAAGACTGGGTGGGAGATAATGTGAATGTGCTGGATCCACTGTCGGCCACCCAATTGACTAGCGCCTGTACCTGCTCAGACCTTACCGTGCTTAGAACGGCATTAGGCCCAACCAAATATTGCTGTAGATTCTGGCGGCTACTGGGGCCTGAGGTAGTAGGTTCAGTAGGATGTGTAGCAGTGGCAGAACTGCCAAGTCCTCTCCCTGCACCAGAGGCTCCACCAACACCACGACCTGGACTGTGTCCTTTATTAGATGTTTGACTCATAGTTAGCGTTCACAAAGCAAAGTAAAAAGTGGTTAAGTCTGTTAAAAATTATTAACCGCCAATAAAAACCATGATGTAGGGTATTGCACTAAAAAATATATATATTTTTTTCTATATGACAGCAGTATTTGTGGCCTAAATTTCACAGTAATTTATGCATGTCTAATCCCAGATGTGCAGCATATCAGAGGGTTTTTTCACCCCAGTAAGCACAAAGCCGTATTTCTGGCCTAAATGTGACACTCACTTATGCACGTCTAATCCCAGATGTGTAGTATAGCAGAGGGTTTTTTCACCCCAGTAAGCAAAAAGCCGAATTTGTGGCCTAAATTTCAGTCACTTATGCATGTCTAATCCCAGATTTGCAGTATATCAGAGGGTTTTTTCACCCCAGTAAGCACAAAGCCGTATTTCTGTCACCGCCAGACATCTGAGAAGCTCTGACAGACGTTCTTCAGAATCTCCTGCTTGAGGTTCTTTTGTTTTGCTTTTGTTTTGTCATCTCGTTTCCCTCTCTCAGCTGTCATCTAGTTGCACTGATTGCATCCCTTTAAATCCCCTCCCATACTGCATCACTTTGCAGTTTATACAACTTCCTGGAGTGTGTACATGCTGGATGCTACAACTGATGCTTTTACAGATAAGTCTGTTCATTTATTTGTGTTTTCCTGTTTGCTTGATCCTAGGTGACCCTGACTACCTCTGTATTAAGTGTAGGGAGCCGGTAGTGGAGCTCTGCAAGCTACGTGGCAATTAATAGCTATAAAACGGCGAATTCGGGTTATTTCTGCTGGAAAACGAGATACCCAGACTAAGGACCCCAACCGGAACCGATTGATACAATTTTCATCAGTTTCAGAGGTGGTTGGATGGTGCGGCCTACAGCACATCTAGAAGCGCCGGCCTAAATTTTGGCTCCTTGCCACATCTTGTAAGTAGGCTAATGGTGTCACCCCGCACCCCACACTAACACCGCATAGACCCATCAGCGGTTTGCCTACTTTGCACTAGATCGTGTTAGAGCTTTTGTAATCAAGCGGAATTTTCCCGCCCGCTTGGATCATCAGAACCTTGTGACGCACTCCGGACTCAGCGACCAGGCCACTACAGTACTGACAGCCACAAGCTTCCTAAAGACCAGACGGCAAAAAGCGAGTCTTTCTACACACCGTCAATTGGGAAAGAAAGCCGCCGATACTAGCGGGCACAAGAAGCTGTCAGTAATAATTCACCACCAGCCAAAAAAAAAGATCTAGCAGCAGTTAATCTACGGCCTGGAAGATAATCGGATAATCGCGATTAAGCTGTCAAGAATCGGAACATACCTGCTTTACAGAGGGAAGACGAATCGCCGCAATACCAAGCCACCGATGCCCTGACTGACAGTTCCGGAGGAGTCAGACATCTGATTCAAGCACCGGAGGCACTCCTGACTATCCATCAGCATTCCTGCAATTATCAAAGTCACCGCTCCGGAAAAGATCCCTCACCTAGAGCCTAAGACCTTCTGCTGGGGACACCGATCTTGCTGGTAAGCTCACTCAGTTAAACTCTTTAATCGGGCCCCAGACTGTGGTGAGAGCAGGGCTCAGGACTCCGTGCCTTAGCGCAGGTCTGTCCACATAAGAATCTGAAGGCTGCTGCCTGCAACCAAGTAGATCTCCTAACACTACTGTGGACCCATTAGCTGAAGAAATAGGTGTATTACCACCTTCTAACTAATCGCACAGCTGGAAAGCAGTGTCAGCCACCGGGCTGCAAGTAGGGGATAGAGGAAATAGCAAAGTGGTTTAGGCGCCCACACCTGCTTTACACTACATCACCTCTCCATTCAGGTGAAAACACAATTGACTCCCCCTGAGTTCACACTAATCTTCAATAGGCCAAGCCTAAATTTTTACAGATGTTCAGAGACCGACAAACCTGTCTCTTAAAGGGCCCCTGACCCAATTTTTCTCTCACGCTACAGTGACATTATTGCAAGCAAAATAGTTTACTGGAGCACTATGTTTTCATAATCTCTCATTGACTGGCCAATGAGGGCCAACAACAGCGAGTGATCCACAAAAGCTACACTGCCTGTCTTCAAGAATTATCGGGTCCATCCCTGTTTACTCACAGATATGGTCAAAATCGAACCAGGGAAATCTAGAACAACTTCCACTATAAAAGTATCAGGCTCCCTAGACTCTTGCATACAAAAACTTCAAGGGGCCTCTTCAACCAAACACATCCCTGCACAGATCCCTACAGAGGATAAAAAACGTGTCCATACATCACGTGACACCTCAGACATGGATAGCGATACAGAAGAATTCCAGGAGGATAGGGGCCTCCCAATCTCAAGAAACTTCCTGGGAAAAGCCCTCTCTAAGGCCTTAGAACCAGTGCTCAAAGAGTTACAAGACATAAAACAAGATGTCAGGAGCATTGGAAACAGAGTCGAACAACTAGAGAACGTCCAATCTCAAATTGTCTCCTACACTGAAGCAGCGACAAACTCATTCACCTCCTGCCAATCACATATGAATAAGATTGTAAACTGGATGGAGGATCAAGAAAATCGTGCTAGACGCAACAACTTACGGATCAAAGGAATCCCAGAGTCTTTCCTCCCAGAGACCCTCCCTGACACTGTTAAACAAATCTTCATGGCAATCTTAGGATATAACTACCCTCTGGAGATTTCCATTGAAAGAGCCCACAGATCCCTCAGAGCCAAACCTACACCAAAAGAACCCCCCAGGAACGTTATCTGTCGTCTGTTTCATTCCAAAGTTAGGGATGATATATTACGACTAGCTCGCACAAACCCTCCTAATCCACTAGAAGGCTCTGCAATATCTATTTTTCAAGATCTAGCAAGAGTCACACTTTCTAAAAGAAACATCCTGAGGCCTCTCACAGAAATCCTGCGGCGAAGAAACATCCCATACAAATGGCTTTTCCCCTTTGGCCTATCTCTCTCACATGAGAGTAAAATAAATATCTTTAGAAATCACATGGAGTTACCAGATCTCCTCACACATCTTAATATCTCGGACGTTGACATCCCAGATTGGTCCCCGATCCAGGACATCGCAAGTCTACCTATGATCCCCTCCTCCCACTCCTTGGGAATCAGCAGGATCAGAAAAAAGAAATAAAAACCGGAAGAGACAAGGGAAGATGACCCCCAGAAGAATCGAGATGGACCCGACCTGATGTCCATTAAAGCTGGGTGACAGGCTCATCTTGGGATTCACTAAGACATAACTATTTTTGTTCTCAATTGATTATTACTATATTGTTAGTGTTCCCTTTTGCGGAGGTGGGGACTGGGGAGGCCCCGATCTGGTGCGATATTATCCTTTCTGTTCCACACTTCTCAATTAATTTAGCCCAGGCATCTCGGTCCTTTATCAGGACAGAGCTTCCTGGTGCTCGGGTTCCTCCCTCCTCCCCTCCACCCCACTGCCTTTTCAGGCAGTTCATATAGTATATAGTATGCTACCTCTTAATAGTCACTCTGTCATATATACTACATGTCACTCTATTACTAGATGATATTGCCTGGTCACTGGGAAGGGGACCGGGATGAAGGGTTACCTCCGTCTCCCATTGTGTCGGTCCTGACACTTCCGCTCTTCTAATCCCAATATTCCTAATGACCAGGTGGATCCCCCACCGAGCCATCTTATAGGTCCTACTCCTCTCAGATTGAGGGCTCTGGGCCTCACAGGCGATACCAACATTCTCTATTTTTGTTTGTTTGTTCATCACTCACACAACAGTGCTTTTCTCAGCCATGACCCTCATGGCTATCAGTTTGCATGATTGTGAACTTTTGTTACCAGCTATGATATTTGTATCAGGCTTTGTTGATATTTGCATGTTCACAATGGTTCTAATCCCTTTCCACACCCATTCATCCCCCCCCCCCCCACCCACCTCTCCAACCCCCAAAGGTGCTGGGCACTTCCAACAAAACTTTCTTCAGACCACATTTTCTCCAAAGATTTAGTTTAAACTCACTTTCAAATGGCCAACATAAAATTTACCTCTTATAATGTCAGAGGTCTTAATGCAGCAGTAAAACGCAGTAAAATCCTACACGCTTTGAAAAAAGCCCACTCAGATATTATTTTCCTTCAAGAAATCCACTTTAGGGAAGAAAAGACACCGGCTCTGCGTGGGCACTTCTATGATAAATGGTACCATTCACACACTCCTACCAAAAATTCAAAGGGAGTAGCCATTGCTTTTTCGAAGCGGGTATCTTTTGACCTAGTCCTCCAACAAATAGACAAGGATGGCAGATTCTTGATCTTAATCGGAAAGCTAGAAGGTATACCAGTCACATTGGCTAATCTATACGCTCCAAATATAAAACAAGACCCTTGGCTACGCGACGTTCTTACACTGATAAATGGCATATCACAGTGTTTGTTAGTAGTTGGCGGGGACCTTAATCTAGCTCTAGACCCTTTGTTAGACACGTCCACTGGTAAGTCTGCTTTGTCCCACAGGGCAATCAACCATATAAAAAATTCCCTTCAACTTCTCTCCCTAAGAGACGCTTGGCGTTTTGATCACCCCACAGACCGAGATTACACCCTATATTCAACTCCGCATAACTCCTACCACAGAATAGACTATTTTTTCCTACAACAATCCTCACTTCCCAAACTCCGCTCTATAGACATCGGCGCTAGTGTTCATTTCGACCATTCCCCCATAGAAATGTCCTTGCTTATTACAAGCACTTCCCAGGCTAAACCTCCATGGAGGCTTAATGAAACATTATTATCAACCCCCTCGATACATAAAAAGATTAAGGCACGGTTAGAACTATCTTTTCAGCAAAACAGAGACCAAGGCACCTCAATCCCTTATGTTTGGGAAGCACATAAGGCTACTGTCAGAGGTGAATTCATATCAGCAGGTTCGTTCCACAAAAAGCAAAGAGACCAAAAAATATCATCACTATACTCCAAAATACTTAAACTAGAGAAGCTTCACAAAAAATCCCTTTCCACTCCCCATCTCCAGAAACTCACTGAAGCCCGTCTCCAACTCAAAGATACATTGAACGTATCTTCCACAAAAATATATATGTCAACCAGGCACGCTTTTTTTGCACACGGAGACAAATCTTCAAAACTAATGGTGTCCCTCATCAAACGTAAAAAAACCCATACCAACATCTCAGAGATCAGACAGGACTCAGGTAAACTCACATCAGCCCCTTCAGACATAGAGTCTGAATTTATACGATTTTACACATCCTTGTACCATCTCCCCTCAGAAGCTGGATGGCCAGAGTTCGCGCAAATCAGCCATCTCGGAATTCCTCTCACGACTTGACCTCCCCAAACTAAATCCCAAGTTTCATTCATCCCTACTTAAGCCTTTCTCTATAACTGAGGTCCGTACTGCGCTTAAAAAATGTCCTAAGAATAAGGCCCCAGGGCAAGATGGCCTACCTTGTTCCTATTATGATTCATTTTCCTCGGTTCTCCTCCCTCAACTAACGGACACGCTAAATTCGTATCTCTCGGGTTGAAATATACCCCAACAAGCTTTAGAGGCTTATATCACGCTTATTTACAAAGAGGGCAAAGATCCGTCCAACTGTGGTACTTATAGACCCATCTCGCTCCTAAACACAGATTTAAAATTATACGCAAACCTCTTGGCAAGCAGACTCAAACCTATAATCCCCGACTTGATCTCCCCCGAACGAGTTGGATTCGTGTCCGGAAGAGAGGGAAGGGATAATACCATGGGGATCCTCTCATTAATCCAAATTGTGTCACATAGTAAACAACCACTGGTATTACTTGGGACCGATGCAAAAAAGGCTTTTGATAGGGTGGATTGGCTCTTCATGAAGCAAGTTCTGTAACACTTCGGATTCCCCCAGGCCTTCATCGATGCGATCTTTGTCATTTACTCCAGTCCCACGGCCAGGCTAAGCATTAATAAGTCTCTCTCAGCCCCTTTCCACAAAAAGAACGGGACCCGCCAAGGCTGCCCACTTTCCCCAATCCTGTTTATACTATCATTGGAACCCCTATTGACGGCCATTAGATCACATCCAGACATTAGAGGTTACAGCGACGGTACCCGGTCACAAACTACGGCAGCATATGCCGATGACATTCTGCTAATATTGACCAACCCTACACCTCTGCTTTCCCCGCCCTCCAAACGTTACTTATGGACAGATCTCTAACTTTAAAATCAACACTACAAAATCGGAAGCTCTAGGTTTCAATCTACACAGCAAGGACGCAGAACTGCTCCAATCACGCTACCCATACCATTGGCCCAAAACCCACATCACATATCTAGGCCTAAAAATCAGTCCCACATGGAAAGATCTATATACCCTTAATTACGCCCCTATTTTACCGAAATTCAAATCAACCTTAGATTCCTGGGCCCTACCATTTTTATCATGGATGGGACGAAAAAATCTAATCAAATCTATCCTTCTCCCTAAATTACTATACCTTTTCCAAACTCTCCCCATTTCACTTCGCGCACAATTTTTTACAAATATCAGGAGACTGATTAGTAACTACCTTTGGCGAGGCAATAGACCTAGGTTGAGCCACAACTTGGTAGTTCAACATAAATTAAGAGGAGGTATGTCCCTACCCGACTGGAGACACTACTACGACGCTGTACATCAATCCAGAATAGTACAGTGGCTACTTGACCGTGATAGAAGACTCAATTTTACATTAGAATCACAACTAGCTAAATTCCCACTAAGATCCCTTCTATGGCAATGCGATAATGATTCATATAAACCTCCTAGCCAACTCTCCTCGAATACCATCACCCAAACCACCTTAAAGATCTGGAATAAATATAAAAAAGATATTAGCCCCACTCTCTCCCCTCTGATGACAATAGCAGACATTTCAGAACTATACCTTCCAAAGTTTAAGGAAATTAAACTTAATCTACCAGAGCTAAAAAAAATAGGCCTCATTAATTTCCTCAATAAAGACCTTGGGGAGGACCCATTAGAAAATACATCCCTTCAACATTTACAAAGATTGCACATAACCAAACTTGTATCACCTTACCTACGCCATGCTGGTACCCCAAGGGACCCTACCCCCTTTGAAGAATTATCCTGACTTTTAAAACCACCACCACACCTTCTTTCAAAAGTGTATTCTATATTACAAATAACTAACTCCCCTACAGATAGGTACTATATCTCTGAGTGGAGTAAAGATCTTGCTACCACATGGACTCAGCAGGAATCCAAACAGATTTACAAGAATTCTTAAGGCATCTCACGCTGCACAAAACTACAGGAGAATTATTTTCTTTTCTTTCAAATCTTTATTTATATCAAGGCAAAGATATACAGGGTCGGCATACAGAATGGTATACATTATAGCGCAAACCTTTACAACAATTACAATGGCTATGCCCTCCCCCATATAATATACCTCATATTATAACGTGAAAGGCAATAGTGCCCATAGAGAGGAGACATACAAACAGACATACAAACAAATCAACCAACATACATAACCTGGATCACAAGAGGGTGTGCACATCAGTACAACTGAAACTGGCACGGTGCGGTTAAGTATAAAGTATTGCTGAGGCCAATAAAGCGAGTCATATAACACTATGGCCGAAGTATATTAAAAGGAACTGTCAGCTGGTGTGTTTACAGATTATATCTATAACTGAGTCCTAAGTCTAGGTGAGAGTACTGAGAGGCAAGGAGACGCAGGGTAATCAGTGGAAGATTAAGGTTTGGGAGCTAACCCACTGGATATACACCACTTGAACCAAGGCGCCCAACGTTTAAGGTATTTGTCGTGGGAGAGAGTTTCCCATCTAGAAAGCTCTTCAAATCTGCATATTTCCCTTACTCTCTCTATCCATTCCCCTCTCGTTGGAGCCTCTGTCGAGAGCCAGTGACGTGGGACAAGGATTTTTGCCGCTGCCACAAGGTGTGCTACCAGCGAGATTTTGGAGAGAGGATATTCCTTATTAGGCAGATTCAGTAGCACGATCTTGGGGGTTAATGGAGTGCCTATAGAGCATATAGATTGAATATCTTTCGACACCGTTTCCCAAAACCCGGAGATTTCTGAACAAGTCCACCATATGTGGTAGTTTGTGCCTAAGTCTTTATGACATCTCCAACAACACGGAGAGGAGGTAGGGTCCATTTTGTGCAGAATGGTGGGAGCCCTGTACCACTGGGTCACTACTTTATAAGAGTTTTCCTGGATTCGGACACACCGAGAGTAGCTGTGAGAATAACGGAGAATCTCCTCTATATCTGTAGCCACTAGGGGAACTCCCATGTCCCTTTCCCAATGTGATATGAAATGAGGTATATCCTTAGAATCAGCCGCTAGAATCTTATTATATATTAAGGAGAGTACCTTCTTCACCGGGAAGTCAGAAGTCAAAAGCACGTCGTACCAGGAGGGGAGGTAATTAAGGCAAGTCAGGTCCAAGTATTGTCTGCAGAAAAAACTAAAATGAGCATATTGCAATGTGGACCAATTTTCCAACTTAAGTGACACCACTTTCTTGTGGGACTGATCTGTTTTTCAGTATGTCACCTATAGTATGATTACCAAAGCTCCTCCACATATTGTATGTATCAGAGTATCCATTCAGCAGGTAGTATGGGAGGAGTCTAATCGGCATAAGTGGTGTGGGCTGTGAATGTAGTTCAAGTAGGGTCGACAAGGTCCGCCATGTGGAAAGAACCCCTTGATAAAAGGGTGAGGTGTTTGAGAAGGCCCTGCGGTGACTTTGAGTGTTCGGGGGATTGGCTATCTTAGCTTTCCATAGGCTAGCTACCTCAGTTGGGGAGAGGACCTGTCTTGCAATTTGACATCCTAATTTGTGGTTGTTAGGGTTCAGTATTTCTGAGTGGAGTCGGAGAAAAGAGGATAAGTAGTAATACTTAAAGTCTGGCAAGCCGATACCCCCTTTGTGTTTCTGGCGGATTAACAGGTTGTACGATAAACGTGACAGGCGAATTCTTTTAAACTCATCTCCAGATGGTACCGTACCCCAATCATTCACCAATATTAGGTTGCTACCTCACAGTACTGGTCGTGCATGGCTTCGGTCAGCACTCCATCCATCAGGGCTGGTACCCCATGGTCGCGCCCTCACTTTATCTTATGCAGATGCATCTATGCGCTTCAAGGGCTTGTCCAATACACACCTATGATTGTTGGGTTGCACCACCTCGGCCCTATTTTTACACAGTGATTTGATATGGCATTTATTTGCTATGTTGTAACATTATAAGGCCTCACTGTTTATGTACCTTGTGTCAGAAATGTTTATTTGTCACCTTCATATTCTATTTTCGCAACGGATTTATTGTAAAATCAATAAAAAGAAAATTGAAAAGAAAGTGTAGGGAGCCGGTGGTCGTGTCCCCTCACTATTATAGGGTGTTCAGGTGTCATACAGTCGAGGCACGAGCGCATGCAATTTTCTATCATAGAGATCTTTGCATGGGCTGAGAAGACAGGGAGAGTTTCAGGGCTTAAATAGGGGTCACCCTTTTGTTCCTTAGTTTCGGATCAAGCCAGTCGGATCCTTATTTGTAACTTCTTGTTTTCTGTTACACCATCTGTGACAATTTATGGCCTAAATGTGACACTCACTTATGCATGTCTAATTGTAGATGTGCAACTATATCAGGGTTTTTTCACCCCAGTAAGCACAATGCTGTATTTGTGGCTAAAATTACACAGTCACTTATGCATGTCTAATCACATATGTGCAGTATATCAGAGGGTTTTTTCACCCCAGTAAGCACAAAGCCATATTTCTGGCCTAAATGTGACACTCACTTATGTACGTCTAATCCCAGATGTGCACTATATGAAACAGATGGATTTTTTTTCACCCCAGTAAGCAAAAAGCCGTATTTCTGGCCTAAATGTGACACTCACTTATGCACGTTTAATCCCAGATGTGCACTATATGAAACAGGTGTAGTTTTTTTCACCCCAGTAAGCACAAAGCCGCATTTCTGGCCTAAATGTGACACTCACTTATGCACGTCTAATCCTAGATATGCACTATATGAAACAGATTTTTTTTTTCACCCTAGTAAGCAAAAAGCTGTATTTCTGGACTTGCAGACATGCAGATATCCTGTGCTGGTGCACTATCGTTGCATAAAATGGCTGTCGATTATGTATTGATATTGACAAACTGAAGTAAAAAAAGTTAGTTTTCAGCAGTAGTTTGCTCAGGACAGGCTTTAAATAATTGTGCACTGCACCCATAAAAGACATTTGCTGTCGATCGCTGAGTAAAAAAGCAGTTCTTCATAAGATTTCTCCCTGATCTCTCCCTCACAGCAGCTGCAGCCTCTCCCTACACTAATCTGAGCAGAGTGATGGGCGGCGCTACGTGACTCCAGCTTAAATAGAGGCTGGGTCACATGCTGCAGTTGGCCAATCACAGCCATGCCAATAGTAGGCATGGCTGTGATGGCCTTTTGGGGCAAGTAGTATGACGCTTCTTGATTGGCTGCTGCGCAGCCTTTCAAAAAGCGCCAAGAAAGCACAACACCGAACCCTAACTTTTACGTAAATGTTCGGGTTTGGGTGCCAAAAAAACTAAAGTTCGGTACGAACCCGAACTTTACAGTTCGGGTTCGCTCAACTCTAGTCGTATAGATTTAGGCAGCAGTCCGACAGCAGTGAATTTTATTTCATATTATTTCAGCTGAGCACAGTGGTACATATATATATATATATATATACATACACAGTACAGACCAAAAGTTTGGACACCCCTTCTCATTCAAAGAGCTTTCTTTATTTTCATGACTATGAAAATTGTAGATTCACACTGAAGGCATCAAAACTATGAATTAACACATGTGGAATTATATACATACCAAAAAAAGTGTAAAACAACTGAAAATATGTCATATTCTAGGTTCTTCAAAGTAGCCACCTTTTGCTTTGATTACTGCTTTGCACACTCTTAGCATTCTCTTGTTGTGCTTCAAGAGGTAGTCACCTGAAATGGTTTTCACTTCACAGGTGTGTCCTGTCAGGTTTAATAAGTGGGATTTCTTGCCTTATAAATAGGGTTGGGACCATCAGTTGCTTTGTGGAGAAGTCAGGTGGATACACAGCTGATAGTCCTACTGAATAGACTGTTAGAATTTGTATTATGGCAAGAAAAAAACAGCTAAGTAAAGAAAAATGAGTGGCCATCATTACTTTAAGAAATAAAGGTCAGTCAGTCCGAAAAATTTGAAAAACGTTGAAAGTGTCCCCAAGTGCAGTCACAAAAAACCATCAAGCGTTACAAAGAAACTGGCTCACAGGCGGACCGCCCCAGGAAACGAAGACCAAGAGTCACCTCTGCTGCGGAGGATAAGTTCATCCGAGTCACCAGCCTCAGAAATCGCAGGTTAACAGCAGGTTAACAGCAGCTCAGATTAGAGACCAGGTCAATGCCACACAGAGTTCTAGCAGCAGACACATTTCTAGAACAACTGTTAAGAGGAGACTGTGTGAATCAGGCCTTCATGGTAGAATATCTGCTGAAAAAACCACTGCTAAGGACAGGCAACAAGCAGAAGAGACTTGTTTGGGCTAAAGAACACAAGGAATGGACATTAGACCAGTGGAAATCTGCGCTTTGGTCTGATGAGTCCAAATTTGAGAGCTTTGGTTCCAACCACCGTGTCTTTGTGCGACGCAGAAAAGGTGAATGGATGGACTCTACATGCCTAGTTCCCACCGTGAAGCATGGAGGAGGAGGTGTGATGGTGTGGGGGTGCTTTGCTGGTGACACCGTTGGGGATTTATTCAAAATTGAAAGCATACTGAACCAGCATGGCTACCACAGCATCTTGCAGCATACTGAACCAGCATGGCTACCACAGCATCTTGCAGCGGCATGCTATTCCATCCAGTTTGCGTTTAGTTGGACCATCATTTATTTTTCAACAGGACAATGACCCCAAACACACCTCCAGGCTGTGTAAGGGCTATTTGACCATGAAGGAGAGTGATGGGGTGCTGCGCCAGATGACCTGGCCTCCACAGTCACCGGACCTGAACCCAATCAAGATGGTTTGGGGTGAGATGGACCGCAGAGTGAAGGCAAAAGGGCCAACAAGTGCTAAGCATCTCTGGGAACTACTTCAAGACTGTTGGAAGACCATTTCAGGTGACTACCTCTTGTGTTTTATCAAGGGCAGGGTCAATGCAGCTAGCTATCAGGAGATTTTGGAGCACTTCATGCTTCCATCTGCTTAAAAGCATTATGGAGATGAAGATTTCATTTTTCAGCACGACCTGGCACCTGCTCACAGTGCCAAAACCACTGGTAAATGGTTTACTTACCATGGTATTACTGTGCTCAATTGGCCTGCCAACTCTCCTGACCTGAACCCCATAGAGAATCTGTGGGATATTGGGAAGAGAAAGTTGAGAGACTCTGGATGAGCTTAAGGCCGCTATCGAAGCATCCTGGGCCTCCATAACACCTCAGCAGTGCCACAGGCTGATTACCTCCATGCCACGCCGCATTGAAGCAGTCATTTTTGCAAAAGGATTCCCGACCAAGTATTGAGTGCATAACTGAACATAATTATTTGAAGGTTGACTTTTTTTGTATTACTATTTTTATTGGTCGGATTAAATATGCAAATTTTTTTAGATAGGAAATTTGGGTTTTCATGAGCTGTATGCCAAAATCATCAATATTAAAACAATAAAAGGCTTGAACTACTTCAGTTGGTGTGTAATGAATCTAAAATATATGAAAGTCTAATGTTTATCAGTACATTACAGAAAATAATGAACTTTATCACAATATGCTAATTTTTTTAGAAGGACCTGTATGTGTAAATGGACAGAAGGAATGAAATGCACTGACCCGTTCCCAAAAGAAGGGTCTTTTTCAGACTTTCATATGGCCATGATCAAGGGCCTATTTGGACTGATTTGTGCAGTTCAAATACAAACCGGATTCCAAAAAAGTTGGGACACTATACAAATCGTGAATAAATACTGAATGCAATGATGTGGAGGTGCCAACTTCTAATATGTTATTCAGAATAGAACATAAATCACGGAACAAAAGTTTAAACTGAGAAAATGTACCATTTTAAGGGAAAAATATGTTGAATCAGAATTTCATGGTGTCAACAAATCCCCAAAAAGTTGGGACAAGGCCTTTTTTTACCACTGTGTGGCATCTCCCCTTCTTCTTACAACACTCAACAGACGTCTGGGGACCGAGGAGACCAGTTTCTCAAGTTTAGAAATAGGAATGCTCTCCCATTCTTGTCTAATACAGGCCTCTAACTGTTCAATTGTCTTGGGCCTTCTTTGTTGCACCTTCCTCTTTATGATGCGCCAAATGTTCTCTATAGGTGAAAGATCTGGACTGCAGACTGGCCATTTCAGTACCCGGATCCTTCTCCTACGCAGCCATGATGTTGTGATTGATGCAGAATGTGGTCTGGCATTATCTTGTTGAAAAATGCAGGGTCTTCCCTGAAAGAGATGACGTCTGGATGGGAGCATATGTTGTTCTAGAACCTGAATATATTTTTCTGCATTGATGGTGCCTTTCCAGACATGCAAGCTGCCCATGCCACACGCACTCATGCAACCCCATACCATCAGAGATGCAGGCTTCTGAACTGAGCGTTGATAACAACTTAGGTTGTCCTTGTCCTCTTTGGTCCGGATGACATTGTGTCCCAGATTTCCAAAAAGAACTTTGAATCGTGACTCGTCTGACCACAGAACAGTCTTCCATTTTGCCACACTCCATTTTAAATGATCCCTGGCCCAGTGAAAACACCTGAGCTTGTGAATCTTGCTTAGAAATGGCTTCTTCTTTGCACTGTAGAGTTTCAGCTGGCAACGGCGGATGGCACGGTGGATTGTGTTCACTGACAATGGTTTCTGGAAGTATTCCTGAGCCCATTCTGTGATTTCCGTTACAGTAGCATTCCTGTTTGTGGTGCAGTGTCGTTTAAGGGTCCCGGAGATCACGGGCATCCAGTATGGTTTTACGGCCTTGACCCTTACGCACAGAGATTGTTCCAGATTCTCTGAATCTTCGGATGATGTTATGCACAGTTGATGATGATAGATGCAAAGTCTTTGCAATTTTTCGCTGGGTAACACCTTTCTGATATTGCTCCACTATCTTTCTGCACAACATTGTGGGAATTGGTGATCCTCTACCCATCTTGGCTTCTGAGAGACACTGCCACTCTGAGAAGCTCTTTTTATACCCAATCATGTTGCCAATTGACCTAATTAGTGTTAATTGGTCTTCCAGCTCTTCGTTATGCTCAAATTTACTTTTTCCAGCCTCTTATTGCTACTTGTCCCAACTTTTTGGGGATTTGTTGACACCGTGAAAATTTGAATCAACGTATTTTTCCTTTAAAATTATACATTTACTCGGATTAAACGTTTGATCTGTTGTCAATATTTTATTTATAATAGAACGTAGATATTTGCCATCTCCACATCATTGCATTCAGTTTTTATTCACAATTTGTTTAGTGTCCCAACTTTTTGGGAATCCGGTTTGTACAAGACAGCAAAGTAAAATCCCTACTGTGGACTCCAACTCTTGCCCCATTCCTATATGTGCCATTGTACCATTTAGTAATGAAATTAACAACAGAATCAGATGATGTGATATGCGCACACTTTACTGTACCACAGGTTCCTGGCTTTACAGAACCTGAGGAACAGGTTTTGTCTGAGCATGCTAATCAGCCTATAGTACAGTCTGCACAGCCCAATAGAACAATATATATTCAAGGGCAGCAAAGATTCAAGGGTTGACCAAAGATGCTAACGGTCTATGGTCAAAGAGAGGAGTAGTATTTGGATGGGGAGACCCTTCCCAAACCCATGGACAATGAGTCCATTAATTCTGATTCCTAGAGGCTTGCAGCAGATACAAGAGGAATATGTGGCAAAACGGATTGACAAATTAAACATTGGTTATGATGATATTTCACTCTTGCTTCCTTTGCCAACAGGTGCATCAACCCAACCCTCGTCTTACAGGAATAGATGGCGCTGGATTATCTTTTAGATTCTAAGGGGGGGGGGGGGGGGGGGTGTTCTGTAAGTTTATAGGAGAGGACTGCTGTACTTGGATCGCAGATACTAGTGATAAAGTCCAGGCCCATATGGACCACTGCAATTCAGGGCAGAGCTAGGGCTATTACTAATGAGGGATAGAATCCTTTCGCAGCTTTGGGTGGTTTTGGAGATTTCCTGTTTTCCATAGGTAACTGGTTGAAGGAAATACAAGTATATATCCTCATGTTGTTGTTTTTCTCTTTATCATATATCCTGGTGAGATGCTCCTGCTGTTTGATCGATCGGATCACCCAGTCACATGCAGATAATCACATCTTCATCGCAGCTCCCAGAAATACCACGGATCAACCTATGTCTTTGATGGAAAGGATGTCCAACTAAACGTTCATTGCCACGCTACACACCTCCCCACATCAGGACCTCCCTCAGAGTCAACTCCCCGAAGGATGGAGCATCATCATGGAGGCAATGACACCCAAGGCCAAGGAGCACCACAATCGACGAGGGCAAGCTGAGGAAACCGAATATTCAGCAAGAGATTCAAAGAACACAGGGGACATATTACAGAGAGGAGGGAACTGTCATGGAAAGTTTTATTAAGCATAGGATGACTATAGTGGACTTTCTTTTTAGCTTAGGAATGGTATGTAGATTTATTTTGTATATGCCTCACTGAGCAAATGGGATATTTGTTGCACAGGGAATTATTCACGGGTTGGAGGTCTGATGCCTCATCATATAACCATCATAAACCTGCCTCAGAAAAACCGCTAACAGCATCATAACACCCTTGAAAAATTATGATTGATGGCCTGCTGGTGACCCTCAAAAACATTTGGACCAAGGGCCTGCTGATCTGACCATCTAAAACCTTAGGGGCGAGGGCCTGCTGCCACATTGGTGACTCTAGATAACCTCCGGGCGATTGCACGTCCCCGTGACAGCGACAATCCATTTGGATGTCTGCCCTATCAGCTTTCGATGTTCTTTTCTGCGCCTACCAGGGTGATCACGGGTAACGGGTCCGTCTTCAAATGCTTTCAGTACACTTGCGTTTTTTCGGATCCGGCGTGTAATTCCGGCAAGTGGAGTACACGCCGGATCCGGACAACGCAAGTGTGAAAGAGGCCTGTCACCCAGCGCCTAAAAAATAGGCCTCAAATTTATATTCATCCAAATCTGTCATTATTGCTGTAGCTGGTTAAGTTATTTAGTGTCCGTCAAAGCACAGTTTTTGTTCTGGGTTGAAATACAATTCCCAATTTAGTGGTTTCTGCTGTATCAGACCTACTTTAAATCTATCCCTAAAAGGGTATATAGGATTCACAGTGCAGATAGGGTTATTCTCAATAACTTCCAATCACACATACGCTACTGTGCAATTCCAAGTCTAATTCTGTGTGTAAACGTATACCTGTCACCCAGCGCCTAAAAAATAGGCCTCAAATTTATATTCATCCAAATCTGTCATTATTGCTGTAGCTGGTCAAGTTATTTAGCGTCCGTCAAAGCACAGTTTTTGTTCTGGGTTGAAATACAATTCCCAATTTAGCAATTTCCTAATTTAGTGGTTTCTGCTGTATCAGACCTACTTTAAATCTATCCCTAAAAGGGTATATAAGATTCACGGTGCAGATAGGGTTATTCTCAATAACTTCACACACACACGCTATTGTGCAATTCCTGTCATCCAGCGCCTAAATACTAGGCCTCAAATTTATTATCAGCTAAATCTGTCGTTACTGCTGTGCCTTTATTAGTGTAATACGGTACCTAAATAGATAGCCAGATAGTGTTAGGTGTCTGTAAAAAAAAGGCCTGAATTTGAATTCAATACATTGGGCCAAATAATATTTTTCTTATTGTGGTGAACGGTAACAGTGAGGAAAACATCTAGTAAGGGACGCGGACATGGTCGTGGTGGTGTTAGTGGACCCTCTGGTGCTGGGAGAGGACGTAGGGGTTCTGCCACAGCCACACGTCCTAGTGTAACAACTACCTCAGGTCCCAGTAGCCGCCAGAATTTACAGCGATATTTGGTGGGGCCTAATGCCATTCTAAGGATGGTAAGGCCTGAGCAGGTACAGGCATTAGTCAATTGGGTGGCCGACAGTGGATCCAGCACGTTCACATTATCTCCCATCCAGTCTTCTGCAGAAAACGCACAGATGGCGCCTGAAAACCAAGCCCATCAGTCTGTCACATCACCCCCATGCATGCCAGGGAAACTGAAAAAGAAGGGTCTTTTTCAGACTTTCATATGGCCATGATCAAGGGCCTATTTGGACTGATTTGTGCAGTTCAAATACAAACCGGATTCCAAAAAAGTTGGGACACTATACAAATCGTGAATAAATACTGAATGCAATGATGTGGAGGTGCCAACTTCTAATATGTTATTCAGAATAGAACATAAATCACGGAACAAAAGTTTAAACTGAGAAAATGTACCATTTTAAGGGAAAAATATGTTGAATCAGAATTTCATGGTGTCAACAAATCCCCAAAAAGTTGGGACAAGGCCTTTTTTTACCACTGTGTGGCATCTCCCCTTCTTCTTACAACACTCAACAGACGTCTGGGGACCGAGGAGACCAGTTTCTCAAGTTTAGAAATAGGAATGCTCTCCCATTCTTGTCTAATACAGGCCTCTAACTGTTCAATTGTCTTGGGCCTTCTTTGTTGCACCTTCCTCTTTATGATGCGCCAAATGTTCTCTATAGGTGAAAGATCTGGACTGCAGACTGGCCATTTCAGTACCCGGATCCTTCTCCTACGCAGCCATGATGTTGTGATTGATGCAGAATGTGGTCTGGCATTATCTTGTTGAAAAATGCAGGGTCTTCCCTGAAAGAGATGACGTCTGGATGGGAGCATATGTTGTTCTAGAACCTGAATATATTTTTCTGCATTGATGGTGCCTTTCCAGACATGCAAGCTGCCCATGCCACACGCACTCATGCAACCCCATACCATCAGAGATGCAGGCTTCTGAACTGAGCGTTGATAACAACTTAGGTTGTCCTTGTCCTCTTTGGTCCGGATGACATTGTGTCCCAGATTTCCAAAAAGAACTTTGAATCGTGACTCGTCTGACCACAGAACAGTCTTCCATTTTGCCACACTCCATTTTAAATGATCCCTGGCCCAGTGAAAACACCTGAGCTTGTGAATCTTGCTTAGAAATGGCTTCTTCTTTGCACTGTAGAGTTTCAGCTGGCAACGGCGGATGGCACGGTGGATTGTGTTCACTGACAATGGTTTCTGGAAGTATTCCTGAGCCCATTCTGTGATTTCCGTTACAGTAGCATTCCTGTTTGTGGTGCAGTGTCGTTTAAGGGTCCCGGAGATCACGGGCATCCAGTATGGTTTTACGGCCTTGACCCTTACGCACAGAGATTGTTCCAGATTCTCTGAATCTTCGGATGATGTTATGCACAGTTGATGATGATAGATGCAAAGTCTTTGCAATTTTTCGCTGGGTAACACCTTTCTGATATTGCTCCACTATCTTTCTGCACAACATTGTGGGAATTGGTGATCCTCTACCCATCTTGGCTTCTGAGAGACACTGCCACTCTGAGAAGCTCTTTTTATACCCAATCATGTTGCCAATTGACCTAATTAGTGTTAATTGGTCTTCCAGCTCTTCGTTATGCTCAAATTTACTTTTTCCAGCCTCTTATTGCTACTTGTCCCAACTTTTTGGGGATTTGTTGACACCGTGAAAATTTGAATCAACGTATTTTTCCTTTAAAATTATACATTTACTCGGATTAAACGTTTGATCTGTTGTCAATATTTTATTTATAATAGAACGTAGATATTTGCCATCTCCACATCATTGCATTCAGTTTTTATTCACAATTTGTTTAGTGTCCCAACTTTTTGGGAATCCGGTTTGTACAAGACAGCAAAGTAAAATCCCTACTGTGGACTCCAACTCTTGCCCCATTCCTATATGTGCCATTGTACCATTTAGTAATGAAATTAACAACAGAATCAGATGATGTGATATGCGCACACTTTACTGTACCACAGGTTCCTGGCTTTACAGAACCTGAGGAACAGGTTTTGTCTGAGCATGCTAATCAGCCTATAGTACAGTCTGCACAGCCCAATAGAACAATATATATTCAAGGGCAGCAAAGATTCAAGGGTTGACCAAAGATGCTAACGGTCTATGGTCAAAGAGAGGAGTAGTATTTGGATGGGGAGACCCTTCCCAAACCCATGGACAATGAGTCCATTAATTCTGATTCCTAGAGGCTTGCAGCAGATACAAGAGGAATATGTGGCAAAACGGATTGACAAATTAAACATTGGTTATGATGATATTTCACTCTTGCTTCCTTTGCCAACAGGTGCATCAACCCAACCCTGTAAGTTTATAGGAGAGGACTGCTGTACTTGGATCGCAGATACTAGTGATAAAGTCCAGGCCCATATGGACCACTGCAATTCAGGGCAGAGCTAGGGCTATTACTAATGAGGGATAGAATCCTTTCGCAGCTTTGGGTGGTTTTGGAGATTTCCTGTTTTCCATAGGTAACTGGTTGAAGGAAATACAAGTATATATCCTCATGTTGTTGTTTTTCTCTTTATCATATATATCCTGGTGAGATGCTCCTGCTGTTTGATCGATCGGATCACCCAGTCACATGCAGATAATCACATCTTCATCGCAGCTCCCAGAAATACCACGGATCAACCTATGTCTTTGATGGAAAGGATGTCCAACTAAACGTTCATTGCCACGCTACACACCTCCCCACATCAGGACCTCCCTCAGAGTCAACTCCCCGAAGGATGGAGCATCATCATGGAGGCAATGACACCCAAGGCCAAGGAGCACCACAATCGACGAGGGCAAGCTGAGGAAACCGAATATTCAGCAAGAGATTCAAAGAACACAGGGGACATATTACAGAGAGGAGGGAACTGTCATGGAAAGTTTTATTAAGCATAGGATGACTATAGTGGACTTTCTTTTTAGCTTAGGAATGGTATGTAGATTTATTTTGTATATGCCTCACTGAGCAAATGGGATATTTGTTGCACAGGGAATTATTCACGGGTTGGAGGTCTGATGCCTCATCATATAACCATCATAAACCTGCCTCAGAAAAACCGCTAACAGCATCATAACACCCTTGAAAAATTATGATTGATGGCCTGCTGGTGACCCTCAAAAACATTTGGACCAAGGGCCTGCTGATCTGACCATCTAAAACCTTAGGGGCGAGGGCCTGCTGCCACATTGGTGACTCTAGATAACCTCCGGGCGATTGCACGTCCCCGTGACAGCGACAATCCATTTGGATGTCTGCCCTATCAGCTTTCGATGTTCTTTTCTGCGCCTACCAGGGTGATCACGGGTAACGGGGAATGAGGGTTTGATGCCGGAGAGGGAGCTTGAGAAAGGGATACCAGATCCAAGGGAGGTCAATGGCTGAAATCTGATTGACTGTTGCTGCCTTGCCACTTTTTTCCCCAAATTTCTATGCGAGGGCCTGCATGTGAGCTGACCCTGTAAAGGATTTCAGAACGTGGGCCTGCATGTGAGCTGACCCAGAGAGGGTGGGTCAAGTTATTAAAGCCGAAACATCCAAGGAAGGCAGCAGGCACGTGGCAATTATTCACTCCCGACACGGGGAGGTAGTGATGATAAATAACAATACAGGACACTTAAGCTGCCCTGTTATTGGAACGAGTAATACAAAATTATAGAGAATGTCACTGCAGTATTTTGGATGAGGAAACCTTATACAGGAGAGGCCCTGATGCCCCTTTGTTGACTCTAGATAACTTCTGCCTGAACGCACGTCCCTGTGACGTCCACGATCCATTTGGATATCTTCCCCACCAACTTTCGATGTTCTTTTATGCGCCTAACTTGGTGACCACCGTTAACGGGGAATCATTGTTCGATTTTGGAGAGGGAGCCTGATAAACGGCTATGGCTACTACTTCAAAGCAAAGCAGCATGAGTTGCGGGCCTGCAGGTGAGCTGACCCAGTAAAAGATTTGAGTTGTGGACTCGAAGGTGATCTGAACCTGTAAAAGATTTTAGGTTCGGGCCTGCTGGTGAGCTGACCCTGTAAAACATTATATGCTAGTGCCTGCGGGTGAGCTGACCCTGTAAAACATTATATGCGAGGGCCTGCAGCTGAGCAGACCCTCGAAAAAGTTCTATGCGAGGGCCTGCATGTGAGCTGACCCTGTAAAAGATTTCAGAACGTGGGCCTGCATGTGAGCTGACCCAGTAAAATATTCGAGTTGCGGGCCTGCAGGTGAGCTGACCCAGTAAAAGATTTTAGGTGCAGACCTGCTGGTGAGCTGAGGTGGAACCAACAAACTCAACTTGATTTTGATGGCTGCATTAATCTGCAGGTGACCGTGATACAGCTCCACAGATTGTTTCCATCTGCATCTTTCTAAGCAATCTGTGGCCTTAGTCTTATCCAGACTCAGTCATTGTGCCACTATGAGGCCTCCTCATGCTGCCATCTCCACACCATGTCACCTTGCCACTAATTTTTATCACCAAGCTTTAAAGGGCTTAAAGTGATTATCAGGCCCACAATTTAATTATGGTTTTGTAATCGATTAACCCAACTTGCTTTTGTGGGCTGCATCAGTGGCGTAGCTAGAAATGACTGGGCCCCACAGCAAATTTTTTAATGGGGCTCCATCCCACAGTAATTTTTTCCTTTCATGCTGCCCCCATTCCTGTGGCTAGTAAAGACTGTTCTCTCAGACCAGGGCTGGCAGCTGTTCCATCCATTTTGTACACTGTCTATGCTGTCACTGTATATAATTTCATTGTGTAATCCTGTTGAGGGGGCCCTGACCAAATCCTTTAGTCCTCCTGGATGGTCCCCTTCTGGGTCAGGGCCCCAAAGCTGCAGCTTCCCCTGCTTCCCCTATAGCTACGGCCCTGGTCTGCATTAATCTGCAGGTGACCGTGATACAGCTCCATAGATGGTTTCCATCTATATCTTTCTAAACAATCTGTGGCCTCAGTCTTTTATCCAGACTCTGTCATTGTGCCAATATGTGGCCTCCTCATGCTGCCATCTCCACACCATGTCACCTTGCCACTCATTTTTATCACCATGCTGTTGCTGATGCTGCTTAAAAGGGCATAAAGTGATCACCAGGCCCACAATCTAATTAAGGTTTTATGCACAAACCCAAAGTAAAAAAATCGATTTCATAGGAAATATTTATTGAAAACATTCTTTCCTGTATATTTACTTGTATATAAAGTGCAAGTGCTGCCAAAAATTACAAGGAAGAGGCACTCCGATACAACCTGTATATGACATAAAGGAGGGAAACCCAGTAGTTGTAAGGCACTGAGGGATCATTAAGGACGCTGACACGGTCTGCTATGTACTCCTTCACCATCTTCCAAACATTTTCTCTCCTTGTGGCAGTAGGCCGCACATCAGGGTGAGGGTGCTGGCGGGGTGTCATGAAACTGTCCTAGGCTTTGGAGAGTGTTGCCCTGCCTCTGTTGGAACTGCTGTGTGTTCCCCTCGTCTCCCCTCCCCCTTCTCCTCCTCCAAGGAACTATGGACTCTGCCACCAGCGTTGTCAGATGGAAAATTTTGGAGCAATTTTCCAACAAGGATTTTCTGGTATTGCACCATTTTGCTTGTTCTCGCCACCATAGGAATGAGAGATGAGAAGTTCTCTTTGTAGCGGGGGTCGAGAAGGGTCAACACCTAGTAAGAAGTTTTATTTAAAATGCCCCAGGCGCATGGATGACGTGATCGCATGGCACTCTGGAGCGCCCCGGGAGCCGCACGTCTGGTAAGTATACCACTCCCCCGCTCCCCGCTCCTACTATGGCAACCAGGACTTTAATAGCGTCCTGGGTGCCATAGTAACACTGAAAGCATTTTGAAGACGGATCCGTCTTCAAATGCTTTCAGTACACTTGCGTTTTTTCGGATCCGGCGTGTAATTCCGGCAAGTGGAGTACACGCCGGATCCGGACAACGCAAGTGTGAAAGAGGCCTGTCACCCAGCGCCTAAAAAATAGGCCTCAAATTTATATTCATCCAAATCTGTCATTATTGCTGTAGCTGGTTAAGTTATTTAGTGTCCGTCAAAGCACAGTTTTTGTTCTGGGTTGAAATACAATTCCCAATTTAGCAATTTCCTAATTTAGTGGTTTCTGCTGTATCAGACCTACTTTAAATCTATCCCTAAAAGGGTATATAGGATTCACAGTGCAGATAGGGTTATTCTCAATAACTTCCAATCACACATACGCTACTGTGCAATTCCAAGTCTAATTCTGTGTGTAAACGTATACCTGTCACCCAGCGCCTAAAAAATAGGCCTCAAATTTATATTCATCCAAATCTGTCATTATTGCTGTAGCTGGTCAAGTTATTTAGCGTCCGTCAAAGCACAGTTTTTGTTCTGGGTTGAAATACAATTCCCAATTTAGCAATTTCCTAATTTAGTGGTTTCTGCTGTATCAGACCTACTTTAAATCTATCCCTAAAAGGGTATATAAGATTCACGGTGCAGATAGGGTTATTCTCAATAACTTCACACACACACGCTATTGTGCAATTCCTGTCATCCAGCGCCTAAATACTAGGCCTCAAATTTATTATCAGCTAAATCTGTCGTTACTGCTGTGCCTTTATTAGTGTAATACGGTACCTAAATAGATAGCCAGATAGTGTTAGGTGTCTGTAAAAAAAAGGCCTGAATTTGAATTCAATACATTGGGCCAAATAATATTTTTCTTATTGTGGTGAACGGTAACAGTGAGGAAAACATCTAGTAAGGGACGCGGACATGGTCGTGGTGGTGTTAGTGGACCCTCTGGTGCTGGGAGAGGACGTAGGGGTTCTGCCACAGCCACACGTCCTAGTGTAACAACTACCTCAGGTCCCAGTAGCCGCCAGAATTTACAGCGATATTTGGTGGGGCCTAATGCCATTCTAAGGATGGTAAGGCCTGAGCAGGTACAGGCATTAGTCAATTGGGTGGCCGACAGTGGATCCAGCACGTTCACATTATCTCCCATCCAGTCTTCTGCAGAAAACGCACAGATGGCGCCTGAAAACCAAGCCCATCAGTCTGTCACATCACCCCCATGCATGCCAGGGAAACTGTCTGAGCCTCAAGTTATGCAGCAGTCTCTTATGCTGTTTGAAGACTCCGCTGGCAGGGTTTCCCAAGGGCATCCACCTAGCCCTTCCCCAGCGGTGGAAAACATAGAATACACTGACGCACAACCACTTATGTTTCCTGATGATGAGGACATGGGAATACCACCTCAGCACGTCTCTGATGATGACGAAACACAGGTGCCAACTGCTGCGTCTTTCTGCAGTGTGCAGACTGAACAGGAGGTCAGGGATCAAGACTGGGTGGAAGCCGATGCAGGGGACGATGAGCAGTGGCGTCTCTAGCTTTCAAATTTTGGGGGGGCACACTGGGGGCCAGGACAAAAGTAGGGGGGGCAGCTATAACAACCATACATTTACACAAGTACACTTAGAAATGCTGCGATACTTTACCCAATACCTAAAACCGCAACAGGGAAGAAAAGTCCAGCTGTCTGTGGATGACACTGCTATGGGGGGGATCTGTGGATGCCACATACCGTGTAATGTATAGCATCTTATGCTATATGTGTCATCCACAGATCCACCCCATGACAGTGTCCCCCTCCTCGCCACTCACAGGAGTGTACATTTGACATTTCTAAACCGTAATCCATATCCTGCAGTAACTTTAACTTTAAATCAGGATTAAGCGGCCGCTCATCTCTACTAGTACCTTAACCTTACACCACTCAGCTAGCTTCGGAAACAGGGCCAGGCTACAGCCTACAGGTACTGCCTGTTAGTTCTTATCGAGCGAGTGCTGATTTCTGCAGGTCAGAGGATACGGATTACAGTTTAGAAGAAATGTACACTCCTGTGAGCGGTCCAGACCAGTGGCGGATCAGAGCCTGGTCTCGGGAGGGGCACTTCCAGATTATTTTCTGTCCGCCGCCACAGAACAAGGGTGCTTATAGAACAGACTGCACAGTGTAGCGGTATACTATATATTGTGGGGCACAGTGTGGCGGTATACTGTATATTGTGGGGCACCGTGTAGGCTATATGTGTATAACAAACATATTTGACATGAAGACTTACAGTTACTTCCACACATTGGCCGGGGGCTCGGCGGAGCTGATGTGTTTTATCCTAATGAGAAAGATTTCATAATAAGGAGTTGGAGAAGAGGCAGAGGAATAGCAGAGCAGGGAGAGGCCGGTGCTGCTACTAGGGGGTCATACCATGGGGGAGTAATAAAGCCCACCATAATGCCCCCCGGTAGTAATAATTCTCCTTATAATGTGACAGTGCAAAAAATACCCCCTTATGCCCCCAGTTGAGCTAATGTCCCCCATAATGTGCCAGTATAAAATACCCCTATATAGTGCCCCCAGTAAATGCCCCATAGTGCTCCTCTCCCCCTTCCTCCTAGTGCCCCCATAATGTACCAGTATAAAATGCCCCAGTAGATGCCCTCAATGTCCCCCATAATTTTGCAAGTATAAATTACCCCTTCTTAGTGCCCCCGTAGATGACTCCACGTGCCAGTAATAAGACCCACATTACGTGCCAGTAATAAGCCCCCCATCATGTGCCAGTAATAAGCCCCCATCATGTGCCAGTATTAGGTCCCCCCATCATGTGCCAGTATTAGGTCCCCCCCATCATGTGCCAGTATTAAGCCCCCCCATCATGTGCCATTATTAAGTAAGTACCCCCCCCTTCATGTGCCATTATTAAGTAAGTCCCCCCCAATGTGCCATCATTAAGTAAGTCCCCCCCAATGTGCCATCATTAAGTAAGTCCCCCCCAATGTGCCATCATTAAGTAAGTCCCCCCCAATGTGCCATCATTAAGTAAGTCCCCCCCAATGTGCCATTATTAAGTAAGCCCCCCCCCATCATGTGCCATTATTAGGTAAGTCTCCCCCCCCCCCAAGTATCACTATTGTAAAAAAATAAATAAAAAAAAAAAATTATACTTACCTCCATGTCAGCGATGCAATGCAGCCTCTTCTGGCCTGTGTCCCACGCTGTATGGCTCAGGCGGCGCGATGACGTCATCGCGCGCCTGCGCCGGCCTCTGATAGGCTGCCGGTCTAGTGCCTGCAGCCTATCAGAGCAAGGGGAAGGGACACGCCTCTCCCTCCCCTGCACCGCCGCTTAGTGATGGGAAGTTCGGATCTTTTAGGTGAATCGGTTCATTTGAATCAGCTCATTCAAATGAACCAATTCATGAGTCGGATCTTCGGTTCACTTGGTGAGTCAGACTGCTGAGCTGACTCGCAAGTGAACCGAAGACTCTAGGTGCCGGTGCGCATGCGCAGATGCTTGATACATTCGATTCACTCACTACTTGCTGCGCTGCTGACTCAGTGCAGTCGGCTCGTCTGCTTCAGCTCTCTCTGAACTCTGATTACTAGTATTGAGTGATTTATTATAGTAAAGGGAAGCTGAGGCCGACGCCGGACAGGAGGACTCAGGAGTCAGACAGGAGTCAGAAGCTGTCACTGTGGTGTGCAATGTTACCCACAGTGACAACAGTCTGACACTGACAGTACAATCCATAAAGGTGATGTGAACCCACCCTTAGGCCCCTTTCACACTTGCGTTGTCCGGATCAGGCATAGAGTTCCGTCGTCGGGGCTCTATGCCGGAAGAATCCTGATCAGGATTATCCCCATGCATTCTGAATGGAGAGAAATCCGTTCAGGATGCATCAGGACGTCTTCAGTTCCGGAACTGAATGTTTTTTGCCGGAGAAAATACCGCAGCATGCTGCGCTTTTTGCTCCGGCCAAAAATCCTGAAGACTTGCCGCAAGGCCGGATCCGGAATTAATGCCCATTGAAAGGCATTGATCCGGATCCGGCCTTAAGATAAACGTCATTTCGGCGCATTGCCGGATACGACGTTTAGCTTTTTCTGAATGGTTACCATGGATGCCGGGACGCTAAAGTCCTGGCAGCCATGGTAAAGTGCAGCGGGGAGCAGCATACTTACCGTCCGTGCGGCTCCCGGGGCGCTCCAGAGTGACGTCAGGGCGCCCCAGGCGCATGGATGACGTGATCGCATGTACACATCATCCATGCGCATGGGGCGCTCTGACGTCATTCTGGAGCGCCCCGGGAGCCGCACGGACTGTAAGTACGCCGCTCCCCCGCTCCTACTATGGCAACCAGGACTTTAATAGCGTCCTGGCTGCCATAGTAACACTGAAAGCATTTTGAAGACGGATCCGTCTTCAAATGCTTTCAGTACACTTGCGTTTTTCCGGATCCGGCGTGTACCTCCGGCAAGTGGAGTACACGCCGGATCCGGACAACGCAAGTGTGAAAGGGCCCTTAGTTATATAGCTACTGAATGAGATGCCTTTAACATATATATCTCCTGAGAAGCCAATTTGATTCTAAAGGGTTAATTTAATTCAACCTGTAATCTAAACTCTTGTGTCATCTGTCACTTCTCCTGTCCCTTAATCTTATCACTGCTGCAACAAAAGCAGCCTCAGCGTAAGGCTACTTTCACACTTGCGCTCGTCGTTCCGCTCGTGAGCTCCGTTTGAAGGGGCTCACGAGCGGACCCGAACGCCTCTGTCCAGCCCTGATGCAGTCTGAATGGAGCGGATCCGCTCAGACTGCATCAGTCTGGCGGCGTTCAGCCTCCGCTCCGCTCGCCTCCGCACGGACAGGCGGACAGCTGAACGCTGCTTGCAGCATTCAGCTGTCCGCCTGGCCGTGCGGAGGCGTGCAGATCCGTTCAGACTTACAATGTAAGTCAATGGGAACGGATCCGCTTGAAGATGTCACCATATGGCTCAATCTTCAAGCGGATCCGTCCCCCATTGACTTTACATTGAAAGTCTGAACCGATCCGCTCAGGCTGCTTTCACACTTAGAATTTTTTCTAAGTTATTAATGCAGACGGATCCGTACTGAACGGACCCTCCGTGTGCATTAATATGATCGGATCCGTTCAGAACGGATCCGATCAAGCGCAAGTGTGAAAGTAGCCTAAGCTGTTCTACCCTCTGACTCACGGCTCTTTTAACTCAATGAATCGAATGAGTCACAAACTAAGTCGGATCTTTAGATTCTTTTAACTTGTGACTCATTCGATTCCTTTCTATTCTTAGACTCCCTGCACTTACTTGTGTGACTCAGACGACTCGATTCAGAGAGCTGCCGGTGTGCTGTGCTTGCCTTGCCCCCTCAGCTCTGGTCGGTGATTGGTTGGTGGGCGGGGAGGGGAGGGGTGGGGCTGGCAGAAGCCAGCTTCCACTCTGAGATCATATTACGCTCCTCCCCGTCCCTCCCTCAGGCTCCGGCTCCCTGCGTCCCTGCTGCCAGCAGCGTGAGGTGAGAGAGAGACTGTGACTGAGCCGAGCTGAGCTCGGATCAGTCAAGTAAATGCTGCTGGCAGCAGGGACGCTGGGGGGGGGGGGCGCATTTTAGTTGGGGGGGCACATGGGGGGGCCCAGCATGATGTTGGGGGGGGGGCCGTGGCCCCCTCTGGCCCCCCCTGGCGACGCCACTGACGATGAGGTCCTAGACCCCACATGGAATGAAGGTCGTGCCACTGACTTTCACAGTTCCGCGGAAGAGGCAGTGGTGAGACTGAGCCAACAGCGTAGCAAAAGAGGGAGCAGTGGGCAAAAGCAGAACACCCGCCACCAAGAGACCCTGCCTGCTACTGACCGCCGCCATCTGGGACCGAGCACCCCAAAGGCAGCTTCAAGGAGTTCCCTGGCATGGCACTTCTTCAAACAATGTGCTGATGACAAGACCAGAGTGGTTTGCACTCTGTGCAATCAGAGCCTGAAGCGAGGCATTAACGTTCTGAACCTTAGCACAACCTGCATGACCAGGCACCTGCATGCAAAGCATGAACTGCAGTGGAGTAAACACCTTAAAAACAAAGAAGTCACTCAGGCTCCCCCTGCTACCTCTTCTGCTGCTGCCGCCTCGGCCTCTTCTGCTGCTGCCGCCTCCGCCTCTTCCTCCGCCTCTGGAGGAACGTTGGCACCTGCCACCTAGCAAACAGAGGATGTACCACCAACACCACCACCTCCGTCGCCAAGCATCTCAACCATGTCACACGCCAGTGTTCAGCTCTCCATCTCACAAACATTTGAGAGAAAGCGTAAATTCCCACCTAGCCACCCTCGATCCCTGGCCCTGAATGCTAGCATTTCTAAACTACTGGCCTATGAAATGCTGTCATTTAGGTTGGTGGACACAGACAGCTTCAAACAGCTCATGTCGCTTGCTGTCCCACAGTATGTTGTTCCCAGCCGCCACTACTTCTCCAAGAGAGCCATGCCTTCCCTGCACAACCAAGTATCCGATAAAATCAAGTGTGCACTGCACACTGGGTAAATGTAGTGGCGGCTGGGCCCCAGGCGGAGAGCTGTTTAGCGCACGTCCTTCCACCGCCAAGAATCGCAGGGCAACATTCTTTGCCTCCTCCTCCTACTCGGCTTCCTCCTCCTCTTCTTCCACCTGCTCATCCAGTCAGCCACACACCTTCACCACCAACTTCAGCACAGCCCGGGGTAAACGTCAGCAGGCCATTCTGAAAACTCATATGTTTAGGGGACAGGCCCCACACCGCACAGGAGTTGTGACGGGGTATAGAACAACAGACCGACGAGTGGTTGCTGCCGGTGAGCCTCAAGCCCGGCCTGGTGGTATGCGATAATGGGCGAAATCTCGTTGCAACTCTGGGACTAGCCGGTTTGATGCACATCACTTGCCTGGCGCATGTGCTGAATTTGGTGGTGCAGAAGTTCATTCACAACTACCCCGACATGTCAGAGCTGCTGCATAAAGTGCGGGCCGTCTGTTCGCGCTTCCGGCGTTCACATCCTGCCGCTGCTCGCCTGTCTGCGTTACAGCGTAACTTCGGCTGCAGCACGCACGGGTCAGTCGCACTGCGGAACAGCACCACTTCACCACCAATGACTGGGCCTCCATGCGAGACCTGTGTGCCCTGTTGCGCTGTTTCGAGTACTCCACCAACATGGCCAGTGGCGATGACGCCGTTATCAGCGTTACAATACCACTTCTTTGTCTCCTAGAGAAAACTCTTAGGGCTATTATGGAAGAGGAGGTGGCCCAGGAGGAGATGCAGGAGGAAGAGGGGTCATTTTTAGCACTTTCAGGCCAGTCTCTTCGAAGTGACTCAGAGGGAGGTTTTTTTGCAACAGCAGAGGCCAGGTACAAATGTGGCTAGCCAGGGCCCACTACTGGAGGACGAGGATGAGGATGAAGCATGGTCACAGCAGGGTGGCACCCAACGCAGCAGAGTTGCCCACATTTTAACGTGTGCGGACTACTGGGTTGCCACCCTGCTGGATCCACGGTACAAAGACAATGTGCCCACCTTACTTCCTGCACTGGAGCGTGATAGGAAGATGCGCGAGTACAAGCGCACGTTGGTAGACGCGCTACTGAGAGCATTCCCAAATGTCACAGGGGAACAAGTGGAAGCCCAACACCAAGGCAGAGGAGGATCAAGAGGTCGCCAAGGCAGCTGTGTCACGGCCAGCTCCTCTGAGGGCAGGGTTAGCATGGCAGAGATGTGGAAAAGTTTTGTCAACACGCCACAGCTAACTGAACCACCACCTGATACGCAATGTGTTAGCAGGAGGCAACATTTCACTAACATGGTGGAACAGTACATGTGCACACCTCTCCACGTACTGACTGATGGTTCAGCCCCATTCAACTTCTGGGTCTCCAAATTGTCCACGTGGCCAGAGCTAGCCTTTTATGCCTTGGAGGTGCTGGCCTGCCCGGCGGCCAGCGTTTTGTCTGAACGTGTATTCAGCACGGCAGGGGGCGTCATTACAGACAAACGCAGCCGCCTGTCTACAGCCAATGTGGACAAGCTGACGTTCATAAAAATGAACCAGGCATGGATCCCACAGGACCTGTCCATCCCTTGTGCAGATTAGACATTTATAACTACCTCCCCTTAACCATATATTATTGTAATCCAGGGAACTTACTCATTCAATCCTCTTTTTATTTTCATTTTACCATTATATTGCGGGGCAACCCAAAGTTGAATGAACCTCTCCTCTGTCTGGGTGCCTGGGCCTAAATATCTGACAATGGACTGTTCCAGTTTTGGTTGACGTGAAGCCTGATTCTCTGCTATGACATGAAGCCTGATTCTCTGCTATGGGACCTCTCTCCTCTGTCTGGGTGCCGGGGCCTAAATATCTGACAATGGACTGTTCCAGTGTTAGGTGACATGAAGCATGATTCTCTGCTATGACATGAAGCCTCAATCTCTGCTATGGGACCTCTCTCCTCTGTCTGGGTGCCGGGGCCTAAATATCTGACAATGGCCTGCTTCAGTGGTGGGTGACGTAAAGCCTGATTCTCTGCTATGACATGAAGCCTGATTCTCTGCTGATATGAAGCCTGAATCTCTGCTATGGGACCTCTCTCCTCTGTCTGGGTGCCAGGGCCAAAATATCTGACAATGGCCTGTTCCAGTGGTGGGTGACGTGAAGCCTGATTCTCTGCTATGGGACCTCTCTCCTCTGTCTGGGTGCCGGGGCCTAAATATCTGACAATGGACTGTTCCAGTTTTGGGTGACATGAAGCATGATTCTCTGCTATGACATGAAGCCTGAATCTCTGCTATGGGACCTCTCTCCTCTGTCTGGGTGCCGGGGCCTAAATATCTGACAATGGACTGTTCCAGTTTTGGCTGACGTGAAGCCTGATTCTCTGCTATGACATGAAGCCTGATTCTCTGCTCTGACATGAAGCCTGATTCTCTGCTATGACATGAAGCCTGATTCTCTGCTATGACATGAAGCCTGATTCTCTGCTATGACATGAAGCCTGATTCTCTGCTATGACATGAAGCCTGAATCTCTGCTATGGGACCTCTCTCCTCTGTCTGGGTGCCAGGGCCAAAATATCTGGCAATGGCCTGTTCCAGTGGTGGGTGACGTGAAGCCTGATTCTCTGCTATGACATGAAGCCTGATTCTCTGCTATGGGACCTCTCTCCTCTGTCTGGGTGCCGGGGCCTAAATATCTGACAATGGACTGTTCCAGTTTTGGGTGACATGAAGCATGATTCTCTGCTATGACATGAAGCCTGAATCTCTGCTATGGGACCTCTCTCCTCTGTCTGGGTGCCGGGGCCTAAATATCTGACAATGGACTGTTCCAGTTTTGGCTGACGTGAAGCCTGATTCTCTGCTCTGACATGAAGCCTGATTCTCTGCTCTGACATGAAGCCTGATTCTCTGCTATGACATGAAGCCTGATTCTCTGCTATGACATGAAGCCTGATTCTCTGCTATGACATGAAACCTGAATCTCTGCTATGGGACCTCTCTCCTCTGTCTGGGTGCCAGGGCCTAAATATCTGACAATGGCCTGTTCCAGTGGTGGGTGACGTGAAGCCTGATTCTCTGCTATGACATGAAGCCTGATTCTCTGCTATGGGACCTCTCTCCTCTGTCTGGGTGCCAGGGCCAAAATATCTGACAATGGCCTGTTCCAGTGGTGGGTGATGTGAAGCCTGATTCTCTGCTATGACATGAAGCCTGATTCTCTGCTATGGGACCTCTCTCCAATTGATATTGGTTAATTTATATTTATTTTATTTTTATTTTTATTCATTTCCCTATCCACATTTGTTTGCAGGGGATTTAACTACATTTTGCTGCCTTTTGCAGCCCTCTACCCCTTTCCTGGGCTGCTTTACAGCCTTGTGAGTGCCGAAAAGTTCGGGTCCCCATTGACTTCAATGGGGTTCGGGTTCGGGACGAAGTTCGGGTCGGGTTCGGATCCCGAACCCGAACATTTCCGGGAAGTTCAGCCGAATTTCTCGAACCCGAACATCCAGGTGTTCGCTCAACTCTAGTCTTCAATGTTAAGCATCACTCTATTAGCCTTCAATAGCTGGTCAGCATCTTGATTAAAAAAAAATATTGCTTACCACACTTTCTGAATCAATCTCTCCACTTCCCAAACCACACAACTATTCCTCAGAAATAGAAATGTTGGAATAACAGTTCCTCTAACTGACTTTAAATATTTCTCACATAATATATTCCCCCCTTTGTATTTTACTTTTGGTTGTGATAGGGGCATCATTTTGATATTTAACTTGAGGAGGTCATGAAGAACAATAGGGCCTGTGTGACCTCCATAGGAAGCTCATTTCAAGTAATTCTCTCCTCCACACTGCAAACTAACCCCCCCCCCCCCCCCCATACACACACCATTTGCAATTTACCTGTGGGGAAGTTAGTATGAGTGAAGTGAGGTGCTGTAGTTTAGAGGAGGGTCTCCATGAGGACAGCAATCATATTACTGAGAGGTTAGATCAGAATGCATTTGAGGGGATGGCTTTTTAAACACAGTATACACTGTAGTATAGAGCAGGGATCAGCAACCTCCGGCACTCCAGCTGTTGTGAAACTATGACTCCCTGCATGCTCTATTCACTCGTTTTGGAGTTCTGGTCTTTTGCAAAAAATCATTTATTAATTGTGCCTTACACCATCTGATATATTCTATAGTGTGCACTGAGTGCAATATACAATATACTAGAAAAAGTACCTGGCACTGCCCAAGTATGAAGTGTTGGTCTGTTTGTGTTTTTATTAGATTTGTTTCAACGGGGCCCAGGAGGCCAATCCATGTTCTCTTTTTTTTTTTACAGTGAAAACACTAGCAGCCCTATATACCCCAGCAGTTACACACAGTTTTTTTTAACTGTCAATCATAACAATGGCTTCCACAGTACCTCACCCCCTTAACAGTAACTTCCACAGCACCCCACCCACCTAACAGTGACCTCCACAGCGCTCCACCCCCTTAACAGTGACCTCTATGGTGCCTGGCTACCTTGATACTGACCTCCACAGCACCCTGCCCCCTTAACAGTGACCTCCACAGTTACCCCACCTCCTTAAGAATAACTTTCACAGCACCTCGCTCCCTTATCTGTGACCTCCACAGCGTCCCACCCTCTTAGTGGTCCCACCCCCTTTGTATTATTTGGGAATATCTCAAGAACGGTATGTCCTAGAGGTCTGAGACCTTTGCAAAAAATTTTCCAGACACCCAATGCATCTATGTGTCAAATTTGGTGTCCAATGGTTCAGCCGTTTGATGCCTATAGAGGACAGACATTGATTTTTAGAATATACAGTACAGACCAAAAGTTTGGTCACACCTTCTCATTCAAAGAGTTTTCTTTATTTTCATGACTATGAAAATTGTAGATTCACACTGAAGGCATCAAAACTATGAATTAACACATGTGGAATTATATACATAACAAAAAAGTGTGAAACAATTGAAAATATGTCATATTCTAGGTTCTTCAAAGTAGCCACCTTTTGCTTTGATTATTGCTTTGCACACTCTTGGCATTCTCTTGATGAGCTTGAAGAGGTAGTCACCTGAAATGGTCTTCCAACAGTCTTGAAGGAGTTCCCAGAGATGCTTAGCACTTGTTGGCCCTTTTGCCTTAACTCTGCAGTCCAGCTCACCCCAAATAATCTCGATTGAGTTCAGGTCCGGTGACTGTGGAGGCCAGGTCATCTGGCGCAGCACCCCATCACTCTCCTTCATGGTCAAATAGCCCTTACACAGCCTGGAGGTGTGTTTGGGGTCATTGTCCTGTTGAAAAACAAATGATGGTCCAACTAAACGCAAACCGGATGGAATAGCATATCGCTGCAAGATGCTGTGGTAGCCATGCTGGTTCAGTATGCCTTCAATTTTGAATAAATCCCCAACAGTGTCACCAGCAAAGCACCCCCACACCATCACACCTCCTCCTCCATGCTTCACGGTGGGAACCAGGCATGTAGAGTCCATCCGTTCACCTTTTCTGCGTCGCACAAAGACACGGTGGTTGGAACCAAAGATCTCAAATTTGGACTCATGTGAGCCAGTTTCTTTGTAGTGCTTGATGGTTTTTGTGACTGCACTTGGGGACACTTTCACAGTTTTCCCAATTTTTCGGACTGACTGACCTTCACTTCTTAAAGTAATGATGGCCACTTGTTTTTCTTTACTTAGAATTTTTATTATGGCAAGAAAAAAGCAGCTAACAGTCTATTCAGTAGGACTATCAGCTGTGTATCTACCTGACTTCTCCACAACGCAACTGATGGTCCCAACCCCATTTATAAGGCAAGAAATTCCACTTATTAAACCTGACAGGGCACACCTGTGAAGTGAAAACCATTTCAGGTGACTACCTCTTGAAGCTCAGCAAGAGAATAACAAGAGTGTGCAAAGCAGTAATCAAGGCAAAAGGCGGCTACTTTGAAGAACCTAGAATATGACACATTTTCAGTTGTTTCACACTTTTTTGTTATGTATATAATTCCACATGTGTTAATTCATAGTTTTGATGCCTTCAGTGTGAATCTACAATTTTCATAGTCATGAAATTAAGAAAACTCTTGTAATAAGAAGGTGTGTCCAAACTTTTGGTCTGTACTGTATATTGAAAGTACTACTACAAGAACACTCAGGAAGAGGTTCTCTGAATACTTATATGACATTAATAACCCAGGTTCTCACAATCCTCTATTGGCCTCCAAACATTTTATACAGGTTCACAGAAAGGATACTGCATATGTTCAGATTTATGGGCGGGGAGTGAACAGGCACATACAGACCTTTGAGGGTAGACGATTGGGAATATGTGGTACAGAATAGAGAGGTGTATTGGATCTTGGAGATAGAAACATCTTGGAGATAGAAACCAGGGCACCAGCTAATTTGAAACTCTGTTCAAATTCCATGTGCATTTATTTATATTTCATTATGTGATTTACTTATTTTTTATTTATTTTACATGTATGCTGCTTGTTTGTTTGCAAACTGCCAATCAAAGGGTTAACCAATCAGGCCTGTGCTTGTGGCTACACCTGTGATTCAGGAAAGACTAGTGTTTTTAAAGGTTTCCTCCGGATAGGTCATCAATATCTGACCGGCAGGGGTCAAACTCCTGGCATTCTCACGATCAGCTGTTTGAAGAGAACGCAGAGCTTGTGAGAGCCCTGCATTTGCTTCACTGTTTACATGTTTGCCGTTGACATTGCAGAGGTGAGCAGATGTATTTGCAGCTCTTCCATCTTCATTCACTTAAAAGCGGTTGGCCGGTTTTCTATATAGATGACCTGAAGATAGGTCATCAATATAGGAAAGCGGCTGACTGTTTTAAGTTGTAATTGTGTTTAGAGTTAGTGGATATGACCAAGGACGTGTTGTTCTGTCCAAAATGAGTCATCGTCTGTATTTGACTTCCAGATGCTTTTAATATTCAGAAATATAGAAATTTGGGTTTTTATCCCGATGAGTGCCGTAAAAGATGTGTTTTCACACTATTGAACATTTTGTCTCTGTATACAGCTCCTGATACGGGTTTCCTGTCTTGCTCCAGGGGCGGATAGACACTACTGGGAAATTTTACGGTGGGCCGAAGCCCGTTGGGAGCCCAAGGCCTACTCACAACAGCAAGTCAGGTACATAGTTACCTGATGCTGTTAAAATTAATTAATGCTAGGAGGATCCAGTACTTATAGACCTGACTGGCAGAAGGAAGTGCCCTCCTGCATTCAACTGTAATGCCTTCCGCAGGACTGTAATAGAGTTGAATGCTCTGGCCGGGGTGGAAGTATTTTGTGCTGCACTACAGTATGGCTGGCCCCACCTTCTTATGTTTGCCCTGTCAACTTATATTGGCCCTGCCTACAACTAGGAGCTAGTTTCAGTTTTTTTTTTCATGGCCACTTTAAAGGGAGTCTGTCACCTCCATATGGCCATATACAGTGCTTACATGGCTCTGTAGCACACCTATACAGGATTGTAACGGTACCTTTGTTCTTTTCTTTAGACTTGCACCAGCAGGAAAAACGAAGTTTAATTCATATGCAAATGAGCACTCGCAAGTGCCCAGGGGCGGCGTTCAGTGTGTAGGTGCCCAGGCTGCTCTGCCTTCTTTTCACTTTACTCCTCCCCAGCCTCTTCCTTTGCCCGCCCTCCAAGTCTCTTGCCTCATTGATAGGGCCGGACTTGGAGGGCGGGCAAAGGAAGAGACTGAGGAGGAGTAAAGTGAAAAGAAGGCAGAGCAGCCTGGGCACCTACACACTGAGCGCCGCCCCTGGGCACTTGCGAGTGCTCATTTGCATATGAATTAAACTTCGTTTTTCCTGCTGGTGCAAGTCTAAAGACAAAGACAAAGGTACCGTTACAATCCTGTATAGGTGTGCTACAGAGCCATGTAAGCGCTGTATATGGCTATATGGAGGTGACAGACTCCCTTTAAGTTCCCAGTCCGCCCCTGCATTGCACTGTCTGGATCTGAATGAGTGTGCTATAGATCTGGACTTACTGGTCAGCTGACTGTATTTTAATTATTAGACTAAACCTTATAAAGACTTCAGATGAGGTCTCCCTTTATACTTAATTTGCTTTTGAAGTCCCTAAAATATGCATTACAATATGTTTACTGCTGTATGTGATTTATTTTAATACATGTGCAGCTTACATTTATAGTGATATACATAAACAGACAGTAGATATTCTGGGTCCAGTAAGAAACATAAGGTAAGATTAATTTACATTTCTAACCTAGTAAATTTACTGTGAAAGAGATATGTATTACAACTAGGGATGTATAGCTTGCTGCTTTTCCAAGACTGCTTTACCAAGAGCTGATCTACAAGAGCATTGGAGATATTCAGGAGGTAATCTGGAGGTGGATACAATCTAAACAAGTAAGATTTGTTTGTTTAAAATCTTTCTCCTCTTAACAATGGCAGACCTGGTTGTGTGCAGGAATTGTTGTGCTTTTATTTCAGGTTCCACTCTTCAGAGATTTGGATACTGTCTGATCTGTAGACAGCTCTCCATAATGCAGCAGGAAATTACCTTTTTGAAATATGAGATTTTTAAATTAACCACAAAACAAACTCAGGCTGAGAACATTGCAATGCCACTGCCACAGAGGCCCCTAGAAATGGAAGATGGGTTACTGTAGGTTCTGGTAGACTGAGAGTTGTGGATAGAAGGCATGTCCCACAGTCTGTGGCTCTCCATAATTCATTTACAGCACTTTCAGAGTGCAAGAGCAACATAGAGGATGGCTCAAGCACAGTGGGTGAGTAACAATCATCTCCCATGCCTAAAGTATGTAAGACTGCAGCCACAGACAAAAGGGAGAAGATAATGATTGATAGCAAGCAGCTGTTGGTGGGCGATTCCATCATAAGAGGTGTGAAGTTTGAGGACAATGGTGTTGTGAGATGTCTCCCTGGTGCTACCGCTAGCAGGGATAGACGGCGGATCCTTGATATTGTTAGGCAAGCAAAGCAGGAAAGGGAAGTGGATGTTATTCTCCATCTTGGGACAAACGATCTGGCTTGCAATGAGGTTTCAAAGGTGAAAGAAGCTTTTCACACACTTGGAAAGGATATACGGGAGGTTGCATCAACTGTTTCATTCTCTGCAGTTTTGCCTGTGCAGAATCTTCAGCATGACAGGAAGATGTGCATTAAGGAATTCAATGTATGGCTTGGTGAATGGTGTCTGAACCAAGGGTTTGGCTTTGTGTCTCATGTTAGCTCTTGTTGGAATGGAAAAGAACTGTACAACTGATGGTTTGTATCTTTCTCTCAAGGGAACGAATGTCCTCGGTGAACAGTTCCAAGTATTTGCTAAGAAGCATTTAAACTAGGACAGGGGGGCAAAAAAGTGATAATCCAGCAGTCCGACTGCCCCCCGGAACAATGCCAGAAGAGGCCAGTAGCACAAAGGTTAAGAAATGACAAGCTCAGAGTCTTGTCTACAAATGCTCGCAGTCTAGGGAATAAGATCAATGAACTTGAGGCTATAATGGCATCTGAGAATATAGATGTAGTGGCTGTTACTGAGATGTGGTTCAAGGGGAGTAAAGACTGGGATATATCAATACCAGGGTTCTCTCTATACAGGAAAGACAGAGAAGGAAAGACGGGGGGAGGGGTGGCCCTGTATGTGAAAGATAGCATAAAATCTAATTTGATACAAGTTAGCGAGAACAATTTAGAGTCAGTTTGGGTTACCTTGCAGCTTGATAATCATAAGGTAACTCATGTAGGTGTGATATATAGACCACCTAGCCAAGTCAAAGAATTAGATGATCTACTAGTTGAGGAAATAGCTAAAATGACATTGAAGGGGGAAGTTATCATTATGGGAGACTTCAATCTTCCAGATGTAAACTGGAAAACCAAAATAGCTAGCACTGCCAGAAGTACAGATATTCTAAATTCCCTACTGGGATTATCTCTACAGCAAGTAGTGGAGGAGCCAACCCAGAAGGAGGCCATTTTAGATTTAGTATTCACAAATGGGAATTTGGTATCTGATATTACTGTAGGGGAAAGCATGGGATCTAGTGATCACGAGTCAGTGTGGTTTACTATAAGTACAGTGACTGAGTCACACCACACAAAAACAAAAGTTTTAGATTTTTGAAAAACTGACTTTTCTAAAATTAGATTAGTGGTATACGAGTCCCTATCAGACTGGAACAGTTTTATTGGAGTCCAGGAGAAATGGGTCTACTTAAAAGTGGCACTATTGAAGGCAACAGAAAATTGCATTAGGCTTGTCAGTAAAAGCAAAAAAAAGAAGAGACCACTGTGACAGACAAATTTATAAGATTAGGCAGAGAGAGGCCAAACAAGTTATAAGAGCTTCTAAAGCACAGGCAGAAGAGAAATTAGCTCAGTCGGGGAAAAAAGGCGATAAGGCATTCTTCAGATACATAAGTGAAAAAAGGAAACTAAAACAAGGAATTACCAAATTAAAAACAAAAGAAGGAAGGTATATGGAAGAAGATAAAGAACTAGCTGACTGCCTCAATGAATACTTCTGTTCAGTTTTTACAAAGGAAAATGAAGGAGAAGGACCTCAGTTAGGAAAGAAGACAAATTAATCTTTTGATGCATGTGTCTTTACAGAGGAAGAGGTTCTAAGTCAACTGTCTAAAATTAATACAAATAAGTCACAGGGGCCTGATGGTATACACCCAAAGCTATTAAAAGAGCTCAGCGGTGAACTAGCAAAACCATTAACAGATTTATTTAACCAATCACTGGCAACAGGAGTCGTCCCAGAAGATTGGAAATTAGCAAATGTTGTGCCCATTCACAAGAAAGGTAGTAGGGAGTGATCGGGAAACTATAGGCCAGTAAGCCTGACATCAATAGTGGGGAAATTAATGGAAACCATACTTAAGGAGAGGATTGTGGAACATCTAAAATCCCATGGATTGAAAGATGAAAAACAGCATGGGTTTACTTCAGGGTGATCATGTCAAACTAATCTTATTGATTTTTTTGATTGGGTGACTAAAATGATAGATGGAGGAGGTGCAGTAGACATTGCTTATCTAGACTTTAGTAAGGCTTTTGATACTGTCCCACATAGAAGGCTTATCAATAAAGTGCAGTCTTTGGGCTTGGACTCCCATATTGTTGAATGGATTTGGCAGTGGCTGAGGGACAGGCAACAGAGGGTTGTAGTTAATGGAGTATATTCAGACCAAGGTCTTGTTACCAGTGGGGTACCTCGGGGATCTGTTCTGGGACCCATATTGTTTAATATCTTTATCAGCGAAATTGCAGAAGGCCTCAATGGTAAGGTGTGTCTTTTTGTTGATGACACAAAGATTTGTAACAGGGTTGATGTTCCTGGAGGGATACACCAAATGGAAAAGGACTTAGGAAAACTAGAGGAATGGTCAAAAATCTGGCAACTAAAATTTAATGTTGATAAGTGCAAGATAATGCACCTGGGATGTAAAAACCCAAGAGCAGAATATAAAATCAGCGATGCAGTCCTAACCTCAGTATCTGAGGAAAGGGATTTAGGGATCATTATTTCAGAAGACTTAAAGGTAGGCAGACAATGTCACAGAGCAGCAGGAAATGCTAGCAGGTGTATAGGGAGAGGAATTACCAGTAGAAAGAGGGAAGTGCTCATGCTGCTCTACAGAGAACTAGTGAGACCTCATTTGGAGTATTGTGCGCAGTACTGGAGGCCACATCTCCAGAAGGATATTGATACTTTGGAGAGAGTTCAGAGAAGAGCTACTAAACTGGTACATGGATTGCAGGATAAAACTTACCAGGAAAGATTAAAGGACCTTAACATGTATAGCTTGGAAGAAAGACGAGACAGAGGGGATATGATAGAAACTTTTAAATACATAAAGGGAATCAACAAGGTAAAAGAGGAGAGAATATTTAAAAGAAGAAAAACTGCTACAAGAGGACAAATGTTTAAAAGTAATATCAGGAAGTATTACTTTACTGAGAGAGTAGTGGATGCATGGAATAGCCTTCCTGCAGAAGTGGTAGCTGCAAATATGGTGGAGGAGTTTAAGCATGCATGGGATAGGCATAAGGCCATCCTTCATATAAGATAGGGCTAGGGGCTATCCATAGTATTTAGTATATTGGGCAGACTAGATGGGCCAAATGGTTCTTATCTGCCGACACATTCTATGTTTCTATGTTCTACGTTTCTAGGGATGAGCGAATTTCATATCTTGAAGTTCGTGTGCGGGTTCGTGTTGTGGTATTTACTGATATGCGGTATGGATTCCGTTACCACAGACCATAACACAATTCCATGACGGAATGAATAACGGAATGCCTTTAGAGGCATTCCGTTATTCATTCCTTCATAATAGAAGTCTATTTTCTGAATAATGGATCCTTCCGGTTTATGTTATGCTGGAGACCTCTCCAGCATAACGTAAACCAGATGGATCCGTTATTCAGGCCATAGACTTCTATTATGAAGGAATAAATAATGAAATGCCTCTAAAGGCATTCTGTTATGCATTCCGTCATGGAATTGTGCTATGGTCTGTGGTAACGGAATCCAAAACGCGATTCAGTAAATACCACAACACGAACTTCAAAAAATGAAATTCGCTCATCCCTAATTACAACCTAACAGACATATATTACAACATGTTCATTTTCGCATTCTACATTAACTGTTGACAATTAAAAGGGTTCCTAAGGAAAGATAAAAATAAAAATACTGAAAAAACATGTTCTTATAAAAAAAACTCTTAAATGTGTTTAATTATTTATAATTGCTCCTTAATCTAGGGAACAATCAGTCAAGTAGCTAAAAAGGACGGATTTTGTGATCATAAATCCAAGAGCCGCCATTTTAGCTACTTGATTGTTCCCTAGATTAAAGGAGCATTTACAAAGATTAAAGACATTTAAGAGTTTATTTATAATAACATGTTTTTTCAGTATTCTCATTTTTATCTTTCCCGGAGAACCCCTTTAACAGTTGTTTTGTTGTGGGCCACTTCTTATACACAATTATTTTATAAGGGTACATAGCAATAGTTGCATGCATAAGAGAGAATTCACATGGCCATAAGTGTTTTGCAGTCTGCAAAACACAAATACTGGATGTGTGCATGCTGCATCACGGTGCGGAGCCATTGACTTCAATAAGTCCATGTGCACATGTTGCAGCAAAGCATTGGACATGTCCTTTCTTTTGCAGAGTGGCTGCATAGATGTGGAAGCATACGGAAGACCTTGCCATCCTTTGTGGCCTTTCCACAAAGAGAGGACATGTCCTATACTTCACAACATGCAGATCACGGACCCATTAAAGTCAATGGGTTCGACCTATGATGCTGCATGAACATGGCTGGTATCTGTGTTTTGTGGATTTGCAGTTTGTGGACCGTAAAACACTTATGGCCATGTGAAAGCACCCTTACACACAGGTTTTGCTGCTGAATATTCTGCACATTAACCATATGCATTGAAAGAACAAGGGTAATCGCTAGTAAAAATTTGTGGTGTTTCCCTAAAGAATGAGCATGTTGTGGATTTAAAAAATCTGTATGTTCATTTTTCCATTTGGAACATTTCTAATGTATATGGTTAGCATTTTTAAAACCCCATCAACATGCATTATACTATAATTAATTGTGGATTTGTGGTGCAAAATCCACACCACTAATCCACAGCACATATGCCATGTCTGAACTTAAAGTTATATAAAAGGTTGTACTGCATACTTGCCTGTGCTGTAAAAAACCAATAAAAGGCGCAATTCCTGTTCCTGGGCCCACCATTATAATAGGGACAGATGAATCCAGTGGTAAATGGAATAAGGTAGATGGTCGGATAAATATTGATATCTAGATGAGAAAATAATGCAGTGCTAAATATTAGTAAAATTGCTAACCATACAACAGCTAACCATGACTTGACAATATAGTGTATAATAGTAAATTTGAAAAGGTTTTGAGGGCTCTTTCTTCAAATTGATACTAGTTTCTTAATTATTGTAGTCAATGACTAGAATGAAACCAAATCTTCATTTTGAAAAAAACACAGGAGTAAAGGTCATCTGTTATCAACACAGGTTATGTTACTTGTCCAATAAACCATATGCATTCAAAGTGCCTGCTTGAGAGCACTTAGAAACCAGTGACCAAAATATGTTAAAGTGTGCCTTTAATCAGATATATATCAAAGTTCACCATTATCACCTATACGATTGAATTATGAACAATAAACTGTAGGTATGCTGTAAGTTTTAATATCATATGAAAAGTATAGCACAAACAGGAGTTAAAATTAAGGTGTAAGCACAAGCCAAAAGAACCATCTTTGCCAAAGTGCCCTATTGCCTAAGCACTTGGCAGTTAAACATGGCAGTTAGACAGGGCAGGAGAAGGAGATCCTATGTAATTGACTTTAAACACAGCTCAGGTATGTTACAGTATTGTTTCACTCAGTTTATTGCGTTGGTTCTCATTGTTACAGCTGTTCATCTTCAAAACTGTACCCTCATACATCACCATGACCTCCATGGTGCAGCATAAAAAACACACATACAAATCATTCAACTAACTGCTGTCTCTTTCTGTTCTCCTGCTACTAGCTGCAGAGGAAATTTGACCAAACCATGGCCCTCCCTCTATTGCCAACTTAGGGCTGTTTCACACGAGTGGATGCCGTGCGTGACATCCACTCCGTGAATGACAGCCAAGACCCGATGCGGACTGCAGAAGCACGGAGCATTAACATGATTGATAATGCTCCGTCCCTCTCTATGATCTCTTTACTACGAAATCACAGTGACAACTTTATCTCACTTTATCCGCTCGTGAGAAACAGCCCTTAAGCTTCTTATCTGCCACACATAGAAACCCTTAAAATCTAATTAATATTCAATGTACATCTTCTCCAGTCTCTTAACTGTGCACTCTGGAATGTATAGTCAGTTTGTAACTGTCACGCCCTGCCTTGTGAGTGATCTGAGATCAGACTTGCTGCACGTGAATCTATCTGACCTGCCTCTCACTATAGCCCTTGCGGTTTATAGTTTCTCCTGGAGTTCTCTGCTGGTGTTTTGTGGATCTCCTGTTACCTGTCCTCCTTTCTTCCCTTCTGTTTGTACTGGTTAGGCCTTAGGTAGACGCTGGTTCCTTCATATTGTGCAAGGAACTGGTTGTCTTTTCGCCTGCTCCCTAGCTGAGGGTTTGTGTCAGTTGCAGCAGGGCTTAGGTTTAAGTGCATGAACACTTCTTTTTTTTTTTAAATTGATCTTTATTTCAATTTCATAGAAACATCTACATATACTGTATACGCAAAAAAAACACATCAATCCAACAATAGAAGAAATCAATATTAACGGTTAATAATTACAATTTATCTTTATTTTATACCCACCCACCACCCATAGGGAGAGGGACGTGAAAAAGAGAAAAAAAATAAAAAACACCACATCCAGCCCTAGAGTAACCATTTTTTCCAAACTTCGTCAAGGTTTTGTGATTTTTTTTTACTATAGCTCTCCATCACTCGTTCTTCTTTAATTAAGTTATCTATTGCTTTTCTCCACTGTCGGGGGATCTGCCTTTACCCATTTCCAAAGTATAAGAAGTCTGGCTTGGAATAATACTTTATTCAAGACCGATCATATTTTTTTATTTAACTTCAAATGTTCAGTTGCACCTAATATACAAATTACTGGATCGTTGGGCAATTGAACCTTCAAAAGTAGGAATACGGTCTCTGCTATTTCTGTCCAGTATCTAAAGAGTTTGGGGCATTCTCCCCCCAACATTTTGGACACTTATCTGAGGCTCTCACACCCATTCTTTTCAACATCCATGGGGAACGATGTAATCTGTGAACTATGAAAAATTGTGAGATCTTGTGTGAACCCCTATCCGAGACCCTCGCATAGTTTCTAAGGGCATCTCTCCATTTCTCTTCCGTAAAAGATTCTAGTTCTTTCTCCCATTTTTTCACGACAAACATTGTAATCCATTTTCTCTTTCCCTCCATCAAGATCCCATATCTCCTTGCAGTTGTTCCTCCTCCTTCCCTTCCGCTAGTAAATTTATCCAGCATATCTGATTTTTCCCTTCTATACTTATCATCCTGCTCCACTGTCCGCAGCACATTCCTGAGCTGAAAGTATTTATGCATATCCCTATGGGGAATCCCAAATTTCACTACCATAGTATTAAAGTCCTTCAGCTTATCTTCCTCGAAGATCTGATCTAAATATTTCATTCCTTTTTTTTCCCAATCTATGTAAGTCCTGATCGTTTCCAGTTCCTTTAAATTAAGATTTTTCCAAATCGGTGTGTAATGCAAAAACCCTTTAAACTCTAATATTTTTTTTAATTTCCCCCCATACATATTCCGCTAAGTTTAGTATTCTATTACCTGTATTTTTTCCCCAAAATACCTGATTCCAACACCTCTAAGTGATTCCACTCCTCTTTCCATCCCAATCTATTTATTTCTTGACTACCCACCAAACTATCTAAACTACCCTTTATATTCCCATATTGTGTTATTAGATAGTAGAAAACCCAATTGGGAACCGCTAATCCTTCCTCCCGCACTGGAAGCTGAAGGACTTCTTTCTTTATCCGAGGGATAGCTCCCTTCCAGATAAAATCCCCCATTAGGCTATCAAGTAGCTTAAAAATGTTCTGCGATAGTCTCACTGGAGCATTTTGCAAAACATTTTTGGGAGAAAAAACATTTTTATTAAACTTACCCGACCCTGTATTGACATTGGTAGTCTTTTCCATATATGTATTTTGGTTCTAAGTTCATTTATTAAGAGGAGGACATTTAATTTTTCATATTCTTCTATATTTCCAGAAATTTGTATGCCTAGATATTTAAAATTCTCGTACTTTTCAAGGACATGCACCCGTGAGTCTCCTTGTGATTGTCCATCTCTAATCATAACATATGTGATTTCCCCCAATTAATATTTAAACCGGAAAAAAAAAAAACTTATCTATTATTTCTGTCACTCTATTAAACTGATCCCCAGTATTGTGCAAAAATAATAAAATATCGTCCGCATACATTAACAGTTTTTCTTCTCCACCCACATATTGAAATCCTTTAATCTCCCTATCATTTCTTATTATGCTTGCCAGAGGCTTAATTGCGATAGCAAATAACAGTGGAGAGAGAGGGCATCCCTGCCTAGTGCCACGATGTAGGGCAAATGGCAGGGACAAGCTCCCATCCACGACCACTCTAGCCCTTGGGTTAAGATATATTAACTGGATCCATCTTATAAATCCCTCCCCTATGCCAACTCTTTTTAATACTGCCCATAGGTACTCCCATTCAATACAATCAAATGCCTTTTGGGCATCCAGTGAAAGTATCGCTTTCTCCCCTGCATCTAGTCTATTGGCTTCGATATTAAGGAACAACCTTCTTATATTTGAGTATATTGTTCTACCCGGTATAAAACCTGTCTGATCTTTATTTATTACTACTTTAATAACCTTCGACAGCTTGTCAGCCAAGACCTTTGCCAAAATTTTGACGTCCGTATTCAGAAGGGATATTGGCCTATATGACCCGGGATCTAGTTGTTCTTTCCCCTTTTTTTGAATTAATGTAATAATTGCCTCCTTCATGGAGTTCGGTAGATCGCCTAATTTGTGAGCCTCATCCAGTGTTGTTTTTAACTCTGGTACTAAAACCTGGGAGAAGGTTTTATATATTTCAAAAGGGAGCCCATCACCTCCTGGTGCTTTTTCAGATTTTACTTTCTCCAAAGCCGCATTTATTTCCGCCACCGATATTTATTTTTCTAAGTATTCTTTAGAGAGATATCCCAGGGGATATCTCTCTAAAAGCAATCTGGTCTAGGTATAGATCTAACTCTTGTTTTGATACCAGGAAAGGTTAAAAGACCTTAATATGTATAGCTTGGAAGAAAGAAGAGACAGAGGGGATATGATAGAAACTTTTAAATACATAAAGGGAATCAACTCGGTAAAGGAGGAGAGCATATTTAAAAGAAGAAAAACTACCACAAGAGGACACCGTTTTAAATTAGTGGGGCAAAGGTTTAAAAGTAATATAAGGAAGTATTACTTTACTGAGAGAGTAGTGGATGCATGGAATAGCCTTCCTGCACAAGTGGTAGCTGCAAATACAGTGAAGGAGTTTAAGCATGCATGGGATAGGCATAAGGCTATCCTTCATATAAGATAGGGCCAGGGACTAGTGTTGATCACGAATATTCGAATTGCGAATTTTAATCGCGAATATCGGCACTTCGAGAATTCGCGAATATTTCGAATTTCGCAAAATATATTCGTAATTGCGAATATTCGATTTTTGTGGAAATACCAGTTCATGCAAATTTTTATGCGAAAATTTGAATGCGAATTTTATGCGAATTTTCGCAATAAGAGAATAATGCCTGGAGATCGCGAATTCTCGAATATATGGCGAATATTCGCCCAAATATTCGCGAAATATCGCGAATTCGAATATTGCCCCTGCCGCTCATCACTACCAGGGACTATTCATAGGATTCAGATATATTGGGCAGACTAGATGGGCCAAATGGTTCTTATCTGCCGACACATTCTATGTTTCTATGTTTCTATGAGTAATCTGGAAAAAGTTTAATCTTTACACCCTGTATCTGATATTTTTCTGAATTTCTGGCATCAGATAGTATTCCATCGCGGTCCTTAGTTAATAAACATTTCACCAGTATCGGTCTAGGATAATCCCCTGGGGCCTCATTTTTTGTGGGGACCCTGTGTGCTCTTTCAATAGAGAACAAGGGGGAGAGAGTACCCTCTTTACTATTCTCCCTTATCCATTTCTCCATAAATTCAGTACAGTTATCCCCCTCTGCTCGCTCTGGGATCCCCACACATCTTATGTTGGATCTTCTTGATCTATGCTCTTGATTAACCAATTTTTGCTCCATCTTACCATTTATCTGTTTTAACTTCTCTAACTTCTGCATTAACTTCTCTAACTTCTGCACGGATTGCTCTAGGGTGGGAATCCTTTTCTCCATCTCATACAAACGCTGCCTTACTTTCTCCATCTCACCTCGTATTACCATAACATCCGTTTGCACTGCCCCGAGCTGTGTTACCAAGTTACCCATTAGATTTTCCATCCTCGAGACAGTGCAAAGTATGTCCTGCATCATTCTTGCATCTGTTTCTGTATATGTCACCGGGGTTCCCCTCTCCCCCTCGGGCGTCGTCTCATGCGTCATGCCTTGAGGTCTGACGTCCATAGTTTTTTCTTTTTGTGGGGATCTAGACCCAGGTGAGTTTGGGACCAAAAACTTATTTAAACCCTGTTGTTTAGGCCCACTCTCTAGCCCTGTTACTGATCGCCTGGCGGTACTCCCCGTAGGGCCATGCTGTTCCTCCCTTTTTTTTTTATGGCATTTTGAATTTTTATCTTCCCTTCTCCTGAAGTTTTCTGAACTTCATTATTCGTTGAAGGAACAACTAGAGATCATCAAAAGCAGATTTAAGGAAAAGGGGTACCCTAAAAAACTAATCAATGCTACCGCAAAGAAGGTCTGCACCCTAAGTCAGAAAGCCACTCTTACATCGACCCAACCCAGAATTACCACCGACGCAAAATACCAATACAACCTTATCACCCGTTTTAATGCGAAACATAAAAATATCAGGCTGATACTAAATAAACATTGGGACATCCTCCTGAAAGATCCAATCCTAAGAGACTTCCTACCCAGACAACCATCCCTCACATTCAGAAGGGCCAAAACCCTGAAAAATCTAATCGCCCCATCTTGCCCCAAAATTGAAACGAAAAAAGCGATTCTGGGACCACTCGAGACACAAGCCTGATAGGAATACGGAAATGCCGACTCAAAAATTGCCTATGCTGCACCATGATCACCCAGGGCATCAAAGAACTACCTCTTGAGGGACCAAAAGTGGCCGCCAAAGAAATATGGAACATAAAACAAGATTTAGGGGCCTGGATGTATTTCTGGAGCGTAATAATATTACAGGCTATAGCTACTAGATATCGTTGATCCAGGGATTTATTCTGATTGCCTGATTGGAGTCGGGAAGGAATTTTTATTCCCCTAAAGTGAGGAAAATTGGCTTCTACCTCACAGGTTTTTTTTTGCCTTCCTCTGGATCAACTTGCAGGATGACAGGCCGAACTGGATGGACAAATGTCTTTTTTCGGCCTTATGTACTATGTTACTATGTTATTTACAAGTGCTTTGCAGCGCTTGGATTAAAGAGCTGCCAGAACGTATATATACGTGGTAGCTGCACGGGGTATGTGCAGCTATCACGTATATATACAGATTGCGGTCGGGAACGGGTTAAAAAGACCCTATTACCAGGTGTATCCCAATTTCACAAGAGCCAACGCGTTTCTCCCTTCTAATGCAACAGAGGGTTCATCAGGGGACAATACTTAAATGGGTCAATACAGAAAAAGTGTGCGGCCTCTTAATGGACTATCAGCGCATCGATATAGGGGCAAAGGAATTACAACAGTTTGCATATGTGCCTCCCACTTGTTAAGAGACCAAAAGTAATGGGACAGAATAATAATTATAAATCAAACTTTAAAGAAATAGATAGATAAGCAGGCACACTCTTATTTGGGTCAGTCTATTAATTTATTTATATTTAATGTGATTGTGAGGTCTTTTTGGTAGATAATATATAATATATAGTATAAAAAAATATACGTGCTAGAAAGTGGAATCAATGGTTAATGATCATGAGTCTGTGATGAAAAATAGAACTAATAAAAATATAGAGATAGGAATAGATATATGTCCGTTTTAATAGATAGTAAAAGTTGTAGGAATAATGGTTAGAAATATATAAAAATTTAAAAATAGTGATGATGAGTGGGTGATCACCACTAGATAGTTGCCACCTGGTAGAGGGTAATTGATGCGCTAATAATGGTGATTCTTCTTGTTCATAAAGTCTTTCATAAAACAGTGGCCACTGGACAGAGGATGAATAGAGGGTAAATAGTGCACCTTATATACTTATATCTCCATATATAGGGTAGTCTTTCATAAGGCAGTGATCGCTGGACAGAAGATAAATGCTAAATGATGCGCCTTTATATACTTATGTCTCTGTTTATAGGGTAGTCTTTCAAATAATAATTGCTAGGCAGAGGATAAATAGTGCGCCTTGTAAATATGTGTCACTATTTGTTCAGTCGTGTTTCATAAAACAGCAGACATGTACATATACAGTTCAGGACTTCAAAATATGTGACAATATGTATCTAGTGATCGCTGTAATCCTTATGACGAGCTGTGGGAGAAAGGGATGCTATGTGCCTGAGTGCGGCAACCCGCACTGTCTCTGGTTACAGAGGTCACTTACCCTTCACCCGGCGCTGTTGTGTTAGGTCCTCTGATAGTGGTCGGCTGTTCCTGGGAGACTGTCTTGAATCCAGCGCAGTTCAGAGGAGTCGACGGCGTGCCTCGTGTTGCCTAGGATGCCAGGGGGCGTGGTTCGCGCATCTGGCGAATGATGCAAGCGGTCACATGATCGCGCTCCTCTCCAAGCTTGTTTAAAGTGATCTTCTCTGTTTAGAATTAGTGTTCTAACAATCCTCTGCTTCTTAAATGCGCTTCGGGAGTCTCTCCCTATATCAGTAAGTGGAGGATTGTGCTAGATACTGTGGTATTTATAGGACAGCAGTAATAAACTCATTTGTGAACTAATTACCTTTGCCAATAAGGTTGGTATTTTTAATTTGTTGCCTTATACAAGTCGAATATGGCAAATTCCTATTTGGCACATTGGATTTGTGACAAAAGTAAAAATGTACAAATTGTGGAAATGTAAAAAAGAATATAGAGATATATAGAGAAGTATGTCTGATTGGAACAGGTCACTCCTTTGATGGGGTGATTAGTTTTACAAATTGGATTGATTTTATGGGTATTATAACTTTTGTCTTTATTTTGCAGAGTAATAATTGTAGATTCATTGGTTAGGAACCTTCCTGTGGACAGTAGTTCGAATACCTTATTTTGCAGTGTAAGGTAATAGTAGCATATTTGATTAGTTAATCAAAGAGCTTTACTCTCGAACATACGTCAGACAAAATTCAGCATTATGGATTTCTATAGTATAGAAAGGTAATTGCTGTGTAAGTGTTAACTAGTTGATAGTATTTGTGGTGTAGAAGAATGATTGTTGTTGTAGGTGCGGGCTTGGTTAATTATTTTGTCTATATTTGAGGCTTATTTGTATATTTAATATAGATATGGATATTTATATGTTTTCACTGTAGTATTGCCGGTAAGTCCTGGTGTTTCCTGGTTGTGAACATACAGTGGGATGTGCCCATTATGTCACTGGTCCGTAGTGTGAAAGACCCAGTGAATATCGGGTTTGTCATCCCTGTATACTCCAAAAAGGGAGGACAACACAAAGCACAGCAAAAAAGAGAGAGCCTAGATAGGTTCATAACATATGGGACCCCATGGGTATGATAGTAGTATGAATATGATGGGGGAGTCATCCTATTCAAAAATTGAGGACCCAAAATTGAGGGCATATGGGACGCCGTGAATATAATGGTAGTATGAATATGATGGGGGAGTCATCCCATTCAAAAATTGAGGACCCAGTAGATGTTGGATTCTCCATTATCTTTGTCTCGTGTAGTTCTTATAGTATTGGTCTTTGTCTTTATATCTATGGTTGATATAGTTTCTATGGTCTTGCTAGTGAGGTAATAGGCCTTTGTGTCTGTGAGTAGTGGGATAGTAAGGGCCGGCCGCTCGCCAAAGAGCACCCGGAAGGAGTCTAATGATCAAAGGAAACCAAAGATCTCCATCTGTGTGTTCAGTCCATTTGGTAGGACAGAGTTGAATTCGAAGATCCTCCTGGACTCTATTCTAGACATTTTATGTATAAAATTGCCCCCTCCAATCCTTCTTTACCTTTTCAAGTGCCGTATATTTTAATCCACTGGGGTCTTTGTTATGAGTAATTCTAAAGTGATTTGATACTGTGTGTTTTTTATCGTAACCTTTTCTTATGTTTGCAATGTGTTCAGATACACGTTTTTGGAGTGTTCTTTTGCTGCGGCCGATGTACAGTTTTTGACATGGGCATTCTAGGGCATATATGACTTCTGTTGAGCTGCATGTTAGGAATTCTTTAATTTCTTGTTTATGGAGGTTTGTTTTGGGTATGACACAGGTGGTTTTCTTGGGAAATGATGTTGTTCGACAGTTCTTACATTTTCCACATCTGAAAAAGCCAGTAATGTCTGCCCATTCTTGGATTGTTGTTGACTGTCCTATGTTTTGTTTAATGGTGGGGGCAATTTTTAGGCCTAAATTCGTGGGCTTTAGTGAACGTGATTAGTGGGGTATCTGTGATAGTGGATCCTATTATTTTATCCTGTTTTATATGATACCAATGATTGTTTATAATCTTTTACTTTTTTTTTTATAGTGTGGGTTATAGGTTAGTATGATCCTGGGTGGTATATCTACCTCTTCTTGTTTTCTAGTTATTTTATTAAAGAATGATTTCCTTTCCATTTTTTTGACCCGAAAAGAGCACAACAACAACCAGGAGAGAATCATCAAGCACCACGAGACAATCACCAAACCTATCAAACAAGACAATACGACTCAAGAGAAAGAAAAAGATACGCAGAGGAAGGGGAAATAAGACCGAAATACAACAGATAGATCACCATGAAAACACAATTATACATTTAGGAATGTCACTTTAAATAAGGCCCAAATTAGCCTATTAAACAAAGGTCTGAAATTTGCACCCACTAACACACTCAACAAATTCGACACTTTCATAGGTATAGAAAAATTCATTCGTAAACTTTGTATGAAGAAACGCTACATAAAAAATCCCATAATGAAAGAAAACACAATAGGGATGAGCGAACTCGAACTGTATAGTTCGGGTTCATACCGAATTTTGGGGTGTCCGTGACACGGACCCGAACCCGGACATTTTTGTAAAAGTCCGGGTTCGGGTTCGGTGTTCGTCGCTTTCTTGGCGCTTTTGTGACGCTTTCTTGGCTCTTTTTGAAAGGCTGCAAAGCAGCCAATCAACAAGCGTCATACTACTTGCCCCAAGAGGCCATCACAGCCATGCCTACTATTGGCATGGCTGTGATTGGCCAGAGCACCATGTGACCCAGCCTCTATTTAAGCTGGAGTCACATAGCGCCGCCCGTCACTCTGCTCTGATTAGCGTAGGGAGAGGTTGCGGCTGCGACAGTAGGGCGAGATTAGGCAGATTAACTCCTCCAAACGACTTGATTATTGATCGATCTGCAGCTGTGGGTCATTGAGCTGCTGATACTCAATTGCTCACTGTTTTTAGGCTGCCCAGACCGTTTGTCAGTCACTTTTTTCTGGGGTGATCGGCGGCCATTTTGTGTCTTGTGGTGCGCCAGCACAAGCTGCGACCAAGTGCATTTAACCCTCAATGGTGTGGTTGTTTTTTGGCTAAAGCCTACATCAGGGTGAAGCTGTCACACCAAGTGCATTTAACCAGCAATAGTCTGTTTATATTTTGGCCATATACTACATCAGGGGCAAGCTGCGCCCGTCACCAAGTGTATTTAACCCTCAGTAGTGTGGTTGGTCAAGCTGTCACACTAAGTGCATTTAACCAGCAATAGTCTGTTCATTTTTTGGCCATATACCACATCAGCGGCAAGCTGCGCCTGTCACCAAGTGCATTTAACCCTCAGTAGTGTGGTTGGTCAAGCTGTCACACCAAGTGCATTTAACCAGCAATTGTGTGGTTATTTTTTGGCCATATCCCAGTCTAATTCTGTCAGTAAATCTATACCTGTCACCCAGCGCCTAAATACTAGGCCTCAAATTTATATCCCGCTAAATCTGTCATTACCGCTGTACTGTTCTGGCTGGGCAAGTTATTTAGTGTCCGTCAAAGCACATTTTTTGTTCTGGGTTGAAATACAATTCCCAATTTAGCAATTTCCTAATTTAGTGGTTTCTGCTGTATCAGAGCTATTTGAAATCTATCCCTAAAAGGGTATATAATATTCAAGGTGCACATAGGGTCATTCAGAATAACTTCACACACACGCTACTGTGCATTTCCAAGTCTAATTCTGTCAGTAAATCTATACCCGTCACCCAGCGCCTAAATACTAGGCCTCAAATTTATATCCCGCTAAATCTGTCGTTACTGCTGTACTGTTCTGGCTGGGCAAGTTATTTAGTGTCCGTCAAAGCACATTTTTTGTTCTGGGTTGAAATACAATTCCCAATTTAGCAATTTCCTAATTTAGTGGTTTCTGCTGTATCAGAGCTATTTGAAATCTATCCATAAAAGGGTATATAATATTCAAGGTGCACATAGGGTCATTCAGAATAACTTCACACACACGCTACTGTGCATTTCCAAGTCTAATTCCGTCAGTAAATCTATACCTGTCACCCAGCGCCTAAATACTAGGCCTCAAATTTATATCCCGCTAAATCTGTCGTTACTGCTGTACTGTTCTGGCTGGGCAAGTTATTTAGTGTCCGTCAAAGCACATATTTTGTTCTGGGTTGAAATACAATTCCCAATTTAGCAATTTCCTAATTTCGTGGTTTCTGCTGTATCAGGCCTACTTTAAATACATCCCTAAAAGGGTATATAATATTCAAGGTGCACATAGGGTCATTCAGAATAACTTCACACACACGCTACTGTGCATTTCCAAGTCTAATTCTGTCAGTAAATCTATACCTGTCACCCAGCGCCTAGGCCTCAAATTTATATTCAGCTGAATTTGAATACAATACATTGGGCCAAATAATATTTTTGTTGTTGTGGTGAACGATAACAATGAGGAAAACATCTAGTAAGGGACGCGGACGTGGACATGGTCGTGGTGGTGTTAGTAGACCCTCTGGTGCTGGGAGAGGACGTGGCCGTTCTGCCACATCCACACGTCCTAGTGTACCGACTACCTCAGGTCCCAGTAGCCGCCAGAATTTACAGCGATATATGGTGGGACCCAATGCCGTTCTAAGGATGGTAAGGCCTGAGCAGGTACAGGCATTAGTCAATTGGGTGGCCGACAGTGGATCCAGCACGTTCACATTATCTCCCACCCAGTCTTCTGCAGAAAGCGCACAGATGGCGCCTGAAAACCAAGCCCATCAGTCTGTCACATCACCCCCATGCATATCAGGGAAACTGTCTGAGCCTCAAGTTATGCAGAAGTCTCTTATGCTGTTTGAAGACTCTGCTGGCAGGGTTTCCCAAGGGCCTCCACCTAGCCCTTCCCCAGCGGTAGAAGACATAGAATGCACTGACGCACAACCACTTATGTTTCCTGATGATGAGGACATGGGAATACCACCTCAGCACGTCTCTGATGATGACGAAACACAGGTGCCAACTGCTGTGTCTTTCTGCAGTGTGCAGACTGAACAAGAGGTCAGGGAGGAAGCCTGGGTGGAAGACGATGCAGGGGACGATGAGGTCCTAGACCCCACATGGAATGAAGGTCGTGCCACTGACTTTCTCAGTTCGGAGGAAGAGCCAGTGGTGAGACTGAGCCAACAGCGTAGCAAAAGAGGGAGCAGTGGGCAAAAGTAGAACACCCGCCGCCAAGAGACTCCGCCTGCTACTGACCGCCGCCATCTGGGACCGAGCACCCCAAAGACAGCTTCAAGGAGTTCCCTGGCATGGCACTTCTTCAAACAATGTGCTGACGACAAGACCCAAGTGGTTTGCACGCTATGCCATCAGAGCCTGAAGCGAGGCATTAACGTTCTAAACCTTAGCACAACCTGCATGACCAGGCATCTGCATGCAAAGCATGAACTGCAGTGGAGTAAACACCTTAAAACCAAGGAAGTCACTCAGGCTCCCCCTGCTACCTCTTCTACTGCTGCCGCCTCGGCCTCTTCCTCCGCCTCTGGAGGAACGTTGGCACCTGCCGCCCAGCAAACAGGGGATGTACCACCAACACCACCACCACCTCTGTCACCAAGCATCTCAACCATGTCACACGGCAGCGTTCGGCTCTCCATCTCACAAACATTTGATAGAAAGCGTAAATTCCCACCTAGCCACCCTCGATCCCTGGCCCTGAATGCCAGCATTTCTAAACTACTGGCCTATGAAATGCTGTCATTTAGGCTGGTGGACACAGACAGCTTCAAACAGCTCATGTCGCTTGCTGTCCCACAGTATGTTGTTCCCAGCCGACACTACTTCTCCAAGAGAGCCGTGCCTTCCCTGCACAACCAAGTATCCGATAAAATCAAGTGTGCACTGCGCAACGCCATCTGTGGCAAGGTCCACCTAACCACAGATACGCGGACCAGTAAGCACGGCCAGGGACGCTATATCTCCCTAACTGCACACTGGGTAAATGTAGTGGCAGCTGGGCCCCAGGCGGAGAGCTGTTTGGCGCACGTCCTTCCGCCGCCAAGGATCACAGGGCAACATTCTTTGCCTCCTGTTGCCACCTCCTCCTACTCGGCTTCCTCCTCCTCTTCTTCCACCTGCTCATCCAGTCAGCCATACACCTTCACCACCAACTTCAGCACAGCCCGGGGTAAACGTCAGCAGGCCATTCTGAAACTCATATGTTTGGGGGACAGGCCCCACACCGCACAGGAGTTGTGGCAGGGTATAGAACAACAGACCAACGAGTGGTTGCTGCCGGTGAGCCTCAAGCCCGGCCTGGTGGTGTGCGATAATGGGCGAAATCTCGTTGCAGCTCTGGGACTAGCCGGTTTGACGCACATCCCTTGCTTGGCGCATGTGCTGAATTTGGTGGTGCAGAAGTTCATTCACAACTACCCCGACATGTCAGAGCTGCTGCATAAAGTGCGGGCCGTCTGTTCGCGCTTCCGGCGTTCACATCCTGCTGCTGCTCGCCTGTCTGCACTACAGCGTAACTTCGGCCTTCCCGCTCACCGCCTCATATGCGACGTGCCCACCAGGTGGAACTCCACCTTGCACATGCTGGACAGACTGTGCGAGCAGCAGCAGGCCATAGTGGAGTTTCAGCTGCAGCACGCACGGGTCAGTCGCACTACAGAACAGCACCACTTCACCACCAATGACTGGGCCTCCATGCGAGACCTGTGTGCCCTGTTGCGCTGTTTCGAGTACTCCACCAACATGGCCAGTGGCGATGACGCCGTTATCAGCGTTACAATACCACTTCTATGTCTCCTTGAGAAAACACTTAGGGTGATGATGGAAGAGGAGGTGGCCCAGGAGGAGGAGGAGGAGGAGGAAGAAGAGGGGTTATTTTTAGCACTTTCAGGCCAGTCTCTTCGAAGTGACTCAGAGGGAGGTTTTTTGCAACAGCAGAGGCCAGGTACAAATGTGGCCAGCCAGGGCCCACTACTGGAGGACGAGGAAGACGAGGATGAGGAGGAGGTGGAGGAGGATGAGGATGAAGCATGGTCACAGCGGGGTGGCACCCAACGCAGCTCGGGCCCATCACTGGTGCGTGGCTGGGGGGAAAGGCAGGACGATGACGATACGCCTCCCACAGAGGACAGCTTGTCCTTACCCCTGGGCAGCCTGGCACACATGAGCGACTACATGCTGCAGTGCCTGCGCAACGACAGCAGAGTTGCCCACATTTTAACGTGTGCGGACTACTGGGTTGCCACCCTGCTGGATCCACGGTACAAAGACAATGTGCCCACCTTACTTCCTGCACTGGAGCATGATAGGAAGATGCGCGAGTACAAGCGCACGTTGGTAGACACGCTACTGAGAGAATTCCCAAATGTCACAGGGGAACAAGTGGAAGCCCAAGGCCAAGGCAGAGGAGGAGCAAGAGGTCGCCAAGGCAGCTGTGTCACGGCCAGCTCCTCTGAGGGCAGGGTTAGCATGGCAGAGATGTGGAAAAGTTTTGTCAACACGCCACAGCTAACTGCACCACCACCTGATACGCAACGTGTTAGCAGGAGGCAACATTTCACTAACATGGTGGAACAGTACGTGTGCACACCCCTCCACGTACTGACTGATGGTTCGGCCCCATTCAACTACTGGGTCTCTAAATTGTCCACGTGGCCAGAGCTAGCCTTTTATGCCTTGGAGGTGCTGGCCTGCCCGGCGGCCAGCGTTTTGTCTGAACGTGTATTCAGCACGGCAGGGGGCGTCATTACAGACAAACGCAGCCGCCTATCTACAGCCAATGTGGACAAGCTGATGTTCATAAAAATGAACCAGGCATGGATCCCACACGACCTGTCCATCCCTTGTGCAGATTAGACATTAACTACCTCCCCTTAATCATATATTATTGTACTCCAGGGCACTTCCTCATTCAATTACTATTTTTATTTTCATTTTACCATTATATTGCGAGGCTACCCAAAGTTGAATGAACCTCTCCTCTGTCTGGGTGCTGGGGCCTAAATATATGCCAATGGACTGCTCCAATGTTGGGTGACGTGAAGCCTGATTCTCTGCTATGACATGCAGACTAATTCTCTGCTGACATGAAGACAGATTCTCTGTTACGGGACCTCTCTCCTCTGCCTGGGTGCTGGGCCTAAATATATGCCAATGGACTGTTGCACTGGTGGCTGACGTGAAGCCTGATTCTCTGCTATGACATGCAGATTAATTCTCTGCTGACATGAAGCCAGATTGTCTGTTACGGGACCTCTCTCCTCTGCCTGGGTGCTGGGCCTAAATTTACGAAAACGGACTGTTACAGTGGTGGGTGACGTGAAGCCTGATTCTCTGCTATGACATGAAGACTGAGTCTCTGCTGACATGAAGCCAGATTGTCTGTTATGGGACCTCTCTCCTCTGCCTGGGTGCTGGGCCTAAATATCTGACAATGGACTGTTGCATTGGTGGCTGACGTGAAGCCTGATTCTCTGCTAGGACATGCAGACTGATTCTCTGCCGACATGAAGCCAGATTGTCTGTTACGGGACCTCTCTCCTCTGCCTGGGTGCCGGGGCCTAAATATCTGAGAATGGACTGTTCCAGTGGTGGGTGACGTGAAGCCAGATTCTCTGCTATGAAACCTCTCTCCAATTGATTTTGGTTAATTTTCATTTATTTAATTTTTATTTTAATTCATTTCCCTATCCACATTTGTTTGCAGGGGATTTACCTACATGTTGCTGCCTTTTGCAGCCCTCTAGCCCTTTCCTGGGCTGTTTTACAGCCTTTTTAGTGCCGAAAAGTTCGGGTCCCCATTGACTTCAATGGGGTTCGGGTTCGGGATGAAGTTCGGATCGGGTTCGGATCCCGAACCCGAACATTTTCGGGAAGTTCGGCCGAACTTCTCGAACCCGAACATCCAGGTGTCCGCTCAACTCTAAAACACAGTTAATAAAACATATGAACACCCCTAATTAAAAAGCACATCCAAAAAATATCCGCAACAGGAAATAGGACAGGAATTGGCAGCATTCAAACAATGAGTAGAGAGAGACATACGCAAAATGAAGGAACAACCAAATAAATGGAACAACCTATCTAGAAAAGAAACAGAGGCTATAAAACAACTGCAAAAAGAAAAAGACGTAGTAATACATCCAGCTGACAAGGGAGGAGCAATCGTAATTCAAAATGTCTCTGACTACAACAACGAGTGTATGAAACAATTATCAGATACCAGTACATATAAAAAATTAAAAAGCAACCCAACAGAACAATACTACCTAGAGTTAGTACAATACTGTGAAAGAGGAAAAGAAAGGGGTATCCTATCGGAAAATGTCTCCTAAAAATACATAAAAACAGAGATAACGCACCTGGCCGACCCATCATCTCAGGTATAGAATCACTAACGAGCAACTTATCACAATATATAGATACACTTTTACAGCCAAGAGTTAAAAACATGAAATCATCCATCAAAGATACCACACAAATCATCAAAACAGTTGAAAACCTAAAGTTTGAATCACATTGGCACATGGGAACATTAGATGTTCAATCACTTTACACTAGTATTAATCACCAAAAGGGAACAGAAGCGGTTAAAAAACAATTAATCAAAGAAGCCAAATTACTACCGGAACAAATTGACTACATAATAGGAGGCATAGAATTTATACTCAATCACAACTATTTCTATTGGAACTCAGATTTCTATCTACAGACTCAAGGAACGGCTATGGGCACCAGATTCGCCCCAAGTTACGCAAATTTATTTATGGCGCAGTGGGAGATCAATACCATAACACCCAGACTGGGGTCAGATCTGGTGCTCTGGCAACGTTATATCGACTACATCATTTTCATATGGCAGGACAGCAGAGATAACTTGGACACTTTCCTAACAACAATCAATACAAACCCATACGGCTTAAAATTCACTTCATCTATCAGTACATCCAAAATAGAATTTTTGGATCTACAAATATCAATAGAAAACGACAAACTCATATGCACCACTTACCATAAACCAACATCCAAAAATAGATTAATCCAGTATGACAGCTGCCATTTACCATCATGGCTTACAAATATTCCACAGGGGCAGTTCCGTAGGGTTAAGAGAAATTGTACAACAGTATCCCATTTTGAAGAAGAATCAGAGAAAATGAAAACACAATTTATTGACAAAAAATACCCTATTGAATTGTTAGAAACATCACTAAACAAAGTAAAAAAAAAAATGGAAAGGAAATCATTCTTTAATAAAATAACTAGGAAACAAGAAGAGGTAGATATACCACCCAGGATCATACTACCCTATAACCCACAATATAAAAAAAATTTGAAAGATTATAAACAATCATTGGTATCATATAAAACAGGATAAAATAATAGGGTCCACTATCACAGATACCCCACTAATCACGTTCACTAAAGCCCCGAATTTAGGCCTAAAAATTGCCCCCACCATTAAACAAAACATAGGACAGTCAACAACAATCCAAGAATGGGCAGACATTACTGGCTTTTTCAGATGTGGAAAATGTCAAACATCATCATTTCCCAAGAAAACCACCTGTGTCATATCCAAAACAAACCTCCATAAACAAGAAATTAAAGAATTCCTAACATGCAGCTCAACAGAAGTCATATATGCCCTAGAATGCCCATGTCAAAAGCTGTACATCAGCAGCAAAATAACACTCCAAAAAAGTGTATCTCAACACATTGCAAACATAAGAAAAGGTTACGATAAACACACAGTATCAAATCACTTCAGAATTACTCATAACAAAGACCCTAGTGGATTAAAATATACGGCACTTGAAAAGGTAAAGAAGGATTGGAGGAGGGGCGATTTTATACATAAAATGTCTAGAATAGAGTCCAGGAGGATCTTCGAATTTAACTCTGTCCTACCAAACGGACTGAACGCAGAGATGGAGATCTTTGGTTTCCTTTGATTGGGGGTTGGTGCTCCCCGACGAGTAACCGGTAGGGTCATTAGACTCCTTCCGGTTGCTCTTTGGCGAGCTGCTGGCCCTTACTATCCCACTACTCACAGACACAAAGGCCTATTACCTCACTAACAAGACCATAGAAAAGATAACAACCATAGATATAAAGACAAAGACCAATACTATAAGAACTACACGAGACAAAGATAACGGAGAATCCGACATCAACTGGGTCCTCAATTTTTTAATGGGATGACTCCCCCATCATATTCATACTACTATTATATTCACGGCGTCACATATGCCCTCAATTTTGGGTCCTCAATTTTTTAATGGGATGACTTCCCCATCATATTCATATTACTATCATACCCATGGGGTCCCACATGTTATGAACCTATCTAGGCTCTCTTTTTTGCTGTGCTTTGTGTTGTCCTCACTTTTTACATACAGGGATGACAAACCTGATATTCACTGGGTCTTTCACACTACGGACCAGTGACATAATGGGCACATCCTACTGTATGTTCACAACCAGGAAACACCAGGACTTACCGGCAATACTACAGTGAAAACATATAAAGATCCATATCTATATTAAATATACAAATAAGCCTCAAATATAGACAAAATAATTAACCAAGCCCGCACCTACAACAACAATCATTCTTCTACACCACAAATACTATCAACTAGTTAACACTTACACAGCAATTACCTTTTTATACTATAGAAATCCATAATGCTGAATTTTCTCTATCTTACGTATGATCGAGAGTAAAGCTCTTTGATTAACTAATCAAATATGCTACTATTACCTTACACCGCAAAATAAGGTATTTCGACCTACTGTCCACAGGAAGGTTCCTAACAAATGAATCTACAATTATTACTCTGCAAAATAAAGACAAAAATTATAATACCCATAAAATCAATCCAATTTGTAAAACTAATCACCCCATCAAAGGAGTGACCTGTTCCAATCAGACATACTTCTCTATATTCTTTTTTACTTTTCCACAATTTGTACATTTTTACTCTTGCCACAAATAGAAATTTGCCATATTCGACTTGAATAAGGCAACTAATTGAAAATACCAACCTTAATGGAAAAGGTAATTAGTTCACAAATGAGTTGATTACTGCTGTCCTATAAATACCACAGTATCTAACACAATCGCGTTTAAGAAGCAGAGCTAATCATTCGAAACAGAGCAAGAAGATCACTTTGAACAAGCTTGGAGAGGATCGTGATCACATGACCGCTCGTGTCATTCTCCAGATGCGCGAACCACGCCACCTGGCGTCCTAGGCAACACGAGGCAAGCCGTCGACTCCTCTGAACTGCGCTGGATTCAAGACAGTCTCCCAGGAACGGCCGACCACTATTCGAGGACCTAACACAACAGCGCCGGGTGAAGGGCAAGCGACCTCTGTAGCCAGAGACAGTGCAGGGCGCCGCACTCAGGCACATAGCATCCCTTTCTCCCACAGCTCGGCATAAGATGGAGATATGAGTATATATATATATATATATATATATATACATATATATATTTACCCTCTATTAATCCTCTGTCCAGTGGCCACTGTTTTATGAAAGACTTTATGAACAAGAAGAATCACCATTATTAGTGCATCAATTACCCTCTACCAAGTGGCAACTATCTAGTAGTGATCACCCACTCATCATCACTATTTTTATATATTTTTAACCATTATTCCTACAACTTTTACTATCTATTAAAAAGGACATATCTATTCCTATCTCTATTTTTATTAGTTCTATTTTTCATCACAGACTCATGATCATTAACCATTGATTCCACTTTCTAGCAAGTATATTTTATTATACTATATATTATCTACCAAAAAGACCTCACAATCACCTTAAATATAAATAAATTAATAGACTGACCCAAATAAGAGTGTGCCTGCTTATCCTTCTATTTCTTTAATTTTATGCTTCTGACTGGGTGAGTCAGGTTTAGCAGTCTTGCACCTCTATCATTTGCCTGAATAGTAGAGCCGTCTATTCCACTTTTCCACTATAAATCAAACTTTCACTTTTTAATACTTGGTTGCAAATCCTTTGCAGTCAATTACAGCCTGAAGTCTGGAACGCATAGACATCACCAGACGCTGGGTTTCATCCCTGGTGATGCTCTCTACTGCAACTGTCTTCAGTTCCTGCTTGTTCTTGGGGCATTTTCCCTTCAGTTTTGTCTTCAGCAAGTGAAATGCATGCTCAATTGGATTCAGGTCAGGCGATTGACTTGGCCATTGCATAACAATCCACTTCTTTACCATAAAAAACTCTTTGGTTGCTTTTTCAGTATGCTTTGGGTCATTGTCCATCTGCACTGTGAAGCACAGTCCAATGAGTTCTGAAGCATTTGGCTGAATATAAGCAGATAAAATTGCCCGAAACACTTTAAAATACATCCTGCTGCTTTTGTCAGCAGTCACATCATCAATAAATACAAGAGAACCAGTTCCATTGGCAGCCATACATGCCCACGCCATGACACTACCACCACCATGCTTCACTGATGAGGTGGTATGCTTAGGATCATAAGCAGATCCTTTCCGTCGCCATACTTTTCTCTTTCCATCACTCTGGTACAAGTTGATCTTAGTCTCATCTGTCCATAGGATGTTGTTCCAGAACTGTGAAGGCTTTTTTAGATGTCGTTTGGCAAACTCTAATCTGGCCTTCCTGTTTTTGAGGCTCACTAATGGTTTACATCTTGTGGTGTACCCTCTGGTGAAGTCTTCTCTTGATTGTTGACTTTAACACACATACACCTACCTCCTGGAGAGTGTTCTTGATCTGGCCAACTGTTGTGAAGGGTGTTTTCTTCACCAGGGAAATAATTATTCGGTCATCCACCACAGTTTTTTTTACGTGGTCTTCCGGTGTTGCTGAGCTCACCGGTGTGTTCCTTCTTTTTAAGGATGTTCCAAACAGTTGTTTTGGCCACGCCTAATGTTTTTGCTATCTCTCTAATAGGTTTGTTTTGTTTTTTCAGCCCAATGATGTCTTGCTTGTCTGATAGTGACAGCTCTTTGGATCTGATCTTGAGAGTTGACAGCAACAGATTCCAAATGCAAATAGCACACTTGAAATATACTCTGGACCTTTTATCTGCTCATTGTAATTGGGATAATGAGGGAATAACACACACCTGGCCATGGAACAGCAGAGAAGCCAATTGTCCCATTACTTTTGGTCCCTTAACAAGTGGAAGTCACACATGCAAACTGCTGTAATTCCTACACCGTTCACCTGATTTGGATGTAAATACCCTCAAATTAAAGCTGACAGTCTGCAGTTAAAGCACATCTTGTTTGTTTCATTTCAAATCCATTGTGGTGGTGTATAGAGCCAAAAAATTTAGAATTGTGTTGATGTCCCAATATTTATGGACCTGACTCTAGATACAACATTAGTCTGACTGATATTACATGCACCATATATTCATGAAATGCTGAGTTTGAAACAGAGGGGTTATAAGCAAACAAATCAATGAGAGCATAATCACAGTTACTTGACAGTCATACCGTGACACAATGCATGGACTGATATTACCTGCACCACTGCATCCTGTGTTGTTTCCATTAGATACTAAGTGGGATCATACATACTAAGTCGCTTGAGGTGCAAGTAGGATTAATACAAACGCTCAATTTGCCAACTGTGTGACCAGAGATATGTTCCTGGGGCCAGATGATAGCTCCATTGTACCCGGGAAGTGTCTGATTTAAAAAGGGGGGCAAGGAGGGTGTGGGCTTCAAATGCGATCTCTTGATTTGCTGGCTACCTGATCACTCAAGCCACCTGCTACACGATAGGTAGGGTTAGTAATGATAAACACACCCACAGTCTCCAACATGCCTCCCCATACAAGCAATATGTGTTTCAAGCCTCCTTCTAATGTGATGAGTTAAACAACTCCTCCCACACCATTCCCAGCAAACACAACTACATAGAGCTGATTAATAGAGGGGCAGATGCGATGTGTCTCACCATAACTCCCCACCCCCTCTGCCAGTGTGCTCCAGCAGATAGCTCGTGGAACGCACAGTTAGATCCTGCGGGCACATCACACACGGCACATGTCGACCCCGCCCCTTCCATGAATGCATCTGTTAAAGTGCCCAAGTGGAACGCACCGGCACTTCCTCTAACATGGTCGTGCATTCCACAGGGATGTAAACACAGCACACGTGTAGGTAATATATAAACAAAGCGGCGCTGCGTAATACATACTGATGCGATATAAAGTCAGATCTCCACAAGGCTGGATAAAAAAGTAAAAATAAATAAATATGCAGAAAGGTGGAGATAAATGAGGGGATGGAGGGGTAAGGAGGCGGAGGAGCTAAATAAGAAAAAACGGGGGTGAAATGGGAAAAATCCGCTATCTAGTGCAGTTATATAGTTATTACACACAAGAGAACTGAAACATCCCGTTCATGTTAATATTAACCTAAAGTACATTTCCCAGGAATATGACACCAAAATATATTACAGATTTATAATTAATGGATATCAGAGGTGGTCAAAATAAGGAGCCACCATAGCAATAAATACTATTAACGCTTCATCGCATAGATACATGGATTGCTAAACTATTGGAAGTGAGGTTACTCATAAATTAAGGACGAGGAAAACTGGGTTAAATGAAGCAGGAGAATGTCAACCTCTCATTAAGTCCTCCGGGTGACTGGGACCGAAGCCTATAGATCCACTGTGTTTCTTTTTGAAGGATCCTTCGGTCCCAGTCACCCCTTCTAGGAGAGGGTCTCACCAATTCAAATGTTGAAAATGATATGGCCTTGAGATCGCCGCTATGGTGTTCCCAAACATGGTCGGCCACCGGATTGTGATTCATTTTTTTATATCATTAACATGCTCCAGAACCCTATATCAGAACTCTCCAACTGTTTTCCCGACATAGTCAAGGGGGCAGGAACACTAACACAGGTAAACCACTCCTTTACTCCGACAATTAACCACTTCCCATCTGGGCCATTTGCCCCCTTCCTGACCAGGCCTAATTTTGCAAAACGGACATATCTCACTTTATGTGGTAATAACTTTGGAACGCCTTTACTTATCCAAGTCATTCAGAGATTGTTTTCTCGACACATTGTACTTCATGATAGTCATAAATTTGAGTCAATATATTTCACCTTTATTTATGGGGGGGGGAAATTTACCAAAAATTTGGAAACATTTGAAATTTTCTAAATTTCAATTTCTTTGCTTCTAAAACAGAAAGTGATACCTCATAAAATATTTATTACTTAACATTCCCCATATGTCTACTTTATGTTGGCATCATTTTGGAAATGTCATTTTGTTTTTTTTAGGACTTTAGAAGGCTTAAAAGTTTAGAAGCAATTCTTCAAATTTTTATGAAAATTTCCAAAACCCACTTTTTAAGGGCCAGTTCAGGTCTGAAGCCACTTTGTGGGGCCTACATCGTGGATACCCCCATAAATGACCGCATTGTAGAAACTACACCCCTCAAGTTACTTAAAACCGATTTAAAAAACTTTGTTAACCCTTTAGGTGTTCCACAGAATTGAAGGAAAATGGAGATCAAATTTTTTATTTTTTTAAATTTCACTTTTTGGGCAGATTTTCAATTTTAATCCAATTTTTTCTTTAACACGTCGATGGTTAACAGCCAAACTCAATATTTATTACCCCGATTCTGCGTTTACAGAAACACCCCACATGTGGTCATAAACTGCTGTATGGGCACACGGAAGGGCGCAAAAGAAAAGGAACTCCACATGGTTTTTAGATGTCCCATTTGAAGCCCCCCTGATGCACCCTTACAGTAGAAACTCCCAAGAACTGATCCCATTTTGGAAACTAGGGGATAAGGTGCCAGTTTTATTGGTACTATTTTTGGGTACATATGATTTTTTGATCATTCATTATAACACTTTATGGGGCAAGGTGACCAAAAAATTGGTTGTTTTAGCACAGTTTTTATTTATTTATTTATTTATTATTACAGCGTTCATCTGAGGGGTTCGGTCAAGTGACATTTTTATAAAGCAGATTGTTACAGACGTGGTGATACCTAATATGTATACTGTTTCCTATTTATTTAAGTTTTACCCAATAATAGGATTTTTGAAACAAAAAAAATTATGTTTTAATGTGTCCATGTTCTGAGAGCTATAATTTTTTTTATTTTTGGAGAGATTTTCCTATGTAGGGGCTCATTTTTTGTGGAACGAGGTGACATTTTATTGGTACCATTTTGTGGGACACACGCCTTTTTGATCACTCGGTGTTGCACTTTTTGTGATGTAAAGTGACAAAAATGGCTTTTTTTTGACAGTTATTATTTTTTTGTGGTGTTTATCGGACTGGGTCGATCATGCGATATATTTATAGAGCCGACCGTCACAGACGCGGCAATACCAAATATGTCTATTTTATTTTATTTTTTCTATTTTTAACCCAAAAAAATTAAATTCCTTACTTGGGGAATTTTTTTTTCTTTTCTTTTAACACTTTATTTTTTTATTTTACACTTTTCGTCCCCCATAAGGTCATACAAGACCTCTGGGGGACATTTACTTCACTTTTTCTTTTTTTTCTCACCGTTGATTTCTCCTGTAACTGGGGCTGACATAGTAGCCCCAGTTACAGGAGAAATACACCCCCCAGAGAGGCTGTACAGCCTCAGTGCAGGGCTGATTGAGGTCTCTGAAAGACCTCCCACAGCTCCTGCACTCTCCGGTCCCGGCGATCACGACCGCCGGGCCGGAACAGGAAGCGCATATCGCTTCCTGCTCTGCATACACAGCGCTCGATGAGCGCTGTGTATGCAGCGATCCAGAAGGCAGGGACACCTGGGCACTGTCCCTGCCTTCTCTAAGGGTTGCCCTGCTGTCACTGACAGCGGGCAACCCGATCAGCAGCTGCACGATTAGCGTGCAGCTGCAGTTTCTGAACGGACGTTCTGGAACGTCCGTTCAGAAATAGAGAAACACCTCCCAGGCGTTTATAGTCAACGTGCGGACGGGAGGTGGTTAATAAAGTCTCATATCACATAGCTAATCTTCATAGCCGAACAAACGTTAGATTTAGTCTTCCTTGGCACCAGGAGATTTCCTCTCTCATGGTGAGATCTGACTTTATATCGCATCAGAATGTATTACGCAGCGCTGCTTTGTTTATATATTACCTACACGTGAGCTGTGTTTACATCCCTGTGGAATGCACGGCCATGTTATAGAAAGTGTCGGTGGGTTCCATGCATCTGTTCAAGTGCCCAAGCGGAAGGGGCGGGGTCGACATGTGCTGTGTGTGATGTACCCGTGCGTTCCACGAGCGATCTGCTGGAGCGCACTGGCAGAGGGGATAGGGCGTTATGGTGAGACACATTGCATCTGCCCCTCTATTAATCAGCTCTATGTAGTTGTGTCAGCCGGGAATAGTATGGGAGGAGTTGTTTAACTCATCACATGAGAAGGAGGATTGGAATGCATATTGTTTGCATGGGGAGGCATGTTGGCGACTGCGGGTGTGTTTCTCATTACTCACCCTGCCTATCGTGTAGCAGGTGGCTTGAGTGATCAGGTAGCCAGCAAATCAGGAGATCGCATTTGAAGCACACACCATCCTTGCCCCCCCCCCCCTTTTTGTTTAAAATCAGACACTTTCCAGGTACAATGGAGCTATCATCTGGCCCCAGGAACATATCTCTGGTCACACAGTTGGCAGATTGAGAGTTTGTATTAATCCTACTCGCACCTCAAGCGGCTTGGTATGTATGATCCCACTTAGTATCTAATGGAAACAACACAGGACGCAGTGGTGCAGGTAATATCAGTCCATGCATTGTGTCACAGTATGACTGTCAAGCAACTGTGATTATGGTCTCATTGATTTGTTTGCTTATAGCCCCTCTGTTTCAAACTCAGCATTTCATGAATATATGGTGCATGTAATATCAGTCCTTGAACTGTTGCATAGTATGAATGCTAAGGGACTGTGACTAATGTTGCATCTATCTGCTGGTTACAACTCTGCCAAATTGTTTTGCTATAAACTCTGTATCTTAGGAGTACATGTGTGTACCATTGGTTCCATTTTTGTGCGCTTTGCCCCTATATTAATGCGCTGATAGTCCATTAAGAGGCCGCACACTTTTTCTGTATTGACCCATTTAAGTATTGTTCCCTGATGAACCCCATGTTGCATTAGGATGGGAAAACGCTTTGGGACCTGTGAAATTGGGATACACCTTGTAATAGGGTCTTTTTAAGGACAGTTCAGTCATAGGTACACGGACAGAGTACACCTACTATCAAGGTGTATCTCTGGGCTGAGCATCTGTGGAGGGAAAGTTTAGGGATAGTTATTCCCTGTATCCCAGTTTCTCACCCTTCTACCGCCCTTTGTTAACCGTTGACAGCTTTCTACGCACCAATTAGTATGCTATATATAGTATGTTATATTATTTTATTGTGATTATAAATAAAAGGTAAGTTTTAGGTCCTTGCCCTCAGTGATACATTATACCTTCAGTGATTACATACTGATTTACTCACCTGATATGGAGACTCATCAGAATCATTTAAGACAAGTATTATTGATCCTTCGGGAGAATAAATTATATGCCAAGTTGGAAAAATGTGTGTTTGCTGTTCAGGAACTGCAGTTTCTGGGTTACTTACTCTCTGCCTCAGGTTTTCGCATGGATCCCGAACAGGTCCGTGCGGTACTAGAAGTGGACCGGCCGGAGAATCAGAAAGCTCTGATGCGGTTTTTAGGATTTACTAATTACTACAGGAAGTTTATCCTGAATTATTCCACTATTGTCAAACCTTTGACCGATATGACTAGGAAGGGCGCCGACTTCTCTGTTTGGTCGGAAGAGGCATTATAGGCTTTTTCTGCAATTAGGGAATGTTTTGCTTCTGCACCCATTCTGATGCAACCCGATGTGTCTCAACCCTTCATTGTGGAGGTTGACGCGTCAGAAGTGGGAGTCGGAGCAGTTTTATCGCAGGGTCCCTCTCCTAGCAAATGGCGTCCATGTGCTTTTTTCTCTTTTTTCTGCTGCCGAAAGAAATTATGATGTTGGGAATAGAGACTTGTTGGCCATCAAATTGGCATTTGATGAATGGCGTCATTGGCTAGAAGGAGCGATTCATCCGATTGTCATTGTTCTTTACCAGGTTTAATCTTGTGGTCACTTGTCCTGGGGAGTGTGGGAGATTCCGAGGATCCCTCTCCGATTTTGGCTGATGGGGTGGTGGTATCCGCTCTTTATCCCAAGCTGGAGGTGGAAGTGTTGGGGGCTCAAGGTGAGGCACCTTATTCCTGTCCTCCAGGGAAGTTGTTTGTTCCTTCAGAGCTGCGACACAAGGTGTTCAAGGAACATCATGATACTGTCCTTGCGGGACACCCTGGGAGTAGAGCCACGGTGGATCTAATTTCCTGGAGATTCTGGTGGCCAGGTTTGCAGAAATGTGTTGAGGGCTATGTAGCAGCTTGTGAGACCTGTGCACACGCTAAGGTGGCTCACACTCGGCCATCAGGATCTCTTCTTCCTTTGTCCATTCCATCTCATCCTTAAACACATTTGTCCATGGACTTCATCACTGATTTACCAAGTTCCTCTGGGAAAACTGTGATTTTGGTGGTGGTGGACCACTTCACTAAGATGGCTCATTTTGTACCATTATGAGGTTTGCCCAATGCTAAAACTGAGAACCAGGAAGAATGGTCCTCGTTTTTTGGCCTTGGCTGAGTTTGCCTTGAATAACCGTAGACAGGAGTCAAGTTATCACAGGACGACAACGAGGCCCTCGCTCTCCTCAGTGCCGTCAGCTTCCCGCCTCTGTGCAGGAGCGAGGATGCGTGAAGCATCCTCGTTTCCTAGGACGGACCTGTGTGTGGGTGATTTGGTGTGTTTATCAACTAAAAACATTAAGTTGAAAGTACCTTTTTGGAAGTTGGGCCCAAGGTTTATTGGTCTTTACAAAATCTTATTAATCCGGTGGCGTATCGTCTGGAACTTCCGCAGGCCTGGAAGATCCATAATGTGTTTCACAGGTCCTTGTTGAAGAAGTATGTTGAACCTGCTGAACCATCTCCTTTGCCTCCTGATCCTATCTTTGTGGATGGTAATCTGGAGTTTCAGATCTCCAGAATACTCAACTCACGTGTTCTCCAAGGTTCCCTTCAGTAACAGGTGCATTGGAGGGAATACTGTCCTGAGGAAAGAATGTGGGTTCCGACTACCGATATCAATGCTAGGCTGCCTTGTGAACGCCTTTCACAGGGAACATCCGGATAAAGTTGGTCCTGGGTGCCCGGAGGTCACCCGTAGAGGGAGGGGGGGTACTGTCACGCCCTGTCCTGTGAGTGATCTGAGAAGATCTGTCAGACTTGCTGCATGTGAATCTATCTGACAGATTGCTTTGTTGCGGCTTTAGGGAGGATCCCTCACAGGTTCTGCTCATTAGTTAGTTTTTATACCTGCCTCTTACTATAGCCCTTGTGGTTTATAGTTTCTCCTGGAGTTCTCTGCTGGTGTTTTGCGGATCTCCTATTCTCTGTTCGTCTTCAGTTAAGTCCTTCTTTCTTCCCTTGTGTTGTTTGTACTGTTTAGGCCTTACGTAGACGCTCGTTCCTTCATCTTGTGCAAGGAACAGGTTGTCTTTTTGCCTGCTCCCTAGCTGTGGGTTTGTGTCAGTTGCAGCAGGGCTTAAGTTTGAGTGCATGAACACTTCTACCATCAAGATTTGTTCATGTTCGTAGCACTCAGGGAAAGGCTCAGGGATTGTCAGGAGGTGACCTTTCCCTGTTCCCTAGCTGTGGGGCCTAGCCTGCTGTTTTGTTTGGTTTGCTTCTCTTCCCTTTACCATCCGTGACAGTAACAAACACCCCACAATCTTTTCCTCTAAGACTCTCTGAACATGCTTTCCCTCACAGAAACCCGGCTACAACCTTCTGAAACTGCTTCCCCTGCTGCCTCATCTTATGGTGGCCTTCACATCTCCCATACCCCCAGACCTGATGACAGACATGGTGGAGGAGGAGGATACTACTTTCTACATAGTGCACGTTTCAGCCCATTCCCCTCTTTTGAAATCCATACATCAGACTCTTCCGCCTATTCCCCCTGCATGTTGTAGTTGTCTATCGCCCCACAGGCTCTCCCGACCAATTCCTGGATCACTTTGCAGCTTGGCTTCCTCACTTATCTTCTGATTCACTAACTCTTTTATTATGAGTGATTTTGATATCCTCATTGATGATCCTATCTCCCCATCAGCCTCTCCCTTTCTTTCTATAACTTCCTCTCTTGGCCTATCACAACTTACTTCCTCTGCCACGCACAAACAATCAATACACTTGATCTAGTCTTCTTGCATTACTGCTCAGTCTCAAACTTTATTAATTCATCCTCGCCACTTTCTGACCACTTCTATCATTTACTATTAAGACCGCTCACTCTTCTCACGACAATCCTACTTTTCACAGTTATAGAAACCTACACACCAACAACTCATTGATACCCTACAATTAGCTCTTACCCCAATCTCATCCCTGTCCTGTCCAGACCTGGCTGCTAATCATTACAGCCATAACCTCAAAACCACCCTAGATGAGCCAATATCAACCCGACCCTCCTGACACGAAAACGGCAACCCTAGCACACACCTGAAACACGTTTTCTCAAGCGGTGCTCCAGATGTGCAGAACTCTTATGGAGAAAATCACGAAATATCAGCAAATTTCCTCAATTATAAATTTATGCTTAAAACATACAATTTGGCCCTTAACATTGCCAAACAGAAGTACTTCACCTCTCTCTCATCTCCTCACTCTCAAATGACCTAAAATGACTAACACTTTTCATTCTATTCTAAGCCCTAAAGTTCAAGAACCTGTCACTGACCTCTGCGATGATGACATGGCCACTTACTTCAGAGATAAGATTGGCAATATCCATAAGGAAATACTCTCCCAGTCCCTAACTAATTTCAATCATCCTCCCTCCCACACGATTTCTCTCCTCTTTTGAGCCTATAACAGATGAAGTCTCCAGGCTTCTCTCTTCTTCTCGACCCATAAACTGCAGCAGTGATCCTATTCCCTCACACCTTCTTCAGTCCCTCCCCCAAGCTATCATCACTCACCTTAATACAATATTTCAAACATTTTGTTATAACCCCACTACTAAAAAAAACATCTTCATCTCTAAACTCCTTAAATGTCTTGTCTACTCTTGCTTAATAAGCTATCTTTCTGCAAACTCTCTTATTGAACCCTTACAATCTGCCTTTTGCCCTCTCCACTCTACAGATGCTGCCCTTAGTAAAAAGTGTCTAACACTCTCCTGACAGCAAAAAGTAATGGCAACTTTTCTCTACTGATCCTTCTGGATCTCTCTGCAGCATTTGATACGGTAGATCACAAACTCCGCCTCATCATCATGCTCCACTTCATTGGCCTTAAGGACACTCCTCTGGATCTCTTCCTTTCTCTCTGGCTGCTGCTTTAGTGTATAATTCGCTGGCTCTACTACTTCTCCTATTCCTCTTGATGTTGGGGTTCCTCAGGGTTTCATCCTAAGTCCTCTACTCCTCTCTCTCTACAGAGCCCCAATCGGACAGACTACCAGTAGATTTGGCTTTCAGTACCATCTCTATGTGGACGAAACCCAACTATACAATTTATCCCTGACATTAACCTCGCTTTACTCCAAAACACCAGTATTTGTCTGGCAGCTGTCTCTAACATCATGTCCTCTCTGTATCTAAAACTGAACCTTTAAAAAAAACTGAACATCTTGTCTTTCCACCATCTACTAACCCACTGTCACAGATGAAGGGGAAGGGAAAACATCAAATACACACCACAACGAATAGACAACAATCTAGGCCTCAAAAGTTAAGGAAGAGGGATGGTGACCTCCTAGTAATCCCTAGGCCTTTCCCTAACTCCTGCCAGTATGAACAGTTCCTGATGGTGGAAATACTCATACACCGGATACCTAAAGCACTGCTAAAACTGACAAGCCCTAAGATAGGTAGCAGGGGATGAGACAGCTTGTTCCTTCCGGAATGAAGGAACCTGCGTCTCCTTGAGGCCTAGAAACAATACACACCAGATTATAAGAAACAGTGAAGACAATAAGTACTTAACTTAGAGCTGTATGGAGAAGCAGGAGATTTAAGACAAACCAGCACTAGCAACTCCAAGCAGAAACTATCAACTGCATGGTCAGCAGTGTGAGGCGGATCTAAATAGAGCCTCATCACTGATAAGAAGCGGCACCCGAGGAGTGGCGAGATCCTGCTAAACAACAACATACATAGAGGAAAACAGAGAGACCTGTCAGGTAGCCTCATGTGCAGCAAGTCTATCCGATCTTCTCACCTCTCTCACAGGAGGGACAGTGCAGTGCTCCCAGTGCCTTTGTGTATATGTAAATAAATGATTTTATTAGGAATGAGCTTTTTCTCAGTTGTTATGTCTCATAGTGCATTGTAAGGTATACTGATTATTTGTCTCATGGATAGATTGTTGGCATCCACATACCCGGCTTTTGGCATATAGCCTTTGTGTGGTTGTCTATTTTATGTCATAGATAAAAGGAGTCCAAGACGTATCCAGCCACCCTCTTAATGATGTTTACAAACAATTTTCATGGGGTTTTCATCAATTTCTAACCTTTTTTTGTGAACCAGACACCCTCTTCTCTTCCGAGCAGTGGGTGCCTGGGGTTCTTCCATTGACTTCCATTATGCTCGGGTGCTCAGGAGAGCACTCGAGCATACCGATGTGTTCGGCCAGAGCACACGAGCACTTTGGTGCTTGATCAACACTATCCTCTAAGTCATGTCCGCCAGCGCCACACATGTATGGCACAGGTACTTAAGGAGTTAATTAACCTCTATTCACATCACAACGTAACTGTCTTTCATCATTGAACAGGTATTATATAAAGCGGGCTCAGGAGATGAGGGCACTCAGTACATGATGGGTGCCAGCTATGTTACACAGCTAACACCTGCCTGCATAGTCTAGAATGAGAGATAACTATGGTTCCGACCATTTAAATCTTCAGATGCCACTGTAGCATCTGAGTGGTTAGTTAGAGGGAGGTATCTGTCCCTCGACTGCCAACCGGCACCCAAGTTTAAAACGTAACCACTTCCAGACCGGGCCATTTTCCCCCTTCCTGACCAGGCTTAATTTACCAAATCTGACATGTCACTTTATGTGGTAATAACTTAGGAACACTTTTATTTATTCAAGCCATTCTGAGAACATTTTCTCATGACACATTGTACTTCATGATTTTCTAAATTTCTATTTCTCTGCTTTTAAAACAGAAAGTGATACCTCATAAAATATTTATTACTTTACATTCTCCATATGTCTACTTTATGTTGGCATCATTTTGTAAATGTCATTTTTAAATTTTTTGGGGGATGTTAGAAGGCTTAGAATTTTAGAAGCAATTCTTAAACTTATTAGGAAAATTTCCAAAACCCACTTTTTAACCTACTCTGGACCGTCTAATGCACGGATGCGTCCTGGAGGCGGTCGATTCATTCCTCCTGGACGCATCCGTGCGTCATCTCGCGAAACAAGAGATTTCAGTCTGAGCCGGCCCGCGCATGCGCATCGCGGGCCGGCAAACGTTCAAGCACCATTTCGTCACCAGCCTGCCAGCCAATGATCGTTGCTGGCAGGCTGGCGATTTTTAAAATCTCTAATAAGAAGCCATCTAACACCTTATATTTGTAAATATAAGGTGTTAAATGGCTTCTCTGCTCCTCTGCTGGTCCTTTTCGTCGGTTGGTCTCAGCAGAGGAGCAGGCATCACAGCAAATAGCACCAAACACTACACCTTAGCCCCAGATCACCCCCCAGCACCCCAATTAACCCCTTGATCACCCCTTCTTGCCCCTGTCAATCACCTAATGAAAGGGAAAAAAGTGATCAGTGTAAACTGTCACTTTTTTTTTTTCACTGGAATTGACTGTTAGGTTTTAGGTTAGTTTAGGCCCCTTGGTTAGGTAGTTTAGCGATCGTTTAGCGCCCAGCCCACCACACCGCAGTCACTTATTCGCTGATTAGCGTATCGCTAATCAGCTTTTGTACTTTTATAGTATCTGTAAGTGATCAAAACTGATCACAGTCAGATCTATAATAGTATTAGTGTCACCTTAGCTCGCCCTCCACCCAAAACGCAGTGTTTGCCTGATCAGGCCTGATCGGTCGCCCACACGTGCGTTCACCCACGCCCGCCCTGCCGCAGTGACAAAAAATATATTTTTTTGATCACTGCACAATCACATGCCAAAAGCGCTGTGGCGATAAAAAAAATCAGTTTTGATATTTTTTATCAACCGCAGCGGCCTCCGGTACTTCACTAGCCTCCCATTTTTAAGACAGGCTTGCTTTTTTTCTTGGGTAGTCTCAGGGAATACCCCTAAATTTAGTAGTCCAAATGTCAAACAGGGGGGTATTCTTCTGAAGAGGCCTACAGGCTTCTGACCCAGTCGGATGAGGAATGGGAACCCTCATCTGATGAATCTAGCGGGTCAGAATATGAACCTGTAGAAAGCAGTGGCAGTCTGACCCAAAGTTCGGACGAGGAGGTTGAGGTCCCTGATAGCACCAGGCGTACCCAGCCCTGTATCGCTAGACCACAGGTTGTGCAGGATCCGCTTCAAGGGCAGCAGAGTGGGGCTGGCGCTGTCGGATTAGGTGGTGAGGCATACACCAGCAGCGCAGCCCATCCTGGACCTAGTACCAGCACTGCCGTACAACATGGTGAAGTGGCGAGCACCAGAAGAGCAGTTGAAGCTGGTACGGTGGCACGTGCAGTAGTTACCCTGTCGCAGCCACCGCACAGACAGGCACGTAGAGCCCCTAGAATCCCTGAGGTGCTGGCAAACCCTGATTGGCAGTCCCCAACTTCAGCCGCACCTGTAGTTTTCCCTTTCACCACCCAGTCTGGAGTTCGGGTTGAGACAGCTCCGATCGTTTCGGCCCTGGGATTTTTTAGCTGTTCTTGACTGCAGAGCTCTTGGACTTAGTTTTTTTTCTGCCACATCGGTATGCCACTCAATTTATATCCGCCAACCCGGGAAGCTTTTATGCCCAGCCTTTCCGGTGGAAACCAGTCCAAGTTTCCGAAATTAAAATTTTTCTAGGCCTTCTCCTCAACATGGGTCTAACCAAAAAGCATGAATTGCGGTCATATTGGTCCACAAACCCAATTCATCACATGCCCATGTTCTCTGCTGCTATGTCCAGGACACTATTTGAGACCATCCTGCGTTTCCTGCACTTTAGCGACAACACCACCTCCCGTCCCAGAGGCCACCCAGCTTTTGACCGGCTCCACAAAATTCGGCCCCTCATAGACCACTTCAACCAGAAATTTGCAGATTTGTATACCCCTGAGCAAAACATCTGCGTAGACGAGTCCCTTATACATTTTACCGGGCGCTTGGCTTCAAACAATACATTCCAAGCAAGCGCGCCCGGTATGGGGTCAAATTGTATAAGCTCTGTGAAAGGGCCACAGGCTATACCCACAAATTTCGGATCTATGAGGGTAAAGATCAGACCCTGGAGCCGGTCGGTTGCCCTGACTACCTGGGGAGCAGTGGGAAGACAGTCTGGGACTTGGTGTCACCCTTATTTGGCAAGGGGTACCATCTTTATGTGGACAATTTCTACACAAGTGTGGCCCTCTTCAGGCATTTGTTCCTAGACCAGATTAGCTGCTGTGGCACCGCGCAAACTAGTCGCGCGGGCTTCCCCCAATGGCTCATTACCACCCGTCTTGCAAGGGGGGAGAGGGCTGCCTTGTGTAACCAAGAACTGCTCGCAGTGAAATGGAGAGACAAGCGTGACGTTTACATGCTCTCCTCCATTCACGCAGACACAACAATCCAAATTGAGCGAGCAACCAGTGTCATTGAAAAGCCCCTCTTAGTCCACGACTATAACCTTCACATGGGAGGGGTGGACTTCAATGACCAGATGTTGGCTGCGTATTTAGTTTCCTGACGCACCAGACGCTGGTATAAGAAGGTGTCTGTATATTTGATTCAATTGGCTACATATAATAGTTTTGTTCTCTACAGTAAGGCTGGGAGAATAGGATCCTTCCTCAAATTTCAGGAAGAGATCATCCAGGAGGTTCCGTGGCCCCATCCACCAGTGTAGTTAGCCGTCTACCCGAGCGACATTTCCCCAATGTCGTTGCTGGTACCTCAACCCAACCGTCACCCGGGAAAAGATGTTGTGTCTGTTGCGGGAGTGGAATAAGGTGTGACACCCGCTATTTCTGTCCTGATTGCCCTGACCACCCTGCCCTATGCTTAGGTACACTTAGCATAGGGATTGCATCTCACAGGACAGGCACACAGGGCTATTAGGGCCCATTCACACACAGCTGCTGCAAACCTCTCCTTTCACCTGGGACAAAGTGCATAATGCACTTCACCACATCTTTGGGCGATTTGCGCTTTGCACATTGTCCCATGGGGAAGGAGAGGTTTGTCCTATAAAGGTAAAAAAACAAAAAACACACCAGGAAGCAAAAAAGTTAACGTTCAGTTCCAAAAGTAAAATAAAGTTTATATGTTCTGTTCAAAGGTTTTATACAGTTAATAAAACGTATTGCGTTGCGGCCTGTTTTTTTCTTTTTTTTTTTTACCTTCCAGGTGGACCAACCGATCGACTAGCTGCAGCACTGATGTGCATTCTGACAGAAGCATTGCGCTGCTGTCAGATTACACAAAAGTCTGTGTAAGCGGCGCTGCAAGATGAGATTTCTCCTCTGCAGTAAAAGATACGTTTGCCGAGGCATATGAGCTGAGGAGGCGGCGGTGTTCATATGCTTTGGCAAACACTTTGTATATAAAAAATAAATAAAAAAATCCCGGCAATGATTTATTCATCCACATCGATTGATGTGAATGGAGAAATTGGTTTTGCCAGGGCATACGAGCTAAGTGGGTATGGATGTTGGGCGGAGCTCCTATGTCCTGGCAGACGCCTTTCCCCTCCTTTTTTTTGGGGCAGAGATTTTTTCATCCACATTGATTGATGTGAATGAAGAAATCTGTTTCGTTCATTTTTTCTTTCAGCCCAGAGGCTGAACGGAGAAAAGAAAATCTCATTACCTGTATGCTCAATATAAGGAGAATAGCAGAAACTCCAAATGCTGGCCATACATGTAATGATTGCGGAGACCCTCAAATGCCAGGGCAGTACAAACACCCCACAAATAACACCATTTTGGAAAGAAGACACCGCAAGGTATTCGCTGAGGGGCATATTGAGTCCATGAAAGATTGAAATATTTGGCCCAAGTTAGCGGAAAGTGAGACTTTGTGAGAAAAAAATAAATAAAATCAATTTCTGCTAACTTATGCCAAAAAAATAAATAACTTTTATGAACTCGCCATGCACCTCATTGAATACCTTGGGGTGTCTTCTTTCTAAAATGGTGTCACATGTGGGGTATTTATACTGGCTTTTTAGGGGCCCTAAAGCGTGAGAACAAGTCTGGGATCCAAATGTCTAAAAATGCCCTCCTAAAAGGAATTTGGGCACCTTTGCGCATCTAGGCTGCAAAAAAGTGTCACACATGTGGTATCACCGTACTCAGGAGAAGTTAGGGAATGTGTTTTGGGGTGTCATTTTACATATACCCATGCTGGGTGAGATAAATATCTTGGTCAAATGCCACCTTTGTATAAAACAAATGGGAAAAGTTGTCTTTTGCCAAGATATTTCTCTCACCCAGCATGGGTATATGTAAAATAACACCCCAAAACACATTCCCCAACTTCTCCTGAGTACGGCGATACCACATGTGTGACACTTTTTTGCAGCCTAGGTGGGCAAATGGGCCCATATTCCAAAGAGCACCTTTCGGATTTCACAGGGCTTTTACAGATTTTGATTTCAAACTACTTCTCACGTATCTGGGCCCCTAAAATGCCAGGGCAGTATAACTACCCCACAAGTGACCCCATTTTGGAAAGAAGACACTGGGTGAGATAAATATCTTGGTCAAGTGCCAACTTTGTATAACAAAAATGGGAAAAGTTGTCTTTTGCCGAGATATTTCTCTCACCCAGCATGGGTATATGTAAAATGACACCTCAAAACACATTCCCCAACTTTGGATTTCACAGGCCATTTTTTTACAGATTTTGATTTCAAACTACTTTGCATGCATTTGGGCCCCTAAAATGCCAGGGCAGTATAACTACCCCACAAGTGACCCCATTTTGGAAAGAACACACACCAAGGTATTTCATGATGGGCATAGTGAGTTCATGGAAGGTTTTATTTTTTGTCACAAGTTAGTGGAATATGAGACTTTGTAAGGAAAAAAAAATCATAATTTTCCGCTAACTTGTGACAAAAAATAAAAAGTTCTATGAACTCACTATGCCCATCAGCGAATACCTTAGGGTGTCTACTTTCCGAAATGGAGTCATTTGTGGGGTTTTTCCACTGTCTGGGCATTATAGAACCTCAGGAAACATGACAGGTGCTCAGAAAGTCAGAGCTGCTTCAAAAAGCGGAAATTCACATTTTTGTACCATAGTTTGTAAACGCTAGAACTTTTAACTAAACCATTTTTTTTTTACCCAAATATTGTTTTTTATCACAGACATGTGATCTAGCGAAAAATTTATATATGGATGTTGTTTTTTTTTAAAAAAATTACAACTGAAAGTGAAAAATGTCATTTTGTGGCAAAATTTAGTTAAATTTCGATTAATAACAAAAAAGTAAAAATGTCAGCAGCAATGAAATACCACCGAATGAAATCTCTATTAGTGAGAAGAAAAGGAGGTAAAATTCATTTGGGTGGTAAGTTGCATGACCGAGCAATAAACTGTGAAAGTAGTGTAGTGCAGAAGTGTAAAAAGTGGCCTGGTCATTAAGGGTGTTTCAGCTAGGGGGGCTGAAGTGGTTAAGCACCAGTTCAGTTCTGAAGTCACTTTTTGGGGCTTACATAATTTAAACAATGCATAAATGACCCCATTTTAGAAATGACACCTCTCAAACTATTCAAAACTTGTTTTAGAAATGTTAACCCTTTAGGTATTCCACAGGCATTAAAGCAAAATAGAGGTGAAATTTCAAAATGTAACTTTTTTTGCATATTTTCAATTTTATTCAATTTTTTTTCCTGCATCACATCAAGGGTTAACAATAAAACAAACCTCAATATTTATTAACTTGATTTTGCAGTTTGCAGAAACACCCCAAATGTGGTTGTATACCGCTGTTTGGGTACAAGACAGGGCACAAAGCAGGGCAGGGAATGCATATGGTTTTTGGAGGGCAGATTTTGCTGGAATGGTCTTTGGGCACCATTTTGCATTTGTAGTGGCCCTGAGGTAACCGCACAGTAAAAAAAAAAAAAAAAAGTGACCACAGTAAACTACACCACCCAAGGAATTTTTAAGGGGTGTAGTGAGCACTTCCTTCAACAGCCGTTTCATAGAATTTTCAAATACTTGGGTGTGAAAATGAAAATATTTTATTTTTTAACAAGAAAATGGTGCTTTAGGCCCACACTTTCTTTTTCACAAAAGATAACAGAAGAATATCTCCCCAAAATGCTACCCACTTTCTTCTGAATACAGTAACACCCCAATTGTGGTTGTAAACTATTATTTGTGGATACGCCAGGGCTCAGAAGGGAAGGAGCGGCATCTGGGTTTTCTTGCATGGAATTTTCTGTCATGGTTTTTAAGAGCAATAACTTGATAAGCTTATTTGTTGTTGAATGAGCTGCGTGAGGGTTTATTTTGTGCGAGACAAGCTGTAGTTTTTATTAGCACCATTTTAGGGTACATTTTGGATTTCTGGTTGCTTTTTATCTCATTTTTGGGAGATAAAGTCACAAAAAAAGCTGGTTGGTGACATTTTTCTAATTTCTTTTACATCATTCACTTGATGGGGTAGATCATATGATATTTATAGATCCAGTCATTTTTATTTTTTGGCTACAGTCTTGTGTGGGGGCTCATTTTTTGTGGGATGAGGTGACATTTTTATTGCTATCATTTTGGGCTACATACCATTTTTTTGTATGATTAACATTATGTTTTTTGTGAGGTGAGCTCACAATTTTTTTTTTTTTGGCGCAATGTTTACTTTTTTTTTTTTTATGGCGTTCACCTGATGGGGTAGATCATATGATATTATTATAGAGCTGGTCGTTGTGGATGCAGTGATACCAAATCCGTTTTTTCTTGTTTTTCTTCTATTTTTAATATTTTTAAATAGCGGATTTTGGGGAAAATTTTATTTTTAAATGTGAAAAGTTTGTTTTATTAAAAAAATTTCAAAACACTAAATTTTTTACTTTGTGTCCCCCCATAAGGTCATATAAGACCTCTGGGGGACATTTAACTTCATTATTATTATTATTTTACTATTGATTTCTCCTGTAACTGGGGCTGACATAGTAGCCAGAGTTACAGGGCAAATACCCCCTCCAGAGAGGCTGAAAGACCCGACAGCTCCTGTACTCTCCCGGTCCGGGCGGTCACATGACCACCGAGCCAGGACAGGAAGCGGCACCTTCTCCCTGGGGTGCCCTGCTGTCACTGACAGTGGGCCCCCCGCTCAGCAGCTGCATGAAGCGTGCAGCTGCGATATCTGAATAGACGTTCCAGAACCGACTGCCCAAGGACGTTTATAGTCAATGGGCGGTCGGGATGTGGTTGATATATTACAATAGGTGCTGCCCATTTTGGACTTCAGGACATCGCATTTGATTTTTCATCTCTGCATTTCAAAAGCTGCAACTATTTTATTTTTCCTTCAAACTAGCATGTATTGTATAATTTTAACACCTTAAGGACCTTGCCATTTTTCACCTTAAGGACCAGGATGTTTTTTGGAAACTTGACATGTGTCACTCTATGTGGTGATAACTTCGGAATGCTTTTACTTATGCAAACCATTCTGAGACAGTTTTTTTGCGAAAATTTTTGTCTATATAATTCACGTTTATTTATAAAAAAAATCCCAAATTTACAGAAAATTTAGAAAAATGAGCAATTTTCTAAATTTGAAAATCTCTGCTTTTAAGGCAGATAGTGATACATCATAAGAGAGTTATTACCTTACATTCCGAATATGTCCACTTTCATGTTTGCATAATTTTTTTAATGTAATTTTCTTTTTTAGGATCTTAGAAGGCTTAGAATTTTAGAAGCAAATTTAAAAATGTTTAAGAAAATTTCCGAAACCCATTTTTTAAGGACCACTTCAGTTATGAAGTCACTTTGTGGGACTTACTAACTTTTTTTTTAACCCTATAGGCTTAAAGGAAAAAGGAGATGACATTTTAAAATTTAACTTTTTAGGCAAATTCTCCATTTTAATTCAATTTTTCCTTTAACACATCAAGGGTTAACAGCCAAATAAATCTCAATATTTATTACCCTGATTCTGCAGTTTACATAAACACCCCATATGTGGTGGTAAACTGCTGTACAGGAACATGGCAGGGCGCAGAAAGAAAGGAGTGCCCAATGGATTTTGGAGGGCGGATTTCACTGGAATAACTTTAAGTTGCCATATGACATTTAAAGACCCCCTGATGCCCCCAATAGTAGAAACTCCAAAAAAGTGACCCTATTTCAGAAATTATAGGTTAAGGTGACACTTTTATTGGTACTATTTTGTGGTAGATATGACTTTTAATTGCTCTATATTACACTTTTTGTAAGGCAAGGTAACCAAAAAATGGCTGTTCTGGCACATTTTTTTTTGTTTTGTTTTTTAACAGTGTTCATCTGACAGGTTAGATCATGTGATAATTTTTTAGAGCATGTTGTTATGGAGATGACGATATCAGATATGTTATTTTTTTTTTTCAGTTTTACATGATAAAGCATTTTTGAAAAAAAATATAATCATGTTTTCATGTCTCCATTTTCAGAAAGCCAAACCTTTTTTATTTTTTGGGCAATTGTCTAAGTTAGGAGACAATTTTTTTTGTGGAATGAGATCACGGTTTGATTGGTAATATTTTGGGGTACATACTACTTTTTGATCACTTGGTATTACACTTTTTGTGATGTATGGTGATAGAAAATTGCTTTTTTGGCAGTTTTTATTTATTTAATTTTTCCGGTGTACACCAGACAGGTTAGTTCATGTGATATTTTTTTAGAACAGGTCATTACGGAGGTGGTGATACCAAATATGTTAGTTTTTTTAAATTACATTTTGGTTTTAAATAATAAAAGCATTTTTTTTAAATGATGTTTTTATGTCTCTATTTTCTGAAAGCCATATCTTTTATATTTTTGGGCCGATTGTCTTATGTAGGGACTACTTTTTTGCGGGATGAGATGACGGTTTGATTGGCATTATTTTTGGGTATATATGCCTTTTTTATCGCTTGGTATTACACTTTTTGTGATGAAAGGTCATAGAAAATGTCTTTTTTTAGAACAGTTTTTATTTATTTTTTACGGTGTTGACCAGACGGGGTGGATCATGGGATATTTTATAGCGCAGGTTGTTATGGACGCGGCGATACCTCATATGTGTGATATTTATTTTTTACAATTTTACATGCCTCTTTATGGGGAAGGGGATTTTTTTTATTAAAACGTTAATTTTTTATTGTTAAAAACACTTATTTCACTTTTATTTTTTTATTTTTTTTGTCCCACTATGGGACTTCAACATTTCAATACATCTGTATTGTGCTGTATTGAACTGTCAGTGCCTTATACTGTAAGACTGTATCCCTGGGGCTGGATCTCCTGGGCTTTCGTAGCTGGCAGTCCTGATGCCTTTCACTGCCATAGCAACCATCTGGTCCCCTGTTAAAGAGGTTCTTGAGGAATGATATTAAAAATATGTTAGCAACCTGTTCTAGAATGTGAGAAAGACTTGTTGCCTCCACTTGCAGAGCTGCCTCATTGCATCACATCATTATCAGCTGTTGTAGAGCAGTGTAATGAGGCCCCACCCCTAGATAGCTCTGCAAGTCGTGGCAAGCAATATATATATATATATATATATATGTGTGTGTGTATATATATATATATACAGTACAGACCAAAAGTTTGGACACACCTCAGTTTTCTTTATTTTCATGACTATAAAAATTGTAGATTCACACTGAAGGCATCAAAACTACGAATTAACTCATGTGGAATTATATACATAACAAAAACGTGTGAAACAACTGAAAATATGTCATATTCTTGGTTCTTCAAAGTAGCCACCTTTTGCTTTGATTACTGCTTTGCACACTCTTGGCATTCTCTTGATGAGCTTCAAGAGGTAGTCACCTGAAATGGTTTTCACTTCACAGGTGTGCCCCATCAGGTTTAATAAGTGGGATTGCTTGCCTTATAAATGGGGTTGGGACCATCAGTTGCATTGTGGAGAAGTCAGGTGGATACACAGCTGATAGTCCTATTGAATAGACTGTTCGAATTTGTATTATGGCAAGAAAAAAGCAGCTAAGTAAAGAAAAACGAGTGGCCATCATTACGTTAAGAAATGAAGGTCAGTCAGACCAAAAAATTGGGAAAACTGTGAAAGTATCCCCAAGTGCAGTCACAAAAACCATCAAGCGCTACAAAGAAACTGGCTCACATGCGGACCGCCCCAGGAAAGGAAGACCAAGAGTCACCTCTACTGCGGAGGATAAGTTCATCCGAGTCACCAGCCTCAGAAATCGCAGGTTAACAGCAGCTCAGATTAGAGACCAGGTCAATGCCACACAGAGTTCTAGCAGCAGACACATCTCTAGAACAACTGTTAAGAGGAGACTGTGTGAATCAGGCCTTCATGGTAGAATATCTGCTAGGAAACCACTGCTAAGGACAGGCAACAAGGAGAAGAGACTTGTTTGGGCTAAAGAACACAAGGAATGGACATTAGACCAGTGGAAATCTGTGCATTGGTCTGATGATTCCAAATTTGAGATCTTTGGTTCCAACCACCGTGTCTTTGTGCAACGCAGAAAAGGTGAACGGATGGACTCTACATGCCTGGTTCCACCGTGAAGCATGGAGAAGGAGGTGTGATGGTGTGTGGGTGCTTTGCTGGTGACACTGTTGGGGATTTATTCAAAATTGAAGGCATACGGAACCAGCATGGCTACCACAGCATCTTGCAGCTGCATGCTATTCCATCCGGTTTGCATTTAGTTGGACCATCATTTATTTTTCAACAGGACAATGACCCCAAACACACCTCCAGGCTGTGTAAGGGCTATTGGACCATGAAGGAGAGTGATGGTGTGCTGCGCCAGATGACCTGGCCTCCACAGTCACCGGACCTGAACCCAATTGAGATGGTTTGGGGTGAGCTGGACCGCAGAGTGAAGGCAAAAGGGCCAACAAGTGCTAAGCATCTCTGGGAACTCCTTCAAGACTGTTGGAAGACCATTTCAGGTGACTACCTCTTGAAGCTCATCAAGAGAATGCCAAGAGTGTGCAAAGCAGTAATCAAAGCAAAAGGTGGCTACTTTGAAGAACCTAGAATATGTCATATTTTCAGTTGTTTCACACTTTTTTGTTATGTATATAATTCCACATGTGTTAATTCATAGTTTTGATGCCTTCAGTGTGAATCTACAATTTTCATAGTCATGAAAATAAAGAAAACTCTTTGAATGAAAAGGTGCGTCCAAACTTTTGGTCTGTACTGTATGTGTGTATACGAAACTTGGGCAGCGTGCCTGCCTGGAACCTAAACCGGCTGGGGTGTGCCTGGAGCCGGGTATGAGAGTAGCCTAAAAGGGGGCAAAAATGACAACAATAGTTAAGGTGCAAGACTTTATTACCTTATAACACCAAAGACCGAAATGCCTGCGAAATCTCCACCTGCGGGTTAGGTATGTATCTGGCGAAGCAAGACGAGCGCCATCTCCCCATTTTCTGGATGACATGGGCGGGGACCCCCCGCCGGGAAGCCGCGGAGGCTGCACCAATGCGGAAGGAATGACCGGATATCGCTCCCGAGTCCAATCCTAAGCCAGCAGCCACCGTGCGGATGTGGCTGACGAATTGCGCCGTGGTGAGAGCTCCCTTCAGATGGGGTAGCAGAGGGCTGTGAGGTGGCACATCCCGGAGGGCTAGGATGAGCCGGTCAAATACCTGTATCGGGCACCATTCATTGCTAGTGGGAAAAACCTGGACCTCCACCGGGGGGGCCAGTTTGACTGTTTTTGGTGGTAATTATCTTCAGCGCGTAATGGTCAATAACCCTCACCAGCTGCTCTCTGTGTAGGCTGCACCATCCCGCCGTACCGCACGTGAACTCGCCCGGCCTAAGGAAGCCGTAAAATGCTAAGTACATGGCAGCTTTGATGACCAAGCTGGGAAAGGGCCCAAAAGGAGCACCATCCAGGGCTGAAGATAATTTCCGGAACATCTCCCCCGTGACGCCCTGCCTGCGGGACGGGGAATTGGACCCACCCTTCTGGACCCCCCGCAAGGTGGCCTTGACTGCAGGCGCAGAAAAAATGGACCCGCCCCCCGGGTTGCGGAGCATGGTGTGGTGTTGGACGCCCGCTAGGTACAACTTAATGGTGTTGTAGGAGAGGTGTAACTGGTGGTGGCAATGGGCGATGAAGGCCATTATGTAAGGAATGTCCGCCAGGCCAGCCTGCAGGTGCAGACGTGAAAACTCCTGGAAGGTTTTCAGGCCTGAAAGGTAGTTCCTGGCTGTGTTTGGGGCAAGGGACTGCTGCGCCAGGTCCCTTGCTGACGAGATGAGTATGCCTAGTCCATTGTCAGGGAACTGAAGGGCGGGGTGGGAAATCTGCGTGGCTCGGCCTCCTGCATGACCTGGAAGAAAAGTTCGAAATTAAATCTGGACTGCTATATTCCTCTCCCCCGGGATGTGGCTACAATACATGTGGAAGTTATGAGCCAAACCAGCTGGCGCAACAGTGCCATGATCTTGGGGGACTTGGCCCTGCCCTTGGCCAAGATGTCGACCAAGGCCTGGTTATCTGTCACAAACATCACCGGTAAGTTAGCCCAGAGGTGGCCCCATGCCTGAGCCGCTGCCACAATGGGGTACAATTCCAACAGAGAGGAGGTGCGGATGGATTCAGCCTCCTCTAAGATGGCACTGGGCCAACGATCCGCTAGCCACTGGGAACCCCAAATTGCAGCATAGCCGCAAGATGCAGCTGCGTCTGAAAAAATAGTCGGGCAGGAGGAAGACCAAGGTGATACGAAAAAGGAGACGCCATTCCATCGGGACAGGAACAACTCCCACATAGCCAGGTCCGCCATCTTGGATGATGCTGTCCTGTTCGGGTGCCGAGGGAAGAAGCTGAAGCAGCCCTGACACGAAGGTTCTCCCCTGGGGCATAATCCTGGAGGCAAAGTTGAGCCGCCCCAGAAGAGACTGCAACTCGACTCTAGTGAGGCATCCCGTGGCTGCCGCATGGGAAATGACCTCCCGACACTGAGCGAGTTTCTCCTCTGGTAGGCTGGCTTGCAACAGAACCGAATCCAGGACGATGCCCAAGAATGATATCCTCGTGGCCGGACCCTCAGTCTTAGACTCTGCGATCGGAACAGCCAGACTGGCAAACAATCCGAGGAGGACGGAGAGTATGCCGGACCCGCCCTGCGGATCCTCGACAACAAGAAAATCGTCGAGGTAGTGGATGACCGATCGGAGGCCCCCGTGATGGATCAGGATCCAATGTAGCGCCTTGGCCAGCTGGTCGAATAACCATGGGCTACTCTTGGATCCAAACGTGAGCCTGTTGGCGAAAAAATACTGGCCGGCCCACTCAATGCCGTAGAATTGCCATAACTGCGGCAGGATGGGAAGGAGTTTAAATGCATCCGCAATGTCAACTTTTGCCAGCCAAGCGCCCCTACCATGCGACAGGATGGCCTGGATGGCATCGTCCACTGAGGAATAACGCATGGAAAACTCCTCCGAGGGAATCAGAGAATTGAGGCTCGGAACACCGGACACATGAGGGGCGGACAGATCATAAATTAATCTTTTTTTATTGGTGTTCTTCTTTGCCACCAAGCCGATGGGGTTAATACGCCATGAGGAAAATGGGATGCGTGGGAACGGGCCTATGAGAAACCCCTTGGACACCTCCAACTGGAGCAACTCGCTAGTTGCTGGAGGGTCCAGGGTGGCGGACAGCAGATTCCTGCCCTCCCAGGGCACCTGTGGCAGAGCGATGAGCCCTGTGTGGAACCCCTGGCGGAAGCCTGCCAACAGGAACGCCACAAAGTCCTGATCGTGGTGATCGCGAAGGAGTGCCGCCAAGAGGTCCACGTTGATGTCTGCTAGTCAGGAACCTTTGGAAGACTTCTTTGGGCAGGCGGACCGTGGGTGGGCCCTGAAGCACAGGGAGCAGACGTGGAGTGATCTGCAGCTGGCATATGAGCACCCCCCTGAATTAAAGTTATTGCAGACCTGGCTCTTCCCCAGGTAGACAATAGGTCTGCCGAGCTTGTCTGTGGAGGGGTTGGATGGAAACGATCCGGAGGTCCCCGGGATGGCCCTGTCCTGAGACGGGTGCGCGGTATTGGGGCAACATTCAGAGGAGTGGAAAATCGACTGACATGTCGCACAGTTGGGAGCCCTGAAGCCAGCGAAGTGACGACAGAAAAGTTCGGTGTCAATCAAGGACCAGCTGGTGACATACTGGAACCGGGCCAGGGCTGCCGCCGCCTTGGCTGCAAAGGAACGGTGGTAGACATTGAAGGCCGACCCACCATACTTGTGCCCTAGGTCAGTGACTAGGTACAAATAGCTGTCCAGTTCCTCTCTTCTCTCTGGCTGTGCGGTGCAGACGATGTCCCTGAAGAGGCTGAAGGCCAGGACAAATTCCGGGATGGTCAACTTGCGGTTGAGCCGTGAATCCTTGGCCCGAAGGACCACCGACACATCGCCACAGTTGATGACCCGGTTCTCGGGAACATCTTGAGCGGCAATGAGGATTGATGCCAGGTTGACATCTTTCCCCACCAGGATGTCTCTCCTAAGGTTATCAGGAATGAAGTGAGAGGGGGACACCTGTGGAATGGGTCTTGGCGTACCTGTAGCCAGCCAGCCTGATGTAGATGGAGTCATCAGCGGAACGGGAGCCGGGGGTACAACGGGTGGCCAGGATTCGAGCTCCGAAACTCTTGCCCGAACGTCCGCTACCGAGTCCACCAGGGAATTCAGGGTCGCCTGCAGCTGCACCAGGGACAACTGGATGGCCGACGCCTCCAGTTGCACTGCCGCGGTGCTAGGGCTGGTCATGAGCAGTTTGTATAATTCTGCCTTTCTTGCGGTGGCCGGGTGTGGAATGCCCCCTCGGTTTAACTCTGCCAACAGTTTTGGGATGGTCCAGCTCCGAAGGGATGAGAGACCCGATTGACTTGACACGATCGAGCCGGAGATGGAAGGGCCATCCTCCATATCCGAGGCTCGAGACATGGCAGAGCAGCTAAAAAATACAAGGCATGACAAAATAAAGGGAGAAAAGGAGAAAAAAAAGAAGAGGGTGACGACGTACTTGGAGATTAGATTGGTGCACGACAGAGAGACACGTACCGGTAACTGAATTCACGAGACGGTTCAGACGAACCTGGCCTAACCGAACAGACGAAGACAATTAACGTGTGGTTATGATTTTACTGGGACCGAGGTGGTGCCAGTGCGAACTTACCTGAACAGGACCGAAAAGGAACGGAGAACTGGGAACAAACTCCTGTAAATAAAGCAACAGGCAAAACATTTGAAAGTGCAGAGGCCATGGGTGTCCACCAACCTGCGGAACCAGGCGAACTGGCCAGGCTGGGGCTTACCCTAAGGCCAAGCGACCATCCGAGCGCATCGGATCAGACACCTGACCGAAGAGAGCCGCCTGAGCGAACCAGGCGGTTTGACAGGAGAGAAGGCGCATAGCCCTGAAATAGAGGCTGCGCGTAGCAGCGGCCTGCGAAGGCCAGTGGTAACCCATGAACCTCGGATTTACGGAAAGCAAGAATGCCCAGGGGAGAAGCCGAAGATGGCCGCTTAGGGAGACCTGAAGCCGAAGGACAGGTGCATGAACCCGTGTGAAAGACAAGAAACGTGAAGACCTGGGCGTACCAGGAGTGAGCCGAGCCCTGGGCGTACCAGGGAAGGAGGGGGCGCCACCAACCATGACCGGACACCCGACTGTGACCGGCAGACAAAGACTTGGCGACATGACAAAAACATGATGGCCTGGGCGAACCAGGAAGACCAGACCCCTCGGACGTGACCCGATGCCCGAAGTGGGAAGGAGCCAGACCGGTCCTACGTGGACACCCGAATTTTTTTTTTTTTGGGGGCTTGATTAAAACTAATATCATATTTAAATGAAATGTTATTTTTATTTTTTTTGACTATATGGCGGGTTTCTTGTAAATACCTTTTTTTTTTTTTGACTATATGGCGGGTTTTCCTGTAAATACCGTATAAATTTTTATTTTATTTTTTTTGCGGACTATATGGCGGGTTTTCCAGAACGTACCTTTAATTTCATTCCCTCCCCCTTTTTTTTTTTTTTTTACACTATGTGGTGCTTTATTTAATAATTAATTTATTTCTTGACACTTCTTCTCTCCTCTCCCCGTCTGGCCTGGCTGCCCGCGAGCCCGCGCCCAGCGTGGAACGCAAGCTCACATCGCAGCCAGGGAGACGGGGCAGGGGTGGGTGACGTCATTTGTGGGCGCCGGAAGAGGAGTGCGTTCCAGCCTGGAACGCACGCCCATGTGCACCGGCTGCTACGCCGGACCCGAGGTGCAGCTGCTTTGGAAGACAAAAAAAACGTCCCCCCATCTCCCCCGACAATCGGGGAGACTCTGTTGGGCCGGTTGGTCCATGCTGCCGCCGGAAGCTATTGGAGCGGCGAGGTCCGGCACCCGGAAGTGCGTGCGCTCCACCCTGGAACGCATGCCTCCGTGTGCCGTGTCGGGAACGAGGAGAGCCGGCCAGACCTGTGAGAGCCCCCCCCCCTCCCGGCATGGGCGAGCCGGACCGGCTGCCGGGTACGTCCCCTGACGCCATACGCCAGGAACACAGGGAGACGAGCGGAGGGGGGGGGGGGAGCCGAAAGCCCGTGCGCTCCACGCTAGAATGCACCGGCAGCATGAGGCGGAGGGAGGGTGCCAGACCGCCGCAGCTCTTGCCCTGCGAAAGAGCCCCCCTACTTACCACCAGGAGACACAAACTCAGCAAGAGGCGACCGTAGGTACAAGAAAACACACGAACACTAGCCAGTGAATCACCAAGAACCGGAACGCCCACTGTGATGAGGTAAGTGGGGGTTTAAAAAGGCTCAAGCCCCTCCCACAAATGCAGGCTGAACCTCAGCCTTACCAACACATACAGACGTGGACAAAATTGTTGGTACCCTTTGGTCAATGAAAGAAAAAGTCACAATGGTCACAGAAATAACTTTAATCTGACAAAAGTAATAATAAATTAAAATTCTATAAATGTTAACCAATGAAAGTCAGACATTGTTTTTCAACCATGCTTCAACAGAATTATGTAAAAAAATAAACTCATGAAACAGGCATGGACAAAAATGATGGTACCCCTAGAAAACACAGAACATAATGTGACCAAAGGGACATGTTAATTCAAGGTGTGTCCACTAATTAGCATCACAGGTGTCTACAACCTTGTAATCAGCCATTGGGCCTATATATGGCTCCAGGTAATCACTGTGTTGTTTGGTGATATGGTGTGTACCACACTCGACATGGACCAGAGGAAGCAAAGGAAAGAGCTGTCTCAAGAGATCAGAAAGAAAATTATAGACAAGCATGTTAAAGGTAAAGGCTATAAGACCATCTCCAAGCAACTAGATGTTCCTGTGAGTACAGTTGCACATATTATTCATAAGTTTAAGATCCATGGGACTGTAGCCAACCTCCCTCGACGTGGCCGCAGGAGGAAAATTGATGACAAATCTAAGAGACGGATAATCCGAATGGTAACAAAAGAGCCTAGAAAGACTTCTAAAGAGATTCAAGGTGAACTTCATGCTCAAGGAACATCAGTGTCAGATCGCACCATCCGTCGTTGTTTGAGCCAAAGTGGACTACATGGGAGACGACCAAGGAGGACACCATTGTTGAAAACGAATCATAAAAAAGCAAGACTGGAATATGCCAAACTACATGTTGACAAGCCACAAAGCTTCTGGGAGAATGTCCTGTGGACAGATGAGACAAAAATCGAAGTTTTTGCCAAGGCACATCAGCTGTATGTTCACAGACGAAAAAATGAAGCATATCAAGAAAAGAACACTGTCCCTACTGTGAAACATGGAGGAGGCTCTGTTATGTTCTGGGGCTGCTTTGCTGCGTCTGGCACAGGGTGTCTTGAATCTGTGCAGGGTACAATGAAATCTCAAGACTATCAAGGAATTCTAGAGAGAAATGTACTAGCCAGTGTCAGAAAGCTTGGTCTCAGTCGCAGGTCATGGGTCTTGCAACAGGACAATGACCCAAAACACACCGCTAAAAACACCCAAGAATGGCTAAGAGGAAAAAATTGGACTATTCTAAAGTGGCCTTCTATGAGCCCTGACCTCAATCTTATTGAGCATCTTTGGAAGGAGCTGAAACATGCAGTCTGGAAAAGGCACCCTTCAAACCGGACACAACTGGAGCAGTTTGCTCATGAGGAGTGGGCCAAAATACCTGCTGAGAGGTGCAGATGTCTCATTGACAGTTACAGGAAGCGTTTGATTGCAGTGATTGCCTCAAAAGGTTGCGCAACAAAATATTAAGTTAGGGGTACCATCATTTTTGTCCATGCCTGTTTCATGAGTTTATTTTTTTACATAATTCTGTTGAAGCATGGTTGAAAAACAATGTCTGACTTTCATTGGTTAACATTTATAGAATTTTAATTTATTATTACTTTTGTCAGATTAAAGTTATTTCTGTGACCATTGTGACTTTTTCTTTCATTGACCAAAGGGTACCAACAATTTTGTCCACGTCTGTATATATATATATATATAGGCTTGACAGGTGAATTTCATCTAGACGCTAGATCTAATCTAATTATAACTAGCTTCACCTATTGTATCACTTCTTAGGCTAGGGCTTCACAACATTTCATGCATATGTACGCCATGCTACAACTGTGACGTGACAGTTGCAAAAAAATCTAAACATGTTGCAAGTCCCATGTTGCGATTCACCCTGGTGCTTCATTTACTCCATTGACTTCAATAACCAAGAATATTCAAGGGGCAAACCCAATAAGTATAACAGAGTGCAAGCCACGGTATTAGTAAAAGACCAAGCTAAGAAAAAAGAACTACCGCAAACAAGGCTGCACCTCTTATATAAAAGTAGTAATGTATTCAAAGAACACAAAATCCCCTAAAAGTTAAAATCATTGTATACAATTTATATCATTGTGCGTGGACTTCAAATATGTCCACCACACATACCTGCAACACAAGTTCCAAATGGGAACACACATAAGCCGCCAGACAAAATGCACAGTGGGTGAATAAGGCATCAAGTAATACACAATACTTATCAATTGCACAAGACGCTGTACACAGCAATCGGGGTCCAATGAAGACCCCCAGACTTGCCTTCTGTGCATGCATATTAGGCTGTGACAGAGGCATGGCCTATTAAGTTGCCTTTCAGTATCCTACTGGTAGCATAATATACTGTAGTATGCTACATAAGTAGTACAGTGTATTATGGATGTATTAAGTTAATCAATGAGTTATGTGTACCCTAAAATTAGAAACTACAATTTGTCCCACAAAAAACAAGCCCTCTTAGGCTATATCAATGGCAAAATAAAAAAAGTTATAACTTTTTTAATATGATGAAAATTTTTAAAAAGTACTTGGTCACTAAGATGTAAATCGGGTTGGTCACTCAGGATTTTAATAAGTTATCACACTACAGATAAATAATAAAGTAAGGCCTCATGCCATGCATTGGGGTCCGCAAATACACAGGCACCGCCTGTGCGGTTGCCGCTGACGGATGCAGACCCATTCAACTAGATCTGTGATCTGTCCCACTGCAAAAAAATGGAACATGTTCTATATTTCTTTTTTTGCGGTGTGCAAACGGCCGGTCCCGCTGAGTGCAGGCTGCAATACGGGCACAGTCAGGCAACGGCTGTGTGCATGAAGCCTAACAATGAGTCAAAGATCCCTGGTTGTTATACCTTGGGTTCTGCGGTGAACAGGTTTATATTGCCAGTGACAGCGATTGCTTTAGATTCTTCAGCATTTCTCCTCACAAGTTCGGCAAGATAGCCAGTACACACGCCTTTCCTAGGCAACGTTCGTCCCAAGCAAGGTTCAAAGTTCACGATATTAAAAACAAAGCATAATTTTCCAGGATGAAATAAACTGGAGCTAGGGAATAAAGCAAATAATATAGTTAGCATACAAATGCTCATTCATTTTTCATCAAAACGTAATGTTGTGCACAAAATAAAAGTCGAAATAAGCAGAGGTCAAAATAAGTGTCTGCCCAAAGCAAAAATTCAAGATGTGTACAGTTCATACCTGCCACCTTCTGTATTTTTCAGACTATAAGGCACACTTTCCCCCCAAAAGTGGGGGGAAAACGGCAGTGCGTCTTATAGTCCGAATGCTAATGACCCACCCTTCCATTATGGAAGCGGTCATTAGCATGCAGGAGGCATGGGGAGTGGTAAAGAAAGTGCTGCGCTGGCTCTACTCACCTTCCCTGGTCTTCTTCTTGACTCCGCACTGCATTGTCATGACTGCGTACAATGTACGAAATGACCATGTGTGACGTCAGGTCACAATGCAGCACGGGCTGGAAGAAGAGAGGGGAGTGGTCAGTGTTGATTCCGCAGGGTTGGTAGCACTAACTGGAACAGGAAAGGCAAGTTTAATTTTTTTTATGTGAGGTCTGATGGGAGTCTGATCTGAGGCTGATGAAGGCTGGAGGGGTCTGATCTGAGGCCTCATGGAGCTTGGAGGTCTAATTTGTGGGTCTAATAAGGACTGGGGGGTCTTATCTGAGGTCTGATGAAAAATATATTTTTTCTCCTCTAAATCCTAGATGCGTATTGCAGTTCGATACATCTTATAGTCTGTAAAATGCAGTATTTCTATGTTAAACTGTATGATCATCATGTTTTAGATGTCAATTTAAATGTACAATTGGCCTGATTGACCAGATCACTGAGGCTGTCTTTCCAAGTTTAGGTTTTTTTATGTAGTTTTGTAAGGGCTCTTTCACATCTGCGTTATTGTCTTCCGGCATAGAGTTCCGTCGTCGGGGCTCTATGCCGGAAGAATCCTGATCAGTTTTTTCCTAATGCATTCTGAATGGAGTGAAATCCGTTCAGGATGCATCAGGATGTCTTCAGTTCCGGAACAGAACGTTTCTTGGCCGGAGAAAATACCGCTGCATGCTGCGCTTTTTGCTCCGTCCAAAAAAACTGAAGACTTGCCGCAAGACCGGATCCGGAATGAATGCCCATTGAAAGGCATTGATCCGGATCCGGCCTTAAGCTAAACGTCGTTATGGCGCATTGCCGGATCCGACGTTTAGCTTTTTTAGAGTGGTTACCATGGCTGCCCGGGACGCTAAAGTCCTGGCAGCCATGGTAAAGTGTAGCGGGGAGCGGGGGAGCAGCATACTCTCCATCCGTGCGGCTCCCGGGGTGCTCCAGAGTGACGTCAGGGCGCCCCAGGCGCATGGATGACGTGATCCATGCGCCTGGGGCGCTCTGACGTCACTCTGGAGCGCCCCGGGAGCCGCACGAATGGTAAGTATACCGCTCCCCCGCTCCTACTATGGCAACCAGGACTTTAATAGCGTCCTGGGTGCCATAGTAACACTGAAAGCATTTTGAAGACGGATCCGTCTTCAAATGCTTTCAGTACACTTGCGTTTTTCCGGATCCGGCGTGTAATTCCGGCAAGTGGAGAACACGCCGGATCCGGACAACGCAAGTGTGAAAGAGGCCTAAGACTGTAGTGGATATTTAAATTGAGTTTTTACTTTAGGGCTCATGCACACAAGGTATTAAACTCATGAGAGTTGTTAGTGATCGTCATGTGCCTCGGGTCTTGCACCATGGGGAGAGCTACATTTCTCATAGTCCTCTCTATGAGCTGAAATATACTTTAGCTTCCTCTCCTGCCTGCACTGATCATACAGGGGATAGCTACTAGCAGTGTCGGACTGGAGTGCCTAGGGCCCAGCAGTGGAATTGATTGTGGGGGCCCACCCTAGAGCTGGAGATATGACTTGTTAATTTTTTCAGTCGCATGCACATGAATGTGTGCCAAAATGCATACAAATACAGTATGCTAAACAGAACAGTATTGTGCACTGCACTATATCAAATTGTTTCTCATTACTTTCACATTAGCGATTTTTGTGGATCCGTCATGGATCTGCAAAAACGCTACCGTTACAATGATACAACCGCATGCATCCGTCATGAATGGATCCGGTTGTATTATGTCTTAGATAGCCATGACGGATCCGTCATGAAGACCACTGAAAAGGATCCGTTTTCTATTGTGTCAGAGAAAACTGATCCGTCCCCATTGACTTACATTGTGTGTCATGACGGATCCGTCTTGCTCCGCACCACATGGTGGACAGAAAAACTCTGCAGGCAGCGTTTTGGTGTCCGCCTCCAGAGCGGAATGGTGACTGAACGGAGGCAAACTGATGCATTTATGAGTGGATCATTTTCAATTCAGAATGCATTAGGGCAAAACTGATCCGTTTTGGACCGCTTCGGAGAGCCCATGACTCGGAAACAGAAATCTAAAATGCTAGTGTAACAGTAGTCTAAGTCAGTGTTTCCCAACCAGTGTGCCTCCAGCTGTTGCAAAACTACAACTCCCAGCATGCCCGCACAACCAAAGACTGTCCGGGCATGCTGGGAGTTGTAGTTTTGCAACAGCTGGAGGCACACTGGTTGGGAAACACTGGTCTAAGTAACTCATTTAGTTCATAACTGTGTCTGTTATTTACAGTCAGTAGTTTGGACAGCAGTCACACGTGGACATTCCATGTCCTAGATGAACCACCCAGTCCCCCAGCCAGTCAGCCTAAACAATATCCAAAGTGAAGGAAATGTTTTCGGGCATATTTAAAAGGATACGTTTATTGAAGTGATCGCAGTAGCACCACGGCCTCCTCACAGCTCACCAAGCACAGCGCCGTACATTGTATCTGAGCTGCGCCTAGGCCACTTGATAAATGAATATGATGTCACATGGCCTAGAAAAAGCACAAAAGGGTACAGCGCTCACAGGAGAGCCTTCTCACACAGTTGATCGTCAGTGATCCCAGGTATCAGACCCCCACCGATCAGATAGGGATGACCTATCCACAGGATAGAGGAAAAAAAGACAATGCAGCAGCACCCTGCAAATCAGATAAAGTACAATAAAGACAAAAATTATAGTGCTAATGCTACGCTTATTCATAAAGTTAGATGCTTGGCCAATGCATTTTGTACAAAACAATCTGAGCCTGTCTGCCGTACGTCAAGGCAATCTCTGTTAGACAGGTCCTAACACCAAATACTACCTGTTATGCGCCATAATGGCCACCATAAAGTTCAGGGAGTGTTGGATCCACATGCATGCTGGATCCACTCTGCTTTTTACCATTTTTTGTCTGCCCCATAGGTTGATTTTAATTAGTTCAGTATAAAGCTGTAGCCTGCTCTCACTACATTCATTGGAAGCCGTCTGGCACAAGGAAAGTGTTCTGCTTCACGTTATTGAACTGTTGTATAACACTAGTCAGGCAGCTTAACAATAATTCAGAAGTCAAGAAACGTGAGACATCAGATCTGTATGTATTCTTTTTTCTGAATAACTTTGTAAAACTATAATATAAACATAAACAAAACATGTGTCAATACATTAAACATAATACAGCAGCCTCACTCCATCAGTGAGAGTACTCACAGACAATTCCATCATAAGTCCAGGAATAGATCAAGAGCTCCTCTGCATGCAGCCTGCTAGATCTAGGAGCAGTCATAAAATGGAGGAAATACAGTTCCAGGTTAAAGGTTACTGCCTCTGACTCTGAGAAAAATACACTTCCTGTAAAGTGCTGGCAAAGTAGAAACTAACCTTGACCACTAGATGTCAGCACCATCAAACATAACATTTCAGTATAATCTTTACAGCACATAACATACATTTATTATGCACAAAATGGGCAGAACACTCCCTGTCTGGCATAATTATTATGTCACTACCCAAATAACTACTGCTATGCAGAAAAAAAAACATATAAACAGGAAATGTAATCCTAGCTAATCTGAAACTAAAAACTATAATGTCAGTTATAGGTCTTAGATGAATTTTGGAAGTCCCATTCTTTGCAATCTTGACTTCCACCTTCCTAACATTGCCATCCATGCTTGGTAGAGCATTGACAATAAGTCCTACAGGCCACTCGTTCCTACTCTCTTGGCTGTCCTTCAACAGAACATTTGGGCGATCATCAGTCCATTTCCTACAGCATTGTAGATTTGACAGATACTCTCTCTTCCATCTTTTTCCAAAAGGTGTCTGCCAAGCATTGTACTTGCTTCCATTGTTTACCATGAACATGTGCTGTACTTATGGTTCCGGATGGAGCAGACAAAGAGCTCACCTTTTGAGTCAACAACATTGCTGGGGTAAGGACCATAGGTGTATCCGGGTCTGAGGACACAGGAACTATAGGCCTGGCATTCATAATAGCTGTAACCTCTGCCATAAAGGTGCTTAAAGTCTCATGGGTCAAGTGAGCAGTTTTAGTTTGTAGCAACATAGCGTCCAAGATTCGCCTGGCAATACCTATAAGTCTCTCCCAGACACTACCCATGTGTGAAGAGTTTGGAGGATTAAAGACCCATGTACATCCTCTGTCTTGGAGAAAGTCTTGCAATTGTGATTCGCTGACACAAATGTTAAGTTCCTTGCAGGCCCCTACAAAGTTTGTTCCTCTGTCAGAACGGAGCAGTTTTGCTGGGCCACGAATTGAGAAGAATCTCCTCAAGGCATTAATAAAGCTTGATGTTGACATGGTTTCAATTAGCTCTATGTGTACAGCTCGGGTGGACAAACAAGTGAAAAGGACGGCCCATTGTTTACTGTCTGCGCTGCCTCCTCTAGAGCGGCGGGTTAAGACAGACCATGGACCAAATACAACTGAACCCACATTGGTGAAAGGTGGTTGAGTAATTACTCTGTCCACTGGTAGCTCTGCCATCTTTTGACTTTGTAATCTTCCTCGCAGCTTGTGACAGATAACACGTTTGCCACCAAGAATCCAGAAACCTGCAGATCTAATTGCACCCTCTGTGATGTGTCACCCTTCGTGAACTACTTGTTCATGATAGTACCTAACAAGCAGTGTCGCAATGTGGTGATTATAAGGTATAAGGACAAACGGTTTCTCTTCCAAGAGACAAACGTCCTACTCTCAACAACCCATTTTTGTCTAAAAAAGGGGCTAAGCTTCCTAAGACAGCTTTGTTTTGGGGATGCATTTTGTTTTTTATGCAATTTCCTTCTGGAAATGTTTGTTCTGAACAGAAGATATTATAATGGACTTTACCTGAGCAAGTTCTTCTAGATTGACCTGTTCATAGAAACTTCCCCACCTTCTGACCTGATTGCTGCTGGTTTCCCTCAGGAAGGTTTTAGCAACATGGATTAGTCTGGCTAGGGTCTTAACTAATATCTTCCAGCAAGAAAATCTATCAAAGCAATGTGAGTGAAGTGTGGCTTCAGAAACTTTGGTGCTGAAGCTTATAATTTTAAATCTGATTACAGGGTCAGCTTCAGGCTCTATGAGTGGAAAAACATTAGCAGTGTCTATATCCTCACAGTGTGGTTGGTATAGAAAGGATGGGCCTGAGAACCATATAGAGTTCTGAAGGCATGCTGCTTGAGTAGGCCTAGTGGCATAATCTGCAGGGTTTTGATCTGTAGATACATAGGACCACTGATCTGGGTGTCTAGACTGCCTGATTCTATTCATTCTGTTTGAGACATACAGATAGAACCTCCTAGTGGTGTTGCAAATTTACCCTAGGACAGTCTTGCTATCAGTGAAGTATTTCACAGCATCGAAATCTGTGTCTAGTTCATCTGTGATTAGCTCAGACATTTCGACTGCAAGTACAGCAGTACACAACTCTAAACGAGGAATAGTGTGGGCTGGTTTTAGGCTTAATTTGGACTTTCCCATGACAAATCCAACATGACACACATTTTCTGCATCAATTACTTTCAAGTAAGCTACTGCACCTATAGCTGTGGTGGATGCGTCTGAGAAAATGCATAGTTCTTTCGTGCAAGCTGATGATAGAGATACCGGCATATAGCATCTGTCTATCTTTAGGTGCTCTAACGCTTGCAAGGATTCTGTCCATTAAACCCACTCACTTAGTCTCTCTTGTGGAAGCAATGCATCCCATTCACTTTTCCCAGATGACAGTTCACAAACTAAGGCCTTACCTCTTATAGTAACAGGTGATACAAACCCTAGGGGATCACCAAGGCTATTTACGGTGGATAGAATGCCTCTACGTGTAAAAGGCTTTTCCTCTAAGGAAACTCTGAAAACAAAACTATAATTTTCTAGATCCCAACTTAGGCCTAGGCTTTTCTGCAAGGGAAGGGTGTCTGTACATAGGCAAAGATCTTTAAGGTCCTTAGCTCTGTCTGCTACAGGGAAGGCTTCCATTACTTTTTGGCTGTTGGAAGCAATTTTATGAAGACGCAGATTGGAATCTGCCAGCATTTGCTTTGCTTTAGGCCTCATGCACACGACAGTATTTTTTCACGGTCCGCAAAAACGGGGTCCGTAGGTCCGTGATCCGTGACCGTTTTTTCGTCCGTGGGTCTTCCTTGATTTTTGGAGGATCCACGGACATGAAAAAAAAGTTGTTTTGGTGTCCGCCTGGCCGTGCGGAGCCAAACGGATCCGTCCTGAATTACAATGCAAGTCAATGGGGACGGATCCGTTTGACGTTGACACAATATGGTACCATTTCAAACGGATCCGTCCCCATTGACTTTCAATGTAAAGTCTGGAGTCCCTTTTATACCATCTGATCAGAGTTTTCTCCAATCCGATGGTATATTTTAACTTGAAGCGTCCCCATCACCATGGGAACGCCTCTATGTTAGAATATACTGTCGGATATGAGTTAGATCGTGAAAACTCATTTCCGACAGTATATTCTAACACAGAGGCATTCCCATGGTGATGGGGACGCTTCTAGTTAGAATATACTACAAACTGTGTACATGACTGCCCCCTGCTGCCTGGCAGCACCCGATCTCTTACAGGGGGCCGTGATCAGCACAATTAACCCCTCAGGTGCCGCACCTGAAGGGGTTAATTGTACTATCATATCCCCCTGTAAGAGATCAGGGCTGCCAGGCAGCAGGGGGCAGACCCTCCCCCCCCTCCCCAGTTTGAATATCATTGGTGGCCAGTGCGCCCCCCCCCCCCTCCCTTCCTCTATTGTAATAATTCGTTGGTGGCACAGTGTGCACCCTCCCTCCCCCCCTCTCTACCTGTATTGTAATAATTATTCGTTGGTGGCACAGTGTGCGCCCCCCATCGGCCCCCCCTTCCTCCCTGTATTGTAATAATTATTTGTTGGTGGCACAGTGTGCGCCCACCATCGCCCCCCCTTCCTCCCTGTATTGTAGCAATTATTCATTGGTGGCACAGTGTGCGCCCCCCATCGGCCCCCCTCCCTCTATAGCATTAACAACATTGGTGGCCAGTGTGCGGGCTCCCATCTCAACCCCCCCCATCATTGGCTGGGGCTCCGATCGGTAACGATGGCAACCAGGACGCTACTGCAGCCCTGGTTGCCATGGTTACTTAGCAATAGTACAATAGTAAAAGATTCATACTTACCCGGGAGCTGCGATGTCTGTGTCCGGCCGGGAGCTCCACCTCACCTACTGGTAAGTGACAGCAATGCGCCGCACAGACCTGTCACTTACCAGTAGGAGGAGCTCCCGGCCGGACACAGACATCGCAGCTCCCAGGTAAGTATGAATTGTACTATTGCTAAGTAACCATGGCAACCAGGGCTGCAGTAGCGTCCTGATTGCCATGGTTACCGATCGGAGCCCCAGCGATTAAACTGGGACTCCGATCGGAACTCCGCTGCCACCAATGATCGGGGGGGGGGGGGGGTTGGGGGGTGCACACTGTGCCACCAACTAATAATTATTACAATTCAGGGAGGAAGGGGGGGGCGATGGGGGGCGCACACTGTGCCACCAACGAATAATTATTACAATACAGGGAGGAAGGGGGGGGGCGATGGGGGGCGCACATTGTGCCACCAACAAATTATTACAATACAGGGAGGTAGGGGGGGCGGGGGGGCGCACACTGTGCCACCAACGAATTATTACAATAGAGGGAGGAAGGGGGGGCTGCACTGGCCACCAATGATATTCAAACTGGGGAGGGGGGAGGGGTCTGCCCCCTGCTGCCTGGCAGCCCTGATCTCTTACAGGGGGATATGATCGTACAATTACCCCTTCAGGTGCCGCACCTGAAGGGGTTAATTGTGCTTATCACGGCCCCCTGTAAGAGATCGGGTGCTGCCAGGCAGCAGGGGGCAGTCTTGTACACAGTTTGTAGTGTATTCTAACTAGAAGCGTCCCCATCACCATGGGAACGCCTCTGTGTTAGAATATACTGTCGGATATGAGTTTTCACGAAGTGAAAACTTAGATCTGAAAAAGCTTTTATGCAGACGGATCTTTGGATCCATCTGTATGAAAGTAACCTACGGCCACGGATCACGGATACGGATGCCAATCTTGTGTGCATCCGTGTTCTTTCACGGACCCATTGACTTGAATGGGTCCGTGAACCGCTGTCCGTCAAAAAAATAGGACAGGTCTTATTTTTTTGACGGACAGGATACATGGATCACGGTCTCGGCTGCAAAACGGTGCATTTTCCGATTTTTCCACGGACCCATTGAAAGTCAATGGGTCCGCGAAAAGAAAAGGAAAACGGCACAACGGCCACGGATGCACACAACGGTCGTGTGCATGAGGCCTTACTGAGGATGGAGATTGCATCTTCAGGTGTGCTAGCAGAAGAGAGTCCATCATCTACATAGAAATGTCTCAATACAAAGTGTTTGGCTTCTTGTCCATAGCACTCTGCATTTTTCTGGGCCGCCTTTTGCATGCAGTATATAGCAAAGGCAGGAGAGGGGCTATTGCCAAATATGTGCACTTTCATTCTGTACTCAACAATTTCTTTGTCTATGTCATTGTCTTTGTACCAGAGAAAAGGTAGAAAGTCTCTGTGGTCTTCTCTGACAAGAAAGCAATAAAACATTTGTTGCACATCTGCTGTGAAAGCAACGGCTCTTTTCTGAAGAGCATGAGCACACCTAGTAAAGTATTGTTTAGGTCAGGGCCACTCAACAGTACGTCATTTAACATAGTACATAAGTAACATAGTACATAAGGCCGAAAAAAGACATTTGTCCATCCAGTTCAGCCTGTCATCCTGTCATCGGCCTGTCATTTAAAGACACTCCTTTATACTCTGTGCTGGAATCAAAAACTATTCTGATTTGGTTAGATTTGTGTGGATGGTAAACACCAAACATTGGTAGATACTAGTGTTCCTGTCTGTCTCAAGTGATCCTGCAACTTCAGCATGATCATTGTCTAGCATCCCCTTAATGAATTCAGTGAAATCTCTTTTCACTTCTGGCTTTCTCTGCAGTGTTTTGCTGAGTGAATGCAAACGCTTCATGGCTTGCTCCCTGTTACTAGGCAAAACACGTCTGGGTGTGCGAAAGGGGAGAGGAGCCACCCAACTGTGATTGTCATCTTGGTAAGCCTCTTTATCCATAATCTGCAAGAAGATCTGATCCTCTATAGAGAGGGCCTGTTTATCATCATCTTTAGTTTTCTAGAACACTGTAATCCCTAGATTGTCCGTCTCAATGTTGGAATTGAGTTCTTCTTTACCATATAGTGTAGAAGAGTCACAGTGTTGTGTTGACCTGCCAAAGATTTCCTTGACAATGAAGTTTTTGTGACAGGGACTGAGAAGGGATGTGCGTCCATTTGTTAACACAGACATCTTCAAAGTGCTAATGTTGTCAGGCTGGTGCACTGTCCCCAGGTAAACTTCTCCTACAATGACCCACACCAGGTCCAGTCTCTGTGCATAGGGGGCATTATAAGGTCCATTGATTTGCTGGCGTACCTTGTGTACCTGAAGGATATCTCTTCCAAGAAGTAGAAGGATAGAAACATCTGGCTCAACAGCTGGGATAAGGTGAGCAATTGAGCGGAGGTGAGGGTGGTGATGAGCTACTTCTGGAGATGGAATCTAAGTTTTGTCGTCAGGTATGATGCCAACTATTAGAGAAGGAAGTGGGAACTGTACTTTCTTATTAAAGGATTCAACGGTAAAGTCAGTAGCTCTTCTCCCTGTGGTTTCAATTGTCCCCGCACATGTCCTTAGAGTGTATGGAACTGCACTTGCCTTAAGGTTAAAGATATAAAAGAAATCTAACTTTGCAAGGGATCTGTTGCTCTGTTCATCTAGCACTGCATACATTTTCACTGCCCTTTCTCTCTTGCCAGTGGGATACACATTATAACCAAACAAATCCTCAATAGAAAGGAGAAATCATATGTGAACCAAACTCAATAGAACCAATAAACAAACACACATGAACATAAATTGCAAATATTTTATTAATATGTCACATAAAAGACGACAAAGATTCAGACAATAATGAATATAATAAGTATGATGCAGTAATGTAGTGGCGCTACAGAACAGCGCCCCACCAAGGATACACAAGGAACGTTATATACCCAAAGCTCCTGTCTCTAATCAGCCCAAATGTTAACAGGATAGATAATCTCAGCACAGGCTCAGAGGAGACACGAGCTTTAGTCAAAGTGCAGGTGTTGGCATGCCTGCAGAAAATATCAATTGGTAGACACAGTGTATGAATCCCACATCCCAAAACGGATGTCATAATGTACCACCTGCATCCACCCTATAGCACATTGTCGCAAGCAAGAAACCAACACATGTAAATACCACATATCAAAGTATATTGGGAAACAGACCTTTGATCCCTGGTGAGCATACCCCTGACGCGCGTTTCACCAAGCTTTTTCGAAGGGGCGAGGGGGGATATTTTCTGCAGGCATGCCAACACCTGCACTTTGACTAAAGCTCGTGTCTCCTCTGAGCCTGTGCTGAGATTATCTATCCTGTTAACATTTGGGCTGATTAGAGATAGGAGCTTTGGGTATATAATGTTCCTTGTGTATCCTTGGTGGGGCGCTGTTCTGTAGCGCCACTACATTACTGCATCATACTTATTATATTCATTATTGTCTGAATCTTTGTCGTCTTTTATGTGACATATTAATAAAATATTTGCAATTTATGTTCATGTGTGTTTGTTTATTGGTTCCAGTGGGATACACAGTCACTAAACAGATTTTAGAGCATGATCGTGCACTCTTGCCTTGTCCACATACTTCGGTGCAATTAGACATTACAGAGGAGAGTGGAGTCTCTTGTCGCTCCCTGCCCTGATCTTTCCTGGGTTCTACAGTCTCTAGTGGGGCAGGAGCAGGGCCAGGGTGCAAAGCTGCAATATGCCTCTCACTGCCACATTCTGTACATTCTACTATTATTTTGCAGTCTTTGGCAATGTGATAAATAGAGCCGCAGCATTTGAAACGGATGCCATTTTGTTTAAGGAAGGACATCTGCTCTGCAATGGGTTTGCTTCTAAAGCCTTTGCATTTCTTTAGTGGATGTTTTTTTTGTGTGCATTGGGCAATATCTATCAGGGTTTTCTATGGTGTGTACCTTGTGGGTGCTTTGGTAGTCTGTGACTTCTGAAGGTACAGCTGTTTTGTGTGTGGATACATAGGTCCTACCGTGAGGTCTGTGAGGCCTCTCAGGTCTGTGTGATTTCCGCTGGTGGTGAAGGCGAAACTGGGATCACTTCCGATTTTCGCTTGCTGTTGGACAAACCTAGAAAACACAGAGAAAGGGGGAAAAGCGACTCCATAATCTTCTTTCAATTTACCTCCCACAGACATCCACTTGTCTTGCAGATTTGAGGGTAGTTTCTCTACTATGGGATTACTGCCTCTAGCAGTATCTAGATACAAAAGTCCTTGCAAGTAGTCATCCTCTTTGGCATATTCTATCTCTAGTAGAAGATCATTTAGTTCTTGTAGCCGCACGTTGTCTCTGTAGCCCACCTTGGGAAAGACTTCAAGTTTTTTCAACAGTGCTCCTTCTATTACCTCTGGGGATCCATATGTTTCTTCTAGTCTTCTCCAGGTCTAGGTCCTGCTGCAGGGTTGAACAGGTTTGCTCTTCTCATCCTCTTAGCATGCTCGGCTGACTCGGTGCCAAGCCATTTTATTATTAAATTAAGCATTTCAGACCTTCAGTGGCATTCAGAAAGGAAGATTTCCATGCCCAATAGTTTCAGGACAGTCATCAAATTGGAGAAAGCCTGAGCTAACCATTTCTTTGCGGCTGAGATATTTGGTGACATCCACTGCACATTGTTGTTCGCGCGTGTAATCTATAGGTTGAGGTGATGGGAACGCTTGTTTTTTGTTCCTAGGGGTTTCTGGTGCTTCATTCGTTTGCTGGCAGCCGCTAACCTTATGTGGTTGATTGGGCCTGCTCAGGGGGTATGTTGATCTCGGCCTGAATTCCTTTGCTTCAGTTTTAAGAGACTGTTCTTTTGTATGCACATCAGTAAGGTTCTGGACGTACTCATTTGTATGATCTGCAGAGAATAGAGTTTTTTCTGGAACCTCTGAGTCTTTACATGATTTTTCACTTCCTGACTAACTTGTTCCCATGTAGGCAGCGGCCTCTGCTTCAGCAGCAGCAGCTGCAGTCTGTCGCTGCAGGATGAGCAATTTTGATTCTGAAACCGCTTCTTCTTGTGTTATGGCAGCTTCCCTAGCTGCTTCCTTAGCTCTCTCTTGTGCTAGGGCAGCTTTCTTTGTTGCTAACTCCTGCATCATCATGGCATCTTTTTCTGCGTACTGTAGCTGGACGCGGCCAGCTTCTGCCTTGGCACGAGCTCTAACTGCTGAGGAACTTGCTGAGGAAATCTTGCTAGCCCGTGAAGTTCTGGACACATGCGACTTTGCATTGTCTTGCTGGGCACTGGGAATGTTCTCCCTGCCTTGCTGTGTCGGCGGTAGCATGGCATCAGCCTGGTACTTTGTTCCTGATCTTTGACTCATGCTGCAGTAATGGCGTCTCAGTTTATTCCAGACCCCCACGTGGGTTGTCTTTTTACTGTTCTGCTTTGCGTTATTGAACTGTTGTATAACACTAGTCAGACAGCTTAACAATAATTCAGAAGTCAAGAAACGTGAGACATCAGATCTGTATGTATTCTTTTTTCTGAATAACTTTGTAAAACTATAATATAAACATAAACAAAACATACGTGTCAATACATTAAACATAATACAGCAGCCTCACTCCATCAGTGAGAGTACTCACAGACAATTCCATCATAAGTCCAGGAATAGATCAAGAGCTCTTCTGCATGCAGCCTGCTAGATCCAGGAGCAGTCATGAAATGGAGGAAATACAGTTCCAGGTTAAAGGTTACTGCCTCTGAGAAAAATGCACTTCCTGTAAAGTTCTGGCAAAGTAGAAACTAACTTTGACCACTAGATGGCAGCACCATTAAACATAACATTTCAGTATAATCTTTACAGCACATTACATACATTTATTATGCACAAAATGGGCAGAACAGAAAGGTATAGAGTGGGCTCGGCATGCATGTGGATCCAACACTCCCTGAACTTTATGGTGGCCATTATGGCACATAACAGGTAGTATTTGGTATTAGGACCCGTCTAACAGAGATCACCTTGACGTACGGCAGACGGGCTCAAATGGTTTTGTATCCGATTTGCAGGGTGCTGCTGCATTGTCTCTTTTTTTCCTCTAGGTCTTTGCCATGGCGGCGTGCACCTACGCACTGGGAGGTGCTGACTAACCCTCTTTTTTTGCAGCTATCCACAGGATAGGTCATCAGTTATAATATCTCAGAAAAACCCTTTAAATATATGGTACATTGTGAGTTGGATATTTAAATATGGTGTCCACTCGCAAGCGCAGCAGTTGCTATAGCCCCCGAGGGCTAATGTATGCAATTGTCAGTCACACACTTAACTCCTCAGAGGCCATGGTCAAATGTGACTACAACATCTGGGAGCTCAATAACCTAGTGGGAATCAGTTCTCAATGATCCGAGGATGCAGCAGCTATGTTCCCAAGAAGGCCCTGCCTGAAACTTTGCTTCTGACATAGACTCCAATTCATTTGCATTGCAGTCTATCAATCTAATAATCTCCTCTTCAAGTTCCCTAGAGGAATTATATAAAAAAAATAAAAAAAAATAAAGAAAGTTGAATAAAAAGTGAGCAAACACTCCAACATGGTATTAATAAAAACTATATTGTCTGACAAAAATGAGCCCTAAACACAGCTCCATAGACATAAAAACAAAAAGGTTATTGATGCCAACATTGCAATGCAAAGAAAAAAAATAGTTTTTCAAAAATTTTTTTTCTTCAGTATTAAGTTTAACCCCTTAAGGACCGGGCTCATTTTCACCTTAAGGACCAGGCCATTTTTTGCAAATCTGACCAGTGTCACTTTAAGTGGTGATAACTTTAAAACGCTTTGACTTATCCAGGCCATTCTGAGATTGTTTTTTCGTCACATATTGTACTTCATGATACTAGTAAAAAAAAGTCAAAAAAATCAATTTTTTTGCATAATAAAATACCTAATTTACCAAAAATTTGGAAAAATTAGCAAATTTCAAAGTTTCAGTTTCTCTACTTCTGTAATACATAGTAATACCCCAAAAAATTGTGATGACTTAACATTCCCCATATGTCTACTTCATGTTTGAATTATTTTGGGAATGATATTTTATTTTTTGGGGATGTTACAAGGCTTAGAAGTTTAGAAGCAAATCTTGAAATTTTTCAGAAATTTACAAAAACCCAATTTTTAGGGACCACTACAGCTCTGAAGTCACTTTGCGAGGCTTACATAATAGAAACCGCCCAAAAATGACCCCATTCTATAAACTACACCCCTCAAGGTATTCAAAACTGATTTTACAAACTCCGTTAACCCTTTAGGTGTTGCACAAGAGTTATTGGCAAATGGGGATGAAATTTGAGAATTTCATTTTTTTGCCTAATTTTCCATTTTAACCCATTTTTTCCACTAACAAAGCAAGGGTTAACAGCCAAACAAGACTGTATCTTTATTGCCCTGACTCTGCTGTTTACAGAAACACCCCATATGTGGCCATAAACTACTGTACGGCCACACAGCGGGGCGTAGAGTGAAAGGTGCGCCGTATGGTTTTTGGAAGCCAGATTTTGCTGGACAGTTTTTTTGACACCATGTCCCATTTGAAGCCCCCTGATGCACCCCTAGAGTAGAAACTCCATAAAAGTGACCCCATCTAAGAAACTACACCCCTCAAGGTATTCAAAACTGATTTTACAAACTCCGTTAACCCTTTAGGTGTTGCACAAGAGTTATTGGCAAATGGGGATGAAATTTGAGAATTTCATTTTTTTGCCTAATTTTCCATTTTAACCCATTTTTTCCACTAACAAAGCAAGGGTTAACAGCCAAACAAGACTGTATCTTTATTGCCCTGACTCTACTGTTTACAGAAACACCCCATATGTGGCCATAAACTACTGTACGGCCACACAGCGGGGCGTAGAGTGAAAGGTGCGCCGTATGGTTTTTGGAAGCCAGATTGTGCTGGACAGTTTTTTTGACACCATGTCCCATTTGAAGCCCCCCTGATGCCCCCCTAGAGTAGAAACTCCATAAAAGTGACCCCATCTAAGAAACTACACCCCTCAAGGTATTCAAAACTGATTTTACAAACTTTGTTAACCCTTTAGGTGTTGCACAAGATTCAATGGAAAATAGAGATACAATTTCAAAATTTCACTTTTTTGGCAGATTTTCCATTTTAATATTTTTTTTCCTGTAACAAAGCAAGGGTTAACAGCCAAACAAAACTCATTATTTATGGCCCTGATTCTGTAGTTTACAGAAACACCCCATATGTGGTCCTAAACTACTGTACGGGCACACGGCAGGGTGCAGAAGAAAAAGAAATGCCATACGGTTTTTGGAAGGCAGATTTTGCTGGACTGGTTTTTTGACACCATGTCCCATTTGAAGCCCCCCTGATGCACCCCTAGAGTAGAAACTCCAAAAAAAGTGACCCCATTTTAGAAAGTACGGAATAGGGTGGCAGTATTGTTGGTACTAGTTTAGGGTACATATGATTTTTGGTTGCTCTATATTACACTTTTTGTGCGGCAAGGTAACAAGAAATAGCTTTTTTGGCATGTTTTTTTTTTTGTTATTTACAACATTCATCTGACAGGTTAGATCACGTGGTAATTTTATAGAGCAGGTTGTCACGGACGCGGCGATACCTAATATGTATACAATTTTTTTTATTTATGTAAGTTTTATACAATAACTTCATTTTGAAAACCAAAAAATTGTTTAGTGTCTCCATAGTCTAAGAGCCATAGTTTTTTCAGTTTTTGGGTGATTATCTTGAGTAGGGTCTAATTTTTTGCGGGGTGAGATGACAGTTTGATTGGCACTATTTTGGGGTGCATATGACTTTTTGATCGCTTGCTATTACACTTTTTGTGACGTAAGATGGCAAAAAATTGCTTTTTTTACACAGTTTTTTTTTTTTTTTTTTTACGGTGGTCATCTGAGGGGTTAGGTCATGTGATATTTATATAGAGCCGGTCGATACGGACGCGGCGATACCTAATATGTATACTTTATTTTTATTTATGTACATTTTACACAATGATTTTATTTTTGAAACCCAAAAAAATCATGTTTTAGTGTTTCCATAGTCTAAGAGCCATAGTTTTTTCAGTTTTTGGGCGATTATCTTGAGTAGGGTCTCATTTTTTGCGGGATGAGATGACGGTTTGATTGGTACTATTTTGGCGTACATGCGACTTTTTTGATCACTTTTATTACCTTTTTTGGGAAGTAAGGTGGGCAAAATTTCAATTTTCTCATAGTTTTTATTTTTTTATTTTTATGGCGTTCACTGTGCGGGGAAAGTAACATGACCATTTTATAGATCAGGTCGTTACGGACGCGGCGATACCTAATATGTGTAGTGTATTTTATTTTTTTAATTTTTATTCAGTGATAAATGTTTTTTTTTTTTATCTTAACTTTTTTCACTTTTTATTTGATTTTTTTGACCCAGACCCACTTGGTTCTTGAAGATCCAGTGGGTCTGATGTCTGTAAAATACAGAACAGAACCTATATAGGGTTCTGCACTGTATTTTACTTACACTGAACAGATCTATGCTTTCAGCACAGATCTGTTCAGCACCATGGACAGCAGGACGCCTGATCAGGCGTCCTGTTGCCATGGGAACCTTCCCCGTCTGCTCAGTTATGGTCAGAACTTCGCAGACGGGGAAGGGTAAGGACGGGGTTCTGGGGGGGCTGTCTGGGGGCTCTCTCCTTCTCCCATCGGGGGGCTGCAAAGGCACAGCAGCCCCCCGATCGGAGAGGGAGGGAGCTCCCTCTTACTGTTAACCTTTTCCATACAGCGGTCCGTACGGACCGCTGTATGGAAAGGGTTAAACGGCTGACATCGCATCAACGATGTCAGCCGTTTATACCAGGGTGCCAGCAATGTGCTGGCACCCTGGTATACCCACTGTACACCAACGATTATGCAATGGGAGGCGGGCGGGGGATCGCGATCCCGCCTGCCGCACCGCCCGCCTCCCGCAACGCCCCCACTGCATGCGACACCCCCCCTGCACCTCCCGCCGCCATCAAATCATACAGGGGTGCAGGGGGGGGTTAACAATATTGATTTCGGGCACTCTGAAGTTTCTGATCCCCGCGGTCAGGGACCGCGGGGATCAGAAACGGCAAGAAGCGCAGCAAACCGCAGGTCTGAATTGACCTGCGGTTTTCTGCGATCGCCGATACGGGGGGGTCAAATGACCCCCCCCTGCGTTGTTACGGGATGCCGGCTGAATGATTTCAGCCGAAATCCCGTTCCGATTAACCCCCGCGGCGCCGGAGTTACGGTTTTAAGTCAGGACGTACCGGTACGTCCTCGGTCCTTAAGGACTCGGGAAATAGGGCGTACCGGTACGTCCTCGGTCCTTAAGGGGTTAAGCATATGTGGTATAGATGTAATCATAATGGCCCAGAGAATGAAAGTAACAAGTCAGTTTTACCGCATAGAAAATGCAGTGAAAACAAAAAACTCATAAAACTGTAACTATCCCGCAAAAAACAAGCTGTAATAAAGCTATGTGAATGGAAAAATAAAAGTTATGGCTCTGGGAGGGCCGGGAGTAAAAAAATAAAAAAAAATATATGAAAATGGCCGTCCTGAAGGGGTTAAACCCGCAACTGTCCCAAGAACAGACATGTCCACTTTTGATGCAGTGTGCTTTCATGGCTTAGCTCCATTCAATGCAGCGTATATAGCAGCAAAAGCCACAGCAGTTTCTATCATGGTATACATGGTGTGAATAGGCCTAGGAGTATGGCATTTTGCAGTGAGGAAAACTACAACTCTCAGCAGGTCCTGAAGGTCTGCATCTGACAGGGCATGCTGGGAGTTGTAATTTTCAGAGAGGGGAACAGTAAAAACATGATTTATTTTTATAAAATCAGTAAATACCTTTTTTTCCATTACTTTAGGGACTTTGGGACTGGCCTGGCTGGACACACTTTTGTAGCTTTATTTGAAAAAAGAGCCTCCTGCGTCTCTTCTCCTGCACTGTCATCACATTCTACCACACTGAACTCCCGTGCTCTGTTCAGCCTCTGGAACACAGGCAGGCAGCAGGAGAGCTCTCTCACTGTGGCGGGGGAGGCGGGGCCCATAGTTGAGTAAGATATGCTCCGCAGCACTGTGCCAGCTATACAAGAGGAGAAGCAGCTGGATGACAGTCCAGATCATCTGGCTGCTTGCTACATACACACTGTGCCTATGCTAAATGCTGCGCTGTTTATTACAACAGCACTTGTCAGCAGGCAGCTGGGGTAGCCTCTGCCTAGTAAAAGCAGACAGGCAAGGGGCTCACCAAGGATTTCACCGGCTCCCCGGTGGGCCAGTCCGAGTCTGGCTACTAGATTGGTGGGAGTATGACCACTGGGACCTGTACCTCATGGGGACCCCTGAAATGAATGGAATGGCAGGTCATGCGTGCAAGATGCCACTTCTTTCAACTCTATACGACCACTATACAGCATCTTGTGGGAAGATTATATAGATTGTGGTGAGAACGTGAGGAGTCTTTTGTGTGTAGAGAATGGTGCGGGATATTGTCGCATCGATGGGATCGATATAGCCTATACAGGTGTTAATTTTTCTTACAGGGTACTTAGTATCCAGGAATTCACATGTAGCCCATGTGGGGCAATCATGTGGTTATTACTCAGTTCAGAAGTATCGCTTCGCACGGAACTGCTATTTTTGAACATAGTCAGGTGAACATGTAAATGAAGAGATAGTTTTGACTGTTGTTCTATTTTATTTCATTTATGAGTGTTTTACATATATGCATATGAGTATTTAAATGATTGAGCAATACCGAAAACAGGCCCATAGTAACGAGGAAATGTTATAAGGGCATTTTTAGCAATGAGAAAAAAAATAATGTGACGTGGTGATAAATACCGCCCATACCCGAAAGTGGAAACTGAAACGCGCCAGACGAAGCAGGAGCGAAACCCGGGTTGGGCTTAACCATATGTTGCATGTGATGTTCAAGATTACGATTTTGTAAGTATAATAAAGAAGTGTGAACATGCGGGTTACATACCCACTATGGCTCATTGGTTCAGAGACTAAGAAGCTGCAAAAGAGGAAGAATAACAAGAAGAACCAGTGATTTTTTGTGCTACCCGTAAGTTTTCCTTTATTGCAGCTTGGAACCTAACCCCTTTTTATATGATTTGGACTGAAGGAAGTGGGGACCTACTTCTACAAAGGGACTGCAGCTAATATCAGCACGCAATCTAATACACAAAACTTTAGTATAACTCTATAGGACTGTCAGTGATCGCTTACGGCAAGCACATGTCTATTTCCAGGAGTCTCCTGGAGATAAAAGAAGCAACAGTGTGCCAGCTTATGTTGCCAATTTATTCATTTTGGGGGTCCCCACGAGTCCCCATGGGCAACCTGAATACCTCATTAAGGAAGCAGTCAGAGAAATCTGGTACTGCTGGATCCCCCTGACTGAAAATTATAAAAGATGCAGGTACTTTTTAACAAAATTTTTTGCTTGCTAAAAAGTGTCTTAGGGTCCCATTCACACGTCCGCAAAATGGGTCCACAAAATGGGCCCGCATCCGTTCCGCAATTTTGCCGAACAGGTGCGGACCCATTCATTTTTAATAGGGCCAGAATGTGCTGTCCGCATCCGCATTTGTGGATCCGCACTTCTGTTCCGCAAACAAATAGAACATGTCCTATTCTCGTCCGCAAATGCGGACAAGAAAAGGCATTTTCTATGAGAATGCTGGCGATGTACGGTCCTCAAAATGCGGAATGCACATTGCCGGTGTCCGTGTTTTGCAGATCCGCAAAACACATACTTGATGTGTGAATGGACCCTTACAGTCTAAAAAAATATGGCATGTTATCATTTACAAAATTATGCTAAAAGTTGTAGCTACACGATAGGGTTGATCCAGGGAATAATTCCAATTGCAATTAAAAAGTCTGGTGTGAAACCCTGTGTTTTCTAGTTAAAGCAGCAAAAATGCACAGGCTCCATTTTGGGGGTAGCACCAGGATTACAGTTTCAAAAGGAGGTACAACATGGGGGGTTTGTTTTGCTCTAGAACAGGGATGCCCCACCTGCGGCCCTCCAGCTGTTGCAAAACTATAACTCCCAGCATGCCTGGACAGCCTACAGCTATTAGGGCATACTGGGAATTGTAGTTTTGAAACAGCTGGAGGGCCGCAGGTTGAGCATCCCTGCTCTAGAGGGTTGTGATAGCTACAGAAGCAAGGGGCTAATTAGGTCTGGACAGCAAACTCTTCAGTCAAAAGAATTTCTTATATTCTAATCAAAGGTGGCCACAGCACTCGTGTATAAGGCTTTTGTGGGTGCACGACTCCAATCAATTCCTTCCACCCAAGGAGTCTTGTATATAATTTTCCACAAAAGATGGCGGAGACAGCACACCAGATGAAGATGCTATTTAGGATTTATTCGTACAGTAGTACACACGAAAGCATTTACGGCTAATGCAACGTTTCAGGCCCTGATACGGTGCCCTTTATCAAGCTATAAATGCAAGAAAAAAATAATATATAATCAAAAATTAATTCCGGGTCACAATACATAATCATCTCATATTAAAAATTCCAACACGAAAAATACATCCATGATGTATCATCATCATCAGAGGAAAGTAAATAGATGTGAAAAACATACACAGGACCAAAGGTGAAGGTAAGTAACAGACCAGATAAAAGGACCAGAACACATAAGGTACGTACAGTACAGATCAAAAGTTTGGACACACCTTCTCTTTCAAAGAGTTTTCTTTATTTTCATGACTATGAAAATTGTAGATTCACACTGAAGGCATCAAAACTATGAATTAACACATGCGGAATTATATACATAACAAAAAAGTGTGAAACAACTGAAAATATGTCCTATTCTAGGTTCTTCAAAGTAGCCACCTTTTGCTTTGATTACTGCTTTGCACACTCTTGGCATTCTCTTGTTGAGCTTCAAGAGGTAGTCACCTGAAATGGTTTTCACTTCACAGGTGTGCCCCATCAGGTTTAATAAGTGGGATTTCTTGCCATATAAATATGGTTGGGACCATCAGTTGCCTTGTGGAGAAGTCAGGTGGATACACAGCCGATAGTCCTACTGAATAGACTGTTAGAATTTGTATCATGGCAAGAAAAAATCAGCTAAGTAAAGAAAAACAAGTGGCCATCATTACTTTAAGAAATGAAGGTCAGTCAGTCCGAAAAATTGGGAAAACTTTGAAAGTGCAGTCACAAAAACCATCAAGTGCTACAAAGAAACTGGCTCACATGCGGACCGCCCCAGGAAAGGAAGCCCAAGAGTCACCTCTGCTGCAGAGGATAAGTTCATCCGAGTCACCAGCCTCAATAATCGCAGGTTAACAGCAGCTCAGATTAGAGACCAGGTTAATTCCACACAGAGTTCTAGCAGCAGACACATCTCTAGAACAACTGTTAAGAGGAGACTGTGTGAATCAGGCCTTCATGGTAGAATATCTGCTAGGAAACCACTGCTAAGGACAGGCAATAAGCAGAAGAGACTTGTTTGGGCTAAAGAACACAAGGAATAGACATTAGACCAGTGGAAATCTGTGCTTTGGTCTGATGAGTCCAAATTTGAGATCTTTGGTTCCAACCACCATGTCTTTGTGCGATGCAGAAAAGGTGAACGGATGGACTCTACATGCCTGGTTCCCACCGTGAAGCATGGAGGAGGAGGTGTGATGGTGTGGGGGTGCTTTGCTGGTGACACTGTTGGGGATTTATTCAAAATTGAAGGCATACTGAACCAGCATGGCTACCACAGCATCTTGCAGCGATATGCTATTCCATCCGGTTTGCGTTTCGTTGGATCATCATTTATTTTTCAACAGGACAATGACCCCAAACACACCTCCAGGCTGTGTAAGGGCTATTTGACCATGAAGGAGAGTGATGGGGTGCTGCGCCAGATGACCTGGCCTCCACAGTCACCGGACCTGAACCCAATCAAGATGGTTTGGGGTGAGCTGGACCGCAGAGTGAAGGCAAAAGGGCCAACAAGTGCTAAGCATCTCTGGGAACGCCTTCAAGACTGTTGGAAGACCATTTCAGGTGACTACCTCTTGAAGCTCATCAAGAGAATGCCAAGAGTGTGCAAAGCAGTAATCAAAGCAAAAGGTGGCTACTTTGAAGAACCAAGAATATGACATATTTTCAGTTGTTTCACACTTTTTTGTTATGTATATAATTCCACATGTGTTACATCATAGTTTTGATGCCTTTAGTGTGAATCTACAATTTTCATAGTCATGAAAATAAAGAAAACTCTTTAAATGAGAAGGTGTGTCCAAACTTTTGGTCTGTACTGTAGGTTGAAAACAAAAAGCGGGGACAAGAAGCAAATAACAAATAAGGATAACCCCTAAGTGTTCCACAAGAGTAGTCTATAATCGCTATTAATATGGAAACAGCTCATTACAGCTACCAAGGCTACTAATGAGCACACCACAACATATGGATAGAAGTGATGATACAAATGACAGCTGCAAACAGAGACAGCAAGTACAATGCGCAATGCAAGTCAAAAACAAAGAAAAGCACAAAGTTAGATGCAAAGAAACTATACCTTAAGCCTGGATTATGGCAGACATGGCGTGGTGTAAATTGAATGCGGCTCAGTCGAATTTTATAGCGCACGCTTGAAAAATATGTGGGCGTAGTTAAAGTGCAAACGTCGCGCCATTAGCTAATATAATCGCGTCATGAGCTGATGCCTAAAAGTCAAGACGTCCCTAGTAATGGAGTGCCCGAGAGATAAGGAGGGCGTGGACATGTAGGCAACTTGTAATTAGATGCACGTGCGCACATGCAGCAATAGGTACCCAGTAATGCAGTGTAGGAGATATACAGGGGCGTGGTTAAATCATATAACTCCCACGTCATAGCGACTGCTCGTAGTTTAATGCGCGCATGCGCTTTGACCATGGAGCGTCCTGCGGCGCCATATTGGAAAAGGCAAGGTGCTTAACACTTGACATAAGGGCAAAAAAAAGGGAAACCAGTTACTGGGGCATCATCCTCAGCAAAAGATACGTACAGGGGCCAATATGCCATGGATTCCCACTAGTGAATTGCCAGGTATACTGGAAAGGTCACACATATATATAAAGAAAACATTGCAGCTGGTCTGACATTTAGAGAAACATTGTGGAACACATACAAGGGAACAACTACAGGAACGGCTGAGACAACAGTGGAGACAGTACAAAACCCGATGTGGAGGATAAGAAGAACATTGGGATATTTAATGATGCGGTGGCAGAGGTGAAGTTGACCTCCACAGCGCCTGCCCTTGTAATAACACTAACCTCCACAGTGCACGCATCTTTAACAGTAACCTCCACAATGTCCACGCCTTTAACCACTTCAGCCCCGCTAGGTGAAACCCCCTTCATGACCAGAGCACTTTTTACACTTCGGCACTACACTACTTTCACAGTTTATCGCTCGGTCATGCAACTTACCACCCAAATGAATTTTACCTCCTTTTCTTCTCACTAATGGAGCTTTCATTTGGTGGTATTTTATTGCTGCTGACATTTTTACTTTTTTTGTTATTAATCAAAATGTAACGATTTTTTTGCAAAAAAATGACATTTTCCACTTTCAGCTGTAAAATTTTGCAAAAAAAACGACATCCATATATAAATTTTTCACCAAATTTATTGTTCTACATGTCTTTGATAAAAAAAAAATGTTTCGGCAAAAAAAAAATGGTTTGGGTAAAAGTTATAGCATTTACAAACTATGGTACAAAAATGTGAATTTCCGCTTTTTGAAACAGCTCTGACTTTCTGAGCACCTGTCATGATTCCTGAGGTTCTACAATGCCCAAACAGTAGAAAACCCCCACAAATGACCCCATTTCGGAAAGTAGACACCCTAAGGTATTCGCTGTTGGGCATAGTGAGTTCATAGAACTTTGTATTTTTTGTTACAAGTTAGCGGAATATGATGATGATTTTATTTTTTTTATTTTTTCTTACAAAGTCTCATATTCCACTAACTTGCGACAAAAAATAAAAAATTCTAGGAACTCACCAAGCACCTCACAGAATACCTTGGGGAGTCTTCTTTCCAAAATGGGGTCACTTGTGGGGTAGTTATACTGCCCTGGCAATTTAAGGGGCCCAAATGTGTGAGAAGAACTTTACAATCAAAATGTGTAAAAAATGACCGGTGAAATCCAAAAGGTGCACTTTGGAATATGTGCCCCTTTGCCCACCTTGGCAGCAAAAAAGTGTGACACATCTGGTATCGCCATACTCAGGAGAAGTTGGGGAATGTGTTTTGGGGTGTCATTTTACATATACCCATGCTGGGTGAGAAAAATATCTTGGTCAAATGCCAACTTTGTATAAAAAAAATGGGAAAAGTTGTCTTTTGCCAAGATATTTCTCTCATCCAGCATGGGTATATGTAAAATGATACCCCAAAACACATTCCCCAACTTCTCCTGAGTACGGCGATACCAGATGTGTCACACTTTTTTGCTGCCAAGGTGGGCAAAGGGGCACATATTCCAAAGTGCACCTTTCAGATTTCACGGGTCATTTTTTACAGATTTTGATTGCAAAGTTCTTCTCACACATTTGGGCCCCTAAATTGCCAGGGCAGTATAACTACGCCACAAGTGACCCCATTTTGGAAAGAAGACACCCCAAGGTATTCCGTGAGGGGCATGGTGAGTTCCTAGAAATTTTTATTTTTTGTCACAAGTTAGCGGAAAATGATGATTTTTTTTTTTTCTCTTTTTTCCTTACAAAGTCTCATATTCCACTAACTTTCGACAAAAAAATAAAAAATTCTAGGAACTCGCCATGCCCCTCACGGAATACCTTGGGGTGTCTTCTTTCCAAAATGGGGTCACTTGTGGCGTAGTTATACTGCCCTGGCAATTTAGGGGCCCATATGTGTGAGAAGTACTTTGCAATCAAAATCTGTAAAAAAATGACCGGTGAAATCCGAAAGGTGCACTTTGGAATATGTGCCCCTTTGCCCACCTTGGCATCAAAAAAGTGTCACACATCTGGTATCGCCGTACTCAGGAGAAGTTGGGGAATGTGTTTTGGGGTGTCATTTTACATATACCCATGCTGGGTGAGAGAAATATCTTGGCAAAAGACAACTTTTCCCATTTTTTTATACAAAGTTGGCATTTGACCAAGATATTTTTCTCACCCAGCATGGGTATATGTAAAATGACACCCCAAAACACATTGCCCAACTTCTCCTGAGTACGGCGATACCAGATGTGTCACACTTTTTTGCTGCCAAGGTGGGCAAAGGGGCACATATTCCAAAGTGCACCTTTCGGATTTTGCAGGGCATTTTTTACACATTTTGATTGCAAAGTTCTTCTCACACATTTGGGCCCCTAAATTGCCAGGACAGTATAACTACGCCACAAGTGACCCCATTTTGGAAAGAAGACACCCCAAGGTATTCCGTGAGGGGCATGGCGAGTTCCTAGAATTTTTTATTTTTTGTCGCAAGTTAGTGGAATATGAGACTTTGTAAGGAAAAAAGAAAAAAAAAGAAAAATCATCATTTTCCGCTAACTTGTGACAAAAAATAAAAAATTCTAGGAACTCGCCGTGCTCCTCACGGAATACCTTGGGGTGTCTTCTTTCCAAAATGGGGTCACTTGTGGCGTAGTTATACTGCCCTGGCAATTTAGGGGCCCAAATGTGTAAGAAGTACCTTGCAATCAAAATGTGTAAAAAATGGCCTGCGAAATCCGAAAGGTGCACTTTGGAATATGTGCCCCTTTGCCCACCTTGGCTGCAAAAAAGTGTCACACATGTGGTATCGCCGTACTCAGGAGAAGTTGGGGAATGTGTTTTGGGGGTCATTTTACATATACCCATGCTGGGTGAGAGAAATATCTTGGCAAAAGACAACTTTTCCCATTTTTTTTATACAAAGTTGGCATTTGACCAAGATATTTTTCTCACCCAGCATGGGTATATGTAAAATGACACCCCAAAACACATTCCCCAACTTCTCCTGAGTACGGCGATACCACATGTGTGACACTTTTTTGCAGCCTAGATGCGCAAAGGGGCCCAAATTCCTTTTAGGAGGGCATTTTTAGACATTTGGATCCCAGACTTCTTCTCACACTTTCGGGCCCCTAAAAAGCCAAGGCAGTATAAATACCCCACATGTGACCCCACTTTGGAAAGAAGACACCCCAAGGTATTCAATTGGGGGCATGGCGAGTTCCCAGAATTTTTTATTTTTTTGCATAAGTTAGCGGATATTGATATTTTTTTGTTTTTTTCTCACAAAGTCTCACTTTCCGCTAACTTAGGACAAAAATTTCAATCTTTCATGGACTCAATATGCCCCTCACGGAATACCTTGGGGTGTCTTCTTTCCGAAATGGGGTCACATGTGGGGTATTTATACTGCCCTGGCTTTTTAGGGGCCCTAAAGCGTGAGAAGAAGTCTGGAATATAAATGTCTAAAAATGTTTACGCATTTGGATTCCGTGAGGGGTATGGTGCGTCCATGTGAGATTTTATTTTTTGACACAAGTTAGTAGAATATGAGACTTTGTAAGAAAAAACAAAAACAAACAAAAAATTTCCGCTAACTTGTGCCCCAAAAAAATGTCTGAATGGAGCCTTACCAGGGGGGGTGATCAATGACAGGGGGGTGATCAATGACAGAGGGGTGATCAATGACAGGGGGGTGATCACCCATATAGACTCCCTGATCACCCCCCTGTCATTGATCACCCCCCTGTAAGGCTCCATTCAGACGTCTGTATAATTTTTACGGATCCATGGATCGGATCCGCAAAACACATGCGGACGTCTGAATGGAGCCTTACAGGGGGGTTATCAATGACAGGGGGTGATCAGGGTGATCACCCCCCTGTCACTGATCACCCCCCCTGTAAGGCTCCATTCAGACATCCGCATGATTTTTTACAGATCCATGGATACATGGATCGGATCCACAAAACACATGCGGACGTCTGAATGGAGCCTTACAGGGGGGTTATCAATGAAAGGGGGTGATCAGGGTGATCACCCCCCTGTCACTGATCACCCCCCCCTGTAAGGCTCCATTCAGACATCCGCATGATTTTTTACGGATCCATGGATACATGGATCGGATCCACAAAACACATGCGGACGTCTGAATGGAGCCTTACAGGGGGGTTATCAATGACAGGGGGTGATCAGGGTGATCACCCCCCTGTCACTGATCACCCCCCCTGTAAGGCTCCATTCAGACATCCGCATGATTTTTTACGGATCCATGGATACATGGATCGGATCCACAAAACACATGCGGACGTCTGAATGGAGCCTTACAGGGGGGTTATCAATGACAGGGGGTGATCAGGGTGATCACCCCCCTGTCAATGATCACCCCCCCTGTAAGGCTCCATTCAGACATCCGCATGATTTTTTACGGATCCATGGATACATGGATCGGATCCACGGATACATGGATCGGATCCACAAAACACATGCGGATGTCTGAATGGAGCCTTACAGGGGGGTTATCAATGACAGGGGGTGATCACCCCCCTGTCACTGATCACCCCCCCTGTAAGGCTCCATTCAGACATCCGCATGATTTTTTACGGATCCATGGATACATGGATCGGATCCACAAAACACATGCGGACGTCTGAATGGAGCCTTACAGGGGGGTTATCAATGACAGGGGGTGATCAGGGTGATCACCCCCCTGTCACTGATCACCCCCCCTGTAAGGCTCCATTCAGACATCCGCATGATTTTTTACGGATCCATGGATACATGGATCGGATCCACAAAACACATGCGGACGTCTGAATGGAGCCTTACAGGGGGGTTATCAATGAAAGGGGGTGATCAGGGTGATCACCCCCCTGTCACTGATCACCCCCCCTGTAAGGCTCCATTCAGACATCCGCATGATTTTTTACGGATCCATGGATACATGGATCGGATCCACAAAACACATGCGGACGTCTGAATGGAGCCTTACAGGGGGGTTATCAATGACAGGGGGTGATCAGGGTGATCACCCCCCTGTCACTGATCACCCCCCCTGTAAGGCTCCATTCAGACATCCGCATGATTTTTTACGGATCCATGGATACATGGATCGGATCCACAAAACACATGCGGACGTCTGAATGGAGCCTTACAGGGGGGTTATCAATGACAGGGGGTGATCAGGGTGATCACCCCCCTGTCAATGATCACCCCCCCTGTAAGGCTCCATTCAGACATCCGCATGATTTTTTACGGATCCATGGATACATGGATCGGATCCACGGATACATGGATCGGATCCACAAAACACATGCGGATGTCTGAATGGAGCCTTACAGGGGGGTTATCAATGACAGGGGGTGATCACCCCCCTGTCACTGATCACCCCCCCTGTAAGGCTCCATTCAGACATCCGCATGATTTTTTACGGATCCACGGATACATGGATCGGATCCACAAAACACATGCGGACGTCTGAATGGAGCCTTACAGGGGGGTTATCAATGACAGGGGGTGATCAGGGTGATCACCCCCCTGTCACTGATCACCCCCCCTGTAAGGCTCCATTCAGACATCCGCATGATTTTTTACGGATCCATGGATACATGGATCGGATCCACAACACACATGCGGACGTCTGAATGGAGCCTTACAGGGGGGTTATCAATGACAGGGGGTGATCAGGGTGATCACCCCCCTGTCACTGATCACCCCCCCTGTAAGGCTCCATTCAGACATCCGCATGATTTTTTACGGATCCATGGATACATGGATCGGATCCACAAAACACATGCGGACGTCTGAATGGAGCCTTACAGGGGGGTTATCAATGACAGGGGGTGATCAGGGTGATCACCCCCCTGTCACTGATCACCCCCCCTGTAAGGCTCCATTCAGACATCCGCATGATTTTTTACGGATCCATGGATACATGGATCGGATCCACAAAACACATGCGGACGTCTGAATGGAGCCTTACAGGGGGGTTATCAATGACGGGGGGGGTGATCAGGGAGTGTATATGGGTGATCACCCGCCTGTCATTGATCCCCCCCTGTAAGGTTCCATTCAGACGTCCGCATGTGTTTTGCGGATCCGATCCATGTATCCATGGATCCGTAAAAATCATGCGGACGTCTGAATGGAGCCTTACAAGGGGGTGATCAATGACAGGGGGTGATCAGGGAGTGTATATGGGTGATCACCCGCCTGTCATTGATCACCCCCCTGTAAGGCTCCATTCAGACGTCCGTATGCTTTTTGAGGATCCGATCCATGCATCCGTGGATCCGTAAAAATCATATGGACGTCTGAACGGAGCCTGACAGGGAAGTGATCAATGACAGGGCGGTGATCAATGACAGGGGGGTGATAAGGGAGTTTATATGGGGTGATCAGGGGTTTATAAGGGGTTAATAAGTGACGGGGGGGTGTAGTGTAGTGTGGTGTTTGGTGCGACTGTACTGACCTACCTGAGTCCTCTGGTGGTCGATCCTAACAAAAGGGACGACCAGAGGACCAGGTAGGAGGTATATTAGACGCTGTTATGAAAACAGCGTCTAATATACCTGTTAGGGGTTAAAAAATTCGGATCTCCAGCCTGCCAGCGAGCGATCGCCGCTGGCAGGCTGGAGATCCACTCGCTTACCTTCCGTTCCTGTGAGCGCGCACACCTGTGTGCGCGCGTTCACAGGAAATCTCGGCTCTCGCGGGAGGACGCGTATATGCGTCCACCCAGAAGAGCAGGACCGCCGGCAGGACGCAATCCTGCGTACGGCGGTCCTGAGGAGATTAATAACAGTGAACTCCACAGTGCCCGCCCCTTTAACAGTTAACTCAACAGTGCTCACCCCTTTAATAAAAGGCACCTCCACAGTGCCCGCCCTTTAATAACAGTGACCTACACAATGCCTGTCCCTTTAATAACAGTGACCTCCACAGTGCCCGCCCCTTTAAAAAGTGACCTTCACAGCACCCACCCCCTTAATAACAGTGACCTCCATAACACCTGCGCCTTTAACAGTAACCTTCAGGATGCCTGCTTTTTTAACAGTGAGCTTCACACTGCCCGCCCCTTTAATAACAGTGAACTCCACAGCGCCTGCCCCTTTAAAAACAGTGACCTTCACAGCACCCACCCCTTTAATAACAGTGACCTCCACAGCGCCCGCCCCTTTAACAGTAACCTTCACAGTGCCCGCTTTTTTAACAGTGACCTCCACAGCACCTGCCCTTTACCAGTAACCTTTGCAGTGCCCGCTTTTTTAACAGTGACCTCCACAGTGTTCACCCCTTTAACAGTGACCTCCACAGCACCCACCCCTTTAATAACAGTGACCTCCAAAACACCTGCCCCTTTAACAGTAACCTTCACAGTGCCTGTCTTTTTAACAGTGACCTCTACAGTGCCCGCCCCTTTAATAACAGTGAACTCCACAGCGCCTGCCCCTTTAATATAAGTGACCTCCACAGCACCAATCCCTTTAATAACAGTGACCTCCATAACACCTGCCCCTTTAACAGTAACCTTCGCAGTGCCCGCTTTTTAAGTGACCTCTACAGTGTTCACCCCTTTAAAAGTGACATCCACAGTGCCCCCCTCTTTAATAACAGTGACCTCCACAGCGCCCGCCCCTTTAATAACAGTGACCTCCACAGCGCCTGCCCCTTTAAAATAGTGACCTTCAGAGCACCCACCCCTTTAATAACAGTGACCTCCACAGTGCCCTCCCCTTTAATAACAGTGACCTCCACAGCACCTGCCCCTTTAACAGTAACCTTCCCAGTGCCCGCTTTTTTAACAGTGACCTCCACAGTGTTCACCCCTTTAATAGTGACCTCCACAGTGTTCACCCCTTTAATAGTGACCTCCACAGCGCATGCCCCTTTAATAACAGTGACCTCTACAGTGCACGCCCCTTTAATAACAGTGACCTCTACAGTGCATGCCCCTTTAACTCCTTAAGGATACAGCCTTATTTCACCTTAGGACCAGGCCATTTTTTGCAAATCTGACCAATGTCACTTTAAGTGGTGATAACTTTAAAACGCTTTGACTTATCCAGGCCGTTCTGAGATTGTTTTTTCGTCACATATTGTACTTCATGACACTGGTAAAATGAAGTAAACAAAAATTTCCAAGTTTCAATTTCTCTACTGCTATAATACATAGTAATATCTCCAAACATAGTTATTACTTTACATTCCCCATATGTCTACTTCATGTATGCATCATTTTGGGAATGATATTTTATATTTTGGGGATGTTACAAGGCTTAGAAGTTTGGAAGCAAATCTTTTTCAGAAATTTTCAAAAACCCAATTTTTAGGGACCAGTTCAGGTCTGAAGTCACTTTGTGAGGCTTATATAATAGAAACCACCCAACAATGACCCCCATTATATAAAACTACACCCCTCAAGGTATTCAAAACTGATTTTACAAACTTTGTTAACCCTTTAGGTGTTGCACAAGAGTTATTGGCAAATGGGGATGAAATTTGAGAATTTCATTTTCTTGCCTAATTTTCCATTTTAACCCATTTTTTCCACTAACAAAGCAAGGGTTAACAGCCAAACAAAAGTCAATATTTATGGCCCTGATTCTGTAGTTTACAGAAACACCACATATGTGGAGGTAAACCGCTTTTTTTTTTGACACCATGTCCCATTTGAAGCCCCCCTGATGCACCCCTAGAGTAGAAACTCCATAAAAGTGACCCCATCTAAGAAACTACACCCCTCAAGGTATTCAAAACTGATTTTACAATCGTTGCTAACCCTTTAGGTGTTCCATAAGAGTTACTGGAAAATGGAGATAAAATTTCAGAATTTAAATTTTTTGGCATATTTTCCATTTTAATCCATTTTTTCCAGTAACAAAACAAGGGTTAACAGCCAAACAAAACTCAATATCTATTGCCCAGATTCTGTAGTTTACAGAAACACCCCATATGTGGTCGTAAAACTGCTGTACGGGCACACGGCAGGGCGCAGAGGGAAAGGAATGCCATACGGTTTTTGGAAGGCAGATTTTGCTGGACTGTTTTTTTTTACACCATGTCCCATTTGAAGCCCCCCTGATGCACCCCTAGAGTAGAAACCCCAAAAAGTGACCCCATTTTAGAAACTACGGAATAGGGTAGAAGTTTTCTTTTTTACTAGTTTAGGGTACAATGATTTTTGGTTACACTTTTTGTGAGGCAAGATAACAAGAAATAGCTGTTTTGGCACCGTTTTTATTTTTTGTTATTTACAACATTCATCTGACAGGTTAGATCATGTGGTATTTTTATAGACCAGATTGTCACGGACGCGGCGATACCTAATATGTATACTTTATTTTTATTTATGTAAGTTTTACACAATGATTTCTTTTTTGAAGCAAAAAAAAATCATGTTTTAGTGTTTCAATAGTCTGAGAGCCATAATTTTTTCAGTTTTTGGGCAATTACCTTGGGTAGGGTATGATTTTTGCGGGATGAGATGACGGTTTTATTGGCACTATTTTGGGGTGCGTGTGACTTTTTGATCGCTTGCTATTACACTTTTTGTGATGTAAGGTGACAAAAAATGGTTTATTTAGCACAGTTTTCATTTTAAATTTTTTACGGTGTTCATCTGAGGGGTTAGGTCAAGTGATACGGACGCGGCGATACCTAATATGTATATATTTTTTTATTTATGTAAGTTTTACACAATAATATCATTTTTGAAACAAAAAAAATGATGTTTTAGTGTCTGCATATTCTGATAGTTTGTCATTTTTTGCGGGATGAGGTGATGGTTAAATTGGCACTATTTTGGTGGGCAAAATTTATTTTGATCGTTTGCTGTTGTACTTTTTGTGATGTAAGGTGACAAAAAAATGGTTTCTTTAGCACAGTTTTTATTTTTACGGTGTTCATCTGAGGGGTTAGTTCATGTCATAGGTTTATAGAGCCAGTCGATACGAACGCGGCAATATCTGATATGTATACTTCCCCCCCACCCCCTATTTTTTACCAATTTTTTTTTACATTTATTTGGGGAAAATGACATTTTTGTTTATTTTTACTTGAAACTTTTAATTTTGGGGGGGAGAAACTTTATTTTTCAACTTTTTTTCCCTTTATTTTTTGTCCCACTTTGGGACTTGAACTTTTGGGGGTCTAATCCTTTGCAATGCATTCCAATACTTCTGATACTCATACAGATTCCGGGGCCTGTGAGATCCAGGAGGCTGGATCTCACAGGCTCGTCACCGGAAGCCAGCGCGATGCCTTCCTTAGACATTGTGCTGCTTTCCATGCCATCGGGTCCTCCCCACAGCCCTGTGGGGACTTAATGGCACCACCGACCACCGCCGCCGCGACATTGATAAGCCACAAACCGCAGCTTCCGATCACCGCCCGCTGCGTGGCAGTGATCAGAAATACACAGGGCGTACAGGTACACCCTGTGTCCTTAAGTACCAGGACATAAGGGCGTACCTGTACGCCCTATGCCCTGAAGAGGTTAATAACAGTGACCTCCACAGCGCCTGCCACTTTAATAACAGTGACCTCCACAGTGCCCACCCCTTTAATAACAGCGACCTTCACAGTGCCCGACCCTTTAAAAGTGAACTCCACAGTGCCAACACATTTAATAGCAGGGACCTCCACAATTCCCGCATCTTTACGTCACGGATGAAATTAGCAGATAGTTGGAACATATAAATAAACGAGCGACTGGCTTGATCCCAAACTAAGAAGCTTATAGGTGAGCCCTATAAAACCCCAAGAGCTCTCCCTGACTGCTATGCTCATGCAAGGATCTATATGGTAGAAGATTGCATGCTCACGTACCTAAGTCTGTGTGACACCTGAAAACCCTATAATAGTGAGGGGACACGACCACCGGCTCCCTGCACTTAATAAGGACGGAGTCAGGGTCACCTAGAATCAAGCCAGCAAGGAAACACAACAAAGTAAAAGACTTATCTGAAGTAGTATAAACTGCAAAGTGAGGCAGTATTGGAGGGAATATAAAGGAAGACGATTAGTCGAAATAAGTGACACCTGGCAGAAGGAAAGGAGATGATAAAGTGAAACCAAAACAAAGAACATCATACAAGAGGTAGAGAAGAACGTCTGCCAGACGTTCTCACAGAACTGGCAGTGACACTTTAATAACAGTGACCTCCACAACGCCTGCCCCTTTAACAGTGACCTCCACAGTGCCCGCCCCTTTAACAGTGAACTCCACACTGCTCACCCCTTTAATAACAGGGACCTCCACAGTGCCAGCCCCTTTAATAACAGTGACCTCTACAATGCCCACCCTTTTAAAAACAGTGACCTTCACAGCACCCACCTCTTTAATAAGTGACCTCCACAGCACCCAACCCTTTAATAACAGTGACCTCCATAACACCTGCCCCTTTAACAGTAACCTTCACAGTGCCTGCATTTTTAACAGTGATCTCCACAGTGCACGCCCCTTTAATAACAGTGACCTCCACAGCGCCAGCCCCTTTAACAGTAACCTTCGCAGTGCCCGCTTTTTTAACAGTGACCTCCACAGTGTTCACCCCTTTAACAGTGACCTCCACAGCGCCTGCTCCTTTAATAACAATGACCACCACAGTGCCCGTCCCTTTAACAGTGACCTCCACAGTGCCCACCCCTTTAATAACAGTGATATCCACAGTGCCCGCTCCTTTAATAAAAGTGACCTCCACAGTGCCCACCCCTTTAATAACAGTGAACTCCACAGCGCCTATCCATTTAATAGTGGCTCCTGCTCCCCATGCATGTAGCAGTGTAGTTGTGCTGTTATGCGTCATATGACTGAATATTTAAGGACCTGCAAACTGCTAAAACCTGTGATCAGTTGTTATGACAACCTGGGGTAGGACCTGCAAGCTTCTATTGGTTAATAAGGGACATGTGACCGTGTAAATGGCAGTTCGGATTTAAGTGAAAGGCTTACTGACTTCTATTAGCTAATGCAGGTACTTTTTTGGGAATATCTCAGGAATGTTACATCCTAGAGAGCTGGAAGGTTCCGGACACCTGATGTACCTGTGTGCCAAATGTGGTGAAGATCAGTCCAGTCATTTGGTCGCGCATAAAGAACGTCTAGACAGACAGAAACTAATTTTTATATATAAGAGACCAGCAGAAGTACCCGGCTTCGCACGGATATATTTCATCTAATTTCATTTTATGTTTCAGTGTGTCGTAAAAAGATATTGACAGTTTCTGCCATAACAGTGACCTCTACAGTAGCCGCCCCTTTGACAATGACCTCCACAGTGCCCACCCATTTAACATTGACGTCCACAGTGGCCGCCCCTTTAACATTGAACTCCACAGGGACCTCCCTATTAACAGGGACACCTATTCAAAGCACCCGCCCCTTTAAAAGTGACTTTCACAGTGGCCGCCCATTTAACTGTGACTTTCACAGAGACCACCCATTTAACTGTGACTGCCCCTTTAACTGTGACTTTCACTGTAACCGCCCCTTTAACTGTGACTTTCACAGTGACCGCCCCTTTAACTGTGACTTTCACAGTGACCGCCCCGTTAACTGTGACTTTCACAGTGACCGCCACATTAACTGTGACTTTCACTGTGAAAGCCCCTTTAACTGTCACTTTCACCGCCCCTTTAACTGTTACTTTCACTGTGACCGCCTCTTTAACGGTGACTGCCCCATTAACTTTGACCGCCCCTTTAACTGTGACTTTCACAGTGACCGCCCCTTCAACTGTGACTTTCACAGTGACCGCCCCTTCAACTGTGACCGCCCCTTTAACTGTGACTTTTACTGTGACTGCCCATTTAACTGTGACTGCCCCTTTACCTGTGCCCGCCCCTTATAACTGTGACTTTCACTGTGCCCGCCACTTATAACTGTGACTTTCACTGGGACAGCCCCTTTAACTGTGACTTTCACTGTGACTGCCCTTTAACTGTGACTTTCACTGTGACAGCCCCTTTAATTGTGACTTTCACTGTGACCACCCCTTTAAACGTGACTTTAACAGTTACCGCCCCTTTAAGCAGTAAAGAAATATGGCTGGGTTGATATGGAAACTTGGAGTAAAACTGTGTTTATGGTACTTGGAATTTGAACAGAAAAACTTGCAGGCTCATTTTTTGAGAATATCTCAGGAACGGTACATCCTAGAGAGCTGGGACCCGGTCACCTTCCCGGACACCAGATATACCTGTGTGCCAAATTTGGTGAAGATCGGTCCAGTTGTTTAGTCGCGCATAAAGAACGTCTAGACAGACAGAAATACATTTTTGTATATATAAGAGACTAGCAGAAGAACCCGGCTTCGCACGGGTATATTTCATCTATTTTATTTTATGTTTCCGTGTGTCCTAAAAAAATATCAACAGTTTCCCCCATAACAGTGACTTTTACAGTGCCAGCCCCTTTAACTGTGACTTTCACTGTGACCGCTCCTTTAACTTTGACTTTCACAGTGACCGCCCCTTTAACTTGGACTTTCACAGTGACCGCTCCTTTAACCCCTTAAGGACACAGCCTTATTTCACCTTAGGACCAGGCAATTTTTTGCAAATCTGACTAGTGTCACTTTAAGTGCTGATAACTTTAAAACGCTTTGACTTACACAGGCCGTTCTGAGATTGTTTTTTCGTCAAATATGGTACTTCATGACACTGCTAAAATTGGGTCGAAAAAGTTTATTTTTTTGCATAAAAAATACCTAATTTACCAAAAATTTGAAAAAAATAGCAAATTTCAAAGTTTCAGTTTCTCTACTTCTGTAATACATAGTAATACCCCCCAAAATTGTGATGACTTTACATTCCCCATATGTCTACTTCATGTATTTTATTTTTTTGGGATGTTACAAGGCTTAGAAGTTTAGAAGCAAATCTTGAAATTTTTCATACATTTTCAAAAACCCAATTTTTAGGGACCACTACAGGTTTGAAGTCACTTTGCAAGGCTTACATGTAACGGATCTCCTAGCACCCCGACCGGGTACCTCCGTCGATAGATGCTCCTAGTGCTTTCCGAGGACTCCAAGCACTCCACTTGACACCATACACCCTGCAGACCCCACGAACCGCCGCAGCTTGGTTGGGGTCTCACCGTCCTCCACCCACGCTGGACCTACGACAAGGCTCCAGGCTCCAGTGGATGAACCTCTCCTACAGCCAGAGAGCAGGAACAGCTCTTACAAGAGCTAGTAGTTATGCCAGGGGAGTATAGCAAATCGTCTGCGTATAGCAATCCCCCAGTTTTGATCAGTTATCCAAACACCAGTCTCAACATGATGAAGGATAAAACAGGAACACTTTATTGAGGGCTACCCGCCCGTATTTATGCAGGTCCCCATCTGGTGGACACGCCCCCAGGGGACCAGAATGGAGACTGCGACACACCGAACAGATACAACACATCCCCACAATGCATCATGGTTTCCTCCTCTCTGCCCCAGAGACAACCGAGGAATAATCTAATTATCTCTCAGGACAAAGGGGAGATCGCCAATACACATGTGGAGACAACAGGACAGACATCACCATTTAAACACACAATGTCACACCCTCCCAGCAACCACAGACATTTAACATATTCCCAGATAGCTCAAGTCTGAGTGCATATCATTAGGCGAATGGCACTCAGACCACACGAATACAATTAAACTAGCCATCTGGGTACCCTCACATAACAAAATACAATTCCAAAGACAGATTTAAGCTGTGTGGCCGGCCTGTCTTCTTTAAAGTTAGTGTGGGCCATAATCCTGAGGCAGGATGCTGGCAACCAGCCCCCTCCAAAACACCGTGGCGAGGTTGGTTTCGTCACACATAATAGAAACCACCCAAAAATGACCCTATTCTATAAACGACATCCCTCAAGGTATTCAAAACTGATTTTACAAACTTCGTTAACCCTGTAGGTGTTGCACAAGAGTTATTGGCAAATGGGGATGAAATTTGAGAATTTCATTTTTTTGCTTAATTTTCCATTTTAACCCATTCTTTCCACTAACAAAGCAAGGGTTAACAGCCAAACAAGACTATCTTTATTGCCTGACTCTGCCGTTTACAGAAACACCCCATATGTGGCCGTAAACTACTGTACGGCCACACAGCGGGGCGTAGAGTGAAAGGTGCGCCGTTTGGTCTTTGGAAGGCAGATTTTGCTGGACTGTTTTTTTTTTTTTTACACCATGTCCCATATGAAGCCCCCCTGATGCACCCCTAGAGTAAAAAATCCATAAAAGTGACCCCATCTAAGAAACTACACCCCTCAAGGTATTCAAAACTGATTTTACAAACTTTGTTAACCCTTTAGGTGTTGCACAAGAGTTATTGGCAAATGGAGATGAAATTTGAGAATTTCAAATTTTGGGCAAATTTTCCACTTTAATCCAATTTTTCCAGTAACAAACCAAGGGTTAACAGCCAAACAAAATGCTATATTTATTGCCCCGAATATCTAGTTTGCAGAAACACCCCATATGTGGCTGTAAACTACTGTACAGGCACACAGTAGGGCGTAGAGGGAAAGGTGCGCCGTATGGTTTTGGAAGGCAGATTTTGCTGGACTGTTTTTTTTTTGACACCATGTCCCATATGAAGCCCCCCTGATGCACCCCTAGAGTAAAAAATCCATAAAAGTGACCCCATCTAAGAAACTACACCCCTCAAGGTATTCAAAACTGATTTTACAAACTTTGTTAACCCTTTAGGTGTTCTACAAGATTTAATGAAAAATAGAGATACAATTTCAAAATTTAACTTTTTGGGCAGATTTTCCATTTTAATATTTTTTTTCCAGTTCCAAAGCAAGGGTTAACAGCCAAACAAAACTCAATATTTATGGTTCTGATTCTGTAATTTACAGAAACACTCGATATGTGGTCGTAAACTGCTGTATGGGCACACGGCATGGTGCAGAAGGAAAGAAATGCTATACGGTTTTGGAAGGCAGATTTTGCTGGACCGTTTTTTTTTTAAACAATGTCCCATTTTAAGCCCCCCTGATGCACCCCTAGAGTATAAACTCCCAAAAATTTACCCCATTTTAGAAACTACGGGATAGGGCGGCAGTATTGTTGGTACTAGTTTAGGGTACATATGATTTTTGGTTGCTCTATATTACACTTTTTGTGAGGCAAGGTAACAAGAAATAGCTGTTTTGGCACCGTTTTTATTTTTTGTTATTTACAACATTCATCTGACAGGTTACATCATGTAATATTTTTATAGAGCAGGTTGTCACGGACGCGGCAATACCTAATATGTATACATTTTTTTTTATTTATGTAAGTCTTACACAATGATTTCATTTTTGAAACAAAAATTCTAGTTTTAGTGTCTCCATATTCTGAAAGCCATATTGTTTTCAGTTTTTGGTCGATTATCTTGGGTAGGGTATGATTCTTGCGGGATGAGATGACGGTTTGATTGGCACTATTTTGGGGTGCGTATGACTTTTTGATCGCGTGCTATTACACTTTTTGTGAAGTAAGGTGACAAAAAATAGCTTTTTTACACCATAATTTTCTTTATATTAAGGTATTCACCTGAGGGGCTAGATCATGTGATATTTTTATAGAGTAGGTTATTACGGATGCAGCGATACCTAATATGTATACTTCTTTTATTTATTTAAGTGTTACATAATTATTTCATTTTTGAAACAAAAAAAAATCTAGTTTTAGTGTCTTCATATTCTGAGAGCCATAGTTTTTTCAGATTTTGGGCGATTATCTTCGGTAGGGTCAGATTTTTTGCGGGATGAGGTGACTGTATGATTGGTACTATTTTGGCGTACATACGACTTTTTTGATTACAAACTGGATTCCAAAAAAGTTGGAACACTAAACAAATTGTGAATAAAAACTGAATGCAATGATGTGGAGATGGCAAATGTCAATATTTTATTTGTAATCGAACGTAGATGACAGATCAAACGTTTAATCCGAGTAAATGTATCATTTTAAAGGAAAAATACGTTGATTCAAATTTTTACGGTGTCAACAAATCCCCAAAAAGTTGGGACAAGTAGCAATAAGAGGCTGGAAAAAGTAAATTTGAGCATAACGAAGAGCTGGAAGACCAATTAACACTAATTTGGTCAATTGGCAACATGATTGGGTATAAAAAGAGCTTCTCAGAGTGGCAGTGTCTCTCAGAAGCCAAGATGGGTAGAGGATCACCAATTCCCACAATGTTGCGCAGAAAGATAGTGGAGCAATATCAGAAACGTGTTACCCAGCGAAAAATTGCAAAGACTTTGCATCTATCATCATCAACTGTGCATAACATCATCCGAAGATTCAGAGAATCTGGAACAATCTCTGTGCGTAAGGGTCAAGGCCATAAAACCATACTGGATGCCCGTGATCTCCGGGCCCTTAAACGACACTGCACCACAAACAGGAATGCTACTGTAAAGGAAATCACAGAATGGGCTCAGGAATACTTCCAGAAACCATTGTCAGTGAACACAATCCACCGTGCCATCCGCCGTTGCCAGCTGAATCTCTACAGTGCAAAGAAGAAGCCATTTCTAAGCAAGATCCACAAGCTCAGGCGTTTTCACTGGGCCAGGGATCATTTAAAATGGAGTGTGGCAAAATGGAAGACTGTTCTGTGGTCAGACGAGTCACGATTCAAAGTTCTTTTTGGAAATCTGGGACGCCATGTCATCCGGACCAAAGAGGACAAGGACAACCCAAGTTGTTATCAATGCTCATGTCACCACCAAACATCTGAGAAGCTCTGACAGACGTTCTTCAGAACCTCCTCCTTGAGGTTCCTTTTGTTTTGCTTTCGTTTTCTCATCTCGTTAGCCTCTCTCAGCTGTCATGTAGTTGCACTGATTGCATCCCTTTAAATCCCTTCCCATACTGCATTACTTTGCGGTTTATATAACTTCCTGGAGTGTGTGCATGCTGGATGCTACTACTGAGTCTTCTACAGATAGGTTTTGTTCATTCATTTGTGTTTTCCTGTTTGCTGGATCCCAGGTGACCCTGACTCCCTCCGTATCAAGAGTAGGGAGCCGGTGGTCGTGTCCCCTCACTATTATAGGGTGTTCAGGTGTTAAACAGTCGAGGAACGAGGATATGCGATCATCTACCATTGAGATTTTTGCATAGGCTGAGCAGTTAGGGAGAGAGCCAGGACTGTTGCAGGGCTCTCCATTTGGTTCCTTAGTTTTGGATCCAGTCAGTCGGATCTTCATTTTGTGTATTCTAGTTTTCTGTACACCTTCCATGACAGCTCAGTTCAGAAGCCTGCATCTCTGATGGTATGGGGTTGCATGAGTGAGTGTGGCATGGGCAGCTTGCATGTCTGGAAAGGCACCATCAATGCAGAAAAATATATTCAGGTTCTAGAACAACATATGCTCCCATCCAGACGTCATCTCTTACAGGGAAGACCCTGCATTTTTCAACAAGAAAATGCCAGACCACATTCTGCATCAATCACAACATCATGGCTGCATAGGAGAAGGATCCGTGTACTGAAATGGCCAGTCTGCAGTTCAGATATTTCACCTATAGAGAACATTTGGCGCATCATAAAGAGGAAGGTGCAACAAAGAAGGCCCAAGACGATTGAACAGTTAGAGGCCTGTATTAGACAAGAATGGGAGAGCATTCCTATTTCTAAACTTGAGAAACTGGTCTCCTTGGTCCCCAGACGTCTGTTGAGTGTTGCAAGAAGAAGGGGAGATGTCACACAGTGGTGAAAATGGCCTTGTCCCAACTTTTTGGGGATTTGTTGACATCATGAAATTCTGATTCAACATATTTTTCCCTTAAAATGGTACATTTTCTCAGTTTAAACTTTTGTTCCGTGATTTATGTTCTATTCTGAATAAAATATTAGAAGTTGGCACCTCCACATTATTGCATTCAGTTTTTATTCACGATTTGTATAGTGTCCCAACTTTTCTGGAATCCGGTTTGTATATATATACACACACGCACACACACACAGTACAGAACAAAAGTTTGGACACACCTTCTCATTCAAAGAGATTTCTTTATTTTCATGACTATGAAAATTGTAGATTCACACTGAAGGCATCAAAACTATGAATTAACACATGTGGAATTATATACATAACAAAGCAGTGTGAAACAAAAGAAAATATGTCATATTCTAGGTTCTTCAAAGTAGCCACCTTTTGCTTTGATTACTGCTTTGCACACTCTTGGCATTCTCTTGATGAGCTTCAAGAGGTCGTCACCTGAAATGGTCTTCCAACTGTCTTGAAGGAGTTCCCAGAGATGCTTAGCATTTGTTGGCCCTTTTGCCTTCACTCTGCGGTCCAGCTCACCCCAAACAATCTTGATTGGGTTCAGGTCCAGTGACTGTGGAGGCCAGGTCATCTGGCGCAGCACCCCATCACTCTCCTTCATGGTCAAATAGCCCTTACACAGCCTGGAGGTGTGTTTGGGGTCATTGTCCTGTTGAAAAATAAATGATGGTCCAACTAAACGCAAACCGGATGGAATAGCATGCCGCTGCAAGATGTTGTGGTAGCCATGCTGGTTCAATATGCCTTCAATTTTGAATAAACCCCCAACAGTGTCACCAGCAAAGAACCCCCACACCTGGGAACCAGGCATGTAGAGTCCATCCGTTCACCTTTTCTGCATCGCACAAAGACACGGTGGTTGGAACCAAAGATCTCAAATTTGGACTCATCAGACCAAAGCACAGATTTCCACTGGTCTAATGTCCATTCATTGTGTTCTTTAGCCCAAACAAGTCTCTTCTGCTTGTTGCCTGTCCTTAGCAGTGGTTTCCTAGCAGATATTCTACCATGAAGGCCTGATTCAAACAGTCTTCTCTTAACAGTTGTTCTAGAGATGTGTCTGCTGCTAGAACTCTGTGTGGCATTGTACCTGGTCTCTAATCTGGGCTGCTGTTAACCTGCGATTTCTGAGGCTGGTGACTAGGATGAACTTATCCTCCGCAGCAGAGGTAACTCTTGGTCTTCCTTTCCTGGGACGGTCCGCATGTGAGCCAGTTTCTTGATGGTTTTTGTGACTGCACGTGGGGACACTTTCAAAGTTTTCCCAATTTTTCAAACTGACTAACCTTAATTTCCTAAAGTAATGATGGCCACTCGTTTTTATTTACTTAGAATTTGTATTATGGCAAGAAAAAGGCAGCTAACAGACTATTCAGTAGGACTATCAGCTGTGTATCCACCTGACTTCTCCACAACGCAACGGATGGTCCCAATCCCATTTATAAGGCAAGAAATCCCACTTATTAAACTTTACAGGGCACACCTGTGAAGTGAAAACCATTTCCGGTGACTACCTCTTGAAGCTCATCAAGAGAATGCCAAAAGTGTGCAAAGCAGTAATCAAAGCAAAAGTTGGCTACTTTGAAGAACCTAGAATATGACATATTTTCAGTTGTTTCACACTTTTTTGTTATGCATATAATTCCACATCTACACTTTTCATAGTCATGAAAATATAGAAAACTCTTTGAATGAGAAGGTGTGTCCAAACTTTTGGTCTGTACTGTGTATATAAATATATATATATATGTGTGTGTGTGTTTCTGTCTGTCTAGACGTGTCTGTCTGCTGTCTGGACGTTGTTTATGCCCGACCAAACGACTGGACCGATCTTCATCAAATTTGGCACACAGGTACATCCGGTGTCCGGGAAGGTTTTAGACCAGGTCTCAGCTCTCTAGGACTTACCGTTCCTGATATATTCCCAAACAATTACCTGCGTTAGCTAATAGAAGCCAGCAAGCCTTTCACTTAAATCTGAACTGCCATTTACACGGTCACATGCCCCTTATTAGCCAATAGAAGCTTGCAGGTCTTTCTCCACATTGCCATAAGAACTGGTCACAGATATATATATATATATATATATATATATATAGATATATATATATACACAGTTGCAAGAAAAAGTATGTGAACCCTTTGGAATGATATGGATTTCTGCACAAATTGGTCATAAAATGTGATCTGATCTTCACCACAATAGACAATCACAGTCTGCTTAAACTAATAACACACAAAGAATTAAATGTTACCATGTTTTTATTGAACACATGTAAACATTCACGGTGCAGGTGGAAAAAGTATGTGAACCCCTAGACTAATGACATCTCCAAGAGCTAATTGGAGTGAAGTGTCAGCCAACTGGAGTCCAATCAATTAGATGAGATTGCAGGTGTTGGTTACAGCTGCCCTGCCCTATAAAAAACACACACCAGTTCTGGGTTTGCTTTTCACAAGAAGTATTGCCTGATATGAATGATGCCTCGCACAAAAGAGCTCTCAGAAGACCTACGATTAAGAATTATTGACTTGCATAAAGTTGGAAAGGGTTATAAAAGTATCTACAAAAGCCTTGCTGTTCATCAGTCCACGGCAATTTGTCTACAGGGAGTTCAGAATTATTAGGCAAGTTGTATTTTTGAGGATTAATTTTATTATTGAACAACAACCATGTTCTTAATGAACCCAAAAAACTCATTAATATGAAAGCTGAATATTTTTGGAAGTTGTTTTTAGTTTGTTTTTAGTTTTAGCTATTTTAGGGGGATATCTGTGTGTGCAGGTGACTATTACTGTGCATAATTATTAGGCAACTTAACAAAAAACAAAAATATATACCCATTTCAATTATTTATTTTTACCAGTGAAACCAATATAACATCTCAACATTCACAAATATACATTTCTGACATTCAAAAACAAAACAAAAACAAATCAGTGACCAATATAGCCACCTTTCTTTGCAAGGACACTCAAAAGCCTGCCATCCATGGATTCTGTCAGTGTTTTGATCTGTTCACCATCAACATTGCGTGCAGCAGCAACCACAGCCTCCCAGACACTGTTCAGAGAGGTGTACTGTTTTCCCTCCTTGTAAATCTCACATTTGATGATGGACCACAGGTTCTCAATGGGGTTCAGATCAGGTGAACAAGGAGGCCATGTCATTAGTTTTTCTTCTTTTATACCCTTTCTTGCCAGCCATGCTGTGGAGTACTTGGACGCGTGTGATGGAGCATTGTCCTGCATGAAAATCATGTTTTTCTTGAAGGATGCAGACTTCTTCCTGTACCACTGCTTGAAGAAGGTGTCTTCCAGAAACTGGCAGTAGGACTGGGAGTTGAGCTTGACTCCATCCTCAACCTGAAAAGGCCCCACAAGCTCATCTTTGATGATACCAGCCCAAACCAGTACTCCACCTCCACCTTGCTGGCATCTGAGTCGGACTGGAGCTCTCTGCCCTTTACCAATCCAGCCACGGGCCCATCCATCTGGCCCATCAAGACTCACTCTCATTTCATCAGTCCATAAAACCTTAGAAAAATCAGTCTTGAGATATTTCTTGGCCCAGTCTTGACGTTTCAGCTTGTGTGTCTTGTTCAGTGGTGGTCGTCTTTCAGCCTTTCTTACCTTGGCCATGTCTCTGAGTATTGCACACCTTGTGCTTTTGGGCACTCCAGTGATGTTGCAGCTCTGAAATATGGCCAAACTGGTGGCAAGTGGCATCTTGGCAGCTGCACGCTTGACTTTTCTCAGTTCATGGGCAGTTATTTTGCGCATTGGTTTTTCCACACGCTTCTTGCGACCCTGTTGACTATTTTGAATGAAACGCTTCATTGTTCGATGATCACGCTTCAGAAGCTTTTTTTAAGGAGTGCTGCATCCCTCTGCAAGATATCTCACTATTTTTGACTTTTCTGAGCCTGTCAAGTCCTTCTTTTGACCCATTTTGCCAAAGGAAAGGAAGTTGCCTAATAATTATGCACACCTGATATAGGGTGTTGATGTCATTAGACCACACCCCTTCTCATTACAGAGATGCACATCACCTAATATGCTTAATTGGTAGTAGGCTTTCGAGCCTACTCAGCTTGGAGTAAGACAACATGCATAAAGAGGATGATGTGGTCAAAATACTAATTTGTCTAATAATTCTGCACTCCCTGTATAAATGGAGAAAGTTCAGCACTGCTGCTACTCTCCCTAGGAGTGGCCGTCCTGTAAAGATGACTGCAAGAGCACAGCGCAGACTGCTCAATGAGGTGAAGAAGAATCCTAGAATGTCAGCTAAAGACTCACAAAAGTCTCTGGCATATGCTAACATCCCTGTTAGCGAATCTACGATACGTAAAACACTAAACAAGAATGGATTTCATGGGAGGATACCACAGAGGAAGCCCCTGCTGTCAAAAAAAAAAAAACATTGCTGCACGTTTACAGTTTGCACAAGAGCACCTGGATGTTCCACAGCAGTACTGGAAAAATATTCTGTGGACAAATGAAACCAAAGTTGAGTTGTTTGGAAGAAACACACAACACTATTTGTGGAGAAAAAGAGACAAAGCACACCAACATTAAAACCTCATCCCAACTGTGAAGTATGGTGGTGGGGGCATCATTGTTAGGGGCTGCTTTGCTGCATCAGGGCCTGGACAGATTGCTATCATCGAAGGAAAAATGAATTCCAAAGTTTATCAAGACATTTTGCAGGAGAACTTAAGGCCATCTGTCCACCAGCTGAAGCTCAACAGAAGATGAGTGTTGCAACAGGACAACGACCCAAAGCATAGAAGTAAATCAACAACAGAATGGCTTAAACAGAAGAAAATATGCCTTCTGGAGTGGCCCAGTCAGAGATGCTGTGGCATGACCTCAAGAAAGTGAGTCACACCAGACATCCCAAGAATATTGCTGTGCTTGGTATAACTTGAATGGGGTTGAGCTGCGCCTGGACCACATGACAGATGAACATGTTGTCACTAGTCTAAGAAAAGCTGAGAACGTGCCAGTGCCTTCTAAAACAGCTGTTTGGCGAGGGTCCTGGGTGTTGGACCCCCACAGATCACATACTGACGACCTATCCTAAGTATAGTATAGGTCATCAGTTATAATGTCTTGGAAAGGCACTTTAAAAACTATCTACCACTGATTGCGATCTCTTATTTTTTTACACAGAAAAAAAATTGGATGTAAAACAGAGCACAGATGCAATCAGTAATGGATGGTACCGATCGGCAATGAGCAGTTGAACACACAAAAATGTAAGTTGAAATTTACTTATAAACAGTGCATACAGAGTAAGTTACATTATTATGACCACCAGCTAATATCCAGAGTAACTGCTGTGTGCAAAATGACAAAAGCTAGACATGCTTTGAGTGACTCAATAAGGTCCTGGTAGGTTGTTACAGGTATCTGGAGTTATTGTGACTGCAGTGAATCGCACAGCTGCTGGAGCATGTGTGGGGAGGATCCATAGAGTGAACACATTTAAGTGTTCCCGCAGACGCTCAGCTGGGTTCAAGTCTAGAGAATTAGGGGGCGAGGGTAGTACTTGGAAGTGGACATTTCAAGCTGTGTGACATGTTGCATTGTCTTGTTTCCATCTTCCCCAGGGAAGGCAATGAGTATGTATGTGTATACATGATCGGCAAGGATGGATTCATACGCAGATTGGAAAAGTGCCTTCCACATGGATAAATAGGCATAGAGAATGCGACAAAAGCATTTAACAGATCATAACGTTGCCACCACCAGCTTTTGTTCTTCCAGCAATGGTTGCAGGGTGTTTGTTTTCTGATATTTCTTGCATGATATTGATTCCATAAAACAGAAAACGTGACTCATCAGAGAAGGCAACTAAATTCTGACAGTGATATGAAAATTTAAGCCTTTTCTGTCGATGCAACTTTGTTAGCAGAAGTGCAGTCACCGTCTGTCTACTTCAGAGTCCCATATGCAGTAGAGTTTGCCAAACTGTTACATAGTTGATATATATATATATATATATATATATATATATATATCTATCTATACAGTACAGACACCTTCTCTTTCAAAGAGTTTTCTTTATTTTCATGACTATGAAAATTGTAGATTCACACTGAAGGCATCAAAACTATGAATTAACACATGTGGAATTATATACATAACAAAAAAGTGTGAAACAACTCAAAATATTTCGTATTCTAGGTTCTTCAAAGTAGCCACCTTTTGCTTTGATTACTGTTTTGCACACTCTTGGCATTCTCTTAATGAGCTTCAAGTGGTAGTCACCTGAAATGGTTTTCACTTCACAGGTGTGCCCTGTCAGGTTTAATAAGTGGGATTTCTTGCCTTATAAATGGGGTTGGGGCCATCAGTTGCGTTGTGGAGAAGTCAGGTGGATACACAGCTGATAGTCCTAGTGAATAGACTGTTAGCTGCTTTTTTCTTGCCATAACACAAATTCTAACAGTCTATTCACTAGGACTATCAGCTGTGTATCCCTTTTTGCAGCATTGATAAATTGGCCCTTTTACCTAGGAAAGCAATGAAGGATGTGTGCATGCAGCCTATCACACACCTTATATACTGACCAAGCTCATAACATGTTACTTCCTTTGTGAGCTAGGCACCGCAGACGTCAAAAGTAGGAAATGGTCATAACCACTTCTCAATTGTGATGAAAGCTCTGAGGAATATGAGTGCTCTGGGGGGGAGTCAAGTTCCTCCTGGAACCTGCAAAGTGAGAAACCTGTCTCTCAGTGTACTCATTCCCCTCAGTGTTTTCATCTTGCACGGAGAGAAACTTATCCATCAGCGCGTTCATCTTGTTCACTGCAGTATCAGCACATACAGGTCCATCTCAATCAGAAAAGTTTATTTATTTGAGTAATTCAATTCAAAAAGTTAAACTCATATTATATTGATTTATTACACACAAAGTGATTTATCTCAAGCATTTATTTCATTTAATATTAATTATTATGCCTTAGAGCTATTGAAAACCCACATAATACTAGAAAGACTGCTGACTCCACAAGATGGGCAAGCCAGAAAAGGTCATTGCTTAAGAAGCTTGTGTTAGGTGGAGATATATCAACCAGCATAGAACTGGGTAGGGGAACTAGACAAAGGTGTCCCCTGCCCCACGCCCCTACTTTTTTTATTTCTCTCTTTTCCCATTATTTACAACATGAAAAAGCAGTTCAGTTCATATTTGTACAATGTTCTCATAAAGCACTGAGTACAGTTAAGGAGGATTTTGGACTGAATTCCAGGTATCAAATTAATAAGGCAAATTGTGAGATCTTTTTCTTAAGACCTTTACCCAATGACCAATGGTTTTGAGATTTTAGTTCAATGGTGGCCATGGATAAGTTTTCATATCTGGGTATTGTATTTGCATGGACTATACAATAGATTTATGAGTATAATCTGGGTAAGGCTTTGAGTAAGATTAGGGTAGAACTGAATAGAAATATAGAGCCCCCATTATTATTATTTGGAAGAGTACAGTTAATTAAAATGCTTAGTATGACAAATATTGTAAATAATGCAGACAGTTCCCATCTTGGTCAAAAAACAAGATATTGTACAAGGTAGTTATGCAGGGTTCTCTAAATTCACATTGAAAAATTTTAGGTTCCGGATAGTATTAGTAAGGCTACTTTCACACTAGCTTTTTGGCTTTGTTTCCGAGATCAGTCATGGGCTCTCACAAGTGGTCCTAAACGGATCAGTTTTGCCCTAATGCATTCTGAATGGAAAAGGATCAGCTCAGAATGCATCAGTTTGCCTCCGTTCCATCACCATTCCGCTTTGGAGGTGGACACTAAAACGCTGCCTGCAGCATTATTCTGTCCGCCATGTGGTGCAGAACAAGACGGATCCGTAGTGACACACACAATGTAAGTCAATGGGGACTGATCCGTTTTCTCTGACATAATCTGGCACAATAGAAAACCGATCCGTCCCCCATTGACTTTCAATGGTTTTCAAGACGGGATCTGTTCATGATGGATGCATGCGGTTGTATTATTGTAACGGATGCGTTTTTGAAGATTCATGACGGATCCACAAAAACGCTAATGTGAAAGTAGCCTCAGATTGAAAATGGATGAAAGGAGAAGTAGGAGTAGGAGTAGGCTTACCTGATAAGTGAAAATATCATGAGGAACATTTTTCAAGACTGGTGTATCCATACGCCAGTTTTGATCTCCCTGCACTGGAATGAGATTCATCTACTTTTTTTTAAGAGGCAAATGCCTCCTAACAAATCAAGAGCATCTCTGCCCTGCCGTGCGCTAGAATCTGAAGTTTACGCCAGATACAGGCTGGCATAGACTTTCTGGCTAAAGTTATATTAAATGCAGTGAGTGGTGTGAAGCCCCACACCCTTCAGCTAAGCCTCGTCTCCTTTTCTCGTCATTTTGGAAAAGTTGCAAGAAGCATAAAAAGTGTCAAATGTTGGTGCACATATGGCGTAATATGTTATATTGTGGCGTGAAGGGCTTAATAAACTGTCCCTCAGTCTCCCTCAGACATATTATTGATGGATACTTCAGAAAGACAAGCTTGTCAATACAGATATAGGGAGAACTAGTTTCTCTATACTTGGTGGATGTTTTACATAGTAATAAGAAAGAGATAGGCCCCTATAAAAATATGTTTTTGACCTCTGACGGCAGGAAGACATGGATACTGATAAGGAAATAGTTTAATTTACCTTATGATGTATCAGAAACATTGAAGATAAGTGAACATCCGAGCATTGCTTGGAAGATTATTGGTGTGGTCATTAAAAAGTGGGAACAGAAAGCATTAAAATAGGCACAGGACATTATTGACCAAGAAAGTCAATTTGAAAAACTAATGGCAAGATATGGGATACAAAGTTGATACTACTTCATGTACAAGCAATTAAAGGAATCCTATAGAATCAGGTTAAGAAAAACGGATTATCTGAAATCTAATTCTCAATTTGATACCATCTTGGCTGGTAAATGATCTTTATCCTGGCCCAGATTTACAGAATTTTAAAACTTAATGAACATGTTAAAAGGGAATTTAAACATGGAGCAGCATGAGAGGAGATACATCTTTTAACTCGCATAGAAGTCATCAATGACAGATTACTCAAAGGTGTTTGAACATAATAATATAATATAATAGTGTCAAAGAGTTGTAGGGAAATTAATTATAAAATTGTTTATCGGGTATAATATGACTTTGCTATCCCATAAGAGACACCGCAAGGGACACTGCATCTTTGTTTTTGGGAATGTGAGCCTATTATTTTATGGAAAGATATTATACACAAGGTGTAATACTTGAAAGGAGAGTTATATTGGATGTGTGGTTTTGCCGATTTCATTTTACAGACCAGAAAATTACAAAAACAGCAGAGTCTTTGATTCATACTAAAAAGGCCATATTATGTACAGTAACTGGTCAAAAATAGAAATAAATGGCAGAAGTCACAGCAGCATGTCCGGTGCGTCTTGTTTATTGGAAGCCATTAGTGCACACACAAACAAAGTATGATGTTTCGGCTACGCAATAGCCCTTATCAAGTATACTAATAGTAAAAACCGGCAAACATAAATACATATATGTGACCACTCCCATACATGTTGGAGCCAATCACTAAAAGGCACAGCCCAATCAACACATGTGTATAATTAAAAACAGCCTCTAAATCAATCAGGCCATCTGTGACACGTTATACTAACTATGTGTACCTTATCCATGTTATGTGTCATATGACATCGACACCCATGCTCGTGCTCGCGCTCACTAAGTCGGCGTCCGTCCGCTTGCAATGCACATTTCGATGACGTCACCGTGCCGCCATACAACGTGACACCATCGGCCACGTGCGTCATCCGTCATCAGGTCACCTGATGATCACATGATGGGCGCAAGGTCCTTTACACCTAATGCAGCTTCTGTAGTATGGGAAATACTATTAGCAGACATCCCCACTGACCCTAGATATATTAATGGGGACAACACCATGTCTCACACACCGATATCAATCCCACGTTCAGGGCGATTTATCCAATCAATATCAGATCAATAGTTCATAAGGCAGGATGCATATTGCGCATTGCAATGGATCATTAGCAGACCATAAATTGGAGTATGGTTACCTAGGGATCGGCTAAAGCAACATATCAGATACACATCATATCAGTGATATTCTGTGTAGAAGTATAAAAAAATGCAATAAATAAGACAGGTGAAAATGGTGACCCAAAAATGTGATAATGTACCATACAATACCATAAATTTTTATGTCGGAGGTTGAGGACAAACTGGTATATGCATCATCTTTTTATCAGTGGGTCCTGTGCTGTTGACGCTACATCAACGACATTTTCATGATTTAGAGTGGTTCCTTGGAATCTTTGAATGAATTCCATCAACATCTCAACAGTGGTGTACCCGGTCTTCAATTTACTGTGACTTCCTCTTTGGAGGAGTTACAGTTTCTTGACGTGAGGGTCTATATTGAAGGGGGCCAACTGAAAACTGACTTGTATAAGAAGCCTACAGACAGGAATAACCTCCTGAGATATGACAGATGTCACCCACAATGCATGCTCGCGTCAACGATGATGTGTTTACTAACCGCATCAATGAGACGTGTAATAGATTTTCCAACAGGGGGTATCCGGGTAGGTTGCTACACAAGTCTAGGTCCGGGATCTCTTTGGTTGACCGAGTGTCCACATTTCAGGCTTCTCCTAAGAGTAGGGATACAGGACGCATTCCGTTTGTGTTCAATTATGGTGGCCACAGTGCTGATGTAGCACGGATTTTGAGGAGTGAATGGCACATTTTACACAGGGGTTTTCCCACTATCTGTGAATTTGACAGCCCGCCATTGATGGCATATAAATGGGGTACCAATTTACATGACAAACTGATCAAAACTGACATAGGAGATGCTGTTGTTTTAACTGTGGGAACATGCTAAAGGGGAACACCTTTGCGCACCCATACAGCGGCAAGAGATACAACATTGCAGGATACTAAACATGTCGGTCCACTTTTGAAATTTACATGATTGTTTGTCCCTGTAGCTTGGTCTACGTGGGAGAAACAACCATGGAAATTAGGGAACGCATTCATAAACACAAAAGTACCATAAGGAAAAGAATGTTGGATAAGCCTGTGGCCAAACATTTTAATGTCTGTGGACACTCTGTCAGCCAATTGAGATTTCGGGTCATTGACTCTGTTGACGTTCACAAGAGGGGTGGCGATAGGGAGCGCATGTTAAAAAAAAGGAGCTTAAATGGATCTTTACATTACAATCTTTACAACCCTAGGGACTCAATATTGAATTTAACGTGAACAGTGTAGATAGGTAGAATAGTTCAGATAGTTATGTCTGACTCGGTATAAACATTGTTTTTATATGGTATTGTATGGTACATTATCACTTTTTTGGGTTACTATTTTCACCTGTTTTATTTATTGCATTTTTTATACTTATACACAGAATATCACTGATATGATGTGTATATGATATGCTGCTTTATCCGATCCCTAGGTAACCGTGCTCTAATTTATGGTCTGCTAATGATCCATTGCAATGCGCAATATGCATCTTGCCTTATGGACTATTGATCTGATATTGATTGGATAAATCGCCCTGACCGTGGGATTGATATCAGTGTGTGGGACATGGTGTTGTCCCCATTGATATATCTAGGGTCAGTGGGGATGTCTGCTAATAGTATTTCCCATACTGCAGGAGCTGCATTAGGTGTAAAGGACCTCACGCCTGTCATGTGATCATCAGGTGACCTGATGACGCATGACGCACGTGACCGATAGTGTCACGTTGGACGGCGGCGCGGTGATGTCATCGACATGCGCATTGCAAGCGGTCGGACGCCGACTTAGTGAGCGCGAGCATGGATGGCGATGTTGGATGACACATAACATGGATCAGATTCACATAGTTAGTATAACGTGTCACAGATGGCCTGATTGATCTAGAGGCTGTTTTTAATTATACATGTGTTGATTGGGCTGTGCCTTTTTGTGATTGGCTCCAACATGTATAGGAGTGGTCACATATATGTAGTTATGTTTGCCAGTTTTTACTATTTGTATACTTGATAAAGGCTACTGCGTAGCCGAAACGTTGTACTTTGTTTGAGTGTGCACTCATGGCTTCCAATAAACAAGACGCACCGGACATGCTGCTGTGACTTCTGCCATTTATTGCTGTTCCTTGCACTGCTGTGGATCTGTGGTCCCATCGTGGCTGTTGCATTCCGGTTTTGGTCAAGAGGTCCGGTTGTGCTCCTCTACTACTTTGTTTATGCTGGTTAAAAATAGAGTCCACTAATCCAGTAATTGTAGGTGAATTACTACCGAATGTAGAAAAACCTTTTGCTTTGATTACTCCTTTGCACACTCTTGGCATTCTCTTGATGAGCTTCAAGAGGTAGTCACCTGTAATGGTTTTCACTTCACAGGTGTGCCCTGTCAGGTTTAATAAGTGGGATTTCTTGCCTTATAAATGGGGTGGGGACCATCAGTTGCGTTGTGGAGAAGTCAGGTGGATACACAGCTGATAGTCCTACTGAATAGACTGTTAGAATTTGTATTATGGCAAGAAAAAAGCAGCTAAGTAAAGGAAAACGAGTGGCCATCATTACTTTAGGAAATGAAGGTCAGTCAGTCCGAAAAATTGGGAAAACTTTGAAAGTGTCCCCAAGTGCAGTCACAAAAACCATCAAGCGCTACAAAGAAACTGGCTCACATGCGGACCGCGCCAGGAAAGGAAAACCAAGAGTCACCTCTGCTGCGGAGGATAAGTTCATCCGAGTCACCAGCCTCAGAAATCACAGGTTAACAGCAGCTCAGATTAGAGACCAGGTCAATGCCACACAGAGTTCTAGCAGCAGACACATCTCTAGTACAACTGTTAAGAGGAGACTGTGTGAATCAGGCCTTCATGGTAGAATATCTGCTAGGAAATCACTGGACAGGCAACAAGCAGAAGAGACTTGTTTGTGCTAAAGAATACAAGAAATGGACATTAGACCAGTGAAAATCTGTGCTTTGGTTCCCACCGTGAAGCAGGGAGGAGGAGGTGTGATGGTGTGGGGGTGCTTTGCTGGTGACACTGTTGGGGATTTATTCAAAATTGAAGGCATACTGAACCAGCATGGCTACCACAGCATCTTGCAGCGGCATGCAATTCCATCCGGTTTGCGTTTAGTTGGACCATCATTTACTTTTCAACAGGACAATGACCCCAAACACACCTCCAGGCTGTGTAAGGGCTATTTGACCATGAAGGAGAGTGATGGGGTGCTGCGCCAGATGACCTGGCGTCCACAGTCACTAGACCTGAACCCAATCGAGATGGTTTGGGGTGAGCTGGACCGCAGAATGAAGGCAAAAGGGCCAACAAGTGCTAAGCATCTCTGGGAACTCCTTCAAGACTGTTGGAAGACCATTTCAGGTGACTACCTCTTGAAGCTCATCAAGAGAATGCCAAAAGTGTGCAAAGCAGTAATTAAAGCAAAAGGTGGCTACTTTGAAGAACCTAGAATATGACATATTTTCAGTTGTTTCACACTTTTTTGTTATGTATATAATTCCACATCTGTTAATTCATAGTTTTGATGCCTTCAGTGTGAATCTACACATAGTTATGAAAAGAAAGAAAACTCTTTGAATGAAAAGGTGTGTCCAAACCTTTGGTCTGTACTGTGTATATATAAATATATATATATATATATATATATATATATATATATACATACACACACACACACACAAACACAATTACGGTTTGAAGGGAAGGGGGATGTATTACATAAATACATTATGACTAGGGATGAGCGGACCACTGGATGTCCGTGTTCAAGGGGTTCAGCCTAACTTAGTTTCAAAGTTCGAATCAGGTTCCGAGTTTGAACCCCAAACAACAAAACCCATTGAAGTCAATGAGGACCCGAACTTTGGGGCACTAAAATGGCTGGAAAAAAAAGTCATAGAAAGGGCTACAGGATCGCAAAAGGCTCCAAAGTGGGTGTAAAAGCAGTACAATTGCCTTGTAAACAAATGAGGATAGGGAAAAGACTTTTTTCATTTTGGTTTTGGTTTTCTTTTTTGGAGGCCCCAAAACATTGGGAAATAGCTAACAGAACACACAAAGTGCGCTGGAGTAAAACAATGGCTAAGTGTGTGGATCCATACCTGGTTCATTTGAATGAACGTGAGCTTGTCTACTTTGGCTGTGGATAGGCAGATGCGCCTGTCCGTGATCATCCCCCCGCCTTGCTAAAACACATGTTCGGACAATACACTTGCCGCAGGGCAGACCAGCACCTCCAAGGCATAAAGAGCAATCTCAGGCCATGTTCCCAATTTGGAGACCCAGAAGTTAAATGGGGTGGACCCATAAGTCAGTACGTGCAGACGTGTGGACACGTACTGTTCCACCATGTTGCTGAAATGCTGCCTCCTGCTAAGACGGTCCATAGTGGTGGTGCGGGGATATTGTTGCGTGCAGACAAAGCTTTTCAACATTTAGGCCATGCTAACCGTCCCTTCTGAGGTGCTGATTGTGCCCCTGCTGTGTTTGCACAAATGAGGAGGTGAGCGGGAAGGCCGAAGTTACACTGTAGTGCAGACAGGTGAGCAGCAGCAGGGCGAGAACGCAGAAAGTGCACACAGATGGCCCTCACAGTGCAGCAGCACTGACATATCGGGGTAATCCTTCAGGAACCTGAGTACCACCAAGTTCGGCACATATGCAAGGCAAGGGATGTGCGTCAAACCGTCTAAAAGCTGCTACGAGATTTCACCCTTTGTTGCACACCACCAGGCCAGGCTCGAGGCTCAGCTGTACCAACCACTCATCGGGCTGTTGACTGTAGGACAGCTGTCGTCATGACATATTTAAAGCTGTCAGTCTCCACTGGACACAATGGCAGCATTTCAAGGCCAGCAATTTTGAAATGTTGGCATTCAGGGTCAGGGCTCACGGGTAGGTAGGGGGGTACTTCCTCTTTCTCTCCAGTGTTTGGGAATGGACAGCTGAACGCTTCCATGAGACAGTGTGGTGTTGCTGCCACATCCTCTGTTAGTGGGGTGGCAGGTGCCACTGTCGCTCTAGAGGGGGAGGAAGATGTCAAGAACACAGAATAAGAGGGAGCAGGAGGAGCCTCTGATCTTTCGTGGTTCTTGAGGTGTCTACTCCACTACAGCTCGCGCTTTGCGGTTAGATGCCGGATCATGCAGGTGGTGCTCAGGCTTAGAACATTTATGCCTCGCTTCAAGCTCTGACTGCACAGCGTGTAAATCACCTTCGTCCTGTCATTAGCACATTGCCTGAAGAACCGCTACATCAGGGAACTCCTTTGCACTGGCTTTGGTGGGCTAGGTCTCTTGGCGCATTGAGCAGTAGAAGGCGTACTGGCTGGGGGACTGCCACTCTGCTTTTGCGCTGCATGAACCCCACCTCCCCTCTTCATCTGAACTACACACGTCACTGGCGTGACCTAGATGCCATATGAGGTCTAGGACCTCATCATCCTCCACATCATCTTCCACCAACTCCTCACCCCTGCCATCCTGGCCGTTCTGCACACTGCAGAAAGCCCCAGCAGTTGACACCTGTGTTTCATCATCGGAGACATGCTGCAGTGGTTCTCCCATGTCCTCATCCTCAAATATAAGTGGTTGGGCATCAGTGCACTCAATCTCTGTCACTTTGGGGGCAGGGCTAGGTGGATGGCCCATGAAAACCCCATCAGCAGAGTCATCAAAAAGCATAAGTGACTGCTTCATGAATTGGGGCTCAGACTGCTTGGCTGATGTGCAAGGAGTTGAGGTAGAAGACGGATGCTTATGGGCCACCAGTGCCAACTCTGCGCTTTCAGCAGTGGACCGGGTGAAAGACAATGTGAAGGAACTGGAGGCACTCTCAGTCATCCAATCTACTACTGCCTCTACTTGTTCTGGCCTCACTATTCTTAGAGGAGAATTCAGGCCTACAAAATGATGCAGAATGTCCTGTCGCCTGCATGCACCAGAGGAAAGTGTTTCATTTGGGCGTGTACCTGGCACAGATCGACAATGTCCTCTCCCTGCAGCAGGAGCCCCACCAACACCAACAGCACAACAGCGGCCGTGTACCCTAGTTGATGCTCTCTTCAACTAGGGTTCAACACGGATAAACAAACAATTGTATATCCGTGTTACGGATGCTAAAGAGGTGTTGAGCACAAAAAAAAAAAATAGGTAGGTCTTACTGACCCAATTAACCGGCTGATTTTTATATTTCCCTGTGACAGTAGCAAGTACAGTTTTGTTAAACATAACAAATAGGGAATTAAGATTTGGACTGTCAATTCACTTAAATCTTATAAAGATAGCAGCTACTACGGTGCTCTGTGATCTGGAGTCCGCCCCAGCCCTTACTTTGTGTCCATGTGTGTTGGATGAATAAAGAAGCAATTTAACAGCAGTGATGAGTGCCGCCTGTCATGTCCCATATCTGCAATCAAGTTTCATCTTGTGTTTCCCTGAGCTGAGCACCACGTATACTGCATATATAAGGTTTGCTGGATGTTTGTTTGGTAGTAACAGTTCCGAGCAGTGCTGCCCAGGACTTTTCTTTCTCTCCCCCTGCATCATTGTATCTTCACTTCACGGGCTGAGCACGCATATATCTGACTTTCTTTACCTTGCAACAATGTCTGAGGAAACGATACCTTGTTTAAATACGGGCAGAGAAGGGGCGGACACCTTTTTCATGGAGTGCAATTCTAAGGATACTTTGCAATCCACGAATACTAAAGCGTTGGAAATTAAGATTTCACAACTAGCAGACGAGGTTCGCTTGTTTTGGACTGTCAATTCGCTTAAATCTTATAAAGATAGCAGCTACTTCAGCGCTCTGTGATCTGGAGTCCGCCCTAGCCCTTACTTTGTGTCAATGCATGTTGGATGAATAAAGAAGCAATTTAACAGCAGTGGCGAGTGCCACCTGTCATTTCCTATATCTGCAATAAAAATAGGTAGGTCTCACCGACCCAATTAACCAGCTGATTAACTATTATATTTCCCTGTGACGGTGGCAAGTAGTTTTTTTAAACATAAAAAACAGGTGGGTCTCATCGACCCAATTAACCACCTTATTATTATATATGCCTGTGACGGTGGCAAGTACTGTGTCTTTTTTTTTCACCCAAAAAAAATAGGTAGGTCTCACCGACCCGATAAACTATTATAATTCCTTGTAACAGTGGCAAGTACAGTTTTTTTAAACATAAAAAATAGGTGGGTCTCATCGACCCAATTAACCGCCTTATTATTATATATGCCTGTGACGGTGGCAAGTACTGTGTTTTTTTTTCACCAAATAAAAATAGGTAGGTCTCACTGACCCAATTAACAGACTGATTATTTTATTTCCATGTCACTGGTGCAAAGAAGTCAAAACAGGTCACCCTCAGACTGAACAGCACGATTAAGTATGGTATTTCTTTCTCACTGGTGCAAAGGAGCTGTATTGCACCGATCAATAATGCCTACAGGTCACCAGCACAGTTTAAAAAAATAATAAAGGCCTAACACTCTCCTTGCCTGCAGCAGCATCCTGTCCCTACACTAGTTAGAGCTCAATGGCGGCGGACCATGTGAGCCAGCATTTATGCATGCATGGTCACACATGGTACACCAGCCAATACTAGGCATGACTGTGATGGCTTCCAAGTGCCCACATCGCTGCAGCCTTTCCAAAAGTTTTATTTAAACTACGAACCTGGACACGGACTTTGGTGTCAAAATCTGTGTTCGGGTTCGATACACGGACACCAAAATGTCTGGTACGGTCCCGTATGTGGCGGTCCGGGTTCGTTCATAACCAATTATGACCCTGGCTGGTTTACTGAGACCGAGGACATACTAGTTAAAGGTAAAAGGGTGCACAACAGATAAGAGGGAGGGTAAGGGGCTATTGTGCAGTATTAAATATGGGTATTTGAGGATAAATATGATTTGTAATTTTTTTTTTTATATAGCCAAGTTAATGGCTTGTATCCTCTTCTTTTTTATAGGTAAAAAATTCTAATGAGGACTCAACCAAAAAACTAACGTTTGCGTAATGGTTCATTCACACGACCATTGTTTGGGTCCCCATCCAAGCTGCACTTTTTGTGGCCCGGATACAGACCTATTAATTTCAATGGGGCTGCAAAAGATGCAGACAGCATGGCCCAGCAAAAAAATAGAACATGTCCTATTCTTGTCTGTTTTGCAGACAAAAAAGACATTTCTATAATGAGTGGCCTGTTCCATGAATTGCGGAACGCAAAACATGGCGCGGTTGTTTGAATGAGCCCTTACTTTCAGGAAAGTAAACCATTGCCTACAAGAGGTGATAGAGAACAGTGGCCTGCTACTACTAGAGGGACATTTAATGTCAAAAGTGTTGTTGCCGCCCTACAGGCTGCCACATTCTTACTGGTGGATATATGGCACAGATATTTTGTCTTACATTACCCTTTCCACTACCAAACTCTTTACCAGACTTTTTTTAAATCCTTTTCTGACGCAGCAATTTTCCATTTTCATTTTTCAATCCCTGCATCCTCGGTGCCATAACGTCTTAATTTTGCCATTTACATATGACAGCTTGTTTTTTTTGCTGAACAAGTTGTACTATCTAATACCACCATTTAATGTAGCATACAATGTATTAGTAAGCAGGAAAAAAAATTCTAAATTGGGTGGAATTAGAAAAAAAAGAATTCCGCCACAGTTTTACAGATTTTATTTTTACGGCGTTCACTATGCAGTAAAACTGAATTGTGTTCTTCATTCTCCAGGTCAGTATAATTATGGAAATGCCACAAACACTACTCACTAAAAGTTAGGGATATTTGGATTTCGGGTGAAATATATGGAAAACATAATATCACTGTAGCGTGAACTTTTACATCATGAAAGTAGGGCATTTAAGAAGAAACATGCAACGGTGATTTCCTCATCTCAAAATTTATTGAGACAAAAGCCAACAACAATGGTGAGTATACCCCCACAAAAATTGTCAATGTCTCAGAAACTTGTCATGAGGCCTTGAGCAACAATTACAGCTTGACACAATGTCTCAGCTTGTCTGCTGAGGCATGGCATCCCACCCTTCTTGAAGGGTGGCCCTCAAGTCATTGAGGTTCTAGGATACAGAGTTAAAAGCCTCTACACTGCAATTCAGTTGATGCCATAAGTTTTGTCACCACCAGATCTCTGAGAAGTTCTGATAGACGTTCTTCAGTACCTCCTGCGTGATGTTCTGTTGTTTTGGTTTCACTTTGACATCTCTTCTCCCTCTCCCAGCTGTCATCTATTAGCAGTGATTGCCTCCCTTTATATCCCCTCCCATACTGCCTCACTTTGCGGTTTATACAACTTCCTGGATGGTGCTCACTGCTAGATGCTGCAACTGCTGGCTCTTCAGTAAGTCTGTTACTTTATTTGTGTTTTCCTGTTGGCTTGATCCTAGGTGACCCTGACTCCCTCTGTATTAAGTGCAGGGAGCCGGTGGTCATATCCCCTCACTATTATAGGGGTTTCAGGTGTCACTCAGCATTGTTGGTAGATTAGTGAAGGTGCAGTGTGTTTGAAAGGAGGAGACTGAGTGATATGTCCATGGGCGGACTTACCATTCGGGCACTCGGGCATGGGCAGACCGCGGCTACTAGGGGGCCCCGTGAGAGGCCCCTCCTGCAGGGCCGACTATGGGGCAGCTTCCCCACCGGGTCTACTGTCTACTCATTATCAAAGTAGCACAGCAGACAGGACTGGCCAGACGGCAGCGTAAGCCTAACGTGACGTCACTCAATTCGTGACGCAGTGAGTGACGTTACACTGCACCTGCCTGCTACGTAACGCAACGCTACTGTGAGAGTGAGTAGTAATATCATGTCATTATTAAATCATTCAATAAAACCTCCTTCACCAGGGTGTGTGTGACATCCAGATTGAAGCCACTGACCATGCCCCCGGACAAGAGATGGCACAGGGTGACGAGCGCACTGCCCATGCTGCAGGCTGAATGGAGGAGAACTAGCAGAGGGACCAGAGGGGGCTTCCCCTCCTGCCGGCCGAGCTGTGGGCAAGGTCACTTTGGCAGTTGCAGTATCTGCAGCAGTGAGGTCATGGTGCTGAAAAGGTTGAGGGTTCCGCTCAGTGACCGCTATCTGCCTGGAGATTGTGCCTGTAACCTGCCCAGATGATGGGGGTGATGTCTGTACGGACAGAAACAGATGAGACACAGAGAGTGGAGATGGGAAGAGATAGACAGATAAAGGGAATGGATGTATTAGATCAATAGGCAGTGATAAACAGACCGATATAGATTGATAGGTGATAGATATAGAAAGAGAGATAACAACTAGTCAGATATAGATAGATAAATTTGAAATTTAACACTTGACATATACAGACTGCTGTGTATTGGGTAAAGAAACAAAAATGGCTCCGGCAGCATCTCACATCATCCAATATTTTTATTGCGACCTCAAGACAAACACAACAGCAACGTTTCGGCTGAAACTCAGCCTTTGTCAAGCAAATAATCGCATGGGACAGTTCCGACAAATATCAGTAAAAATAATCGCATACTCAACATGATCATATAGCCTGCAAGGTATATCTCAATGCATCACATAAAACAACCCCGATTATAATAGGGAAGAAGGTACATAATTAAATATAAGTAATATGTATCTATACCATATATTATGGATACATTCTATAAAGACTCACATTCATAGAATTATAACATGTCAGTGAATTTGTAAATATCTGATTGCCCCACGATATAGGGGATGGATCCTCAAGGATTATTTTTCACATATTATCATAAAAACAAGATGTCCCAATACCTAGAGGACAAATGAGTTTCTCACCCTAGTCGATGGAAGTGACGTTAAATTCTATGTTCAGGCCAAATGGTTGAAGGGACCTAAGCTTATGAATCCATTTAAGGCTACTTTCACACTAGCGTTCGAGCGGATCCGTTCTGAACGGATCCGCTCATATTAATGCAGACGGTGGCTCCGTTCAGAACGGATCCGTCTGCATTATAACTTAGAAAAATTTTCTAAGTGTGAAAGTAGCCTGAGCAGATCCGTTCAGACTTTACATTAAAAGTCAATGGGGGACGGATCTGCTTGAAGATTGAGCCATATGGTGTCATCTTCAAGCGGATCCGTCCCCATTGACTTCCATTATAAGTCGGAACAGATCCGCTCGCCTGCGCACGGCCAGGCGGACACCTGAACGCTGCTTGCAGTGTTCAGGTGTCCGCTCACTGAGCGGAGGCTGAGCGCTGGCAGGCGGATGCATTCTCAGTGGATCCGGCCTCCACTGAGAATGCATTAGGGCCAGACGGCTGCGTTCAGGGCCGCTTGTGAGCCCCTTCAAACGGAGCTCACGAGCGGACACCTGAACGCAGGTGTGAAAGGAGCCTTAGCTCCTTTTTTCTCAGGATTCTCTTTCTGTCCCCACCCCGTCTCAAATATCCTACACTATCAATGGCACAAAATCTTAATTGATTTATGGAATGATTATGTTCAATAAAATGCTTTGCGACCGGTTTATCTAATGCACCCTTTCTTATTGTACTTTTATGTTTATTAATTCTCTCTCTCAATTCCATCGTGGTCTCCCCCACGTATATCAAACAGCATGGGCACTGTATCATGTATACCACATCAGTGGACCTACATGTATAGTGTCCTCTGATTTTAAACAGTTTGCCACTGTATGGGTGCGCAAAACCGTTGCCTTTCATGATGCCACTACAGTTGCAGCATGAAAGGCAAGGGAAATTGCCACTCCTCAATGGTGCCAATCTCTTCTGTCTCTCCATATCTTTACCCCCTATATCCGCTTTTACAATTCTGTCTTGCAAATTACAACTTTGTTTGTAGGCCATCATTGGGGGAACTGTGAATTCAATGACATTGGGAAATCCTTTATGCAAGATCTGCCATTCTTGTCTAAGGATGGTAGCAATATTACCACTATCACCCCCAAAGATAGACACAAAAGGGATCCGAGGGGTATCATGCGGAGTTTGGTGGATCCCCCTGGCCGACCTATTGTGTCGGGCAGGGGTTCCATCTTTAACTCTGTCTCGATCTTCCTGGACAAAATTTTGCGGATCCACGCGACCGCGGCCCCCTCCTATATCAGGGATACTGGTCATTTCCTAACTAAGTTGGGGTCACTTAATATACCGGCGGATTTTGTGTTGGTGAGTTTCGATGTTGTATCTCTCTATACATCTATTGACCACTCTTATGGTCTTAATGTCGTCGATGTGGCCCTGGCCAGCACAGATCTCTCTCTTGGAGTGCGCCGGCTGATCCTCGCCCTTTTGGAGGTGGTCCTGAGGAGGAATTATTTCCTCTTCAGGGACACCTTCTACCAACAAAAGCGTGGTGTGGCGATGGGGTCCAATGTGGCCCCCACCTACGCAAACATCTTTATGGCAGAGGTCGAGGATCGGCTGGTGTATCGCTCTAAATTTTTTGAGAGAGTTCTGTGCTGGTGGCGCTACATCGACGAAATTTTTCTGATCTGGACGGGTACCACATCGGAACTTGATGAATTTCATGCACACCTGAATTCTGGAGTCCAGGACCTGCAGTTCACTGTGACACAATCTGTCCATGAACTGCAGTTCCTTGACGTCCGATCTATACAGGAGGGAAAGATCAAAACCGATCTATTCCAAAAACCCACAGATAAAAATACCTTATTGATGTATGACAGCAGTCATCCTCAGAGTATGGTGAACTTCCTACCATGGAGTCAATTGCTGAGGGTACGGCGTATTGTATCTGATGAAATTCAGTTTGAGCATAGGGTTGATGAAATGTGCAATAAGTTCAGCAATAGAAGATACCCTAAAAAGTTGATTAAACGTACTAAACTGAAAATTGTGTCCACTGAACGTAGTTCCACCTTTGTAAGGAAGCTCCAGAAGCATGATACCCCTCGGATCCCTTGTGTGTCCATCTTTGGGGGTGATAGCGGTAATATTGCTACCATCCTTAGACAAGAATGGCAGATCTTGCATAAAGGATTTCCCAATGTCATTGAATTCACAGTTCCCCCAATGATGGTCTACAAACGAAGTCCTAATTTGCGAGACAGAATTGTAAAAGCGGATATAGGGGGTAAAGATATGGAGAGACAGAAGAGATTGGCACCATTGAGGAGTGGCAATTTCCCTTGCCTTTCATGCTGCAACTGTAGTGGCATCATGAAAGGTGACGGTTTTGCGCACCCATACAGTGGCAAACTGTTTAAAATCAGAGGACACTATACATGTAGGTCCACTGATGTGGTATACATGATACAGTGCCCATGCAGTTTGATATACGTGGGGGAGACCACGATGGAATTGAGAGAGAGAATTAATAAACATAAAAGTACAATAAGTAAGGGTGCATTAGATAAACCAGTCGCAAAGCATTTTATTGAACATAATCATTCTATAAATCAATTAAGATTTTGTGCCATTGATAGTGTAGGATATTTGAGACGGGGTGGGGACAGAATGAGAATCCATGGAAAAAAGGAGCTAAAATGGATTCATACGCTTATGTCCCTTCAACCATTTGGCCTGAACATAGAATTTAACGTCACTTCCATCGACTAGGGTGAGAAACTAATTTGTCCTCTAGGTATTGGGACATCTTGTTTTTATAATAATATGTGAAAAATAATCCTTGAGGATCCATCCCCTATATCGTGGGGCAATCAGATATTCACAAATTCACTGACATGTTATAATTCTATGAATGTGAGTCTTTATAGAATGTATCCATAATATATGGTATAGATACATATTACTTATATTTAATTATGTACCTTCTTCCCTATTATAATCGGGGTTGTTTTATGTGATGCATTGAGATATACCTTGCAGGCTATATGATCATGTTGAGTATGCGATTATTTTTACTGATATTTGCCGGAACTGTCCCATGCGATTATTTGCTACATGGATTTAAGTCGATTTGCCTGACTTGAGTTACAGGAATGATTCCTGCGGATGCGTCCCCGTTACCATGGCACTGGCGTTGCACTGTATTGACACCGCACGTGAGGGTCCACGTGATGCGATCATCTGACGCACAAGGGCGCGTTTAGATGACGTCTGTGGACATGGCACGTGATCGCGGGTGTCATGAGTATTCAGAGATGGCCGATTGGCCACATGAACGAGCGCCGCCAGTTGCCGTGGATACGATTGATACAATCTGATCAAGTAAGTGCAGCTGTGCGCAGTTGCGCACTTCACATGGGACAACGCCGAAATGAACAGCAACGCCATACTGAATCCCTGACCAGGTGCAAGGTAATGAACACATGGATAGAAGTGTTTTAATGAATAGTGATTTACATTGATGATCTGAAGGGTTGGGTTTTTTATGTGGGGCATATATACACCTATTGATGTTGATGTCATTAGGCTTGACAAAGGCTGAGTTTCAGCCGAAACGTTGCTGTTGTATTTGTCTTGAGGTCGCAATAAAAATACTGGATGATGTGAGATGCTGCCGGAGCCATTTTTGTTTCTTCGTTCATCATATGGCCTGTTGGATCAAGGGCCAACGGCGAGGCTGTTGCATTGAATTTTAGCATCAAAATAAGACCGTCTAGTGCTGCTTCTACCCATATTTTATTGCTGTGTATTGGGTGTCACTATTCACACAAGGACACTGTTGTGGGGGGGGGGGGGGGGGGATCTGTGGATGACACATATATAGCATAAGATGCTATGTGTCATCCACAGATCCCCCATAACAGTGTCATACACAGATGTCCCCATAACAGTACGTCATCCACAGATCCCCTCCATAACAGTACGTCATCCACAGATCCCCTCCATAACAGTACGTCATCCACAGATCCCCTCCATAACAGTACGTCATCCACAGATCCCCTCCATAACAGTATGTCATCCGCAGATCCCCTCCATAACAGTATGTCATCCGCAGATCCCCTCCATAACAGTACGTCATCCACAGATCCCCTCCATAACAGTACGTCATCCGCAGATCCCCTCCATAACAGTACGTTATCCACAGATCCCCTCCATAACAGTACGTCATCCACAGATCCCCTCCATAACCGTACGTCATCCACAGATCTCCTCCATAACAGTACGTCATCCACAGATCCCCTCCATAACAGTACGTCATCCACAGATCCCCTCCATAACAGTACGTCATCCACAGATCCCCTCCATAACAGTATGTCATCCGCAGATCCCCTCCATAACAGTACGTCATCCACAGATCCCCTCCATAACAGTACGTCATCCGCAGATCCCCTCCATAACAGTACGTTATCCACAGATCCCCTCCATAACAGTACGTCATCCACAGATCCCCTCCATAACCGTACGTCATCCACAGATCTCCTCCATAACAGTACGTCATCCACAGATCCCCTCCATAACAGTAAGTCATCCACAGATCCCCTCCATAACAGTACGTCATCCACAGATCCCCTCCATAACAGTACGTCATCCACAGATCCCCTCCATAACAGTACATCATCCACAGATTCCCCATAACAGTACGTCATCTACAGATGCCCCCATAACTGTCATCCACAGATGCCCCCATAAGTGTCATCCACAGATGCCCCCATAAGTGTCATCCACAGATGCCCCCATAAGTGTCATCCACAGATGCCCCCATAAGTGTCATCCACAGATGCCCCATAACAGTGCACCTGGGCACTGAGAAGAGACAGAAAGGAGGGGAAAGAATCCGCGGAAGCAAGCAGAGGACGGCACAGCAGACGACTGAATAGCTTCTTTTGTAAGTAAATTGTTTTAATTAGTTAAGTTTAATGTCTGTTTTTGTCTTTTATTATATTCTGGCTTTTGCTTAAAAGGGACAGTAAAACATTTTTTTTTGTTATGAATGAAGCTTTTCGATAATAAATAAATGTAAATGTAGTGGTGCTATAATGTGGACCCCAGGCCTCTCTAATGTCCTGCTGGCTGGGCTGGCGCTGTGGCAGCTTACGGTTGGCCAGGCAGCAGAAAGGCTCTAGAACCAAGTGTAGGTGATGTTGGGTGGGGCTGCGTGTTGGTATGGCTTGAAGGTCGGCAGGGACACAGGGGCCCCATAATCTCCTATTGCCCGGGGGCCCCATGAGTTGTCAGTCCGCCCCTGGATATGTCTGGTCACATTATCCTCCATCAGCAGCCATTTTATGGACAGGACCTCTGTTTAGACAGCACAAATGTCTTGGCCAACAAGGGGGTATACCTTATGAAATACAGAGTGTGTTACAGTCATCTTACATACATATTGATCAACAGTAACAAGAAAGTGCCCAACCCCTTCCAGCAGTTAAATGCAAGCCAAGCCAATTTGTTCATCCTTGCTCCACCCTGCTTCCTCTGCCATCCCCTCCCTCTAAGACCAGACAAAGATGAGCGAGTTCAGTGCAAAAAACTCGCTGTGTGTTTCAATGAGTTCCCGTTCTGACCTCTGCTTGTCACTGTCTCTCAGGAAATCAAGAAGATTGGCTGAGCATGGAGGAATCTAACAGCCTCCTTGATTTCTCTTGATTCAGTGTTGATAGGGTTAATGACTAGAGTTGAGCGGACACCTGGATGTTCGGGTTCGAAGGGTTCGGCCGAACTTCGGAAGAAAGTTCGAGTTAGGGACCAGAACTTGACCCCGAACCCGAACCCCATTGAAGTCAATGGGGATCTGAACTTTTGAGCACTAAAATGGCTGTACAAATGTCATGGAAAGAGCTAGAGCAGTGGTCCTCAACTCCAGTCCTCAGGGCCCACCTGCCGTTCATGTTTTAAGGATTTCCTTAGTATTGGGCAGCTGATAAAATTAGTGTCCATCCATCAGGATTTACCACAGGTATTCATTTCCAGTCATGCTAAACACACGTTCAGACAATACACTAGCTGCAGAGCAGGCCAGCACCTCCAAGGGGTAAAGGGCAAGCTCAGGCCATGTGCCCAATCTGGAGACCCAGAAGATGCAGGGGCTGACCCCTGTCAGTCAATTTGTGTAGGCGTGTGCACACTTACTGCCCCACCAGGTCACACGTCCCCGTGATGTTCACTATCCAATTTGATATCGGCTCTATCAATTTTCGATGTTCTTTTATGCGCCTACCATGGTGATTACGGGTGGTGGGGAATCAGGGTTCCAGGCCGGAGAGGGAAAAAGAGACCAAATTTAAGGGAGGAGCCATTTTTTCAAATTTAAAATTAGAGTTAAAATATGGGAGAAATTATTAAAGCATAAAAGTGTGAGAACTTTTCAAAGTTTAAGTATTGAATGTAAGGATGTGGTGCGCATTAATTACTGAATAATTCATAAAATTTTATTCCCTGTCACCTATGCATAGCAGGTGTTTATTCAGGTCTAAAATTGTATAATGTCAACCCAAGAATGTAACTGAAAAATTATTGAAATTTATTAAGCTGTCAACTAGGTAGATGAGGGTATATTACACCCAAAAATTGTTGAATTTCACCCAAATAATGTAACTATTTGTAATTTTTTATTTGTTTTCGGTCTACTAGGTATAGGAGTGGTACATCACACCCAAAAATTGGTGAATTTCACCAGAATATATAACTGCCAATTTTTTTAACCTGTCTACTAGGTATAGCAGTGGTACTATACACCCACAAATTGGTGACTTTCACCCTAAAATGTAAATGACAAAGTAGTGAAATTATATAAAATAAAACACGTACAAAAAAATAAAATGGATTTATGAGGTAGAGTTCCATATGGAGTAGGGGTTTGAGGAGGAGTAGGTGGAAGCAGCGGTGGAGGAGGACAAGATAGCCAACACAGGTTTTTGGTTTTAATTTAATTTTGTAAAATTAAGGTACACTCCAAAAGAGTGTGAAATATCCAAAATACAAACATGAGCAATTGTGCTGCAGTATAACAATGGCTGGTTAGTGCCGGTATACATGTCTGTTCTGCACAGGCCTTTTGCCCAATTTGGAGACCCAGAAGTTGAAGGGGGCAGACCCGTCATTCAGCACGTGAAGGCATGTGCACACATACTGCTCCACCATGTTAGTGAAATGCTGCCTCCTGCTAAGATGTTCCATATCAGCTGGTGGTGCTGGTTGTTGTGGCATGCTAACCCTGCCTTCTGAGGTGCTGGCGGTGCCCCAGCTGCGTTGGCAGCCTCTTCCTCATCCTCTGCCTTCGCCTTGTGCTTCCACTGTGCCCCTGCTGTCAGGTGGGAATGCCACCTGCAGCGCGTCTACCAGAGTGCGCTTGTACTTGCGCATCTTACGATTACGCTCCAGTGACGGAATTAAGGACGGTAAGTTGTCCTTGTAACGGGGATCCATCAGCGTGGCCACACAGTAATCAGCACAAGTTACAACGTGGGCAACGCGGTGGTCGTTGCGGAGACACTGCAGCATGTAATCGCTCATGTGTGCCAGGCTGCCCAGAGGCAACGAAAAGCTGTCCTCTGTGGGAGGTGTATCGTCTGTGTCCTCTGTATCCCTCCATCCACGCACCAGTGATGGCCATGAGCTGGTCTGGGTGCCACCCTGCTGTGAACATGGTTCCTCCTCCATCTCCTCCTCCTCCACCTCCTCATCATCCAGAACTGTGCCCTGGCTGGACAATTGTGTACCTTGGGTTTGTGGGTGCAGGAATCTACCCTCTGAGCCACTTGGGAATGACTGGCTGGAAACCCTACAAAATGATCCCTCTTCCTCCTCCTCCTCCTGTGCCACATCCTCTTCCATCATCGCCAGGAGCGTTTTTTCCAGGAGGCATAGAAGTGGGATAGTAACGCTGACAGCGACGTTATCGGCACTGGCCATGTTGGTGGAGTACTCGAAACAGCGCAACAAGGAACACAGGTCTCGCATGGAGGCCCAGTCATTGGTGGTAAAGTGGTGCTGTTCCAGCTGAAACTCCACTATCGCCTGCTGCTGCTCGCATAGTCTGGCCAGCATGTGCAAGGTGGAGTTCCACCTTGTGGGCACGTCGCATAGGAGGCTGTGAGCGGGAAGGCCGAAGTTACACTGCAGCACTGACAGGCGAGCAGCAGCAGGGTGAGAACGCCGAAAGCGTGCACAGACGGCCCGCACTTTATGCAGCAGCTCTGACATGTCAGGGTAATTTTTAAGGAATCTTTGCACCATCAAATTCAGCACATGCGCCAGGCAAGGGATGTGCGTCAAACTGGCTAGTCCCAGAGCTGCTACGAGATTTAATCCATTATCGTACACCACCAGGTCAGGCTTGAGGCCGACTGGCACAAACCACTCATCGGTCTGTTGTTCAAAGCCCGTCCACAGCTCCTGCGCGGTGTGGGGTTTGTCCCCCAAACAGATACATTTTTAAACTGCCTGCTGTCGTTTACCCCTGGCTGTGCTGAACTTGGTGGTGAAGGTGTTACGCTGACTGGATGAGGAGCTGGTAGAGGATGAGGAAGCAGAGTAGGAGGAGGAAGCAACAGGAGGCAAACTGAAGTGCCCTGCAATCCTCGGTGGTGGAAGGACATGCGCCAAACTGCTATCCGCCTCAGACCCAGCCGCAACTGCATTTACCCAGTGTGCTGTTATGGAGATATAATGGCCCTGACCGTGCTTACTGGTCCACATATCCGTAGTCCGTAGTCAGTTGCACCTTGCCACAGATGGCATTCCTCAGTGCACACCTGATTTTGTCCCCTACTTGGTTGTGAAGGGAAGGGATGGCTCCCCTTGAAAAGTAGTGGCGGCTGGGCACGACGTACTGTGGGACAGCCACCGCCATAAGGCCATTAAAACTATCCATCTCCACCAGACGGAATAACAGCATTTCAAAGGCAAGTAATTTAGAAATGCCGGCATTGAGGGCTAGGGGTCGCGGGTGGGTAGGGGGGGTCCTTCCTCTTTCTCTCCAGCATTTGGGAACTGTGGGTTTGGTGGACCAAGAAAGTCCAAGAAAAACGGACAGAGTAACGGGCGCAAATCCACAACCAATGGTAGAAAACAATTTGGTTTATTCAGGACAACACGTTTCGGGGTGCATGACCCCTTTATCAAGTCTGGTGGATCACAGTGGAGCCGCTCGTTTCCCAGCACGTGGGGCGTCTGATGCGATTGGTTCAGACGCCCCACGTGCTGGGAAATGAGCGGCTCCACTGTGATCCACCAGACTTGATAAAGGGGTCATGCACCCCGAAACACGTTGTCCTGAATAAACCAAATTGTTTTCTACCATTGGTTGTGGATTTGCGCCTATTACTCTGTCCGTTTTCTTGGACTTTCTTGGTCCACCAAACCCACAGTTCCCATACTCACCCGTTCGGCACCGACTGAAGGGTGTTTGGACAAAGCCGGCGGCACCAACCAACCCTCACGAGCACTTAGCCTTCATTGTAGTTGCACCCAATTGATGCAACCCTGACAGGTGAGCATATTACCTCCCGTATGAAAGGAGAAATAATCATTTACATACTCACCAGTCTCCAGCGTTTGGGATATGGAGAGCTGAACGCTTCAGTGGGACATTGTGGAGATGCTTGGTGACCCAGGTGTTGGTGTTACTGGCAGATCCTCTGTTTGTGTGATGCCAGATGGCACTGTCACTCCAGAGGTGGATGAAGAGGCCGTGACTGCAGCAGAAGAGGAAGCAGGAGGAGCCAGAGACCTTTCTTGGTTTTTGAGGTGTCTACTCCACTGCAGCTCGTGCTTTGCACTTAAATGCCTGGTCATGAAGGTTGTGCTCAGGTTGAGAACATTTATGCCTCGCTTCAGGCTCTGATTGCATAGTGTGTTGCACCCTGCTTCCTCTTCTGCTGTGCTGGTGGCTCTGTGCGACCACCGCCTCTTCCTCCGAACTACATCGGTCACTCGCATGACCTTGATTCCATGTGTGGTCGAGGACCTCATCGTCCTTCACATCATCTTCCACCCAGTCTTTACCCCTGACTTCCCTGTCGGTCTGCACACTTTCAAAAGCCCCAGCAGTTGGCACCTGTGTTTCGTCATCATTCGAGACGTGCTGTGATGGTCCTCCCATGTACTCATCTTGAAAAATAAGTGGTTGGGAATCGGCGCACTCAATCTCTTCCACTTCTGGGGCATGGCTAGGTGGATGGCCTTGGGAAACCCTGCTAACAGAGTCATCAAAAAGCAGAAGAGACTGCTGCATGACTTGGGGCTCAGACTGCGTGGATGATTTGCAAGGGGGTGAGGTGAAAGACTGATGGACATCGGCTTCAGGTGCCAACTGTGGTCTTTCAGCAGCAGGCTGGGTGGAGACAATGTGAAGGAACTGGATCCACTGTCAGCAACCCAATCTACTATCGCCTGTACTTGTTCAGGCCTCACCATTCATAGAGCAGCATTAGGCCCGACCAAATACTGCTGCAGGTTTTGTCGCCTACTCACACCTGAGGAAGCGGTTTCACTTGTGCGTGTAGCTGGCACAGATCGACCACGTCCTCTCCTTGCAACAGGAGCTCCACTAGCAGCAGCACAACCTGGGCCACGTTCATATTTTTTTAATTTAGGATCTTGCCCTAAATGGGTGTTTAATTAATAGTAGAAAAGAACGACAGTATGTAAAGGGTGTATCTCACACGGCCTGAACCAGACTAGGCCTCAATTAAAGATTTCTTTGCACAAAATGGCTGTATTTCAAATGGCTGTATCTCAAATGCCTGATTCAAACCCCTGTATGTAGAGGGGGGGATCTCACAGGGCCTGTACCACTGAAGTCAATATATATTTGCACAAAATGGCTGTATTTTAAATGTCTGATTCAAATACCTGTATGAAGGGGGGGCATCTCACATGGTCTGAACCAGTGAAGGCCTGAAGTTAATATATCTTTGCACAAAATGGCTGTATTTAAAATGCCTGATTCAAACCCCTGTATGTAGAGGGGGTATCTCACAGGGCCTGAACTACTGTAGGCCTGAAGTAAATATTTCTTTGCCCAAAATGGCTGTATTTTAAATGGCTGTATTTCAAATGCCTGATTCAAACCCCTGTATGTAGAAGGAGGTATCTCACAGGGCCTGAACCAGTGTAAGCCTGAATTCAATATTGGTGCACCAAATGGCGGTATTTAAAATCTCTGAATGTAATCCAAATGTATTAAGGGTGTATCTCACAATGACATCAGCATTAAAGGCTGCCAACTAAATTTTGTGTGCCCAAACGAGTGTTTAACAACTGAATTTGACAGCAGTATATAAGCCTGTAATTTCACACATGCTGATTCTGCAAGGCCTGAAAATAGTGTTTTTTGTAAACCCCAGAAAATGATGGGTATATTTCTAGCTTAAATTGCACACTGACTAATCAAGATGTTGTAGATTGCCAAAATTGTGTTTTTTTGGTAACAGAAATATGAAAGATGCATATATTACACTTGAATTTAACACTTGCAGATCTGGAAAATACTGTTCTTTGAAGAAAAAAATGTGTGTTTTTCAAACCTCAGAAAATGATGGGTGTATTTCTACCTTAAATTGCACACTGACTAATCCAGATGTTGTAGTTTGCCCCCAAAAAATGGTGATTTGCAATGTCCCAAAAGCTCAGATGCAGTGCTGAGGCACTGAGCATGAATAAAATGGCCGCCGCCACCCACCTAACTAACAGAATTATAAAAGTTATTTTTTTTTGGTTATTGGCCTGAGGACAGGGTAAAACGATTGTGTCCTGCACTCACACAACTATTTCTAGGCAGATCGCTGAGTTAGATTCTCTCCTATTCTCTCCCTGAAATCACAAGTCCAGCATCATCCTCTCCCTACACTTGTAACAGCAGAGTGATGTGCAGCGCTACGTGACTCAAGCTTATATAGAGTCTGGGTCACATGCTGCTCTGGCCAATCATAGCCATGCCATTAGTAGGCATGGCTGTGATGTCCTCTTGGGGCAAGTAGCATGACGCTTGTTGATTGGCTGCTGTGCAGCCTTTCAAAAAGCGCCGAACACTGAACCTGAACTTTTACGGAAATGTTCAGGTTCGGGGTCCCAAAATCTTAAAGTTCGGTATGAACCCGAACTTCACAGTTCGGGTTCACTCAACCCTATTAATGACCACTTCCCTTTTCTCAGCTGTTGCTCAGTGGTCATCACTTCTACCCTTTATAGTCTCACCCCACCCTTTTGACATGATAGCTTAATTTGGGTTTGGCTGAGCTGGTGTGAGATCCTCTCTGGTGGTCCTGTTCTTCCATATTTTCAGATGTTAAGTGTTTAGTTTGTTCGCATTTGTTATATTCCCTGTTGTTGTATCTGGGCCTGAAACAGAGACTTCCATTTGTCCATCTGGGGAGGAATGAGTTGTCTCTGGTCCTATACTTATTCCATGGTCTTATAGGGAAATCAGGGACTAGGTATCCTGCTCATGAATATTCCTACCTTCAAGGTCTATTCATATTGATAGGTAGTCAGGGCACGGATTAGGGTTGTCTAGGACATGACCTGTTTCTTTCCTAGTTTCCAGGCCAGTTACTGTTCCCCTTCCTTCCTGTGTTCAGTGTGGAGTTTACCCCCACACTGATCGTGACACTGCTCCTCTGACAGTGTGTCCCTGTTACACTTGGAATCTACTAAATTAGAGCGCACTCACACGACCATATGTATTTTGCTCTCTGCAAAAAATATGTATGGCGTCCGTGTGAAATCCGTGTTGCATTAGTTTTTTTGCAAATCCATTGTAACAATGCCTATCCTTGTCCGCAAAACAGTAAAAGAATAGGACATGTTACATGTTTTTTTCAGGGCTACAGAACAGACATTAGGCTGTGGAAAGCACACAGTGTGCTGTCTGCATTTTCTGCGGACCCATTGAAATTAAAGGGTCCACATACTATCTATGGTTGTGTGAATGGGGCCTTACGCATATGATGCGACTGGTCTTCTTTAGCTGCCTTCCCCTCAGGAAGATTATATACGTCCTATGTCATCTACAGGTTAAAAATCAATCTGCATAGTCTCTATCTCTGTTCACAACTGCAGAATGATGTTGAACCTGTTGACGACAAAAGACAAGTATGCTCTTCTGCCTGGGAAGCAGTTGCCATATCACATAAGCATACTCATCCTGCTGACAGTGCAGGCACAACAAGACAACTTGTATGTCCAGGAGCGGGCAAAGCTTGTGATATACAGCCATGACCCTGCTCTAATGGCCAAGCCTATGATCTTCACCACTTAAAAGGGTTGTCTCACTTTATCAAATGGCATTTATCATATAGAGAATGTTAATACAAGCCACTTACTAATGTATTTTTATTATCCATATTGCTTCCTTTGCTGGCTGAATTCATTTTTCCATCACACTATACACTGCTTGCTTCCATGGTTACGACCACACTGCAATCCATCAGTGGTGGTCATGCTTGTTGTCGTGGAAATTTTTATTAGCATAGGATGACTATAGTGGACTTTCTCTTTAGCTTAGGAATGTTCTATAGGTTTATTTTGTACATGCCTCCCTGTGTAAGGTCTGACTGGATTACGGTTATAAAGGGGCGTGATCGGGTCACGACGTTGCAAGGGAAATTCTATAGATCCGCCCTCGGGTTCCTACCCCCCCATGTAAAAGCCGCCACCGTTGGTTTGAGGGGGATCTAATGGCTGCTGGCTCTGAGAGCAATGTTCTTAGTAAAAGCTACCAGCGGATCCTCATCAGCAACGGTGGGGTATAGCACACTGATGCCTGTCTCATTGAACCATGGGGGCCCCAACATGCTACAAAATATTGGTTGGTGGGACTGGTGGCCATGTGAATGCTATATCACCTTTCTTGGTCGACTCTGTTTAAAAAGACTTTCCTCAGGGACTGATCCCCCCTTTCAGAACAATGTCTAACAGAGGTTCACTTTGGGTCAGTAGGATATCTATACTGAATTAAATAGATATTGTCCAATTAGGGCCATATCTGTTTAAATAAAAGGCTGATTCATTTGGAAGCATTTGCATGTGTTCTGGGTGTGGTAGTGGATGGTGAGAATATTTGAGCTCCACCCACCGCCACTCTCAGGAAGTGTGCAAATGTGTACCTTTTAGTTCTGAAATGTATTCCTATTGGTCGAGGCATGAGGTGGATTGTACCTGCCTATTATTGGGCGGCCATGTGCCATGGAAGGCGGGGTTAGCTCACTAAAAAGGTCTAACAAAGGTTAGCAGACACACAATTGCTTGGACATGAAGCAGACTGTACGCGAGTCTTATTTCATCGGTGCTGGTTGCTTACACTTGCAAGTCTCCGTATATATCTAAAAGAGCTAATAGTACTTCACAAGGATCAGGATCCGACGGTACCAGTTTCCAAAACTACCGCTACAGATGGCGAGCCAGGTAGGAGGATAATTTTCCCCCCCGTTATAAGCAGAACTTAAAGGAGACACAGCTTAATTTTCAAAAAAGAGAAAAGGCCGGCATAAGGTAATATCCTTTTCCTTACTCTCATTTTTGAGAAAGTTTTGCTCTTTGTGAACTAATGTACTTTGTGAACTAATTTATACTCCAATCTGCTGATATCAGGAAAAAAAGCTACTAAAAGAACCTTTTGGTGTATGTGGTTGTTATCTGCTGTGTCAAGGGGTGTAAGGATAAGCTAAGTGTTTTTCCGTTGTGTTGATTGTACAGAGATTGTGATGTGTGTGCTGAGTAGTACAGAGTATTGTGTTTTTTTGTAACTTCTTAACTTTTATATTACTGTGATTTTGTAAGAGGCAATTTTATAGAGGTTTATAGAAGCAGCAATTGGTTTTAGTGTTTGTACATTAGAGACAGCATTTAGAGAGTATTTTTATATTGTTAGCCTGTAAATCACCCGCAGAGTGGAGATTTTGCTCTGGTTTCGGGGGTGGGGAACAGGGAATATAGAAACAGTTTTGTTTAATTTGGAATTTCTATTGCTGGATTTTGTAGATACTTTCTTGATTTCCTTTGTGTCAAGCCATGTGGTTTGTCGGCCATCTTTAATTTCCTTTGTGTGGTGTAAGAAGACATTAGGTTTTATCGGCCATCTTGGTTAGTTTGCTATAGAAAGCGATTTGGTTGTTTTAGCCTGAAATGTTAGTTTTGTCCAGAATAATTATCTTGTCTTTTTGTAACTTTCTATGTACAGTTTCATTTTGTTTTGATAAGTTTTGTGCTGGATATCAGTTGAGTGTTCGGTTATGGTATAGCTCAGTGACCAGTCTGATACAGGAATCATTGTGTGAGCATTAGTGGCAGTTTAGCAGTGAAATTGTCCTATAGTTGATGATTCTGCTTAATGTTTGTATATCTGTGGCTGTTACACTGAATTGTAGAATTGTTTGGCATAATTAATACGGGTACTACAGTGCTTGTACAGGGAGTGCAGAATTATTAGGCAAGTTGTATTTTTGAGGATTAATTTTATTATTGAACAACAACCATGTTCTCAATGAACCAAAAAAACTCATTAATATCAAAGCTGAATATTTTTGGAAGTAGTTTTTAGTTTGTTTTTAGTTTTAGCTATTTTAGGGGGATATCTGTGTGTGCAGGTAACTATTACTGTGCATAATTATTAGGCAACTTAACAAAAAACAAATATATACCCATTTCAATTATTTATTTTTACCAATGAAACCAATATAACATCTCAACATTCACAAATATACATTTCTGACATTCAAAAACAAAACAAAAACAAATCAGTGACCAATATAGCCACCTTTCTTTGCAAGGACACTCAAAAGCCTGCCATCCATGGATTCTGTCAGTGTTTTGATCTGTTCACCATCAACATTGCGTGCAGCAGCAACCACAGCCTCCCAGACACTGTTCAGAGAGGTGTACTGTTTTCCCTCCTTGTAAATCTCACATTTGATGATGGACCACAGGTTCTCAATGGGGTTCAGATCAGGTGAACAAGGAGGCCATGTCATTAGATTTTCTTCTTTTATACCCTTTCGTGCCAGCCACGCTGTGGAGTACTTGGACACGTGTGATGGAGTATTGTCCTGCATGAAAATCATGTTTTTCTTGAAGGATGCAGACTTCTTCCTGTACCACTGCTTGAAGAAGGTGTCTTCCAGAAACTGGCAGTAGGATTGGGAGTTGAGCTTGACTCCATCCTCAACCCGAAAAGGTCCCACAAGCTCATCTTTGATGATACCAGCCCAAACCAGTACTCCACCTCCACCTTGCTGGCGTCTGAGTCGGACTGCAGCTCTCTGCCCTTTACCAATCCAGCCACGGGCCCATCCATCTGGCCCATCAAGACTCACTCTCATTTCATCAGTCCATAAAACCTTAGAAAAATCAGTCTTGAGATATTTCTTGGCCCAGTCTTGACGTTTCAGCTTGTGTGTCTTGTTCAGTGGTGGTCGTCTTTCAGCCTTTCTTACCTTGGCCATGTCTCTGAGTATTGCACACCTTGTGCTTTTGGGCACTCCAGTGATGTTGCAGCTCTGAAATATGGCCAAACTGGTGGCAAGTGGCATCTTGGCAGCTGCACGCTTGACTTTTCTCAGTTCATGGGCAGTTATTTTGCGCCTTGGTTTTTCCACACGCTTCTTGCGACCCTGTTGACTATTTTGAATGAAACGCTTGATTGTTTGATGATCACGCTTCAGAAGCTTTGCAATTTTAAGAGTGCTGCATCCCTCTGCAAGATATCTCACTATTTTTGCCTTTTCTGAGCCTGTCAAGTCCTTGTTTTGAACCATTTTGCCAAAGGAAAGGAAGTTGCCTAATAATTATGCACACCTGATATAGGGTGTTGATGTCATTAGACCACACCCCTTCTCATTACAGAGATGCACATCACCTAATATGCTTAATTGGTAGTAGGCTTTCAAGCCTATACAGCTTGGAGTAAGACAACATGCATAAAGAGGATGATGTGGTCAAAATACTCATTTGCCTAATAATTCTGCACTCCCTGTAGTTCTGTGCCAAAAGTATTGGGACAACTAGAAATTGGTACCAGTGTTTTGTTTTCTTGTGCAATAGAAAGTATTTTTAAAGAAGTTGCAAAGTTGAAGGACACGGCGGCCATTCTTCAATATATGAAGGGATCTACTGATCCATGGCTGCAGGCTCAGAATTGTGTAGCAAACCTGATCGGTACCAAAAAATGGCGCAAAAGGAAAGGCAAGTATGCTCTGGGTGGATAGCGGATAAATATCAGGAGTCTTGTAGGCTGAAGCTGAGTTTGGAAGGAGAAGTGGAAGATTTAAAAGTGGAAATTGTTAAATTGAGAACTCTTGTCCAGCAGGCTGCTGAAGCTAGCACTAATTATGACTTTACTGTGACGCTGCGCAAGGAGAACGAATGGTTGTCTGAAAGCCTGACACACGCACAGGGTGCTGTGGGGGAGTTGTCTGCTCTCTGCAGGAGGACACAGGATGAGCATTCTCGGTGCTTAGTGCAGCCGGAGTCATTGAAGCAATCGTTAGAGTAATGTGTCTAGGATTAGAGGAAATGTATGGGCTGTAAGCATGGAGAAGTCTGAGGACTGTGGTTCAGATAGTGGATCCGACTCAGGGATGGAGATGGACAATGTGTCTGACCCTGGAGTTGGAAGTGTTAACACAATGCCAGAAGATTCCTCAGATGAGTCCGTCGTAAGTGGACTCAATACATATAGTAGTGTGGGATCTAGTCATGCTGGGATGATTAATGTTGTACACCAAGTCAAATCACCATGTGCCCAGACAAGGTATTGTGCAGGGAGACAAGCTATTCGTTGTTTTGGATGCATGGAATACGGGCACATTGCACGATATTGTAACATTGCTAATGGCAACAGACACAGGTATGTTAAGTACCCCAGAACCACACCTAGAAGTAAAGTGGTTTATTCAGTGAGGTGGGGGAATGGTTCCAGACATGGTTCTTTGCAAAGGCAGAGAACCCAGGGACAGCCAAAGTCATTGATCAAAAGAGATATCGCAAATATAAAATTTTCCGTTCGCGAACGGCGAACGCAGATTTCTACAAATGTTCGCAAACGGGCGAACCGCCATTGACTTCTATAGGCAAGCGAATTTTAAAACCCACAGGGACTCTTTCTGGCCACAATAGTGATGGAAAAGTTGTTTCAAGGGGACTAATACCTGGACTGTGGCATGCCAGAGGGGGATCCATGGCAAAACTCCCATGGGAAATTACATAGTTGACGCAGAGTTGGACTTTAATCCATAAAGGGCATAAATCACCTAACAATCCAAATTTTTTTTGAAAAAACATCCAGTGTGTGTATACGATCAGGTATGAGGTTGTATTGATCAGGTAGTGTAAGGGTTACGCCCGCTTCACAGACATTGACAGACCAAACTTAATGCACCGCAAACAGTCCATTTGCCCAACCGCAAACTTCCCATTTGCACAAGGTTGGATACCAAGCTAGCCATGTTCGTTGATGTCATTGAAGGTTTCTTCCTCCACCCAGCCACGTACAACACCAAGGGTCCCGGAAAGGTGAATTTAATTGATTTTATGAACGGGGAGATGGTTAAAAATACGCTGGCTCCCTCCCCTTTGTTTGAATCCACGGTCACTGCGTCTGTGCCGTGCAATTTACTGTCCCACCCGATATGAGTGCTATTTTCTATAGTTCTCTCTTCTCATCAGTTTAATCCCTGTTACGTCCCCAATCTGGGGTCCATTTATTAAATACATTTTCGAACAGGCAGATGGTAAAAAAATTGCTGGCTCCCTCCCCTTTGTTTGAATCCAAAACACGGTCACTGCATCTGCGCCGTGCAATTTACTGTCCCACCCGATATGAGTGGTATTTCCTGTAGTTCTCTCTTTTCATCAGTTTAATCCCTGTTACGTCCCCAATCTGGGGTCCATTTATTAAATAGATTTTTTGAACGAGGAGATGGTTAAAAAATTGCTGGCTCCCTCCCCTTTGTTTGAATCCATGCCACGGTCACTGCATCTGCGCGGTGCAATTTACTGTCACACCCGATATGAGTGCTATTTTCTGTAGTACTTTTCTCATCAGTTTAATCCTTGTTACGTGACATCCCCAATCTGGGGTCCATTTATTAAATTGATTTTTCGAAGAGGGAGATGGTTAAAAAAACGCTGGCTGCATTCCCTTTGTTTGAATCCACGCCACAGTCACTGCGTCATGCCATTTTATTGTTACACCCGATATGAGTGGTATTTTCTGTAGTACTATTCTCATCAGTTTAATCCCTGTTACGTGACATCCCCAATCTGGGGTCCATTTATTAAATAGATTTTTCGAACGGGGAGATGGGTAAAAAAACGCTGGCTCCCTCCCCTTTGTTTGAATCCACGCCACGGTCACTGCGTCTGCGCCGTGCAATTTGCTGTCACACCCGATATGAGTGCTATTTTCTGTAGTACTATTCTCATCAGTTTAATCCCTGTTACGTCCCATATCAGGGTGGGATTGCCTTTTGTGAAAAAAAAATTTAGGCCGGATACCTTCGACTGCCTTCACAGTGACAGACCAAACTCTGATACACCAAACTGAATTGATTTTAGGAATCGGGAGATGGAAAAAGCAGCTTGGTCGGTCCTCTTACTCCCAAGTTGGGGGACTGCGCGTGCATAGAGCAATGTGCTGTGACACCCTATATAAGTGGTGTCTTAACTAGTACTATTCCTATCAGTTTAATCCCTGTTACGTCCCCTATCCGGGGACGTGTGTCAAATTGATTAACCATTGTCGAATTAACGAACCATTACGATATCCTGGAATAATCCTGGAATAATTTGCTTTGTATTGGAATTGATGGGGATTTTTAAAATTGTTTCTAATAAACTATTAAGAGACTTTATTATGATTTTTTTATTTTATGTATTAAAAACCCACCCATACAACTTAAAAATAAAATAAAAAATTATGTTTTTTTTCTATGACAAAACATCCAGCCGTCCCGAACGCTTTTGGTCTGATCATAATGAAGCAACGGCCTTATCATCTGGGGTGTGGCAACATTGGCAACATACTCATAGAGGTGATGATCGCTTCATTGTGATACGCAAGCCCCTTCACCACAAGGTAACGATCACGAAAGGGGAATTTGTATGTGCCGTTTTTATTTTTATTTGTTTTTGAAGCCACAGTGCAGCACCAGAGGCCGGAAAAATTGTACACATGCCTGAAAAATAATGTTATTGTTGCAGCCGCTGTTGTAGCAGCGGCAGGAAAAATTGATGTTTTCAAGGCAGAAAGGTGACTAAAACATTGCGGCTTGAACCTTAGTTGGTGGCAGAGAATTCACGAAAGTCATCCGGTTTGCAGACATAAAATACAGCAGAGTGGGGACCATTTTGAGGCCAAGGCATGTCATCAGGCCTTTTGTTAGTTAAACGTATCCCCTACTGTCAGTCCCTTCGGGATCCATGCCTCATTCATCTTAATGAAGGTGAGGTAATCAACACTTTTTTGACTGAGGCAACTTCTTTTGTCAGTGACAATGCCTCCTGCTGCACTGAAGGTCCTTTCTGACAGGACACTTGAAGCAGGGCAGGCCAGAAGTTCTATCGCAAATTGGGATAGCTCAGGCCACAGGTCAAGCCTGCACACCCAGTAGTCAAGGAGTTCATCGCTCCTCAGAGTGTCGATATCTGCAGTTAAGGCGACATAGTCTGCCACCTGTCGGTCGAGTCGTTCTCTAGGGCTGGATCCCAAAGGGCTGTGGTGATGTGTAGGACTGAAAAAGCTCTGCGTGTCCTCTATCAACAACACATCTGTAAAGCGTCCTGTCTTTGCCGCCGTGGTCGTGGTAGGAGGAGGATTACTTTCACCTCTTCCCCAGTTAGATTCCCGTTGTTCTATGACATCCCCCTTATAAGCTGTGTAAAGCATAATTTTTTAGTTTGGTTTTGAACTGCTGCATCCTTTCTGACTTCCGGTAATTTGGTAACATTTCCACCACTTTCTGCTTATACCGGGGGTTTAGTAGCATGGCCACCCAGTACAGGTGGTTCTCCTTCATCCTTTTTATACGAGGGTCCCTCAACAGACATGACAGCATGAAAGACCCCAAATCAAGCGCCTCACTGGCATGTTGTTTCGGCGCTGAATGTCTGGAAAGTGCGCCATGGCCGTATAGGAACGCCTGAAATGGCCAAACACATTCCTGGCCTGCTTGAGGACATCCTGTAAGCCTGGGTACTTAGAAACAAAACGTTGTACGATGAGATTCAACACATGTGCCATGCACGGCACATGTGACAACTTGCCCAAATTCAATGCCGCAAACAAATTGCTTCCATTGTCACACACCACTTTGCCGATCTCCAGTTGTTGCGGGGTCAGCCACTGATCCACCTGTGCGTTCATGGCGGACAGGAGTGCTGGTCCGGTGTAGCTCTCTGCTTTCAGGCAAGTCAACCCCAAGACAGCGTGACACTGTCGTATCCAGGTTGTGGAATAGCCCCTGGGGAGCTGGGGGGATTCAGTTGATGTGCAGCCAGACGCCGCAGCAGAAGAGGACTCAGTCGAGGAGGTTATGGAAGAGAATGGAGTAGGAGGAGTAGAGGAGGTGGCAGTAGGCCTCCCTGCAAGTCGTGGCAGTGTCACCAACTCCGCTGCAGAGCCACGCATTCCATGCTTGGCATCTGTCGGCGGTGTAGGTGATATACCTGCCCTGACCGCGCTTTGCAGACCAGGTATCAGTGGTCAGATGGACCCTTGCCCCAACACTGTATGCCAGAGATGCCATGACTTCCTTTTCAATCACTGAGTAGAGGTTTGGGATAGCCTTATTAGAAAAAAAAAATTGTCCGGGTACCTTCCACTGTGGTGTCCCAATAGCGACAAATTTTTTGAAGGCCTCAGACTCCACCAGCTGGTATGGTAAAAGCTGGCAGGCTAAGAGTTCCGTCAAGCCAGCTGTCAGAAACCGGGCAAGGGGGTGACTCTGTGACATTGGCTTCTTACGCTCAAACATTTCTTTTACAGACACCTGACTGTGGGCAGATGAGATGGAACTGCTGAAGGTGAGAGGCGGAGTGGCGGTGGTGGTTGAGAGGGGGCAAGGAGGACAGCAGTGGTTGATGTGGCTGAAGAAGCTGGACCAGGAGGAGGATGGTGGCTTTGAGCTTGTGTGCTGCTTCTACTAGTCATCATGTGTTGATCCTATAGGCGTTTGTGATGTGCGATCATGTGCCTTCGCAAAGCAGTTGTACCAAGGTGGGTGTTGGATTTCCCACGACTCAGTTTCTTTTGGCACAGGTTGCAAATGACATCGCTGTTGTCAGTGGCAGACACACAAAAAAAATGCCACACTGCTGAGCTTTGCAATGACGGCATTCTGGTGGTGGCAACAGCATGCGTTGATTGGCGTGCTGTCTGGCTGACCCCGGGTGCAGATACATGCTGTCTGACTGTGCCACTTGCTCCTTGCGACGACCTCCCCCTGCTTCCAACTCGTCTCCTCCTTCCCTCTGTCTCCCCTTCTGAACTTCCCCCCTCTTATTCTCTTCGAGCAGGCACCCACGTGGCATCCAAGGACACATAGTCATCAACCACTTCACTTGTATCTGACACCTCAGCAAAGGAAGCAGCAGCAGGTACAACATCATCATCATCATCACACTGTACGTCAATGTGTGTAATGCTGCCTGACTGAGACATATCCCTGTTATCTACATCCCCCGTCAATAATGATTGCGCATCACTAATTTAATCCAACTGATGTGTAAATAACTCCTTTCTGGGGGTTAAGTGAAGCGGCTGTGGTGGCTGTGGTGGTAGTGGTGGTGGTGGCGGTGGGCGGGAGAGTGGTAACTTGAGAGCGAGTGACCAAAGCTGAGCTGGAGGAGGATGGTTCGTCAAGGTTCTTAGCGGAAGCTGTAGAAGATTGGGTGTCCTGTGTAAGCCAGTCAACTATTTTCTCCAAATTTTTTGGGTTCAGGGTACATGGCCTCTGAACACTGGGCATTATTCCAGGGCCAGTGGAAATCACAGCACCACGAACACGACGGCCCCTGCGGCGTGGCCTGCCTCTGCCTGTCATTTTTTATTAGATAAGTGTTACTATGTGTGCAAGGTACTGTGCCACCCTATATAAGTGGTGGGCAGTGGGCACAGTACAGTCTGTGTGGGCCTGACACAGAAGGGCTGGCAAATATGATTATATCACAGAAACATTTTCAATAGAATTTTTTTTATCTGCAAGGTATTTGAGTGAATGACACCCTGTAATGGTATGATTGCAGGCCTAGCCACTAGCCAGTGGGCACAATACAGTATGTGTGAGCCTGACGCACAAGGGCCTGCAAATCTGATTTGATCACACAAAAATTTTAAATAGATTTTTTTTCCTGCAAGGTATTTGAGTGAATGACACCCTGTAACGGTATGAGTGCAGGTCTAGCCACTAGCCAGTGCGCACAATACAGTATGTGTGGGCCTGATGCACATGGGCTTGCAAATTATTATTATTAATTATTAAAGCGACATTCATTCCATAGCGCTGTACATATGATAAGGGGTGCACATACATAATACAGACAATTGCACTGTGAAATTGTGTTTGTGAACATGAAAATGTTCGAGAAAATGTGGACACACACGGGCTTGCAAATGTGATTATATCACAGAAAAATTTTCTATAGAATTTTTTTTTTCTGCAAGGTATTTGATTGAATGACACCCTGTAACGGTATGAGTGCAGGCCTAGCCACTAGCAGTATACAGCATGTGTGGGCTTGCAAATGTTTAAAAACATTATTTTTTTATCTGCAAGGTATTTTCTGTCACACCCTGTATGAATGGTGTGCACTGTGCACACAGTGCTGTCTATGACTGAGCCTGCAGCCTCTCACACACAGGCAGCCAGGCATGAAAAAGGCACACAGGCAGCCAAGCATCTTTTGCTTGAAAAAAGTTCTAGTGCAGAACCGAAACGTTGCACCACCTGGGTGAATAAAGTTCACTTGTTCTTTTCCTTGGAGTGCCGCCCATTTTTCTGGACTATACATTGGGGTAAGAAGCCTATTCCCCTGGAGACGTGCACCCTACTTTTATTGGATTGTGTACCAGTGCCGCCATTTTTCCTTGGTATGTATATATATATATATATATATATATAAAAAATTTAAAAAAAGCACACTGATGTACCAGCCCTAAAAAGGGCTTTTTGGGGTGCTGTCAGGACGCTGTCCTTACAGCAGATGAGTCTGTGGACACAGAACAATGCCCTAGCTAACGCTTTCCCTATTGAATCAGCAGCAGCTACACTCTCCCTCCTCTCACTGTGAATGCAGTTTCCGAATGTATCTAAAATGGATGCTGTCCAGGAGGTGGGAGGGTCTGCTGCTGATTGGCTGCAATGTGTCTGCTGACTGTGAGGTACAGGGTCGAAGTTTACTCAATGATGATGTATAGGGGCGGACCGAACATTGCATATGTTTGCCTGCAGCGGCGAACGCGAACAAGCTATGTTCGCCGGGAACTATTCGCCGGCGTATAGTTCGGGACATCACTATTGATCAATGAAGCAGACTTTAAATCCCAATATGAATGGTTAAAATGTGAAAATTTGAAGCTCAGAGAGGAAAGAGATCGGTTCCTGGAATTCAGTAGAGTTTATAATTTTTGTGTGCCAGAGAAGGGTAAATTAAGGCTTTGTAAAACATTTTACTGCTTGTATTTACAGAAAATGGAGGAACTCTGAGACCTAATTTAAATAGATTTTTCCCTCCCCCCCCCAAAAAAAAACGGTTTTGGGACCTTGTAATGTTAAATCCTGCTTCTTTGGGAAAACTAATCTAAAGCTGGTTTGGGGCTGGGCAAATTAACATTTCAATTACTGGGTGGGTAGAAATTCTCCTGTACGGTTTCAGGTGAACCCTCCAAGACATTGATTTGTTAATTCAGTCCTATACAGTTTGTTTTGCAAAACATTTTTGTTTTTGTATTTGAGTTTTGGTTTTTAAGTTAATTTACTTTTTACTGAATCTCAATTTATGTAGCAAGACTTTCTGTGAAGTTTTCTATGTTGTTTTTCTCTCTCCTTTTTACAGGTCTTCTTTTACTAATCCATTTTTATTTTTAGGTTTTATTGTTGTAATCAAGTTTTTCCTTTTCAAATTTTGGCAAGTTTTATTCTCAGTTATTTTTGTCTATTTTTGTTTGGGTATTTCTTTGATTATTTATATTTAAATTTTTCTGCAGTTCTATATTACTGACAGGGTTGCTTTTCTTTTTCTCTATCTCTCTCTCATCCCTCCCTCATCTCTCTATCTAACCTTGAGACGCTGCACCATGTTGAATCCAGCTTCTCTTCGTTCTGGATTTAAGGACGATGAGAAGGGGGCAAAGTGCTGCAGAAAACAACAATCTTCAAACTTTTTACTAACCATTCTAACCTCTCAAATGTCAATAATTTTTCTAACCCAATAGAGAATTACGTTGAGATCCATCACGACTACCTTTTCTTTGACGGTACTTGGGTCATATTTTTGCAAAGAAGGTAAAAATCACGGCCGATCCATGGCCTGAATGTTCCGCTGTAACCCTTTATTCCATCAGGTATGCCCACAGGCAGCTCCACGGGTTATCACCCGATGTCCACCACTGGGTTCGGGAGTCTCTCCCGGACCCAGACTCAATAACCAGTGTTCATTCAACCAGGTGATTGGGTCGTGCTCAAGAAATGTTCCAAGGACGGGACTAGAGCTGAGATATCTGGGACCATTCCAGTTGCTGCTGATGACGCCAACCTCTCTGAAGTTAGAGGGACGAGACAACTGGATCCACATTGCAAGAAGCTGCTCAACTAAGTCAAAGAATGAAGAGTTTCACTTTTGTTTATTTGTTTAGTTTAATGTTTATCCAGGGCCACAAGGAGACATTTGTTGATAGCACTGGTTTTACATTCCTAGAGGGTAATATCAGCTATAGGTTTAATAATAGCTCTGGCTCCTGCTCCTCGCTTTATAATCCTGTATGGGTGTCCGGGCAGCTAGACGGCCCGTAGATGTGGTAAAGGTCATAATTTTGTGGGATCCTCCAGTTGTGAGGAAGTTATAATGGTCAACCTTACTAATGAAACCCCCAATCTCTTTAATAAACCTATAGACCAGATCTGCTGGAAAGAATGGTGTGACGTTCAGACTCAGGGAGCGATTCCTCAGTCTATTCAGTTATTACTGGAAGCCCGTGACCGTCAGAAGTTCTTGTGTGGAGTTGACGGGTCCATACTATTTCCTATGCTGGTTAGCCGCTTATAAGGTAATTTTTTCTAATGCCAGAGGTTCATGTGTCCTGGTGAAGCTTGTCCCTGTATCTTACGTTGCAGCCGATTGGGAGAAACTGATGGTGTGGAAGGAGACGCCGGAGTGAGATGTTCCTAATCGACTGAGTTACCGAAGCCCGAACAGACAAGATGCCCTGAAGACCAAACCATGGACCAGATGCAGAGGATTCTAAACCAGCCGACGACCAGCGCAAAACACCACCTCCTGAGTCAGCTCCCGAAGAAAATAATCTCCGAGTCAAGATTTGTTTTAAGCTACGTGACAAGATTGACTTTTTGTTTTCCATCATCTGTTTTGTATTTTGGATTCGGGACTTTTCATCGACAAGACAGTTTTTTTCAAAAAAGATTGAGATTAGTCGAGGGACACTGGGGAGCATATGCAGGGCCGGTGCAAGGATTTTTGCCGCCCTAGGCAAAGATCCATTTTGCCACCCCCTAATGTCACTCATTCACTGACAGACAGACACGCACTCAGACACTCACTGAATGAGATACACATATACTCACTGACAGACATACTCACTGATAGACACATGTACACTCACTGACAGACAGACACACACTCACTCACTGACAAACATACACCTACCCACTGAAACACACTGACAGACACTCACTGACAAACACACAAACACTTACTGACCGACAGACATCCACACTCACTGACATACACACACAGACACTCAATGACACACATACATTTACTGACAGAAAGACAGACATACATAAATACACTCACTCACTGACATAAATGCACAGGCAGACACTCACTCGGTCAAACACTTAAACACTCACCTCCCTGGGGTCCAGTGTGGTGCAGCTCCTCAGTCCTCCAGCGCGCCGTTTAGTATGCCAGGGCTGGAATGACGTCATATTCCGGCATCACAGAGGGCGCACGAGGGAGGAGTGGGGAGCTGCTAGAACATCCTCCCTTACCGCCGGCCTCCTCTCCTCTGGTAATTTACTGGCAGAGCAAGCACCTGCCATCAGGGTAAACAGATGCCTGTTCTGCCATATTTAAGAAGGACCTCCACCTCCTGGCCCCCTGTAACAGCGCTGGGGCGGCTCAAGAGCCGCTCGTCCTGTCGCCCAGGGCTGCAGCCTCAGTCAGGGGGAGCCCACTAAACCGGCGCCCTAGGCGAACGCCTAGTTCGTCTATATAGTTGCGCTGGCCCTGAGCATATGACAAAGAGGAGGGACTGTTGTGGAAATTTTATTAGGATGTGTTTCTAATATATTGTGTATTGTCATCATGTCTCTCAGTGTCAGGGTAAACCATTGGAATGGATATCTTCCTGTGTATCTCCTGTCACAGCTGCTGGGCGCAGAGGTCTCCGTCGAAGAATGGTCCATGTGCTAAGCGCTGGGCTGTGGGCCGGGGGAGACTGATGTGTTCAGCAGAGCAGTGTTTTGTTGGCTGATGTAAGGACGCCGACTAGGGCCCACGCGCAAGAAGTAGATTTATTGGCTTGGCGTGGATGTATTTGTTAAGAGAACAATATAATGAAAGGAACATGCGTTTGTTGTCTCTAGTGCGCCTGTTGTCTCTATTTCCGCTGGAGATAATGACGTTGTCCTGTAAATAAACATGCATGAGGATCATAGTAACTTTATCTGGCATTAATCACTGAGCAAAGCTGGATAAAATTAACTCCAGTGGTAATCGTAGATTATTGCATACATGTGTTTGTTGGCTAGGTTATTCTAAATGATGGTATCTTGTCTTCCTATGTCATCACTTCCTGCATCCTTGTTATGGGCCAGCCCCTTTTGTGAGTAAATAAAAGAAACAGACTGAGCAGGGGGAAGGGGGATTGCTCAGCAAGAATTAAACATGGTAACACCTGTGTCTGACTCTGACTGCAGTTGAGGGATTTTTACATTTCCTTACACAGAATTTGATGAGAGCGGATTTCAAATATTAATATTTCTACATCATTGTACACTGTAGGAAAACACACCAGCCTATGTGCGCTACCACAGTCCCAGCTACCAGAGAGACCGGCGCATCCTCCTATAGTTTGCAAGCATGACCACTAGTTATGGATTGCAGGGTGTCCGTAACCATGGAAACAAGCAGTGTATAATGTGATGGAAAAATAAATCCAGCCAGCAAAGGAGGCAATATGGACAATCACAATACATTAGTAAGTGCCTTATATTAACTTTCTCTACATAATAAATGCCACTAGCTGAAGTGAGACAACCCCTTTAATGATCATGGGGTGCAGATAGTTACCATGGCTGCCAGGGACCTAACAAAGATCCCCATGTTTACAATCTATATTTGCTAATTGGCCATGCCAAAGATGTAGCCTAATAGGTTGCCTTTTAGCATTATGCCCACTGGCTATAATTATTTGGAATACTAAGTCCTGGAAGCCAACATGGACAAAATTCATATCATCAGAAATGGTACATATAGAGTTACAATTGAGCTACTGGGCTATGAACAGCAGCCTGTTTCAGGTTCCATTTGGTTATCGACAAGTTGACAGCAATGGACAGCTATTGTTTTGAATGGTCACAGAAACTGCTTCTGCCTATCAAACAAACATTTGGGGAGTGTTTTACAATGGCCCTGTGGTAGTAGAAACTACCTAAAAGGGCTTATTTTAAATGCAAGAATGCCATCCACAGGAAGATCGGATTAACAAAAAATCTAAAAGTTTACAAAAGGGATAGGACTACCTTTGAATGTATCTGCAATATGATGGGAGTAATAAGGTATGCCCCATCTCAAATTTATGGTTACTCATCTTTCCATCTGACCAATCTTCCCCTACTTACACACTCAACTGGGAAAAAGACTTGGGAATTATCTTCACGTCTGAACAGAAGGAACGACTTTATACATTAACTCACAAGACTTCCATTGCCAGTAAAATCCAGGAGGCGGGGTTTAAGTTGCTCTCCATGTAGTACAGGTTACCATCCAAACTACATTCCCCGCTATGCTGGCAATGCAGAGAAATTCGAGGAACAATTTTACATATTTTTGAGGGTATCCTGAGTTAGCTGGCTAGTGGGCTGAAGCATTGGGTATTACATCCAAATTTACTTCTAATGTTTTCCCTAGGGCGCCTACTTTCTTCCTGCCCCATCACTGTGATATTCCTTTATCCACGTATATGGATAATATGATTAATATGGCAAGGGCTTGTATCCCTTGCATGTGGAAACAAACGTTGGCTCCCACAATAGCGCTTTGGTTCAGCAAAATTCAGGAGGTCATGACTCTGAGAATGGAGGACTTACCTGCATCTATGAGGGGTACACATGCCAAATTCCACAAAACATGGCAACATTGGATATTGTTCCAGGGTTAACCGCCTGAAAAAATTATCGCTAAAAACTTTTTATTGAAAGACCATTAAAAAAATGTGTGATAGTTTAAAAAAATACTTATCAGGCTAGGCATTACAAGTATAGTGGCGCCAATCCAAATCACATAAGATTGGCGTCAATCCTAATAACAATGTCCCTAGACTGTGCCCATGTTTGTGCCCATGTATATATAATTAATAAATGTGCAAGGAGCTGTACCTCGGCCCCAAGTTCAACAGCAGCTCACAGCCACTATTACAACATGGGCTATATGGCTGATAGGTTAGTAGATGGAGCTCTACTGCTCACGCCTGGCCGACTGTTCAGTCATCAGGCTATTCTTGGCAGTCCCTACTAACCTAATAAAAATCAAATGGCTACATGTATCCCTAATGTGACATGTTTCCTCTGTTATTGAAAAGCTCAACGCGTTTCTTAGCATGAAAGTAACATAGTTCATGAAAGTAACATAGTGGCTGCATGCATCAGTCAGCGTAGGCACAGCCACTATGTTACCTTCATGTATCTAATTGTTTTCCAGATATCGCTCCTGATGAAAGACCAAGAAACGCGTCAAGCTTTTCAATAACAGAGGAAACATGTCACATTAGGGAAGGAGTTTAAACATGCATGGGATAGGCATCAGGCCATCCTTCAGGATATATAGGGCCAGGGGCTATTCATAGTATTCAGTATATTGGGCTGACTAGATGGGTCAAATAGTTCTCATCTGCTGACACATTCTATGTTTCTAACAGTCGGCTAGGTGTGAGCAGTAGAGCTCCATCTACTAACCAATCAGCCATAGCCCATGTTGTAGTAGTGGCTGTGAGCTTCTGTTGAACTTGGGGGCGAGGTACAGCTACTTACACATTTATTATATATATATACACATGGGCACAGTCTAGGGGCATTGTTATTAGGAGTGACGCCAATGTTATGTGATTTGGATTGGCACCACTACACTTGAAACACCTAGCCTGATCAGTATTTTTGTGAACTAGCACACATTTTTTAATGGTCTTTCAATAAAAGGTTTTTAGCGACAATTTTATCATGCTGTCAATTCATACTTATATAGCAATAGTCGCAACATTCTATTTAGCCGATGTCGTATATATTTTTTTGAGATTAATATCACCTTGTTGGCCCTATTTAAACTTTTCTGCCATCTGCTCAGTGTATAAATGAAAGCAACATTTGGTAAGAGGACCCCTTTGTGCTGAAAGAGATTAACCTTTTAGGGGGAGGGCTCTGGCTACTGACACCTTTGGGGGGCTAGTGTTACTGGCTAGTGAGGGCAGGCGGGATTGGCCTCAGGGTGAGGGCAGTGGCAGCCATCTTAACTGAATAGTGAGATTGCAGTTTTATGCAGACTGGTTGCTAAGGGCTGAGTCTTATTAAATATGGGGTAAGTCCGTCTATTAGTAACTGATTCTGAAATATCATGTTATTAGTAACTACACATATGAAAATTGAAATTAGGGTCTAAGTGTGACAGTTATCCTTTAACTATTGTTCAAAGATTCCCAGGACTATAAAACACTGCTGGCAACATAACCTGGATATGAGGGCCTAAATTTAAATTTTCTTTTTTTTTCCCTGACCATTTCCCTTCTGTTTTCTAACTCTTCCTCTCCGTCTTGCTTCTATTTTAAGGCTATCCTATTGTATCATTAGGCATCATTACTAATGGCATCTGTATTTTTTGAGGACTTTACCCAAGATATGTTTTTTTTTGTATACTAAAGAATATTCAGCATCACTGGATTGACTATTGTCCATTCAAGATATCTTTTCTATTGTTAAACTGAAAATTTTAAATAAAGAATTTACAAAAACAAAATATAAAAGTTCTTGGAACTTTGGTTGCGATGGTGAAAAACAAAGAAATGTTTTGGTCCTTAAAGCCCAAAACAGGCCAGGCCTTAAAGGGCTATTTCTCATCTGAGACGATGGGGACATAATAGCAAGATACAGTCATGTGAAAAAATTAGGACACCCTTTGAAAGCATGTGGTTTTTTGTAACATTTTTAATAAAAGGTTATTTCATCTCCGTTTCAACAATACAGAGAGATTAAAGTAATCCAACTAAACAAAGAAAACTGAAGAAAAGTCTTTTCAAGATCTTCTGTAAATGTCATTCTACAAAAATGCCTATTCTAACTGAGGAAAAAGATAGGACACCCTCACATGTATTCCCTCTTAAATTGGCTCAGATCTCACACAGGTATATCACACCAGGTGCACATAATTAGTAGATCGTTACTCTGCATGTTGAATGAGGCTTGCCCTATTTAAACCTCAGACATTTAGTTTGGTGTGCTCCTGACTGTTGAAGTGAGAGTGAGCACCATGGTGAGAGCAAAAGAGCTGTCAGAGGACTTCAGAAAAAAGATTGTAGCAGCCTATGAGTCTGGGAAGGGATTTAAAAAGATCTCAAAAGATTTTGAAATCAGCCATTCCACTGTCCGGAAGATAGTCTACAAGTGGAGGGCTTTCAAAACAACTGCCAACATGCCCAGGACTGGTCGCCCCAGCAAGTTCACCCCAAGAGCAGACCGCAAGATGCTAAAAGAGGTCTCCAAAAACCCTAAAGTGTCATCTTGAGAACTACAGCAGGCTCTGGCTACTGTTGATGTAGAAGTACATGCCTCTACAATCAGAAAGAGACTGTACAAGTTTAACTTGCATGGGAGGTGTGCAAGGAGGAAACCTTTGCTTTCCAAGAGAAACATCGAGGCCAGACTGACATTTGCCAGAGATAAAGTTGACAAAGACCAGGACTTCTGGAATAATGTTCTTTGGACAGATGAGTCCAAAATTGAATTATTTGGACACAACAGCAGAGGAGATGTTTGGCGTAAACCAAACACAGCATTTCAAGAAAAGAACCTCATACCAACTGTGAAGCATGGAGGTGGAAGTGTCATGGTTTGGGGCTGCTTTGCTGCAGCAGGACCTGGTCAGCTCACCATCATAGAATCCACGATGAATTCTACTGTGTATCAGAAGGTGCTTGAAGAACATGTGAGACCATCAGTTAGAAAATTAAAGCTGAAGCGGAACTGGACCATGCAACATGACAATGACCCAAAACATACTAGTAAATCAACCAAAGATTGGCTGAAAAAGAAGAAATGGAGAGTCCTGGAATGGCCAAGTCAAAGTCCAGATTTGAATCCCATTGAGATGCTGTGGGGTGACTTGAAAAGGGCTGTACGTGCAAGAAACCCCTCAAACATCTCACAGCTGAAAAAGTTCTGCATTGAGGAGTGGGGTAAAATTTCCTCAGACCGATGTCGAAGACTGGTAGATGGCTACAAGAACCGTCTCACTGCAGTTATTTCAGCCAAAGGAGGTAACACTCGCTATTAGGGGCAAGGGTGTCCTATCTTTTTCCTCAGTTAGAATAGGCATTTTTGTAGAATGACATTTACAGAAGATCTTGAAAAGACTTTTCTTCAGTTTTCTTTGTTTAGTCGGATTACTTTAATCTCTCTGTATTGTTGAAACGGAGATGAAATAACCTTTTATTAAAAATGTTACAAAAAACCACATGCTTTCAAAGGGTGTCCTAATTTTTTCACATGACTGTATGCCCCCATTGTCTGATAGGTGCAGGTCCCACTGCTGGAACCCGCACCCATCTCCTAAATGGAGCCTGCAAAGTGGTGGCTGGAGGACTCTGGTCCAGCTGCCACCAAGTGCTCTCCCCATAGAAGTGAATGGGAGCGCACTGTGCATGACCGGCCACCACTCCCATTCACTTCTATAGCGCTCGGCTATTTTCGGCGGCCACATAGAACTGCATGGAGGGTGGCTTTCCACCACTTTTGGGGCTCCGTTTTCAATATAGATGGGGGTCCCAGAGGTGGGATCCACACGTATCAGACAATGAGGGCATACTCTAGTGAAATACCCCCATTGTCTCAGATGAGACAACCCGGTTAAAGGAGTTGTGTGGCTGGGGAGACAACTTAACCCGTCGTCTGTGATTTGTGCAAAAAAAATAAAAAATTAAAATAAATGCACTCTCCTATCTGCAGTATCGCTGTTCCAGCACTGCGACTCCCTTTCTGGCTGCTTCAGGTGCAGCTGGACTGGAAGTGGCTTGGTCCCATGACCACTGCAAAGAATTACTGGCCTCAGCTTTCACATGTGCAAGAATGGCAAGTGAAAAAGTGTCTGGAAAGGAAGCCACAGCTCTGGAATAGTGGGACTATGGACAAGTAATTTTTTGGGCACACATTAGGCTTCTATACTGGAAAACATCTTTAAAGGGGTTGTCCGAGTTATGTAAAAAAAGAAAGTTTTGTAAATATGGTCTGCAATATATACACAGGCTAAGCAAGTTTTAGGCAATTTTTTTTTATATTTCTCTAGTTCTGTTCTCCCCCTTTGTTGACATGCAGTTGCAGAGCTGTTGGGGCATTTAATAACAATGAGATTTTCCTCATTAATATTTGTAGTTGTCACCAAATACTGCCTTTCCCCTCCCCTGCACTGCAAAAGGAGTGAATAAAATTGTTGCACTGTCTGCAGTCTGACTGCTGGGATACTCATATTGTACGACTACTCAGCTGTACAGTACAATGACATTGCTGATTCACACAGGATTTTCTCCTACATATTTTTGTGCAATGCTCTGAGCACATGTTTTAAAAATATTAAATAGCGGTATTACCTTGCAGCAGAGTACGATCTTGGTTGTAATTTTGGAAGATGCTCTAGAGAAAAAAAGATCATGAATAAAATGTCTACATAAGCACACACAAAGATGGTTACTGGTTCTTACACAGATGTATGAATGTGTGCTAGACTAAAATGACATCTAACTGTCACAGATCTGTAATGTCTATTTGTTATTGAAGGATTTAAAAAAAAAGCCTTGTTTTTACAAGTCTGAATACTGCATCATTCCCCACAGCTTAGTTTCTAGCTACCCCTGGATGGTACACTGTATTAGAAAATTAGTTATGAAAAGAAACTCAGATTTTAGGTCTGCATACCACTTTTGAAAACTGATATTCAAAAGAATTTGGGTTGCATGCTAGTGTATGTATGAAGAGTTAAAGGGGTTATCCTGCAAAAGATAATGATGACTTATCCTCAGGATAGTTCATCATTATTAGATCAGCGGGGGTCTAAGTCCCAGCATCCACAGCAATCAGCTGTTTCAGGGAACCGCTGCTCTTACCGGAGCTCTGGTGAGTGATGTAGGCTCCTGGCAGCTTTCCAAGGACAGTGCTGTAGCAGTGCAAAGTAGCAGTTCTTGGTATTGCAGGTCAGCCTCATTGCGTTTAATAGGGCTGAGCTGCAACTAGACCGTGTGACCAATGTACAGTGATGTCACTGGCCTAGGAAGAGGCTGCGGCGCTTAAGGTCTTTTCTATCAGCTGATTGGCAGGGTTGCCAGGTGTCAAACCCCTGCAGATCTGATACTGATGACCTATCCTGAGGATAAGTCATAAATATAGTTTCCTGGATAGTCCCTTTAATGATTAAATCTATGGATAATACTTAGGAAGACTTGTAGAGGGGATGTAAGCAGAGGGAAACGAGGAGTATGTACAATAATAAAGTAAAATGCTAGAATGGGTGGGGAAGAAGAAACACACAAGCGACAAATTAATGCTTGCAAAAGCAGGCTCCTAAAAAGCTGTGTATTCAAGTTCAGCTTTTTTAATGCCATTTTTTAAGCCAAAGCCAAGAATGGGTCAGAATACTGAGAGGGGTCATTTATTAAACTGGTGTCAAACAGAACGGGCTTAGTTGCCCATAGCAACCAATCAGATTATATCTTTCATTTTCCAAAGGAGCTGTCAAAAGTGAAAGGTGGAATCTGACTGGTTGATATGAGCAACTAAGCCAGTTCTACTTTATACCAGTTTGATAAAGCACCCTATGAGTCTTCTGCTATTTTTTCATCTTTGGCTTAAAAAACTGCATAAAAAATCTGAATGTGGAAACCAAGCTTAATAATTTAACTAAATATTAAAGAATACTTGACAGCACAGTGAAAAACACATTTAATTCACCATGCACAGCAGCATTAACCACTTCAGCCCCGCTAGGTGAAACCCCCTTCATGACCAGGCCACTTTTTACACTTCGGCACTACACTCCTTTCACCGTTTATCGCTCGGTCATGCAACTTACCACCCAAATGAATTTTACCTCCTTTTCTTCTCACTAATAGAGCTTTCATTTGGTGGTATTTTATTGCTGCTGACATTTTTACTTTTTTTGTTAATCAAAATGTAACGATTTTTTTGCAAAAAAATGACATTTTTCACTTTCAGCTGTGAAATTTTGCAAAAAAAACGACATCCATATATAAATTTTTTGCTAAATTTATAGTTCTACATGTCTTTGATAAAAAAAAAATGTTTGGGCAAAAAAAAAAATGGTTTGGGTAAAAGTTATAGCGTTTACAAACTATGGTACAAAAATGTGAATTTCCGCTTTTTGAAACGGCTCTGATTTTCTGAGCAGCTGTCATGTTTCCTGAGGTTCTACAATGCCCAAACAGTAGAAAAACCCCACAAATGACCCCATTTCGGAAAGTAGACATCCTAAGGTATTCGCTGATGGGCATAGTGAGTTCATAGAACTTTTTATTTTTTGTCACAAGTTAGCGGAAAATGATGATGATTTTTTATTTTATTTTTTTCTTACAAAGTCTCATATTCCACTAACTTGCGACAAAAAATAAAAAATTCTAGGAACTCGCCATGCCCCTCACGGAATACCTTGGGGTGTCTTCTTTCCAAAATGGGGTCACTTGTGGCGTAGTTATACTGCCCTGGCAATTTAGGGGCCCATATGTGTGAGAAGTACTTTGCAATCAAAATCTGTAAAAAATGGCCTGCAAAATCCGAAAGGTGCACTTTCGAATATGCGCCCCTTTGCCCACCTTGGCATCAAATAAGTGTCACACATCTGGTATCGCCGTACTCAGGAGAAGTTGGGGAATGTGTTTTGGGGTGTCATTTTACATATACCCATGCTGGGTGAGAGAAATATCTTGGCAAACGACAACTTTTCCCATTTTTTTATACAAAGTTGGCATTTGACCAAGATATTTTTCTCACCCAGCATGGGTATATGTAAAATGACACCCCAAAACACATTCCCCAACTTCTCCTGAGTACGGCGATACCAGATGTGTCACACTTTTTTGCTGCCAAGGTGGGCAAAGGGGCACATATTCCAAAGTGCACCTTTCGGATTTTGCAGGCCATTTTTTACACATTTTGATTGCAAAGTTCTTCTCACACATTTGGGCCCCTAAATTGCCAGGACAGTATAACTACGCCACAAGTGACCCCATTTTGGAAAGAAGACACCCTAAGGTATTCCGTGAGGGGCACTGCGAGTTCCTAGAATTTTTTTTTTTTTGTCACAAGTTAGCGGAAAATGATGATGTTTTTGTTTTTTTCCTTACAAAGTATCATATTGCACTAACTTGCGACAAAAAATAAAAAATTCTAGGAACTCACCATGCCCCTCACAGAATACCTTGGGGTGTCTTCTTTCCAAAATGGGGTCACTTGTGGCGTAGTTATACTGCCCTGGCAATTTAGGGGCCCATATGTGTGAGAAGTACTTTGCAATCAAAATGTGTAAAAAATGGCCTGCAAAATCCGAAAGGTGCACTTTGGAATATGTGCCCCTTTGCCCCTTGGCATCAAAAAAGTGTCACACATCTGGTATCACCGTACTCAGGAGAAGTTGGGGAATGTGTTTTGGGGTGCCATTTTACATATACCCATGCTGGGTGAGAGAAATATGTTGGCAAAAGACAACTTTTCCCATTTTTTTATACAAAGTTGGCATTTGACCAAGATATTTATCTCACCCAGCATGGGTATATGTAAAATGACACCCCAAAACACATTCCCCAACTTCTTCTGAGTACGGCGATACCAGATGTGTCACACTTTTTTGCAGCCTAGATTCGCAAAGGTGCCCAAATTCCTTTTAGGAGGGCATTTTTAGACATTTGGATCCCAGACTTCTTCTCACGCTTTAGGGTCCCTAAAAAGCCAGGGCAGTATAAATACCCCACATGTGACCCCACTTTGGAAAGAAGACACCCCAAGGTATCCAATGAGGGGCCTGGCAAGTTCATAGAATTTTATTTTTTTTTCGCATAAGTTAGCGGAAATTGATTTTTTTTTGTTTTTTCTCACAAAGTCTAATTTTTCGCTAACTTAGGACAAAAATTTAAATCTTTCATGGACTCAATATGCCCCTCAGCAAATACCTTGGGGTGTCTTCTTTCCAAAATGGGGTCAGTTGTGGGGTGTTTGTACTGCCCTGGCATTTGAGGGTCTCCGCAATCATTACATGTATGGCCAGCATTAGGAGTTTCTGCTATTCTCCTTATATTGAGCATACAGGTAATTGAGCAAAACAGGTAACAGATTTTTTTTTCCGTTCAGCCTCTGGGCTGAAAGAAAAAAATGAACGGCACAGATTTCTTCATTCGCATCGATCAATGTGGATGAAAAAATCTCTGCCAAAAAAAAAAAATGGAGGGGAAAGGCGTCTGCCAGGACATAGGAGCTCCGCCCTACATCCATACCGACTTAGCTCGTATGCCCTGGCAAACCAGATTTCTCCATTCGCATCAATCGATGTGGATGAATAAATCATTGCCGGGATTTTTTTTATATATATATATATATATATATATATATATATGTATATATATATATATACAAAGTGTTTGGCAAAGCATAGGAACGCCGCCTCCTCCTCAGCTCGTATGCCTTGGCAAACGTATCTGTCACTGCAGAGGAGAAAATCCCGTCTTGCAGCGCCGCATACACCGACTTGCGTGTAATCTGACAGCAGCGCAATGCTTCTGTCAGAATGCACATCGGAGCTGCAGCTAGTAGATCGGTTGGTCTACCTGGAAGGTAAAAAAAAAAAAAAAAAAAAAAAAAAAAAAAGAAAAGACCAGGCCACAACGCAATAATTTTATTAACTTTGGAACAGAACATGTAAACTTTAACTTTTGGAACTAAACATTAACCTGTTTGCTTACTGGTGTTTTTTTTCTTTTTGTTTTTTTACCTTTATAGAACAAACCTCTCCTTCCCCATGGGTCAATGTGCAAAGCGCAAATCGCCCAAAGATGTGGCGAAGTGCGTTATGCACTTTGTCCCATGTGAAAGGAGACGTTTGCAGCAGCTGTGAGTGAATGGGCCCTAATAGCCCTGTGTGCCTATCCTGGTGAGATGATCCCTATGCTAGGTGTACCTGTGTGTGGTACTTTCGGAAACACTCCCCTAAGCATAGGGCAGGGTGGTCAGGACAGTCAGGACAGAAATAGCGGGTGTCACGCCTTATTCCACTCCTGCTACAGACACGACATTTTTTTCGGGGTGGCGGTCGGTTTGAGGTACCAGCAACGACACTGGGGAAGTGTCGCTCGTGTAGACGGCTAACTACACTGGTGGATGGGGCCACGGAACCTCCTGGATACAGGAGGTTCCCGATGATCTCTTCCTGAAATTTGAGGAAGGATCCAGTTCTCCCAGCCTTACTGTAGAGAACAAAACTATTGTACAGAGCCAATTGAATCAAATATACAGACACCTTCTTATACCAGCGTCTGGTTCTGCGGGAAACTAAATACGGAGACAACATCTGGTCATTGAAGTCCACCCCTCCCATGTGGAGGTTATAGTCGTGGACTGAGAGGGGCTTTTCAATGACACGGGTTGCTCGCTCAATTTGTATTGTCGTGTCTGCGTGAATGGAGGAGAGCATGTAAACGTCACGCTTGTCTCTCCATTTCACCGCGAGCAGTTCTTCTACACAGTGCGGCCCTCTGCCCCCTTGCAAGACGGGTGCTAACGAGCCGTTGGGGGAAGCCCGCGCCACTAGTTCACGCGGTACCACAGGCGCCAATCCGTTCTAGAAACAAATGCCTAAAGAGGGCCACACTTGTGTAAAAATTGTCCACATAAAGATGGTACCCCTTGCCGAATAAGGGTGACACCAAGTCCCAAACTGTCTTCCCACTGCTCCCCAGGTAGTCAGGGCAACCGACCGGCTCCAGGGTCTGATCTTTTCCCTCATAGATCCGAAATTTGTGGGTATAGCCTGTGGCCCTTTCACAGAGCTTATACAATTTGACCCCATACCGGGCGCGCTTGCTTGGGATGTATTGTTTGAAGCCAAGGCGCCCGGTAAAATGTATCAGGGACTCGTCTACGCAGATGTTTTGCTCAGGGGTATACAAATCTGCAAATTTCAGGTTGAAATGGTCTATGAGGGGCCGAATTTTGTGGAGCCGGTCAAAAGCAGGGTGGCCTCTGGGACGGGAGGCGGTGTTGTCACTAAAGTGCAGGAAACGCAGGATGGTCTCAAATCGTGTCCTGGACATAGCAGCAGAGAACATGGGCATGTGATGAATTGGGTTCGTGGACCAATATGACCGCAATTCATGCTTTTTTGTCAGGCCCATGTTGAGGAGGAGGCCCAGAAAAGTTTTAAGTTCGGAAACTTGGACTGGTTTCCACCGGAAAGGCTGGGCATAAAAGCTTTCCGGGTTAGCAGTGATAAATTGTGTGGCATACCGGTTTGTCTCTGCCACAACTAAGTCTAAGAGCTCCGCAGTCAAGAACAGCTCAAAAAATCCCAGGGCCGAATCGATCTGAGCTGTCTCAACCCGAACTCCAGACTGGGCGGTGAAAGGGAAAACTACAGGTGCGGCTGAAGTTGGGGACTGCCAATCAGGTTTTGCCAGAACCTCAGGGTCTCTAGGGGCTCTACGGGCACGTCTTTGCGGTGGCTGCGACGGGGTCACTACTGCACGTGCCACCGTACCAGCTTCAACTGCCCTTCTGGTGCTCGCTACTTCACCAGGTTGTACGGCAGTGCTGGTACTAGGTCCAGGAATGGCTGGGCTGCTGGTGTATGCCTCACCACGTAATCCGACAGCACCAGCCCCACTCTGCTGCTCTTGAAGCGGATCCTGCGCAACCTGCGGTCTAGCGACACAGGGCCGGGTACGCCTGGTGGTATCAGGGACCTCAGCCTCCTCGCCCGAACTTTGGGTCAGAGAGCCACTGCTTTCTACAGGTTCGTATTCTGACCCGCTGGATTCATCAGATGAGGGTTCCCACTCCTCATCCGACTGGGTCAGAAGCCTGTAGGCCTCTTCAGAGGAATACCCCCTGTTAGACATGTGGGCAACTAAATTTAGGGGTATTCCCTGAGACTACCCAAGAAAAAAAAAAAGCAAGCCTGTCTTACAAATGGGAGGCTAGCGAAGTACCGGAGGCTGCTGCGGTTGATAAAAAATATCAAAACTGATTTTTTTTATCGCCGCAGTGCGTGTAAAGTGAATGTGCAGCGATCAAAAAAAAAATATTTTTTTTGTCACTGCGGTGGGGCGGGCGTGGGTGTACGCACGTGTGGGCGACCGATCAGGCCTGATCGGGCAAACACTGCGTTTTGGGTGGAGGGAGAACTAAAGTGACACTAGTACTATTATAGATCTGACCGTGATCAGTTTTGATCACTTTCAGATACTATAAAAGTACAAATGCTGATTAGCGATACGCTAATCAGCGAATAACGGACTGCGGTGCGGTGGGCTGGGCGCTAACCGATCCCTAAACTACCTAACCAAGGGGCCTAAACTATACTGAAATCTAACGGTCAATACCAGTGAAAAAAAAAAGTGACAGTTTGCACTGATCACTTTTTTCCTTTCACTAGTGATTGACAGGGGCGATCAAAGGGGTGATCAAAGGGTTAATTGGGGTGATCTGGGGGCTAAGTGTGGTGTAGTGGGTACTCACAGTGATGTGTGCTCCTCTGCTGGAACCAACCGACCAAAAGAAGGAGCAGAGGAGCACAGCAGCCATATAACCCCATCATATTTACTAATATGTGGGGTTAAATGGCTGCTGATTGGATTTTTTTAAAATCAGCAGCCTGCCAGCCAATGATCGTGGCCGGCAGGCTGCTGACGAAATACTCTGCTGCGAAATGCCGGCCCGCGATGCGCATGCGCATGCGCGGGCCGGCTGTGACGTCATCTCGCGTCTCGCGAGATGACGCGCCGATGCGTCCAGGAGGAATAAATCAACCACTTCCCGGACGCATCGGTGCGTACAGCGGTCGGGAGGAGGTTAAAGAGATTGGTCCCAAAATCAAAATTCTTTTTATGTGCTCCTAATGCAGTGTCCCACTACCCACGTGGGTAATGCAAAGTTGTAGTACGCTTTATATAACCTGCTTTATGCTGCAGTGCATCTTTATGCATAATCCCTGCCTACAGCTGTGTTAGATTACATTACACTGAGCCTATCACTAGGGGGAGACAACACATCCCATATATAGCCCAGCTCAGGCCTAGTTAGAGGGTTCTCGGTCTTCACTCTTCAGCCATGAGCTGAAGTGGTCCACATCCTGCTCTGTTAAGAGTTAGTGGACATCAGCTAGAAGTTTAGCTTCAGAAAAGGATATTAATCTAGAAAGCACTAAAGAAACAGAGACCCAAAGACCAGCGTAAAAATCACCTACCAGTAAGCATAAAACTTATATCATTAATAGCCTGAGAGACAGACATCACACCCGTGAGCAGTGGACCTTTTGCAGCTTTACCTCTGTCTATCTTAAAAAGACTGTATATTTGATTATCTGGATGATAAATTCTTCCCCTTAGTCAACGTTCAGTAAAAGTTATAAGTAGAGATGTCCCGAACTATTCGCCGGCGAACATTGCTTGTTCGCGTTCGCTGCAGCGGGCGAACATATGCGATGTTCGGTCCATCCCCTATTCATCATCATTGAGCAAACTTTGACCCTGTACCTCACAGTCAGCAGACACATTCCAGCCAATCAGCAGCATACCCTCCCTCCCAGACCCTCCCACCTCCTGGACAGCAGCCATTTTAGATTCATTTGGAAGCTGCAGTCTTAGTGAGAGGAGGGACAGTATAGCTACTGATGATTTAATAGGGAAATCGATAGCTAGGCCAGTGTATTCAGTGTCCACTCCAGTCCTGAAAGACTCATCTGATCTCTGCTGTAAGGACAGCACCCCAAAAAGCCCTTTTTAGGGCTAGTACATCAGTCTGCATTTTTTTTTTCTCTGTAATCTAATCTGCCACCACTCATATCTGGTGCCACAGTAGCTTGCATTAAAAAAAAACAAAAAAAAACTTTTTTGACTGTAATATAATTGCAATTAGTTGCCTGCAAGCGTGTGTGTCAGGCCTACAGTGTGTACTGTGCCAACTACTGCCAGTGCACAGTACCACCAGTGCCACTCATATCTGGTGTCACAGTAGCTTGCATAAAAAAAATATATAATAATTTTGACTGTAATATAATAGCAGTTAGTTTTCTGCAGGCGTGTGTGTTAGGCCTACAGCGTCTACTCTGCCAACTTCTGCCAGTGCCACTCATATATCTGGTGTCACACACAGTAGCTTGCATTTAAAAAACTAAAAAATTTTGACTGTAATATAATAGCAGTTTTCTGCAAGCGTGTGTGTTAGGCCTACAGCGTCTACTCTGCCAACTTCTGCCAGTGCCACTCATATCTGGTGTCACACATAGTAGATTGCATTTAAAAAACAAACAATTTTGACTGTAATATAATAGCAGTTTGTTTTCTGCAAGCGCGTGTGTTAGGCCTACAGTGTCTACTCTGCCACTCATATCTGGTGTCACACACAGTAGCTTGCATAAAAAAAAAAAAAAAAAAAAAATTTGGACTGTAATATAATAGCAGTTAGTTTTCAGAAAACGTGTGTGTTAGGCCTACAGCGTCTACTCTGCCAACTTCTGCCAGTGCCACACACAGTAGCTTGCATTTAAAAAAATATAATAATTTTGACTGTAATATAATAGCAGTTAGTTTTCTGCAGGCGTGTGTGTTAGGCCTACAGCGTCTACTCTGCCAACTTCTGCCAGTGCCACACACAGTAGCTTGCATTTAAAAAAATATAATAATTTTGACTGTAATATAATAGCAGTTAGTTTTCTGCAGGCGTGTGTGTTAGGCCTACTGCGTCTACTCTGCCAACTTCTGCCAGTGCCACTCATATATCTGGTGTCACACACAGTAGCTTGCATTTAAAAAAAATTGAATAAATTTTGACTGTAATATAATAGCAGTTTTCTGCAAGCGTGTGTGTTAGGCCTACAGCGTCTACTCTGCCAACTTCTGCCAGTACCACTCATATCTGGTGTCACACATAGTAGATTGCATTTAAAAAACAAACAATTTTGACTGTAATATAATAGCAGTTTGTTTTATGCAAGCGCGTGTGTTAGGCCTACAGTGTCTACTCTGCCAACTTCTGCCAGTGCCACTCATATCTGGTGTCACACACAGTAGCTTGCATTAAAAAAAAAAACTAAAACAATTTTGACTGTAATATAATAGCAGTTAGTTTTCAGCAAGCGTGTGTGTTAGGCCTACAGCGTCTACTCTGCCAACTTCTGCCAGTGCCACACACAGTAGCTTGCATTAAAAAAATATATAATAATTTTGACTGTAATATAATAGCAGTTAGTTTTCTGCAAGCGTGTGTGTTAGGCCTACAGCGTCTACTCTGCCAACGTCTGCCAGTGCCACCAGTGCCACTCATATCTGGTGTCACACACAGTAGATTGCATTTAAAAAAACAAACAATTTTGACTGTAATATAATAGCAGTTTGTTTTCTGCAAGTGTGTGTGTTAGGCCTACAGTGTCTACTCTGCCAACTTCTGCCAGTGCCACTCATATCTGGTGTCACACACAGTAGCTTGCATTAAAAAAAAAACTAAAACAATTTTGACTGTAATATAATAGCAGTTAGTTTTCAGCAAGCGTGTGTGTTAGGCCTACAGCGTCTACTCTGCCAACTTCTTCCAGTGCCACTCATATCTGGTGTCACACACAGTAGCCTGCATTTAAAAAAAATAATAATAATTTTGACTGTAATATATCAGCAGTTAGTTTTCTGCAAGCCTGTGTGTTAGGCCTACAGCGTCTACTCTGCCAACTTCTGCCAGTGCCACTCATATCTGGTGTCACACACAGTAGCTTGCATTTAAAAAAACAACAACAATTTTGACTGTAAAATAATAGCAGTTAGTTTTCTGCAAGCGTGTGTGTTAGGCCTACAGCATCTACTCTGCCAATGTCTGCCAGTGCCACTCATATCTGGTGTCACACACAGTAGCTTGCATTTAAAAAAAACAACTATTTTAACTATAATATAATAGCAGTTAGTTGCCTGTAAGCATGTGTGTTAGGCCTACAGCGTCTACTCTGCCAACTTCTGCCAGTGGCACCAGTGCCACTCATATCTGGTATCACAGTAGCTTACATTTAAAAAAAAATAATAATAATTTTGACTGTAATATATCAGCAGTTAGTTTTCTGCAAGCGTGTGTGTTAGGCCTACAGCGTCTACTCTGCCAACTTCTGCAAGTGCCACTCATATCTAGTGTCACAGTAGCTTGCATTTAAAAAACACAACAACAATTTTGACTGTAATATAATAGCAGTTAGTTTCCTGCAAACGTGTGTTAGGCCTACAGCATCTACTCTGCCAACTTCTGCCAGTGCCACTGATATCTGGTGTCACACACAGTAGCTTGCATTTAAAAAAAATTATAATAATTTTGACTGTAATATAATAGCAGTTAGTTTTCTGCAAGCCTGTGTGTGTTAGGCCTACAGCGTCTACTCTGCCAACTTCTGCCAGTGCCACCAGTGCCACTCATATCTGGTGTCACAGTAGCTGCATTTAAAAAACACAACAACAATTTTGACTGTAATATAATAGCAGTTAGTTTTCTCCAAACGTATGTGTTAGGCCTACAGCGTCTACTTTGCCAACTTCTGCCAGTGCCACTCATATCTGGTGTCTCACACACAGTAGCTTTCATTTAAAAAAACTACAACAATTTTGACTGTAGTATAATAGCAGTTAGTTTTCTGCAAGCGTGTGTGTTAGGCCTACAGCATCTACTCTGCCAACGTCTGCCAGTGCCACTCATATATGGTGTCACAAAGGCTTGCATTTAAAAAACACAACAACAATTTTAACTGTAATATAATAGCAGTTAGTTTTCTGCAAGCGTGTGTGTTAGGCCTACAGCATCTACTCTGCCAACGTCTGCCAGTGCCACTCATATATGGTGTCACAGTAGCTTGCATTTAAAAAACACTCAAAAAGTTCTGAGGACATAGTTGACTGGCTAACAAAGGAGACCCAATCTTCTACAGCTTCCGCTCGGAACCCTGACGCACTATCCTCCTCCAGCTCAGCTGTGGGCACCTCTCAAGTTACCACTCGCGCGCCTGCCGCCATCACCAACACTAGCACCACAGCTGTTTCACTTGATCTGTCAGAGGAGTTATTTACAAATCAGTTGGAAGAAATGAGTGATGCGCAACCATTATTGCCAGAGGATGTAGATAACAGGGTTATGTCTCAGTCAGGCAGCATTACACACATGGACGTACGGTGTGATGATGATGATGTTGTACACGTTGCTGCTTCCTTTGTTGAGTTGTCAGATACAAGTAAAGCGGTTGATCATGACGATGTGTCCGTGGATTTCACGTGGGTGCCCGCTCGAAGAGAAGAAGAACAGGGGGAAAGTTCAGATGGGGAGACAGAGAGGAGGAGTAGATGAGTTGGAAGCAGGGAGAGATCGTCGCAAGGAGCTAGTGGCACAGTCAGACAGCATGTATCGGCACCCGGGGTCAGCCAGACAGCACGCCAATCAACGCATGCTGTTGCCACCACCAGAATGCCGTCATTGCAAAGCTCAGCAGTGTGGCATTTCTTTTTGTGTGTCTGCCTCTGATAACAGCAATGCCATTTGCAACCTGTGCCATGCCAAAAGAAACTGAGTCGTGGGAAGTCCAACACCCACCTAGGTACAACTGCTTTGAAAAGGCACATGATCTCACAAACGCCTATGGGATCAACACATAAGTACAAGCAGCACACGAACTCAAAGCCACCATCCTCCTACTGGTCCAGCATCTTCAGCCACATAAACCACTGCTGTCCTCCTTGCCCCCTCTCAACCACCCGCCACTCCGCCTCTCACCTGGAGCAGTTCCTGCTCATCTGCCCACAGTCAGGTGTCTGTCAAGGACATGTTTGAGCGTAAGAAGCCCGACAGTGTCACCCCCTTGCCCTGCGTCTGACAGCTGGCTTCTCAGAACTCTTAGCCCGCCAGCTTTTACCATACAAGCTGGTGGAGTCTGAGGCCTTCTAAAAATTTGTAGCTATTAGGACACCGCAGTGGAAGGTACCCGGCCGAAATTTATTTTCACAAAAGGCAATCCCCAACCTGTACTCTATTGTGCAAACGGAAGTCATGGCATGTCTGGCACACAGTGTTGGGGCAAGGGTCCATCTGACCACTGATACCTGGTCTGCAAAGCACGGTCAGTGCAGATATATCACCTACACTGAGCATTGGGTAAACCTTCTGACGGTTGCCAAGCATGGACTGCGTGGCTCTGCAGAGGAGTTGGTGACACCGCCACGACTTGCAGGCAGGCTTGCTGCCACCTGTTCTACTCCTCCTACTCCATCCTCTTTGCTAACCTCCTCGGCTGAGTCCACTTCTGCTGCTGCGTCTTGCTCCACATCAACTGCACACCCTCCAGCTCCCCAGAGGCTATTCCACATCCCGGATACGACGGTGTCACGCCGTCTTGGGGTTGACTTGCCTGAAAGCAGAGAGCAACACCGGACCTGCACTCCTGTCCACCCTGAACGCAAAGGTGGATCAGTGGCTGACTCCGCACCAACTGGAGATTGGCAAAGTGGTGTGTGACAATTGAAGCAATTTGTTGGCGGCATTGAATTTGGGCAAGTTGACACATGTGCCGTGCATGGCACATGTGTGTAATCTGATCGTACAATGCTTTGTGCACAAGTACCCAGGCTTACAGGACGTCCTCAAGCAGGCCAGGAAGGTGTGTGGCCATTTCAGGCGTTCCTACTCGGCCATGGCACACTTTTCAGATATTCAGTGGTGAAACAACATGCCAGTGAGGTGCTTGATTTGCGAAAGCCCGACACGTTGGAATTCAACACTCCTAATGTGCCTGCTCCAACAAGAAAAAGCTGTCAATGAGTAATTGTATGACCAGGGTGCTAGGACAGCCTCTGGGGAGCTGGGAATTTTTTTGCCACGTTACTAGACGCTCATGCGCAATGCCTGTAGGCTCATGCGTCCTTTTGAGGAGGTGACAAACCTAGTCAGTCGCACTGAAGGCACCATCAGCGACATCATCCCATTTGTTTTCTTCCTGGAGCGTGCCCTGCGAAGAGTGCTGGATCAGGCCGTAGATAAGCGTGAAGAGGAAGAGTTGTGGTCACCATCACCACCAGAAACAGCCTTATCAGCATCGCTTGCTGGACCTGTGGCAACGCTGCAAGAGGAGTCTGAGGAAGAGGAGTCAGAGGAGGAATGTGGCTTTAAGGAGGAGGAAGACCAACCACAGCAGGCATCCCAGGGTGCTCGTTGTCACCTATCTGGTACCCGTGGTGTTGTATGTGGCTGGGGGGAAGAACAGACCTTCAGTGAGATCAGTGAGGACGAGGAACAGGACATAAGTAGCTCAGCATCCAACCATGTACAAATGGGGTCTTTCATGCTGTCGTGCCTGTTGAGGGACCCTCGTATAAAAAGGCTGAAGGAGAAAACCCTGTACTGGGTGGCCACGCTACTAGACCCCCGGTATAAGCAGAAATTGCCTGAAATGTTACTGAATTACTGGTAGTCGGAAAGGATGCAGCAGTTCCAAAATAAATTAAAAAGTATGCTTTACACAGCGTATAAGGGTGATGTTACAGCACAACGGGAATCTAACAGGGGAAGAGGTGAAAGTAATCCTCCTCCTACCACGACCACGCCGGCAAGGACAGGACGCTTTACAGACATGTTGTTGATGGAGGACATGCAGAGCTTTTTAAGTCCTATGCATCGCCACAGCCCTTCGGGGTTCACCCTCAATGAACGACTCGACCAACAGGTAGCAAAATACCTTGCCTTAACTGCAGATATCGACACTCTGAGGAGCGATGAACCCCTTGACTACTGGGTGTGCAGGCTTGACCTGTGGCCTGAGCTATCCCAATTTGGGATAGAACTTCTGGCCTGCCCCGCTTCAAGTGTCCTGTCAGAAAGGACCTTCAATGCAGCAGGAGGTATTGTCACTGAGAAGAGAAGTCGCCTAAGTAAAAATAAGTCTAGATTACCTCACCTTTATTAAGATAAATGAGGCATGGATCCCGAAGGGACTGACAGTGGGCGATACATTCGACTAAAAAAGGCCTGATGAGACGAGCTGCCTTGGGCTAAAAATGGTCCACACGCTGCTGTATTTTATCTCTGCTTGCGTGACTTATCCGCCACCAAGTAGGGTTCAAGCTGCAATGTGTTAGTGCACTTTCAGCCTGGAAAACATAAATTTTTCTGGCCTCTGGTGCTGCACTGTGGCTGTAAAAACAAAACAAAAAAAAAGGCACATACAGTACAGACCAAAAGTTTGGAAACACCTTTTCTTTATTTTCATGACTATGAAAATTGTAGATTCACACTGAAGGCATCAAAACTATGAATTAACACATGTAGAATTATATACATAACAAAAAAGTGTGAAACAACTGAAAATATGTCATATTCTAGGTTCTTCAAAGTAGCCACCATTTGCTTTGATTACTGCTTTGCACACTCTTGGCATTCTCTTGATGAGCTTCAAGAGGTAGTCACCTGAAATGGTCTTCCAACAGTCTTGAAGGAGTTCCCAGAGATGTTTAGCACTTGTTGGCCCTTTTGCCTTCACTCTGCGGTCCACCTCACCCCAAACCATCTTGATTGGGTTCAGGTCCGGTGACTGTGGAGGCCAGGTCATCTGGCGCAGCACCCATCACTCTCCTTCATGGTCAATTAGCCCTTACACAGCCTGGAGGTCTGTTTGGGGTCATTGTCATGTTGAAAAATAAATGATGGTCCAACTAAACGCAAACCGGATGGAATAGCATGCTGCTGCAAGATGCTGTGGTAGCCATGCTGGTTCAGTATGCCTTCAATTTTGAATAAATCCCCAACAGTGTCATCAGCAAAGCACCCCCACACCATCACACCTCCGCGCTTCACAGTGGGAACCAGGCATGTAGAGTCCATCCGTTCACCTTTTCTGCATTGCACAAAGACACGGTGGTTGGAACCAAAGATTTCAAATTTGGACTCATCAGACCAAAGCACAGATTTCCACTGGTCTAATGTCCATTCCTTGTGTTCTTTAGCCCAAACAAGTCTCTTCTGCTTGTTGCCTGTCCTTAGCAGTGGTTTCCTAGCAGATATTCTACCATGAAGGCCTGATTCACACAGTCTCCTCTTAGCAGTTGTTCTAGAGATGTGTCTGCTGCTAGAACTCTGTGTGGCATTGACCCGGTCTCTAATCTGAGCTGCTTTTAACCTGCGATTTCTGAGGCTGGTGACTCGGATGAACTTATCCTCCGCAGCAGAGGTGACTCTTGGTCTTCCTTTCCTGGGGCGGTCCGCATGTGAGCCAGTTTCTTTGTAGCGCTTGACAGTTTTTGTGACTGCACTTGGGGACACTTTCACAGTTTTCCCAATTTTTGGGACCAACTGACCTTAATTTCTTAAAGTAATGATGGCCACTCGTTTTTCTTTACTTAGGATTTGCATTATGGCAAGAGAAAAGCAGCTAACAGTCTATTCAGTAGGACTATCAGCTGTGTATCCACCTGACTTCTCCACAACGCAACTGATGGTCCCAACCCCATTTATAAGGCAAGAAATCCCACTTATTAAACCTGACAGGGCACACCTGTGTAGTGAAAACCATTTCAGGTGACTACCTCTTGAAGCTCATCAAGAGAATGCCAAGAGTGTGCAAAGCAGTAATCAAAGCAAAAGGTGGCTACTTTGAAGAACCTAGAATATGACATATTTTCTGTTGTTTCACACTTTTTTGATATGTATATAATTCCACATGTGTTAATTCATAGTTTTGATGCCTTCAGTGTGAATCTACAATTTTCATAGTCATAAAAATAAAGAAAACTCTTTGAATGAGAAGGTGTGTCCAAACTTTTGGTCTGTACTGTACATGTGTCAATTCCCCTTCGTGATCGTTACCTTGTTGTGGTGAAGGGGCTTGCGTATCACAATGAAGCGACCACCTCTATGAGTGTGTTGGCAATGGCAATGTTGGCACACCCCAGATGATAAGGTCGTTGCTTAATTGTGAACAGACCAAAAGCGATCGGCTGGATAATTTTGCATAGAAAAAAACATTCATTTTCTTTGTGATCATCTAAGGTGATCATTAAAGCCTACTAGGCCAACAATGGGCCCACACTGCGAATCATTGTTTTCTGGGTCACTTAACTGTCACTGAACTACCTCAGCACGACCATAGGCTTTGAAAAAAACCATCGCCTGCAATCTCCCAAACGAGCGCACGAGCACAGTCATCACTACACCAAGATTGATGCATAGAGGAATAAAATTTATGTCATGAGTGTGTCAACTATTGAATACTCTTTGCGGTTGTCTAAAATCTATTCCATACACGTACCCGATAGGGGACGTAACAGGGATTAAACTGATAGGAATAGTACTACTTAAACACACCACTGATATCTGGTGGCACAGTACATTGCACGGCGCACGCGCTGTGCCCCAAATTGGAAGTAAGAGGACCGACTAAGCATCTTTTTCCATCTCCCGGTTCCTAAAATCTATTCCATACACCGGCCCCTGATAGGGGACAAAACAGAGATTAAACTGTTAAGAACAGATTTTTTTTTATAAAAAAAAAAAGAAAAAAAAGAAAAGAAAAAGAGGACAGCCTCTGCGGAGCTTGTTATTTTTTGGCCACGTTACTGAACGCTCATGCAAAATGGATGTAGGCTCATGCGTCCTTTTGTGGAGGTGACAAACCTGGTCAGTCAAACCCAAGGCAACATCATCAACCTCATTCCATATGCATTGTGCCCTGCGAAGAGAGCTGGATCAGGCCGTAGATGAGCATGAAGAGGAAGAGTTGTGGTCACTATCACCACCAGAAGCAGCCTTGTCGTCGATTGCTGGACCTGCAGCAATGCAGAGAGAGAAGTCTGAAGAAGAGGAGTCAGAGGAGGAAGGTGGCTTTGAGGAGGTGGAAGACCAACCACAGCAGGCGTGCCAGGGGGCTTGTTGTCACCTTTTAGGGACCCTTGGTGTTGTACGTGGCTGGATGGAGGAAGAGACCTTCAATGACATCAGTGAGGACAAGGAACAGGACATGGCTAGCTTGGTATCCAACCTTGTGCAAATGGGTAGTTTGCGGTTTTGCAAAAGGACTGTTTGCGGCTGTTTGCGGTGCGTTAAACGGGGAGTTTGGTCTGTCAGAGTTTGGTCTATCACTGTAAAGCGGGTGTAACCCTTGCACTACCTGATCAATACAACATCATACCAGATTATATACACACACTGGATGTTTTAAAGCACATTATTCCAAACAATTTAGGAATGTTAGGCGATTTAGGCCCTTTATGGATTAAAATCCAACTCTGCGTCACCTACGTAATTTTCCATGGGAGTTTTGCCATGGATCCCCCTCCGGCATGCCACAGTCCAGGTGTTAGTCCCCTTGAAACAACTTTTCCATCACTATTGTGGCCAGAAAGAGTCCCTGTGGGTTTTAAAATTTGCCTGCCTATTGAAGTCAATGGCAGTTCGCCCGTTCACGAACATTTGCGAAAAATTCACGTTCGCCAACGGAAAATTTTATGTTCGCGACATCTCTAGTTATAAGTTGGATTGCACTATACTCGTCTCAGTCTCTAATTCCTCAGTTAACACTACAGTAAATGGTTGTACCACCATAAAAAGTACTGGCGTCACAACTACAATGGACCTTGCCATAGGCACATTAATACAGACCATCAAGGGCACCTCGAACCACCAGCTGGCCTGTGTCCCTTACACCAGAGTGTGCCCCAGAGAATTCCTGTGCCCTTCTCCTCATCACTTGTGCAGGCCTGCCCAGGAACAACATAACCGCGAGTAATCAGAACTGTATTTATCTCGGCCCACCTAATGCTCACACTGTGACCTCACATATAATTCCCCTGTCGGTCTGGCTCACTGCATAAATAAATCTTGGCGTCACGTACAGGATTTGCAAAACCCTGGCGCCATTATAGACTGCCTATTGTAAATGAGCCCCAACTAGTTGATTGCTTTTTTTGGGCCAAAGGACTGTTTACGCTGCTTAGAGACTGTCTGCATGTATTGCACTAAACTTCTACTACAAAAACCGCATTTTTAAAACTGCAAAATTTATTTATTTTCAAAAGTCAATAGCGCTGCTTGCTCTGTTTGAATGGACTTTAATTCACAGTAGATCACAGCACTCGGCAGATAACTGGCAAAGAGATGGGTGCTCGTACCTTTTGATCCCTGACTCCACTTCAGAAATTCTTCAAATACTTAATCAGAGTTTCAGACAGCACACCACAAGAGATTTTCAATGCAATTAGTGTTTTATTCAGCTAGACTTTACATTGTTTTGAAAAGCAACGTTTCGGGCTTACATATTATGCCCTTCATCAGGCTGGTACATAAAAATAAGAGGAAAGGACATCCATTAGACATAAAATGTCATCCAATAGAAGCGCTAGTGAGGATAAATCTAGCAAACATAGTCTAGATGGATAAGTAATAAAGGGATAATGGACGGCTCACCTCTGGTTTGGGATGGCAAGGTGCACCAAAATAGATGTTGTACCCAATCACCAAAAACAATAGTATTAAAAAGAAGTAAAATGGGCACTCATATATCTAGATCACAAGGTAGGCAAAGTGACTCAAATATTAATTTATTAATAGCGATGAGTTGAACAAATTTATATGAGCAATGTACCCTAAATAAAACTAATTTCCCGAAATCAGCATAAAATAGTAAAACTTATAAAATTGATAAAATAAACATTACAACTGTCCACTGTTATAGCTGATAAAAGATCCAAGTGTCCAATCCAGTGTTAATAGTTCAATCTGGCATTAGTGGATGTAACACAGTACTTTTGTCTTCTATTATCTACAACAGTGGTTTACAGCAAATATATCTCCAGAAAATAAATAAATCAGTGAGTGAATAAATAGATTAATAATAAGTGCACAGTGACTAATAGTGACCAATGGGTAAAATGCAGCATAAACTGCTACATAAAATCCACTGGATCAAGATATAATTAAAACAATAAGTGAAATAATGTGTATAAATAAGTATATAAATATATTTCTGAAGAGTCAATGTAGTGGCTGTATACCACTGATGCCGCAGTGTTTCTTTAGTAATAGAACATGTGGCCTAAAATCCTGGTTTGGTCCGTACAATTGTCCACAAATATATTCAGTCTGAGCAGATATCTGCCTGAATAGGCTGTATGTTTGAACAACCGCAATATAAGCAGCAGGATACTTGGGCAATGTTATAAATATGTCCAGCAATGTTGCGCAATATTCAAACAGCAAATCAAGATGTTTGGGCAGCAATATACATATATCCAGCAGTGTTATGGAGCTGTATGGCTCTTACTCACATATCGTCCTATTCCCACCGTGGCGTCCCACGTAGTGTAGAAGCAAACAGGACTTGCCTTTGGATAACACAGCTGAGTTAGCTGTTAACGATGCTGTATCCACCCGGCTGTGAGCAGAAATGCTGGCTGTGTCAGGCTGCAGATCCACGTCCAATGTCTTTGCTTGAGGTAGATGGATATTCTGCCTCTTTGGATCGATGATAGTAGTCTTTTTAGAAAGCGCTTTCAATCCAATACCGTACAAAGTTGTTGCCGGTGATTTGTCAGATCCAATTGCTCCTTGCCAGACGCGTTTCAAAGGCTACCTGCCTTCTTCCTCAGTGGCTAATTTGGGTCTGACTAACTTGCCGGCTATTTATCCTCCCAAGGGCTCTTTGGTAAACTTGAAATGGACCCAAAGGATCTGGATCCAATTGCCTTATATTGCGATAATCCTGTGAAAATTTGCGGTTTTTTTGCGCACATGCGATTTTTTGTGTGCGATACTCCTGCGTTAAATCTGCGGTTTTTATGCGCACATGCGCTTTTCTTTTTTGTGTATTCCTAAACCAACCAGAATCATTATACATAACAAATTGTACAATAGCTAGTTACAGTTAGGACCAATGTGAATAATAACATTCCATATCAAACAAAAATAAAATAAATATACGACTTCTAAATCTTTAATGATCTTATGTTAAAAATGTATTAAATAATAGGGAATTTCTGTATAGGGTCTAAGATGTAAAAATATAAAAAAATAAAAAATTTAAAATGTTTATAAAAGATTATCGGGTATTGTATTCCATAGGGGACTTATATATATTTTCTTGTTGAATATAATTCCATGGGGCTCATTGCCCGAAATGGTTCAGGCGGAGTACATGGGATGATGGTATATGTGGATTGGGGTCGGGGATCCCGAGCACAGGGGGGGTCATAGTGCTGGTGGGGAGTACTAGTCGGGCTGTTTAGCAGCACTATGACCCCCCCTGTGCTCGGGATCCCCGACCCCAATCCACATATACCATCATCCCATGTACTCCGCCTGAACCATTTCGGGCAATGAGCCCCATGGAATAATGTTGATGGAATTATATTCAACAAGAAAATATATATGAGTCCCCTATGGAATACAATACCCGATAATCTTTTATAAACATTTTAAATTTTTTATATTTTTTATATTTTTACATCTTAGACCCTATACAGAAATTCCCTATTATTTAATACATTTTTAACATAAGATCATTAAAGATTTAGAAGTCGTATATTTATTTTATTTTTGTTTGATATGGAATGTTATTATTCACATTGGTCCTAACTGTAACTAGCTATTGTACAATTTGTTATGTATAATGATTCTGGTTGGTTTAGGAATACACAAAAAAGAAAAGCGCATGTGCGCATAAAAACCGCAGATTTAACGCAGGAGTATCGCACACAAAAAATCGCATGTGCGCAAAAAAACCGCAAATTTTCACAGGATTATCGCAATATAAGGCAATTGGATCCAGATCCTTTGGGTCCATTTCAAGTTTACCAAAGAGCCCTTGGGAGGATAAATAGCCGGCAAGTTAGTCAGACCCAAATTAGCCACTGAGGAAGAAGGCAGGTAGCCTTTGAAACGCGTCTGGCAAGGAGCAATTGGATCTGACAAATCACCGGCAACAACTTTGTACGGTATTGGATTGAAAGCGCTTTCTAAAAAGACTACTATCATCGATCCAAAGAGGCAGAATATCCATCTACCTCAAGCAAAGACATTGGACGTGGATCTGCAGCCTGACACAGCCAGCATTTCTGCTCACAGCCGGGTGGATACAGCATCGTTAACAGCTAACTCAGCTGTGTTATCCAAAGGCAAGTCCTGTTTGCTTCTACACTACGTGGGACGCCACGGTGGGAATAGGACGATATGTGAGTAAGAGCCATACAGCTCCATAACACTGCTGGATATATGTATATTGCTGCCCAAACATCTTGATTTGCTGTTTGAATATTGCGCAACATTGCTGGACATATTTATAACATTGCCCAAGTATCCTGCTGCTTATATTGCGGTTGTTCAAACATACAGCCTATTCAGGCAGATATCTGCTCAGACTGAATATATTTGTGGACAATTGTACGGACCAAACCAGGATTTTAGGCCACATGTTCTATTACTAAAGAAACACTGCGGCATCAGTGGTATACAGCCACTACATTGACTCTTCAGAAATATATTTATATACTTATTTATACACATTATTTCACTTATTGTTTTAATTATATCTTGATCCAGTGGATTTTATGTAGCAGTTTATGCTGCATTTTACCCATTGGTCACTATTAGTCACTGTGCACTTATTATTAATCTATTTATTCACTCACTGATTTATTTATTTTCTGGAGATATATTTGCTGTAAACCACTGTTGTAGATAATAGAAGACAAAAGTACTGTGTTACATCCACTAATGCCAGATTGAACTATTAACACTGGATTGGACACTTGGATCTTTTATCAGCTATAACAGTGGACAGTTGTAATGTTTATTTTATCAATTTTATAAGTTTTACTATTTTATGCTGATTTCGGGAAATTAGTTTTATTTAGGGTACATTGCTCATATAAATTTGTTCAACTCATCGCTATTAATAAATTAATATTTGAGTCACTTTGCCTACCTTGTGATCTAGATATATGAGTGCCCATTTTACTTCTTTTTAATAGTCTAGATGGAGACGTACATAATAGACAAAAAGTCTCTAAGAGAGAACTATCTAAGACAATCAAGGCCATAACATAAGAGAAACATACGTAATATGTAAAGCGTATAATCTAGCAAAGTGGGCTCACATGGGGCGCTACAATAGTCATTTGAATGTAAAACAGGACGACCAACATACAGTAGCAGTGGAGATTCACAACAACAGTATTCGGAAGTAGTGAAAAAGCAGTGAAAGTAAATAAAGTAAACAAAACAAGCAGTCTTTTTTTACCTACAGTCATGTGAAAAAATTAGGACACCCTTTGAAAGCATGTGGTTTTTTGTAACATTTTTTAATAAAAGGTTATTTCATCTCCGTTTCAACAATACAGAGAGATTAAAGTAATCCAACTAAACAAAGAAAACTGAAGAAAAGTCTTTTCAAGATCTTCTGTAAATGTCATTCTACAAAAATGCCTATTCTAACTGAGGAAAAAGATAGGACACCCTCACATGTATTCCCTCTTAAATTGGCTCAGATCTCACACAGGTATATCACACCAGGTGCACATAATTAGTAGATCGTTACTCTGCATGTTGAATGAGGCTTGCCCTATTTAAACCTCAGACATTTAGTTTGGTGTGCTCCTGACTGTTGAAGTGAGAGTGAGCACCATGGTGAGAGCAAAAGAGCTGTCAGAGGACTTCAGAAAAAAGATTGTAGCAGCCTATGAGTCTGGGAAGGGATTTAAAAAGATCTCAAAAGATTTTGAAATCAGCCATTCCACTGTCCGGAAGATAGTCTACAAGTGGAGGGCTTTCAAAACAACTGCCAACATGCCCAGGACTGGTCGCCCCAGCAAGTTCACCCCAAGAGCAGACCGCAAGATGCTAAAAGAGGTCTCCAAAAACCCTAAAGTGTCATCTCGAGAACTACAGCAGGCTCTGGCTACTGTTGATGTAGAAGTACATGCCTCTACAATCAGAAAGAGACTGTACAAGTTTAACTTGCATGGGAGGTGTGCAAGGAGGAAACCTTTGCTTTCCAAGAGAAACATCGAGGCCAGACTGACATTTGCCAGAGATAAAGTTGACAAAGACCAGGACTTCTGGAATAATGTTCTTTGGACAGATGAGTCCAAAATTGAATTATTTGGACACAACAGCAGAGGACATGTTTGGCGTAAACCAAACACAGCATTCCAAGAAAAGAACCTCATACCAACTGTGAAGCATGGAGGTGGAAGTGTCATGGTTTGGGGCTGCTTTGCTGCAGCAGGACCTGGTCAGCTCACCATCATAGAATCCACGATGAATTCTACTGTGTATCAGAAGGTGCTTGAAGAACATGTGAGACCATCAGTTAGAAAATTAAAGCTGAAGCGGAACTGGACCATGCAACATGACAATGACCCAAAACATACTAGTAAATCAACCAAAGATTGGCTGAAAAAGAAGAAATGGAGAGTCCTGGAATGGCCAAGTCAAAGTCCAGATTTGAATCCCATTGAGATGCTGTGGGGTGACTTGAAAAGGGCTGTACGTGCAAGAAACCCCTCAAACATCTCACAGCTGAAAAAGTTCTGCATTGAGTGGGGTAAAATTTCCTCAGACCGATGTCGAAGACTGGTAGATGGCTACAAGAACCGTCTCACTGCAGTTATTTCAGCCAAAGGAGGTAACACTCGCTATTAGGGGCAAGGGTGTCCTATCTTTTTCCTCAGTTAGAATAGGCATTTTTGTAGAATGACATTTACAGAAGATCTTGAAAAGACTTTTCTTCAGTTTTCTTTGTTTAGTCGGATTACTTTAATCTCTCTGTATTGTTGAAACGGAGATGAAATAACCTTTTATTAAAAATGTTACAAAAAACCACATGCTTTCAAAGGGTGTCCTAATTTTTTCACATGACTGTATGTCTGAAAAGCATGTGTATATGGCACCGGCATGTCTGCCATAATGGCGGTCAGAGTATAAATACTAATACGATGTGCGCTATTGGTGTTCATGCTAGAGTGGGCGGGGAACACCAGGTGGTATTGTTCATACTATTGGTCATCAACGCAGTCGTTCAAAGAAGCTCAGGCTATGTTACCGAATTAAACGATTCCGCGGGAGAACAGTGTTTTAGTTTCGGTAATAGCAATGCGCTTGCACACCAGAGGAAGGTGTTTACACTGCGCAGGCATGGGGAATGGCCGACGCTGACTTACAAGCTGTGCGGGGTGAGGTCACTAGCAGCTTAATGTGCATGCGCAGGTGCAAGCGTAGGTGACTGCGTACTTCATAGTGGCCATATTGGAAAAGGGCAAATTACCCTTATGGTAAGAAAGGCTGCTTATTAAACTGCTGACAAAAGATAAAGGCATCATTACATTAGCCAGCGTAAGATAATTGAGCCAGTTGATACAAGCATAGGTGGCCTCTATTTATAAAGAAATAATAACGAGGTATCAGTTACGTCAATTGACAGGTAAACATGTTAGATTATGTGATGCTGAATCCATTGACATGCATGATGTATCAGCATAGATGACACATATTAGAAACCTGATATGAAAGGCATAACTTGGTACACATAAGTGGTATTACACTTGCTAGGTAGGTGGATCGTGATGTGTGCTTAGCGAGTGTCGCCACTTCGCTACTGGATGACATAAGACCTAAAAAAGGAGGAGACAAAGGTATTAAATACAGTTAATAGTGCATTAGTCCCTGCAGTATTCTTTATTTAAACTAAAAGGGTACAGGGTGTTAAGACGTCCAATCCATCTCATCTCTCTCTCCTGGAGCACAGCCTCACGGTTGTAATGGCGGAACCCAGTCTATGACCTGGTACCGGAGTTGGCTTACTGCATGTTTCTGAGTAATAAAGTGCTCAACCAAAGGGGCACTCCAATACGTTCTTTCACCTTTTGCGTAGTCTCCCCCACGTAACCCAAGCCGCATGGGCATTTAATTAAATATACGGCAAAGGTGGTTAGGCAAGAGAAATGACCCTGTATTGAAAATGTGTTCCCTGTTGAGGGGTGAATGAACGATGGGCCCTTCATTACATTTCCACACAGGGCGCATGTGAGACAGGAGTATGTCCCTTTTGTTGGAGTTCCCATTATAGTGTACATTATTAGAGCCAATATCGGATTTGACCAAAAGGTCCCGTATATTCCTTCCTCTTCTGTATGACATTAAAGGTTTGTACAAAAAAATATTCGAAACGTTCCTGGCTAGTATGTGCCAGTGTTTGATGGTAATGTCTTTGATGTCCTGACTAAGGTGGGAGAATGTTGTAACACAAGGTATGCATTTATTATCACATTTGTTAGTTGAGTTTCTTGGAGTTAACAAGTGTCACGGATGAAGTTAGCAGATAGCTGGAACATATAAATAAACGAGCGACTGGCTTGATCCGAAACTAAGGAGCTTATAGGTGAAACCTATTAAACCCTAAGAGCTCTCCTTGACTGCAATGCACATGCAAGGGTCTGTATGGTAGACGATTGCATACCCGCGTACCTAAAACTATGTGACACCTGAAAACCCTATAATAGTGAGGGGACACGACCACCGGCTCCCTGCACTTAATACGACGGAGTCAGGGTCAACTAGAATCAAGCAAGCAAGAAAACACAATAAAGTAAAAGACTAATCTGAACAAACAGCAGAAGCAGCCTCCAGCAGTGAACACTTCATCCAGGAAGTAGTATAAACCGCAAAGTGAGGCAGTATGGGAGGGATTATAAAGGAAGACGATTAGTCGAAATAAGTGACACCTGGCAGAAGGAAAGGAGATGAGAAAGTGAAACCAAAACAAAGAACATCATACAAGAGGTAGAGAAGAACGTCTGCCAGACCTTCTCACAGAACTGGAGGTGACAACAAGTTAGTTTGTGTAAGTCCTTGTGTAAGTCCTTGGACCTGCTATTCATGTCTATCTAGTACATGTTATGGGAACCCTCTCCTGAGAAATTTGTCTGACATTTCTTTCAATCGGGTATTTATTAGAGATCCATCAGACACAATTCTCTTTACCCTCATTAATTGTGAGCGGGGTAATGACCGAACTAGGCCTGGAGGGTGATGACTGTTAAATTTAAGGAGACTATTTTTGTCTATGTTTTTTGTACAGGTCTGTGGACAGTATGTTATCACTCACCTTGAGGAGGGCATCGAGGAAGGAAATTTCAGTTTGGCTGTAACTCAGGGAGAGGGAGATGGAGGCTATGCTGGATGTAATAATTTCATTAAATTACGTCAATTTATTTTCTTGACCCTGCCAAATACAGAAAATGTCATTGATAAAACGTAATCAACACCTGACATGTTTTTGAAAAAGTAGGCGCCACATTACACCCCACTGCTGTCCTGGAGATTTGAAGGTAGAATTGGTCCTCGAACAAATGAGTTAATACAAATGTCAGGAGTAACAAGAAAATTTTGTTCGTCTGGTGTAAATTCAATACCTCAATTATGCAATCAATCCCTTCTTTTGTTGGAATGTTGGTTTAAAGACTGCTCACATGCACCGTGACCAGAAAGCATTCTCTCCAGTCCAGATGGGTAGCCTTGATTTTATTTAAAAAATCCGTAGTATCCAAGATAAATGATTTGCCCTTCTGGGCATATGATATTAACAAAGCATCAAGCATCTTGGCTGCGGGTTGGAAAAGAGAGCCACATCCCGATACAATAGGTCACCCAGGTGGGTGTTCTCTATTTTTGTGTACCTTAGGTAGGGTATAAATTATTGGGATCCGAGGGAAACCGGGTACCATATATTCCGCAGTCTTTTTATTGATCAGGCCCTCCCTGAGGGCCTTTTAAATAATGTTAGAAAGTTCCTTGTGATATTTAGGGATCGGATCGGAATCAAGGGGTTGATAAGTAGTCGTGTCATTTAGTTGGTGCAGGATTTCATCTTTATAATCTTTTGTATTCATGACTAAAATACCCGACCCCTTGTCTGCTGGTTTAATCACACTATTATTGTCTTTTCTAAGATCAACCAGAGCTTGTGAAACACTTTTGGGTGTATTATGTCTTACCTTTTTCTTTGATGTTTTCTTTTCAAGGCTTTTCAGGTTGTCTTGGACTTTTGCAATGTAGGACTCAACCACCTCGTATTTCTTGGGAGGATTATACGAACTAGGAGGCTTGCAATTTCTTGTGCGGGTTTTAAAGGGTGTTGGGTTGTTATCCTGATTGTTGATCCAGCTTGGTTGTTCAATTTCAATATGCGCTCTGAGTCTGATTGCTCTAAAGAAGCTTGCCATCTCCTTATCCAATTGAAGCAAATCAGTATGGTGGGTGGGTAAGAAGCCAAGGCCAAGATTTAAGGCTCTTTGTTCCTCATTGGAGAGATGTCTATCGGATAAGTTTATCACAAGATTATCTCTTTCAGATTCCTGGTTGGTTGTTACTAGTTCCTGTTCCATGACCTGGTTCTGATTTGATCCCTCTGGTCCGGAAAGTAGTTTGGTCCTCTTCTTATGTTTCTTCCACACCTTCCTCGGTGGCCTTGTCTTTCGTATCGTGGTGGTCCTCGTTCTAAAAAACTTGCGTCACTACTTGCGTTAGAGGAGTCAGATGTCACAGCAGTTGTTGATAATGGTGTAGGATAATTCTGTGTCACGGTACAGTATACTTGGTTATTTTTATAATCTTTTTTGTCCCTCTGGAACTTAGATCTTTTTCTGTCGTCCAAATTTCGTCTGAAAAAATTTATCTTCTGTGTAATATTTTTAATTGAAGTGGTTTTCTCCAGGGGATGTCTCCCTAAAAATGCTTTGTTCAAGAGAATTCATTTCCTGTTTGGTCTTCCTGATTTCAGTACTAGCTCTTTCGAGGATTAAGAGTATGATGTCAAATGAGGCCTTGTTAAGGATCCTTTCAAATTGGATGCAGAAATCCAAATCCTCTGCGAATAATGTTTGTCGTAAGTTAGATCTTAAGCCCCTTGGGATAATTTTACATTTATGATATTCAGCCAATGTCACTACGTGTAGCTCCAAAGCTGTAGCTTTTCTATATATTTTCTCTAGTGAATTTACTCAAGCTCTAGGATTAGATGCGGAGAGAAATTCACTAGAAGCAGTAACATTCGAGGTTATTTGTCTTGCGTCTTCCTCTGAAAATGAGAATACTCCACTATTGCTGTAATGTGGATTAGTGTTGAGAAGAGACATTTGGTAAAGATTTTGAGAAGCCGCTGGAGGTGCACGTGATGTAGATATGGAGTATAGAATAGAAGTTAATTCACAGTAGATCACAGCATTTGGCATATAACTGGCAAAGAGATGGGTGCTCGTCCCTTTTGATCCCTGACTCCACCTCAGGAATTCTTCAAATATTTAATCAGAGTTTCAGACAGCACACCACAAGAGATTTTCAATGCAATTAGTGTTTTATTCAGCCGGACTTTACATCGTTTTGAAAAGCAAGGTTTCGGGCTAACATATGCCCTTCATCTAGTGCCCGGTTTCCCTCGGATCCCAGTAATTTATACCCTACCTAAGGTACACAAAAATAGAGAACACCCACCTGGGAGACCCATTGTCTCGGGATGTGACAATTATGCAGGGATACCTGCATAATTGAGGTATTGAACGTAACACAAGAATTTACACCAGACAAACAAAATTGTATTGTGTTACTCTTCACATTTGTATTAACTCATTATTATTTTTTGTTCGAGGACCAATTCTACCTTCAAATCTCCGGGACAGCAATGGGGTGTAATGTGGCGCCTACTTTGGCGGTCATGTATATGAATGATTTTGAGAAGAAATTTGTCTATACTAACCCCCTTTTTCAAAAATATGTCAGGTGTAGGTTATGTTTTATCGATGACATTTTCTGTATTTGGCAGGGTCCAGAAAATGAATTGACGTAATTTCATGAAATTATTACATCCAGCATAGCATCCATCTCCCTCTCTCTGAGTTACAGCCAAACTGAAATTTCCTTCCTCGATGTCCTCCTCAAGGTGAGTGATAACACACTGTCCACAGACCTGTACAAAAAAAAACGTAAATTTAACAGTCATCACCCTCCAGGCCTAGTTCAGTCATTACCCCGCTCACAATTAATGAGGGTAAAGAGAATTGTGTCTGATGAATCTCTAATAAATATCCGATTGAAAGAAATGTCAGACAAATTTCTCAGGAGAGGGTTCCCAAAACATGCACTAGATAGATATTAACAGCAGGTCCAAGGACTTACACAAACTAACTTGTTAACTCGAAGAAACTCAACTAACAAATGTGATAATAAATGCATACCTTGTGTCACAACATTCTCCCACCTTAGTCAGGACATCAAAGACATTACCACCAAACACTGGCACATACTAGCCAGGAACTTTCAAAATATATATTTTTTTTTTTTTACAAACCTTTAATGTCATACAGAAGAGGAAGGAATATACGGGACCTTTTGGTCAAATCCGATATTGGCTCTAATAGGGCCCATAGTGTACAATCCACTATCATGGAAACTCCAATTAAAGGGACATACCCCTGTCTCACATGTGCCCAGTGTGGAAATGTCATGAAGGGCCCATCGTTCACTTACCCCTCAACAGGGAAAACATTTCAATACAGGGGCATTTCTCTTGCCTAACCACCTTTGCTTTATATTTAATTAAATGCCCATGCGGCTTGGGTTACGTGGGGGAGACTATGCAAAAGGTGAAAGAACGTATTGGACAACACAAATCTAACATACGTACACATAAAATTGATGCCCCTTTGGTTGAGCACTTTATTACTCAAAAACATGCAGTAAACCAACTCCGTTACCAGGTCATAGACTGGGTTCCGCCATTACGCCGGGGCGGCAACCGTGAGGCTGTGCTCCAGGAGAAAGAGATGAGATGGATTAGACGTTTTAACACCCTGCACCCTTTTGGTTTAAATAAAGAATACTGCAGGGACTAATGTACTATTAACTGCATTTAATACCTTTGTCTCCTTCTTTTTTAGGTCGTATGTCATCCAGTAGCGAAGTGGCGACACTCGCTAAGCACACATCACGATCCACCTACCTAGCAAGTGTAATACCACTTATGTGTACCAAGTTATGCCTTTCATATCAGGTTACTAATATGTGTCATCTATGCTGATACATCATGTCAATGCTTCGAGCATTACATAATCTAACTTGTTTACCTGTCAATTGACGTAACTGATACCTCGTTATTATTTCTTTATAAATAGGGGCCACCTATGCTTGTATCAACTGGCTCAATTATCTTACACTGGCTAATGTAATGATGCCTTTATCTTTTGTCAGCAGTTTAATAAGCAGCCTTTCTTACCGCAAGGGTAATTTGCCCTTTTCCAATATGGCCACTATGAAGTACGCCGGCACCTACGCTTGCACCTGCGCATGCACATTAAGCTGCTAGTGACCTCATACCGCACAGCTTGTAAGTCAGCGCCGGCCATTCCCCACGCCTGCGCAGTGTAAACACCTTCTTCTGGTGCGCAAGCACATTGCTATTACCGGAACTAAAACACTGTTCTCCCGCGGAATAGTGTAATTCGGCAACATAGCCTGAGCTTCTTTGAACGACTGCGTTGATGACCAATAGTAAGAACAATACCACCTGGTGTTCCCCGCCAACTCTAGTGTGAACACCAATAGCACACATCGTATTAGTATTTATACTCTGACCGCCACTATGGCAGACATAATTCGTATTATGTGCCATATAAACATGCTTTTCAGACATAGGTAAGAAAGACTGCTTGTTTTGTTTACTTTATTTACTTTCACTGCTTTTCACTACTTCCGTATACTGTTGATGTGAATCTCCACTGCTACTGTATGTTGGTTATAATATAGAGTCTGTCCTGTTTTACATTCAAATGACTATTGAAAGCCCCCCATATGAGCCCACTTTGCTAGATTATACATTTTACATATTACGTATGTTTCTCTTATGTTATGGCCTTGATTGTCATAGATAGTTCTCTCTTAGAGACTTTTTGTCTATTATGTACGTCTCCATCTAGACTATGTTTACTAGATTTATGCTCACTAGCGCCTCTATTGGATGACAGTTTATATGTCTAATGGATGTCCTTTCCTCTTGCTTTTATGTACCAGCCTGATGAAGGGCATAATATGTAAGCCCGAAATGTTGCTTTTCAAAACTATGTAAAGTCTGGCTGAATAAAACACTAATTGCATTGAAAGTCTCTTGTGGTGTGCTGTCTGAAATTCTGATTAAACAGTTTGAATGGACTGTTTTACACTTAAAATGGCCACCTAAAGGACTTGTAATTGTCTGCTGTGCCATCACTGAGCAGGCCAGGGAAAAGCTATGTTACACCCCCTCTCAGAGCAAAAATGAGATGGAGGATGGCATTCTAGAGGAGATGGGCGGGCTTGATGGACGAGCGAGGCGGCATACAGTGTGAGTAGACCGAGCCTCTAGGTGCTGAAAAGACGCCCCCATAGCACCTAGAGGCTCATAAAAAAATCATTTTTTTGTGAAACGGATCCACACAAAGGTCTGAAAATAGCATTGTTAGGTAGATCAGACACTAGCAGATCGCTAGAGTCTGAGAGCTAATTTGATCAAAATCAGGTGGTAGAAACCCTTTAAAGTCTCTTAGGGTGTGAGCTTCCCCAGAGTATTGAGGGAACCAAGGGGCCCCAAAGTAGTAACTCTGGGGAAGCTCACACCCTAAGAGTACCCTGTCTCCATAGAGCAGCAAATGGAAATACTCCTAGCGCAACTAGAGGGAGCCGCACTCCGGGAGGTTAAGTCCTTGCCCAGCTCTGAAAGGAGAACACTAGGATAGATCTTCGAGAGACTCTACACCACCTTCGTACACAAGACCGTGTCAGAGGTCAAAATGAGGTTCTTCAGCACGAAACAAAATGGTGAGTCACTCAGACTTCGCATTGTCTTTACAAGAAGCCCTTAGAGCTATGGTTCAGGTAGACCCCCGTGAGGCAGAGAACCAAGACAAAACTCTGAAAGAACAATTCACTGAAGGTATTAACATTGACAACCTAAAAAGCCTGCTGAGAACGTTAGCTGCACAACACCCAAGCATCACCTTCCTGGACTTTAAAAGAGCTAGCTATTGCTACCCCTTCCACGTGTTGTCCAGTAGCCAGTCAGGCAGCTCAAACTCCGATCCCTGATGCTGTAGCTGCCTTGACAGAACAGGTTAACTCCTTGACAAAAAGCCTGGAGAAGGTGTGTCAAAAATTAGAACAGTGGGAGAAGCCTTTATTGTTGGAGGATGAAACATCGTTACCAAGAAAACATTTCTCTCCTGACTACAAAGATATATATCCCAGAGGTCCTGGCGGGCGTCCAAATGACCACTCCAATGCCCGCAGGTGACCTATTTGCACCTACTGTCATATGTCAGGGCATACGGAACCAATGTGCTGGTGGTTAAAAGAGAAACCCTTGAGGCTAAGGAACACCCCTCGAGAGGTAAACCAGTAGGTCCACAAGATCCCAACTGGATGCCCAGATATGTAGCATCCTGCCCGGAAGTAGCAATCCAAATTAACGGAGTTCCCTTAGCAATCCGAATTAACGGAGTTCCCTTTGTTGTCCTACTTGGACCCCGGGACTCAGGTCACTACCATCCAACAGCCATTTTATAAATACTGGGACCAGAGCCAACTTACGCAACCACCAGAATCCTAGTTGGATCTTACAGCCAGCAATGGGAAACCTGTGTCAATACATGGTTATTGGAAGCCAACTCTGCAAGTAGGAGAAACCACCCTATCTCGACAAGGTATTATTGTTGTACAAGCCAGAGACAAAAGGTGGCTCTCCAGTAATCCTAGGAATGAATGTCCTTAGGAATTGTTACACCAATATGCTTGAGGCATTACGCCAATCTATGCCCACTGCTTCACCTGCCTCCAAAAGGGTCATACAAAAGACCATCCGTGTGTAAGCGCACAACAGAAATTTGCAAATGGGAAAGGGGAATTCTGCTGTGTCCGCATCCGAGATAACCAACCTGTGATCCTTAAACCAAATACTGAGACACTCATATGGTGCCCTGGGAATTCGAGGTCAAGACGACCAAGCCATGGCAGAGCCCTTCGCGCTAGATGATCATCCTCTAGTCAGAGCTGTAAGGAGCTTTGTGACGGTTTCCCAAGGTAAAGTGCCGTTCCGTCTGCTAAACATGAATAATCACCACATTACCCTCACTAAACACTATCCTGTTGCTCAGTTATTGCAATCAGCGTGCCTGCAATTAAAGTAGAACAATCTGCGCAGGGCTCCAGTACTACTGAACATGCTCCGCCTGCATCATGGTGGGAATATCTCAACGTGGGAGACAGCTCTACGCCCAAAACCAAATTTAAGGAGTTTTGAACATTGTGAAGGAACATCATCAAGCCTTCAGTAAACACTCTACGGATTATGGGGAAGTCCATACCGGCTCTCACCCTCCGGCTCTCATCCTACAATAAAAGCAAGGTACTGGCCTATACCACCAACGATGTACCAATCTGTGAAACAAATGATCAGAGAGATGAAGGATTCCAATATTATCCAAGACAGCCATAGTCCATGGGCTGCACCACTAATCCTTGTCCGGAAAAAGTATAGAAACATCAAGTCCTCATTAAACATGGACTCAAGATCAAACCATCTAAGTGCTACCTACTGAAGCCAGAAGTCAAGTACCTGGGACATGTTGTCAGTGCAGAAGGTGTTAAACCAGATCCGGAAAAGTTAGCTGCAGTCCAGAATTGCCATACTCCTACAACAGTAAAGGAGGGGAGTAGTTTCCTTAGTTTTGCAGGGTACTACAGACACTTCACCCCTCACTTTGCCCAGATTGCTGAGCCAATTCAGGAACTTCTAAGAGGACATCCAAAGAAGTATCAGACGACTCAGATACCTGTGGAGTGGAATGAAGACAGGGAAATTGCCTTCCAGCTCCTGAAAATGAAGCTGAATGAACCATCTGTCTCGGGATATCCAGATAACCAACAGCAATTCCATCTCTACACTAATGCCAACCAGCAAGGCCTGGGAACTGTTCTGTCCCAAATGCAAGAAGCTGAAAAGAATTACCAGAACTACAGCTCTTTCAAGTTAGAGTTCCTTGCACTTGTGTGGGCTGTCACCGAAAAATTTAAGGACTACCTTGCAGCAACTCCCTTCATAGCTTTCACCGAAAATAACCCACTGGCACATCTCAATACATCCAAGCTAGGTGCCTTGCTAACTACAATTTCACTGTAAAATACAGAATTGGCAAGTCCAACGAGAACACGGATGCCTTATCTTGCCTGCCTACCAAAAAAGATCCTACTGCTCACATAGATGTCTGGGAAGAAGTGGAGATGCCCGATTTCTACAAAAACTTCGCCCAACAAGGCATCCTCTCTAACAAAAACAAAAGAGTCCTAAATCCCCATCTACAGAACAATCCAGAATCTCAAATTGAAAAGGAGAGATGATAAACCTTCAGTCAGAAAGTAGAGTAATCGGAGAACTACATGACTGCTCTACAGTGGAAGAACACCTGAGAGAATCCGCAGAAGAAATGCAGACCCAGAACTGTTGAATCTGTGGAGACACCGGAAACAAGTTGTGGCGAAACCAACCTCGCCACTGGGTTTTGGAGGATCTTGCCTCAGGATTATGGCCCATAGTAACTTTAAAGGAGAAAACAGACCGGCCGCACAGCTTAAATCTGTCTGTAGAATTGTATTTTATGTCATTATGCGTTCGGTTACATTGTATGTTATGTGAGGGCACCCAGATAGCTAATATTATTGTATTCATGTATTCTGAGTGCCATTCACCTAATGATATGCACTCAGACCTGAGCTATCTGGGGATATGTTAAATGTCTGTGTGTGCTGTGGGGGTGTGCCATTGTGTGTTTGGGTGGTGATTCCTGTCCTGTTGTCTCCACATGTGTATTGGTGATCTCCCCTTTGTCCTGAGAGATAATTGGATTGTCTTCGGTCGTCTCCCAGGCAGAGAGGAGGAAACCATGATGCATTGTGGGGATATGTTGTATCTGTTCTGTGTCGCAATCTCCCTTCTGGTCCTCTAGGGGGCGGGAACGATTGGTTGCTGTATTTGCATTGTGTGTGTTGTGAATTACTGATTGGTTGGATTTCAAAACCCTGTGGGCGGTACTATGTTTGGTTTTTATCAATAAAAGAGGCTGTACTTGAAGTACAGTCAGATCACTGCTTGACCCTCAAGACGGAGCCTTGTCTCGTTATTGGGGGGATTCCCTGTATGCTGTTGGAGACTGATTGCCAGGAGTGTAAGCTGACGGATACGCTTTTTCTGTTCGTCTGACTGACAGCTATTTGCGAGGTTCCAGTTTGGAGTGCTATTTTGTATCCAGTTCAGGAGGTTGGTGTTCTGCAGTAGCTGTGCCTGTCTCTCGGAAAGGGGCATATTGCCTAAACGGATTTTAGCCCCTTGTCTGCTGAAACGGTGCCGTTACACATTGGTGGCAAGCAGTGGGATCGTTCCTACAGCCAGAAGGACAGCTACAGGAGACACCATTTCTGTGGATTCTTCAATTTAAGGGCAACGCATGTCCCAGTACAGTGACCCTAAAAGCACCAGGATGGAACCAGCAGTGGATTACAGATACTCTGTGGAGGAATTTGACCGTATGATGTGGTTGCGGCTGAACTTCTTCGGACCCAATCCAGCTGAGAAATACGTGAAGTTCGTGAGGAGTCTAGTGTCTAAGACCCTACTATACCGGGCAGAAGGTGACGGTCAGCTGCCATGTTGGGTGGACCTCCATCGGAGGTTACGGTTGCGGGACAGTGGGAGCCTAGTCTCCATTCCCCAGCGGCAGTGTGAAGTGCAGGGAGAGGAGAGCAGCGGCCTCCCTCCCCAGCGGCAGGCTGAGTTACAGGGGGCAGAGGTAGTTGTTCCTGCCCCCCAGCAGCAAAGTGATGTGCCGGGAAGGCAGTGTGAAGTGCAGGGAGGGGAGAGCAGTGGCCTCCCTCTCCAGCGGCAGGCTGAGTTACAGGGAGCAGAGGTAGTTGTTCCTGCCCCCCAGCAGCAGCATGATTTTTTGGGAATTGGGAGCCGAGTCTCCATTCCCCAGCGGCAGACGGAGTTACAGGGGGCAGAGACAGTCGGTACTGTCCCCCAGCGGCAGAGTGTCCTACAGGGAATAGAGAGCCCAGTCTCCTTTCCCCAGCAGCAGGACACTGTATTGGGAGCGGAGGCGGTCGGTCGCCCTCCCCAGCGGCTGGAAGTATGTATGGGAGAGGAGCTCGTTACCCCCTCTCCCCAGCGGAAGCTTAACGCACCAGGGGGAGACAGTAAGCCCCACAACTGTGCAGATGGGACCATGGTCTCTGCACTCACAGCACAGGGGGTAGGGACAGTCGGTCCTGTCCCCCAGCAACAGGGCTGTTTAGCCAAAGGGGAGACAGTCGGTTTCCCCCTCCAACCAGACTCCAACCAGGCTTCTTCCGTGGTAGCGCTGGTACCAGGGCAGAGTCCCGCTGATCCCTGCCCACAAAGCAACCTCCACTCCAAGCCAGGGAGCAACTCAGAGACCGGGAGTACCAGCTACCAATATAACCTTGGTGGATTCACTGGACAGAGACAGCCTACTAAATTCAACAGGTCCAGTATTGGGTTGTGGGTGGGCTGCCAGACTAACTCAGGTACCGACCGGCGTGAGGTCAGGTATCTGGTTAGTCTTCCCTGGGGGGGAGATGTGTGGCGAAACCAACCTCGCCACTGGGTTTTGGAGAGGGCTGTTTAAAAGCCTCTTGCCTCAGGATTATGGCCCATAGTAACTTTAAAGGAGAAAACAGACCGGCCGCACAGCTTAAATCTGTCTGTAGAATTGTATTTTATGTCATTATGCGTTCGGTTACATTGTATGTTATGTGAGGGCACCCAGATAGCTAATATTATTGTATTCATGTATTCTGAGTGCCATTCACCTAATGATATGCACTCAGACCTGAGCTATCTGGGGATATGTTAAATGTCTGTGTGTGCTGTGGGGGTGTGCCATTGTGTGTTTGGGTGGTGATTCCTGTCCTGTTGTCTCCACATGTGTATTGGTGATCTCCCCTTTGTCCTGAGAGATAATTGGATTGTCTTCGGTCGTCTCCCAGGCAGAGAGGAGGAAACCATGATGCATTGTGGGGATATGTTGTATCTGTTCTGTGTCGCAATCTCCCTTCTGGTCCTCTAGGGGGCGGGAACGATTGGTTGCTGTATTTGCATTGTGTGTGTTGTGAATTACTGATTGGTTGGATTTCAAAACCCTGTGGGCGGTACTATGTTTGGTTTTTATCAATAAAAGAGGCTGTACTTGAAGTACAGTCAGATCACTGCTTGACCCTCAAGACGGAGCCTTGTCTCGTTATTGGGGGGATTCCCTGTATGCTGTTGGAGACTGATTGCCAGGAGTGTAAGCTGACGGATACGCTTTTTCTGTTCGTCTGACTGACAGCTATTTGCGAGGTTCCAGTTTGGAGTGCTATTTTGTATCCAGTTCAGGAGGTTGGTGTTCTGCAGTAGCTGTGCCTGTCTCTCGGAAAGGGGCATATCGCCTAAACGGATTTTAGCCCCTTGTCTGCTGAAACGGTGCCATTACACAAGTCTTTCTGCAGAAGGGCCTACTATTGAGAAGAAGCCTGTATCCAGTTACCTATGACAGGGTATACGAAATCCTAATACTCCGTCGAGATGCAAGTATCATCCTTGAGATGTACTATGACAAATCAGGACACTTTGGCGTGCAGAAGACAGAAGCTACCATCCGTAGACCATTCTATTGGATTGGGATGCGAGGAGACATTGAGAAGTGGTGTCGAGAGTGTTCTGCCTGTGCTGTTGGGAGAGGCAAAAGGCATGACCAAAGAGCACTCTTACATCCTATTGTAAGCCAGACACCGTTGGAGATCGCTGCAATTGACCACGTGAAGCTGGAACCAAGTCGCTCAGGCTACACATACGCTATGATCATCATTGACCACTACACCAAATTCGTTGTGGCCGTACCTGCTAAGGACTTGACCGCTAAAACAACTTCAGATGCCTTCTGGAAACATTTAGTTACCATATGAATGTCCAGAAAAATTCTTACAGATCAGAGATCTGCCTTTGAATCGCAACTCTTCAAAGAACTGTGTTCGCTTCACAATTGCCAGAAAATCATCACAACAGCTTACCATCCTCAAGGTAATGGACTTTGTGAAAATATGAACCAGACCCTAATAGGAATGCTTAGAGCTGTGCCACCTGCTACCAGGAATGATTGGCCTACGGTTCTGCCTCAATGGTTGTATACCTAAAATAATACTATTCACTGTTCCACTATACACCTTACTACCTCATGTTTGGCCGACAAGTTAAACTACCTGCTGACCATACTTTGGACGTACAAGTGCCTGATGCCATCAATCCATTGCCAAAAACTGATTGGGTGAGTGAGCACCAAAGACGTCTAGCTGATGCACAAGAAATTGTTCACCACCGCATGGAACATGCTCACAAAAGGCAGCAAAAAGATTATGACCAATCTGCCAAAGCAGTGCCTCTTGAAATTGGTGATTATGTGTGGCTAAAGAACAATCATCACACCAGCAAGTTGGACAGTAAGTGGGAAAGAGACCCCTACATCGTTTCAGATATTGCCAATCCAGCGACTGACACCTATGAGATTACTAGAGAAAACAAATCACATCAAATAGTACATCGCAATCGCTTGAAACTGTGTAACAAGGAGAAAAATATTCCAGGAGAAATTCTTCCAGACGAGACTGTTGCAGAGGAACATCAGCCTCCAATTCAAGTGCCTGAACTACCAGTTAAGCCTGTAGAGCATATGCAGACTGTTGAAAAACTAATGACAGAAATGGATCATCTAAAATGGTTCCTTACACCATGGTTAAACATTGCTGTGCCTGCTCCAGTCAGTACAGTGTCACGTCAGCTAGAGGAACCACCTCAGGAAGAAGTTTCAGTAGTGCAAGAAATTCCAGATGTACCAAGTCACCTTGCGCCAAGGCCAGAAGAAGGACCGCCACTTCGCAGATCCAGTCAGATTACAAAGGGACAACCACCTGCTCGTTATAGGGAGTGTTTACTTCAAAATCAGAGGACAATGCTTCCAGCTATTCCAGTTTAATGTGGACTACAATTTCGCTTCTCTACAGAGCCTGGGTAAGAAACTCTCTACAGTCTTTTTTGTTTTGTTGTCACAATGTTCAAGCCTGTGCCCGGAGAAAGACTCAAACGTACCTGAGCATTGGTGTTGTCCATCATTTTTACATCCACCATGCTCAGGGAACGAACTCATGCATCCATGTTTATTATTTCCCCATTACGGACTATCCTGGTTTATTGCTATTCCGCTGTGCCAGGTCAGCGCCCCTGTTCATCAGTTTCCAGAGGGAAGAAACAACACCCCTTTTTACTTGTTTACTACCATTCTTGATGTTTAAACAATATCAGTCACAAAATACGCATAGATTTCTGTTCACATAAGTGATTCTATGCGAAAAAGAGTACCCTACAGTAACGTACCCACTCAGTGTACATCAACATACACAAACAAAAGATAAACTGAGACTAAACGGATTTAGTAGCAAAATATAAATATACTTTATTCAATAATTCTCATAAAAAATATATAAAAGTATGTAATACATCAGATAAAAAAAAAAATCTTGATGTTTGCCTGATATTTACATTTGTACCTAACCAATTGCTTTTCAGTCTCAAGAAAAAGTATGTTCTTCATGCCTGCAGGATTGTTCTCTTTTTGTTTCTTTCAGGAGACCTTAATCTTTGTGTCAAGGTCGACACAGGTTAAATAAGGGGGTATGCAGTGTCCCACTACCCATGTGGGTACTGCAAAGTTGTAGTGTTATGCTTTATAGAAGAAAATAGATTTTGTCCAGCTTGTACTTGTGGTAATCCAAGGCTTCTTTATTGAAAATTCAGTATAAAATCCAGGTACAGAAAGCAGAGTCTACATGTTTCGGGCACAATGCAATCTTAGCCCTTACTCATGACTAGTGTTATGCTTTGTATGCTTTATATAACCTGTTTTATGCTGCAGTGCATCTTTATGCACATTGAGCCTACCACTAGGGGGAGACAAAACATCCCATATATAGCCCAGCTCAGGCCTAGTTAGAAGGTTCTCAGTCTTCACTCTTCAGCCCTGAGCTGAAGTGGTCCACATCCTGCTCTGCTAAGAGTTAGTGGACATCAGCTAGAAGTTTTGCTTCAGAAAAGGACATTAATCCAGAAAGCACTAAAGAAACAGAGACTCAAAAGGTTACGGACATCGCTATATGCACCTTAGGACCTTTGGAGTTAAAAGTGAAGGATTCACCCACCAGCCTCCGTCAGCCTCACTAGCCTGCAGCATAAAACCTATATCATTAATAGCCTTAGAGACAGACATCACACCTCTGAGCAGTGGACCTCTTGCAGCTTTTACTCTGTCCATCTTAAAAAGACTGTATATTTGATTATCTGGATGATACATTGCTGCCCTGAGCCAACGTTCAGTAAAAGTTATAAGTTGGATTGCACCATCCTTGTCTCAGTCTCCAATTCCTCAGTTAACACTACAGTAAATGGTTGTATGTGTCACAACTACAAGGGACCTTGCCATAGGCACATTAATACAGACAATCAAGGGCACCTCGAGCCACCATCTGGCCTGTGTCCCTTATACCACAGTGTGCCCCAGAGAATTCCTGTGCCGTTCTCCTCATCACTTGTGCAGACCTGCCCAGGGACGACATAACCGTGAGTAACCAGAACTGTATTTACTTTGGCCCACCTAATGCTCACACCGTGACCTCACATATAATTTCCCGGTCAGTCTGGCTCACTGCACTAACACCCCTCACCATGCCTACATATGCCCCCAATACCTGTTTTTCATGTCCGAGCTTTCCTTCCCCCCTGGAAGACCTCAGATTATCTGTTTACTTTCTCCCCTCCTTGTTTTGTTGAACTTTTTTTGATACACAAGCCTGGCTGCACTGTACAGTGATGAGTCACAGGCTGGACATGCCCCCCACTCTGCTCTGCATGCAGCTGCCAACCCACTACAACTTCTGTGTCCAACTTCCTGCACACAGACATGATTCTACTTCTCACTCAGTGTCTAAATCCCATTACTGACCGTCCACATCCCTCACCATCCCACCACCATCTTCAGAGTGTAATAAACAGCTGAAAGCAGCAAGCACACCCAAACGCATCTGTATCTAATACTATCCTGTGTGATACAGCCTGCTGAGCTGTGTATCTAAACTCATCACTGACCGTCCACGGGCTCTTACCACACCATTTCCAGAGTGTGATAAACAGCTGGAATCGGCAAGAACGTCCAAACACATCTGTATCTAATCCTAACATGTATGTGTGCCTGATAAAGAGCCTATTGTGTGCAATACAGCCTGCTGAAGTGTGTATCTAATCCCAGATTCTATGATACAGCCTGCTGAGCTGTGTATCAAATTCCATTTTGTATCATACAACCTGCTGAGCTGTGAATCTAAACCTTTATGCACACGACCGTATCCATTTTGTGAGCCACATTTTTCCATGATGACCACAAGGAGATTGACCCCTGACCTCCTAAGGGGCAGGAACAGAGAAATGTTAAAGGCCCCCCCTCCACCATCACCAGTGTTTCCTGTCCCTACAGAGGGAATGGCAGAGAAAGGTCGCAGGGAGATGAAGAGGAACATGGAAATACATGTGTGGATCTCCTGGTGAGGAGAATAGTGCATCGGCACTTATCTTGGAACCGCTGGGATTTGCGGTCCTCCCCTACTTGTCCGCGGTCTTGTACTAATGCTGGGCAGGGGAGAAGCGGGAGGGCTCGCTCTGGTTAATCTGGGGCCTGCTCCCGGGGTGGCCTCCTTCGCCTGGCCGATCGTGGCTCAAGCTGGTTGCGCACTCAGCGCTTTAACGCATGTGCATTTCATCACTTCCGATGCATCCAGGAGGTGACTGTTAAATAATATGTGATATAATATTAATTGATATTTAATAGAAAGTATGTATTACATTACACATAATTTATAGCAATACACTTAGCAATGAAAGGTCTGTATGAGGACGTTGAGTACTATATTTGAAGTTTACCATATATGACAATGTATAAGCCCATACATTAGTAAAGACACGCCAGTATCTATGGTATAAATGACTGACAGGACAGACAAGGGGTGGTCTTCTTACACTAACTCTCAAGTCTGTTGGGGGTTGTTGGTTGCTGGAGAAAATGAAGGGAAGACACATGAAGCCTTGAGAAGAGGATTCCTGACCTTCAGCAATGATACTTCAAGGACTACCAACATTCACTCATGGACAATAGATTAAGACTTTTCCTAAACTATTTCTGTAAGTAATCAACTCTGATGAAGACTGAAAATAAATCACATTATACATTTTTTTATATAACTCTTGTTGAGTCCTGGTGATGAGTCCTCCAGGTGTTCTTTACTCCAAATAAGCATACACAAGATTTGGATAGGATTACCAAATCAGGTTGATATATTTTTCATACATAAATATTTTAAAAGAGGAGACATATTACATTTGGCGAGCTACCATACCGCATATTCAAGCTTGAGGGGGAAGAGAGAACTCTAAAAAAATTATCAAGCTTTAACCTCCCTGGCGGTATTCCCGGGGTTAATTTTCGTGGCCTGGAGCGGTAACCCAGGGTTACGCTTGGGGTAACATTGCAGAGCTGTCAGCGGAGACCCCTTACCTTCTCCTGGCGATCCAGCAATGTCCTTCGATGATGGCGCCGGCCGGCATCTGACTTCCTGGTTCCGTTCCCTGCGAGCAGCAGCGGCGCATGGTAGTGGAACTGGGCGGGAAATTCAAAAGTGTAAACATAAAAGTGACACACACACACACATAAAAGAGGGGATAAATTGTAATCTGAGAGGATTACACTGTATCACCTCAGATCTGACACTTGATCACTGTACAGTGTCCCTTGCCTGCCATTTTACTGTCATTTGTGCCCATAAAATATTTATAACATGGCATCAAAAAAGCGCCACTCTCACAGCGCGGTCTAGGAGTCGGACACGTCCGGAGAGCGCGTGCATCATCAGCGCGTCCAGCGTCGCCCGAGCTCCCGATAATACTATGCGTGCCCCCCGCGAGTCTATGCGCATTGATGCGAATGGTTTTAGGGCTGAGTGCCGAACTGATCACTCGACGCTTAGCTGTGTAGTCTGTGTGGAGTCATGTGACGCTGGATGATGGTCTTACCCATCCTTTAATCGCCAAAACCTTGCTAGGATCCATCTTTATGGCGTGGGGAGTCAGAACATGTCCGAGAAATATAATCTGCACCCCAAAGACATTTTTCCTGTTTAGCAGATAATTGGTTCTCTCTCAACACCTCCAACACCTGTCTAACATGAAACACATGACTCTCAAAATCAGGGGAAAATATCAAAATGTCATTGAGATATAAAATGACAAATTTTCCCAAGAACTCCCTAAGAATTTCTTGGATTCGCTAACTACTACTGTAAGTTCATAAAGAATATCTTGGTAATTGCTAGACCACTGACCGACCTCACTAAAAAGGGGCGGAACGGGAAAATTGGTCTACTGAGGCCTTAGATACATTTGAAACCCTAAAGGAGGCTTTCAGTAGCGCTCCTGTTTTAACCCAGCCAGCTCAGAAAAAAACTTATCGTGGAGAGGACGGGGCAGGAGCAGTCCTCTCGCAAGGTCCTACTACCCTCACTAACTTGAGACCTTGTGCCTCTTTTCCAGAAATTATGACATAGGGAATCGTGAGTTACTGGCCATTAAGTGGGCATTTGAAGAATGGAGACATTTCCTTGAGGGGGCAAAACATTGTGTTACTGTTGTTACCGATCATAAGCACGTAATGTTTCTCGAGTCGGCTAAAAGGTTAAATCCCTGTCAGGCTAGATGGACATAGTTTTTTACACGTTTAAATTTTTCCATCACTTTCAGACCAGGAAGTAGAAACGTGAAGGCCGACGCACTCTCTCTGAGTTTCTGTGCGTACCAGCCTACAGAGACTCCACCTAAAACCATTTTACCAGCTAAGGTCTTCATAGCAGCCTTGTCTCAGAACATCACAACTCTCATTAAGGCTGAACACCACCTAGCTCTGTCATCCACTCCTACAGATAAGTTGTTTGTTCCCGTACAGTTTTGTCTCCAACTGCTGGGTGAGTGTCATGACTCGATGGATTTCTTTCACTGATCTGCCACATGCGGAGGGTAAGACTGTGGTTTGGGTAGTGGTCGATAGATTCAGCAAGATGGCTCACTTTATTCCCCTGCCTAAACTCCCGAGTGCAAAGACCCTAGCATCTTTGTTTGTGGAACAAATTGAATGTTTACATGGCATCCCAGAAAATATTGCATCTGACAGGGGTGTGCAGTTTGTGTCCAAATTTTGGAGGGCCTTCTGTCTGAGATGCCGGATTTTCGACTGTCCTTTTCATCTGCTTATCACCCTGAAAGTAATGGACAGACTGAGCACCTCAATCAGTCGGGGGAACAATTTCTCAGGGCATGTTTCAGATGATCAACAGTTGTGGGTGAAATACCTTCCGTTAGCCGAGTTTGCTCTGAATAACCGTGTTAATTCCTCTGCTGGGGTCTCTCCTTTTTTTTGTAACTATGGCTTTCATCCTCATTTTCTTTCTGGGTCGTGTAATCCTGAGGCGGATAAGATCTTCTCAAAACTGTGCACAGTATGGGCTCTGGTTCAATCGAACCTAGAAAAAACTCAAAATACTCAAAGAGTCAAGGCCAATAGGAGACAGTCCACGGGGGTGAATTTTCAGGTGGGGGATAAGGTATCGTTGTCCTCTAAAAATTCACTCAAAGTTGCTTCAAAAAAGTTTGCTCCTCGCTTTATAGGGCCCTACGAAAATCGTAGAGGTGATTAATCCTGTATCATTTAGGTTAGAATTGCCTGACTCATTCCACATTCACTATGTATTTCACAAGTCCCTACTAAAAACATACATCGAACCTGCTGTACCATCACAAGCCGCGCCTCTGCCTGTTCTGGTTAAGGATTCTGTGGAGTATGTGGTATCTAAAATTGTGGATGTCAGGAGAGTGCTTAATTCCTTGCAGTATCTGGTGCACTGGAAGGGCTATAGAGGAGAGGTCTTTGGTACCAGCTAGGGAGGTTCATGCCCCTAGACTGGTTAAGAAATTTTATGAGGATCATCCCGAGAAGCCGACACCTGAGTCCTTGGGTCCGGTGGCCCCGCGTAAAAGGGGGGGTACTGTCACGGCGCGGTCTAGGAGGCGGGCACGTCTGGAGTGCGTGCACATCATCAGCGTGTCCGGCGTCGCCTGTGCTCCTGATAATACTATGTGCGCCCCCGTGCGTTTATGTGCATTCATGCAAATGGTTTTAGGGCTGAGCTCGTCTGTGTAGTCTGTGTGGAGTCATGTGACACTGGCCACGTCACATGACCCCTCTGGCTCCCTATTTAAACAGGCAATCTGCTGGCCACAGGTTGCCTGTTATTCAGGTTCCACCCGTGTCTCCCTGGATTCCTGGTGTACTTACCTCCTGTTTATCTGACGTCTCCCTGTCTGTTCCTGCTGTGCTATACTGCTTTCCTGGTTCCCGATACCGGCCTTCTCCAGACGATCCCTGGTTACGCCTTTGGTACTTCTAGCTGCTCCTAGTAAACTACCTTGGCTTTCTCCTGACCATTCTCTGCTTGTTCCTTTGTACTGCGCTACCTTCCTGGCTTTTACTCAGTCCGTATTCATTATGTTGGTTGTCTGTTCGTCCTCCCTGCACTTACACCAAGTTAGGGACTGCCATTTAGTTGTCCTTGTCATTAGGACTTGCGAGGCAAGTAGGGTCAGGGGTTGAGGGTGGAGCACAGTGGTCACTCCCTCCTCCTGTGTGTGTTCATGACCATTACAGCCACTTTACTACAGAAGCGATTTTGGACCAGTTGAGTGACAGCGACAGTGACACGGAGGTGCTCGCAGAACTGAGCTATAGTGAGTCGTGCGGAGATTTGTCCTCTGACACTGATCTGGCAAGTGACAACTGCAATGATCCTGCACCTGACATCAGTGATGTGCGCACTTGGTACCCTATTAACTGCGATACAGAGCAGGTAGCGCCCCCAAGATTCCCGTTCACTGGATCACCTGGGACGATGGTAGATGTTCAGCGTGACAACCCTCTGGCATACCAGCAATTATTCCTCACTAAGGAGATTAAATTAAAATTAAAGAGAAAAAATTGTCACAGAGACAAATTGCTACCAAGAGCAGAAATACGCTACACTGCATGCCAGGTTTTCCAGAAGCAGAAAGTGGGAAAGAGGACATCTGGCAGTTTCTGGGACTCATCATTCTAAAGGGGGGTGATAGGGAAACCGCTGCAGAAATTGTACTGGACCACCAATAAGTTACTGGCCACTCAATTTTCTGGCCCCATGATGTCAGAATACCGATTTCCCTCATCATGAAGTATTTCCACTTCACGAATAATGAAGAATTTGATGAGGCCACGCATCCTGCGCCCAAACTAAAAAAAATCTGGGAGGTATGCCAAATTATTGTGACCAATTTCCAGTGGACCTACCTGCCAGAAAGGGACGTCAATGTAGATGAAAGTTTGATGGCCTACAAGGGACGCATCAAATCCTACATGCTCTGCGAGTCATCCACTGGGTACATCTGGAATTTGGTCATTTACATCGGTAAAGGAACGAAGTTCAACCCCAGGTACAGCATCTATGGCAGGGCCGGCCAACCTGCGGCTCTCCAGCTGTTGCAAAACTACAACTCCCAGCATGCTCAGACAGCATACAGCTATCAGTCTACAGCATGGCATGGTGGGAATTGTAGTTTTACAACAGCTGGAGAGCCGCAGGTTGGCCAGCCCTGGTCTATGGGATGGCCACATCATCTGTCCTTACACTGCTGGAGCCATTGCTGAACCAGGGATATTGTGTGACCATGGACAATTTCTACACGTCTCCGGACCTGTATGAGGTTTTGCTACAAAACAAGACTGATGCATATGGTACCGTTAGGCCTAACCAACGTGACATGCCATCTATGTTTGCCAAGAAAAAAATCAAAACCAGAGAAATGGCTGCCTGGCAGAAGGGTAAGATGATGGCAATGCGATGGCGAGACAAGAAGGACGTGTGTCTCATGAGACGCAATCAGTAGCTGTGAATAGACCTGCATGTCACGCTGTTGACGTTGTCAACCCAGAACGCCTGACTGGTCGTCACTTTATGGACTACATCCCGGCAACCACAAAAAAGGCAGCACCTACCAGGATGTGCGTGGTTTGCTGCTCAAAGAGAGATGGCAATGGAAAGAAAGTCCGAAAAGAAACCAGGTTCCATTGTCCTGATTGTGAAGTCGGTCTTTGCGCAGTCCCGTGTTTCAAAATTTATCACAATCAGGATGTTTATCAAATTTTCTTTTTTTGACAAATTTCATTATTTTTTATTACATTATTGAATAAAATTATATTATTTATTAGATTATAATTCATGATTTTGTGTTATAAACGTTATCACATCTGGGAGTCTTATTTGGTCAGGTTTAAGTAATTACTAAGAATTGCAGGCCTACAATACATAACACTAAATTTCCATGCAAAAAATTGTACCACTTTTGGTACAAAATTCCTGACATAATCATACCGCCAGGGAGGTTAATATGTTGGAGAATCTAAGAAGAATCTTCTGAAGGAGGATAACAAGTGCCAGATGTACCAAGACGTGCCGAGGACAGAAGCCCAGCCTTGAATCTACTGAGGTTGTGAGTATGGAAATAATACATTCTATTACTGATAAGAGTAGATTACAATTTACATTGAAGCCTAGTAAAAAGTATGATTTGCAGAAGATATGGTTTGATTTATATGCAGAATGTGAAAAACAACAAAATTGACTACTGTAAGTGTATTTTAGTCAGAAAAGAGACAGAGAAAATAAGGAATATTTTCCATATGCTATAGGTTTTACACAGACGCTGCGATCTGTAAAGATGCATCTACTGAGGGTGGAAATGGCAATAAAGTATAGGAAAGTAAGAATAATGATGATTTGAGAACTAAGCAGAATTAGATAAAACACTATGTATGATCTCTGCTGAAGGTGACCTTAATGGGTCAGTACAACAAGAGAAGACATTGCAGATCTCTGCTAAAGGTGACTTTGTCTATACACCAGAAGACACTGCATATTAAAGAGGCCAGCTTACAATTAAAATTGCAGAAGCAATTAATGAAAATATGCAAACCTTCATGTGTCCAGGAATTCTGAGATTTTTTAGAGCCACGCAGACAGATTTAAATTATCAAATGAACAAAGGAATAGATTAATTAGATTGTGGCTTCCTGTGAATTTTTCTAGGAGTCTAACAATGAAGCAGGTTGATGACAATGATTCAAACAAGTGGATTTTTCATAATGATGTACAAAGATTAAAAGAGCTGATTTGGTGCACTAGAAGTGACAGCATGCCCATATATGAAATTCTAAAGGAATAAAAAAATTGGCAGAAAGGAATCCACATTTGGATTTATGTCGGACATACAAAATGGTTATTGAGAATGCCAAACTTTCACATACCATTCACATGTTTGTAAGAAAGTAAAAAATTTAGAGCCTTCTATATTAGTGTTAGGCCTCAGGCACACAGCACACAGCCGTTTTGGCGGCTCGGATACGGACCCATTCACTTCAAAGGGGCTGCAAAAGATGCGGTCAGCACTCCGTGTGCTGTCTGCACTGTTGCGCCGTTCCGTGGCCTCGCTAAAAAAATATATAACATGTCCTATTGTTGTCCGCACTTTGCAGATCCGCGATTTGCAGCTCACATCAGAGAAACAAACATTATTTGAGGCTGCAAAGTTTCTGGACATTATGAGGAAAAATATGAAGCAGTCTCCATCACAGTCTCCATGTAACAATAGACAAAATCCGGCCTAAAAAGACTAAAATATCATATACATGTAAAAGAAGCAAAGATAATCTTTATGAGGAACGCAGAAAATTACATGTAATTTTTAGACCCTATCATATGATAAAATCAGTCACACACACAAATCCACAGACACCAATTGTCACTGAACAGTCTTCTGAGGTATATATAAATAGACCGACTTCAGAGAAGGATCTAAAGAGGGAAAAAGATCAGATTTCTAAGGCAGATACTGGTGTAGATGGGTTTTGAATGTGATTATCCTGTCATTAATGCAAAACTTAAGAAAAAGTCAATGGATTTATTAAATAAATTAAGAGATTTTTAAATTTCTAAACCCGTCAAATTGAGCAGAATATTTCCAGGATCTCATCAATAGAGAGGTAATGAGAATAGGTTTAAGTATTGGCTAGAAACAAGTCTATGGAGGACAGACATATTGGTAATGGTTTTGGCCTGGATAATAAGATTTTGTTTTTCCCATTAATAGGACAATGTATGAGATAATTATTATATGGTATAAGTATATACAGAGGAATGTGATACTTATTGTAAGATCAGCACATTGTAGGATAAACCATGTATTTAGATTATGGTTCCATCCTCTCTTTTCTATTTTTGTACAAGGACAAGCATGCCTGGTATAGGAGACAGAAGATATAATTGTAAAGTAACAGGATCCTATTCTCATTTGAGTCTAGAGACATTTCTATCTAAACCATAGTAGGTCAAAGGATAGAAGAATACGATTTTTGTACATTCTTAAACAGATAATATTTTAAATTTTATATTTCTCCAGTAGAAATTTTCTTAAGCCCTTCAGGACACAGCCTTATTTCCCTTTAAGGACCAGGCCATTTTTTGCAAATCTGACCAGTGTCAATTTAAGTGGTGATAACTTTAAAAACGCTTTTACTTAGCCAGGCCATTCTGAGATAGTTTTTTCGTCACATATTGTACTTCATGACACTGGTAAAATTGAGTAAAAAAAAAATCACTTTTATTTATAAAAAAATACAAAATTTGGAAAAATTTGTAAATTTCCATGTTTCAATTTCTCTACTTCTATAATACATTGCAATAACTACAAAAATAGTTATTACTTTACATTTCCAATATGTCTATTTCATGTTGGGAACTACATTTTATTTTTGGGGGACGTTACAGTAAATATTGAAATTTCTCTTAAATTTTCAAAAACCAACTTTTTAAGGACTAGTTCAGGTCTGAAGTCACTTTGTGAGGCTTACATAATAGAAACCACTCCAAAATGATCCCATTCTAGAAACTACACCCCTCAAAATATTCAAAACCGATTTTACAAACATCGTTAACACTTTAGGTGTTTCACAAGAATAAATGGAAAATAGAGATACAATTTTAAAATTTGACTTTTTTGGCAGATTTTCCATTTTAATTTTTTTTTTCTAGTTACAAAGCAAGGGTTAACAGCCAAACAAAAATCAATATTTATGGCCCTGATTCTGTAGTTTACAGAAACACCCCATATGTGGTCGTAAACTGCTGTACAGGCACACGGCAGGGCGCAGAAGGAAAGGAATGCCATACGGTTTTTGGAAGGCAGATTTTGCTGGACTGTTTTTTTTGACACCATGTCCCATTTCAAGCCCCCCTGATGCACCCCTAGAATAGAAACTCCATAAAAGTGACCCCATCGAAGAAACTACACCCCTCAAGGTATTAAAAACTGATTTTACAAACATCGTTAACCCTTTAGGTGTTCCACAACAATGAATAGAATATCGAGATACAATTTCAAAATTTCACTTTTTTGGCAGATTTTCCATTTTAATATTTTTTTTCCCAGTTACAAAACAAGGGTTAACACCCAAACAAAACTCAACAATGGACAGTTTATTTTTACACCATGTCCCATTTGAAGCCCCCCTGATGCACCCCTAGAGTAGAAACTCCAAAAAAGTGACCTGATTTTAGAAACTACGGGATAGGGTGGACGTTTTGTTGGTACTAGTTTAGGGAACATATGATCTATATTACACTTTTTGTGAGGCAAGGTAACAAGAAATAGCTGTTTTGGCACTGTTTTTTTGTTATTTACAACATTCATCTGACAGGTTAGATCATGTGGTATTTTTATAGAGCAGGTTGTCACGGACGCAGTATGTATACAGTATGTATACAATTTTTTTATTTATGTAAGTTTTACACAATGATTTCATTTTTGAAACAAAAAAAACCATGTTTTAGTGTCTCCATAGTCTGAGAGCTATAGCTTTTTTTTTTCAGTTTTTGGGCGATTATCTTAGGTAGGGTAAGATTTTTGCGGTATAAGATGGCTGTTTGATTGGCACTATTTTGGGGTATGTTTGACTTTTTGATCGCTTGCTATTACACTTTTTGTGATGTAAGATGACCAAAAATGGCATTTTTTACACAGTTTTTTTATTTTTTACGGTGCTCACCTGAGGGGTTAGGTCATGTGATATTTTTATAGAGCAGGTTATTACGGACGCGGTCATACCTAATATGCATACTTTTTTTTTATTTATGTAAGTTTTACACAATAATATCATTTTTGAAACAAAAAAAGTATCATGTTTTAGTGTCTCCATAGTCTGAGAGCCATAGTTTTTTCGGTTTTTGGGCGATTATCTTAGGTAGGGTTTCATTTTTTGCGGGATGAGATGACTGTTTGATTGGCACTATTTTGGGGCGCATATGGCTTTTTGATCGCTTGCTATTACACTTTTTGTGATGTAAGATGACAATATAATTTTCGGTGTTATAATAACGGTGTTAGGTCATGTAATATTTTTATAGATCCGGTCAATACGGACACGGCGATACCCAATATGTATACCTTTTATTATTTACTTAAGTTTTACAAAATAGTTTTAGTGTCTCTATATTCTGAGCCATAGTTTTTTTTCTTTGGGTGATTGACTTAGGTAGGGTCTCATTTTTTGTGGGATGAGGTGACTGTTAGATTGCTACTATTTTGGTGGGCATAAAAAAAACTGTTGTACTTTTTGTCATGTAAGGTGAATTATTTAGCACAGTTTTTATTTTTTATGGTGTTCATCTGAAGAGTTAGGTCATGTGATATGTTTATAGAGCCGGTCGATACGGACACGGCAATACCTAATATGTCAACTTTTGTTTTCCCCCTACTTTTTACCAATTTTTTTTAAAATTAATTTGGGGAAAATTTCATTTTTGTGTATTTTTTATTCAAACTAAATTTTTTTTGGGGGGGGGGAAACTTTATTTTTTCAACTTTTTTGTACTTTCTTTTTTGTCCCACTTTGGGATTTCAACTTTTGGGGGTCTAATCCCTTTTACAATGCATTCCAATACTTCTGTATTGGAATGCATTGGCTGTATGAGTAATACGGTGTGTACAGTCATGGCCAAAAGTTTTGAGAATGACAAAAACATTAGTTTTCACAAAGTTTGCTGCTAAACTGCTTTTAGATATTTGTTTCATTTGCTTCTGTGATGTAGTGAAATATAATTACACACACTTCATACATTTCAAAGGCTTTTATCGACGATTACATGACATCTATGCAAAGAGTCAGTATTTGCAGTGTTGGCCCTTCTTTTTCAGGACCTCTGCAATTCGACTGGGCATTCTCTCAATCAACTTCTGGGCCAATTCCTGATTGATAGCAACCCATTCTTTCATAATCACTTCTTGGAGTTTGTCAGAATTAGTGGGTTTTTGTTTGTCCACTCGCCTCTTGAGGATTGACCACAAGTTCTCAATGGGATTAAGATATAGGGAGTTTCCAGGCCATGGACCCAAAATGTCAACGTTTTGGTCCCCGAACCACTTAGTTATCACTTTTGTCTTATGGCAGGGTGCTCCATCGTGCTGGAAAATGCATTTTTCTTCACCAAACTGTTGTTGGATTGTTGGAAGAAGTTGCTGTTGGAGGGTGTTTTGGTACCATTCTATTTTCATGGTTGTGTTTTTGGGCAAAATTGTGAGTGAGCCCACTCCCTTGAATGAGAAGCAACCCCACACATGAATGGTCTCAGGATGCTTTACTGTTGGCATGACACAGGACTGATGGTAGCGCTCACCTTTTCTTCTCCGGACAAGACTTTTTCCTGATGCCCCAAACAATTGGAAAGAGGCTTCATCGGAGAATATGACTTTGCCCCAGTCCTCAGCAGTCCATTCACCATATTTTCTACAGAAGAGCAATCTGTCCCTGATGTTTTTTTTGGAGAGAAGTGGCTTCTTTGCTGCCCTTCTTGACACCAGGCCATCTTCCAAAAGTCTTCGCCTCACTGTGCGTGCAGATGCACTCACACCTGCCTGCTGCCATTCCTGAGCAAGCTCTGCGCTGGTGGCACTCTAATCCCGAGGCTGAATCCTCTTTAGGAGACGATCCTGGCGCTTGCTGGACTTTCTTGGACGCCCTGAAGCCTTCTTAACAAGAATTGAACCTCTTTCCTTAAAGTTCTTGATGATCCTATAAATTGTTGATTGAGGTGCAATGTTAGTAGCCACAATATCCTTGTCTGTGAAGCCATTTTTATGCAACGCAATGATGGCTGCACGCGTTTCTTTGCAGGTCACCATGGTTAACAATGGAAGAACAATGATTTCAAGCATCACCCTTCTTTTAACAGGTCAAGTCTGCCATTTTAACCCAATCAGCCTGACATAATGATCTCCAGCCTTGTGCTCGTCAACATTCTCACCTGAGTTAACAAGACGATTACTGAAATGATCTCAGCAGGTCCTTTAATGACAGCAATGAAATGCAGTGGAAAGTTTTTTTTGGGGATTAAGTTAATTTTCATGGCAAAGAAGGACTATGCAATTCATATGATCACTCTTTATAACATTCTGGAGTATATGCAAATTGCTATTATAAAAACTTAAGCAGCGACTTTTTCAATTTCCAATATTTATGTAATTCTCAAAACTTTTGGCCACGACTGTATTACTCATACAGCTTCTGGCCTGTGAGATCCAGGGGGCTTGATCTCACAGGCACATCACAGGAAAGCATCGCACTGCCTTACATGCCATCGGGTCCCCCCTACAGCCGCATAGGGACCCGATGGCACCACCACCAGCCGCCTCCGCAACAGTGAAAAGCCATAAACCGCAGGTCTGAATTGACGGGACCCCCCCTTACATTTAGCTAAGGTGCCTGCTCAATGATTTGAGCAGGCACCAGGTTCCGATCACTGCCCGCCGAGCGGCGGTGATCGGAAATGCACAGGACGTACCCGTATGCCCTGTGTCCTTAAGTACCAGGACATTAGGGCGTACCGGTACGTCCTGTGTCCTGAACAGGTTAAAAAGCAGCATTTGACCAAAATGAGCAAAATCTTCCTTCCATAGCAATTTTCTCCACATTATTAAATAAGTTGCATGGAATGTCTAGTAATCAAACGGTTAATCTATGTAACAATGTTTGACTAACAGAATAATACTAAATATAAGATATTGAAAAGATGTAACTTACTTCTTGAAAAGCATGAGGTCTGTGATGGGCAGGGACACATGATGACATTTCTGTTGTCTAAAAATAGGTTAATGGTATGGAAAGACCAAAATTCTAGAAATTCAAGGTTCTTAAGTTTAAATAGTTTTTATTTGTGGTCCACAAATGAAGTATTTCAACAGAAATTTATTTTATAATGCGCATTACAAAATATACATACGTATGAGTTCTATTACATCATTTTATTAACCCCTTAAGCCATTTTTTGCAAATCTGACCAGTGTCACTTTATGTGGTGATAACTTTAAAACGCTTTGACTTATCCAGGCCATTCTGAGATAGTTTTTTCATCACATATTGTACTTCATGACACTGGTAAAATGGAGTCAAAAAATGTATTTTTTATTTATAATAAAAATAATAAATTTACCAAAAATTGGGAAAAATTAGCACATTTTTAAGTTTCAATTTCTCTACTTCTATAATACATAGTAATACCTCCAAAAATAGTTATTACTTTACATTCCCCATGTCTACTTGTTAGAATCATTTGGGGAATGATATTTTATTTTTTGCGGAAGTTACAAGGCTTTAGAAGTTTAGAAGTAAATCTTGAAATTTCTCAGAAATTTCAAAAAACCTACTTTTTAAGGACCAGTTCAGGTCTGAAGTCCCTTTGTGAGGCTTACATGATAGAAACCACCCAAAAATGACCCCATTCTAGAAACTACACCCATCAAGGTATTCAAAACTGATTTTACAAACGTCGTTAACCCTTTAGATGTTCCACAAGAATTAGTGGAAAATAGAGAAACAATTTCAAAATTTCAAATTTTTGGCAGATTTTCCATTTTAATATTTTTTTCCAGTTAAAAAGCAAGGGTTAACAGCCAAACAAAACTCATTATTTAATGGCCCTGATTCTGTAGTTTACAGAAACATCCCATATGTGGTCGTAAACTGCTGTACGGGCACACGGCAGGGTGCAGAATAAAAGGAATGCCATATGGTTTTTGGAAGGCAGATTTTGCTAGACAGTGTTTTTGGGCACCATGTCCCATTTGAAGCCCCCCTGATGCACCCCTAGAGTAGAAACTCCATAAAAGTAACCCCATCTAAGAAACTACACGCCTCAAGGTATTCAAAACTGATTTTACAAACATCGTTAACCCTTTAGGCGTTCCTCAAGAGTTATTGGCAAAGAGAGAAGAAATTTCTGAATTTAAATTTTTTGGAAAATTTTCAATTTTTATCCTTTTTTTCCAGTGACAAAGCAAGGGTTACAGTAAAAAAAAAAACTCAATATTTATGGCCCTGATTCTGGCCCTGGTTATTTACAGAAACACCCCATATGTGGTCGTAAACTGTTGTACGGACACACGGCAGGGCGCAGAAGGAAAGGAATACCATATGGTTTTTGGAAGGCAGATTTTGCTAGACTTTTTTGACACCATGTCCCATTTGAAGCCCCCCTGATGCACCTATAGAGTAGAAACTCCCAAAAAGTGACCCCATTTTAGAAACTACGGGATAGGGTGGAATTTTTGTTGGTACTAGTTTAGGGTACATATGATTGCTCTACATTAAACTTTTTGTGAGGAAAGGTATTCATGGCCCTGATTCTGAAATTATATATCCATCTATGCAGGGCTTTCATTTCCGCTCAAAAATCATGTTTTAAGCGGACACCGAATGGACCCCATTATCGTCTATGGGGTCTTTAGGCTCCGCTACGCTCCGCTATCTGCAGAATCCGTCCTTTCCGTTCTCCTGCTCCTCAACGGAGCCGGAGAACGGAAAGGAGAAATGGTGATGTGAAAGGAGCCTAAGTTATATTAAGTTAAATATTTGATGATCCAGTATATAGAATGATAAAAACTCATAGGTACATTTTCAATTTAATTTACAAATGTTTCATGGTAATATATTTATGGGATTTACTTTCTATAAGATTGTTCTATTCTGGTTTTTCAAAAGTGTTTTTTTCTATACTGATGATTTAGTATTGATACTACACACACATACACAACTATATCCTTATATATAGGAAGATATGATATTTTATGAATGATACGAATATATTGGTCCTAGTGTGTGTGTGTGTGTGTGTGTGTATATATATATATATATATATATATATATACACACACACATACATATATATGCATACATATATCCTCAAACTGAACATTTTAAGGTTTTCAAGATTTCTACCTTATGGTAAAGCACTCATGTTTTGTTTTTACAGGAGTGATGGTAACAGATCGTCAATACATACTTATGTCTCTCAAGAGTTAAAGTCTAAGAATAATAGTCAAATTTAGTTAATTTGAGTCAATAAGTATTGGTATATGGAAGAAAGTATGCAAATACAAGTGGATAATGAAATATTATGTAGATATCTATTGTGCAATTGTATGAATCATCTAATCGGGATATGTGAGTATGACATACATGAGCTACATGGTGATCATGGGGTTACTGTAATTGGGATATTGTATTCTAGAAAGGTTCCAAATATGAAAGGAGTTAATTCTGGATCAGTGATAGGAATTGAAACTCCATAAATTATCATTTAATCCCTTCCCAACCGCAATCCGTATATATACGTGATAGCTGCACATACCCCGTGCAGCTACCACTTATATAAACGTTCTGGCAGCTCTTTAATCCCCATCTTGTGTCCACAGTGCCCCTCCTTGAGTCCGCCCTCTCCCCGCCCCATACATTCCTCCTGCTGGCCGTGACACCCCCCCTTCCAGCGCTGCCCCCCGCTCGGTCCCCCTGCTGTGTTTGATGGCGGCGGCTCCATTCCTGAGCCGCCGCCATCATCAGAGTGTCAGCTCTATGCTGACACTCTGCTGTAACCCCATAGATGCAGCGGCAGCGGCATCCATGGGGTTAATAGAGGGAGGGGGCTCCCTCTCTCCACCATCGGGGCTGCTGCGCTGCGATGGCAGCCCTGATGGTTGCCATGGCAACCGGACGCTTTGCAAAAGTGTCCACTGTTGCCACCTACAGGGCATCTGATTGTATTACACTTTGCAATGCAAGAGCATTGAAAAGTATAGTACAGCCCCACTGGATCTTCAAGATCCAAGAGGGACTTGATAAAAAAGAAAAAGTGACAAAAAATAAAAGTAAAAATAAATAAATAAAAATGTAAAATTAAAAAAATAAATGACCTTTTCCTATAAAAAATGAAAAATAAAAAAATACACATATTAGGTATCACCGCGTCTGTAACGACCGTCTCTATAAAGATATCACATGATAGACCCGTCCGATAAACACCATTAAAAAAACATCAAATCAATCAAAAGGCGTATGACCCCCAAAATAGTACCAATCAAACCGTCACCTTGTCCCGCAAAAAATGATACCCTATTTAAGACAATCGCCCAAAAAATAAAAAAGCTATGGCTCTCAGACTATAGAGACACTAAAACATCATTTTTTTTGGTTTCAGAAATGCTATTAGTGTAAAACTTAAATAAGAAAAAGTATACATATTAGGTATTGCCACGTCCGTAACGATCTTCTCTATAAAACTATCACATGACCTAACTCCTCAGATGAACGGTGTAAAAATAAATGAAAACTGTTCCAAAACAGCCAATTTTTGGGTCACCTTGCCTTATAAAGTGTAATAATGAATGATCCAAAAATCCTATGTACCCAAAAATTGTACCAATAAAATTTTTAAATTTCATCTCCATTTTCCTTTAATTCTTGTGGAATGCCTAAAGGGTTAACAAAGTTTGTAGAATCAGTTTTGAGTAACTTGAGGGGTGTCGTTTCTACAATGGGGTCATTTATAGGGGTTTCCACTATGTAAGCCCCACAAAGTGACTTCAGACCTGAACTGGTCCTTAAAAAGTGTGTTTTGGAAATTTTCTTAAAAATTGTAAGAATTGCTTCTAAACTTCTAAGACTTCTAACGTCCTAAAAAAATAAAATGACATTTCCAAAATTATGCCAACATAAAGTAGACATATGGGGAATGTTAAGTAATAAATATTGTATTAGGTATGACTTTCTGTTTTAGAAGCAGAGAAACAGAAATTTGGAAAATTGTGAATTTTTCAAAATTTTTGGTAAATTTGTGATTTTTTCATAAATAAAGGTGAAATATATTGACTCAAATATATGACTATCATGAAGTACAATGTGTCACGAGAAAACAATCTCAGAATGGCGTGGATAAGTAAAAGTGTTCCAAAGCTATTACCACATAAAGTGACGCATGTCAGATTTGTAAATTTTGACCTGGACACTGTGGCATCAATGACCCTTGGTCATGAAAGGGTTAAATATAAGGGTCACCTATATTGGAAAGCATATCCAGCTATAAGGATTATGTTAATACATATTTGTTGCTTTTCTAAACAAAGGTTTATATTTACAGTTATATTTTAAAGAAGAATACAATAATATTTAATAGAGTAATATATCATATCTCATGCAGAATATTACTTTATTAAAAAAGGTAAAGATTTGGTTTTGTTGTAGAAATAAATATTTTGTGTGGTCACAAATTCCACAAACATACACAAAGATAGATGACTGAATGACTAAAGATAAAAAGGCTACACTTGCATAAAAGATTTTGTATTAGGTTAATATTTTCAATATTATTATTTCAATATAATGTTGAAATATAATACGGTCATAAATGAATGGTATACACTGTGATACTATAGGTTAGCTATAATCAACAACTTTGGTGTAGTAATCGGAAAGAAGAAGATATCTTCAATCAAAACTAAAGTCAACAGGAAATGTAGTGTTTTCTAGAGACTGTGATATTCATGAAGTCTATAAAAATAAAGACTGATGTGCACAGAGTCCCAGGAAAAGACTTAAAGGTAAAAAAAAAATCTGTGTTATATTCTGGGAAAGGTGAGACGATAAGGGGCAATGGAGAGTGACCCAAGACCAGGGTGAAGAGTAATTGACGCACACCTTTCCATAGACAACTCCAGAGGTAAAGTTCATAAAAAGAAAGTTCTGTCCATACAGAAAGGAGGTCTGTGACAGAAGGACTGGCATCCAAAATGGAGAATTGAGCTCAAGGAGAGCAAGTGCTGAAGAGCTTCAGTAAGTAATTTAGAGTTAGATTAGATAGGGTTTCAAGAAGTGAGATATTTAGCGCCTATGGGCCTAGGATGTTTGTTTTTTTTTTCAGAAAAAAAGCTAATTACATTGGATTGCAAAAAATACCGCTGAAGTTCAGAAATATGCTACTTTTGATACTAAAGTTAAAAGCTTTGTTAAAGTATTGCATTGATTTTACTCGATTGTCAACAATCATGCTGAGAGCGTGAAATTCTTCATATGAGGCTGAATGGACAGTTACTTAAAATGCCTTATAATGTTCTACCAAATTAGATCTGGTGAGAAAGAAGGGGAATGACAAAGAAGTCACAGCTGTTCACAGACGCTTCTGAAGAAGACAAAGGAATTCCGGATATATTTGTAAGTTAAAATCTGTGTCCAGGAAAGCTGTCTCATCACAAATAGTAAAAGGTGATACATCTTATACATGAACATCATTGGAAAATATGATACAATTCAATTTAAGGACACATCATCTACATATAGTTCTATCAGTCCTATCATATACTTTATGTGATTCAAATTTAAGATGAATAAGTGAAATTACAGTATCAAGATCATGACGAGAAAAGAGGAAGATGATAAAGAGAAAAATATGCCTAATAAGATATTTACCATATGTTCAGCAAATATTGTTGTGTTGTCAAATACATAATTGTTGGACAATTAATTAATTTATAAAGAAGAAAAGAAGAATGAAGAGTGCAAGATAATTGTAAAATTTGATGTTGTGGGTTCGAAAAGATTATCTCACCCTCAAGAGGGGGAAATGTTAAATAATGTTATATAATATTAATTGATATTTAATAGAAAGTATATATTACATTACACATTACATACCATTTATAGTAATGCACTTAGCAATGGGAGGTCTGTATGAGGATGTCAAGAACTATATTTGAACTTTACCATATATGACAATGTATAAGCCCATACATTAGTAAAGACACACCAGTATCTATGGTATAAATGACTGACAGGGACAGACAAGGGGTAGTCTTCTTACACTCACACTCAAGTCTGTTGGGGGTTGTTGGTTGCTGGAGAAGATGAAGGGAAGACACATGAAGCCTTGAGAAGAGGATTCCTGACCTTCAGCAATGATACTTCAAGGACTACCAACATTCACTCATGGACAATAGATTAAGACTTTTCCTAAACTATTTCTGTAAGTAATCAACTCTGATGAAGACTGAAAATAAATCACATTATACATTTTTCATATAACTCTTGTTGAATCCTGGTGATGAGTCCTCCAGGTGTTCTTTACTCCAAATAAGCATACACAAGATTTGGATAGGATTACCAAATCAGGTTGATAAATTTTTCATACATAAATATTTTACAAGAGGAGACATATTACAGTGATGGAGGAGGCGGGCGACGCACAGCAAAGCGCTCTGTACAAATTCCGATTGGCAGAGTGAGAGGCCATGTGTTGGACTGATCTGAGGTCTGGTGTACCATGTCAGCCCCAGAAACCCCATCGCCCAGAGAGTTCGATGCGCCTACTCAGCTTCCCATAAGTTCCTGTGGGGATTACTTTTGTTTAAGCACTTTTTGTTTAAGCACTTTTTGGGATTCACTACTTAGGGGAATGCTATTGTGCACTGTAGTGTCCTCCATTGCAGTTATTTTTTAACTTTCTTAATTTTTTGGTCTGTTCTCACCTCAAATGTTACCAGAGAGGCTCAGAAGAAACAAAAAAAAACCAGATAAAATACATTTTGTGTTTACTTAAAAAATATCTGCAAGCAGTGCATTTATTGTCCAGGAAGAACGAGTTTCTCTAATGGATATGGTCCGCTCTGTGATTAAGGAGGAAGTTAGAGCTTCTCTATCCCAGAGGTCAAAGTCTGACATTGGACCCTTGCCTCCAAAAAGACAAAAAATATCCCCTGTATCCTCTTCTGATTCAGAAGATATGGGTGTTGGGGATTCCTCTTCCAGGCTCTGGGAGGAAGAAGACCTTCTTTCTGGGGCTGAAACCTCAGAGGGCAAGAAATTATATATTTTTTTCCCTCTGAGGATATGTCCGACCTCCTTAAAGCAGTAAGAACCACCATGGGGGTGGTAGACCTCCAAAAGCTTTACTCCATTCAGGAGGAAATGTTTCGGGGTCTGAGGTACAAGAGAGCCAGAGTATTCCCGATTAACGAGAATATACGTGATATGGTCCTAGAGGAATGGTTAGAGTCTGAGAAGAGGCTATGTATTTCCAGATAATACAAATACCATCTATTGTTAAATTATTTGATGAAATTCCCAAGATAAACGTGCCAAAGTAAATAAGAAAACCTTGTTGCCCTTTGAGGACACTTCCCAATTAAGAGATCCCATGGAAAGGAAAGCGGACGGCCTCTTGTGTAAATCTTGGGAAGCATCTATGTGTAGCATAAAATCCAACATTGCAGCGACCTCGGTAGCGAGATTCATGTTTCTCTGGTTGAACGAATTGGAATCTCATTTGAAAAATAAAACCCCAAGAGAAGAGATAATAAATTCTATACCTCTCCTTAGGTTGGCAACAGCGTTTTTAGCAGACGCTTCAGCCTAATCCATTCGGCCAAGGAGGCAGGTCTTTCCAATGCAGCACGGCTCTGGATGAAATCCTGGTCTGGGGACAAAACATAAAAAAATGAAATTATACTCCCTTCCTTTTTCGGTGGAATACATCTTTGGGCTGGTCTTAGACCCAATCTTGGAGAAGGCCTAGGATAAAAAGAAGGGCTTCCCTGAAGATAGACCTTATAGGGGGAAAGCTCCCTTTCGTTACTTTCAGGGTCAGGACAGATCCTACGAAGGGAAAAGAAAATCAGGTGTTTGGAGTTACCCCAAAGTGGGCAGAGGCAGGGGGTTTCTCCTTAATCCCAAGAATAAACCCTGTGAGAAGCAAATAAACCCTGTGAGAAGCAATGACGCCAAAGTGAGGGGAAGACTGAAAGGTTTCCTTGCGGCCAGGGAAAAGGTAACATAACATTTTCTTCAGTTCCCCCAAAAAGATTTTTAGTATCAAATCTGGGATCTGGAAAAGTTCAAAGTGCCATTTGGGAAAACGTCAAAGTCCTCATACATCTTGGAGTTGTAATTCAAGTCCCTATCTCAGAACAGGGTCAGGGATTCTATTCCAGTCTCTTTCTAGTAAGAAAGAAAAGAAAGAGGGGTTGTTCCGGATGATCATAAACTTAAAATTCCTAAACAAATACATAACCTACAGGAAATTCAGAATGGAATCCCTAAGATCCCTGAATCCCTTGATAAAGAAGAACGCATGGAAGTGTACACTGGACTTAAAAGATGCGTATTTCCACATCCCAATCCACCACAACTCTCTCAGAAGTTTTTAAGATTTGCCATAAAAGACCAGTTCGGCAGCATCAGCCACTTTTAATTTACTGCTCTTCTGTTTTGGGTTTTCTGAAAGAATTGGGTTGGATTATCAATCCCCAAAAATCTTGCCTTCAGCCAGCAACCAGAGTCCGATTCCTGGGAGTCATACTAGACTCTGGGTCTCAAATGACCTTCCTACCCACAGACAAGCTTCAATCTCTGAAGGAGAAAGTAAAGTCCTGCCAGCAAAAGAAAAGCTTCTCCCTGAGAGAAGCTATGAGACTACTGGGTACTCTAACGGCATGCTTTCTATCTGTAATCTGGAGCCAGATGCACTTCCGTCCCATGCAGTCCTGGATCTTGGACAGACAACAGAAGTCTTTGAACTTCAGAGTTCACATCCCAAGCCAGGTAAAGTCTTCTCTTGGTGGATGACAGACAACAATCACTCTCGGGGGGTGTTCTGGAGGAAATCGCCTCACATACAGATCAAGACCGATGCCAGTCAATCAGGCTGGGGTACAAAAACTGGGGACTCCTATTACCAGGGTTCATGGCCTCTTTTGATAAGCAGCCAATCATCAAACTTCAGGGAGCTGAGTGGAGTATGGCAGGCATTACAGGCAGCAGAGGAGTCCCTCCAAGACCAAAACCTACAGATATTGTCAGACAACACAACAACGGTTGCCTACCTCTCGCACCAGGGGGGAACAAAGTTGAAAAAAACTCCTCTATCGATTTCAAACAAAATATTTCACTGGATAGAGGAAAATGTGAGATCCATATCGGCAACTTACCACAAGGGGACTCTAAACAAGGAGGCGGATCATCTCAGTCGTCATACAGTGGACCAGACAGAATGGTCCCTGAATCGGGAAGTCTTCCAAATGATAGTAGCCAGATGGGGGATTTCAGACATAGATCTTTTTAAAACAAAGGATGACAAAAAGTAAACAGATTTTGTTCTCTGGATCCCAGGGGCAATCCCAGGATAGTGCCTTCACCACAACATGGAACTGGAATCTATGTTACGCTTCCGATACCAATGATCCCCAGAGTTGTTCAGAAGATCCTGGAGGAAAATCCAACCATCATTCTTAAAACTCCATTCAGGCCAAAAAGGAGTTGGTTCTCCTCCCTCAAGAGTCTCTCAGCCTCCAGTCCTTGGCCTCTCCCTCTCCAGAAAGAGCTTCTACATCAAGGTCCCATCCTTCATCCCAACCCAGAATTTCTGAAATTAACTGCTTGGATCCTGAGGCCGATGTTCTGAGGTATCACGGTCTTTTGGATAAGTTCATTTCTACTCTTAAGGCGAGTAGAAAGAAGGTAACATCAGCTATATATTTAAAGATCTGGAAGAGGTTCTGTTCTTGGTCGGGAGAATCAAGATTCAGCAAATCTTAGACTTTCTCCAGCAGGGTCTAGAATTGGGTCTTAGACCATCTACTCTTAAGGTACAAGTGTCAGCTCTGAGTTGCTTCTTTGATACTGACTTGGCAACCCATAGATCAGGGGTAGGCAACCTCCGGCTCCCAGCTGTTGTGAAACTACAACTCCCAGTATGCATACTTGCTCTGCTCTTCTAAGAACTCTCATAGAAATGAATGGAGCATGCTGGGAATTGTAGTTCCACAACAGCTGGGAGCCGGAGGTTGCCTACCCCTGCCATAGATGATTCTGAAGATTCATGAGAGCGGCAGTAAGACTACGACTTAGGCCTCATTCACACGTCAGTGTTTTGTCAGTGATTTCCATCAGTGATTTTGAACCAAAACCAGGATTGGAGCCTCCACAGACATCAGGTATGAGGGAAAGATCTGCACCTGTTCTGTGTTTAGAGCCGCACCTGGTTTTGGCTCAAAATCACTGATGGAAATCACTGACCAAACACTGACTGACCCAGGGTTTCTGCCCAAAGTAGTATCCAATTTCCACAGAGGCCAATAGATCATGCTTCCATCCTTTTGCAACAATCCAAAAAATAGTGGAGAGGTGGTCTTTCACTCTTTATACGTCAGACGTACTGTTCTGAGATATTTGGAAGTCACAAAAAGCTTCAGATTATCAGATAGTCTTCTGGTTCAATTGCTAGATGGACTAAGTGCAGAATTTCCCATTCCTATGCCTCTCAGGGTTTTCCCTATCCAGCAAAATTGAAAGCCCACTCGACTAGAGCCATGTCCTCCTCTCAAGCTGAGAGAGCTGGGGCTTCCTTGGTTGATATTTGCAGGGCCGCTATCTGGTCAAATGCACATACCTTTACTGTTTAGATTTTTCTCATTCAGCGGATCTGTCTTTCAGACGTAAGGTCCTTCAGCCAGTTTTCCCCCTTTAATGTTATAATTTTGAATATCTCCTTGTGGCCGTCATGGTGATGATATGGAAAATCAGAATTAGACTTACCGGTAATTCGGTTTCTGTGAGATCACCATGCCAGCTCGTTATTCCCTCCCTTCAAGTCTAATTCCGATTTTTGCAGTCCCATTGAGTTCTATGGATTTGAGAACTGACATACCGATGTAAGAAACACACTGATGACATCCATATGCTTTCCACATTCGTATGTCAGTTCTGCAAAAGATAGAACATGTCCTATTCTGGTCCTCATAACGCCGATCTAAAACCCATAGAACTCAATGGGACTGCAAACATGTGAATCGCACACGGACAGTATTCTTATTTAGTGGATCCGCAACTTGCAGACCGCAAAACCGAAATGGTTCTGTGCATGAACCCCATCACTTACACTCAGCACCCATAACAATGACATCCACGGCACCCCCATAACAGTGACGTCCACAGTGCTTCCATAAGTGTCATTCACAGTATTCCAATAACAGTGCCATCCACAGTGTTCCAATAACAGTGACATCCACGGCACCCCATATCCACACTGTTCCCATAACAATGACATTCATGGTGCCCCCATAACAGTGACATCCACACTGCCCCCATAACAGTGCCATCCACAGTGTTCCAATAACAGTGCCATCCACAGTGTTCCAATAACAGTGACATCCACGGCACCCCCATAACAGTGACATCCACAGCGCCCCCATAACAGTGACATCCACAGCGCCCCCATAACAGTGACATCCACAGTGCCCCCATAACAGTGACATACACACTGCTCCCATAACAGTGACATCCACACTGCTCCCATAACAGTGACATCCACGGCGCCCCCATAACAATGACATCCACGGCGCCTCCATAACAGTGACGTCCACGGCGCCCCCATAACAGTGATGTCCACGGTGTTCCCATAAGTGTTATCAACACTGCCCCCATAACAGTGACATCCACACTGCATTCATAACAGTGCCAGCCACAGTGTTCCCATAATAGTGCCATCCACTGTGCTCCCATAAGTGTCATCCATAGTGCGCCCATAATAGTGATGTCCACACTGCCCCCATAACAGTGACGTCCACACTGCCCCCATAACAGTGCCATCCACAGAATTCCCATAACAGTGTCATCCACAGTGTTCCAATAACAGTAACGTCCACGGTGCCCCCATAACAGTGACATCCACGGTGATCCCATAAGTGTTATCCACACTGCCCCCATCACAGTGTTATTCACACTGCATCCATAACAGTGCCATCCAAAGTATTCCCATAACAGTGTCATCCACAGTGTTCCCATAACAGTGACGTCCACCGTGCCCCGTCACAGTGACGTCCACACTGCCCCTATAACAGTGACATCAGCAGTGCGTCCATAACAGTGACATCCACAGTACCCCCATTCTGCCATCCATTGCCTGCCTTGTACCATCCAGTGCCCCCTTGTGACAACCATTGCACCCTTGTGCCATTTAGTGTCCCCTTTTGCCATCGATTGCCCCCATTGTGCCCTCCAGAGCCCCCATTGTTCCATCTAGAACACCCTGTTTGCCATCCAGAGCCCCCTGTTTGCCACCCAGTGTTTAAATGAAACAACATATAATGTATTATATTTGTAATGTGAGTAGTGTATGACAATCCAGATTACCTCATCGGCGATACTGGCGCATGCGCACTGCTTTTTTAAACTGAGCCGGAGAGGAAATAACGGCGCAGTACTTTTTTGACCGGAGCGGAGATACTGGCGCATGCGCACTGTTATTGTGCATACTGCGCCTGCGTTTGGAAACAAGACAGAGGCCGGCACTTCAACTTGCAGGAAGCGGTGACCTCATTAGTGATGATCCGTCTCCTGCTCAAGCCAGGAAGAGAAGACCAGAAGACAAGGAGACGGACTTTGTCCGGAAGAACAGAAAATCCATCTGGAGGGACCACGTGACCAGGGGGCAGCTCTCAGGATTGGCTACACCGAGGAAAGTAAGTATGTCACCAATAATCTTTACTCCACAGGTTATAACTTATGAGCCTAAAAAGGTTTAGGCCGGAGAACACCTTTAAAAGGCATAAGAAATCAAACAGAATAACTGCAATTATCCCACCTCCCAAAAGCATTTTCACTTATGGACCCAAATGTTTTCAGCATAAAAAAAGGGACAGGAAGAAGCGGGAATGGTACCCTTGGCACTAGAACCGAGCACGAGTGAATAAGTGTTTTTTTTTTTTTAATGCTAAGCACTGTTGGAAACATAAGCAAACATTGCTTTCATTTAGGTATCTAATTCTAGAGCTAGTAATTATGACTTACAGAGTGATACAATAGTTGCATTAAGTAAAATTATTATTATTGGCTAGTTAAATAATAAACAATGGAATATATGCAAAATTAACTGCCATTGTGTCATTCTCGCACATCTGTGCAAAGCACAATGTATACCATTAAAGCACATTTTTGTCATTTTAGGTTATATTTTGTTGTACACTTCAGATGATAAAGGCAACATATACTAGGCTGCAACCTTTACCTCCATACAGTGCCTTTTATAAGTATTCACCCCCTTGACTTTTATCGTGTTTTGGTGCCTCACAACATGGAATCATCATGGATTGTTTGAGGATTTGCATCATTTAATTTACAGAACATGCCCACAACTTTGAAGATGTTTGTTTTACTGTGAAACAAACAACAAATAGTACAAAATAACAAGAAGTCAATGTACATAACTATTCACCCCCCCTAAATTCAATTCTTTGTAGAGTCACCTTTTGCCGCAATCACAGCTCCAATTTGCTTTGGATAAGTCTCTATGAACTTGCCACATCTTACCACTGAGATTTTTGCCTATTCCTCCTTGCAAAACTGCTCCAGCTTCTTCAAGTTGGATGGTTTGTGCTTGTGAACAGCAATCTTTAAGTCTGACCACAGATTTTCTATTGGATTGAGAGCTGGCCTTTGACTAACCAGGGATGGGCAAACTGCGGCTCTCCAGCTGTTGTAAATCTACAAATCCCATCATGCCTTGCTGTAGGCTGATAGCTGTAGGCAGACTGGGCATACTGGGAGTTGTGGAGAGCTGCAGTTTGCCCATCCCTGGACTAAGCCATTGCAACACATTTACATGTTTCCCCTTAAACCACTTAAGTATTGCTTTAGCTGGAAGGTGAACCTCGGTCCTAGCCTCAAATCACGCACATAGTGGTACAGGTTTTGATCAAGAATATCCATGTAGTTAGCACCATCCATCTTTCCCTCAACTCTGACCAGTTTCCCAGTCCTGGCTGCTGAAAAACATCCCCAGAGGATGCTGCTGCCACCACCATGTTTCACTGTGGGGATGGAATTCTTTTGGTGATGTGATGGGTTTGTGCCAGACATATCGTTTTCTTTTTTTTAAGTTTGTTTATTAAGTTTTTTCTTACAATACAAAATTGGAATAAAATTTAACAGTGACGAGTCCGAGTACAACAATGCGCGATCTGCCAACATTACAGATATAAAGAATTATAACACATTGAACAGACAGAAACATACAAATCTAGTGCAGAATCTACACTGTTTTAGGGAGTTTCACAACTCCCCAATCGCTTCCAAATTACTGTTGTCTCAGATCATCTTCGTCTATGCATCCTTATCACCCATCTCCCTCCCCCCCCCATTCCTGACGGTCATCTCGGTCAACTTTGCCGCTAGCCGCTCTGGTCCCTCTCCCCCCCCCACCCCACATATCATTTTCAAGCAGAGCACCTTCCTCCATACATTTTGGGAGTCACCCACATGCCTTTTCGCAAACTCACAACGTGCCTTTTTGTTTTTTGCTGAAAGTAATGGCTTTCTTCTGGCCACTCTGCCATAAAGCCCAACTCTATGGGGTGTACGGTTTATTGTCGTCCTATGTACAGATACTCCAGTGTCTGCTGTGGAACTCTGCAGCTCCTCCAGGGTTACCTCAGGTCTCTGTGCTGCCTCTCTAATTAATGCCCTCCTTGCTGGTCCGTGGGTTTTGGTGGGCAGCCGTTTCTTGGCAGGTTTGCTGTTGTGCCCTGTTTTTTCCATTTGGTTCCATGGGATCATCAAAGATTTGGATACTTTTTTTTATAACCTAACCCTGACTTGTACATCTCAACAACATTGTCCCTTACTTGTATGGAGAGTTCCTTGGTCTTCATGGCAGTGTTTGTATAGTGATGCCTCTTGCTTAGGTGTTGCAGCCTCTGGACATCTTTTCACTAATTATGTGATTTCTGAAGGTAATTGGTTGCACCAGAGCTTTTTATGGGCTTCCTAACAAAGGGGGTAAATGCATACGCACGTGCCAATTTTCTGTTTTCTATTTCTAAACAATAGTTTTATTTATATATTTTTCTCATTTCACTTCACCAACTTAGACTATTGTGTTCTGATCCATCACATAAAATTTAGATTAACAAAACATTGAACTTAAAGGGAACCTGTCACCTGGATTTTGGGTATAGAGCTGAGGACATGGGCTGCAAGATCGCGGCTAGCACATCCGCAATATCCATTCCTCATAGCTCTCTGTTCTTTATTTGTGTAAAAATTTTTTATATATATATATATATATATATATATATATAAAAATGAGGCAAGCAAGAAGCCCAAGGAGCTGTTACTAACATTTCTGGAGCCCCTCCTCCTTGCTCCCAGACGTCACAAAACTAGAGCGCTGTAATTTTGCGATACGTGAGCTAGCGCATGCGCAGTGTCGGCAAAGTGTTCCTTCCCTGTGCTGGCATCAGCCTCAGGGAACAAACTGCGCATGCGCTAACTCGCGCATTGCGAGATTACGGCGCTCTAGCTTTGTGATGTCGGGGAGTAAGGAGGAGATTCGGAGGATCCAGGGCGGTGATGGGCTCCTTCACAGTGGGCGTGGCTGGGCTCAGAGTCAGAGAACGCTGGACTCATCTATGAAGCATGGAGGAGACAAGACTCATCTAAGGTTCATTTACATATATATAAAATGTTTTTTTTTTACACAATAAAGGCACAGAGAGCTATGGGGACTGGATATTGCGGATGTGCTAGCGGCGATCTAGAAGTCCATGTCCTCAGCTCTATACCCAAATTCCAGGTGACAGGTTCCCTTTAAGGCTGCAATGTAACAAAACATGAAAAAAGTCAAGGGGGTGAATACTTTTGCAAGGCACTGTATGTAATACATACCACAATGCAATAAACAATCATAAAAACCGTTAGAACAGGGCATCTACCAAAATTAAAGGGGCTGTCACATAACCTCATTTTGGCCACTCTAACATGAGCATTGGAGCATTTCAAGCTCCAATACTCTCCTTTGCTGTGCGCTGGACAAGGGCTTGTTTGTATATATTCTCACACTGCTAGGTGATTCAGCGCAGGGCAAAGAAGAGCATCGGAGCATGAAATGCTCCAATGCTCATATCAGGGGGTCTGCCTGGGTGAAAATGGGGATAGTCCGGGTTCAGCTTTGGACCCAGACAACCCCTTTAAGTGTCAATAAAATTAATGCTGTTAAAAATGATCAAGTGAAGGTTCATATTTTTTTCTTACCTAATATATTTCCACTTGTTATTCAAAGTGTATAGCAACGTTCAACTCTAGCTAATATGCTACAGTAAAGGCAGTGGCGTACATAGATAAGTAAGGGCACTATAGCAAGGATCAAAAGGACCCCCCAGACAGGACAGAAGGGTTTCTGCCTAAACCCCTTTCAATGACCCTTGGATCATTTTTCCACTGCTTCATTTGTTAAAAGTTGTTCCTTTAGAGGGTAGAGTCCTGACCAAGTTTTCACCTCCAGTAAAAGGGGAGATAATCCCAACTTAGACTGGGCCCCCTCATGCCCTGGGCCCCATAGCAGTCGAATGGGGTTCTGCTATGAGAGTTACGCCCCTGAGTAAAGGGGAGTTTACATAGTCAGATACAACACCTCATTCATAAAAAGCAATCTGCTGGCCAGATGGTACCGCAGAATCTGTTCAAAAGCAGCATGGTGCCTGTAAACCAATCCATCAAAATATGCGCTGCAAAAGCCAAAAGGTGGTCTTTTCCTTTTGAACCCTGCAGAGTACTTAACCACCTCCGGACCGCCTAACGCAGATTCGCGTTCCGGAGGCGGCAGCCCTGCACAGAGTCACGAATATATGCGTCATCTCGCGCGAGCCGAGATTTCCTGTAAATGCGCCCACACAGGCGCGCGTTCACAGGATCGGAAGGTAAGCGAGTGGATCTCCAGCCTGCCAGCGGCGATCGTTCGCTGGCAGGCTGGAGATACGATTTTTTTAACCCCTAACAGGTATATTAGATGCTGTTTTGATAACAGCGTCTAATATACCTGCTACCTGGTCCTCTGGTGGTCCCTTTTGTTTGGATCGACCACCAGAGGACACAGGTAGCTGTGTAAAGTAGCACCAAACACCACTACACTACAATACACCCCCCCCCGTCACTTATTAACCCCTTATGAACCACTGATCACCCCTGATCACCCCATATAGACTCCCTGATCACCCCCCTGTCAGGCTCCATTCAGACGTCGGTATGATTTTTACGGATCCACAGATACATGGATCGGATCCGCAAAACACATACGGACGTCTGAATGGAGCCTTACAGGGGGGTGATCAATGACAAGGGGGTGATTACCCATATAGACTCCCTGATCACCCCTCTGTCATTGATCACCCCCCTGTCATTGATCACCCCCCTGTAAGGCTCCATTCAGACGTCCGTATGTGTTTTGCGGATCCGATCCATGTATCCGTGGATCCTTAAAAATCATACGGACGTCTGAATGGAGCCTTACAGGGGGGTGATCAATGACAAGGGGGTGATCACCCATATAGACTCCCTGATCACCCCCCTGTCATTGATCACCCCCCTGTCATTGATCACCCCCCTGTAAGGCTCCATTCAGACGTCCGTATGTGTTTTGCGAATCCGATCCATGTATCCGTGGATCCGTAAAAATCATACGGACGTCTGAATGGAGCCTTACAGGGGGGTGATCAATGACAAGGGGGTGATCACCCATATAGACTCCCTGATCACCCGCCTGTCATTGATCACCCCCCTGTAAGGCTCCATTCAGACATTTTTTTGGCCCAAGTTAGCGGATTTATTTTTTACATTTTTTTTTTTTACAAAGTCTCATATTCCACTAACTTGTGTCAAAAAATAAAATTTCACATGAACTCACCATACCCCTCACGGAATCCAAATACGTAAACATTTTTAGACATTTATATTCCAGACTTCTTCTCACGCTTTAGGGCCCCTAAAATGCCAGAGCAGTATAAATACCTCACATGTGACCCCATTTCGGAAAGAAGACACCCCAAGGTATTCCGTGAGGGGCATATTGAGTCCATGAAAGATTGAAATTTTTGTCCCAAGTTAGTGGAAAGGGAGACTTTGTGAGAAAAAAAAATATATATTATTTTCCGCTAACTTGTGCCAAAAAAAAATATTTCTATGAACTCACCATGCCCCTCATTGAATACCTTGGGGTGTCTTCTTTCCAAAATGGGGTCACATGTGGGGTATTTATACTGCCCTGGCATTTTAGGGGCCCGAAAGCGTGAGAAGAAGTCTGGGATCCAAATGTCTAAAAATGCCCTCCTAAAAGGAATTTGGGTCGCTTTGCGCATCTAGGCTGCAAAAAAGTGTCACACATCTGGTATCGCCGTACTCAGGAGAAGTTGGGGAATGTGTTTTGGGGTGTCATTTTACATATACCCATGCTGGGTGAGATAAATATCTTGGTCAAATGCCAACTTTGTATAAAAAAATGGGAAAAGTTGTCTTTTGCCAAGATATTTCTCTCATTCAGCATGGGTATATGTAAAATGACACACCAAAACACATTCCCCAACTTCTCCTGAGTACGGCGATACCACATGTGTGACACTTTTTTGCCGCCTAGGTGGGCAAAGGGGCACACATTCCAAAGAGCATCTTTCGGATTTCACAGGTCATTTTTTACACATTTTGATTTCAAACTACTTACCACACATTAGGGCCCCTAGAATTCCAGGGCAGTATAACTACCCCACAAGTGACCCCATTTTGGAAAGAAGACACCCCAAGGTATTCCGTGAGGGGCATGGTGAGTTCATGGAAGTTTTTATTTTTTGTCACAAGTTAGTGGAATATGAGACTCATTTTCCGCTAACTTGTGACAAAAAATAAAAAGTTCTATGAACTCACTATGCCCATCAGTGAATACCTTAGGGTGCCTACTTTCCGAAATGGGGTCATTTGTGGGGGTTTTCTACTGTCTGGGCATTGTAGAACCTCAGGAATCATGACAGGTGCTCAGAAAGTCAGAGCTGCTTCAAAAAGCGGAAATTCACATTTTTGTACCATAGTTTGTAAACGCTATAACTTTTACCCAAACCATTTTTTTTGAGCCAAACATTTTTTTTTTATCAAAGACATGTAGAACAATAAATTTAGCAACAAATTTATATATGGATGTCGTTTTTTTTGCAAAATTTTACAACTGAAAGTGAAAAATGTCTTTTTTTTGCAAAAAAATCGTTACATTTCGATTAATAACAAAAAAGTTAAAATGTCAGCAGCAATGAAATACCACCAAATGAAAGCTCTATTAGTGAGAAGAAAAGGAGGTAAAATTCATTTGGGTGGTAAGTTGCATGACCGAGCAATAAACGGTGAAAGTAGTGTAGTGCAGAAGTGTAAAAAGTGGCCTGGTCATTAAGGGGGTTTTAGCTAGGAGGGTTGAAGTGGTTAGACAACAGTTTACGTCAAAATTTATGGCATTTCCATACCCATAGAATACACCTACCAGTTTAAAGAGCGTAGTGTGATGGTGTGTCTCAGATGCAAAAGGTGGGCATAGCATATTGAGGACTGAAATGCAATATATGCGGAAAAGTAGCAATTATCATTTTACACAGTCCGCTGCACATTCATTTTTGCAAAAACCCTGCAGGGTCAAAATGCTCACTTCACCCCTTAATAAATACCTTGAGGGGTGTAGTTTACAAAATTGGGTAACTTCTCAGGATTCCATTTATAATTTTACCCTAGAGTCTACATTTGTACAAGCTGCATAAATCACCACATTGGGCCTCAAATGCACATGAAGCCTTTTTATTCCTGAGGCCTGTTGTATTTCAAGGCAAAAGAATAGGGCCAAATGTTGGGCATTTCTAAAACCAGAAAGAACAGCATACAGTAATAAGAGGGCTTACGTTTCACATTGGTACATGCTAGGCACAACATACTGAAAAAGTGCAATTTTCACTGCATTAATTTGTCAAAAACATCTGTGGGGTCGATAAGCTAACTACACCCCTTCTATCCTGTGAGGTTTCTAAGATTTCATTTCCTCTGCAGAGCCTCTACAGTTGTCATCCAATGCTGTATAAATTACAAAACTAAGCCTAAAATATACATGGTGCTTGAAGGGTTCTATTACAGTCCAAAGTCTATTTCTTATATAAGCTTATATTCCATCACTATCTATACATTAGTACATCACGCACACAGGAACACATAAGGGTAAAGAGTTCTTGGAAAACTATTTCATAAGAACTTTGCCCATATAGCCTTGACTCTTATAAAAGATAAGATAACTGAAATGTGTAGCTGGCTAAGGGCTCTTTCACACCTGCGTTCTTGTCTTCCGGCATAGAGTTCCGTCGTCGGGGCTCTATGCCGGAAGAATCCTGATCAGGATTATCCCCATGCATTCTGAATGGAGTGAAATCCGTTCAGGATGCATCAGGATGTCTTCAGTTCCGGAACGGAACGTTTTTTGGCCAGAGAAAATACCGCAGCATGCTGCGCTTTTTCCTCCGGCCAAAAATCCTGAAGACTTGCCGCAAGGCCGGATCCAGAATGAATGCCTATTGAAAGGCATTGATCCGGATCCGGCCTTAAGCTAAATGTCTTTTCGGCGCATTGCCGGATCCGACGTTTAGCTTTGTTAGAGTGGTTACCATGGCTGCCGGGACGCTAAAGTCCTGGCAGCCATGTTAAAGTGGAGCAGGGAGCAGGGGAGCAGCATAGTTACCATCCGTGCGGCTCCCGGGGCGCTCCAGAGTGATGTCAGGGCGCCCCAAGCGCATGGATCATGTGATCGCATGGCACGTCATCCATGCGCATGGGGCGCTCTGACGTCACTCTGGAGCGCCCCGGGAGCCGCGCGGACTGTAAGTATACCGCTCCCCGCTCCTACTATGGCAACCAGGACTTTAATAGCGTCCTGGGTGCCATAGTAACACTGAAAGCATTTTGAAGACGGATCAGTCTTCAAATGCTTTCAGTACACTTGCGTTTTTCCGGATCCGGCGCGTAATTCCGGCAAGTGGAGTACACGCCGGATCCGGACAACGCAAGTGTGAAAGAGGCCTAAGACGTGTGTTACTGGTTAACTTAAACATCATGTCATTAGATTAGGACTATTTATGTCTCACAAGATCAATAAAAGCTTAGAGTGACTTTGAACACCAGAAGTGTGTCTTGTGTCAACGTTGCTCTCTCTGGCGCCAGATAAGAATCAAATCAAGCTGAATACTAAAGTCTTGTACCAGGGGTACAATTAAGAGGGAAAGAAAAGAATATTCCTTACAATTTGGGGGCTCTTGTCCGGGATCGAGAAGGTCATCCTCGGGTCTGGTGAGAAGAGGCACCTGTCCTCTGGCCAATCCGAGGGCAGTGGCCACGTCTCGATTCAAGTAAGTACATAAGGGACCCTTAGATAGACTTCGAGTGAAGTACTGTGTCAGGGATACAGTAAGCATAACTCAGGGAGTTTTGCCTTAGGACTCAGGGAAGTCCATTAACAAGGAAAGTGCACTTCAGAGGGCTCAGGGAGTCCCGTAAAAGATCTGTTCCGGGAACAGAAAGGACTCAGGGAAGTCCAGTAACAAGCAAAGTGCACTTCAGAGGGCTCAGGGAGTCCCGTAAAAAATCTGTTCAGGGAACAGAAGGTTTTACAGCTTGATTTGATTCTCAATAAGATAATTGTAGAAGTTTTGCATGATAACTTGTTTGATAATTGTAGAAGTTTTGCATGATAAGTTGTTTTGTCTAAAACAGTTCTATAAGGGGAAGTGACAGGCTGGGTCGTAAGTGTACAACTGTCGTCCCAAGACTAACATTCTGTTTAGTTTTTTGCTATTACTGTTTTTAATTATTTTTGTAAGAAAATAGGTTTTGATAATGGGTAGTCAAAAATCTAAGACAGAATACCCTAAACCAGAACCAGGAGAAACATGTAAACAATATGTTGCCCGAGTCAGTCCTACAAAGTATTACCTTGTTAAACCATGGGTAGATAATTTGGCAGGGTGGACAGAGGCAATGGTAGCGGTAGACCCCTTTCCCAGGGAAGGAGACAATAGCATATATCACATGGACATGGTCAAGGGTCTATGCTTAGGCGACACTGCCGCCTGGCCGTATTTTGAACCTGACCCTTCATGGGATATGGAATTATGCAGAATAAGTGATGTTATATGTGTAACAATCCAGCTTTCAACAACAATTATTATATATGTGCAAACACTAACTAAGACCACCTGGCATATAAGATGATTTGGGTTTAACAAAATTACTGTATGATTATAACATGTATATTGTCTTCTTATAAGAGTTGATTAATCACAGAGTGAAGACCAGAAGACATTGGAAAATACAGCTCAAGAGTGATATTGTCCATTAGCAATTCTGGGTGTGGTGTGGTTATCTGTTTCCAGGAAAGCTGTGTTTGTCTGTGCTGCAAGTTTTGGAATGAAACAAAGAAATTGTGTGAATGGGTTGAAAGATACATTATTCAGTGGAATGTGAATGGGTGTGGCTTTGAGTTGTAGTGGAGTTGAAAATGTGTGAAGACTGAAATATGTTTTTAGCAGAACTGTGTATGCAATTCAGTTTTTATGTATGAGGGCGTGGTTATGAGCTGTTTGTGAAAATGAATACATGAAAATGTGAATGTGTATGGAGTACGATATTTGTTTTTATATAATATGCTGTGGGGATGTGCTCGTGGTAGGCTACAGTAGCGGCGGCAGTATTGAGGCAATCATAGACAGTCTTTGTGATACACTGTGACTTTATTCACACCAACGGCATAACAGGCAATGTGCAGACCACACAGGTGCATATCCACATAGTGCATAAAACAAAAGTCCTTCCATAGAAAATAAACAGCAGGTTTGAGTCACCTTGTTTTGGACAGACCACAGCAGTTCTGCAGGCTTCTAGGCTATCTGCCTTTGTCTCCCTCAGGCCAGAGCCCCTTCGGCTCGTAGCACCACAGGTCCCAGGGCTATCCTTCAATGTGTGCTGCGCCCAGACTCTCCTTCACCAGCACTCACTCTGTCTGTGGAAATCTCCAGCACAGCAAGACACACCCCACCCCCATCATCAGCAGGCTGGGTTCTTAAAGGCCCAGCTCCACCAAAAACCTGGGCTGGCCGTGGGGAACAGTAAGAACCGGCCCGGACACGCTGCGCCAGCAGCATTCGCCGCTGTAACCGCAATGATCCGGTTCTTACTCCACCGAGGCCAGGACCTCTGGTGGCACGTATCGTCCGTCCATTATTATTCCGGGGACTCTCCTACATATCCCCCCCCTTTGTTCACCCCTGAGGGCTTGAACATACCGTTCAAGCCTGAGGGGGTGAACACACGCACAGCAGTGTACCCGGGACAGGGCATCTGCGTTCCCCTGTAAGCGGCCGGCCCTGTGCTCAACAGTGAACTTAAAGTTTTGGAGGGACAAGAACCACCTGGTAACCCGAGCGCTCCCCTCCTTAGCCCGACTCATCCACTGGAGAGGGGAGTGGTCGGTCACCAGACGGAACCTTCTCCCCAGAAGGTAATATCTGAGAGACTCGAGTGCCCACTTGATGGCGAGGCACTCTCTCTCCACAATGCTATACCGGGTTTCTAGCATGGGGTAAGCTTGCGGCTTAGAAAAACCACGGGGTGCTCTTCCCCGTTGAGCTCTTGGGAAAGCACAGCCCCTAGTCCTACTCCCGAGGCATCTGTTTGAACTACAAACTCCCGCTTGAAGTCGGGCGTCACCAGAACTGGGGACTCACATAGGGCCGACTTCAAACGGGAGAACGCCTCCTCCTCCTTCTCCCCCCAGCGAACCATCACCGACTTTCTACCCTTCAAGAGGACAGGTTAACGGGGCTGCCAAGGTGGCAAAATGGGGAATGAACCTCATGTAGTACCCAATCAGGCCCAAAAATGACCGTACTTGCTTGGACGTACGAGGCCTGGGCCAATTCCGGATTGCTTCAACTTTATTTACTTGGGGCCTAATGACTCCGCGTCCAATCACATACCCCAAATAGCGAGCTTCCTCTAGTCCCACCGAGCATTTTTTTGGGTTGGCAGTTAACCCCGCCTTCCTTAGAGAATCTATCACTGCCTGAAGTTTTGACAAATGACCCTCCCAGTCTGGGCTAAACACGACTATATCATCCAGATACGCGGAGGTATACTGGTGATGGGGCTTGAGGACGACATCCATCAGACGCTGGAACGTAGCCGGAGCGCCATGTAACCCAAAAGGCAACACCCTATACTGAAAAAGCCCCTCCGGGGTGACAAAGGCCGTCTTCTCCTTTGCCGCCTCCGTCAGAGGTACCTGCCAGTAGCCCTTCGTGAGATCTAGGATCGAAAAATACCGGGCTTTTCCCAGCCGCTCTATCAACTCGTCTACCCGAGGCATGGGATAGGCGTCAAATTTTGATACCTCATTCAATTTCCTAAAATCATTACAGAACCGTAATGAACCATCCGGTTTGGGAATAAGGACAATCGGGCTAGCCCACTCGCTCTTTGACTCTTCTATGACCCCTAGACGTAGCATCGATCTTACCTCCTGCGAAATGGCCTGTCGCCGAGCCTCCGGTACTCGGTATGGTCTTAGGCGGACTTTCACCCGGGGCTCGGTGATAATGTCATGCTCGATCAAGGTGGTACGTCCAGGAAGGTCAGAGAATACGTCCCTATTCCGACTAACAAATTCTTTCACCTCTTGTGCTTGTTTGGTCGACAGTCCGTCCCCTATCGTCACCCCAGCGGCGCTCTCCGGAACACCTGGTGACCCCGGGTCACTCCCTGACGTCCCGACAGAGGGCGGGCTGTCTGCAAACAAATTCTCTCTGTCTCTCCAAGGTTTTAGTAGATTCACATGATATACCTGTTCGGGCTTCCGCCTCCCTGGCTGGTATATCCTGTAATCAACTGGGCCCACCTTCTCCTTAACTTCATAGGGTCCTTGCCACCGGGCCAAGAATTTACTCTCGACCGTGGGTACGAGTACAAGAACTCGGTCCCCCGGGTGAAATGTCCTTACCCGGGCGGTTCGGTTATATACCCGACTCTGGGCCAGTTGTGCCGCTTCCATGTGCTCACGGACGATCGGCAACACGACCCCTATTCGGTCCTGCATTTTTCCTATGTGCTCTATCACACTTTTATGAGGCGTAGGCTGTTGCTCCCATGCTTCCTTAGCGATATCCAGTAGCCCACGGGGATGTCGCCCATATAACAACTCAAAGGGCGAGAACCCCGTGGACGCCTGGGGCACCTCCCGTACCGCAAACAAAACATAGGGCAACAGTAAGTCCCAATCCCTCCCGTCCTTAGCCACGACTCTTTTTAGCATGGACTTCAGGGTCTTATTAAACCGTTCTACTAACCCATCGGTTTGGGGATGGTAGACGGACGTGTGCAGGTGTTTAATATTTAATAGCTTACACAATTCCTTTGTTACTTTGGACATAAAGGGTGTCCCCTGGTCCGTCAGAATCTCCTTTGGTATCCCCACCCGGGCAAACATACTCATGAGCTCTTTAGCTATTACCTTGGCCGACGTATGGCGCAATGGGACCGCCTCCGGATAGCGAGTGGCATAGTCTAACACTACCAGGATGTGTTGGTGACCTCGGGCTGACTTAATAATGGGGCCTACCAGATCCATGGCGATCCTTTCGAAGGGCACCTCTATAATGGGCATAGGTACCAGTGGACTGCGATAGTGAGGTTGGGGGCTAGTCAGCTGACACACTGGACAGGACTGACAGAACCTCCGGACTTCCTCATATATCCCAGGCCAATAGAACCGTTGTAGAATTCGCTCCAGCGTTTTCTTAACCCCTAGATGACCACCCAACACATGCGCATGCGCTAAATCCAAGACCATTCGCCGGTAAGGCTGGGGCACCACCAGTTGTTCCACCACCTCCTGCCTCACCTTGTCTACCCTATATAACAGGTCCTGGTTATAGGCCAGGTGAGGAAATACGGTATCGGCGCCGGGACGCTGGGCAACACCATTAACCACCGACACCTCTTCTCTAGCCCGCAATAACGTCGAATCCTGGAGCTGTGCGGTCCCGAAGGTTTCTCGGGTACCTCCAGATCCAGGATGGACGAACTTTCTACTGTCTCACCCGCCAATACTTCTAGGGGAAACCGGTCAGGGTTACACTCTACCTCCTCTACGGTGACCCCTACAGCTGGGATCCCTGCCTCGGGGTCCTCGGGCTCGGGACCTGGACATTTTCCTTCCCCATAGGTAGGCAACCCGTTCCTCCACAAAGTCCAGAACAGGGGAAAGTCCCTCCCCAATATTGCGGCATAAGGGAGCCGTCTCCCCACCCCGACGACATGTGGTACCTCCTTTCCACACACTGCCAGGGTAACCTTAGTGGTGGGATACTCCCTGCGATCCCCATGTATACAGACAATGGTAAGGGTTCGCCTTTCTGGGAGTTTTTCCGTTACCAGCGACTCATGGACCAGAGTTACCAGGCTCCCAGAGTCCAGCAGGGCCTGCACGGAGTGTCCATTAACAACGACATCACACACCGGAGGGTTGTCCGCCGCCAGCAGGGGGTCAGCTATATACACCGGTTGGGCATAAAAAGAGGACCGGCGAGCGAACCCGCAGTCCATGGGTTCGGATGCCCTAGGGCAGTTGGATGCCACATGTCCCCAGTCCTGACAATGCCAACATCTGATCCTCGCAGCCTCCCTCCTCCCCAGGGTATTCCTCCCACGGACTGGAGATCCACTCCCCTCCTTATGTGGTGGGATCCCTTTTTCAGGATCCCGGGTCGGCAACGGGGGCTGACGTGACTTCGGTAGTACCGCTGAGTCCCGCACCAAATCCTGAGTGGCCATATACCTCTCCACCAGGCTAACCAGTTGTTCCAGGTTGCCTGGATCGCCTTGTCCCACCCAGCGCTGTATGGCTCTCGGGAGGGTACGCACGAACCTGTCGACCACGACCCTTTCAACCATCTGAGAAGTGCTCAATATTTCAGGCTGAAGCCATTTTTTTACTAGGTGAAGTAAGTCATAGGCTTGTGACCGGGCGGGTCGGGACTCGGCAAACACCCACTGATACACCCTGTGCGCTCGCACATAGGTGTTTACCCCCAACCTGGCCAACACCTCAGTTTTTAGCCTCTCATAGTCCTTGGCCTCATCGCAGCTGAGGTCAAAATAGGCCTTTTGTGCGTCCCCCACCAGAAAAGGCGCCACCACCTCGGCCCACTGCTCCAACGGCAGCCTCTCTTGCTCCGCGGTTCTTTCGAATACCATCAGGAATGCCTCTATATCATCTCCCGGACCCATTTTCCTCAGGGCGGATCGGACTTTGTCCCTGGCGGTAGACACAGTCGGGGTTGTCGCAGTTGAAACTCCTTGCAGGGATGTTCGCACCGACTCTTGCATGGCTACCAGCTGCTGCATTAGGAGATTGTTTGTTTGCTGCTGTGCACACATAGCCTCATCATGTCTTTCCTTCTGAGCCTGCAATGCCTGTTGCTGCTGTACATTACTCTGAATCAGGTGCTTAATGGCCTCCTCCATCTTGTCAGGAACCATAAAACTTGCAGGCCTGATATATGACATGCAGTCCAACACAACTTTTGCCTCAGGCCTGCCTCACTGCAGGAATGCCCGCTCCAAGCCACCAATTGTGGGGATGTGCTCGTGGTAGGCTACAGTAGCGGCGGCAGTATTGAGGCAATCATAGACAGTCTTTGTGATACACTGTGACTTTATTCACACCAACGGCATAACAGGCAATGTGCAGACCACACAGGTGCATATCCACATAGTGCATAAAACAAAAGTCCTTCCATAGAAAATAAACAGCAGGTTTGAGTCACCTTGTTTTGGACAGACCACAGCAGTTCTGCAGGCTTCTAGGCTATCTGCCTTTGTCTCCCTCAGGCCAGAGCCCCTTCGGCTCGTAGCACCACAGGTCCCAGGGCTATCCTTCAATGTGTGCTGCGCCCAGACTCTCCTTCACCAGCACTCACTCTGTCTGTGGAAATCTCCAGCACAGCAAGACACACCCCACCCCCATCATCAGCAGGCTGGGTTCTTAAAGGCCCAGCTCCACCAAAAACCTGGGCTGGCCGTGGGGAACAGTAAGAACCGGCCCGGACACGCTGCGCCAGCAGCATTCGCCGCTGTAACCGCAATGATCCGGTTCTTACTCCACCGAGGCCAGGACCTCTGGTGGCACGTATCGTCCGTCCATTATTATTCCGGGGACTCTCCTACAATGCGCATTGAGATTTTAATTTTTCTTGAAAGTTTTGGGGTTTTTATTGGTGCCAACAGCATTGATCAAGCTGTACATTTTTTTATTTTTTTATTATTGAAGTCAATAAAAAGTCTTTATGGGCCCTTTGTGTGTTTATGTCTGTATCGTCAGATCTGTTTGTTTCAATGTTTACAGTTATGTGTCACATGTTAAGTGTTGTGCTTAACATCAGAGCTCTGTTCTTATGGGCAGCTGGGACACTAATGACAGACAGAAGGAGGACCACAGCGTCCAACTAAAAGGGGTGGACTCAGGGCCGGCCTTAGGTGTTCAGGCACCCTGTGCAAGCTAACCTTGTGGCGCCCCCCCCCCTCAAAAAAATAAATAAAAATATTGTGTGGCACAGTGTATGCTATGTGTGTATAACAAACATATTTCACATGAAAACTTACAGTTACTTGGCTTGGCCCTTGGGGATCTCGGACGCCACTTCCACACTTTGGCCGGGGGCTCGGTGGAGCTGATGAGGTGTTTTATCCTAATGAGAAAGATTTCATAATAAGTATTTGGAGAAGGGGCAGAGGGATAGCAGAGCAGGGAGAGGCTGGTGCTGCTACTAGGGGGTCATACCATGGGGGAGTAATAAAGCCCACAATAATGCCCCCCCCCCCAGTAGTAATAATTCTCCTTATAATGTGACAGTGCAAAAAATACCCCCTTGTAATGCCCCCATTTAAGCTAATGTCCTCATAGTGCCCCCATAATGTGCCAGTATAAAATACCCCTATATAGTGCCCATAGTAAATGAACCCATAGTGCTCCACACCCTCCTTCCTCCTAGTGCCCCCATAATGTACCAGTATAAAATGCTCCAGTAGATGCCCTCGGTGTCCCCCATAATTTGCAAGTATAAAATACCCCTTCTTAGTGCCCCCAGTAGATGACCCCATAGTACTCCTCTCCCCCCTTCCCCATAGTACCCACCATGTGTCCCAGTATAAAATTGTACTGTACAGAGAGCCCATATAATATACCCCTTCTTTGTGGCCTCAGTAGATGCCCTTATAGTGCCCCCAATCATGTGCCAGTATTAACAGCCCCCCCTGTGCCAGTAATAATAGCCCCCTATGCCAGTAATAGCATCCCCCTGTGCCAGTAATAGCAGCCCCCCTGTGCCAGTAATAAGAGCCCCCAGTAATAAGAGCCCCTCTGTGCCAGTAATAACAGCCCCCAGTAATAAGAGCCCCTCTGTGCCAGTAATAACAGCCCCCAGTAATAAGAGCCCCTCTTTGCCAGTAATAACAGCCCCCAGTAATAAGAGCCCCTCTGTGTCAGTAATAACAGCCCCCAGTAATAACAGCCCCTCTGTGCCAGTAATAACAGCCCCCAGTAATAACAGCCCCTCTGTGCCAGTAATAAGAGCCCCTCTGTGCCAGTAATAACAGCCCCCTTTGCCAGTAATAACAGCCCCCCCTTTGCCAGTAATAACAGCCCTCCCTTTGCCAGTAATAACAAACAGCCCCCCCTTTGCCAGTAATAACAGCCCCCGCCAGTAAAAGTATTGTACATAATAAAAAATAATAAAAAAACAACACATACTTACCTCCATGTCAGTGATGCGATGCAGGCCTCTTCTGGCCTGTGTCCCACGCTGTATGGCTCAGGCGGCGCGATGACGTCATCGCGCCGCCTGCGCCGGACTCTGATAGGCTGCAGGCACTAGGCCAGCAGCCTATCAGAGGAAGGGAAAGGGACACGCCTCTCCCTCCCCTACCGCAGCACAGGCATCTGTATCGCTGTCCTGAGGACGGCGATACAGATGACTGGAGATGAGCGCTTCCACAATGGAAGCGCTCATCTCCCTGTGCGCAGCCGCCGCCGCCATTACACTGCGAGCTGTCGGCCACCCGGCGCCCCTGTTGCTATGGCGCCCTGTGCGCCCACACAGCCCGCACACCCCGCACACCCCAAAGGCCGGCCCTGGGTGGACTTAGATGACACAGTGGGAGGAAGGAGGATCTGAGCCTTCTATGTGAATTAATGGGGTTTTGACAAAACCTTTCATAACTGACTCACTACCACTCGAGACCATGGACAGGGAATACATCATAGATCATGTATGTAGAACTTTGCCCACATATAGCCTTGACTCTTATAAAAGATAAGATAACTGATATGTGTAGCTGGCTAAGACGTGTGTTACTGGTTAACTTAAACATCATGTCATTAGATTAGGACTATTTATGTCTCACAAGATCAATAAAAGCTTAGAGTGACTTTGAACACCAGAAGTGTGTCTTGTGTCAACGTTGCTCTCTCTGGCGCCAGATAAGAATCAAATCAAGCTGAATACTGAAGTATGGTACCAGGGGTACAATTAAGAGAGAAATAAAAGAAAAAAGAATATTCCTTACAGTGCTCTTTCTCTTCATCAAGTGAATTGTATAAACTCTGTCTACATGATAAATGCCATTTGCTGAAGTGAGACAAACCCTTTAACCAGTTAATATATTATAACTAGGGATGATCGAATCGAGCGCTCGCTCCGTACAGTATTCAAACAAAGTATTATGTGAATCGACTTCGGATCTTTCATCCAAAGTCGATTCACTCATCCCTAATTATAACTGTCCGGGCAGTTGGGACTTAAATGCATTCAAAGATTGCAGATGCACGCTAACCGTGCAGCTGCTGAGCTGGACCTGTCTTCTGTATCACTGTATACACAGTACTGAACGGGTGCTGCATATACAGATCAGGAAGCGCTATGCAGCTTCCTGTGACCGCCGCGGCCAGGAGACTGCAGGAGCTACTGAGTCGTTCTAAGACCTCGATCAGCCCTGCATTGAGTCTGTACAGTGCTTTATAGTGCTGTACAGCCTCTCTGGGGGCTGTATTCCCCATGTGACTGGGGTTACTATGTAAAAAAATAAAAAAAAAGTTATGTTAAATGTCCCCCTAAGGTCTGGTATTGCAAAATAAAAAATTAAAGAAGTGTTTTATTAAAAAACATTGTTGACATAGTTGGTATCACCACATCCATAACCACCAGCTCTATGAAAATATCACATGATTTACCCCATCTGGTGAATGCTGTAAAAAATTTAAATTATGTCAAAGCACCTATTTTTTAGTCACCTTACCTCCCAATATAATATCAAATGATCACGACGTCATACGTACCCCAAAATGGTATTAATGAAAAAGTCACCTCGTCCCGCAGAAAACAAGCCCTCAAACAAAACCATCACCAAAAAAAATAAAAAATAAATAGGGCTCAAAATAAATGGCCCAAAAATAAACATGATTTTTTTCAAAAATGCTAGACCTATTTGGTATCACCATGTCTGTAATGACCTGCTCTATAACAATATCACATTACCTTCCCCATTAGGTGAACAAAACAAAACCTAAAAACATAATACCAAGTGATCAAAAAGTCTTATGTTCCTGAAAATTGTATAAATAAAAAGTACAGACTGTCCTGCAGAAGACATGTACATTGGCAGGAATGTTATGGATGTTAGTATAAGGCGATCCAAATATAACAGATTTTTAATAAAAAGTGATTTCCTATATATTATAGGAAAACATGAAAAAACTATATAAATGTTGTATTGCCATAATCATATCAACCTGCAGAATAAAGTTATCATACTTTTCACATGGTGAACCCCATAAAGAACTGACAGAATTACAATTTTCGCTCACCTCATCTCTTTTAAAAAACATGACATGAAAAGCGATCAGAAAGTCAAACGTAACCAAACATGGTGCCAATAAAAACTACAGCTTGTTCTACAAAAAAAGAGCCCTCACACAGCTCAGTAAACAAAAAATAAAAAAGTTATAGCCCATAAAATAAATTTTAGCAAATTCAAAAATCCAGATGCTGCTTCTTTGGGAATATGCCAGGGCTCAGAAGCAAACATCAGTTTACAACCACAAATGAGGTGTTTCTGTATTCAAGACAAAATGGGTAACAAATTGTGGGGTGATATTCTCCTATTATCCCTTGTGAAAAATAAAGTTTGGGCCCAAAACACAATTTTCAAGAAAAAATAAATAAAATCATTTTAACAGCCAAGTGTTACAAATTCTATGAAGCGCTTGTTGGGTCAAAGTGCTCACTGCACCCGTTAAAATAATTTGGGTGGTGTAGTTTTCAAAATGTGGTCACATATTGGGGGGGTTCCACTGTAGGGGCATCTCAGGGTGTCTTCAAACGCAACATGGTGCCCAAAGACCATTCCAGCAAAATATGTCCCCCAAACACAATATGACACTCATCACCTACTAAGCACTGCCTTGTGCCCATACATAGTAGTTCTCTATTATGGTGAAAGGGACATGGGATCAAAAGATCCTATGGACTAAAAGTAAAGTAAAAAAACAAACAAAAAAAACACAAACATATTAAAATCCTCTCCCTTTCGTAAAATAACATAAAAATATGTCAACAATAAAAAAATAAACATATGGGGTATCGCCATATCCAAAAACATCTGAACTTAAAAAACAATGCAACAGTAAAGACAAAAACACACTATTCACAATTTTTTTATTCACCTTTTCCCTTCGAAAAAAAAGTTGAACAGTGTTCAAAAAGTTGTTCGTACCCAAAAAATTATTCCAATTAAAAACTGCAGTTCGTCCCGCAAAAAAACAAGCCATCATACACCTCTGGAGACTGAAACATAAAAGTTCTGACTGTCAGAAAACGGCAATGTAAATGAACAAACATTTTTTCAAAGTTTTTTTTTTTTTTTTAAAGTAATAAAACAACATAAATGCTATACAAATTTGGCATTGACGTAATGATATTGGTCTGCAGAACGCCATAATGTCAAAACCAAAAAAACCTTGGGGGAGATTGTGTTTTTTTCAAATTTTATCCCACAAAGAATCATTTTTCAATGCCAGACAGTAAATTAAATGGTGCCATTAAAAATGCAACTTCTCTCGCAAAAAATAAGCCCTCATATGTGAACGGAGAAATTAAGTTATGTCTATTGTAATGTGGGGAGAAAAAGTACAAAATCCAAAAATGAAAATAGGCTCAGTCCTTAGGGGGTTACTAACTAAAAAAATAAAATGACATTTACAAAATAATGCTAACGGAAAATTGACATATGTGGGGTCATTTATCAAACTGGTGTAAAGTAGAACTGGCTTAGTTGCACATAGCAACCAATCAGATGCCTCTTTTCATTTTCCAAAGGGGCTGTCCAAAATGAAAAGTAGAATCTGTTTGGTTGCTATACTTTACACCAGTTTGATAAATGACTCCCATGGTGAATGTTAATTAAGTATTTTGTGACGTATCACTATCTGTCTAAAAATCAGAGAAATCACAGTGTTGGACAACTAGACTGTTAGTGTGTCAGGTCAGGATTGTGTAGTGTATAACAATCGTGTCTCCAGAGCCACCACACCACAGAGTCACAAACTCCCTGAGTCCCCTGATGAATGTGATAGCCATGGGAAAACATGTCAGGACACAACCTTTCATTATAGAGGGATAGACCATGCTTACTGTACATTATATACAGGTAAAACTTGACAAATTAGAATATCGTGCAAAAAGTTAATTTATTTTAGTAATGCAACTTAATGTTAGAATATTGTAAAAAGGTACAATATTCTAGGCTCAAAGTGTCACACTGTAGTCAGCTAATTAATCCATACCTGAGATTGTGACTTTGGGGTTTTCATAAGCTGTAAGCCATAATCATCCAAATTATAACAAATAAAGGCTTGAAATATCTCACTTTCCATGTAATTAGTCTATCTCATATATTAGTTTCACATTTTAAGTTGCATTACTGAAATAAATGAACTTTGCACGATATTCAAATTTTTTGAGTTTCACCTGTAGGTACATTTAACTGGAACAATCTGTATACTTATTTCTGTGATATCTACTTTACGACTGGGGTATCTAACGTAGCCACTTTTTTTATTTCCAGTATATACCTTATTCAGACTTGGTGATTATTCATTGACGACTTTTCACGACTGTGGTTTATTCCCTTACCGATTGTCTATCAAATGTTGCTTTTTGCTATAAGCTGTGACAAATACAACACCTCGCAGCCCCGCCTGACATCACTACCTCAGGATCACGTGGTACGGTTTTGTCACTGGTTGCCAAGACGAGATGTTTACGCCCTCCCTGGGAGTATGTAAGGTCAGCTTGGCACAGTTTACACAGACACCTCCTGGCCATACAGGTACAGGGAGTGAGAGAGGGTGGCCCACGCTGCACTGGCATGGCACAACACTCACCCACAACCCTGACAAGCTGAAAGAGCCTTTTCACTACCCCAATGAAACAGAGCTTTTACCAGCCCAGTAAACTGCCACTAGTTCCTCGTTAGCTATAAGCCAGGTCTGTTAACGGGATTATATCAGATCAGAAACCACACCCAGGTAGCCTATAAGGTCATGCCGCCACATGGATGTGGGGATTCGTGGATCGAGATACAGAACAGCGCAAGATACATTTAGATATTTAATTGCCTTAAGGGCGCACTAGACATAACACTATATACACACACAGAGTTAAACAGATCATAAGTCAGTTACCGGCTATAGCCACACGGGAGCAGTGACATCAGCAGGTTGTCAACGGTCCCTCCAAACACAATACACAATGTGACCACCTTCAGAGAAAGATACTGGCCTCTGGCCTGCATGGGCATTTTCACCTGTAGTTGGTCACTCCCCTCCCTCCCCCGAGGAGGAGCCCACTTACCCTTGCTTCTGAGGCAGCTAAGAATCCAAAAACCCATTATGGATCATAGCTCCTCACCAGAATATCATAGGGAGATGGGTTCTGGCTACAAGTGGAGACCAAACATGGCGCCGTTATTTGATTCCTACTAGGAGTTCTTCGTATCTCCCCTACCTTGCACCCTACCAGCACAAGAAGATCGGGAGAACGTAAGTCTCGGTCCCAGGTTTGCAGATATGTAACCGGTTTATTTCTGTAATGGACGGTCAATTCATAATCCCTTATGAACTCCCGGTTAAATTAAGTCTGATGGATTTTAGTGATCTATGTAATTAGCTCAGATCCCCCACATTTTGTTTCCCTGCAAGATTAATTAGCCTCCATGCTGGCTGAGTAGGGTGTGAACTGTAGAACCGTGATCTGCTTTGAAGCAGGGCCACCTGGGGGTCTGGTTCCTCTGCTAGGTGACAGCAAATGGCTCCACATTCCTCACATAAGCCTAGGCCCCTTTTACACCAGAGAATTCCACGCATTGGACTCGCAGCGTGTGTCAGAGAGAGCGCCCGCCCTGATGGGTTGCATAGCATTATATTCCCTTGGTTGAACTTGATAGAATTATATATTTTTTCAACCGTATTAACTATGTAACTATATTGATTTATGATGCTATATAACCCTTACAGTTCTGGAATGCATTTATATAACACTGTCAGCATTATGTCGGTGTTATACAGTACATTTCACACGTCTAAGGGTTATATAGCATCGTACATCAATATAATGCTATGCAACCAGTCAGTGCTTGGAGGTCAGGACGGGTGCTCTCGCTGACACATGCTGACAGTTTGCAGTCTCCAAAGTGTGGAACTCACTTGTGTGAAAGGAGCCTTTTTTCTTTTGTTTCTACCAAACAGAGTGATCGGTTAACAGAAGTGACACATTAATACTATAGTTAAGGGTTGACTTACCTATTAATAGGCCTAATGGAGGCTGGCAGCTTGGGAATGCATTAAGAAGGTCCACCACGCTGATTGCATGCTCTCTAATAAAACCGTTATAATCAGAATTGCCCTGTTTGCTGCAGAGCTCCAGCAATCTCCGCGTCTCTGCAACATCAGATGTATACTCCGCCAATGCACGCAAGAAGGCCTACAGGTTATGTACAAAATATCACATTAAAGTTTGGGAGTTTTGATAAAGCAAGGCTTTCTGATGTATACATTTATGCTCAGTCATTATATATATTGTAGACAAATTCAGATAAAATGAGTATGCATTGTTTTGTAATGTATCTTTACATAATATGCAGCATGTCATGTGTAAATTCGATTGACAGTTATGGATTACAGAGCTCAATAAATTAGTCTTGGAAAACCCCTTTAAGCACCAGCTTTTAACAAATTTTAGAAATCTTTGACACCAGTATCTAAAGTGTTACTGTTATATTACAATGGTACCGTACTTTAAAGGGATTCTGTCACCTCCCCTAACCCAAAATCCGATTTTAAAGCAGCCATGCAGCACAGCTTACCTTGATTAGGCTGTGCTCTTTTATTTTGTAATCCGTCCAGTAGTTTCTGTAAAAAACGACTTTTATGGATATGCAATCGAGCCCTGAAGGTGCCCAGAGGGGCGTTTTGTTCCTCTTAGAGAGCCCAGTACCGCCCCTCTTACAGTGCCCAGCCCGCCTTCCTTGCACTGTCTAACCGCCCCCAGCCTCCTCCAGCCTCTCCTCCCTCTCCTCCCCCTCCCTCACGGCGAACGAACTGTCGCACAGGCGCAGTACCCACTGAGGGCTGCGCCTGTGCGATCAGCAGGAGACTGTGGGGAAAGAAATCACTGGCTGGCTTCACTGTGGCAGGCAGCCAGGCAGGCTGGAGAAAGCGCAGGGTGCAGCAGCGATCGGCTATCCTCTGCGCTTCCTACCAGGCTGACTGAGGGAAGAGCGAGAAACGGACGTCACTGGGCTCGGCGCACGCCCAGTGACGAGGATGAAGCTCCTGCCCTCAGTCTCCTGCTGATCGCACAGGCGCAGCCCTCAGTGGGTTCTGCGCCTGTGCGAGAGTTCGTTCGGCCGTGAGGGAGGGAGAGGAGAGGGAGGAGAGGCTGGGGGCGGTTAGACAGTGCAAGGAAGGCGGGCTGGGCACTGTAAGAGGGGCGGTACTGGGCTCTCTAAGAGGAACAAAACGCCCCTCTGGGCACCTTCAGGGCTCGATTGCATATCCATAAATGTCGTTTTTTTACAGAAACTACTGGACGGATTACAAGATAAAAGAGCACAGCCTAATCAAGGTAAGCTGTGCTGCATGGCTGCTTTAAAATCGGATTTTGGGTTAGGGGAGGTGACAGAATCCCTTTAAGCCTTTAATGACCAGCTATTTTATTTTAATTTTTTTACGTTTTTGCCTGTTTAAGCAGCCAGGACTTACCTTTTATTTTTTCATTGACATGGCTGTTTAAGACCTAGATCTATACAAGAGAAATATAATTTTTGTGCCGTTTGAGAGTATATATAAATGACTTTGTAATGACTTTGTAATGAAATGACTTTGTAATTACTAAACATTTGTGATGCAAATACAGATTTTTTTTTTACAAAAACAGCAGGATTACTGAACTTACAGTCCTAAGGGTATTTTATAGGTCCCCAGGACTAACTGCACAGGACTTACCCAGCCTCCAATCAGAGGAGGAATTCCCCCTTTATCATGCTGTGGTCACAGACTGAGACAATCAAAGGGTTAACTGTTGGGAATGGAGCTACCTCCGATCCTGGCTACAAAAAACAGACTGTTGGGAGGGACTGGGGATAACCTTTCAGTCATAGTACACAGTGGTATAAATGACAATTTCTGTGGGGAAGGAAAGTTATTCTTGATAATGATTTAAGGGAACTAGAAAAGAGACTCAAATTCAGGACCCCTAGTGTAGGTTTTTTTTCAGAAATACTACTGGTGCCACAAGCATCAATAGGAAGATGGGGGAAGCTCAGAGGGTTAAATAACCATCTCAGAGAATCGTACAGGAATGGAAGGTTTGGGTTCATGGAGAACTGACTTCCTCATCAGCTACAGTCTGTACAGCATGGACAGGCTGTGGCCATGCAGCTATGTTGGGGAAAAGAATGGTTAGACAGCTGGGGGAAGGGAAGGTGGTCATATGACTATGGGGTAGATAGAGTAGACAAAGAGTGAGGATGAATTCAGAGTGACAGACCGGTGACAGGGGAGCAGGAGAGCATGATTATTATTTTTTTCTTTAGGTACCACACACACCAGGGGCTAGTTAAGAAGGGAAAAAAATCTTAGAAAGCCTCTTTATGGATGCAGCAATTTTTTTTGTTGCTTCTTTAAAGGCTATGTACAGGACGGGTGGAGTAAGCCACTGACTGAGGCAGACGCAGTGCAAGTGTGCTCCTACAAAATCCAGCTAAATCCTCCTCCATCCGAGGACCCTTGCATTACTCTTGGGTGATGCGGCACTCATTGTCCTCCTCAGCATACCAGATATATACTACTACTGGGAAACTCGCCTCATACCACCGGATGGTGACATGTGGTGAGGCCCGCTGTGGTTCCACCCTCCGAAGGACATTACGAGACCTATCATCTTTCACCTCCAGTAAGTCTCCTCACCCATAAAGGGACCCTTGGGTGGAGCCATCCACCACTGCAGGCCTGTTACCTGGGGCTCCCCTGTGGATGCAGCCCGCTGTATACATAATAGACGTGAACGTCTGCAAGGACATAGGCGATACTGCGACGGGCCCGACTTGCAGCTTCCTACAGCTCTCCTGTGGTGCTAAACGTGTGCGCTCTGTGGGATAGATGCACCTCTCCCCATCCTCCGTTTGATCGCCAACTGGAAAATCTGTGGCCTCCACGTTAAAGCAGCGGGAGATCTGACTCCGTGCTGTGTGGCCCATATAGACAGTGCGTACCACTGGCGAACCTTTTCCGGCCCACATGATACCGATACGCCTCCTGGTCCCTAATACTACTGACGGCTACATTGTAGAAGACAGAGGTGCTGCACTGTAGGTCCACATTCTCAATCCTCACTGCATTATACTTTATAGGCATAGCTTAAATATTTCTACAGGGATCCTCCTTTCTTTAGGGGGGTCTGAAGCTTGCTTTTGTATTCTAGATACCAACCTCCATAGAGAGCCCTGGGCTCAATGTATAAGGATCCTTAATCTGGTTCCTATCTGATATAGGTCCCTCCAAGTGTTTATTACTGCAGATACTTAAAGTGCATATGTAACGCAGCGTGATACAGCAACCACCCCTTAACTTGTGTATACACACCACCTCTCCTGCCATGGTGAAATACGGACTGTAGTACATCTTTGAAAGCCTTGCAATCCAAGGGAAATATGGAAAAGTTTGTCACAAAGACACCTGCGGGCCTTGAGATCTTCATTCAAGGGTTTCCACACTCAAGCAAAGATACCATGACACAGACCATACCACTGCTCAATGTGACCTAGCTTTGTCAAGGGATTTCTTTCAACAAACCCTTACAAAAGCACTGTCACCCTTAGTGCAGGACTTACATGAGATTAAACAGATCTGCGACAAATTGGTTATAGTGTAGATTCCTGGAACAAACAGTAGCTGACCTTTACACTCACACCAAGGAGGTGGCCATTCACTTTCATCCCTGCCAAGATCATCTAAACCAACTCTATAGTCACAATGAGGATCAAAACAATTGTAACTGATGCAATAATCTGAGAATTTGGGGTCTCCTGGAGACATATGCCCCAGAATCACTGCTAACTACAGTCAAACAACTTGTTATAGTTCTGCTGGGGGACCACTATTGAGACAGAGAGAGCACATAAAGCCTTTTGCCCACGCCCTGACTCATCTGATCCTCCTAAAGATGTAATTTGCAAATTCCTTGACTTTAGCGTTAAAGAGAACATCTTAAAGAAAGCAAGAGATGCAACACAATGGGACTTTGAGGGCCACCAGATAACTCTCTTTCAGGACCTAGCTGCTCTGACTCTATATAAAAGAAGACAACTAAAGCCCCTAACTGACCATCTTCGTTCGAAGAAAATCCTGTATAGCTGGATATTTCCCTTTGGTCTTACTACTACAGTTGCTGGGAAAAGGTTCATTGTCCGTCATCATGGGGACTTAATGGAGCTATTAACTGCACTAGGAGATCCTATGCTCTCAATTGGAGACTGGTTGACTATTCAAGATCTAGCCACCCTTCCAGTTCTGCCTACCCCGACCCCATGGTCCACAGTCCAGACAGGACATGGTGGGGAAAAACAACAAGAAGAGAACTGGGCAGATGTCTTCAAAAAATGTGAACGCTTATGTTACCTGAACAATACCCTTGGTCGGGGTATAAGTTGTTTCATGTTGCCTAATGGTCTCCAAGAAGAGATCTTACTAACCAACCACTTTTAACTTAATATACTGTCCTTCTTCAATTTAAACCTTTCTGTACCAATATGAAGGTAGGGCACTGGCCCTATATGTGCACAATGTTTATTTTCAATTTGCTTTATTTTCCTTTTCTATTGTTTCTGTCCTTACTCATTTTCAATCCGTCATATACAAAGATGACCCATATTACTGATCAACCTCTTTCTATGACACTTCCTGCGTACTTGAAATCCACGGTTGCTTGTCAGCCCTGTCTAAGACAACATACAGTAGGCATTATTGCCAAATACTTCCATGTTTGTTATGATCCTTGTTATACTTTTTATGGTTGTCGTGATCCATGCTCTAGTCCAGTGGTGGCGAACCTAAGGCGGCACTCAGTGCCCTCTTTGTGGGCACCTACACCATGGATGTCAAACTCATGGCCCTCCAGATGTTGCAAAACTACAACTCCCATCATTCCCTGATAGCTGTATCATGCCCAGGCATGATGGGAGTTGTGGTTTTGCAACAGCTGGAGGGCCACGAGTTTGACATCCCTGACCTACACCATGGAAAAATGTTATGGTGTATGAATATGCCTTAGACCTTTCATACTATTCATCAGCGCAGGGCGCACTATGAACAGCACAGCCTGTCCAATGAATGCAGGCAGGCCATAGCTAAGTGATAAAGTACATGGAAGATACACTATATTAGTATTCAGGTTAGATTGCTGTGTAGGCACTTTGCTATAAATACAGTGGGATGCGAAAGTTTGGGCAACCTTGTTAATCGTCATGATTTTCCTGTATAAATCGTTGGTTGTTACGATAAAAAATGTCAGTTAAATATATCATATAGGTGACACACACAGTGATATTTGAGAAGTGAAATTAAGTTTATTGGATTTGCAGAAAGTGTGCTATAATTGTTTAAAAAAAATTAGGCAGGTGCATAAATTTGGGCACTGTTGTCATTTTATTGATTCCAAAACCTTTAGAACTAATTATCGGAACTCAAATTGGCTTGGTAAGCTCAGTGACCCCTGACCTACATACACAGGTGAATCCAATTATGAGAAAGAGTATTTAAGGGGGTCAATTGTAAGTTTCCCTCCTCTTAATTTTCTCTGAAGAGTAGCAACATGGGGGTCTCAAAACAACTCTCAAATGACCTGAAGACAAAGATTGTTCACCATCATGGTTTAGGGGAAGGATACAGAAAGATGTCTCAGAGATTTCAGCTGTCGGTTTCCACAGTTAGGAACATATTGAGGAAATGGAAGACCACAGGCTCAGTTCAAGTTAAGGCTCGAAGTTGCAGACCAAGAAAAATCTTGGATAGACAGAAGCGACGAATGGTGAGAACAGTCAGAGTCAACCCACAGACCAGCACCAAAGACCTACAACATCATCTTGCTGCAGATGGAGTCACTGTGCATCGTTCAACCATTCGGCGCACTTTACACAAGGAGATTCTGTATGCGAGAGTGATGCAGAGGAAGCCTTTTCTCCGCCCACAGCACAAAATGTGCCGCTTGAGGTGGGCTAAAGCACATTTGAGCAAGCCATCTTCATTTTGGAATAAGATGCTGTGGACTGATGAAACTAAAATTTAGTTATTTGGCTATAACAAGGGGCGTTATGCATGGAGGAAAAAGAACACAGCATTCCAAGAAAAACACCTGCTACCTACAGTAAAATATGGTGGTGGTTCCGTCATGCTGTGGGGCTGTGTGGCCAGTGCAGGGACTGGGAATCTTGTCCAAGTTGAGGGATGCATGGATTCCACTCAGTATTAGCAGATTCTGGAGACCAATGTCCAGGAATCAGTGACAAAGCTGAAGCTGCGCCAGGGCTGGATCTTTCAACAAAACAATGACCCTAAACACTGCTCAAAATCCACTAAGGCATTTATGCAGAGGAACAAGTACAATGTTTTGGAATGGCCATCTCAGTCTCCAGACCTGAATATAATTGAAAATCAGTGGTGTGACTTAAAGAGAGCTGTCCATGCTCGGAAACCATCAAACTTGAATGAACTAAAGATGTTTTGTAAAGAGGAATGGTCCAAAATACCTTCAACCAGAATCCAGACTCTCATTGGAACCTACAGGAAGCGTTTAGAAGCTGTAATTTCTGCAAAAGGAGGATCTAATAAATATTGATTTCATTTCTTTTTTGTGGTGCCCAAATTTATGCACCTGCCAAATTTTGTTTAAACAATTATAGCACACTTTCTGTAAATCCAATAAACTTCATTTCACTTCTCAAATATCACTGTGTGTGTCTCCTATATGATATATTTAACTGACATTTTTTATTATAACAACCAACGATTTATACAGGAAAATCATGACGATTAACAAGGTTGCCCAAACTTTTGCATCCCACTGTAGGTGGGATTTTGGTTGCAGTTTGGGCACTAGGTCTGTAAAAGGTTTGCCATCACTGCTCTAGTCTTTCTGACGTCAATCACCACCCTCTTTTCTTTAGCCTGTTCGGTCTGCTGTTCCCTGATACATTATTATGGTTCTGAAAGGTCTATAAATGTGAGGGGCCTCAACTCCCCTCACAAACGTTCAGCAATGTGGGAAGATGCCAAGAGGAATAGATATGATATTCTGTTAGCACAAGAGACACATCTGTTGGCCTCTGATACCTACACATGCTCTAATAGGCAGTACCCTCACCTTATCTTTGCCTCTGTGGTGGTCAAGAGAACGGATGCCCGCATAGGGATCTGTCGTTCAATCCTGTTTAAACTGTATCAATGCTTTATTGACCCAGCAGGTCGCTTCATCATTCTCCTTTGTGCTCTCAGTCATATTGACTATACGATAGCTATTGTTTACGTTACCAATTCTCATCAACTCTCTTTTCTTAATCGTTTCTTCAAGAAATTGCTTAAAGCTGCCAGGGGCTCCATTGTACTTGGTAGAGATTTCACGTTGACTGCTCCAGCAGAACTGTGGGTTCCTGTCCAGATTTGGGTAAGATGCTTAAGACAACTTCACTACATGATATTTAGAGATACCAACATGGGATTGAAACAGATTTTACTTTCTCGTCTCAGGTTTATATCTCTCAGTCTTAGATTGACTATATTCTCATCTCACGAGAGCTTCTACATAAGGCCTCACATTATGCTATAGGTAATATCACCTGGTCTGACCAGGCCCCTGTTTTCTTGCATCTACTAGACAATTATCTTGACCCCACCCGACCCCTCTGGCACCTTAATTCTTATCTGCTGAGTCATGAGGAGTGTTACTGGTCTTTCTCTAACTCTATTAAGGAATTTTTTAAGTTTAATGACACCCCCGATATTAACATATCTACATTATGGTGCTCTCATAAAAGCTACACAAGAGGTCTGTTTATTCAATCTGCTCCAAGGCTTAAGAAGCAGAGGGAGAAGCAGATGCAGAACTTACTGTCTCAATTGGCTATTATAGATGCACAATATAATTCCTCTCTCTCCGAGACGCTCTCCAAACAACTTACTGAATTACGGTTTCAATTTCACTCCTTTCTCCTATGCAAATATGAACAGGCCCTGGTCCACTCTAAAGTGAAGTTATATTACTTGGGCGACAGAGCTGGAGCTGTTTTGGCCCGCAGACTCAAGAAGGGAACAATTGCTTTGCACATTGAATTGATGTGACAGGGGGATGGTACAATTACCACTCGAGATGGCCTTGCGGTTTCGCCTGGCGGTCGTTTTGCAGTGAACTTTGCTTTTTTGCAGTACATGCGAACATATGGCGAAATTCGCACATGCCATATCTTTTTGCATAGCGCCGAACTTTGACCCATGACACATCCATCAGGTGGGACAGGACAGCCAATTGAGATGTTTCAGCACATGGACACACACCCTACCCTATAAATAAATCTGATCTGACCGCAATTTTACATTCAGTCTTTTACCAGTGTAGGGAGAGGTTCCTGTGTGGAGCAGGGACAGATTGTTAGGGACACCAAAAGCTAGCTAATAGGGTCACAAAAGTCATTTAAAGGACTGGTATAGGTGTGCAATCGATAGGTGTGACATACTGAGGGGTGTTAGATACTTATATTATACTTTCTAACATAGAAAGTATATTATAGTGCATTTGTATTGTCCAGCAGTTGTGTGCGGTTCTGCTGCGCTACTGCAGCTATACAGAGGGACAAAAGCTATTGGAATAACTAATTGCTACTGGTGTGATATACCAGTTGCCCCCCCAAAAACTGATTGAGGCAGAGGTGTGATATAGCTATAATATACTTTCCATATAGTGCATTTGTATTGTGCAGCAGTTGTGTGGGGTTCTGCTCAGATACCCCAGCTATACAGAGGGACAAACGCTATTTGAACAAATAATTGCAACTGGTGTGATATACCAGTTGCCCCCATAAAAAACGAATTAAGCGGTTCTATATACCTGCTTCCACAAATACTGCTCTTCTATAGGGACTTTGTCACAGGGTCAGTTTGAAAATGACAGGCAGAGGATGAGGCCGGCCATTCTGGAGGGGAGGTAAGGGTCGGGCAGGTGCACGAGGCCGGAGCCTAAGTAGGAAGTTGGAGAAGGTGCGTACAATTACATCAAAGGAAGCACCAGAGTTGGTTGAGAGGCTCACTCACCCTTCCGCTTCTGCACCCTCCTCACTATCAGCTGTGTGCACCCCCAAAGATACCACCACCACCATAGACCATCCACTCGAATCAGAGAAATTATTTTCCCATCAATTCCCAGACCTTACCGATGCGCAGCCATTTTTAGTATAGGAAGAGGAAGAGGAGGTAGCAACGGCCGCCACCCAGCGGTCTGACGATAGTACCCAGATCAGGCCAAGCAGATCTCTGTCAGTGGTGGTGAAGGTGATGATGGTGACGTGTCAATGGACGTCACATGGGTGCCCACAAGAAAAGAAGAGTAGGGGAGTTCAGAGGGAGAGACGGAGAAGCAGATAGGGAGAAGGAGGAGTAGCAGGCAGAACTTGCAGTGCACAGGAGGCAAAAAGAAGACTGCAAATGTATCTGGAGAGAGCCATCTACAATGCACGGTCACATGTTGTGCTCCCAGGATGATGGTACATGGCTCTGCAGTGTGGGCATTTTTTTTAACTTGTCAGCTGCTGATAATAGTGTTGCCATCTGCAGCCTGTGCTGTCAACGCATGAGGCGCGGTAAGCCCAACACTCACCTAGCGACGACTGCCTTAAGAAGGCACCTGGCCTCCCATCACCGAGCCCAGTGGGAGCAACGCCATCAGAACCCACAAAACCACACTTCTGGTGCTCCACATCCTGCCTCTTCTTCTTCTCTCTCCTCCCATTTGTCCTCCACTCCATCTTCCACCGTCGCAATCATCTAGCACAAGGCAGGCTTAAGTGGCCCAAATGTTCGAGTGTAAAAAAATGATGACGCCGGATAATCTTCTTGCCCAATGGCTGACACTGGCTTGTCGGAACTGCTAGCCCGCCAACTACTGCCACATAAATTGGTGGATTTTGAGGCCTTTAAAAAATTTGCGGACATTGGCAAACCGCAATGGAAGGTCCCCGGAAGGAAATATTTCTCCCAGAAGGGCATCCATGTACTATACACTCACCTAAAGAATTATTAGGAACACCTGTTCTATTTCTCATTAATGCGATTATCTAGTCAACCAATCACATGGCAGTTGCTTCAATGCATGTAGGGTTGTGGTCCTGGTCAAGCCAATCTCCTGAACTCCAAACTGAATGTCAGAATGGGAAAGAAAGGTGATTTTAGCCATTTTGAGCGTGGCATGGTTGTTGGTGCCAGACGGGCTGGTCTGAGTATTTCACAATCTGCTCAGTTACTGGGATTTTCACTCACAACCATTTCTAGGGTTTACAAAGAATGGTGTGAAAAGGGAAAAACATCCAGTATGCGGCAGTCCTGTTGGTGAAAATGCCTTGTTGATGCTAGAGGTCAGAGGAGAATGGGCCGACTGATTCAAGCTGATAGAAAAGCAACGTTGACTGAAATAACCACTTGTTACAACCGAGGTATGCAGCAAAGAATTTATGAAGCCACAACACGCACAACCTTGAGGCGAATGGGCTACAACAGCAGAAGATCCCACCGGGCACCACTCATCTCCACTACAAATAGGAAAAAGAGGCTACAATTTGCACGAGCTCACTAAAATTGGACTGTTGAAGACTGGAAAAATGTTGCCTCGATTGAGACATTCAAATGGTAGAGTCCAAATTTGGCGTAAACAGAATGAGAACATGTATCCATCATGCATTGTTAACACTGTGCAGGCTGGTGGTGGTGGTGTAATGGTGTGGGGGATGTTTTCTGGGCACACTTTAGGCCCCTTAGTGCCAATTAGCCATCGTTTAAATGTCACAGGCTACCTGAGCATTGTTTCTGACCATGTCCATCCCTTCATGACCACCATGTACCCATCCTCTGATGGCTACTTCCAGCAGGATAATGCACCATGTCACAAAGCTCGAATCATTTCAAATTGGTTTCTTGAACATGACAATGAGTTCACTGTACTAAAATGGCCCCACAGTCACCAGATCTCAACCCAATAGAGGATCTTTGGGATGTGGTGGAACGGGAGCTTCGTGCCCTGGATGTGCATCCCTCAAATCTCCATCAACTGCAAGATGCTATCCTATCAATATGGGCCAACATTTCTAAAGAATGCTATCAGCACCTTGTTGAATCAATGCCACATAGAATTAAGACAGTTCTGAAGGCAAAAGGGGATCAGACACCATATTAGTATGGTGTTCCTAATAATTCTTTAGGTGAGTGTATGGCCACGTTCAGTGGCAAGTGAATGTATCTCTGGCACACAGTGTCAGTGCGAAGATACATCTGACCACAGACACGTGATCTAAGCAAACACAGGCCGGGAAGGTACATAACTTTTACTGCCCACTGGGTGAACCTTCTGACGGCCGTCAAGCATGTAACCCGTGGCACCCGTGTGGATTTGGTGTTACCGCCACGGATTTCATGCAGACCTGCCTCTTCTTCTCCTCCTCCTACTCCATCCTCCGTCTCCTCCTCCTTTTCCACTGCTACCACCTCTTCCACTGCACCCCCCGGCACCTATTCAACGTGCCAGGTGAGACTTTGCCATGCTGTGCTGCAGCTGTTCTGCCTGAAAGCAAAGAGCCACATCGGTCCTGCACTCCTTTCAGCTCTGCAGTCACAGGCCAATCAGTGGCTAACCCCGCTGAATTTGATAATTGGTAAAGTTGTGTGCGACAATGGTGCCAATCTGCTGAGCGCGCTGAAACAGGGCAAAATGACACATGTGCCGTGTATGGCACAAGTCCTGAACTTAGTTGTGCAGCGATTCGTTGCCATATACCCTGGGTTCCAGGATGTCTTGCGGCAGGCCATTTTAGAAGATCTTACACGGCCATGGCTCGCCTTGCTGATGTTCAGTGGCGATACCACTTGCCCGTCAGACGTCTGATTTGTGACTGCCCGACACGCTGGAACTCCACCTTGCATATGCTTCATAGGCTTCTCCAGCAGAAATGTGCCATTAATGACTACCTGTATGAACTCTGCGGAAGGACAGGTTCTGGGGAGCTTGTTTTTTCTCACTGCACCAGTGGCTGCTCATGCGCGATGCGTGCAGACTTTTGCGACCATTTGATGAGATCACAAAACTGGTCAGTCGCAGCCAGGGCGCCATCAGTGACATCGTACCTTACGCCTTCTTTCTGGAACGTGCATTGCATTGTGTCATTGATCAAGCCATCGATCGAGCAGGAAGATGAGGAAGTCGCAATGCTAAATGAATTCCCAGGGGGGCTACTCAATCTAAGACAACTCAGCAGGAGTCTGAAGCTAAGTCAGAGGAAGATGGTGCCTAGGGGGGAGGGGGAGGAGCAAGAAGAGCAGGCTTTAAACTTTTCTGGGATCCCTGGTGTTGTCCGTGGATGGCGGGATGAGACCGAGGACGACATTCTCCTGGGCGATGAGTAGGAGCCAGGGCGCTCCACGGCTTCCAATTTAGTGCAAATGGCGGCATTCATGCTCTAGTGTTTGAAGAGGGACCCCCGTATAAAAAGGGAAAGGACCAGTACTGGGTGGCAATGTACTTAGACCCCTGGTACAAACACAAAATGGCAGACCTGTTAACAGCATCACAGAGGGCTGTCAGAATGCAGCATTTCCAGGCCTTGCTGTGAGAGATGCTGCATTCTGCTGTTGCGGGTGCTGGCAGAGGAATTTCCAGCCACAGTTGCGAGTATCAATCCAACAGCACATGCAAGAAGAGGGGGCGGTTTGAAGATGTGTTGGTCACTTCGAATATGAGATCATTCTTGCAGCCAACCCATCGACAGCCGCCCTCCGGATCCAGTCTCAGGGAACGCCTAGACTGACAGGTGTCTGACTACATTGGGTTAATGGCTGATGTGGACGCTCTGAGAAGTTTGGAACCACTTGACTACTGGGTGTGCAGGCTTGACCTGTGGCCAGAGCTGGCACAATTTGCCATGGAACTCTTGGCTTGCCACTCATCGAGTGTCCTGTCCGAAAGGACGTTCAAAGCAGCAGAGAGGATCGTGACTGATTAGCACACTCGCCTAGCTCACGACAGTGTGGACTATCCCACATTTCTAAAAATGAATGAGCCATGGATCTCTGAGGAATTCAACACCTGTGACGACCACGTGTTATCGAATTTCAACTATTATCATTTGGGATTTTTTCAAGAGGGGGATTTCGTTAGCCATGTTTTTAATCCAATTTAATATTTTTTAAACATATGTATTTGACATCTATTTGTACTGGCCTGCAGTAAAGTTGATATCCAATGACCGTCTAATATACCTCCAGCCACATAATTATTTGTTATTTTCTGTCTGGTGAATGCCTAATGTTTGAGGCCTGTACTTACACTGGCCTGCAGTAAAATTGATATTGAATGGCCATCTAATATACCTTCAGCCACATAATCCCTTGATCTTTTATGTACGGTGAATGCATAATTTTTGGGGCCTGTAATCTAACCGGCCAACAGTAAAATTGTTAGGCCGAATGCACACAACCGTGGAACACGGACATGATCGGTCCGTGGTATCACAGCCTGGCATCCTGCTGAGAGCAGGAGCGCACAGCGTCATTGGTTGTTATGACCCCGTGCGATTCGTGCATCATAACAACCAATGGCGCCGTGTGCTCCTGCTCTCAGCAGGATGCCAGGCCGGGATACCATGGACCGCTCACATCCGCGTTCCACAGTCGTGTGCATTCGGTTTTATACGGTGACCGCCTAATTTATCACCAGTCAAATATCAATTGTGCTTTTCTGTGCGGTGAATTAAAATTTCTTGGGCCTGCAGTAAAATTTATAACCATTAGGCCCCATGCACACTGCCGTGTTTCACGGCCGTGTGCGGGCCGTGGAACCGTGGCCTGGATCCCTCCTGAGAGCAGGAGAGCACGGCGTCACTGGTTGCTATGACGCCGTGCGCTCCCTGCTGCCGCCGCAATACAGTAATACACTGGTATGATCTATACCAGTGTATTACTGTACTGTGCCGGCAGCAGGGAGCGCACGGCGTCATAGCAACCAGTGACGCCGTGCGCTCCTGCTCTCAGGAGAGATCCAGGCCGCGGTTCCACGGCCCGCACACGGCCGTGAAACACGGCAGTGTGCATGGGGCCTTAACCGTTTAATATACCACCGGCCACATAATCACTTGATCATTTATGCACATTGAATGCATAATTTTTGGGGCCTGTAATCTAACTGGCCAACAGTAAAATTGTTATACAGTGACCAAGCGGAGGTACATTAGGCAATGTACCTCCAGCCACATTATTAATTGTTCTTTTCTGTCCGGTGAATCCCATGTTTTGGGGCCTGTACCACACTGGCCTGAAGTAAAACGGATATTGAATAACCCTCTAATATACCTCCAGCCACATAATTACTTTTTCTGTCTAGTGAATGCCTAATGTTTGGGATCTCGGAGGAATTCAACACCTGTTTACAACGACCACGTGTTATCGAATTTCAACTATTATCATTTGGGGTTAAGAGGTTGGATTTCGTTAGGCATGTTTTTAATCCAATTTTATATTTTTTGTTCTTTGAAACATATGTATTTGACATCTATTTGTACTGGCCTGCAGTAAAATTGATACCCAATGACTGTCTAATATACTTCCAGCCACATAATAACTTGATGTTTTCTGTCAGGTAAATGCCTAATTTTTGGGGCCTGTACTCCCGTGGTCTAAAATAAAATTTTTATAGGCTCCAGCAGGCCACATTTTTGACAGTTTCCCTTTAAGACGCATAAAAATGGCCCCTGATTAAATACATATTTTTTGTGGGAATTTTTGCCTATGTCACTGTCCATGTTGTGGGACGATTTTTGCACTTTAAAGTTAAAGTTAATGGGGCCTGCCGCGGACTTGCAGTTCGCGAACATTCAAACGTGTTCGCGAATCGTCCCGGCCAATGTTCGGCCATCACTAATTACCACACATCTGCTAGATATTATGGATGAGTTTGCGGACTATTATAGCTCCTTATAAAACATGAAAAAGGATGATACTACACCACAGCCTTCACCACAACTAATTTCGGACTTCCTGGTCTCCATTTCCCTTCCTACATGGTCATCGCATGCCCTTTCTTCTATAAATAACCCTTTTACGGAGATGGAATCTGCTATAAAGACTCTAAAACTGCACAAAGACCCGGTCCAGATGGATTCTCCGGGGACTAATATAAAACCTTTAAGACAGATTTACTGCCCTTTGTTACTTGTCTTTTCAATACTTTTCTTCTTCCCAATAGTATTCCCAAAGAAATGCTGACAACCATAATCACTACTATCCCCAAACCAGGGAAGACGCAGGATGTCCCGTCTAACTTCCGTTCCATCTCACTACTCAATAGTGTTAATCGCAAATATTCTAATCGTGAATTTGTATTGCGAATATTGGCACTTCCAGAATTCGCGAATATTCTAAAAAAAAATTCATTAGCACCCATGATCTTGCTTGTGGGCCAATGAGAAGGAGTTGCGGAGTGGTTTACCTAATAACATGTTCATGCCTGATGAATTATGTGGGTAAGACCAAAAGGGAGTTGAGGAGGAGAGTGGGAGAGCACCTAGGAGATATCAGACATGGACGAGACAAACCCATTGCGAATCATGTATTGGAGTTCCATGGGGGTGATGCTAGATCCCTGGGCTTCCAAATTATTGACATCATCCCTCCCTTTCCACGTAAGGGGGATTGGGATAAGAAGATCTTACAGAAGGAATGCCAGTGGATATAAAGACTATGAAATCTGAAAGGTGATTTATGACTGAACTTAGTAAGATAGTACCTTTACTCATATATGGCACCAAAGTTACACCAGTGACCTATGTAGAATTTGATTTTACCTTCCATAGGAGAGGGATAGAGCTTTAGGGGGGAGGGAATAATTAGGGGTGGATGCTATAAAAAGGCGCTGATTTTGATTCAAGCTTGGGGACACCGGTCATCTATTGCCTGCATCTGGGCTCATACTCCTGGAGGGTCCCGATTGAGGGACACGATATTAGAGATCTCTATTATAAGACATTGCTATAGGAGCATCTCTCTCCTCTTCCCCTGACGAACCAGTCAGAATTCATACTGGCTGGGGAAACGTAACATTGGGATTTGTTTGTTTCGTGTTTTCCTATATGTTTTAGTTTTGTTATCTGCCTTAGATCATTGAGGATAGGGTAATACAGGGTGAGTCAGGCTAGGCACGAGGACAGGGAGCCTCTACCATCATGGGGTATCCCTGGGCTGAGTCCAGTTAGGGTAACGGAGGTTAATGTATAGGTAGGACTCCCCTTACTGACCTTCCAAGGGAGTGTCTCAATCCATTTGATACTAATTCTCATAAGTTTATTTTTACGACTGCCTTTGGACCAACCACCCCGGATTCCATCAGTGAATTTTTTTCACCAGTGTTGGATTTCCACCTGGTTGAGAAATATCTCATCTTCAGCTAACCGTGAGTAATCACAAAACACCCCATATTTAAACTGACCATGTTGTATTAATGTCACTCTATAATGGTCTTATATGTACTGGGCGATCAATGAGTCTCTAACATTGGTTCTTGGCATTTGATTTACTCCGTAGCTATCTGTGAATCACATACGGAGCAACTTTATGTGGGTGTACTCACATGTATCACCATTATTCCTCTTGATTCTATACATTATAACCTAATATGTATATGTTTTTCCTGACTCTCCTGTTACATGTATTCCGGTTGTAGGCCATTTTTTTGTATAATAATAATAAAAGGTATATTTTAATTGGGATTGTTTCTTCCCTTACATATATTTACTGCAAAGCATTTTTTTGATGTGGTAGAGGCTGCAATATCTTTGACTTTAGGAGTAGTGTTGATTGCTAATTTTTGTATCGCCGATTTTCGCAATCAAGAAAATAATGAATGGAGATCACGAATTCTCGAATATATGACGAATATTCGCCCAAATATTTGAGAAATTTTTCGAATTCGAATATTGCCCTTGCCGCTCATCTCTGCTACTTAATAATGATATCAAATTATTCTCAAAACTACTAGCTTTAAGGATACAGCCACTACTTTCTAAACTAGTCTCCTTGGATCAGGTAGGCTTTATCCCGGGACACCAATGTAGGGATGCTGAAAAAGCATTTGATAGAGTGCACTGGGGGTTTCTGGTGGTGGTGCTAAGTCGGTTTGGGTTTTTCGGGTCCCATAATGACTGCTTTAATGAATCTTTATTCCACTCCTCCTGCGTGGGTTTTGGCGTCTAGTTTCTATTCTAAATGTTTCAATATATCGAACAGTAAGCGGCAAGGTTGCCCTCTCTCGTCGCTAGCGTTTGCTCTGGTGATGGAGTGTCACAGTCCCTCCCATGACAGAGGTGAGAAGATCGGAGAGACTGGCGGCATGTGAGGGTATCTGACAGTCTCTCTGTTTTCTCCTTGCAGTGTTGTTGTTTGGTAATGACCACACCTCTTGTCAGATGCAGCTTGTAGTCATTACTGAGGCTCTATTTAGTTCTGACTCGCACTGCTTACTATGCGGTTGATAGTTCCTGCTCGAGTTGGTTGAGCTGGTGTGTTGTTCCTTTGGATCTCCTGCTCCATTCTTCTTTAAGCTAAGTGCTTTTTGTTTAGCATTTTGTTGTTCGCTTGTGTTTGTTGTTTTCTAGGCCTCAGGGAGATGCTGCTTCCTTCTTATGGGAAGGAACCAGTAGTCTCATTCCCTGCCACCATTCCTAGGGCTTTCCATGGTCTCCCAGGCTAAGGTTCTGGTGTATGATTATTTCCACCTTCAGGGTCTACTAATATTGACAGGAGTCAGGGAGGGGTCTAGGGATTACTAGGAGGTCAAAATCCCTCTCCCTTAGCTTTGAAACCTAGACTTAGGTCTATTTCCTTCTGTGTGTTATCTGGTGTCAGCCCCCCCCCCATTACATGTGATACAGAGCCCCTGGCAGCTAGGATCCGTGTGAACCCCATGGTTACTGGGATCTCGATTGGTGCCCTTTCACACAAAATTGGCCTCTATGCGGATGATATATTAACCCTCACACATCCAGAAACATCTGTCGGCTGTCACTGAAATATTAAATGAGTATACACTGGCCACTCTATACAAATTAAATATTACAAAATCTCACATTCTCCCCCTCTCTATCCCCAAACCTCTCAAGAAGCACCTGCTGGATAGGTTCCCCTTTCAATGGTAGTCAGAGAACATATCATACTTAGGTATTCATCTAACATCCTGCCTAAAGGATTTGGTACAGTTTAATTTTACCTTCCTACAAACAGAACTGATTAATCTAAATACTCCCAACACTTTATGTCTTGGATAGCCAGGATCAATGTTGCCAAAATGCTTATATTGCCCTCTCCAAGATGCTCAGCTCTTTACAGGCGGATCGCCTCAAGTTTATTTGGGGAAATTAGTTTCCCAAGGTGGATCGCCAACTCTTTATCCACATCTACAATATAGAGTACTAGGGGTTCTAGATCTTCTGCGCTACTATAAGACCAATCTTGTAGATCAGGCTAGAGAATGGTGGCCCCCCTCCTCGAATCATAAATGGCTTGAGGAGGAATCTGCCTATGCAACTAAAAGCTCTCTACAAGAAATCCTGGCTGCCCACTCCCTAGCATGGATTCGGGAGGGGGGGGCCTCTCTCGGCCATGTGAGCGTTGGTATGGGCTTGGTGTCATTATATACTATATATAAACTTATTTTCTCCTACCAACTCTGAAATTCCCCTAGCTACATTTACTTATGTTATTCCAGATCTCGCCAATGAAGCCTGGGGGGTTGGCCTGTTACACAGAGATCAGTATCAAAACCTCTTAAGTACTGCATCAGTCCCACCAATTATCCAACTCATGCTTTTACCATTATTTAAAAATTAGACACCTACTAAGAAGCGTTTAGATACCTCTCGACTAGCCATCTAGGAACACTAGAATGGGTAAATTTTTCAGTAATCAGAGGAGCACAGGGGAAGGCCTCTCTACGCATATCAAGCATTAGGCCCCATCCTAGACACCAAATTTGTTTTTTGGGTAAAATGGGAGGAAGAGTTGGGCTGTAATTGGACGATTGAAGAATGGAGAGATGCCTTTCGCTGGGTAGTGACTAGCTCCAGATGTATTAATCAAACTGAACAAAACCAGAAACTCTAACTCTGGTGGTCCCTTACCCTGGACCATATAGCACATATGGACTTATAGCCCCTGCTGCTGGCAAGCATGCGGAGAGAGAGGAACCCCAACACATATGTCCAACACATATGTGGTGGCACTGCCCCATTATATCTACTTTTTGGAGGGAAGTTTTCACACTTCAATCAACGATCGCTAGGTTTCCTCTCTTCCCTTCCCCATCACTGGCTTTTCTTTCTATTGGGATCAGAGACCTCAACATTTAATGCAAATGCTTCTAAAATAGTCGGCGCTAGAGGAAGGGCCTCTAATACAAACAAACATACATGAGACAGCCCAAAGGGCCCAGACTAGACATACATAGTATGGTGACAAAACCAATACAAAGAACAAAAAAAGGAACGTTCTCACCCATGTGTGGAGATGGATGGTAAATTCTCACAGATGTGGCTGATATCATCAATGGACATTGAAGATGTGCCACCGTACTAGATCAGTGCCAACGTGTTCGCCCCTGCATGGACAGGATTTGGGAAACACAGGCCCTAGAAAGGCCTATTAGAAGGACAGGGGCTAGTGTGCCCTACCTGTCTATACGAGGTACTTGCCCTGCAAGGAGCGTCCCCGTCCGGATACCTTTCCCTATTGGGGGCGGAATCCCTAGTAAACCCTATTCGGGTAACCCCCGACGTGTCACGTCCAGTTTGGCTGTCAGCCCCTTTTAAATATGCTGGGTCCCGCGCCAGTATTCCTGATCCGCCCTACTTCCGGTCACGTGACGCCGGTGAAAGAAAGTCACGTGACGTGTGGAACGCAAGGAAGTGAGCCAGCATGCCGGAGCGCCGCGTCCCAGAGTATGCGGCACTAGGAAATGACGCCACAGGACATGTGACCAAGCACATGATCGGACCAAAGCCGACACTGAAGCGTAACATCAGCAGTACGCCAGGCCCACAATCATACGAACAATAGTAGGAACGGTTGAATGTAAATTCAGGAGGCGGGACTGGATACTAAGCGGCCGCAGTGTCTGGCAGTGAATTCAGACAACAGAGGCAGCATATGGGGCCCATAATGAAAGGGATCCCCTGGTAACAATGTTAATATTAAATAAACCGAACTCTTAGAGGCAAGCTCAAAAGGCACCAGCCAAAGGTGGAGCTAGTTTGCTGGTTGCCACGAGGACCTAAAGACAAGGAATAAAAAGAAGAGGGGGGCAGGGGGGGGGACAGATTCATATATAACAACTAAAGTTCAGCTGCTCATTTAAGCCCAACGGGTCTCACGCTGAAGGATAGTGCGGTCCCTGTCTCCTGCATGTCTTGGGGGAAAAATCCGATCAATACCCATAATGGAAATGCAGGCTTTTCCATTGGGATGGTTGTGGATGTGATTAGCCACAGGAGTGTCTTTGGCCTTGGCTATATCATTTAGATGTTCACCGATTCGTCTACGGAGCTCGCGGATGGTCTTGCCCACATATCCTTTGCCACACTCACATGACAGAAGGTATATCACACCGCTGGTTCGGCAATTAATGAAGTGGTGAATGGAGTATTCTTTGCCTGTGACTACACTATTGAAAACCTTACCAGTTTTCAAATGAGGGCAGGCAATACAGCCACTACATCTGTAACATCCTTTCACATTGGACTTAAGCCATGTGGAATTCGACGGAGACGGGGGTATGAACTCACTAGACACGAGCCTGTCATGAAGACTGTGGCAGCGACGGTAAATAAGGTGAGGATAATCACCCACTACCTCTCTCAAGTCGGGATCCAACAGAAGAATCCCCCAATTTTTCTGGAAAATCTCTCTGATTTCACTTGATGCCCTTTCATAGGTAGTGATTGGACGGATAATTCTTGGAGTCTGCACTGAGCTAGGTTTAGGTGTAAGAAGGGTCATTCTGTCTGCACTTCATGTAGAAAGAAGTGCAGACTTGGCCTCACTGGGTCTAAACTTGGTCTCACTGGGTGTCTTGATCAGAGACCTCCCGCAAACCCATCGTTGGGTAGTGGCAGGGGTCCCAACGGCGGCACCAAAGCTGATTGGCACCTCATAGAAACTACCTGTCACTTCGAATATCTCAGAATTGATAGCCCTAGTCAACCAATATATGCAACATGAATGTATATATGCTAGTTCACATCTGCAGCGCTCTCAGGCATTAAAATGATGGGAGCTGTGGTGCACATCTCCTTACACATCCAGTATACCACAGACAGCTTTGCAATGATCTAGGAGGTCCTTCTCTGAAACATGGATGGAGGGGGTTTTGGTGAGTGACTCTGTCAAGACACGACCATTGATTTGGCATTCTGGCTTGTGGTGGCGAACCTATGGCACGGGTGCCAGAGGCGGAACTCAGAGCCCTCTCTCAGAGCCCCAAACCCTGGAAGAAGTCTAAAGTACCAATATGCTTTTGATTTTTCCTTCTATTTATCAGCGCAGGGTGCAGTATGAACAGCACAGGCAGTGCATTAAATATAGGCAGGCTATTAATTATCAGGCTAAATGATAAAGTACACTGAAGATATACTATACTGGACTGTGGTATTTAGGCTGCAATTTGACCAATCGGTCTCTAAAAGGTTTGCCATTACTGCTATAGGGCATATAGATAATATAGCACTTTATCTACGGTTCACAATGTTCTGTTTTCTGTTAGCTGATACTGCCTGTTTATTACATATGAAAACTATGTACAACATTTTCAGGATATCAGATGTTCCTTCCTTGTGGCATTGCTTTGTTTTGATGACATCTTATGTGAATACTCCTATGCGTTTATTTGTACTGAAATACCTAATAAAAACCTGAAAGTTGAAAAAAAAAATAAGTAGACAAAGAGTGAGATTTAGGAGTGGACAGTGGAGAATTAGGCTACTTTCACACTGGCGTTTCTGGGTCCGCCTGTGAGATCCGTTTCAGGGCTCTCACAAGCGTCCCAAAACGGATCAGTTCAGTCCCAATGCATTCTGAGTGGATAAGGATCCATTCAGAATGCATCAGTTTGGCTGTGTTTGGTCTCCATTCCGCTTTTGAGGTGGACACCAAAACGCAGCTAGTAGCGTTTTGGTGTCCGCCTGACTATGCGGCGCCAAACGGATCTGTCCTGATTTACAATGCAAGTCAATGGGGACGGTTCCGTTTTCACTGACACAATATGATGCAATTGAAAACGGGTCCGTCCCCATTGACTTTCAATGTAAGTCAAGACGAATCCGCTTCGACTTAGACTTTTTTTTTTATGAATAATGCAAACTGATCCGTTCTGAGCAGATACAAGCGTTTGCATTATCGGCGCGGATCCGTCTGTGCAGATACAAGACGGATCTGCACCGAACGCAGGTGTGAAAGTAGCCTTAGTGGAGACTGGGATTAGTAAGGAAATTACCCAAGGAAAGCAGAACAGTTGGTAAGATCATATAAGTCTGCTAGCGAATGCAAAAGAGCCTTCCAAATAAAATTGATAAACTGGAGTTTTAATAAAACACACATGGATTATGATGTAGTGGGTATAACAAAAAAAATAAAAATGGCTGAAGGAAAGCCATGACTTGGTAACGAATATTGTCGTAAGAAATGACAGAAAGTAGAAAGGGAGATAACGGTAAACTATTAATTGTAGTTTTTAATAAACCACCAACAGCAAAGCAGGCCAAACCGTAAAGGCAGCAAGCAATAAAGGGATCCTTATAATTAGGGGATTTTAACTATTCTAAGGCCCCATGCACACGTCCGTGTTTCACAGCCGTGTGCGGGCCGTGGAACCGCGGCCTGGATCCCTCCTGAGAGCAGGAGCGCACGGCGTCACTGGTTGCTATGACGCCGTGCGCTCCCTGCTGCCGCCGCAATACAGTAATACACTGGTATGATCTATACCAGTGTATTACTGTACTGTGCCGGCAGCAGGGAGCGCACGGCGTCATAGCAACCAGTGACGCCGTGCGCTCCAGCTCACAGGAGGGATCCAGGCCGCGGTTCCACGGCCCGCACACGGCCGTGAAACACGGCCGTGTGCATGGGGCCTAACATTGATTAGAATACTACTGGTTGTGCTACAAGCTGTAAGTTTTTATCCACAATCCAAGACAATTATTTCTCTCAGCTGACCACAGGAAAAAATGTGCTGCCTCTGGTCTTCTCATTCAGACCAGATACAATTGGATGTGCAGATCCGAGATCACTACGGCAATGGTGACCATAATATGGTAAGCTTCAATATAATATTCAGCAATGTTCTACAAAAGGAAGCTACAAAAATCTGGAACTTTAGAAAATCTAAAATTAGTAGACTAAGGGTACTTTCACACTAGCATTTAAGTTTTACGGTATTGAGTTCCGTTATAGGGGCTCAATACCGGAAAAAAACAATCTTCATTTTTGTCCCCATTCATTGTCAATGGGGATAAAACTGAACAGAAAGGAATGCTCCAAAATGCATTCCGTTCCATTTAGTTGCATTCCCGGACCGGAGAGCAAACCACAACATGTTGTATTTTGCTTTCCGTCCTGGGAAACTGATCAAGACAGGTCTGTTATGACCACCAATGCAAGTCAATGGGGACGGATCTGTTTTCTCTGCCACAATCGAAAAGGGATCGGTCCCCCTTTGACTTTCAATGGAGTTAATGACGGATCCGTCTTGGCAATGTTAAAGATATGTTAAAGATAATACAACCGGATTCATTAATAACGGATGCAGATGGTTGTATTGTCAGTACCTGAAGAGTTTTTGCGGGACCCTGCCGGATCCAGCAAAAACGCTAGTGTGAAAGTACCCTAAGAGAAGAGCTTAGTGTTATAGACTAGGATCATGTTGTGGTAAAACAGGATACGGAAGCTAAATGGGGAATAAAAAAATATAAAAAAATGTTGAGGAATAAAAGGAAACCAATGTGAATAAAAAGGGATGCACTAAGAGGTTTGGGGAAGCTTGGCCACAGAGAGTACTGGCTTTTTAGTGAGTATGCTCCAGCTTTCAGTCAGCATCCTAGTAACTCAACCCATTTATTAGACCAGCAGGGGTTCACTTCATCTCCTTAAGATCCCTGCTACACAAGAGACCACTCCAGAAGCCTTTCCGTAGCACGTGGTGCTTATCTCAGAGAGGTCTTGGCTTTTTCACAGTTGCAGGCTATTGCAGAATTCAGGGCACAGGTCTGTGAACTTGCAAATAATTCTGCTATTGCTATAAGGATTACTGTGGTGAGGTGGTCTGCTAGTGTGGTGCAAGGTTATTTTAGTTATTATTCCCCTTTAATTATTATAGTACATTACATTGCTAGCGCATACAGGACCCCATTGTTCTGTCTTGTGACCTTAGTGCTTAGGAATGCAGCACTATACATGCATACTGCACAATGGAGACCTTTTAGGAGGTTCCATTGAGCTTAAAAAGTTCTATGTATGTAACAGGAGGCTTTAGCATCCCTGAAGACATCAAATGGGTAAGATGTCTTGTGGAATCTTTGTATTTCACTATGTTTGACATCTGCTATGTTGCAGTGGCCGAAGGGGATCTTGCTCATTGTCTACAGGTTAAGTGATTGGTTTGTTTTTACTTTAGTCTGTATGTGATGTGGGTGTGTGTGTGTGTATATATATATATATATATATATATATATATATATATATCTTATGAGTATTTTATCACTGCTTAGTAAACTTTTTATTCATTCAGCTTTTTTAAGCCCATTTTATTCCCATATATTAGAATTCAGGTGGGATAGGAACAAGCAGGTGCCATCTTAATCACAGTTGTACTGACTGCCATTCAGGGCTGCTTTCCTTTATAGGGCTCTTTCACACGAGCGTGTCTCTTGTCGGCATCACATTCCATGTGAGAGAGGGATTGTGCCGTCTGGACTACAGAAGCGCACTGCATTATCATGATTGATAATGCTGTGTGCCTCTGCCTGACCTTTCTGTAATGGAATCATACTGACTACTTTATGTCACTATGATTCCATTACAGAAAGGTCAGGCAGAGGCACACAGCATTATCAATCCTGTAGTCCATACCGCACAATCCTTCTCTTACATCAAGCGTTATTCCTGCAAGGGACACACTCGTGTGAAAGAGCCCTTAGACTGTCTGCCACTCCTGCAGATGGAAAACATCCCAGTGGCCACTGATACTGACTTTTTCCTCACAAGCCCGTCTGTTATAATTCATACATAGAACTGCATTTCTGGGGACTGGCTACTCCTGTCCCTTGGGAACACTGCATATTGGAACTCTGGACAATATAATATTACCCTCAATGGCACAATTTTGAGGGAAATAAATGCTGTTTGTGTTCCCACACTGTTGGCCTCTTCTACTACTGTAGGCCCTGCTTCCAAGAAGAGTGCTACTTTATTCCCAGAAGAGGACTCAACTAAATCCATAATAAGCTACGTTGCACCTCTGGTTCTATTACTGAAAATACTATTACATATATGCTGATCCCTTTACAATATTTTAGTGTATGCATCTCTCCTATAACACAGATGCTCCAAACCAATATTGATAGACTTGGTGCCAGAATTAATCATATGGAAAGAATATGTCAGAATGTTGGAATTTTCTGTGGCACACAAATTGTCCTCTTTCTTGTCTTCTTTGGATTTGACTCTAGAGTCAAATCTGGCTTACAGAATCCTCAAACCCAAATTTGCACCCAACCATGTTCTCAGAGATGTTCTAGTATGAATGGGAAGTCAATGGGAGATTGCCAGGCACCCCCTGCTCTGAAGAGGGGAGGGTGTCTGGACTCTAGTTCGGCTTAGGAGTCCCTGCTCTGACTTCATATATAGCTATATCCATATATGGAGTCAGTGCTTGGGGACATCCCAATGTATTTAAATCTAATTTTAGAAGAGTTTTTCCTGGGGTTTGAACTCCCAACGTTGTACATTAGAGGCAAGGAACTTATCCACTCAGCTATAAAGCTGAGTCATAAACTGTGTCAGAAAAACCTCACAGAAGTTTCTGATTTAGTGAGTATTCCTATTTAGCAGAAGACTTATTTTATATGTCTGTGCAGGTTAACATGTAGCTGTATAGTGTAGTGGTTAACATCCTTGCCTCTAATGTACAAGCTTTGGAGTTTGAATCCTGGCAGAAACATTTCAGAAAATGTTTAAAATATTTACGTTTTTAGCCATAACATATTTACATATATTATATACTTGCCGAGATAACCCATCCCACCTCACAGATGTGGCATATCAAGGTGCTGATTAGACAGCATGAATATTGCACAGGTGTGCCTTAGACTGCCCACAATAAAAGACCACTCTGAAATGTGCACAGTTTTGCCTTACTGGGGGAGGGGGGAGGGGGGGGGGGTCAGAAAACCAGTTAGTATCTGGTGTGGCTGCCATTTGCCTCACGCAGTGCAACACGTCTCCGTCGCATAGAGTTGATCAGGTTGTTGATTGTGGCCTGTGGAATGTTGTCCACTCCTCTTCAATAGCTGTGCGAAGTTGCAGAATTTGGCAGGAACTGGAATACGCTGTCGTATACGCCGATCTAGAGCATTCCAAACATGCTCAATGGGTGACATGTCCGCTGAGTATGCTGGCCATACTAGGACTGGGATGTTTTCAGCTTCCAGGAATTGTGTACAGATTCTTGCAATATGGGGCCGTACATTATCATGATGCAACATGAGGTGATGGTTGTGGATAAATAGCACAACAATGGGATCTTGTTATTCAAACCGATTGTTGCTGCAGCTGTCCGGGTGGCTGGTCTTAGACAATCATTTAAGTGAACATGCTGGGCTGGGCTGGTGTGGTTACACGTGGTGTGCGGTTGTATATACAGGTGGTAACCCTTATCTAGCAGTGGGTGCATAAGGTCCCACCCAAGTTTCCCGCTAACACCCAGAGTGGGGGGACATTTTGGGGGTTGAATACGGGAATCTCGCCCCTCGTACACACGAAACTTGTAAGTGTACCCTGAGGTACTCTCACAAAGTTATGTATTGTTTTGATATTTCTTTATTTTCAGTTTTCCACGTTTTGAATTCAGTGCATTTGCACTATGGTATGACATGTACACCTGTAAAGTTTTCATAAGTTGGTTCACTATGGTTGTTCCCTTTCCCTTTTTGTGATTACAGGTACAGATGTGCTTTACTGGCTATTATGTCTTGTGCTGGCACCTCCATTCATGGAATATCCGTTCTCTCTCTCTTAGCATTATGACAATTGAAATATTTTGTATTAACCTGTTCCAGACATAGGGCGTACAGGTACGCACTGATGTCCCGGTACTTAAGGACACAGGGCGTACCTGTATATCCTATGCATTTCCGATCACTGCCGATCGGTGGGCGGGGATCGGAACCCTGTGCCTGCGTTTCAGGGTTATTCGGGTCTCTGGGGACCCGATAACCTGGAACAGGATGGTGATCGGTGGTGTGATAATACACCACCGATCACCATCCTGCGATCCTGAGAGGTGATGTGACTTCACCTCTCAGGATCGCCTCTCATTGGTCGGCAGCAGGGGAGGGCAGTTCAAATTACTGCAGCGCTCCACTCTTCCACCTTTTCAGTCCGGGAGCTGAGGAAAGAGCCGAGGATCTCAGAGCCAGCACCCCCATCTGTGCAGGGATCGTCAGTCAGCACCCCATCTGTGCCCCAGCACCCCCATCTGTGCACCCAGGTATTTAGAGAAAGGCTAGGTTAGGCAGGGATAGTCAGGGAAAGTTAGTGGAAGAAAAAAAAAAAGTTTTTTATTGCATCACCCTAAATCGGGTGTCTGGGGTCCACAGCGAATACCCGTGCCCCCACACACACCAAATAAAGTTTATCACGCACACACACGCACACTCCCCTATGGTCCGACGGATATTCTCGGCCGAGGAGGCATACGCCCAGCTTGCCTCCAAGTCCGAGAGCCCCAGTGAGGACGAGAATGAACCCACTTTCCTTTTGCCATCCGCATCCTCATCATCTAGCAATGATTATGAGCCCCCAAGGCGGTGGAGACGCCGCCAGGGGGAGCAAGAGGACCGCTATGTTAGGGTCCCTGTGGCCCACATTAGTACGAGCAGCTTTGGGGCTCGTACTAGTTTTCCGGCACACCAATTTAGTCCACCGGAGCCCCCTGCCAGTGAACTTGTCTGGTATACCCCAGAGCGTTTTGAGCCTGTGATTCCTGATTTTGTAGGCCAACCAGGAATCCAGATATCCACAGTGGGCTTCACTGAATACGACTACTTTAGTCTTTTTTTTCAGTGACCACTTTGTAAATCTAATGGTGGAGCAAACAAACCTGTACACCCAAACAGTTGGTTGCTCAACACCCGGGCTCCTTTTTGGCCAGGCCCGGTGGCTGGACTCCGGTCAGTGCAGCCGAGATGAGGACATTTTGGGGCCTCGTGCTGCACATGGGCCTAGTCAAGAAACCTAGTGTTAGGCATTACTGGAGTGGGGACATCCTCTACCAGACCCCACCTATACAGTACGGCCATGACACGGTCCCGGTTTGAGGACATCAAGAAATGCCTGCATTATTCAGATAATGCAGCATGTCCCCCCCAAGGTGATCCTGCCTATAACCGCCTGTACAAAATCAGGCCGGTCATCAATCACTTTGGGGCCAAATTTGGACCGACCTATGTACCTGGAAGGGAGGTCGAGGTTGATGAGTGTCTTATTGCTTTCATGGGGAGACTCCTTTTCTGCCACTATGTTCCCTCTAAGCGGGCGAGGTATGGCGTGAAGCTGTACAAACTTTGTGAGAGTACCTCAGGCTACACTTACAAGTTTCGTGTGTACGAGGGGCGAGATTCCCGTATTCAACCCCCAGAATGTCCCCCCACTGTGAGTGTTAGCGGGAAACTTCTGTGGGACCTTATGCATCCACTGCTAGATAAGGGTTACCACCTGCACGTGGATAGCTTTTATACTAGTATCCTCTTGTTGCAGTCCCTCGCCGCCAGATCCATGTCCGCTTGGGGGACCGTGCAGAAAAATTAACGCAGCCTCTCTACCCACCCCCTCCAGGTTCCTATCCCCAGGGGTGAGACCCGTGCCCTTACCAGTGGAAACCTGTTGCTCGTCAGATATAAGGACAAGAGGGATGTCCTTGTACTGTCCACAATTCATGGTAACGGCATCACCCCTGTACCTGTGCGAGGTTTTGCAGCAGCGGTCCTCAAGCCCGACTGTATCGTCGACTACAATCGGTATATGGGAGGAGTTGATGCGGTCTACTTGGTACAGGTTGCCTCTTTTGTGCAGCGCTGGCAACACAGGGACAGTCCTTCAGTTCTATAAGGCAGTCCTCAAGGCCCTAATCTTTTCTGACTGGGAAAGAGCAGGCCGGAGTACCTCGGAAACTGGAGGCACCCGGATCGTCCCTGGCCAACACTCCAGGTGTGGTCCCCCATTCTGGAAAGAAGGGACGGACCCCAAAAAAGTGCAGAGTGTGTCACAGGAGGGGTATACGGAAGGACACCACTACTCAGTGTGACACGTGCCCCGATCATCCGGGCCTCTGCATTGACGGTTACTTCAGGTAGTACCACACTTCCATTTAGCTACTGACATATTAGGTATCGCCGCGTCCATAAGAATCTGCTCTATAAAAAAAAAACATGACCGAACCCCTCAGATGAACACAGTAAAACCAATAACAAAGCAAGGGTTAACAGCCAAACAAAACCTAATATTTATTACCCTGATTCTGCAGGTTACATAAACACTCCATATGTGGTTGTAAACTGCTGTATGACCAAACGGCAGGGCGCAGAAGGAAAGGAATGCCATATGGTTTGTGAAAGGCAGATTTTGATGGCCTTTTTTTTTGGGGCACCATATCCCACTTGAAGCCTCCCTGATGTACCCCTAGTGTAGAACCTACATAAAAGCGAGCCCATCTAAGAAACTACACCCATCAAGGTATTCAAAACCGATTTTACAAACTTTATTAACCCTTGTAGGTGTATCTCAATAGTTGATGGCAAATCAAGATGAAATTTCAGAATTTCTATTTTTGGTAACCTTGCCTCACAAAAATGTAATACAGATAAACCAAAAATCATATGTACCCTAAAAATAGTCCCAACAAAACTGCCACATTATTACGTAGTTTCCAAAATGGGGTCACTTTTATGGAGTTTCTACTCTAGGGGTGCATCAGGGGGGCTTCAAATGGGACATGGTTTAAATAAGCCAGTCCAGCAAAATCTGCATTCCAAAATTCACATGGCGCACCTTTCCCTCTATGCCCTACCGTGTGTCCGTACAGTAGTTTACGGCCACATATGGGGTGTTTCTGCAAACTACAGAATCGGGGCAATAAATTTAGCATTTTGTTTGGCTGTTAACCCTCGCTTTGTTACTGGAAAAAATGGATTAAAATGAAATTTGAGAATTTAAATTTTTGGGCAAATTTTCCATCTCCATTTGCCAATAACTCTTGTGCAACACCTAAAGGGTTAACAAAGTTTGTAAAATCAGTTTTGGATACCTTAAGGGGTGTAGTTTCTAGAATGGTGTCATTTTTGGATGGCTTCTATTATGTAAGCCTCACATAGTGACTTCAGACCTGAACTGGTCCCTAAAAATTTGTTTTTTGAAATTTTCTAAAAAATTTCAAGATTTGATCCAAACATGAAGTTGATATATGGGGAATGTAAAGTAATAACTATTTTTGGAGGTATTACTATGTATTATAGAAGTAGAGAAATTAATACTTAGAAATTTGCTATTTTCTTTCCAAAATTTATAAATAAAAATGTTTTTTTTTTTTTACTTCATTTTACCAGTGTCATGAAGTACAATATGTGACGAAAAAACTGTCTCAGAATGGCCTGGATAAAGTGTTTTAAAGTTATCACCACTTAAAGTGACACTGGTCAGATTTGCAAAAAATGGCCTGGTCTTTAGTTTGTGTTCAGAAAGTTTATTATGACTTCTATATAAATATCAAAACAAAAATAAATACATGCAATACATGCATAACCTATTACATTCCTATCTGCGGTATGCAAATGTAACAGATAGTATCCTATTAGTAGTTAAATAAAAATTCGCATAAAAAATGAGGTATAAAAAAAAAAAGGATTAGAAATAAAAAAGCTGTCGAAATTAGTTGATGACAAACAATATTTCTGATTATCACATTAAGGTACCGGTAGTTATAATGAAGAGCCCATACAAAGGTATGTGTGATGGCAGCTGGACAGTCTATAATTGAGTAAGAAATAAGTCCTGAAGGTGGCAAAAAATTTGGCTTATTTAAATGGTAGGAAATCAAAATAGGAGATCGATAAGCCAGTATTACATAAGTGTTGTATTAATAAATAAAGGTGAATGGTTATATAGCTGGTCTGCGGCTATATCGCCACGTACTCACATTTCCTTTGAAGCCTGTTACACAGCCGCTGTTACAACCAGAGATTTGGGGCCTTGTGCTCCGTACTGGCATATGAGTAGCTTGCCATTCTGTTGAATTGCTTATCAGATCGTGCACATACGCTTACAGAGGCTGGCTGGGTTAGGTTGTCTTGCTGATTGGGGGTTGGTTAGTGTGTCCTCAGTATAGATTTGAATCCAAATAATTTTGTAACTCAATGTTTATGCAAATCACTGCCACATACTATCCCTGAAGTGTTTCGGTCGTTTAGGGTTATTATAGTATAGATTTGAAACACAAAATAAAGGTTCCTTTGTGTTTTGGAGGCTGTTACAGAGCCGCCGGTTACAACTAGAGTAGCGGGGCCGTGTGCTAGATATTGGCTTATGAGTATCTTGCTGTTCTGTTCAATTGCTTATCAGATTATTCAGGGTCGTAGGGAGGGGGGGTGGCAGACGGGGCATAGTGAAGCGGGGGGGGGGGGGGCGGGAGGGCGCACTGCCCACCAATGATTTTAATACTAGGGGGGGCCGCACTGCCCACCAATGATTTTAATACCGGGGTGGGGGGGGGGGGCTGTCATATATCTTCTATATGAAAGAATCTAAATGTACAACAGGGCGCACTGCCCACCAATGATTTTAATACCGTGGAAGGGGGGGGGGTGCACTGCGCACCAATGATTTTAATACTGCGGGGGGGCGCACTGCCCACCAATAATTTTAATACCAGGGAGGGGGGGCGCACTGCCCACCAATGATTTTAATACTGGGGGGGCGCACTGCCCACCAATGATTTTAATACCAGGGAGAATGGGGAGGGCGCACTGCCGACCAATGATTTTAATCCCGGGGAGGGGGGAAGGGCGCACTGCCCACCAATGATTTTAATACTGGGGAGGGTGCACTGGGGGCTGATGGAGAGGCACTGGGGGCTGGTGAGAGGCACTGGGGGCTGATGGAGAGGAACTGGGGGTTGATGGAGAGGCATTGGGGGCTGGTGAGAGGCACTAGGAGCTGATGGAGAGGCATTGGGGGTTGGTGAGAGGCACGGGGGGGCTGATTGAGAGGTACTGGGGGCTAGTGAGAGGCACTGGAGGTCGATGGAGAGGCACTGGGGGCTGATGGAAAGGCACTGGGGGCTGGTGAGAGGGACTGGAAGCTGATGCAGTTACACTGGGGGCTGATGCAGTGGCACTGGGGTATGATGGAGAAGCTACTAGGGGCTGCTATGGAGGCATGGGGCTCTTATCTGAGGTCTGATTCATTCATTGGGGTCTGAGCTGTGGTGTTATCCAAGGTCTTATTAACATTGGGGATCTTATTGGGGCTGTTAGCTGAGGTCTGATTAACATTGGGGGTCCAATTGGTGGTCTGACCTGAGGTATAATGAAAAAGATTTTTTTCAAGAGCAGCTTGGAGAAAAAAGTCCTGACAGTCTCCCACACTCCTTCTGCCCGACCAAGCAAGCCAGCACCCCTGAGGCCAAGCCTGCCAGCACCCCTGAGTCTTCAGAACTGTAAGTAAATTCCAGTTTTTGTTTACGTTTTATGTTGTATTGAATTTTCTGCGAAATATACAGTACAGACCAAAAGTTTGGACACACCTTCTCATTCAAAGAGTTTTCTTTATTTTCATGACCATGAAAATTGTAGATTCACACTGAAGGCATCAAAACTATGAATTAACACATGTGTAATTATATACATAACAAAAAAGTGTGAAACAACTGAAAATATGTCATATTCTAGGTTCTTCAAAGTAGCCACCTTTTACTTTGATTACTGCTTTGCACACTCTTGGCATTCTTTTGATGAGCTTCAAGAGGTAGTCAACTGAAATGGTCTTCCAACAGTCTTGAAGGAGTTCCCAGAGTTGCTTAGCACTTGTTGGCCCTTTTGCCTTCACTCTGCGGTCCAGCTTACCCCAAACCATCTTGATTGGGTTCAGGTCCGGTGACTGTGGAGGCCAGGTCATCTGGCGCAGCACCCCATAACTCTCCTTCATGGTCAAATAGCCCTTACACAGCCTGGAGGTGTGTTTGGGGTCATTGTCCTGTTGAAATATAAATGATGGTCCAACTAAACGCAAACTGGATGGAATAGCATGCCGCTGCAAGATGCTGCGGTAGCCATGCTGGTTCAGTATGCCTTCAATTTTGAATAAATCCCCAACAGTGTCACCAGCAAAGCACCCCCACACCATCACACCTCCTCCACGGTGGGAACCAGGCATGTAGAGTCCATCCGTTCACCATTTCTGCGTCGCACAAAGACACGGTGGTTGGATCCAAAGATCTCAAATTTGGACTCATCAAACCAAAGCACAGATTTCCACTGGTCTAATGTTCATTCCTTGTGTTCTTTAACCCAAACAAGTCTCTTCTGCTTGTTGCCTGTCCTTAGCAGTGGTTTCCTAGCAGATATTCTACCATGAAGGCCTGATTCACACAGTCTCCTCTTAACAGTTGTTCTAGAGATGTGTCTGCTGCTAGAACTCTGTGTGGCATTGACCTGGTCTCTAATCTGAGCTGCTGTTAACCTGCGATTTCTGGCTGGTGACTCGGATGAACTTATCCTCCAGAGAAGAGGTGACTCTTGGTCTTCCTTTCCTGGGACGGTCCGTATGTGAACCAGTTTCTTTGTAGCACTTGATGGTTTTTGTGACTGCACTTGGGGACAGTTTCACAGTTTTCCCAATTTTTCGGACTGACTGACCTTTATTTCTTAAAGTAATGATTGCCACTCGTTTTTCTTTACTTAGCTGCTTTGTTCTTGCCATAATACAAATTCTAACAGTCTATTCAGTAGGACTATCAGCTGTGTATCCACCTGACTTCTCCACAACACAAATGATGGTCCGAACCCCATTTATAAGGCAAAAAATCCCATTTATTAAACCTGACAGGGCACACCTGTGAAGTGAAAACTATTTCAGGTGACTACCTCTTGAAGCTCATCAAGAGAATGCCAAAAGTGTGCAAAGCAGTAATCAGAGCAAAAGGTGGCTACTTTGAAGAACCTAGAATATGACATATTTTTAGTTGTTTCACACTTTTTTTTTATTATGTATATAATTTCACATGTGTTAATTCATAGTTTTGATGCCTTCAGTGTGAAACTACAATTTTCATAGTCATGAAAATAAAGAAAACTCTTTGAATGAGAAGGTGTGTCCAAACTTTTGGTCTGTACTGTGTTTATATATATATATATATATATATATATTTATTATTCTTTTTTTTTTGAGGGGGTGGGGGGATTGGGGAGTTCCCACACTTTTTTTCCCCAGGACTTGACCCCTGGAGTGGTCCCGCAGTCTGGGCGGCAGTTCTGACTAGTCCTACTGGCCGGAAGTGGAGGAGGCAGACACGCTGCTGGAATGTGGGTGGTTCAAGTGGCTGAGCTGAGGGCTGGCTCTGGCTGACTCTGGCTGGGGAGTGGGGACTGTAGCGGTATGTCCGAAGACCATGTACGGTATTTAGCCAGGATACCAGCTGGCAGCTGCATTATTTAATAGTGTGGTTGATGGCGAAGACACAGCCACCTATCTTCATCTTCCTCAGAATCGCCTTCCAGTCTTCCCATTGTTTCACGGTGGTTGTCATTCCGCTCGGTTCCACATCTCGTCACTCTCACTGGCTTCTCCTCAGAACTGCCGGCGGCGTCTCCCGCTCGCTCCTCATGACCAGGGTGTAGTCCCCAGCAGCTTGTAACCTTATTTACCGGAGACGTTCCTGAGCTGTTTATTTCTGAAGATAGCTAACAGATGGTTAGTACATTTGTGCCAGTGTAGGAAATGTATGAATCTAAATGTCTGTGTATTAAAGAAGATTGTTAAATTGTACAGGGGTCTGTAACACAAGAAGGTGAAAGTACATATCGTGGGGTGTGTATGTGTATTAGACAGAAGGTAGGGATATGTAACTTGTGTAGTTTGGCTATTAGGGAGAGTAAGGGGTATATATCTAGTGCTGATACAGAGCAGCTCTTCACCTACACGTTTATCAGCATTAGATATATACCCCTTACTCTCCCTAATAGCCAAACTACACAAGATACATATCCCTGCCTTCTGTCTAATACACACAAACCCCACGATATGTACTTTCACCTTCTTTTTTTTTTTTAAATATCTTTTTATTCAGTTTCGTGAGATTCCATACAATGTCAAAACAACAGCATGACAATAAGCAAATAGGAAGTGTTACATTTTCTTCCATTCAGTATTGCAATAAATCAAATAAAGCAATGATAAAGCAAATCACATATTACAGTTGGAATCTCCAATTTAACAATCTTCTTTAATACACAGACATTTAGATTCATACATTTCCTACACTGGCACAAATGCGTTGCCAGTGACCAACTGTCTGTGCTCAGTCCTACGCGTAACCGTCGCAAATGCATGAGGAGCTGCGGATGTGGCGGCGAGGTCCGAGAGGTATGTGGGGGTGGGAGATCCGGGAGGGGAGTTGCATAAATTTTTATTGCTATGGGGCCCAGTCATTTCTAGCTAGACCCCTGCTTTCTGCCCTACAAAACTAGTGGAGATTGAATAGCACCTGGCCAAAGGTTCTATACTTTTGCTCATTTTTTTATACGGCATGTCGTCTTCTATATGGTATGTCTCTTCATTTTCTCCCACTATATTTTTTTTATTTTTTAATTCCCTCTTCCATAATGGTAATATTGATATATGGAATGTATGGGTTATGGTGGCATTTGGTGTGGCTGGAAACTGAGTTGCAGCATTTTGTAAATTTATTTTTATTTATTTGGTCTTTTTTTTTACACTTTGGGTAAAGTATTTGAAGTAAACAATAGTGGGTAAACTGAAGATTTTCTAAGAGATATCTTGTTATCATATAACACTGCATCAGCATGGCTTCATGAGGAATCGGTCACATCAAACTAGTTCAGTTTCTATGAGGAGGTAAGTCAATGGACGTCTCATATCTTTACTTATCCAAAGCATTTTCTACATAAAATAAAATAAAAAAATAAAAAAATTTGACAATGGGTGTCCCTGCCAAGACACTGACCACTAAAGTATTGCGGCTACATATAGGGACTACCCAATATACATGTAACTTGGAAGAGCTCACCAAATAAGAAGCAAAAAACGAGAAAAACTGAAGCTCATGAACATCCAAATTATGAGAAAATACTTTATTGTTACATAATAAATAATGTATAGTACCATTAAAAAAGGAGGGTAGGGAACAGGAAAAACACCATCCCGGCATAATACAGACCACTAAATCCAAGTAAAGTGCATACAGTCGGAAAATTCATCAGTTACATTATATGATAATTGATTTTAAAGGTGAGCCCACAAAGAAAAATAGCATGAAAAATTAAAAATAAAAAAATAACAGCAAATTGCAGTACGGCCAGAGACTTCAAAAGTCCTCATGAAAGACACCCTATGGTGTGAAACACCTGGTGGCTAGAGTATATGCCATCCAAATCGCAATGAAATATAATATGGCCTGAGGTCCTACAAACAGACTAATGCTCCACACAATATGTGAATGCAAGAGACTCACCTAAGGATAATAGGATCTGAGTGCCGGTTAACGCCACGTTTGCAGTCTCTGGCCGTACTGCCATTTGCAGTTTTTTTATTTATCTTTGTGGGCTCACCTTTAAAATCCTTTATCATATAATGTACCGTATTTTTTGCCCTATAAGACGCACCGGCCCATAAGATGCACCTGGGTTTTTGAGGAGGAAAATAAGAAAAAAAAATATTTTTAACCAAAAGGTGTGCTTTTGGTGGGTTTGAACTAATGGCGGTCTGTGCATGACACTAATATGGGGGATCTGTGGATGATGCACTGTTATGGGGTGGGGGATTTGTGGATGGCACTGTTATGGGGGGAGGATCTGTGGATGGCACTGTTACGTGGGGGGAGCTGTGGATGGCAATATGATGGGGGGATCTGTGGATGGCATTATGATGGTGGGGGGATCTGTGGATGGCATTATTATGGTGTGGGGATCTGTGGATGGCATTATGATGGTGTGGGGATCTGTGGATGGCATTATGATGAGGGGGGATCTGTGGGTGGCATTATGATGAGGGGGGGGGATCTGTGGGTGGCATTATGATGGGGGGATATCTGTGGATGGCACTGTTATGGGGTGGTGGATCTGTTGATGACACTCCTATATGTGTCATCCACAGATCCCCCCATAACAGTCCCATCCACAGATCCTCTCCATCATAATGCCATCCACAGACCCCCCCCATCATTATCCCATTCACAGATTCCTAGGAAGGGACTGTAGTAGGCGGGGAGAGCGGCGGGGCCGTGCAGGCACTGTACTCTGGCCCCGCAGCTCAGTATGTACTGTATTATACGTAGTGTTAATAATCAGATCTAAACTGAATAATGATGCGCTCCCCCTGCTCCCCATGTGTACCATACTTACTGGTACATGTCACGCTCCTGTACTAAGCATTTTGAGAGAAGAAATAATGCAAGTTACCCATACATACTAAATGGCAAAACACTAGGTAAACTCTGACATAGAAAAGTAATTTTAGTAAAATTAACTGTAGAAACCAGTGCCAAACAGTTGCATAAGTGTGCACACCCTCTAATAACTGGGAATGAAGCGGTGTTCATAATTAAGCAATCACATTCAAAATCATGTTAAATAGGAGTCAGAATACACCTGCCATCATTTAACCCCAAATAAAGTTCAACTGCTCTAGTTGGTCTTTCCTGAAATTTTCTTAGTCGCATCCCACAGCAAAAGCCATGGTTCACAGAGAGCTTCCAAAGCATCAGAGGGATCTCATTGTTAAAAGGTATCAGTCAGGAGAAGGGTACAAAAGAATTTCCAAGGCATTAGATATACCACGGAACATAGTCAAGACGTGGAGAAAATATGGCTGGGGCTGTTTTTATTCAGCTTGAACTGGGGCCTTAGTTAAGCTAGAGGGAATTATGAACAGTCGCAAATACCAGTCAAGATTGGCACAAAACCTTCAGGCTTCAGCTAGAAAGCTGAACATGAAGAGGAACTTCATCTTTCAGCATGACAACGACGAAAAGCATACATCTAAATCAACAAAGGAATGGCTTCACCAGAAGAAGATTAAAGTTTTGGAAGAGCCCAGACCTGAATCAGATTGAAAATCTGTGGGGTGATCTGAAGAGGGCTGTGCACAGGAGATGTTCTTACAATCTGACAGATTTGGAGTGTTTTTGCAAAGAAGAGTGGGCAGATCTTGCCAGGTCAAAATGTGCCATGCTGATAGACTCATACCCAAAAAGAGTGCTGTAAAAAAATCAAAAGGTGCTTCAACAAAGTATTAGTTTAACCCCTTAAGGACACAGGGCGTACAGGTATGCCCTTGTGCCCTGGTACTTAAGGACACAGGGCGTACATGTACGCCCTGTGTATTTTCAATCATCGCCGCGCGGCCGGCGGCGATCGGAACCCCGTGCCTGCTCAAATCATTGAGCAGGCACTTAGGGCAAATGCGTCGGGGGGTCCGGTGACCCCCCCCATGTATGCGATCACAGAAAACCGCAGGTAAATTCAGACCTGCGGTTTTCTGCGTTTCCGGGTTATTCGGGTCTCTGAAGACCCGATAACCCGGAACAGGATGGTGATGGTGGTGTGATTTCACTCCACCAATCACCATCCAGCGATCCTGAGTGGTGATGGTGACATCACCACTCAGGATCGCTTTCTGATTGGTCTGTGGGTGGTCCGGCGGCAGATTCAAAAGAGGCAGGCGCCCCTCTCCTCCTCCTTTTGTGTTCCGGAGCCGGAGGAGAGAGGAGCTGCCTGCACGTGTCTGCTGCCACCGCTGCACCGCTGCCTGCACCCGATCTGTGCCCCCAGGACCCGATCTCTGCCCCAGCACCCCATCAGGTACATAGGGACAGCTAGGGAAAGTTTGGGTTAGGCAGGGGAAAAAAAGGGAAAGGTAGTTTTTTTGAACTTTTATTGCATCACCCCAGTTAGGGTGGCTGGGGTCCACAGCACAGCTGTGTGACCCTAGACCCCCCAGGGGTGCTGCCACTTGCCCCCCCCCCCAACTTTTTTTGGGGTGCTTTTTTTTTTTTTTTGCGTACGCTGACTGTGGCCGGCACTTAGCATCCGGCCACTGTTAGCGCATCGCACACCCCAGCGCTGATCAACTTCGGACGGTTGATCAGCAGTTTTGAATTTTTTTTCCCCACATTTTTTGCCCTTTTTTTTAGTTAGTTTATTTATTTTTTCTGTTAGTTTTAGGGTGAGTTCGTGAACACCCGTGCCCCCTCACACACGCACACCAAATAAAGAGTTACACACACGCACATATACACGCAGACACACACTCCCCTATGGCCCGCCGGACGTTCTGGGCCGAGGAGGCATACGCCCAGCTTGCCTCCGACTCCGAGAGTCCCAGTGAGGATGAGGATGACCCCACATTCCTGTTGTCATCCGCATCCTCCTCATCATCTAGCGATGATGATGAGCCCCCAAGGCGGTGGAGACGCCGCCAGGCGGAGCAAGGGGACCGCCATGTTAGGGCCCACACTAGTACGAGCAGCTCTGGGGCTCGTACTGGTTTCCCGGCCCACCAGTTAAATCCACCAGAGCACCCTGCCGGTGAACTTGTCTGGTGTAGCCCAGAGCGATCCGAGCCCGTGATTCCTGATTTCGTAGGCCAATCAGGAATCCAGATTTCCACAGTGGGCTACACTGAATATTACTTTTTTTGTCATTTTTTCAGTGACCCACTGGTAAATCTGATGGTGGAGCAGACGAATCTGTACGCCCAACAGTTCGTCGCTCAACACACGGGCTCCTTTTTGGCCAGGCCCGGTGGCTGGACGCCGGTCAGTGCAGCCGAAATGAGGACATTTTGGGGCCTCGTGCTGCATATGGGCCTGGTCAAGAAACCCAGTGCCAGGCTGTACTGGAGTGGGGACATCCTATATCAGACCCCACTTTACAGTACGGTTATGACACGCTCCCGGTTTGAGGCCATCCGGAAATTTCTGCATTATTCCGATAATGCAGCATGTCCACCCCGAGGTGATCCTGCCCATGACCGTCTGTATAAGATACGGCCGGTCATCGATCACTTTGGGGCCAAATTCATGGAGGCCTATGTACCTGGAAGGGAGGTCGTGGTTGATGAGTCTCTTATTGCGTTCAAGGGGAGACTCATTTTCCGCCAGTATGTGCCTTCCAAGCGGGCGAGGTATGGCGTGAAGCTATACAAAATTTGTGAGAGTACCTCAGGGTACACTTACAAATTTCGTGTATACGAGGGGCGAGATTCCCGGATTCAACCCCCAGAATGTCCCCCCACTCTGGGTGTTACCGGGAAACTTGTGTGGGACCTTATGCACCCACTGCTGGATAAGGGTTACCACTTGTACGTGGATAACTTTTATACCAGTATCCCCTTGTTCCAGTCCCTTGCCACCAGATCCACGTCCGCTTGTGGGACCGTGCGGAAAAATCAACGCGGCCTCCCTGCCCACCCCCTCCAGGTACCTATCCCCAGGGGTAAGACCCGTGCCCTTACCACTGGAAACCTGTTGCTGGTCAGGTATAAGGACAAGAGGGATGTCCTTATGCTGTCCACAATTCATGGTAACGGCATCACCCCTGTCCCTGTGCGAGGTACCGCGGCAACGGTCCTCAAGCCCGATTGTATCGTCGCCTACAATCAGTATATGGGAGGAGTTGATCTCTCGGATCAAGTCCTTAAGCCATATAACGCCATGCGCAAAACCCGGGCATGGTACAAAAAAATTGCGGTCTACTTGGTACAGGTTGCCATGTACAACTCTCTTTTGTACTATCCCGAAGCGCTGGCAGCACAGGGACATTCCTCCAGTTCTATGAGGCAGTCCTCAAGGCCCTGATCTTTTCGGACCGGGAAAGAGCAGGACGGAGTACCTCGGGAACTGTAGGCGCCCGGATCGTCCCTGGCCAACACTTTCCAGGTGTGGTCCCCCATACTGGAAGGAGGGACGAACCCAAAAAAAGTGCAGAGTGTGTCGCAGGAGGGGGATACGGAAGGACACGATTACTCAGTGCGACACTTGCCCCGATCATCCGGGCCTCTGCATTGACTGTTGCTTCAGGGAGTATCACACTTCCATGGAGTACTAAATTTATATCCCAATTTAGCACTGACATCGGATAAAAAAAAAATTGTTCTCAGACTTGAGACACCCAAAAAAACTAAAATAATTTATTAAAAGTAGACATAGGTATTGCCGCGTCGGTAATAATCTCCTCTATAAAAATGCCCCATGACCTAACCCCCCAGATTAACACGGTCCAGAAAAAAAAAAAAGTTTTTTGTCACCTTACATAATAAAAAGTTTAATAGCAAGCGATCAAAAAGTCATATAGCCCCCAAATTAGTGCCAATAAAACCGTCATCTCATCCCGCAAAAAATGAGCCCCCACATAAGATAATCGGATAAAAAAAAAAATAGAAAATGACTCTTAGACTTTAGAGATACAAAAAATTTTTTAGGGTATCAAAAAGGATAATATAGTCTAAAACCTAAATAATTGTAAAAAAAAAGTAGACTTATTAGGTATCGCCGCGTCCGTAAGAATCTCCTCTATAAAAATACCCCATGACCCAACCCTCCAGATTAACACAGTAAAAAATAAAAATAAAATAGGTGCAAAAAAATATAACAAAAAGTTTAATAGCAAACGATCAAAAAGTCATATAGCCTCCAAAATAGTGCCAATAAAGCCATCCGCTCATCCCGCAAAAAATGAGCCCCCACATAAGATAATTGGATAAAAGAAAAAAAAAATTACACTTAGACTTTAGAGATACTCAAAAAAATATGTTGTATCAAAAAAGATAATATAGTCAAAAACCTAAATAATTGTAAAAAAATAGTAGACTTATTAGATATTGCCGCGTCCGTAAGAATCTCCTCTATAACAATATCCCATGACCTAACTACCCAGATTAACACGGTTAAAAAAAAAAAAACGGTGCCAAAACCGCTATTTTTGGCACTTTTCCATTTCAGTCCGTTTTTTTCGGTAACAAAACAAGGGTTAACAACCAAACAAAAGTTAAAATTTATTACCCTGATACTGCAGTTTACAGAAACGCCAAATTTGTGGTCGTAAACTGCTGTATCCGTAAAAGGGAATCCGCAAAAGGAAAGGACCGACATGGTTTCTGGAAGGCCGATTTTGATGGCCTTTTTTATTGACACCATATCCCTTTTGAAGCCCCCCTGATGCCCCCCTAGAGTAAAAACTCCCTAAAATTGACCCCATCTAAGAAACTACACCCCTCAAGGTATTCAAAACTGATTATACAAACTTTATTAACCCTTTAGGTGTTCCTCAACAGTTAATGGCAAATGGAGATGAAATATCAGAATTTCAATTTTTGGTAACCTTGCCTCACAAAAATGTAATATAGAGCAACCAAAAATTATATTTACCCTAAAAATACTCCCCCAAAAAATGCCACCTTATCCCGTAGCTTCCAAAATGGGGTCACTTTTAGGGAGTTTCGACTCCAGGGGGGTTGAAACAGGACACGGTGTAAATAAACCGGTCCATAAAAATCAGCCCTCCATAAACCAAACGGCGCACCTTTCACTCTACGCACCGCTCGCTGTGTGACCGTACAGTAGTGTACGGCCACATATTGGGTGTTTCTGTAAACGGCAGAGTCAGGGTAATAAAGATACAGTCTTGTTTGCCTGTTAACCCTTGCTTTGTTAGTAGAAAACATGGGTTAAAATGGAAAATAAGGCAAAAAAATGAAATTTTCCAATTTCATCCCCATTTGCCAATAACTCTTGTGCAACACCTAAAGGGTTAACGACGTATGTAATATCAGTTTTGAATACCTTGAGGGGTGTAGTTTCTTAGATGGGGTCACTTTTAGGGAGTTTCGACTCCAGGGGTGCATCAGGGGGGTTGAAACAGGACACGGTGTAAATAAACCGGTCCATAAAAATCAGCCCTCCAAAAACCAAACGGCACACCTTTCACTCTATGCCCCGCTGTGTGGCCGTACAGTAGTGTACGGCCACATATTGGGTGTTTCTGTAAACGGCAGAGTCAGGGTAATAAAGATACAGTCTTGTTTGGCTGTTAACCCTTGCTTTGTTAGTGGAAAACATGGGTTAAAATGGAAAATAAGGCAAAAAAAAGAAATTTTCAAATTTCATCCCCATTTGCCAATAACTCTTGAGCAACACCTAAAGGGTTAACGACGTATGTAAAACCAGTTTTGAATACCTTGAGGGGTGTAGTTTCTTAGATGGCGTCACTTTTAGGGAGTCTCTACTCCAAGGGTGCATCAGGGGGCTTCAAATGGGACATGGTGTAAATAAACCAGTCCATAAAAATTAACCTTCCAAAAACCATACGGCGCACCTTTCACTGTACGCCCCGCTGTGTGGCCGTACAGTAGTTTACGGCCACATATTGGGTGTTTCTGTAAATTGCAGAGTCAGGGCAATAAAGATACAGTCTTGTTTGGCTGTTAACCCTTGCTTTGTTAGTGGAAAAAATGGGTAAAAATGAAATATTAGACAGAAAAATGAAATTCTCACATTTCATCCCCATTTGCCAATAACTCTTGTGCAACACCTAAAGGGTTAACAACATATGTAAAATCAGTTTTGAATACCTTGAGGGGTGTAGTTTCTTAGATGGGGTCATTTGTGGGTGGTTTCTATTATGTAAGCCTCGCAAAGTGACTTCAGACCTGAACTGGTCCCTAAAAATTGAGTTTTTGTAAATTTCAGAAAAATTTCAAGATTTGCTTCTAAACTTCTAAGCCTTATAACATCCCCAAAAAATAAAATATCATTCCCAAAATAATTCACACATGAAGTAGACATATGGGGAATGTAAAGTCATCACAATTTTTTTTTTTGGGGGGGGGGGGGGGGTATTACTATGTATTACAGAAGTAGAGAAACTGAAACTTTGAAATTTGCTAATTTTTCTAAATTTTTGTTAAATTAGGTACTTTTTGGTGCAAAGAAAAAAAAATTTGGACTTAATTTTACTAGTGTCATGAAGTACAATATGTGATGAAAAAACAATGTCAGAACGGCCTGGATAAGTCAAAGTGTTTTAAAGTTATCAGCACTTAAAGTGACACTGGTCAGATTTGCAAAAAATGGCCTGGTCCTAAGGTGTAAAAAGGCTGTGTCCTTAAGGGGTTAAGGGTGTGCACACTTATGCAACCATATTTTATTTTTATATTTTTTTCTTCCCTCTACCTAAAATATTTCAGTTTGTTTTTCAATTGAGTTGTACAGTTTATAGGTCACATTAAAAGGTGGAAAAAGTTCTGAAATGATTTATCTTTGTCTCATTTTTTACATCACAGAAACCTGACATTTTAACAGGGATGTGTAGACTTTTTATAGCCACTGTATGTATAAATATTAGTGGTGATCGAGCACCAAAGTGCTTGTGTGCTCTGGCTGAACACATCGGTATGCTCGAGTGCTCTACCGAGCACCCGAGCATAATGAAAGTTAATGGGAGCACCCCAGGCACCCCCTGCTCGGAAGAGAAGAGGGTGTATGGTTCACAAAAACAGGTTAGAAATTGATGGAAACCCCATCAAAATGGTTTGGAAACAGCATTAGGAGGGTGGTTGGATGTGTCTTGGCCTTCTATTATCTATGACATACAATAGACAACCACACAAAGGCTATATGCCAAAAGCCAGGTATGTGGAAACCAACAATCTATCCATGAGACAGATAAGAGTCAGCATACCTTAAAATCGCAGCAAAAGTTGCTTCACATGTGTTGGATGGCTTGGGTGGACCTGCGCACCTAGATAAATATCATTAGGGTGACAAAAAGTTTTCTGATTGTCCTAACATAATATTCAATAACCTTTCTATACAGTTTTGTCATGTAAAAAATAATTTGCATAAAGATGGGCATATGGGAAAGACATGCAAATAAGCAGAATATGCCTTGTTTTTCAGCTGAAAAAACATTTGCATGGAAAATTTGCAATCTACACTACTCATGAACAGCGCCATCTATTGGTTTCATAGTCTTATGACAAAATTATTAGTCTTGTCATAAGACTATGAAACCAATAGATGGTGCTGTTCATCTTGTTGGGGCCCTAGTAAGTGGGGCATCCAGTTCAACATAGTCCACACACACCGTGTAGCGCTCAGCCTATAATAGCCTAGGCTAACACTGAGGTGTATATTACATTGCTGCTATCATTCACACATCTTCTAGCACTTTATCTGCGGTCACATAAGCTTGCTAGGGTGTATCTGAGGACTATTGCTCTGCTTGTAATGACTCATGAACAGCGCCATCTATTGGTTTCATAGTATTATGACAAGACTATGAATTTAATAGATGGCGCTGTTCATGAGTAGTGTAGATCGTGAATTTTCCATGCAAATGGTTTTTCAGCTGAAAAACAAGGCAGATTCTGCTCATTTGCATGTCCTTCCTATATGCCCATGCTTATGTAAATTAGTTTTTAGCGCAGGTCCACCCAAGCCATCCAACAGATGTGAAGCAACTTTGAGGCTTACTGGCTCTCAGTCAGATGAGAGCTGGCTTGGAATGTCTCATAGTGCACAAGGCTGCCATTGTAAGGTATGCTGACTGTTATCTGTCTCATGGATAAATTGTTGGCTTCCACATACCTGGATTTTGGCATATAGCCTTTGTGTGATTGTCTATTGTATGTCATAGATAAAAGGAGTCCAAGACGCATCCAGACATCCTCTTAATGCCAATACAACGTGGAGAGAGAAGGCAGCACTCACCAATGCTGGTAAAAAAAAAAAATCCTGTATTCGTCCGATTAAAACATCAGGGCAGGAGCATACGGTAGCGGTGTACACATGAAGGATATGCAGCGACGGCCATTTTGCGCTAGTTTGCGCTCCGTCTGGCCACTGACCTCATTGCGCTACTACACACAATATATATTGTCATTGCGTCTGGTTACCAAGGCAACCTAGATGCTTTCCTACTGAGCATCACAAAACACAAGCACAAGTACAAACAACATAAATAAGTAAAACCATGCGTGCTGGAATGGATAAGTTCTAAACGAACACCCCCAAATCGTTTCTCTCAATGAGGGGACCTAAAGCATTGGCTTTTATTATCCACCTAGCCTCCCTTTGCAGGATTGAGCGGTGTCTGTCGTCACCTCGGGGCATATACGGCACCAACTCTATCCCAGCAAAGGTAAGGCAGCGTGGATCACCACCATGCATATTACGGACATGTTCAATGAGTCTTGTGCACCCTTTACTAGTTCTTAAGGAGTTAAGGTGTTCTCTGAATCTTTCAAAGTGCGGATAGTTTTCCCTATGTAAAAGGCACTGCATTGGCACTTCACCAAATACACACTATAGTTGCTTCTGCAAGTAATACATTGCATCACTCTATGCGAGACCCCTCCAAAGGATATGTATTTCATTTAATTATTTTATTTGCAAAAAGAACAACTACCACATTTGTAATTACCTATAGGTTTTTTAGTGGATAGCCAATCGCTTGCCCTTTCACCTCAGAATCTGCTTCTTACTAGTTTATCTTTTATTGTGTGGCATCTTTTCAACGTTACAAGGGGTCTATTCTCAGTTAGATTCCCTAAACTTTCTTCATTTTTTAGAATATCCCAATTGTTATAGATAGTGTGTTTGATCAACTCCACTGCTGGACTATATTTAAATGTGAATGCAAATCTTTATTTTCTACTATACAACAATTCGTCCTGTGTAAATGACCCTGCTTTTCTTTTAGCTGTCTCTGTCTTTTCGATATATCCTCTGCAGTGTAGCCTAGTCTATAGTTCTTCCGATTGTCTGGCATAACCTCTGTGTTGTTTATTCTTTTCAAACTTATAAATTGACCATACGGTATCGATTTTTTTTAACATTGTCTGGATGGAAGCTTTTATAATGCAATAGAGAGTTGGTGGCTGAAGGTTTTCGGTAGCCCATAGTTTGAAGGCCACTGTAGTGGGAAGTGGTATATTGCAAATGTAACACCCCAGAGTTGTGTTACTACACGCCTCTACCCTGCTACTATCTACTAAAAGCCTTTAACTTGTCATCTGATATGATTTTGCTCATGTCTCCACAAATGTGCATGTAAAACCATGTTAAATGTAATTTTTCCTTGTAATATTACAGGTCCACCAGCAGGTGATAGCATCATTGGTAGAAATAGTTTTAATGTTATGGCCGTTCAGAGTGGAACGATCCTGTTCTATTCTGACCACCTGCTGAGGAGAAGTGGAGGTTTCCATCTTCCTGAAGCAAGGGAGGAAAAAAACTGTTAGAACCAGATCTAGTTTGCCCCCTGTATAGGGAAGACAGCAAGGACCAAGTCTCGGTCTGAGAGTTGATAAAATTCCCAGTCAGAGCCCTGCAGCTCAACTGGATGAAAAGAAAGCAGACAACCTCCAGTTCCAGGAAGAAAGCATCCCCTGAGAATATATCTGTGAGTCAAGTCTAGAGACCTAGGAGAAGCCATTCCTACTCAGCTAGTCTGTCCCCACAAAGCAGAATGTACAGTTCAAAGCAGAAGATTAGTTCCTGCCACAGTTACAGAGCTAACAAGTAGACAAATTATCCTGCAAGCTCACATTAAGGGTCCATTTACACATCCGAGTGCGTTTTGCGGATACACGGATCCGCAAAACATGGACAGTGGCAATGTGCGTTCCGCATTTTGCCGACCGCACATTGCCGGCACTAAGAGAATATGCCTATTCTTGTCCACTATTGCGGACAAGTATAGGACATGTACTATTTTTTTCAGGATCGGAATTGCGGGTCCGCAATTCCGATCAGAGCCGGACGTCGTTCGGCCCCATAGAAATGTATGGGTCCGCAATTCCGTTCCGCAATATGCGGAATGGAATTGCGGATGTATGACTGGACCCTAAAGCAGAAGCATTTATTTCTGCCAATGATTGCCAAAACCTGCTAGGACCAAAGACCAAAGCTGTATATTGTTTTGGATACAAGTTATCTTCAGTAAAGAAGAGTTTGAACTTCATCTGAAGGTCTGGACATAATTTCTGCTGCAAAATTCCTCTATTACTCCAACTATCCCCACTCTCAAATTTATTGCAAGTGAGTCCAGCCGTACCCAGGTAGGAGACACTGTTGACACAATTATCATCACCTATAGAGACACTATTGGCCATTACACCACTCTGGCATTCCTAACCTGGGCGTGCGTTATAACACCTTGGAAGGGCGCTGTGATAGTACTCTGCGCACGCTGCAATTGGCGTCACGACCAAACTACAAACTATTATCCACCCATATCCTGACCCACTGCATAAGTGGTGTCAGTGTACTCAAATCCTGCTTACTGCACAAATATATGTATCTTTTACTATATATATATATATATATATATATATATATGTATACAGTACAGACCAAAAGTTTGGACACCTTCTCATTCAAAGAGTTTTCTTTATTTTCATGACTATGAAAATTGTAGATTCACACTGAAGGCATCAAAACTATGAATTAACACATGTGGAATTATATACATAAAAAAGTGTGAAACAACTGAAAATATGTCATATTCTAGGTTCTTCAAAGTAGCCACCTTTTGCTTTGATTACTGCTTTGCACACTCTTGGCATTCTCTTGTTGAACTTTAAGAGGTAGTCAGCTGAAATGATTTTCACTTCACAGGTGTGCCCTGTCAGGTTTAATAAGTGGGATTTCTTGCCTTATAAATGGGGTTGGGACCATCAGTTGCCTTGTGGAGAAGTCCTACTGAATAGACTGTTAGAATTTGTATTATGGCAAGAAAAAAGCAGCTAAGTAAAGAAAAACGAGTGACCATCATTACTTTAAGAAATGAAGGTCAGTCAGTCCGAAAAATTGGGAAAACTTTGAAAGTGTCCCTAAGTGCAGTCACAAAAACCATCAAGCGCTACATAGAAACTGGCTCACATGCGGACCGCCCGAGGAAAGGAAGACCAAGAGTCACCTCTGCTGCGGAGGATGAGTTTGAAGAGTCACCAGCCTCAGAAATCGCATGTTAACAGCAGCTCAGATTAGAGACCAGGTCAATGCCACACAGAGTTCTAGCAGCAGACACATCTCTAGAACAACTGTTAAGAGGAGACTGTGTGAATTAAGCCTTCATGGTAGAATATCTGCTAGGAAACCACTGCTAAGGACAGGCAACAAGCAGAAGAGACTTGTTTGGGCTAAAGAACACAAGGAATGGACATTAGACCAGTGGAAATCTGTGCTTTGGTCTGATGAGTCCAAATTTGAGATCTTTGGTTCCAACCACCATGTCTTTGTGCGACGCAGAAAAGGTCAACGGATGGACTCTACATGCCTGGTTCAGACCGTGAAGCATGGGGGAGGAGGTGTGATGGTGTGGGGGTGGTTTGCTGGTGACACTGTTGGGGATTTATTCAAAATTGAAGGCATACTGAACCAGCATGGCTACCACAGCATCTTGCAGCAGCATGCTATTCCATCTAGTTTGCGTTTAGTTGGATCATCATTTATTTTTCAACAGGACAATGACCCCAAACACACCTCCAGGCTGTGTAAGGGCTATTTGACCATTAAGGAGAGTGATGGGGTGCTGCGCCAGATGACCTGGCCTCCACAGTCACCGGACCTGAACCCAAGATGGTTTGGGGTGAGCTGGACCGCAGAGTGAAGGCAAAAGGGCCAACAAGTGCTAAGCATCTCTGGGAATTTATCAAGACTGTTGGAAGACCATTTCAGGTGACTATCTCTTGAAGCTCATCAAGAGAATGCCAAGAGTGTGCAAAGCAGTAATCAAAGCAAAAGGTAGCTACTTTGAAGAAAGTTGTTTCACACTTCTAAAATACCGCCATTTGGTGCACCAATATTAAATTCAGGCCTACACTGGTTCAGGCCGTGTGAGATACACCCTCTACATACAGGGGTTTGATTCAGGCATTTGAAATACAGCCATTTGAAATACAGCCAGCCATTTTGTGCAGAGAAATATTTAATTCAGGCCCTGTGAAATACACCCTCTACATACAGGGGTTTGATTCAGGCATTTGAAATACAGCCATTTGAAATACAACCATTTTGTGCAAAGAAATATTTAATTCAGGCCTACACTGGTTCAGACCATATGAGATACACCCTCTACATACAGGGGTTTGAATCAGGCATTTGAAATACAGCCATAAAATATAGCCTTGTTGGGCAAATAAATATTTAATTTAGGCCTACAATGGTTCAGACCTTGTGAAATACACCCTCTACATACAGGGGTTCGATTCAGGCCTTTGAAATACAGCCACTTGAAATACAGCCATTTTGGGCAAAGAAATATTTAATTCAGGCCTACACTGGTTCAGATTGTGTGAGATACACCCTCTACATACAGGGGTTTGTATTCAGGCATTTGAAATACAGCCATTTGGGGCAAAAAAATCTTTAATTCAGGCCTAGTCTGGTTCAAGCCGTGTGAGATAAACCCTTTACATACTGTCGTTCTTTTCTACTATCAATTAAACACCCATTTAGGGCAACATCCTAAATTAAAAAAATATGAGGAGAGCTTAAAATAAGGGACGTGGCCCAGGTCGTGGAGCTGCTGGTGGAGCTCCTGTTGCAGGCAGAGGACATGGTCGATCTGTGCCAGCTACACACACAAGTGAAACCCCTTCCTCAGGTGCGAGTAGGCGACAAAACCTGCAGCGGTATTTGGTCGGGCCTAATGCTGCTCTACGAATGGTGAGGCCTGAACAAGTACAGGCGATAGTAGATTGGGTTGCTGAGAGTGTATCCAGTTCCTTCACATTGTCTCCCACCCCGTCTCGTGCTGAAAGATCAGAGTTGGTACCTGCAGCCGATGTCCATCAGTCTTTCACTTCACCCCCTGGCAAATCAGCCAAGCAGTCTGAGCCCCAAGTCATGCAGCAGTCTCTTCTGCTTTTTGATGACTCTGTTAGCAGGGTCTCCAAGGGCCATCCACCTAGCCCTGCCCCAGAAGTGGAAGAGATTGAATACACCGATGCCCAACAACTGATCTTTCAATATGAGTACATGGGAGGACCATCGCAGCACATCTCGGATGATGACGAAACACAGATGCCAACTGCTGGGGCTTTCAAAAGTGTGCAGACCAACAAGGAAGTCAGGGGTGAAGACTGGGTGGAAGATGATGTGGAGAACGATGAGGTCCTCGACCCCACATGGATCAAGGTCATGCGAGTGACCTATATAGTTCAGAGGAAGAGGCGGTGGTTGCACAGAGCCACCAGAACAGCAGAAGAGGGAGCAGGGTGCAAAAGCGGAGCGGCCGTCCTCTAGATAGTACGCCTCCTACTGCCCACCGCAGCAAGGGACCGAGCACACCAAAGCCAGCTCCAATGAGTTCCCTGGCGTGGCAGTTTTTCAGAAAATGTGCTGACGACGAGACACGAGTGGTTTGCACGCTGTGCAATCAGAGCCTAAAGCGAGGCATAAACGTTTTCAACCTGAGCACAACCTGCATGACCAGGCATTTAATTGCAAAGCACGAGCTGCAGTGGAGCAGACACCTCAAAAACGAAGAAAGGTCTCTGGCTCATCCTGCTTCCTCTTCTGCTGCAGTCTCGGCCTCTTCATCCACCTCTGGAGTGACAGTGCCACCTGGCACCACACTTACAGAGGATCTGCCAGCAACACCAACTCCTGGGTCACCAAGCATCTCCACAATGTCCCACGGAAACGTTCAGCTCTCCATCTCCCAAACGCTGGAGAGGAAGAGGAAGTGCCCCCGGGACTAGCCGGTTTGACACAGCTCCAAGACTAGCCGGTTTGACACACATCCCTTGCCTGGCGCATGTGCTGAATTTGGTGGTGCAGAGATTCCTTAAAAATTACCCCGATATGTCAGAGCTGCTGCATAAAGAGCGGGATGTCTGTGCGCGCTTTTGCCGTTCTCACCCTGCTGCTGCTCGCCTGTCAGCGCTGCAGCGTAAATCCGGCCTTCACGCTCACCACCTCATATGCGACGTGCCCACAAGGTGGAATTCCACCTTGCACATGCTGGCCAGACTGTGCGAGCAGCAGCAGGCGATAGTGGAGTTTCAGCTGCAACACGCACGGGTGAGTCGCTCGGCGGAACAGCACCACTTCACCACCAATGACTGGGCCTCCATGCGAGACCTGTGTTCCTTGTTGCACTGTTTTGCGTACTCCACCAACGTGGCCAGTGCCGATAACGCCGTTCTCAGCGTTATATCCCACTTCTCATGCCTCCTTGAAAAAACGCTCCTGGCGATGATGGAAGAGGATGTGGCACAGGAGGAGGATAAGGGATCATTTCGTAGGGTTTCCAGCCAGTCATTCCCAAGTGGCTCAGAGGGTGGCTTCCTGCACCAACAAACCCAAGGTACACAATTGTCCAGCCAGGGTACAGTTCTGGAGGTTGAGGAGGTGGAGGAGGAACCATGTTCACAGCAGGGTGGCACCCAGACCAGCTCATGGCCATCACTGGTGCGTGGATGGAGGGATACAGAGGACACAGACAGACAATACATCTCCCACAGAGGACAGCTTTTCGCTGCCTCTGGGCAGCCTGGCACACATGAGCGATTACATGCTGCAGTGTCTCCGCAACGACCGTGGTGTTGCCCACATTCTAACCTGTGCCGATTACGAGGTGGCCACACTGCTGGATCCCCGTTACAAGGACAACATACCGTCCTTGATTCCGTCACTGGAGCGTGATCGTAAGATGCAAGAGTACAATCGCACGCTGGTAGACGCGCTGCTGGTGGCATTCCCACCTGACAGCAGGGGGCACAGTGGAAGCACAAGGCGAAGGCAGAGGACGAGGAAGAGGTCGCCAACGCAGCTGGGGCACCACCAGCACCTCAGAAGGCAGAGTTAGCATGGCTGAAATGTGGAAAAGTTTTGTCAGCACGCCACAACAACCAGCACCACCAGCTGATATGGAACGTTTTAGCAGGAGGCAGTATTTCACCAACATGGTGGAGCAGTATGCGTGCACACGCCTACACGTACTGAATGACGGGTCTGCCCCCTTCAACTTCTGGGTCTCCAAATTGGGCAAAAGGCCTGAGCTTGCCCTTTACGCCTTGGAGGTGCTGGCCTGCCCTGCAGCCAGTCTATTATCTGAACGTGTGTTTAGCACGGCAGGGGGCATCATCACAGACAAGTGCAGTCGCCTGTTCACAGCCAATGTGGACAAGCTCACGTTCATTAAAATGAACCAGGCATGGATCCCTCAGGACTTGTCCGTACCTTGTCTAGAATAGACATGTATACCGGCACTAAGCAGCCATTGTTATACTGCAGCGCAATTGCTCATGTTTGTATTTTGGATATTTCACACTCTTTTGGAGTGTACCTTAATTTAAAAAAATTAAAACCAAAAACCTGTGTTGGCTATCTCGTCTTCCTCCACCGCTTCTTCCACTGCCTCCACAAACTCCTACTCCATATGGAACTCCACCTCATAAATCAATTATTATATTTTTTTTTGTACATGTTTTATTTTATATCATTTCACTACTTTGGCGTTTAAATTTTTGGGTGAAATTCACCAATTTTTGGGTGTATAGTACCACTGCTATACCTAGTAGGCCAGTAAAAAAATTAAATAAATTGTCATTAACATTTTCAGTTGAAATTCAACAATTTTTGTGTGTATAGTACCACTGCTATACCTAGTAGACAGGTTAAACAATAACAAAATTTGTCTATTACGTTTTCTGGTGAAATTCAGCAATTTTTTGGTGTGATGTACCACTGCTATACCTATTAGACCGGTAAAAAAATGTATGTGTAATATACCCCTCCTCTACCTAGTTGACAGCTTTACATTTTCGGGTGACAAACAATTGTTTTCTGTCATAGAACCCTGCTCTAACAATAGACAGGTTAAGTAATTCTGTAATTTTTCTGTTACATTCTTGGGTTGACAATATACAATTTTAGACGCGAATAAACCCCTGCTCCGCATAGGTAACAGGGAATAAAATTTCGGAAATGCTTCTTTAATTGATGCGCGCCACCTCCTTTGATTCAATGCTAAAACTTAAACAAGTTGTACCACATTCAGGCCCCTTGCAGACGAGCTTGTCCGGATTACGTCCGGATCTGTCCCGATGCATTGCGCCAAACCCGAGCAGGTACGCAATTGCAGTCAGTTTTGACTGCGATTGCGTTCCGTTGTTCAGTTTTTATCGCGCGGGTGCAATGTGTTTTGCATGCACGTGATAAAAAAAACTGACTGTGGTACCCAGACTCGAACTTCTTCACAGAAGTTCAGGTTTGCGTTCAAGGTTGTGTAGATTGTATTATTTTCCCTTATAACTGGTCATAGTACAAGTGATGCATGAAAATCACTGCTCGTGTGCACAGCCCCATAGAAATGAATGGGTCAGGATTCAGTGCGGGTGCAATGCGGTCAACTACCGCATTGCACCCGTGCGGAATACTCGCCCGTGTGAAAGGGGCCTTAAGCTTCAATACTTTGACCCACATTTCCGCTATACTCTTTTGGCCAACATTTGGGCATCAATAGCTTTTCCCACAATTCCGCTTGACTCTTTTGGCCCACATTTGGGCTTCTGTAAGTTGTTCCACATTTGCGCCTCAATATCTTTTTCCACATTTCTTCTCTATCCCAATTTTTTAAAATAAATTTATATCCTTTAAATTTGGTCTCTTTTTCTCATGTTCCCTCTCCGGCCTGGAACCCTGATTCCCCACCACCCGTAATCACCATGGTAGGCGCATAAAAGAAGATCGAAAGTTGATAGACCAGATATAAAATTGGATCGTGAACATCACGGGTACGTGCGACATGGTGGGGCAGTAAGTATGCACACGCCTACACAAACTAACAGGGGTCAGCCCCTGCAACTTCTGGGTCTTCAAATTGGGCACATGGCCTGAGCTTGCCCTTTACGCCTTGGAGGTGCTGGCCTGCCCTGCAGCCGGTGTATTGTCTGAACGTGTGTTGAGAACGACTGGAGGGTTATATTTCCCAATGTTTTGGTCTGTACCCTAATTTAAAAAAATAAAAATAAATTTTAAAACAAAAAGCAGTGTAGGCTACCTCCTCCACCGAAACTTCCACCTACACAGCCACATACACCGCCTCCTCAACCTCCTACTCCATACGGACCTGGTCCTCCTAGATCAAGATTTTTTTTTACGTATTTTATGTTATTTTACTTCATTTCCCTATCCACATTTGTTTGCAGAGCACTTGCCATGCTTTAACCACATTTTGACGACATTTGCAGCCCTCTAGTCCTCTCCATGACATTTTTACAGCCATTTTACTGCTCAAAAGTTCGGGCCCCCATTGACTTCAACATCCAGGTGTCCGCTCAACTCTAGTTAGGACCCTGTGGACTAAATGAGAGAAATTACTTATCTTCCTTCTTCAATTGATGTACCTGAGAATTTTTTTAAAAAAATGTTCATAGTATATTAATATATTCATGTCTATATTTGAGTCCTGTTAATTTTAGAAATGTTTTATTGTGTCTATTTGTATTTTTTGCTATTGTGTGAAAGAAGGGCTAATCTGGCAGATTGACAGCCTGGGAATTTAAAGTGTAATCATGTCTGATTCCATCAGGCCTTGAGAAAGCGCTGGACAATGCGAAATGGCCATAGGGCGCTAATGTTCGTATGACGGCCCTGCATCAAAACATGGAGCGTTACCGAAAAGTGGCATGGGAAAACTGTGCCACATGTTACAGCTTGATGCAGCAACCAATGCATCTCTCACTGGTCCGCACCTCCTCTCCAGCAGTCAGGGCTTAACAACATCAGCAGAAGGAAGCTGTCGTACTTTCCCATCGACTTCAACTTTCTCTATAGCTCCTGATGCTCCTCCTCTTTCTCATCATCACTTGTTTCGACAGCAATTGATCACAGAGGTGATTACTAAAAGACAACAGTATGCCTGCACTCATCCAATGGCGCAGAAGCTAAATGTGCTCCTGGCCAAGTTGCTGGCACTACAGTTCCTCCCTTTTCATGTAGTTGACTCTTCAACTGATGGCTTGCACCCTGCCAAGGTGAATCCAAGCTGACATTACTTTTCGGGGGAAAAAAATTGTACCAGCTGCACACGTAAGTTGAGCAGAAGCTGGGCCAGTCCTTGGGCCTCTCGGTGTCTGGTGTAGTTCATGTCAGCACTGACGTATGGAGTTGCAACTATGGTCAAGGACAAATTTTGACTTAAAGTTACTTTTATTCAACCAGCAAGTAATTTTTCGGCGGGAAATGACATAGGTGTCTCCCAAAAGATAATAAGACAATGTACAAGAGGCACTTGTGCTGGCCAGGAGGATAGTTAGAGAGGTGAAAAAGAATCCAAGGATCACCACCAAGGCCATTCTGGTGAATCTGGGCTCTGCTGGTGGCAATGTCTCAAGGCAGACAATCCAACAGACACTGCACACTGCTGGGTTCCACGGATGCAGACCAAGGAGGATGCCACTTCTCCAGATAAGGCACACAAAAGCTCGCTTGGCCTTTGCAAAAGCTCATCTGGACAAAGAAGAAGACTTCTGGTCTTCTGTGTTATGGTCCGATGAAACAAAACATTAATTGTTTGGTCACAATGATGTTTCCTTCATTTGGCGTAAAAAAGGAGAATCCTTCAACCCAAAGAACACCATCCCCACTGTCAAACATGGTGTTGAGAACCTAATGCTTTGGGGGTGTTTTTCAGCCAATGGACCAGGGATCCTATTCACAGTAAACGGCACCATGAAAAAAGAGCAATACATGAGGAAACTTTGCCTTGGGCACCAGTGGACATTTCAGCATGACAATGACCCAAAACACACAGCAAAAGTGATGAAGAAATGGTTAGCCGACAACATTAACGTTTTGGAGTGACCAAGCTAGAGTCCAGACTTGAAGCCAATTGAGAATCTGTGGAGGGAGGTAAAGATCAGGGTGATACCAAAAAGACCCTCCAACCTGAAAGATTTGGAGCTCATTGCTAAAGATGAATGGGCAAAGATACCTGTGGAGACATGCAAAAAGCTGGTCTACAATTATAGGAAGCGTTTGATTGCTGTAATAGCCAATAAAGGCTTTTCTATTGATTATTGAGAAGGGTATGAATAATTTTGGACTGGACACTTATTGCTCAAATGTAAATAAAAGCTGAGAAATTGTTTTTTTTCCAACAATAATGCCTCTTGTATATCGTCTTATTATCTTTTGGGAGACACCTATGTCATTTCCTGCCCAAAAATTTCTGGTTGAATAAAAGTTATTTTAGTTAATTTGCCAGGGGTATGAATAATTATGGGCAGCACTGTATGTTGTTATTTGGCAGGATCTCACCTCTCCTCAGGTGCCGCTCGTTATCAGTGATGAGGCTCTATTTAGATCTGCCTCACACATGCGGTTGATAGTTTCTGCTTGGAGTTGCTAGTGCTGGTTTGTCTTGGCGCTCCTGCTTCCCCATACATCTCTTAGCTAAGTACTTGTTGCCTTCATTGTTTCTTATTATCTGGTGTGTGTTGTTTATAGGCCTCAGGGAGACGCAGGTTCCTTCATTCTGGAAGGAACCAGCTGTCTCATCCCCTGCTACCTATCCTAGGGCTCGTCAGTTTTAGCAGGGCTTTAGGTATCCGGTGTATGAGTATTAAAACCATCAGGATCTGCTCATAATGGCAGGAGTTAAGGAAAGGCCTAGGGATTACTAGGAGGTCACCATCCCTCTTCCTTAGCTTTTGAGGCCTACATTGTTGTCTATTCGTTGTGGTGTGCATTTGGTGTTTTCTAGAGTTGAGCGGACACTTGGATGTTCGGGTTCAACGGGTTCAGCCGAACTTTACAAAAAAGTTTGAGTTCGGGACCCAAACTTGACCCCCGAACCCCATTGAAGTCAACGGGGACCCAAATTTTTGAGCACTAAAATGGCTGTAAAAATGTAATGGAAAGGGCTAGAGGGCTGCAAATGCCAGCAAAATGTGGTTAAGAGCATGGCAAGTGCTCTGCAAACAAATGTGGGGAAATGAGAGGGCTGCAAATGCCAGCAAAATGTGGTTAAGAGCATGGCAAGTGCTCTGCAAACAAATGTGGGGAAATGACTTAAAATGACATAAAATACATAAAAATATAAAATAATAACCTTGATTTAGGAGGATGAGGTCCATATGGAGTAGGAGGTTGAGGAGACCGTGGATGTGGCAGTGTAGGTGGAAGTTGTGGTGGAGGAGGTAGCCTAAATTAGGGTACACCCCAAAAAAATGGGAAATGTAACCTGTGATAACCCCCTCCAGTCGTCCTAAACACAAGTTGAGACAATACACTGGTGGGCAGGCCAGCACCGCCAAGGCATAAAGGGCAAGCTCAGGCCATGTTCCCAATTTGGAGACCCAGAAGTTGAAGGGGGCAGACCCGTCATTCAGTACGTGTAGGCATGTGCACACATACTGCTCCACCATGTTGCTGAAATGCTGCCTCCTGCTAAGACGTTCCATATCAGCTGGTGATGCTGGTTGTTGTGGCACGCTGACAAAGCTTTTTTACGTTTCGTCCATGCTAACCCTGCCTTCTGAGGTGCTGGTGGTGTCCCAGCTGCGTTGGCGACCTCTTCCTCATCCTCTGCCTTCGCCTTATGCTTCCACTGTGCCCCTGCTGTCAGGTGGGAATGCCACCAGCAGCACGTCTATCAGCTTACGATCACACTCCAGTGATGGAAATAAGCACGGTACGTTGTCCTTGTAATGGGGATGCAGCAGCGTGGCCACCCAGAAAACAGCACAAGCTGCCCAAGAATGTGGGCAACTCAGCGGTCGTTGCGGAGACAGTGCAGCATGTAATCGCTCATGTGTGCCAGGCTACCCAGAGTCAACGAAAAGCTGTCCTCTATATCCCCCCAGCCACGCACCAGTAATGGCCATGAGCTGGTTTGGGTGCAACCCTGCTGTGAACACGGTGAGAACAGAGTTATTGGCACTGGCCATGTTGGTGGAGTACTCGAAACAGCGCAACAAGGAACCAAGGTCTCAAATGGAGGCCCAGTCATTGGTGGTGAAGTGGTGCTGTTCCGCCGAGCGACTCACCCGTGCGTGCTGAAACTCCACTATCACCTGCTGCTGCTCGCACAGTCTGGCCAGCATGTGCAAGGTGGAGTTCCACCTTGTGGGCATGTCGCATATGAGGCGGTGAGCGGGAAGGCCGAACTTACGCTGCAGCTCTGACAGGCGAGCAGAAGAAGAAGGGTGAGAACGCCGAAAGTGCGCACAGACGGCCCACACTTTATGCAGCAGCTCTGACATATCGGGGTAATTTTTAAGAAACCTCTGCACCACCAAATGCAGAACATGCGCCAGGCAAGGGATGTGCATCAAACTGGCTAGTCCCAGAGCTGCTACGAGATTTTGCCCATTATCACACACCACCAGATCGGGCATGAGGCTCACTGGCACCAATCACTCATCGGTCTGTTGTTCAAAGCCCGTCCACAGCTCCTGCGCGGTGTGGGGTTTGTCCCCCCGATACGTTTTAAAACTGCATGCTGTCGTTTACCCTTGCTGTGCTGAAGTTGGTGGTAACGTTCTTACGCTGACTGGATGAGGAGCCGGTAGAGGATGAGGAAGCAACAGGAGGCAAACTGAAGTGCCCTGCAATCCTCGGTGGTGGAAGGACATGCGCCAAACTGCTATCCGCCTCAGGCCTAGCCGCCACTGCATTTACCCAGTGTGCTGTTATGGAAATATATAACGTCCCTGACCGTGCTTACTCGTCCACATAACTGTAGTTAGGTGGACCTTGCCACAGATGGCGTTGTGCAGTGCACACCTGATTTTGTCCCCCACTTGGTTGTGCAGGGAAGGAATGGCACGTCTGGAAAAGTAGTGGCGGCTGGGCACGACGTACTGTGGGACAGCATTTCAAAGGGCAGTAATTTTGAAATGCTGGCATACAGGGCCAGGGATAGCAAGTGGCTAGGGGGTTAATTCCTCTTCCACTCCAGTGTTTGGGAGATGAAGAGCTGAACGCTTTCGTGGGACATTGTGGAGATGGTTGGTGACCCAGGTGGTGGTGTTGCTGGCAGATCCTCTGTTTGCGGGGTGGCAGGTGGTACTGTCCCTCCAGAGATGGATGAAGGAGCCGAGACTGCAGCAGAAGAGGAAGCAGGAGGAGCCAGAGACCTTTCTTGGTTCTTGAAGTGTCTACTCCACTGCAGCTTGTGCTTTGCATTTAGATGCCTGGTCATGCAGATTGTGATCAGGTTGAGAACGTTTGTGCCTCGCTTCAGGGTCTTATTGCAAATACTGCAGAAGGTTCTGTCGCCTACTCGCACCTGAGGAAGGTGTTTTACTTGTGCGTGTAGCTGGCACAGATCGACCACGTCCTCTCCCTGCAACAGGAGCTCCACCAGCAGCACCACGACCGGGGCCACGTCACTTACTTGACGCTCTCCTCATATTTCTCAAATTTAAGATCTTGCCTAAAATGGGTGTTTTTTTAATAACAGAATATGACAGCAGTATATATATCACTTGAATTTCACACGTACAGATGCAGACAAGTGCGCAAATTAAGTATTTTGCCCAAAATGGGTGTTTTTTTAATACCAGAATAGCACAGCAGTATCTAAAGCGTTTATCTCACTCTGAAAGATGCAGACAAGGCCGCAAATTAAGTATTTAGCTCAAAAAGGGTGTTTTTTTTATAACAGAATATGACAGCAGTATATAACGCTTGAATTTCACACGTACAGATGCAGCAAAGGCTGTAAAATTTAGTATTTTGCCCAAATAGGCTGTATTTCTAGCTTAAATTGCACACTGACTAATGCGGCAGAGGCCCAAGATGGAGGGTATTGCCAAAAATTTGTGTTTTTTTAACCTGTTTCGAACAAATGAAGTACCAGTATGGCATGAAGTCCCGGTACTTGACTTACCGGTATGTCAAGTGTAGTTCCGAGCACCGCCGTACTGGGTGCCCCCTTGGACATTGCGCTGGGGGGTCCTGTGACCCCCCCTGTGGCGGCGATCGCAGCAAACCGCAGGTCAATTCAGACCTACGGTTTGCTGCGTTTACGGGTTATTCGGATCTCAGGGGACCCGATAACCCGGAACAGGATGGTGATCGGTGGTGTGATAATACACCACCAATCACCATCCTGCAGTCCTGAGAGGTGATGGTGACATCACCTCTCAGGATCGGCTCTGATTGGTTGGCTGAGGTGGGCCATTCGAATTACTGCAGCGCTCCTCTCGTCCTCCTTTTGTGTCCGGGAGCCGAGGAGAGCTGCACAAATTCCAGAGCCATCTCCAGGTATTTAGGGAAAGGTTAGGGACAGGTTAGGTTAGACAGGGATATTCAGGGAAAGTTAGTGAAAATACATGACTGTGGCCGGCAATCTTAGTGTCCGGCTACTGTTAGCACATCGCACACCCCACCGCTGATCCACTTCGGACGGTTGACTTTTAAAAAAATGTTTTCACATTTTTTGGCCTTTTAAAAAAAAAAAATATTCTGTTAGGTTTAGGCTAAGTCCGCAAACACCCGTGCTACTACACACGCTGTCAAACCGTAACACAGGTGTCCTAAGGCGAGCTCAGGGAGGACAGAAACCTCCCATGGAGCAGAAGGGCAAAAGCTTGCTTGACCTTGATTTTCAGTATGAATACAGACCGTGAAAGCGGGCCTCACGATAAAGTTTAACACGCACACACACACACTCCCCTATGGCCCGCTAGATGTTCACGTTCAAAAAAATGTAACAAAAACTGCCAAAACAGCAATTTTTTGGGCAAATGTTCCATTATAAATCAGTTTTTTTCCAGTAACAAAGCAAGGGTTAACAGCCAAACAAAACTTTATATTTATTACCCTGATTCTGCAGTTTACAGAAACACCCCATATGTGGTCGTAAACTGCCGTATGACCAAACGTCAGGGCGCAGAAGGAAAGGAACGTCCAATGGTTTCTGGAAGGCAGATTTTGATGGGCTTTTTTTTATTTTGGGCATCATGTACCATTTGAAGCCCCCCTGATACACCCCTAGAGTAGAAACTCCATAAAAGCAACCCCATCTAAGAAACGACACCCCTCAAGGTATTCAAAACAGATTTTACAAACTTTATTAACTCTTTAGGTGTTCCTCAACAGTTTATGGCAAATGGAGATGACATTTCAGAATTTCTATTTTTGGTAACCTTGCCTCACAAAAATGTAATATAGATAAAGCAAATAAACTGTTGAGGAACACCTAAAGGGTTAATAAAGTTATCAAAAATCTGTTTTGAATACCTTGAGGGGTGTAGTTTCTTAGATGGGGTCACTTTTATGGAGTTTCTACTCTAGGGGTGCATCGGGGGGCTTCAAATGGGACATGGTGTAAATAAACCAGTCCAGACAAATCTGCCTTCAAAAACCACACGGCACACCTTTCCATCTACGCCCTACTGTGTGCCCATACAGTAGTTTACGGCCACAAATAGAGTGTTTATGCAAACTACCGAATCGGGACATATATAGCAAATATAGCATTTTGTTTGGCTGTTAACCCTTGCTTTGTTACTGGAAAAAATGGATTAAAATGGAAAATTTGCCAAAAAATTGTAATTCTCAAATTTCAACTCCATTTGCCAATAACTCTTTTGGAGGTATTACTATGTATTATAGAAGTAGAGAAATTAAAACTTGGAAATTTGCAAATTTTTCAAAAATTTGGGTAAATTTGGTATTTTTTATAAATAAAAATGATTTATTTATTTTTTTACTTCATTTTGACAGTGTCATGAAGTACAATATGTGACGAAAAAACTATCTCAGAATGGTTTGGCTAAGTCAAAGCATTTTAAAGTTATCACCACATAAAGTGACACTGGTCAGATTTGCAAAAAATAGCCTGGTCCTTAAAGTGAAAATTAGCCTGGTCCCTAAGAGGTTAAAACCCAGAAAATTATAGAAGTATTTCAAGCTTGTTTATAACAATCACAGATGCAGCATAGGCTGCAATATTAGGTACTTTGCCCAAAATGGGTGTTTTTTTTTTACTAACAGAATATGACAGCAGTATATAAAGCTTGAATTTCACACTGACAGATGCAGCAAGGGCTGTAAAATTGAGTATTTTATCCAAAAAGGGTGTTTTTTTTAAAACCCTGAAAATTATTGCTGTATTTCTAGATTAAATTGCACACTGACAAATTCTGCAAAGGCACCAGATGTAGGATATTGCCAAAAAAGGGTGTTTTTTTAAACCCACATTATTATTGCAGTATTTCAAGCTTGGATTTGAATGTCACAAAAGCACACATGCTGTGCTGATGCACTGAGTTTTCATAAAATGCCCGCCGCTGCCCACCTAACTAAAACGGATAAAATGTATTTTTCTGTGTCACTGGGATCAGGGCAGGGTAAAAAGATTGTGCACTGCACCCATAAAACTTAATCTAGATAGATCACTGAGTTAACAAGCACTTCTGATTCAAAATTCAAAATTCTCTCCCTCACAGCAGCAGCATCCTCTCCCTACACTAGTAACAGCAGAATGACGTGCAGCGCTAAGTGACTCGAGCATATATAAAGGGCTGGGTCACATGCTGCACTGGCCAATCACAGCCATGCCATTAGTAGGAATGGCTGTGATGGCTTCTAAGGACACAGCATCAAACTATTGTTGATTGGCTGTTTGCAGCCTTTCAAAAAGCGCCATAAAAAAGCCGAACACCGAACCCAAACCTTTACTGAAATGTTCGGGTTCAGAGTCCAAAAATCCTATAGTTTACTTTACAGTTCAGGTTCGCTCAACCCTAGTGTTTTCCATTCCCCTTAATCTGTGACATTATCAACCGCCTAAATCGTTATCCTTTGTTTTATCAGTTCAGCTATGAATACTGTTTCTGCACTGGTCGATCATATGCAGGGGCTGTCTTTGGAGGTGGCTGACAGCCGTCACACAGTTTTCAGAGTTTCAGAGACTACAGGAGGTTGGTTCTGGCAGCGGGAACCAGGCCTACCGTGAACCGCTAGGTTTTCCAGGGGAAGTGACAACTTTGTTCGGTTCAGGGAATCGGGCAAATTATATTTCAGACTGCATCCTAGCTCTTCTGGGGAGGAGAGTCAGAGAGTGGGGATTATTATTTTGTTGCTGAAAGGTGACGCTCAGTCATGGGCTTTCTCTTTGCCGACTGGTTCACAATCCCTCCGGTCGGTAGATTAATTTTTCAGAGCTCTGGGAATTATCTACAATGATCCAGATTGGGTTTCCCTGTCCGAATCTAAGTTGCATTGCTTGTGGCAGGGAGAGCGTTCAGCTGAGTCCTATTGCTCTGAATTTAGCAGGTGGGCAACTGATACGGAGTGGAATGACCCAGCTCTCCATAGTCAATTTGTCTGTCAAGGGCTGTCTGAAAACATGAAGGACGCCTTGACATTTCACACAAATCCAGAGTTATTGGAAGCAGCCAGGTCCCTGGCGGTGTGTATTGATAGACGCCTGATGGAGAGATCTAAAGTTCCTCTCGCTCAGGAAGTATTATGATACAGGGAAGTGGTCTCATCTGACACTCTGGGTAAATAGACACTCGAGCTCGTGTCTGGTGATGAGCCAATGCAATTGGGTCAGGTCACACCTGGACCAGGCGATAGAGAATATACTTTTGTCTTTTACCGGTAGTACCCAATTTCTCCTGCCTGCCAAGGTGGTGCTAGATTCCAAAACTGTGCAAATGGAAGTATTTATTGATAGTGGGGCAGGGGTTAACTTATTGGAAGGCCAGTTTGTCCGTATGCATGGTTTGACAACAAGCGCATTAGACAAAAATATTTCTGTGTTTGCGATGAATTCCTCCCCTCTCTCTCAAAAGTGTCTATATCAAATGGTGCAGGACAGTCACCTAAAGGTGGGAGATTCTCATATTGAATCTATTTCAAGTTTTGTGCTGGAGGGTTTGCCTGCTCCTCTGGTGTTAGGTTTACCATGGTTAACCAAACATAACCCTACTTTCGTTTGGCAAGCGAGAAAGATTCTCGATTGGAGTGATTTCTGCCTCGACAACTGTCTTAGCATGTCGCTTTCTGTCATAACGACTAAAATGTTACCTCCTTTGCTTTCAGATTTTTCTGATGTATTCTCTAAGGGTGGAGACCAGGAGTTGCCTCCTCATAGGGAGTATGATTGCCCCATCAACCTTATTCCCGGAGCTAGATTGCCGAAGTCTCGGTTGTATAATCTTTCTGAACACAAAAGAGTGGCCATGCGAGAGTATATCAACGAGAGTTTGGCTAACAGTCATATTAGACCATCCAAATCACCAATGGCGGCTGGGTTCCTCTTTGTTAAAAAACAAGGATGGAACTCTGAGGCCATGTTTGGACTTCCGTGAGCTTAATCACATCACCATCCGTGATCCCAGATTTATTCAATCAGATTATCGGCACCAAGGTGTTCTCTAAGTTGGAGTTGAGGGGGGCATATAATCTGATAAGAGTCAAGGAAGGGGCCGAATGGAAAACAGCCTTTAACTCCTGAGGGTCATTTTGAGAATCTGGTCATGCCTTTTGGTTTGTCCAATGCTCCTGCGGTTTTTTAACACTTTATCAATGACATCTTTCATCATGTGGTGGTTTATCTGGATGATATTTTAATTTATTCCCCTAATATGGAGACGCATAAGGATCATGTGAGACAGGTCTTACAGATACTAAGAGAGAATAAATTGTATGCCAAAATGGAGAAGTGTGTATTTGTGGTCCCCGATGTGCAATTCCTGGGGTACCCCTACTCTCATCTTCAGGTTTTCGTATGGATCCGAAAAAAGTCTGTGCTGTGCTGGACTGGGATCGACCTGAAGATCTGAAGGCACTCATGCAATTTTTGAGGTTCAAAAATTACTACCGCAAATGTATCTTGAATTCCTCAACTGTTGTTAAACCATTAAGGCGCAGATTTCTCAGTCTGGTCTGAAGAAGCATTGCAAGCTTTTTCAGCAATAAGGGAATGCTTTGCTTCTGCTCCTATTCTGGTGCAACCGGATGTGTCACAGCGATTTATTATGGAAGTTCATGCATCAGAGGTAGGCGTTGGAGTAGTCTTGTCACAGGGTTCTTCTCCTAGCAAATGGCGCCCTTATGTTTTTTTTTCTCTAAAAAACTCTCTTCTGCAAAAATAAATTATGATGTAGGTAATAGAGAGTTGTTGGCCAATAAATTGGATTTTGAAGAGAGGTGTCATTGGTTGGAAGGAGCGATTCATCCCTGCAATTACTGATCACAAAAATCTGACCTATCTGCAGTCAGCTAAACCTCTTAACCCAAGGCAGACCAGATGGTTGTTTTTTTACTAGATTTAATTTCATTGTCACTTATCGTCCTGGGATTGTCGGGTAGCTTTCCGGGAAGGGGGGGGGGGGGGAATTCGGAGGATCCTGCTCCGATATTGGCTGATGGGGTGGTTGTATCCGCCATTTATCCTTAACTTGAGGCAGAGGTGTTGGAGGCCCAGGGAGAGACACCCAATTCCTGTCCTTCAGGGAAGATGTTTGTCCCTTCGGAACTACTACACAAGGTGTTTAAGGAAGCAGATCCACTTTGGATCTCATTTCTCAAAGATTCTGGTGGCCAGGGTTATGTAAATGTGTTAAGGGCTATGTGGCAGCTTGTGAGACTTGTGCGCGTGCTAAGGTGGCTCATACTCTGCCTTCAAGATATCTACTTCCCTTGTCTATCCCATCCAGACCCTGGAATCATTTGTCCATGGACTTTATCACAGATTTCTTTTGGGAAAACTGTGATTCTGGTGGTTGTGGACCACTTCAGCAAGATGGCGCACTTAATACCATTATCAGGTTTACCTAATGCCAAAACTCTTGCTCAAGTGCTTGTCAATAACATCATGAAACTACACGGCATTCCCTCTGATGTGGTGTCTGATAGAGGAATTCAATTTGTTTCCAGATTTTGGAAGGCATTCTGTACTCTTCTGGGGGTCCAATTATCCTTCTCTTCGGCCTTTCATCCTCAGTTGAACGGGCAGATTGAGAGCACTAACCAGAATCTGGAGACTTATTTGAGATGTTTTGTCTCTGAGAATCAAGAGGAGTGGTCTTCATTTTTGTTGTTGGCAGAGTTTGCCATAAATAACTGTAGACAGGAGTCCACTGATAAGTCGACACTATTTGGTGCATATGGGTTCAATCCACAGTTTGGCACGTTTTCTTGTACTGAGACATCTGGTATACCTGAAGAGGCAAGATTCTACTCTTCGCTGTCATCTATTTGGCGGAAGATTCAAAACAATTTAAATAAAATGGGCAAAAAGTATAAACGTATGGCTGACAAGAGACGTGCGAGTAATCAGGACCTGAGAGTGGGTGATTCTGTGTGGCTGTCCAGAAGAAACATTAAGTTGAAGGTACCCTCTTTGAAGTTGGGGCCAAGGTTTATTCGGCCATACAAGATCTCTGCCATTATTAATCCGGTTGCTTTTCGTCTTCAGCTTCCGCAGGCTTTGAAGATTCATAATGTGTTTCACAAGTCATTGCTGAAAAGATATGTTGAACCTGCTGAACCGTCCTCCCTGCCACCACCTCCTGTCATGATGGATGGTAATCTTGAGTTTCAGGTTGCCAGGATAGTTAGCTCACGTATTCTTCGTGGATCTCTTCAGTACCTCGTGCACTGGAAGGGTTACGGTCCAGAGAAAGAATGTGGGTTCCAGCGACCGACGTGAATGCCAGTCACCTTGTGAGGGTCTTTCACAGGGCGCATCCTGATAAAGTCAGTCCTGGGTGTCTGGAGGCCACCTGTAGAAGGGAGGGGTACTGTCACGGTCCATCCTGTGAGAGAGGTGAGAATATTGGATAGACTTGCTGCACGTGAGGCTATCTGACAGGTCTCCCTGTTTTCCTCTATATATGTTGTTGTTTGGCAGGATCTCACCTCTCCTCAGGTGCTGCTCGTTATCAGTGATGAGGCTCTATTTAGATCCGCCTCACACTGCTGACCATGCGGTTGATAGTTTCTGCTTGGAGTTGCTAATGCTGGTTTGTCTTGAATCTCCTGCTTCCCCATACATCTCTAAGCTAAGTACTTGTTGCCTTAACTGTTTCTTATTATCTGGTGTGTGTGTTGTTTCTAGGCCTCAGGGAGATGCAGGTTCTTTCATTCTGGAAGGAACCAGCTGTCTCATCCCCTGCTACCTATCCTAGGGCTTGTCAGTTTTAGCAGGGCTTTAGGTATTCGGTGTATAAGTATTTACACCATCAGAATATGCTCATACTGGCAGGAGTTAGAGAAAGGCCTAGGGATTACTAGGAGGTCACCATTTCTCTTCCTTCACTTTTGAAGCCTAGATTGTTTTCTATTCGTTGTGGTGTGTATTTGGTGTTCTCCCTTAACCTTCACATTCAATTCCAAATGAAAACATGAAAAAAATATCCTTTTTTACACTGAAAATTAAGAAAAAGGAATAGGCTGTTAAAAAAATTGTAGTGTTTACATTTTCAGTTACAAACTTGAATATTTACATTATAAACTGAAATTTGTTTACAGATTTAGCTTTTCTGATAACTGCTTTACATCTGTGTGGCAAAGAGTCAACTAACATCTGACACCTGCAAACAGATATTCCAGCCCAAGCTGACTGGACTACATTCCACAGTTCTGCATTCTTGGGTTTGGCACCAGAAACAGCATTTTTGATGTCACTCCACAAATTCCCAATCGGATTGAGGTCTGGGGATTGGGCTGGCCACTTCATAACATCAATCTTGTTGGTCTGGAACCAGGATGTTGCCCGCTTGCTGGTGTATTTGGTGTCGTTGTCCTGCTGAAACACCCATTTCAAGGGCATTTCTTCTTCAGCATAAGGCAACATGATCTCTTCCAGTATTCTTATATATTCAAACTGGTCCATGGTGCCTGTTTTGCGATAAATGGACCAGACTCCAGAGTATGAGAAACATCCCCAAACCATTGTGATTGCACCTCCATGTTTTACAGTCTTCAGTAGGGATGAGCGAACCCGAACTGTATAGTTCGGGTTCGTACCGAATTTTGGGGTGTCCGTGACACGGACCCGAACCCGGACATTTTATTAAAAGTCCGGGTTCGGGTTCGGTGTTCGTCGCTTTCTTGGCGCTTTTTGAAAGGCTTGCAAAGCAGCCAATCAACAAGCGTCATACTTCTTGCCCCAAGAGGCTGTCACAGCCATGCCTACTATTGGCATGGCTGTGATTGGCCAGAGCACCATGTGACCCAGCCTCTATTTAAGCTGGAGTCACGTAGCGCCGCACGTCACTCTGCTCTGATCAGCATAGGGAGAGGTTGCAGCCGCGACGTTAGGGCGAGATTAGGCAGTGATTAACTCCTCCAAAGGACTTCATTCAGAGATCGATCTGCAGCTGTGGATGATTGAACTGCTGCTATTGAATTGCTCACTGTTTTTAGGCTGCCCAGAGCGTTTTTCAGTCACTTTTTTCTGGGGTGATCGGCGGCCATCTTGTGTCTTGTGGTGTGCCAGCACAAGCTGCCACCAAGTGCATTTAACCCTCAATGGTGTGGTTGTTTTTTGGCTAAATCCTACATCACTACATCAGGGTGAAGCTGTCACACCAAGTGCATTTAAACAGCAATAGTCTGTTTATTTTTTGGCCATATACTACATCAGGGGCAAGCTGCGCCTGTCACCAAGTGCATTTAACCCTCAGTAGTGTGGTTGGTCAAGCTGTCACACCAAGTGCATTTAACCAGCAATAGTGTGGTTATTTTTTGGCCATATCCCAGTCTAATTCTGTCAGTAAACGTATACCTGTCACCCAGCGCCTAAATACTAGGCCTCAAATTTATATCCAGCTAAATCTGTCGTTACTGCTGTACTGTTGTGGCTGGTCAATTTATTTAGTGTTCCGTCAAAGCACAGTTTTTGTTCTGGGTTGAAATACAATTCCCAATTTAGCAATTTCATAATTTAGTGGTTTCTGCTGTATCAGAGCTATTTTAAATCTATCCCTAAAAGGGTATATCAGATTCAAGGTGCACATAGGGTCATTCTGAATAACTTCACACACACGCTACTGTGCATTTCCAAGTCGAATTCTGTCAGTAAACCTATACCTGTCACCGAGCGCCTAAATACTAGGCCTCAAATTTATATCCAGCTAAATCTGTCGTTACTGGTGTGGCTGGTCAAGTTATTTAGTGTCCGTCAAAGCACATTTTTTGTTCTGGGTTGAAATACAATTCCCAATTTAGCAATTTCCTAATTTAGTGGTTTCTGCTGTATCAGGCCTACTTTAAATTTATCCCTAAAAGGGTATATCAGATTCAAGGTGCACATAGGGTCATTCTGAATAACTTCACACACACGCTACTGTGCATTTCCAAGTCGAATTCTGTCAGTAAACCTATACCTGTCACCCAGCGCCTAAATACTAGGCCTCAAATTTATATCCAGTTAAATCTGTCGTTACTGCTGTACTGTTGTGGCTGGTCAATTTTTTTAGTGTCCGTCAAAGCACAGTTTTTGTTCTGGGTTGAAATACAATTCCCAATTTAGCAATTTCCTAATTTAGTGGTTTCTGCTGTATCAGGCCTACTTTAAATTTATCCCTAAAAGGGTATATCAGATTCAAGGTGCACATAGGGTCATTCTGAATAACTTCACACACACGCTACTGTGCATTTCCAAGTGGAATTCTGTCAGTAGACCTATACCTGTCACCCAGCGCCTAAATACTAGGCCTCGGGGGGGCGCATGCGCGCGGCTTGCAGGGCAGACATGTCTTTGTGAGCTCCGCTCTGACCGCTGGCATTTTCCCTTCATTAGCGCCGTTCATTCAGCTCCACAAGCACTGAAAGCTCATGCAGAGGTCACAGAAGACTGCCCGAGGCAAAAGGGGAACGAAAATCCTGGGAACGCCGACTGCTTCACAGACAATACCTGAGATCTTCCGGACCACGAGGCAATCCATCATGGCCGACAAGGCAGCTTCCCCGGCGAGCCCGGCCTCATCTATTGAAAGTGAATCCCACGTGGAAGCGACACCACCGCAAGCAGGTCAGGCAGAACTATATACCAATATAGCAGCGCTTTTCAAGTCAGAGCTGTCACAGGCAGTCGCAGAATTCTCCCGCCAGATTAATGAGCTGGGGAGCAGAGTGTCTGACCTGGAGACCAGGACAGATGAACTGGCTGATGCCATTGGGACTGATAGGGCGGACATTGACGCCCACTCACTTCAGCTACAAGCTCTTGAGACTAAAATTGAAGACCTGGAGAACAGGTCTCGAAGGGGGAACCTACGCATAAAGGGCCTACCTGAAACCTTCCAAGACCTCTCAGGCACGATCGGCGCGCTGTTCAGCGCCTTGCTCCCACAGGCCCAACAGTCTCAATTACGGATGGACAGAATCCACAGGGCCCTGGGAAAGCCGTGCATCCCTGATACTCCTAGGGATGTGGTTCTCAAGCTACACTATCCTGAGATGAGGGACTTGATCCTTAATGCCGCGCGAAATTTGACGGCCATGCCGGATCTTCCGCCTGAGGTACGCATCTATGCGGATCTGGCTCCCACAACGCTTCGGAAGCGTAGGGAGATGAAGCCTGTGACTCAGGCCTTACAGCAAGCCCAGGTGCGCTACAGATGGGGATTCCCCTTTGCCCTATCGTTTCAACTTAATTCACGTTCGTATACGATCCATACTCCTGACGAGGGGATTGAAAAACTGCGACAAGCCGGCTTAAAGGTGGACCGCCTGGAAAAACCTGCTGCGCCTCCTAGGCCTCAGCGCCCTGCCAGAGTCTGGTCTCAGGTACCCACCACTTCCAAGTCCCTGGGACATTGAAACGAGGGCCGGCTCTGCACACCCACGGACGGTGATGTTCAGATTAGTTTTCTACAAAATCCTCGGGAATGTTTATTCTCTATTCCAGGGATGAAGTTTGATGTTGGGGCTGGTTACATGTGACTTTCTGTGCGGGGTCAATTCAGGACTTTCGCTAGGGATACAGCGAATCGGATGTAATTGTTGCCCTTCACTAACGGGTTAATGATTGTGGATCCAGGGATGATTGTTGCGTTCTTGGTTTCCACACTAGACCCACTAATTACTGCGGGCCATGTTAGGCCTAGCCAGTTTTGCTGTCTAACAGTACTGTTGGATTTGTTTTTGTTTATGTTATTTCATTTTATTGTCTTCATGGAGATCTATGCTTTCATTACTGTCTTTGCTAGGTGGTCCAGGCGACCTGACATACTAAGCTTTACCTTATATTGTTGGGATAATGTGTAAGATATTATCACACAATGTACGGGGCCTGAACTCCCCAGGCAAACGTAAAACAGCATTCACGTCTTACGTTAGGCATGACCCGGATGTAATATGTATTCAGGAGTCACATTTTACACCTTCCTCCCACCCCAAATATTTTCACCCCCGATATTCTAGATTCTTCTCCTCCACCTTTCGCACTAAAAGCAGGGGGGTCATTACTCTCCTACGGAACTCATTCCCGTTTCAGGTCGCTGACCAAATCACTGACCAAGAGGGACGTTATGTTATTTTACTGGGGGAACATAAGGGGAAGGTTCTGTGCATAGTGAACGTGTATGCCCCAACCGAAGATCCAATTGTCTTCTTCACTGATATGTATCAGAGGCTTGAGGCACTACGGTATGATGAAATAGCTTGGGCAGGAGACTTCAATTTTGTAATGAACCCTTCTCTAGACCGCTCCTCACAGCCTAATACGCCACGTCCAGCCACCTTGGGACATCAGATTTTGAGGGTTATGAAGTCCCTCTCTTTAGCTGATTCTTGGAGGGAATATAATGGGACTCAGAGAGGTTATACCTACTACTCCCCTGCCCATGGTCTGTACTCGCGCATTGATAGGATTTTAATCTCCACATCCCTTCTACCACACCTAGCCTATTGTAGACACCAAATTGCGCCATGGTCTGACCATGACATGGTTATTGCAGATGTTACCCCAGCCACCCCTACCAGCCGACTATTTACATGGAGGCTTAATGAGTCGCTATTGACCAGACCTGTGATTCGCGACTGACTTCAGGACGAATTAAAGCAATTCTTTCTGGATAATTCCGACCCAGATATAGACCCGGTAGTAGTCTGGCTCTCTCACAAGGCCTACATGAGAGGTCAAATTATCAGAGAGGCCTCACGTTTAAAAAAAAGACAGACATACAGCCCTACTAGATCTTGAATCTAAACTTAGCAGATTAGTTAAAGCTCATCAAAGATCACCCTCGCTATACCTACTTAAAGAGATTAAAACCGCCAAACTTCAAATTAACATGATCCTCTCGAATCAAACGGAAAAGGCACTGCGCTGGACCGCGTCCTATTACTATAAGTATGCTAACAAACCCGATAAGATGCTGGCCTGTCAACTTAAGGCTAAACAAAAAATTAACCAGGTGTTCCAGATTCGAACTAGTGTAGGCCAAGTTTCCTCCAATCCAGAAACCATATACCAGACCTTTCATACATTCTATCAAAAACTTTACACTACAGTGTCAGGTAGTCAGGAACGAGTACGTAATAGCTTTATGGACTCTCTAAGTTTACCACAGGCCTCTCATGAGGCAGTGTGAGATCTTGGTAGAGAAATCGTGGCCGAGGAGGTGGAGCTGTCCATTAAAACATTAAAATTGGGCAAAGCACCGGGCCCGGACAGCCTGACAGCCCTGTACTATAAAAAATTTGCCCCCCTGTTGACCCCTCATATCACCAAATTTTGTAATCACATAATGCAAGGCAATACACCCCACCCTGATTTTTTGGCGGCCAGCATAACCGTTATTCCCAAACCCAAAAAGGATCATTTATCCCCATCCAACTATAGACCAATTTCGCTTCTGAACTTAGATACGAAAATTCTCACGTCCATTCTTGCGCGTCGGTTAAACATTCTACTGCCCTCCATTATAGGCAAGGATCAAGTAGGGTTCATCCCGGGTAGGGAAGCTCCGGACAATATACGTAAGATTCTTAATTTGATCCAGGTTGCAAATACTAAAAAGACACCGTTAGCTGTCCTAGCCCTTGACATAGAAAAAGCTTTTGACTCTGTCACATGGGATTATCTGCACTTGGTCCTTCAATCTATGGGTATTAGGGGTCCATTTGTACAGGCCATCAGGGCTCTTTACTCCTCTCCAGTTGCATACCTTAAACTTCCGTCCATGAACCCTGCCCCCATCCAAATCCTTAGGGGTACTCGTCAAGGATGTCCTCTATCTCCGGCGCTTTTTGCCCTGGCGATGGAACCTCTGGCCATTGCCATCAGAACCGACCTAAATATCTCAGGAGTCAAAGTTGGTGACACTGAGCATAAGCTAAGCTTGTTTGCGGATGACCTACTCCTTTCACTTACTAATCCCCTCGTTTCTCTGCCGAACCTCCTTAAGTTGCTAAAGTCCTTTACAGAAATATCTGGGCTTCGTGTTAACCACCAAAAGTCTGAGCTCATGTTATGTAACACCCCCCCCTGCTTTGCAGTCACTCCTGAAGCAAGATTTTCAGTTTCATAATTTGCCTAATTACATTCCATACTTGGGTACGGTAGTCCCCACCCACCTCCATATGATGTATAGGCTGAACTACGCACCCTTATATCGGGCTATCAGAGAGGACCTTAAGACCTGGACTTCATTACCCTTATCATGGATAGGTCGGATTCATGTTATTAGAATGGTAGTTCTGCCCAGGCTGCTGTACTTATTTCGTACTATACCATTACCGGTCCCGAGTGGGGATCTCCACGACCTGCAGAGAGATGTGCTGAAGTTTATCTGGGGCGGTAAACCTGCTCGCATAGCTCGGACTACTATGTGTCGACATAAAACACAAGGGTACTTTATGAAATCTGTCCCTGATTTCATAAAGTACTATAAAGCTGCTAGACTGGCCCAGCTTTTTTTGACACATACTAAGCCAGAGACACACCCCATATGGGTATCAATAGAACAGTCCCTCCTCTCGCCTTGGTCGTGGAGGGCCCTAATATGGACCTCACTATCCCTACCGCTCAGGGTACGTTTTAACTCACCACTGTCCTACCAAGCTCTATTACTGTGGAGATATGTCAGGTTTAAGCTTGACCTACAATCAAGAATCTCTCCACTTCTTCACCTTATTGGTAATCCCGCCTTCCCTCCAGGAATGAAAGCCTCCGATTTTAGCTGGTGGATTGGCAACAAGTATGTGACTTTACACAGATTCTTGGTCAGAGGGAAATTGATTACCCTGAATGATTTTACAGATAAATCTGCCCTCCCTAGGAGCGAATCGTTCAGGGCTAATCAAATATTCTCATTCTTCCACTCCTTAAGGATCAATAATGCGAATCTAGATTTCACTCCCTTTGAACGTTATGCTAACTTTTCTTTGTGTAGGCAAGGACTATTGTCTAGATTGTATGGAATGCTAGATCCCTCGCCGGATGGGGTTCGCCTCCCGTATATGGTGGAGTGGGAGAAAGATACACAGGTAGAATACCCTCTTTCAGATTGGTTTTTCCGTTCCCAAACCATAACCAAAAGTTCTTGGCAAACCACACTGGCAGAGACCTCTGTGAAAATTCTTCATAGAACCCATTTAGTGCCTTACAGGTTACATCACATCTATCCAGAGGTATCACCGCTCTGCTTTAGGGGATGTGCAGAGAATGGGACAGTCTATCATATCTGGTGGACATGCCCTCATGTCCAGCTATTTTGGTCCAAAGTGTGTAGATTGCTCTCTTCAGTTCTGGATTGTAATTACCAACCAACCCCCGCCTACTGTCTATTAGGGGATAAGCCACCCTGGTTGACATTTGCCAAGTTTAGACTGTCTCAGTACATCTTAATGGCTGCTAGAATCCATATAGTGTTTAAATGGAAGTCCAGTATTTTAAGCTATCAGGCAGTTTTGGATAGGATTAATATGATTCTGTTGTATGAGAAGCTTTCAGCTATCCGCATGGACACTTTCGAGGCATTTGAAAAACTTTGGGAACCCTGGGTTTCTTCCTCCTACTCCGCCAATGTGCAGCAAAGTCTCTAACTGTAAGGATGGCAATATTGTATGTGAATAATCCGGGCTTGTTGATATGTATGTTCGTATGTCGGACGCTTCTGACCTGCTCCTTATTTACCAGCTATAATAGCTATTGGATCTCCATTTGATGTTTAATACTGTGCTTATTGTTTTATTTTTCGATATTTTCTATGTGTCTACAATGTATATCATATTGTTTTGTCAAGATGCTTTTACTTGATGATATTTTACTTTCTAATAAAGCTTTTGAAACATAAATACTAGGCCTCAAATTTATATCCAGTTAAATCTGTCGTTACTGCTGTACTGTTGTGGCTGGTCAATTTATTTAGTGTCCGTCAAAGCACAGTTTTTGTTCTGGGTTGAAATACAATTCCCAATTTAGCAATTTCCTAATTTAGTGGTTTCTGCTGTATCAGGCCTACTTTAAATTTATCCCTAAAAGGGTATATCAGATTCAAGGTGCACATAGGGTCATTCTGAATAACTTCACACACACGCTACTGTGCATTTCCAAGTCTAATTCTGTCATTAAACCTATACCTGTCACCCAGCGCCTAAATACTAGGCCTCAAATTTATATCCAGCTAAATCTGTAGTTACTGCTGTGCCTGTATTAGTGTAATACGGTACCTAAATAGATAGCCAGATAGTGTTAGGTGTCTGTATGAGGATGATGAGGACATGGGAATACCACCTCAGCACGTCTCTGATGATGATGAAACACAGGTGCCAACTGCTGCGTCTTTCTGCAGTGTGCAGACTGAACAGGAGGTCAGGGAGGAAGACTGGGTGGAAGACGATGCAGGGGACGATGAGGTCCTAGACCCCACATGGAATGAAGGTCATGCCACTGACTTTCACAGTTCGGAGGAAGAGGCAGTGGTGAGACCGAGCCAACAGCATAGCAAAAGAGGGAGCAGTGGGCAAAAGCAGAACACCCACTGCCAAGAGACTCCGCCTGCTACTGACCGCCGCCATCTGGGACCGAGCACCCCAAAGGCAGCTTCAAGGAGTTCCATGGCATGGCACTTCTTCAAACAAGTTGCTGTAGACAAGACCCGAGTGGTTTGCATGCTGTGCCATCAGAGCCTGAAGCGAGGCATTAACGTTCTGAACCTTAGCACAACCTGCATGACCAGGCACCTGCATGCAAAGCATGAACTGCAGTGGAGTAAACACCTTAAAACCAAGGAAGTCACTCAGGCTCCCCCTGCTACCTCTTCTGCTGCTGCCGCCTCGGCCTCTTCTGCTGCTGCCACCTCGGCCTCTTCCTCCGCCTCTGGAGGAACGTTGGCATCTGCCACCCAGCAAACAGGGGATGTACCACCAACACCACCACCTCCGTCACCAAGCATCTCAACCATGTCACACGGCAGCGTTCAGCTCTCCATCTCACAAACATTTGAGAGAAAGCATAAATTCCCACCTAGCCACCCTCGATCCCTGGCCCTGAATGCCAGCATTTCTAAACTACTGGCCTATGAAATGCTGTCATTTAGGCTGGTGGACAAGGACAGCTTCAAACAGCTCATGTCGCTTGCTGTCCCACAGTATGTTGTTCCCAGCCGCCACTACTTCTCCAAGAGAGCCGTGCCTTCCCTGCACAACCAAGTATCCGATAAAATCAAGTGTGCACTGCGCAACGCCATCTGTAGCAAGGTCCACCTAACCACAGATACGTGGACTAGTAAGCACGGCCAGGGACGCTATATCTCCCTAACTGCACACTGGGTAAATGTGGTGGCAGCTGGGCCCCAGGCGGAGAGCTGTTTGGCGCACGTCCTTCCGCCGCCAAGGATCGCAGGGCAACATTCTTTGCCACCTGTTGCCACCTCCTCCTTCTCGGCTTCCTCCTCCTCTTCTTCCACCTGCTCATCAAGTCAGCCACACACCTTCACCACCAACTTCAGCACAGCCCGGGGTAAACGTCAGCAGGCCATTCTGAAACTCATATGTTTGGGGGACAGGCCCCACACCGCACAGGAGTTTGTGGCGTGGTATAGAACAACAGACCGACGAGTGGTTGCTGCCGGTGAGCCTCAAGCCCGGCCTGGTGGTGTGCGATAATAGGCGAAATCTTGTTGCAGCTCTGGGACTAGCCGGTTTGACGCACATCCCTTGCCTGGTGCATGTGCTGAATTTGGTGGTGCAGAAGTTCATTCACAACTACCCCGACATGTCAGAGCTTGCTGCATAAAGTGCGGGCCGTCTGTTCGCGCTTCCGGCGTTCACATCCTGCCGCTGCTCGCCTGTCTGCGCTACAGCGTAACTTCAGCCTTCCCGCTCACCGCCTCATATGCGACGTGCCCACCAGGTGGAACTCCACCTTGCACATGCTGGACAGACTGTGCGAGCAGCAGCAGGCCATAGTGGAGTTTCAGCTGCAGCACGCACGGGTCAGTCGCACTGCGGAACAGCACCACTTCACCACCAATGACTGGGCCTCCATGCAAGACCTGTGTGCCCTGTTGCGCTGTTTCGAGTACTCCACCAACATGGCCAGTGGCGATGACGCCGTTATCAGCGTTACAATACCACTTCTATGTCTCCTTGAGAAAACACTTAGGGCGATGATGGAAGAGGAGGTGGCCCAGGAGGAGGAGGAGGAAGAGGGGTCATTTTTAGCACTTTCAGGCCAGTCTCTTCGAAGTGACTCAGAGGGAGGTTTTTTGCAACAGCAGAGGCCAGGTACAAATGTGGCCAGCCAGGGCCCACTAATGGAGGACGAGGATGAGGAGGAGGTGGAGGATGAAGCATGGTCACAGCGGGGTGGCACCCAACGCAGCTCGGGCCCATCACTGGTGCGTGGCTGGGGGGAAAGGCAGGACGATGACGATACGCCTCCCACAGAGGACAGCTTGTCCTTACCCCTGGGCAGCCTGGCACACATGAGCGACTACATGCTGCAGTGCCTGCGCAACAACAGCATAGTTGCCCACATTTTAACGTGTACGGACTACTGGGTGGCCACCCTGCTGGATCCACGGTACAAAGACGATGTGCCCACCTTACTTCCTGCAGTAAGCGTGATAGGAAGATGCACGAGTACAAGCGCACGTTGGTAGACACGCTACTGAGAGCATTCCCAAATGTCACAGGGGAACAAGTGGAAGCCCAAGGCCAAGGCAGAGGAGGAGCAAGAGGTCGCCAAGGCAGCTGTGTCACGGCCAGCTCCTCTGAGGGCAGGGTTAGCATGGCAGAGATGTGGAAAAGTTTTGTCAACACGCCACAGCTAACTGCACCACCACCTGATACGCAACGTGTTAGCAGGAGGCAACATTTCACTAACATGGTGGAACAGTACGTGTGCACACCCCTCCACGTACTGACTGATGGTTCGGCCCCATTCAACTTCTGGGTCTCTAAATTGTCCACGTGGCCAGAGCTAGCCTTTTATGCCTTGGAGGTGCTGGCCTGCCCGGCGGCCAGCGTTTTGTCTGAACGTGTATTCAGCATGGCAGGGGGCGTCATTACAGACAAACGCAGCCACCTGTCTACAGCCAATGTGGACAAGCTGACGTTCATAAAAATGAACCAGGCATGGATCCCACAGGCCCTGTCCATCCCTTGTGAAGATTAGACATTAACTACCTCCCCTTAACCATATATTATTGTACTCCAGGGCACTTTCTCATTCAATCCTATTTTTATTTTCATTTTACCATTATATTGTGAGGCTACCCAAAGTTGAATGAACCTCTCCTCTGTCTGGGTGCCAGGGCCTAAATATATGCCAATGGACTGTTCCAATGTTGGCTGATGTAAAGCCTGATTCTCTGCTATGACATGCAGACTAATTCTCTGCTGACATGAAGACAGATTCTCTGTTACGGGACCTCTCTCCTCTGCCTGGGTGCTGGGCCTAAATATCTGACAATGGACTGTTGCAGTGGTGGCTGACGTGAAGCCTGATTCTCTGCTATGACATGCAGACTGATTCTCTGCTGACATGAAGCCAGATTCTCTGTTACGGGACCTCTCTCCTCTGGCTGGGTGCTGGGCCTAAATATCTGACAATGGACTGTTGCAGTGGTGGCTGACGTGAAGCCTGATTCTCTGCTATGACATGCAGACTGATTCTCTGCTGACATGAAGCCAGATTCTCTGTTACGGGACCTCTCTCCTCTGCCTGGGTGCTGGGCCTAAATATATGACAATGGACTGTTGCAGTGGTGGCTGACGTGAAGCCCGATTCTCTGCTATGACATGCAGACTAATTCTCTGCTGACATGAAGCCAGATTCTCTGTTACGGGACCTCTCTCCTCTGCCTGGGTGCTGGGCCTAAATATATGCCAATGGACTGTTGCAGTGGTGGCTGACGTGAAGCCTGATTCTCTGCTATGACATGCAGACTAATTCTCTACTGACATGAAGACAGATTCTCTGTTACGGGACCTCTCTCCTCTGCCTGGGTCTAAATATATGCCAATGGGCTGTTCCAATGTTGGGTGACGTGAAGCCTGATTCTCTGCTATGACATGCAGACTGATTCTCTGCTGACATGAAGCCAGATTCTCTGTTACAGGACCTCTCTCCTCTGCCTGGGTGCTGGGCCTAAATATCTGACAATGGACTGTTGCAGTGGTGGCTGACGTGAAGCCTGATTCTCTGCTATGACATGAAGACAGATTCTCTGTTATGGGACCTCTCTCCTCTGCATGGGTGCTGGGCCTAAATATATGCCAATGGACTGTTGCAGTGGTGGCTGACGTGAAGCCTGATTCTCTGCTATGACATGCAGACTAATTCTCTGCTGACATGAAGCCAGATTCTCTGTTACAGGACCTCTCTCCTCTGCCTGGGTGCTGGGCCTAAATATCTGACAATGGACTGTTGCAGTGGTGGCTGACGTGAAGCCTGATTCTCTGCTATGACATGAAGACAGATTCTCTGTTATGGGACCTCTCTCCTCTGCATGGGTGCTGGGCCTAAATATATGCCAATGGACTGTTGCAGTGGTGGCTGACGTGAAGCCTGATTCTCTGCTATGACATGCAGACTAATTCTCTGCTGACATGAAGACAGATTCTCTGTTACGGGACCTCTCTCCTCTGCCTGGGTGCTGGGCCTAAATATATGCCAATGGACTGGTGCAGTGGCGGCTGACGTGAAGCCTGATTCTCTGCTATGACATGCAGACTGATTCTCTGCTGACATGAAGCCAGATTCTCTGTTACGGGACCTCTCTCCTCTGCCTGGGTGCTGGGCCTAAATATCTGACAATGGACTGTTGCAGTGGTGGCTGACATGAAGCCTGATTCTCTGCTATGACATGCAGACTAATTCTCTGCTGACATGAAGCCAGATTCTCTGTTACGGGACCTCTCTCCTCTGCCTGGGTCTAAATATATGCCAATGGACTGTTCCAATGTTGGGTGACGTGAAGCCTGATTCTCTGCTATGACATGCAGACTGATTCTCTGCTGACATGAAGCCAGATTCTCTGTTACGGGACCTCTCTCCTCTGCCTGTGTGCTGGGCCTAAATATCTGACAATGGACTGTTGCAGTGGTGGCTGACGTGAAGCCTGATTCTCTGCTATGACATGCAGACTAATTCTCTGCTGACATGAAGCCAGATTCTCTGTTACTGGACCTCTCTCCTTTGCCTGGGTGCCTGGGCCTAAATATATGCCAATGGACTGTTCCAATGTTGGGTGACGTGAAGCCTGATTCTCTGCTATGACATGCAGACTGATTCTCTGCTGACATGAAGCCAGATTCTCTGTTACGGGACCTCTCTCCTCTGCCTGGGTGCTGAGCCTAAATATCTGACAATGGACTGTTGCAGTGGTGGCTGACGTGAAGCCTGATTCTCTGCTATGACATGCAGACTGATTCTCTGCTGACATGAAGCCAGATTCTCTGTTGCGGGACCTCTCTCCTCTGCCTGGGTGCCGGGGCCTAAATATCTGAGAATGGACTGTTCCAGTGGTGGGTGACGTGAAGCCAGATTCTCTGCTATGGGACCTCTCTCCAATTGATATTGGTTAATTTTTATTTATTTTATTTTTATTTTTATTCATTTCCCTATCCACATTTGTTTGCAGGGGATTTACCTACACGTTGCTGCCTTTTGCAGCCCTCTAGCCCTTTCCTGGGCTGTTTTTACAGCCTTTTTAGTGCCGAAAAGTTCGGGTCCCCATTGACTTCAATGGGGTTCGGGTTCGGGACAAAGTTCGGATCGGGTTCGGATCCCGAACCCGAACATTTCCGTGAAGTTCGGCTGAACTTCTCGAACCCGAACATCCAGGTGTCCGCTCAACTCTAGTCTTCAGGGTGTACTGTGGCTTGAATTCAGTGTTTAAGGGTCATCTCACAAATGGTCTGCGGCCTTCAGATCAAATAAAAACAAACAATCTTGCTCTCATTTGTCCATAGAATGTTGCGCCGCCACTTTAGGACAGCTTTTCAACGCGTCTTTTTCTCAGCAATGGTACTTCATGAGGGTTTCCTTCAAATAGTTTGGCTTCACAAAAGCGTTTTATGATTGTTGCAGTATTCACAGGTAACTGAAGATCTTGGATGCTTCTTTACCATTCTTGTTATTCTTTGATCTACAAGGATGGTAGTATTTCTTTTCCTACCATATATTTCAGTTTTTTTACATATTTTTATTCAGTTTTCCATGTATTTGTCATTCAGTCACAACAGATTTTTTGTCATTTAAATATATGAGCAGAATATTCATACACATTTGTTATTTTCTACTGTCCACCTCCCCCCCTCCCCCAGATTTTGTTTGCCATTTTAAAGCACTGGAGATCATTTTAGCTGAGCAGCCAATTATTTTCTGCACTTCTTTATATGTTTTCCCCTCTCCAATCAACTTGTTGATCAAAGTTCTTATTTCTTCGGTACAATGTCTGGAACGACACATTTTACTCAGTGAGCAAGGTTTCAAACCAGCACAAACAACATTTTCTGACCTCCTCCTTTAAATAAAGGCTATAATTAACACATGTTTCTTCACAGAATGAATGACCTCACTAATTAAGCTCCACATTGTTATTAACCCCCTTTCATTAAATGAGTCAATTACACCCAATTAGCGGCATACATGTCATGACTGTTGATTGCTTATTACTTGACTACACCTATGGACTGGTATAGGTGTGCTATCGATAGGTGTAACTTACTGAGGGGTGTAATATACTTATTATATACTTTCTAACATAGAAAGTATATTATAGTGCAATTGTATTGTGCAGCAGTTGTGTGCGTTTCTGCTGCGATATTGCAGCTACACAGAGTGCCAAACGCTAATGGAACAAATAATTTCTACTGGAGTGATATACGAGTTGCCCCCCAAAAAAACAGATTGAGGCAGGGGTGTTATATACCAATAATATACTTTCTATATAGTGCATTTGGGTAGTGCAGCATTTGTTAGCGATTTTGCTGAGTTACCGCATCTACACAGAGAGCCAAATGCTATTGGAACCAATAATTTCTACTGGTGTGATATACCAGTACCCCTAAAAAAATTGCTGTGATATCACAAGTTGTCACAACAATACTTTCTGCACCAATCACCAGTGATGGCCAGTTCGCCCGCAAACACATGCGGGCTACCATCTTAACTCACAAGTCCGGCGATGCACAGGTAAGCCCTTACCTGTACCTGTGCCGAGAGCCGGTCTGAAACAAATGCGGTCACCGGGAGCAGGCAGTTCCGAGAACAGTCCGATAACCATGAAGGCCCCCGGCGGCTGTTCTCGGAACTGCCTGCTGCCAGTGACCACATTTGTTTCAGACCGGCTCGCGCGCAGGCACAGGTAAGGACTTACCTGTGTCTCGCTGGACTTGTGAGTTAAGATGGCAGCCTGCATGTGTTCGCGGGCGAACTGACCATCACTGCCAATCACTAATATCTCATGAGACCTTATAAAAAGTGAAGTTGTGTGTACCGCGAAAAAAATAAATATCGCATCATTAGGGATTTTCGCAATGGTGCTTTTTTTTTTTTAAACACTCGATCTGTATATACAACGATTATTCTAACATGCATGTGAAATGTAATCAAATACACTGCTTTAATGTCAAATTACTTACAGTTATCAGAAGTTCTTCCTCAACATCGTGAAAATTGTTGCCAACCATCTTTTCTGATCGCATTCAACTTCAGTCTGGTGGAAACCAATTGCTGTAGTAGGCTGCGCCTATTCTGCGCATGCACGAAGATTACATTGCCGATATTTTGCATTGAAAAAAATAAAGAATGGAGATTGCAAATTTAAATAATACATCTGGTATGTCACTGTCCATGTTGTGGGACTATTTGTGCATTAATAGTAATTATTTGGTGGCTGAAAATATGACACAAAGGTTTTTCAGGTTCGCCTGCCACTCAAGTCTATGGGGCCCGCTGCGAACACATGGTTTGCGAACCGTCCCGGACAATGTTCGTACATCACTACTGAGGATGATGATGACAAGGACAACTTAAAGCACCTAGTTGAGCATAGAATTCCTGGGCATTTATTTGCCTATATAACAGGAGAGGAGCAGGAGGAGATGGACAGACGATGCAGATGACCCCGACACACTGTGGCAGTATGCAGTCGAGATGGAGGCACGAATGGCCAGATGCATGCTGTCTTGTATGGATACTGATAGCTGCATTGTCGGGATTGAGCAGGGGGATTACTACTGGCTATGCACAATGTTGTACCCTCACCTCTAGGGTTCAGCAAACCCGAACTGTAAAGTTCGGGTTCATACCAAACTTTAGGATTTTTGGACCCTGGACCCAAACGCAAACTTTTCACTAAAAGTTTGGGTCGGGTAGTTAATGGCGCTTTTTGAAAGGCTGCAGAGCAGCCAATCAACAATCTTTTAACTCATGTGCCCTTAGAAGCCATCACAGCCATGCCTACTAATGGCATGGCTGTGATTGGCCAATGCAGCATGTGACCCAGCCTCTATATAAGCTGGAGTCACGTAGTGCTGCACGTCACTCTGCTCTGATTAGTGTAGGGATAGGATCCTGCTGCTGTGAGGGAGAGAATAGGACAGAATCTTTAATCTGAAGTGCTTGTTAACTCAGCGATCTACCTAGACTTTGTTTTGTGGATGCAGTGCACAATCTTTTTACCCTGCCCTGAGCCCAGTGAACCAGAAAAATAACTTTTACTCCATCTGTCAATAATTTTTGGGGTTTTTATAAAACACCCATTTTTGGCAATACCCTCCATCTAGGGCCTATCCCGCATTAGTCAGTGTGCAATTTAGGCTAGAAATACAGCAATAATTTTCTGGGCTTTAAAAAACACCCTTTTTGGGAAAAATACTAAATTTTACAGCCCTGGTTGCATCTGTCAGTGTGAAATACAAGCGTTAGATACAGCTGTCATTCTGTTAATAAAAACGAAATTTTTGGGCAAAATACAGAATTTTGCAGCCTTTGCTGCATCTGTCATTGTGAGATACATGCGTTAGATACTGGTGTTCTATTCTGTTATTTAAAAAAAAAAAAAACATTTTGGGCCAAATACTAAATTTGCGGCCTTGTCTGCACCTGTCAGTATGAGATACAAGCTTGAAATATAGCAATAATATTCAGGGTTTAAAAAAAAAAAAAAAACACACATTTTGGGCAAAGTACTTAATATTGCAGCCTTTGCTGCATCTGTCAGTGTGAGATACACACGTTAGATACTGAAGTTCTATTGTGTTATTAAAAAAAACACCCATTTTGGGCCAAATACTAAATTTGAGATATATGAGTAGAGCGTCAAATAAGGGACATGGCCACGGTCGTGGTGCTGCTGGTGGAGCTCCTGTTGCAAGGAGAGGACGTGGTGGATCTGTGCCAGCTACACGCACAAGTGAAACACATTCCACAGGTGCGAGTTGGCAACAGAACCTTCAGCGGTATTTGGTCGGGCCTAATGCGGCTCTACGAATGGTGAGGCCAGAACAAGTACAGGCGATAGTAGATTGGGTTGCTGAAGGTGCCTCCAGTTCCTTTACATTGTCTCCCACCCCGTCTCGTGCTGAAAGATCAGAGTTGGTACCTGCAGTCGATGTCCATCAGTCTTTCACCTCACCCCCTGGCAAATCAGCCAAGCAGTCTGAGCCCCAAGTCATGCAGCAGTCTCTTCTGCTTTTTGATGACTCTGCTAGCAGGGTTTCCCAGGGCCATCCACCTAGCCCTGCCACAGAAGTGGAAGAGATTGAGTGCACCGATGCCCAACCACTTGGGAGGACCACCGCAGCACATCTTCGATGATGACGAAACACAGGTGCCAACTGCTGTGGCTTTCGAAAGTGTGCAGATCAACAAGGAGGGCAGGGGTGAAGACTGGGTGGAAGATTATGTGGAAGACGATGAGGTCCTTGACCCCACATAGAAACAAGGTCATGCAAGTGACCTGTGTAGTTCGGAAGAAGAGGCGGTGGTCGCACAGAACAACCAGCACAGCAGAAGAGGGAGCAGGGTGCAAAAGCAGAGCGGCCGTCCCCTAGAGGCGGTGGTCGCACAGAACAACCAGCACAGCAGAAGAGGGAGCAGGGTGCAAAAGCAGAGCGGCCGTCCCCTAGAGAGCACACCTGCTACTGCCCACCTATCACGATCGGCGTAACTGTCACATACGTGACACGGAGGGAGGAAAAGAGGGAGGCCCTGCCCTAGTGAGAGGGAAGGTGGTGACCCCTGACTCACCTTGCGACTGGCGCCTGGCTGCCCTGTCGTCCCTAGACGGGTTCCTCACCCGTACGCCGATCACGTGCCTAAAACCCTGGCTTTCCCTAGGATGAGCCCTAGATAGTGAACAGGGCGGTGGGAACACTAGTCCGCACCACTAGCTCTAAAGGAAAACACCAAGGGGAGGACAGACAATACAAACTAAACATATAATCCCAGGAGGGCAACAACAGGAGACAACAAAAGCCCAACAGGGATCCGGAGGGTAGCACTCTGGAACAACAACCAGATTCTCAGCTCCAGTGGGTCAGCATAGATGTCCAGGCAGGAAGCTCTATAACTGGCAACAAGAGAAGTGTGAGAGGAGAATATAAGGAGTTTGGGAGTGGCAGACAAGAAACAGCTGAGGAGGAGAAGCTACGGATCCCTGAGTGAGACAAAAAGGATAGCAATGCAAACACAGAAAACAAACACTAAGAAACACCGTGATCTTTAGACATAGAGCGCGCAGCCACCCGCTGCGACTTCCTGACCCCGGGTATAACGGAGTCAGACGTGGCTCTTGACACCCTCGTGACAGTACCCCCCCTTTCACGAGGGGCCTCCGGACACTCAGGACCAGGTCTCTCCGGATGAGAGACATGGAAAGCCTGAATCAACCTGTTGGCGTTTACCTCTGACGCTGGAACCCACATTCTTTCCTCGGGACCGTAACCCCTCCAATGCACCAGATACTGAAGAGAGCGGCGGACCCGACGAGAATCAACAATTCTGGATATTTGAAACTCCAGATTACCATCCACAACAACAGGAGGAGGTGGCAGCGGTGATGGTTCTAGAGGTGGAACATACTTCTTGAGCAGCGACTTATGGAAGACGTTATGGATCTTAAAAGTCTGAGGTAGCTCCAGGCGAAAAGCCACAGGGTTAATGACGGCTACAATTTTATAAGGACCAATGAACCTAGGACCCAGTTTCCAAGAGGGAACCTTCAACTTAATATTCCTAGTAGACAACCACACATAGTCATTCACTCCTAGGTCCGGACCTGGCGACCGTTTCTTATCGGCCATGCATTTGTATTTACCACTCATATTTTTCAAGTTAGCTTGCACCTTCTGCCATACCGATGAAAGAGATGAAGAAAACCGTTCCTCTTCGGGAACCCCAGAAGACCCCCCCTCTTTGAAAGTACAAAATTGGGGATGAAAACCGTATGCACCAAGAAATGGTGACTTGCCAGTGGATTCCTGACGGCGATTATTTATGGCAAACTCGGCTAACGGTAAATATGATGACCACACCTCTTGGTTTTCAGACGCAAAACACCTTAAATATGTTTCTAGGTTTTGGTTGGTACGCTCAGTCTGTCCATTCGACTGAGGATGGAAAGCTGAGGAAAAGGATAAGTGTACCCCTAAACGGGTACAAAAAGCTTTCCAAAACTTAGAAATAAACTGGGTTCCCCGATCCGAAACCACATCGGAAGGGACCCCGTGAAGCTTCACGATTTCACTGATAAACACCTGAGCAAGAGTCTTAGCATTAGGAAGTGCGGGTAGCGCAATAAAGTGTACCATTTTGCTAAACCTGTCTACTACTACCAAGATAACTGTTTTACCCGCAGACAAAGGTAAGTCAGTGATGAAATCCATTGATAGATGTGTCCATGGTCTATTGGGGATGAAAAGTGGCAATAAAGACCCTGCTGGACGTGTATGAGAGACTTTCGCGCGTGCACAAGTAGAACAAGTAGACACGAAATCTATTACATCCTGACGCAACCTTGGCCACCAAAAACGACGAGACAATAGCTCCAAGGTTGCTTTACTACCCGGGTGCCCAGCAAGTGCCGAATTATGATGTTCCTTCAATAACTCAAGACGCAGGTTTAACGGTACAAACAATTTCTCTGAGGGGCAAGAGGCCGGGGCGTCCCCCTGGGCCTCTAACACCTTTCCCTCTAGAACAGAGTGTACAGCAGAGACAACCACTCCTCTTTGTAAAATAGGTACCGGATCACTAACATTACCCCCTCCAGGGAAACTACGAGACAATGCGTCTGCCTTGGTATTTTTTGCCCCAGGACGATAGGTGATTACAAAGTTAAATCTGGTAAAGAATAGCGACCACCTAGCTTGTCTAGGGGTGAGACGCTTAGCCGATTCTAGGTACAGAAGGTTTTTGTGATCCGTAATTACCGTGACGGGGTGGATTGCTCCCTCTAAGAAGTGACGCCACTCTTCAAACGCCAGTTTAATCGCCAACAGTTCCCTATTTCCAATATCATAGTTCTTTTCTGCTGCAGATAATTTTTTGGAAAAGAAAGCGCAAGGACGCCATTTGCCAGGAGACGGACCCTGAGACAATACAGCCCCCACTCCCACCTCCGACGCATCAACTTCAACAATAAAAGGCTGGGAGACATCAGGTTGAATTAGGACAGGTGCCGAGGTAAATCTCTCTTTTAGAGAGGAAAATGCAATTTTAGCGGCGTCAGACCATTTAGAAAAATCAGTCCCCTTCCTAGTCATGTCAGTAAGGGGTTTAACGATCACTGAATAATTTTTAATAAACTTTCTGTAGAAATTTGCGAAACCCAAAAACCGTTGTAGAGCTTTAAGGTTCTCAGGAAGATCCCAATCTAAAATTGCCTGGACCTTCCCAGGATCCATACGGAAACCTGAAGCAGATAATAGATATCCCAGGAATTGTATTTCCTGAACGGCGAAGACACATTTTTCAATTTTCGCATATAATTTATTCGTCCGTAGGACCTGCAGTACTTGCCTGACATGTACTTCATGTGTTTTCAGATCAGCCGAATAAATTAAGATATCATCTAGGTATATGACTACAAACCTGCCGATGAGATGACTAAAAATATCATTAACGAAATGTTGGAAGACAGCAGGGGCATTGGTCAGACCGAAAGGCATGACTAAATTTTCGTAATGCCCCTCAGGGGTGTTAAAAGCTGTCTTCCACTCATCCCCTTCCTTGATACGAATCAGATTGTAGGCCCCCCTAAGATCAAGTTTGGAGAACCACCTAGCACCCGCAATCTGATTAAAAAGGTCAGGAATGAGAGGAAGAGGGTATGGGTCTCGGACGGTTATCCGGTTTAGCTCACGGAAATCTAGGCAAGGACGCAGGCCCCCATCTTTCTTTTTAACAAAGAAAAACCCTGCAGCCACGGGTGAAGAAGAGGGTCTGATGTGTCCCTTGGCCAGACTCTCGGAGATATAATCTTTCATGGCTTGTCTCTCGGGACCCGAAAGATTATACAACCTGGACTTGGGTAATTTTGCACCGGGAATCAGGTTAACCGGGCAATCATAAGGACGATGAGGTGGTAGCTTCTGACAACCCTTTTCAGAAAAAACGTCCTCAAAGTCTGAAATAAATGTAGGTAGGGAAGCTATGGAGGCGATTAAGCAATTGTTATTTAAGCAATTCTCTCTGCAATGCTCACTCCACTCCAATATCTCCCTGGCCTGCCAATCCACCACTGGATTGTGCGCTACCAACCAGGGAAGACCCAATACCACAGGAGAGGGAAGGCCCTCCAGAACGTAACATGAAAGACGCTCCTTATGGTGGTCCCCTACCCGAAGATGTAAGTTATGGACAACGTGAGTGAGGTTTCTCTGAGACAGAGGAGCAGAGTCAATAGCGAATATGGGAATGGGTCTCTGCAGCGTACAGAGAGACAAACCCATAGTGCGGGCAAAATGGGCATCTATCAAATTTACCCCTGCACCACTGTCTAGAAAAAAAGAAATAGACTCCGTCTTAACACCAAAAACAATAACCGCTGGCAACACAAATTGAGATGTTCGTATGGAGGAAACGTATACCCCCCGGCTGACATCCTCCGCACAGCCTGGGGTTAGTAGTTTTCCGACGGTCTTTTGTTTTTGGGAAAAGGAGGGACAGACATTAATGAAATGACCCTTCCCCCCACAGAAAAAACAAGCCCCCCACCTACGGCGAACCTCAGGAGGACGGACCTGACGAGAAGTTCCTCCTAGCTGCATAGGCTCATCCAAGTCAGTACAGACTAACTGCTGCTTGGGAGAGGTTACCGATTGCTCAGGAATTTTCGATCTCTCCCTAAGACGTCTATCTATCCTGATAGAGAGGGACATAACAGCATCAAGGGAAAGGGGGGTCTCATACAGCGCCAGCGCATCCTTAACCCTTTCAGATAACCCAGAGCAGAACTGACTCCTGAGAGCCGGGTCGTTCCACTGAGTATCCGTAGCCCACCTGCGGAACTCTGAGCAATATTCCTCTGCTGGCCGATCTCCCTGTAGGAGTCTCCGTAACTTCGACTCAGCCAGGGCGACACGGTCAGGGTCATCATATATGAGACCCAAAGCCCCAAAAAATCCCTCCACTGACCGGAGAGCCTGGGAACCAGGGGGTAACGAGAACGCCCAGGATTGCGGGTCCCCCTGAAGCAGGGAAATAACAATCCCCACCCGCTGTTCTTCATTACCTGAGGAGTAAGGGCGCAGCTTAAAATATAATTTGCAGGCCTCACGGAACAACACAAATTTGTCCCTTCCCCCAGAGAATCTGTCAGGAAGAACAACCTTGGGTTCTGTAACAACCTGGTTACCCATAGCAACCGCTGGGCTTACGGTCTGCTGCATTTGCTGCTGCTGTTGGAGGACAGACGCCTTCAATCCCTGCCACCTCCAAAGACAGGCCTTGAAGCTGTTTTGCCAAAGCAGCAATAGGATCCATATTGGATTCTAAGTAGAGAAAAAAAAAAAAACGTATATATTTTTTTTAATTTTTTTTTTCTCAAAAAAAAAATAAGGGCCAGTTATAATATCACGATCGGCGTAACTGTCACATACGTGACACGGAGGGAGGAAAAGAGGGAGGCCCTGCCCTAGTGAGAGGGAAGGTGGTGACCCCTGACTCACCTTGCGACTGGCGCCTGGCTGCCCTGTCGTCCCTAGACGGGTTCCTCACCCGTACGCCGATCACGTGCCTAAAACCCTGGCTTTCCCTAGGATGAGCCCTAGATAGTGAACAGGGCGGTGGGAACACTAGTCCGCACCACTAGCTCTAAAGGAAAACACCAAGGGGAGGACAGACAATACAAACTAAACATATAATCCCAGGAGGGCAACAACAGGAGACAACAAAAGCCCAACAGGGATCCGGAGGGTAGCACTCTGGAACAACAACCAGATTCTCAGCTCCAGTGGGTCAGCATAGATGTCCAGGCAGGAAGCTCTATAACTGGCAACAAGAGAAGTGTGAGAGGAGAATATAAGGAGTTTGGGAGTGGCAGACAAGAAACAGCTGAGGAGGAGAAGCTACGGATCCCTGAGTGAGACAAAAAGGATAGCAATGCAAACACAGAAAACAAACACTAAGAAACACCGTGATCTTTAGACATAGAGCGCGCAGCCACCCGCTGCGACTTCCTGACCCCGGGTATAACGGAGTCAGACGTGGCTCTTGACACCCTCGTGACACCACCACAGCAAGGGACAGAGCACACCAAAGCCAGCTCCAAGGAGTTCCCTGGCCGTGGCAGTTCTTCAGATAATGTGCTGATGAAATGACACGAGTGGTTTGCACGCTGTGCAATCATAGCCTGAAGCGAGTCATAAACGTTCTCAACCTGAGCACAACCTGCATGACCAGGCATCTAAGTGCAAAGCACGAGCTGCAGTGGAGTAGACACCTCAAAAACCAATAAAGGTCTCTGGCTCATCCTGCTTCCTCTTCTGCCACAGTCTCGGCCTATTCATCCACCTCTGGAGTGACAGTGCCACCTGCCACCCCGCAAACAGAGGATCTGCCAGCAACACCACCATCTGGGTCACCAAGCATCTCCACAATGTCCCCCGGAAGCGTTCAGCTCTCCATCTCCCAAATACTGGAGCGGAAGAGGAAGTACCCCCCTACCCACCTGCGATCCCTGGCCCTGAATGCTAGCATTTCAAAATTACTGTCCTTTGAAAGGCTGTCATTCTGTCTGGTGGAGACAGAGTTTTAAAAGCCTTATGGCGGTGGCTGTCCCACAGTACGTCATGCCCAGCCGCCACTACTTTTCCAGGCGTGCCATCCCTTCCCTGCACAACCAAGTGGGGGACAAAATCAGGTGTGCACTGCACAAAGCCATCTGTGGCAAGGTCCACCTAACTACGCATACGTGGACCAGTAAGCACGGTCAGGGACATTATATCTCCCTAACAGCACGCTGGTTAAATGCAGTGGTGGCTGGGCCTTAGGCGGATAGCAGTTTGGCGCATGTCCTTCCACCACTGAGGATTGCAGGGCGCTTCAGTTTGCCTTCTGTTGATTCCTCCTCTTATTCTGCTTTCTCATCCTCTACCGTCTCCTTATCTGGTCAGCGTAACACCTTGACCACCAACTTCAGCACATCCAGGGGTAAACGACAGCAGGCAGTTGAAAAACGTATCTGTTTGGGAGACAAACCCCACAGTGCGCAGGAGCTGTGGACGAACATGGAACAACAGACCGATGAGTGGTTGGTGCCAGTGAGCCTCAAGCCCAGCCTGGTGGTGTGTGATAATGGGCAAAATCTCATAGCAGCTCTGGGACTAGCCGACTTGACTCGCATCCCTTGCCTGGCGCATGTGCTGAATTTGGTGGTGCAGAGGTTTCTTAAAAATTACTCCGATGTCAGAGCTGCTGCATAAAGTGCGGGCCATCTGTGCGTGCTTTTGGCGTTCTCACCCTGCTGCTGCTCGCCTGTCAGCGCTGCAGCGTAACTTCGGCCTTCCCGCTCACCGCCTCATATGCGACGTGCCCACAAGGTGGAACTCCACCTTGCACATGCTGGCCAGACTGTGCAAGCAGCAGGCGATAGTGGAGTTTCAGCTGCAGCACGCACGGGTTTTTCGCTGTGAGAACAGCATCACTTCACCACCAATGACTGGGCCTCCATGCGAGACCTGTGTTCCTGGTTGCGCTGTTTCAAGTACTCCACCAACATGGCCAGTTCTCAGCGTTACTATCCCACTTCTATGCCTCCTTGAAAAAATGCTGCTGGCGATGATGGAAGAGGATGTGGCACAGGAGGAGGAGGAGGAGGAGGAAGAGGATCATTTCATAGGGTTTCCGGCCAGTCATTCACAAGTGACTCCGAAGGTGGGTTCCTGCACCCACAAACGGCAGGTACACAATTGTCCAGACAGGGCACAGTTCTGGAGGATGACGAGGAGGAAGAACAGTGTTCACAACAGGGTGGCACCCAAACCACCTCATGGCCATCACTGGTGCGTGGCTGGGAGAATACAGAGGACAAAGACGATACACTTCCCACAGAGGACAGCTTTTCATTGCCTCTGGGCAGCCTGGCACACATGAGCGATTACATGCTGCAGTGTCTCCGCAACGACCGCAGAGTTGCCCACATTCTAACTTGTGCTGATTACTGGGTGGCCACGCTGCTGCATCCACATTACAAGGACAACGTACCGTCTTTAATTCCGTCACTGGAACGTGATCGCAAGATGCGCAAGTACAAGCGCGCGCTGGAAGATGCGCTGCTGGTGGCATTCCCACCTGACAGCGGGGGCACAGTGGAAGCACAAGGCGAAGGCAGAGGAGGAGGAAGAGGTCGCCAACGCAGCTGGGGCACCACCAGCACCTCAAAAGGCAGGGTTAGCATGGCCGAAATGTGGAAAAGCTTTGTCAGCACGCCACAACAACCAGCACCACCAGCTAATATGTAACGTCTTAGCAGGAGGCAGCATTTCAGCAACATGGTAGAGCAGTATGTGTGCACATGCCTACACGTACTGAATGACGGGTCTGCCCCCTTTTACGCCTTGGAGGTGCTGGCCTGCCCTGCAGCCAATGTATTGTCTGAACGTCTATTTAGCATGGCAGGGGGCATTATCACAGACAAGCACAGGTGCCTGTCCACAGCCAATGTGGACAAGATCACGTTCATTAAAATGAACCAGGCATGGATCCAACAGGACTTGTCTATTCTGTACAAGGTAAGGACATGTATACCGGCCTTAACCAGCCAATGTTATACTACACAATTGCTCATTGTTGCATTTTGTATATTTCCCACTCTTTTAGAGTGTACCCTAATAAAAAATAATAATAATTAAAACGAAAAACCAGTGTTGGCTACCTCGTCCTCCTCCACCACAGCTTCCACCTACACCGCTACGTCCACCGCCTTCTCAAACTCCTACTCCATATGGACCTCCATCTCATAAATCAAGTTTATTTATTTTTTTTGTACGTATTTTATTTTATGTCATTTCACTAATTTGTCTGTTACATTTTCTGGCGAAATTCACCAATTTTTGGGCGTGATATACCACTGCTATACCTAGTGGACAGGTAAAAAAAAAAATCACTAATTTGTCTGTTACATATTCGGATGAAATTCACCAATTTTTGGGTGTGATATACCCCTGCTCTACCAAGTAGACAGGGAACATTTCACTAATTTGTCTGTTACATATTTGGGTGAAATTCACCAATTTTTGGGTGCGATATACCCCGGCTGTACCCAGTAGACAGGTAAAAACATTTCACTAATTTGTCTATTACATTCTTGGGTGACATTTGACCATTTTTGCCGTGATTAAACCCCTGCTCTGCATAGGTGATAGGGACATAAATTTCTAAAAATCATCTGTTACATTGTCAGGTGACATTTTACCAATTTTACCTTATACAAACCCCTGCTCTGCATAGGTGACAGGGAATTAAACTTCAAAAATTATTTTTTAATTGATGCTCGTCCCCTCCTTTCATTCAATGCTTAAACTTTAACAACTTGTCCCACATTTGCGCTTCAATAATTTGTCCCACTTTTCCGCTTGATCATATTTAATTTCAAACAATTAACCTCCCTTGGATTTGGTCTCTCTTTCTCACGCGCCATCTCTGGCGTGGAACCCTGATTCGCCGCTAACCGTGATCAACATGGTAGGCACAGAAATGAACATTGATAGTTGATAGAGCAGACATCCACTTGGATCGTGGACATCAGGGGGACGTGCGACATGATGGAGCAGTATGTGTGCACACGCCTACACGTACTGACCGATGGGTCTGCCCCCCCTCAACTTCTGGGTCTCCAAATTGAGCACATGGCCTGAGCTTGCCCTTGACGCCTTGGAGGTGCTGGCCTGCCATGCAGCCAGTGTATTGTCTGAACGTTTGTTTAGCATGGCTGGAGAGGGTTATCACAGGGTATACTTCCCAATGTTTTGGGGTGTATCCCAATAAAAAAAAAAAATTAAAAATGAAACCAAAAACCAGTGTAGGCTACCTCCTCCTCCACCGCCGCTTCCACCTACACCGCCACATCCACTGCTTCCTCAACATCCTACACCATATGGACCTCGTCCTCCTAGATCAAGGTTATTATTTTTTATTTTTATGTATTTTATGTCATTTTAAGTCATTTCCCTTACCACATTTGTTTGCAAAGCACTTGCCATGCTCTTAACCACATTTTGCTGGCATTTGCAGCCCTCTAGCACTTTCCATGACATTTTTACAGCCATTTTAGTGCTCAAAAGATCGGGTCCCCATTGACTTCAATGGGGTTTGGGTTCGGGGTCAAGTTCAGGGCCCGAACTCGAACATTTTTGTGAAGTTTGGCCGAACCCGTCGAACCCAAACATCCAGGTGTCTGCTCAATTCTACTTGCCACCAGTCCAAAATGGGGGCATTTTTTAGACCTTCTGCGAGAGATGCAAAAATTTGCTACTACAGAGCCATGCTGTGTAGTCGGTTGGTTGCTGCCTACGAGCACCATCGCCTGTCCTCAGAAAGGTCTGACCAGGACCCTCTGCACTCATGCTCAACTTCCATGTCTGGTGCTGGGGGTAGGGGGGGGGGGGGGAGCATGGCAGGAGCAGCACCAGCGCAATATGCTGCAACTTCAGGCTGGAGTCTATGATGAGCAGTTTTCTTCAGCCACATAGAAACTACCCAGCAGCAGCAGGACATGCAGTAGAACCTTAACCAGCAGGTGGTGGCATACTTTCACTACACCCTTTCACCCATGATCCAAGATCCGCTTGACTACTGGGCATGCAAACTTGAATTGTGTCCGCGACTGGACAAGTTTGCCATGGGCATGCTTTCCAGTCTGGCCAGTAGTGTGGCATCAGAGCGGGTGTTCAGTGCTGAGGGAGCATAGTTATCCCTAACAGAACTCTCCTTTCCTCCCAAAAAACAGGATTTCCAGACACCAATGCCTGATGCAACAGAATAGATCATTCTGTTACTTCTGGCCACGTGCTGCTGCCATCACTCTGATGCTGCCACCCGCTTGATGCCTCTACTGCCATTCCTACAAAGGGGCTTCTTGGCCTACTGATACGCATGCCACTGGGCCTTGCTATCACACTGCTGTTATTGGGTTCTGCTACTACTGTGATCTGCCACCATCTTGTGCTGTATGCCACTGCTGTTCTTACCCCCTCCCCACTCTGTTATGGGGCCACTATTGTCCCGTTTGTCTGTGTTGACATCACAGTTTATTTTTCCCTTCTTCTAAACTGAACAAAAAAAAAGGATCCTGTATTTTCAGCATCCGTATAGCCTTATGGCCTCTTTCACACGGTCAGTATTTGATCAGAATTTGTAAGCCAAAAGCAGGAGTGGGACCAAAACATAGATGATTTTATCTCTGTTTTGGACCTACTCCTGTTTTTGGCTTACAAATACTTGCCAAATACTGATGCAAAACACTGACCAAAGACTGACCGTCTGAAAGAAGTTTTATGGATGCTCAAAATACAGGATTCTTTTTTTTTGTTTGTTTTTAGTCTTCTGTTTTTCTGATGAATCAGAAGAACAAAACAATAAACACATTACTGCTGCTGCCCCTTCCCTTCCTACTCTGTCATGGGGCCAATATTGTCACTGCCAATGTCCCCACTCTGTCATAGGGCCACTGCTTCTGCTGCCGCCACCACTGTTCTCCCACTCGGTCATGGGGTCACTACTGCTGCCACGATCCCCACTCTGTCAATGGGCCACTACTGCTGCTGCTACCACCGTCCTCACTCTGTCATGGGGCCACTACTGCTGCCCACCGCTCCCACTCTGTAATGGGGCCCACTACTGCCGCTATAACCCCCACGCTGTCATGGGGACATTACTGCTGCCTCCACCATCCCCACGCTGTAATGGGAGTCACTGCCACCTTACCCACTCACTCATTGGGCCACTACTGCTGCTGCCACCAACCGCACTCTGTCATGGGGCCACTTTGTCATGGTTAATGCCACTGCTGACACTCTCCCCGCTCTGCCATAGGGCCACTACTTGAATCTTGGGGCATTGTATGGTTCAGTCCACGGTGATAAATCAGACCTGAAGCTAACATTGATCTGTTATACTGACACACAGTGATTCGACAGCTAAAAAAAAGGGATTAAAAAGCTGTGTTTGGACCGCCACACCATGCATAAAAAGATTTTTTTTTTATCCACTACTTTATTGACTCTGCCTCCATTTGAACACAGCTCCTGCAGGGGGCAACACTTTATTTTATTTACTGAAGGGTGCTGTATGCTTTTCTTTTTAACAGAAAGGATTAGCTATGAATTTTGGTATACACTGTTACTGCCACTGCTGCTAATGACTTGAATCTTGGTGCACTGCACAGTTAAGGCCCCAGCGATAAATTAGACCTGACGATTTTATTGACCTGTAATACTGATGCACAGTAATTCAACAGCTAACAGAAGGGATTAGCTATTAATCTTTGTGCCCTGAACAGCGATGGAGATGGTGATAAATTACAACCACCTGTAAAACTGACAGCACAGTACCTACAGAATGTATTAAGTATGAATGTGGGTGCACTAGAACGCAATTCAAATGGCGATAAACTGCAGGGGGAGTGTAAGTTCCAAGCCTTCACTAAGATTGGGCCACCAAATGGGATGAATATGATTAGGCAGAGGGGCCTGGGTATAACAGATATATTGCAATTCATATATAAGTGTATATATATATATATATATATATATATATATATATATATATATATATTTATAAGTATAGCTGTAATGCAATTCTGATTAACCCATATTTCCAGTGTTTGCATGTATCTTTGTGCATGGAGCAGTGTACTGCTACATATTGGGTTCATTTTTGCATGACAGCCAATGCTGGTGTAAATATCTTTTTTGCTAACCTCAACATACAGTAGGTCATCAATATCAGATTGGCATGATTGGGTTATTAGTTATTCCCCAGGGCATCTCACCACCACTAAGAAAGATAAGCAGCCGTTTTATTAATAAAATAAATAAATACATAACATGTAAATATAAATGACAATAACATACACCCTGACAAGGGAGGTCATAGAAGCCCCAAATTCTTAATCATATATATAAAACCCCAACATGGCAATTCCATCTTGCCTCCAGCCGATGACTATGAGTCCAGCCCCCACCATGGAGGCCCTGCCATTTTCCATACCATCCAATACCACCAGCTTCTATGACCTTCCACCGCCACGACTGCTGCAACAGCCCCATATAACTGATTACCTGACCTATTAACTTCTTTCCTTTTTCTTTTTTTTTTATAACCCACCAATCGATGACCAAAAAAGGGGGAGGGTGGGTGGGAGTTGCCTACTCTTCCTCACTTTTGCTAAAATGGTGCCTTCCTGCACGTGACCTCCCACTTTTATTAACTACACCCACCCCTTCTCTCTGACCGCCCCTCTGGCTGCCTATTAACCCATTACTTCCCAGCCCTGTACCCAAAACCCATCATGTCAGCCTCCGTCTATTCGTCCAGCCTCACTTGATTGGGTTATTGGTTATTCCCCAGGGCCTCTCACCACCACTAAGAAAGATATCCTGAACCCAGCCCTTACCCAAAGAACACTCACAGCCAGGGTTGGATTAAATCGGCCACAGCAGCAGTTTTATTAATAAAATAAATAAATACATAACATGTATATATAAATGACAGTAGCTACACCCTGACAAGGGAGGTTATAGAAGCCCCAAATTCTTAATCACATATATAAAACCCCAACACGGCAATTCCATCTTGCCTCCAGCCGCAAAACTCCAGCTCAGAGACACCAACTGATGGACGCCTCTCTGGACCAACCAAATTCCTCAACTATGAGAGTCCAGCCCCCACCATGGAGGCCCTCCCATTTTCCATACCATCCAATACCACCAGCTTCTATGACCTTCCACCGCCAACAACGCGCAGCTTGACTCTCACAACTCAAGACTGCGCGTTCCGCCAAACACCTAGCGCCCTCTCAATACCTCCATGCAGGCCCAAGGACCACAAATCAATCCCAACTGCATTCAAATGAACACCATCAGTCCTCCAAAAAAAAACGGTACCTGCCTCCAAATCAGTATGCCGAACCACCACAGCCCCATTCCTGGCTACAAACGTACCAACCGCCTTTTTCCCTTTAATCCGCGCCGTATTCAAATTCTCCACTGACCATGCGTCCCGCCATGACTTCCAATATATGATATCCGACCACACAGTTATTAAACCCGGGAACAATGACCACAACCGCAAAAGGTAAAATTTTATGTCCTAATCAACTCCCTACAAGACCGAACTCCCAGTTCATTGCCACCGACATGCAGCACCAGGATGTTAGGGGAACGATCTAGACGAGCATAACGGTGCATCTCCCCCATCACATTCCCCCACAACAAAACTCTATGCCCGATCCATCTTATGATCTCTGCATCCCTCCCGATCCAACTGTCGCCCATTCCGATCCCGATCCAACTGTCGCCCATTCGGCCTTACGTTTGCCTGAATGGGACGAGTGCCCCAGAATACATACTAAAGTAGCCACACCACCTGAAACATAAATAAGAAAAAAGGGGGACAAAACATAGCATTAATAAACAACACCGCCTTACAAACCCCCCAAATGCACTTATGACTTAAAACGATAAGATTCCCACGTCCCAATCTTCTTGATCATCTCATCACCCAAACCCAATCATGCTGCCTCAGTCGCCGCAGCTATCCGGAAGGAATGACCCGTAAATCCTTTAGAGTCCATTCCCAATGCTGTCGAACATTTTTTGAAAACTGCCACAAACGGAGACCGTGACAAAAACGACCCGTCCTCATGCCGTGATAGAGGACCCACACCAACCCAGCTAGCCCCCGACCTATAATCCCTCAAGCAACTGACCGGGCATACCAAGCAACCCGGCACCGCACTGACACACTACAACCCTTACCTTCCCTGTCAGTCTAAGATACCCGAAGTCGTACCACCACCCTATCCCCAAGAAAATCTACATCCTCCCCCCCAAACCCCCTGGACTGCCTACACTCCTGCTCACTAATTCACCCAAACGAAATGCTCCAAAAAAGGCCAACGAAAACGCCAACCTAAATAACCGCACCTCACTTGCTGACCTGCACACTGAACCTACACAAACACCCACCCGCAACAACAAATCAAAAGAGACCGGCCTCCTACAGTCTGCCAATCGCCCACCCCACCTTAAACCCTTTAACACCTGCCGCACTAAGAACGTCTTCGTAACGTCTAGAAGGCCCCGCAATTTAAAGCTAAAAACAAAACCAGCCAAACAACTATTCACCCTCGCCACCGACCAATCCTCTTCAACAATATGACCCAAAAACAATACCAACGGAGCTTCACCCCATCTACCCCCACCCCAAACTAACACACTATTGCTCCCAACAACGCCAAGCATTACCATAATGCAACCACGTACCAGCACTCAACGACTGTCTAAACAAACCCGCTATGGTGCCTCCAAGAGATCCCAGAGCCAAACCGGACACTCCAACCCCTCCTTCTCCGCCTCTGGCGCCAGCTGACAACACCGCTCCAACTGTAGACGAGAAAGAGAATCGGCTACTCCATTAGCAACGCCCGGCACATGAACCACCAAAACCCAAGCATTCAAAGGCAAACAAAGTAGCACCAAATGCTGAAACAACCTGACAACAGGAGGGGAAGATGCTGTCAGACAACACCCAAGTTGTCACAATGATATTGCACCTTTTTGTTCCAGAACTTGTCACCCCCAAGTACGACAGCCAGCACTATGGGGAACAATTCTAGCAAAGCAACATTCTTCACCCAGCCCATCAAAACCCAAGACTCAGGCCACTTTCCCGCACACCACTGGCCTTCACAATCCGTCCCAAACCTCTAAATCCCTTCTCAACTCCTTACTCAGCCGGATAAAATGATGCCCCAAAATGATGCACCAGCCTCCTACAAAAAATTCGGCCCATCAGAATAATCCGACAAGCGAAATTCAACTTCCTCAACAAACCTACACTCCATCCGCACAGTGTCTAATACTATACCCAAAAAACATAATTCCGTAATAGGCCCAACCGTCTTCTCCGCCGCCAACGGCACCCCAAACGACTCAAACACGACTGCAACAACGCCAACAACAACCCGCATACCCTGGAATCCGCAGGACCCAAACACAGGAAATCGTCCAAATAATGAATAAGTGAGGTGCACCCCGACACGTCCTTCACCACCCATTCCAAAAAGGAGCTAAATTTTTCGACATACGCACAAGACACAGAACACCCCATTGGTAAACACAGGAAAACAAAATAACCCCCAACAAATGCAAACTACCCGGATGAACGGGAAACAGACAAAACGCCGCCTCAATGTCCGTCTTTGCCAACAGAGCACCCGGCCCCAACTTCAGCACCCAACTGACCGCTGTGTCAATGGACGTATACACCACTGAACACAGCCCCGGATCAATCCCATGATTCACCGACGCCCCCTTTGGAAACGACAAATGGTGGATCAACTGAAAAGTATTCAGCTCCTTTTTTGGAACCACCCCCAAAGGAGAAACCCGTAAGTTCGCCATAGGCAACTCCTCAAAAGGCCCATCCATTCTGTTTCCAAAGGGGAAGATTGAATATCAAAACCTTCCGTGAAACCCCTCCTCAAAAACTCTGCCACTACCCGATCAGGGCATCTACTTAAATACCGCCCCATCACGTCCACTCGTACCGGCGTCTGACCCTTTTCCAACCGCCTCCCCACCCATTGGCCTGGGGCAACGGAAACGACTGGCCTCGTGACTTCCCCCGCAAACCGAGCACTCGTGCTTGAACTTGCATTTCTGTCCAAACTTGCAACGCCCTTCATTGAACAAGAAACACAAACTCCTGGCCGAAGCCGCCGCAAATCCGGACTGACCCGCCCCCTCTGCTCCCCCCAAAAAAGCTGCCCCTGCCGCACTGGCACCATCACCCTCATCCACAACCCAATATCTTTATGGTCCCAACGCATGTTGGGGCGGACCGCTTTCCTCAGACAAAACTGTTCGTCATACCGCAACCACCCTGAACCCCCGTATACCCTTTAAGCTTCTCCTATGGCATCCAGGTAGCAAAAAAGCGGCCTTTCACGAATCACACTCGCCAAAATAGCAAAAGACTGAAGCCAATTCCCAAAGGTTTTCTTCTCCTCCTCCTCCTCCTTTTTTCCCACATCCTTCCTACCCACATCCAAATTAAACCGCTCTAGAGGAAGAAGTGAGAAAATATCCACGTATTCCCCCTCCATATCCTGTCCCTCATTTCCTGTTTCAAGTGCGCCCCAAGGGGCCTTTAAAGCACACTTACACCTCCCCCCTAGCTGCATCATCCACCCTGGGCCTATCATCCTCACCCCCCACCTGCGTTTGCACCGATAACCCTCCAACCCCCACCCCCATCTGCACCGATACCCCACCACCAACCGCAGTCTCTCCCCCAACCCCCGTCCCAACCCCCAAAGCTTGCAAAGGCCCTGCCCCTACTGACCCTGACCTCACGCCCCGCCAAACCACATAACAACCGATCAAACCTCCGGATCACTTCAGACTGACCACCCCCAAATCCCCCCACACCAGTACCCTGAAATAAAGCAAGAAGCATCCCCAATGCTGTCTCACCTGGCTGCCCGGGCGCTGTGAACCCAGCAGCCGTTGATCCGGACTCCCGCCGCTTCACTTCAGACAGCACCGACACAAACCCTCTTGATGATGATGACACTTCACTTTCTCCCGGCGTCCCAGCATCTTCTGCGCTGGACGCAGTATGCGCTGACCTGGATCCTGCGGCAATCAATAATCCGGAAGGACCAGCCATGGGCTATCCGCCATCTTGGAGGGGCATGTGCACCGGCACCACCTTCTTGTGTACAGCCCCGTGTTTCTTGCTGTTGTAGGTTCTCCCCTGATGTGCATGCCCCCTCCCCCACAGAAGGGGAGGAGCCTGCAGTACCCGGTACTTCAGCCCTGCCGTCTGCTGCCGCGAGTTGAGTTGCCTACTCTTCCTCACGTTTGTTAAAATGGCGCCTCCCTGCACGCGACCACCCCTTTTTATTAACTACACCCCACCCCTTCTCTCCGACCGCCCCTCTAGCTCCCTATTAACTCCTTACTTCCCAGCCCTGTACCCAAAACCCATCATGTCGGCTTCCCTCTATTCGTCCAGCCTCACTGGAGTCAGACACCTGCCAATTAGCTGTTTGAATGGGTTACAGCTTGTCCTTCTCAGGCAGAGAGTTCCATAGTCTCACTGCTCTTACCTCAAAGAATCCTCTTCTACTTTTGTGTATAAACCTTCTTTCTTCTAGAAGAAGTGGATGTCCCCTTGTCAGAGTCACAGTCCTGGGAATAAATAGATCAAGGGAGAGATCTCTGTACTGACCCTTGATATATTTATACATAGTGTGACAGTGTCTGGAGAAGTAGTGGACGGGGTCTATGTGTGCCCAAGATTCCTCACTTCTGTCATTTAAAAGCAACCAGGGGAATGTTCAGGCGAGGTCTCTGCAACTCGAGTTTGCATAAAACCTGTTCTTAGAGCCTGTGTTGCTGGAGTGGTGAGAGAAGGGTGGGCCCCACTCAATCCGGACAGTCCGAGTTTTGGTCTGTCAGGTAATTACTCCTCAGGTGTGCTAGCCTAATATAAGGCTGAGAATGCAGACACAGCTCTCTCAGCCTGGGAACAGGTTACCTGCATGGAGCCTGTGAGAGCACTTCAAGAGGTATGGACTTTGCTATTTTGTGTAGGTGCTTGGTATTAGGCCGGCACTTGGTCAGGGAGGGTTCATGCTATATAGTTAGGGCCGGACAGGCTTAGGATTTTTGTTTGTTATGTTTTATGTTCTGTACCTCAACCTGACAATAAAACTGGCCAGTTAGACTAAGTTCCTGTCGTGTGGACTGCAACTTCTTCGGTGTGCCTGCTAAACTGTGCCTGTCTACCCAGGAAATGACAGCCCCACTACCTAATCCCTTACAATAGTTATTAGATCTCTTCTCAGTAGTCTTTTTTAAAATTGAATAACCTTAATTTTGACAATCGTTCTGGGAACTGTAGTCGACCCATTCCAGGTATTACTTTAGTGGCCCTCCTCTGAACCCTCCCCAGCTCTGCTATGTCTGTCTTGTTCACAATACTACATGTGTGGTCTGACTAGTGATTTGTAAAGTGGCAGGACTATGTTCTCATCATGGGAATCTATGCCATTTTGATGCCCCCATAATCTTATTGGCCTTGGCAGCAGCTGCCTGACACTGGTTTCTACAGCTTAGTTTGCTGTTCACTAAAATTCCTCAGTCCTTTTCCATGTCACGGGTACCCAATGTTTTACCATTTAGTACGTACTGGTGACATGTATTTTTCCTTTTCATATGCATAAACTTGCATTTGTCAGTGTTAAACATCGTCTAGCACTTCTGTGCCCAAGCCTCCACTCCATCCAGATCCATCTATAGCAGTATACTGTCCTCTTTGATGTAAAACACTTTACAAAATTTAGTGTCATCTGCACAATACTGACCCCTAAGGTACCCCACTGGTGACGGTGACCCAATTGAGTGTGTACCCTCTGTTTTCTATCACTGACCAAGTTACTTACCCACATATGCACATTTTCCCCCAAGCATTATCATTTTATGTACAGTAGTAACCTTTTATGTGGCACAGTATCAAATTATTTATGGAAGTTAAGATATATGACATCGATTGACTCACCGCGGTCAAGTCTAGAACTTACCTCCTCATAAAAACTGATTCAATTAGTTTAACTGGACCAATCCCTCATGAAGGCATACTGATAAGGCGTTATTCACTGTAGACCTGGGGATTGTCTATTTTACTGTATTTTTCATCCTATAAGATGCACCTGCCCATAAGTCGGAACCAGAGTGAAAATAAGAAAAAATTTAATGTTTTTCATTAGACCTCAGCTCAGACCCCCAATCAGACCTCCATGTGAATGACCCCCAATCAGACCTCCATGTGAATGACCCCCAATCAGACCTCCTTGTGAATGACCCCCAATCAGACCTCCTTGTGAATGACCCTATGGTCAAATCAGATAAAAAAAATTAAAATAAATCAACTTACCTCTCCTGCTCCAGACACCGCCCTCTTACATCCAGCGCTCTCATTCTTCCTGTCAAGCACTGTGATGTGAGCAGACATGTGAGGACATAGTGCGACGGTGTCCTCACGCTGTGCTCAGAGAGAGTGGCTAAAGACCAGGAAGCGGTGAGTACAGAACCTGGGAAGCGCTGCATTCACCACTTCCTGGTCCTCCTGTACTAATGAGCGCATCAATAATGGAAGCGCTCATTAGTATTTGTCCATAAGACGCACTAACATTTTAACCCCACTTTGAGGGTGTGGAATTCTTCTTATAGGGTGAAAATACGGTAATCTTTTTAAGACAGCACTGCACTTCTTCCTAAGTCAGACGGGCCACTGGGAAGAACAGTTTGCAGAAGCAGAAGCTCTAATTGCAGAAGCTGAGCCTGCTTGATCAGCAGCTGGGGTCCAGCTGTTCCTGATAGCCGAGCCCCAGATGTATACGCCAGCATCGGTGAATACATACATACATATTAACACTTTGTATTCTGCTGTCAACACTGATCGCGGAATGCATGGGGTTTGCAGAGGGTACAGGCACCCTCCCCCAACCCCATCAGGTCCGCGCATTGCGGTGAACTGGTGGCTGGAACGACAGCCCGATGCCAGGGGAGGTAACTACCATAGCGGCAGATCATGCGACTGCTATGAGGCCCAAGGCAAGAGGGGGCCCAGTTGGGATCATACCTTCTTCTACTGGGAGTGAAAACTTGGACAGCACTCTGCCCTCTAAAGGAACAACTTTTAGCAACTGAAGCAGTGGAAAAAATGGCCCAAGGGTCATTGACAGGAGTTTAAGCGGAAACCCTTCTGTCCTGTGTAGGGGGGCCTGGTTTGAACCTTGCTATGGGGCTCTTACTTCTATATGTATGCCACTGCCCAATGCCTTACAGAGACATCGGGGGCTTTCTTCCTTTGGAAGCCTGTGAGATTCATCCCTCAGTCTGAATCTCATACACAAGTCAATGCATTAAAATACACATGCATTGTAGAGGGGATCAGACCGCCAAACGTTGAAGTCCCACCACGGACTGAGAACCCTCAGGGCCCCCAAGCAAAATAGATCAAGGGCCCCCTTCCAGGCCCCACCCGCCTCCAGCCACACCCATATCCCGCCTCCACCCCCCGGTCGCGGTCATACCGCAATTGTTACGCCCCTGATACCATCACTACAAAAGTACAGCGCCCCATATCTCTTACATCCAGTAACGTCTCTTTTGATGTAGATGTTCTCTGTCCTCGTCTTCACTATTTTCCATCACCCTACCATCTACTGGACAATTCATCCTACTACCCCCATCCTACTATACTGTGCCGCTGTGCTCCCCAATACTATACTGCAGAAACAGATAATACCAATGATAATACTGGTACCACACAGTGACCCCCCATATAAAATACCCCTTCTTTGCGGCCTCAGTAGAAGCCCCCATAGTGCCCTATAATATTGTGCCAGTAACAAGTGCCTCTCCATGCCCCCCCATGTTCCATTAACAAGGTTCCTCTCTTCCCCCCATGTGCAAGAAACAAGTGCCTCTCTTCCCCCATGTGCTAGTAATAAGTCTCCCATGTGCCAGTAATAAGTGCCTCCCCCCCAGATGCGAGTAACAAGTGCCTCTGTTCCCCCCCTTCCCCCATATGCCAGTAACAAGGGCTCCTCTCCCTCCATGTGCCAGTAACAAGTGCCTCTCTCCCCCCATATGTAAAGTAACAAGTGACTCTCTCCTCCCCCATATGACAGTTCTCCCCCCATGTGCCAGTAACAAGTGCCTCTCTTCCACCCCCCATGTGCCAGTAACAGGTGCCTCCCCCATATGCCAGTAACAAGTGCCTCTCTTCCGCCCCATGTGCCAGTAACAAGAGCCTTTCTTCCCCCCACATGGGCCAGTAACAAGTGCCTCTCTTCCCCCCACATGGGCCAGTAACAAGTGCCTCTCTTCCCCCCACATGTGCCAGTAACAAGTGCCTCTTTTGCCCCCACATGTGCCAGTAACAAGTGCCTCCACCCAATATGCCAGTAACAAGTGCCTCTCTCCCCCATATGCCAGTTCTCCCCCCATATGCCAGTAACAAGTGTCTCTCGCCCCCATATGCCAGTAACAAGTGCCTCTCCCCCACTATGTGCTAGTAACAAGTGCCTCTCCCCCACTATGTGCTAGTAACAAGTGCCTCTCCCCCACTATGTGCCAGTAACAAGTGCCTCTCTCCCCCCCATGTGCCAGTAACAAGTGCCTCTGCCCCATATGCCAGTAACAAGTGCCTCTCTCCTCCCATATGCCAGTTCTCCCCCCATATGCCAGTAACAAGTGCCTCTCCCCCCCCCCATATGCCAGTAACAAGTGTCTCTCCCCCATATGCCAGTAACAAGTGCCTCTCCCCCACTATGCGCTAATAACAAGTGCCTCTCCCCCACTATGTGCCAGTAACAAGTGCCTCCCCCAATATGCCAGTAACAAGTGCCTCTCCTCCCCATGTGCCAGTAACAAGTGCCTCTCTCTCCCCCGATGTGCCAGTAACACGTGCCTCTCTCTCCCCCCATGTGCCAGTAACAAGTGCCTCTCTCTCCCCCCATGTGCCAGTAACAAGTGCCTCTCTCTCCCCCCATGTGCCAGTAACAAGTGCCTCTCCCCCCCATGTGCCAGTAACAAGTGCCTCTCTCCCCCCTCCCATATGCCAGTAACAAGTGCCTCTCTACTTCCACCCCCCCCATGTGCCAGTAACAGATAGTCCGGTATAAAAAACGAAACAAAATAAACAAACACTTTTACTTACCCCCGCTGAGATGCAGGCCTCTTCCAGCCTGCGTCCCAAACTGTACGGCTCAGGCCGCCTGCACCAGCCTCTGATAGGCTGCGGGCCTTGTGCCGACAGCCTATCAGAGGAACAGGGAAGGGAGACCCCTCTCCCTCCCCTGCCCCACAGCACAGCAATCTGTATCGCTGTCCTGAGGATGGCAATACAGATTACAATGGAGATGAACGCTTCCACAATGGAAGCGTTCATCTCACTGTGACCTGCCGCCGCGGGCCTCCTTCCCGGCCGGGCCCTCGGACCACGCCCAAAGTGCCCGACCGCTCAGTTCGCCCCTGAGTCCCACAGTAGGAAGAAAAAAAAGTCAAAAAATTGTTTCAAGTAAATAAAAAACGAGCCCCTTTCACATAAGACATAGAAGATTGTAAAAACAAAAGAAAAAACAGACATAATAGGTATTCACTGCACCCTTAACAACCTGCTCTATAAAAATATCACATGATCCACCCCGTCCAGAGAACACCATACAAAAATAAAAACAGTGCCAAAACAGTCATTTTTGGTCCCCTTGCCTCACAAAGTATAACACCAAGCGATCAAAAAGTCCTATGTACTCCATTATAGTAACAATCAGTCACCTCATCCCGAAAAAAAATTAGCCTCTATATAAGACAATCGCACGAAAAATAAAATAAAATATAGCTTTCAGAAAAACAAGATTTTTTTTCTTTTCAAAAATGCTTTTACTGTCAAACTTAAGATTTTTTTTTTTGACATATTGGATATCTCTGTATCTGTAATGACTGGTGTAATGGATCCCCTGGCACCCCGACTGGGTACCTCCGTTGATGGATGCTCCTAGTGCTTCCTGAGGGCTCCAAGCACTCCACTTGACTCCATAATCACTGCCGACCCCACGAACCGCTTGGTTGAGGTCTCGCAGTCTTCCACCCACCCTGGATCCAACTTACAGTGGGTAGAACAGTGTTGTAACCCCAAGGGAGTATAATACCGATAGCAATTCCCAGAGTAAATATAGCTGTTCCCCCACACATGAGATGACACTCTATGTCAGTGATGGTGAACCTCTTAGAGACCGAGTGCTCAAACTGCAACCCAAAACCCACTTTATCGCAAAGTGCCAACACGGCAATTTACCTGAACACCAATATCGTATATCTTCCATGTACTTTATCATTTAGCTATAATAACCTGGCTCCATTCAATGTGCTGCCTGTGCTGTTCATAGCATGTCGTGCACTATTGAATGGCAGACAAATTCTAAGGCATATTGGTACACCATAGACTTTCTCCAGGGTGCGGGTGCCCACAGAGAGGGCTCTGAGTGCCGCCTCTGGCACCCGTGCCATAGGTTCGCCATCACTGCTCTATGTTGAGGGTAAAACAGGAACTCACTTTATTGAAGATCAACTCCGTATATATACAGTTCAAGAAGTCTAACAACATAACGCAATCAACCATGAACAACATGCAAACAGACATCTTCACCCCCTCCATAATGAATGAATGAATGAATAGGAGAGAGGAGGCACACGTGATGGGATTATCTCCTGAGTGTATCATAGGGTGATCTACTTATCTAGGAGTCGGCTGCTCCTAGAGTCAGCTATCTTAAAGGGAACCTGTCACCAGGATTTTGGGTATAGAGCTGAGGACATGGGTTGCTAGATGGCCGCTAGCACATCCGCAATACCCAGTCCCCGTAGCTTTGTGTGCTTTTATTGTGTATAAAAACCGATTTGATAGATATGCAAATTAACCTGAGATGAGTCAGAACTTCAAAAATGTGACTCTTCTCTGGTCACACAAGTAAGATATGACTCTTATGTTAATTTGCATATGTATCAAATCAGTTTTTTTACACAATAAAAGCACACAGAGCTATGGCGACTGGATATTGCGAATCTGCTAGTGGCCATCTAGCAACCCATGTCCTCAGCTCTATACCCAAAATCCTGGTGACAGGTTCCCTTTAATCCCATCACTAACAGAATCAGTGGGAGTCTCAGTGCAGCGTTAACCCTTTTTGTGTTGCTGAATCCACACCATGCCTTTTTAATGGGCAATAGTAAATATGTGGCATATAAATTCCACACATAAATCAGGGTTCATAGTTCCTTGTAACCCCAAAGGGCAGAGGGGGACTCCATAGTTCTGGGTCCATAGTCTGTAGGAAGGAGGCTAGCCCTCCGGCTTCTCCAGCAGCCCCAGTGACTGTTCAGTCCGTCACAACTGGCTCTATAAAAAAAATAACATAATCTACCCCCTCAAGTGAATGCCGTAAAAAATAAAATAAAATCACTGCCAAAATATTGAACAATCAAAAAGTCTTATGTACCCCAAAAACGGTACCAATAAAAATGACAACCCTTCCTGCAAAATATAATCCTCTACACAAGATGATTGGCAGAAAAAAAAAATATGGCTTTCAGAAAATGGAGACCCAAAAACATGATTTTTTTTTTTCACAGATGCTTTTATTTTGTAAAATGAAAAGTAGACACATTAGGTATTACTGCCTCCGTAACATCCTGCTCTATAAAAATAGAACATGATTTACCCCCTCAGGTGAATGCTGTAAAAAAAAACAAAAAAAAAACTGTGCCAGAACAGCCATTTTTGGTTTACCTTGCCCCCAAAATTTTAATATTGAACGATCAAAAAAACATGTGTATCCAAAAATGGTCCAATAAAAACGCCAACTCTTCCTGCAAAAAACAAGACGACCGGCAGAAAAATGAAAAAATATGGTTTTCAACAGATGAAGACACAAAAAAGTTTGTCTGTTTTTTCCGAAAATTCTTTATTACGTAAAACCGAAACAAAAAAATAATAATAAAAATAAAATAGGCATATTTGGTATTGTTGTATCTGTAACAACTTGGTCTATAAAAATAACATGCAATCTATTCTGTTAGCTGAATACCCTGAAAAAAAAAAACAAATAAAAAAAAGCCAGAACAGCTTTTTTTATGACCTTTTTTTTTTCACCAAAAAGCGTAATATTAAGCGATCAAAAACCATATGAACCCCAAAATAGTACCAATAAAACTGTCAGCTTATCGTATAGTTTCCAAAATGGGGTCACTTTTTTGGGAATTTCTACTGTAGAGGTTCATCAGGGGGTCTTCAAATGTGAAATCTGCCCTCCAAAAACCATATTGTGCTTTTTCCCTTCTGAGCCCTATGTTGTGCCCATACAGCAGTTTACGACCACATATGGGGCGTTTCTGTAAATTGTAGAATCAGGGTAAAAAATATAAAATTTTGTTTAGCTGTTAACCCTTGCTGTGTTAAAGGATAAATGGATTAAAATGGAAAATCTGGAAAAAATAAAAAAGTGAAATTTAAAAATGTTTCCTTTTCTCCATTTTCCTTTAATACTTGTGGAACAACTAAAGGGTTAACAAAGTTTGCAAAACCAGTTTTGAATAAATTGAAGGGTGTAGTTTCTAAAATGGGTTCATTTGTGAGTGGTTTCTACTATGTAAGGCTACTATCACAGTCCCTCCCATGACAGAGGTGAGAAGATCAGAGAGACTGGCACGTGAGGGTATCTGTCAGTCGATCTGTTTTTTCTTTTCAGTGTTGTTGTTTGGTAATGACCACACATCTTGTCAGGTGCAGCTTGTAGTCATTACTGAGGCCCTATTTAGTTTTGACTCGCACTGCTTACCATGTGGTTGATTTTTCCTGCTGGAGTTCGTTGAGCTGGTTTGTTTGGATCTCCTGCTCCTCAATTTTGATTTAAGCTAAGTGCATTTTGTTGTTTGATTGTGTGTGTTGTTGTCTAGGCCTCAGGGAGACGATGATTCCTTCATCTGGGAAGGAACATGTAATCCGATTCCCTGCCACCATTCCTAGGGCCTTCCAGGGTCTTCAGGGCCTAGGTTTCAGTGTATGAGTATTTCCACCTTCAGGGTCTACTCATACTGGCAGAAGTCAGGGAGAAGTCTAGGGATTCCTAGGAGGTCACCATCCCTCTCCCTTAGCTTTGAGGCCTAGACTCCGGTCTATTCCTTCTGCATGCCATTTGATGTTATCCCCTCCCCATTACTCGTGACAGCTACTTTCACATATGCATTTTTGCCTGATATGGCAGAGATCAGCAAAAGTGCTTCTGTTATGAACTGATCCAGATGCAATATCTTTAACATAGCAATAACGGATCCGGCATTAAAACCATTATAAGTCAATGGGCACCCGATCCGTTTTCTATTGTGTTCAAGAAAACTATCTTGATTTGCATTGTGTGTCATACCGGATCCGTTTTGCTCCGCATCCCATGCCAGACAGAAAAGCTGTGTCTGGTATGGAAATGCAACCAAATGGAACAGAATGCATTCTGGTGCACTCTGTTCAGTTTGGTTCTGTCCCCATTGATAAAGAATGGGAACAAAACTGAAGCGTTTTTCTCCGGTATTGAGATCCTCTGCCGATGTCCATACCAAAAAAGAAAAACGCAAATGTGAAAGTAGCCTTAGCCCCACAAAGTGATGTCATAACTGAACTGGTCCTTAAAAATTGGGTTTTGGAAATGTTTCAAAATTGCTTCTAAAATTCTAAGCCTTCTAACATCCTAAAAAAACTAAAAGGACATTTACAAAATGATGTCAACTTAAAAGTAGACATATGGGATATGTAAACTGATGATTTTATGAGGTATCTCTATCTGCCTTAAAAATAGAGAAATTCTAATTAAGAAAATTGCTAATTTCTCAAAATTTTCAGCAAATTTTGGATTTTTTTCATAAATATTGACCCAAATTTATCACTAACATGAAGTACAATGTGTCATAAGAAAACAATCTCAGAATGGCTTGGATAAGTTAAAGCATTCCAGTGTTATAACCAGATAAAATGACATGTCAGATTAGCAAAAATTGGCCTGGTATTGTATATTAAGAAAATGAAAATATTGATTATATATTATATATAGAGCCAATTGTGCTTACAGGCTTATGCTAGGAAAAAAAAAAAAATCAATTAAAGGTCAGTAACCATGTGGTCGCAATTACGACTGGGCCCCTAAGGGTACTTTCACACTAGCGTTAGAGGAATCCAGAAATCCGTGTTCATTCGTTGTTTTCCGGATCCGTTTGACAAATGCATTGAAATACCGGATTAGTCTCTCTGGTGTCATGTGGAAAAACGGATCTCGTATTTATCTTTTCACATTTATAAAGGTCTGCGCATGCACAGACTGGAAAACTGGATATGTTGTTCCAGAACACTTGGTACCGGATCTGGTATTAATACATTTAAATGGAAAATAATGCTGGATCCGACATGCCGGCAAGTGTTCTGAAATTTTGGCAGGAGAAAATACCGCAGCATGCTGCGGTATTTTCTCTGGCCAAATACCGTAAAAGTGACTGAAACTGAAGACATTCTGATGCATACTGAACAGAATGGTTTCCATTCAGAATGCATGAGAACGAAATTGAAGCGTTCTTTTCCGGTATTGAGTCCCTAGGATGGAACTCAATACCGGAAAAGTTTAACACTAGTGTGAAAGTAGGGCTTCACTTGCCGTACGAACACCTCCAATTAGGCGAGGTGAGGCGATGCAGTTGAATGCTGCATCAGGCATAGGAGCAATATCTCCCTGCCCCACCTTTCTCTCTGATAAGCTTCAGGTATAGTGCATGTAGCCTGTCAGAGAACAGCACAGGAGGTGTGAAAACATAATCATCATTACACCACCTCAACTGAGCAGCATACAACTCAGAAAACATGCCGGAACAGCTACATGGAGATAAGTATTTGAACCTTTAGCCACACTCCTGTGCAAAAGTATATATAACGGTAATAAAATTAGTAACTGATAACCATCATGAATTCATGCAAAACCGGTCAGGCCTAACCAACATTCTGGGTATCTATGAGGAAGTATGTGCAAATCTGAATGTTGGTCACATGGGCATATATGATACATCTGGATTTTGCACAAGCATTTGATACTAGTACAACAAAAGTCTTGTGTTGAAGCTACAAAATGCAGAGACTAGGGGACACAATATGTATTATAATTAGTACCCACGTGGTAAGTTAATTAACTTAAGAATAGTCAAACTGTGGAATACCCCTACCACAAGAGTAAGCAATAGCAGATAGAGTCCTGATAAAAAGTTTAAAACCACTTGAAAAATGGCAAAAAAAATAATATTTAGCATGACTGGATCTTAACAATATTCCAAGTAGAGCTTCAACATGCAACAAGAAAAAAATGGGAGTGAGACAAAACATTTTTTGAGCATTTAATTTAATGAAAACAACGAATAAACTGAAACAGGCTGTTTTTCAGCTGATCAAAAGTTTAGGACCACACCTCCAAAAAAATAAACTAAACCCCCCCAAAAACAGAAATCCAACTTCCAAACATGAACTCAGTAATGAGTAGCTCCGCCGTTATTGTTTATCACTTAAAAATTCGTTTCGGCATGCTTGATGCAAGCGTTTCCATGAGGTGAGTGGGAACATTTCTCCAAGTGGTGAAGACTGTTGTTCATTTTTGTAAACTTCCCGCCGTTATTGTTTATCACTTAAAAATTCGTTTCGGCATGCTTGATGCAAGCGTTTCCATGAGGTGAGTGGGAACATTTCTCCAAGTGGTGAAGACTGTTGTCCATTTTTGTAAACTTCCCTTGCCATCCATCTGCAAAGGTTCTCAATTGGATTTAGATCAGGGGAACACGCAGGATGGGCCAAAAGAGTGATGTTATTCTCCTGGAAGAAGTCCCTTGTCCTGCGGGCATTGTGTACTGTAGTGTTGTCCTGTTGAAAAACCCAGTCGATACCACACAGACAAGGGCACTCAGTCATGCGGAATGCTCTCTGCAACATCTGGACATAGCCAGCGGCCGTTTGACACCCCTGCACTTCCTGAAGCTCCATTGTTCCACTGAAGGAAAAAGCACCCCAGACCATTATGGCGCCCCCTCCACTGTGGCGCGTAGAAAACATCTCAGGTGGGATCTGCTTGTCATGCCAGTAACGTTGGAAACCATCAGGACCATCAAGGTAAAAAATAATAATAATAATCTCATCAGAGAATAAAACTTTCTTCCACCTTTGAATGTCCCATGTTTGGTGCTCTCTTGCAAAGTCTAAACGAGCAGTTCTGTGGCTTTCAAGGAGACGAGGTCTTTGAAGACGTGTTTTTTAAGCCCTTCAGTCTCAGATGTCGTCTGATGGTTATGGGGCTGCAGTCAGCACCAGTAAGGGCCTTAATTTGGGTCGAGGATCGTCCAGTGTCTTGACGGACAGCCAATTGGATCCTCCGGCTCAGTGCTGATGACATTATTTTGGGTCTTCCACCTTTTTGTTCTATAACCCTCAGGATCATTTAAGAAATTCCAAATGACTGCGATGGCGCGCTGTGAGAGACCCTGCTTATGCAGTTCAACAACCTGACCACCTTCAAAAAGGGAGAGTCTTTTTGCCTTTGCCATCACAACGTGTGACTACCTGACAGAAAATGACAAGGAATCCACATCTTTGCACAGATTTAGCCTTTTAAAGGTATGTGGTCCTAAAATTTGGATCAGCTGAAAAACAGCCTGTTTCAGTTTAATCGTTATTTTCAATTAATTGAATGCTCCAAAAAATTTTGGTCTCACTCCCATTTCTTCTTGTTGCATGTTGAAGCTCTACTTGGAACCTTGTTAAGACCCAACAATGTAAAATATGATTTTTTTGCTCTTAAACTTTTGATCAGGACTATACTATGACAGCATTTAAAAAAGGCTAGATACCGTATATGCCGGCGTATAAGACGACTGGGCGTATAAGACAACCCCCAACTTTTACACTGAAAATATAGAGTTTGGGATATACTCGCCGTATAAGACTACCCCTTTTTCAACACACAGCAGTACATTACTGCATCCCACCACCATCCCTGGGTACCTCTGCCATCCCTGAATCCCACCACCATCCCTAGATACCACTGCCATCCCTGCATCCCACCATCATCCCTAGGTACCACCGCCATCCCTGCATCCCACCACCTTCCTTGTCCTCCCTCCCTGCCTCCCAGACCCTAAACATGTGCCACCTATACCCTGAACATGTTTTTGTTATGTTATTCTTCATATTAACATTCACATATGCACATCTGCGCCGCACTTCTCACACATGCGCAGGAGCGAGATGCGAGCGGCCGGGAGGATGGCGGTACAAGGAGCATACAAGGTACAGAGCAGGGGGAGGCATACAAGGTACAGAGCAGGGGGCAGTATACAAGGTACAGCGCAGGGGGGGCATATGCCGTGGGTTACATCGCAGCTCTCAGCTGCTGGGGATACAAGGCAATAGCCCGGGCTCTCTCTGTTGATAATTCGGGCATCCCGGCACTGCAGCGCCCGCCATACCCGGCGTATAAGACGACCCCCGACTTTTGAGAAGATTTTCATGTGTTAAAAAGTAGTCTTATACGCAGGAATATACAGTACTTATCCAATAGTAAAGGCCATTGAGTGTTTTAATTCCTGTAACAATTAATGTGGTATAAATGATCTGAGAGAAACTATGTAACATACCTTCTTCGGCAATGCACATATTTCAAGACACCATGTCAGCAGGTATTGCAAAGAACATCTTTCTGGAATATAATCAGGTATGACCACACCTATGAAAAGAAAACTGCAAAATTATTACTTTGTAGTGAAATCATGTATATGCCAAGATAGTGAAATGTGTGGTTTGATCTGATTTCATCGTTATTAGGAGTCTCAGCTCTCAGACAAAGTCCTGGATTTACTATTGTGTCTGCACCAAAAATCTGTCTAAAAAGTGGCACAAATTGCCGAATCTGGGATTTTCCTTTTTTTTTTCCGCTCGATATGCGTAAGATGTGCCTTTTGCGCCAACATTTCTGCATAATTATTTTTAAACGAAGAAGTTCCTCTCTTACCCATCCCAGGAACAATGCATGTATCATAGTACTAGATATACACTTAGACTAATCTCATTGTGTAGAATAGACAAGGTAGTTATTCTGCCAGATTTCTTTCAATATAAAAGTACTAGATCAGGGCAGCACTATCAGTAACAAAGAAAATGGAGTGCCAGCATTTGAGATGTATCCAAACATCAAAGAAAAAGAAAAAGACCGCTGCACTTCATGTCAAGCACGGGTGAATAAAGGACTACACATTTTTTCACCGTATGGAAGTGCTGCTGTCTTTTTCTTTATATATATTGTGACAGTGAGAGGTTTGCTGTGGGAAAATAGGTATTTTCCTCCCAGCATGTGCTGCTGGGCTGATTAACAGCCAGATGAGGTCAAATACTGGACCGGATTTTAAATGGTTTTGGCAGCACCTGGCTGTCCTTAAATAGGCAGCTGGGCTCAGAAGCCAGGTCTCTGTGTTGGGATCTGGGAGCCTTGTGTCTGGATGAAGGCTTGCTTACCTGTTTGGCGTGAAAACAGGTTTTTGCTACTATCAGAAAGGACTCTGAGGCAGAATTGGCGCATGGTGTGAATTATCACCAACACTGCAAGGTGAATTTTTGTTTGAATATGACAGTTTGTTTTGTCACTTGCCTAAACTGTGAATAAAACACTGAATTGTTAGAATTAAAAGAAATTGTTGTTGCCGCTATACTGCATCCGCAAAACCCAAACTACCAAACCAAGTCCCCACAATTGGTAGAGAATGCGGGCAAGTACAGTGAGGCTGGCGTGAAAGCCGAAATATTTTAGTTTTTACGGGCAAGTTTATAGGTCTTACATCATACCAGCAAGATTACAACCCGTGTCTCTCGACAAGATGGAAGCTGTTGTGAAAGCCCTTGTGGAGGCTAACTTGCAACAGCGGGAGGCTAATATGCAGCAGCAGGAAACCAACCAGCTGCTATTGCGACATATGACAGCTTTACAAGTGGCAGAGCGTCCACAATGCACGGAAAGTGGTCTGTGCGGCGATCCCCAAGATGACCCCCTCGAACGACAGTTGAGATCTATCTGCCAGTGTTCGAAAAGGTGGCTGTGAGGGAGAAACTAGCCAGAGATCAGTGGGCTGAGGTTGTTGCTCCGTTCCTGGCATCCATTTTTCTACTTACCAGCTGATCAAGTGGCCGAATACACAACAGTAAAGGGTGAGATTCTGGCAAGACTGGGGGTAAATGTGTTGGTCCGGGCCCAGCGAGTGCATCAGTGGGAGTTAAGCCCATTTGATCCAGTGAGATCTCAGTATTATGATCTGTTACACCGGCTACAAAAATTGTAGCTGAGTCCCACTGCTATGCTGTACCGTCTGTTGGCTGATGTATTCTGGAGGGCTTTGCAGTAATCTCTCCAGCACTGGATTGGCCAGGTGTCTCCTGGTAATGCCCTTGAGATGGTCGACCTGGTGGAGCGCTATGAGGCTACCAGGACTCTACAGGGGGGCTATTTTGGGAGGGAGGCACTCAAACCACGGAAATCACCTCAAAGCCGGCCACTGGTGCAAGCAAAACCCGCCCGGAATATACCTATACCCCTACAGACCTAGCTCCGATAGTCTGCTGGTGGTGTCAGGAGCCAGGCCATATAAGGGCTGACTGTCCCCATAGGGGCGAACCCGTGGAAACTAACTATGGCTACCGCCACTCCTTGTATGCCAGGAAGCTGTGTGCAAAAGGTACCCCAGAGACTATAGACAATAGCCACTTGTGCCAGAGACTTAAAGGACTGTCCCACCACCCTGGTGTCTCTGTCCACGATGGCCGGCAGGTGGACCCACGAGGTGGCTGTCGCCACCAATTTACATTATTAACTCATAATAGGGAGAGACTTCCCGGCACTGTGGCCTGCTATGAGAGTGACTGATACCCATGAGACAGGGGTAACCCTAGCAGAGTGGCCCAGCTCAGGTGGGTGACCAGAACCCTGGGAACCTGAGACCAAAGGACCAATGTCGGGACCCAACCCTATCCCGCGCCTGGGAAAATATTTTAATAGTAGATGATGAACCACAACAACCTGGGGCAGAGTCAGTGCTTCCCCGTTTTGTGGTTCATCAAGATATGTTGTATCGGGCAAACAACTACAGGGTGAACCTATTGAACAGGTGGTGGTCCCCAAGGCTTATAGCAAGTTTGTGTTAGATCTAACCGCCCAACACATTCTCGGGGGTCACCTGGGGCTGCAGAAAATTCAGGATCGTATTCTACAGCAGTTTTACTGGCCCAGCATATTCAAAGAAGCAGAAGAGTTTTGTAAGTCTTGCCTGACCTGCCAGATAACTAGCCCCAAGCCACATTTCCGTAGTCCCCTAGTACCTCTACTGATTATCGAAGTACCATTTGACCAAATAGCTATGGACCTCATAGACCCAGTACCGAAGTCCACCAGAGGGCATCAACACATCTTAGTCATTCTAGACTATGCCACTCGGTACCTGGAGGCAGTGCCACTGTGACATATCTCGGTCAAACTCATAGCTAAGGCTAGTTTCACACTAGCGTTCGTCGGTCCGCTCGTGAGCTCCGTTTGAAGGAGCTCACGAGCAGACCCGAACGCCTCCGTCCAGCCCTGATGCAGTCTGAATGGATGCGGATCCGCTCAGACTGCATCAGTCTGGCGGCGTTCAGCCTCCGCTCGCCTCCGCACGGACAGGCGGACAGCTAAACGCTGCTTGCAGCGTTCAGCTGTCCGCCTGGCCGTGCGGAGGCGAGCGGATCCGTTCAGACTTACAATGTAAGTCAATGGGAACGGATCCGCTTGAAGTTGAGCCCATATGGCTCAATCTTCAAGCGGATCCGTCCCCCATTGACTTTACATTAAAAGTCTGAACGGATCCGCTCAGGCTGCTTTCACACTTAGATTTTTTTCTAAGTTATTAATGCAGACGGATCTGTACTGAACGGAGCCTCCGTCTGCATTAATATGATCGGATCCGTTCAGAACGGATCCGATCAAACGCTAGTGTGAAAGTAGCCTAAGGAGTTAATGTAGATGTTTTACCAAGTAGGACTACCTAAAGAGGTTCTGACAGACCAAGGGAACCCTTTTATGTCCAAGGTGATGAGGTAAGTTGCGGCACATAAAACAACTATGGACGGCCGTTTATCATCCACAAACAGATGGTCTGGTAGAACGGTTTAACCAAACATTAAAAAATATGTTGAAAAAGGTAGTGTTTAAAGATGGGAAGGACTGGGACCTTCTTTTGCCCTATCTCATGTCCGCAGTGCGAGAGATACCCCAGGCCTCTACTGAGTTCTCACCCTTCAAACTGCTATATGACAAACACCCTCGCGGTCTAGAGACAGTGTTGCCTCTTGTTATGGAGCACATAAAGGCAGCTCAGCGAGCCCAGAGTCGGGTCTATAATCGGCAGGCTTTGGTCCTGATCTTTAACCCGGGTGATCAGGTTTTGGTTCTGGTGCCGACCGTGGACAGTAAGTTAGTGGCTAGTACCCGCCCCTTTAACATTGACCGCCCTTTAACAGTGACATTCATAGTGGCTGCCCCTTTATTAGTGACATCAACAGTGCCCGCCCCATTAACAGTGACCGACATAGTGCCAGCCCCTTTAACAATGACCTCCACAGTGCCCACCACTTTAACAATGACCACCCCTTTAACAGTGACATTCATAGTGCCCGCACCTTTAACAGTGACAACAACAATGCACGCACCTTTGACAGTGACACCTTTTTAACAGTGCCCTCTCATTTAATAGTGACCTCCACAGTGCCTGCCCCTTTAACATTGACCTCCACAGTGCCAGCACCTTTAACAATGACCACCCCTTTAACAGTGATCTCCACAGTGCCTGCCCTTTTAACATTGAACTTCATGGTGGCCGTCCCTTTAACAGTGACCTTCACACTATCCGCCCCTTAAACACTGACCACCCCTTTAACAGTGACCTTCATTGTGGCTGCCCCTTTAACAGTGACCTCCACAGTACCCACCACTTTAACAGTGACTTCCACAGTGTCCGCCCATTTATCAGTGACCTCCATAGTGCCTGCCTCATTAACAGTGACCTCCACAGTGCCCGTCCATTTAATAGTGGCCCCTGCCCTCCATGCATATAGCAGTGTAGTTGTGCCGTCATATGACTGAATATTTAAGGACCTGCAAACTGCTAAAACCTGTGATCAGTTGCTATGGAAACCTGGAGTAGGACCTAAGAGGCTGCTATTGACTAATGAGGGACATGTGACCGTGTAAATGGCAGTTTCGATTTAAGTGAAAGGCTTGCTGGCTTCTAATGGCTAATGCAGGTCATTCTTTTGGAATCTCTCAGGAATGGTACATCCTAGAGAGCTGAGACTCCGTCTAAAATATTCCCGGACACCTTATGTACCTGTGTGTCAAATTTGGTGAATATTGGTCCAGTCGTTTGGTCACGCATAAAGAATAGACAGACAGAAACTTATATATATATACAGTACAGACCAAAAGTTTGGACACACCTTCTCATTCAAAGAGTTTTCTTTATTTTTATGACTATGAAAATTGTAGATTCACACTGAAGGCATCACAACTATGAATTAACACATGTGGAATAATATACATAACAAAAAAGTGTGAAACAACTGAAAATATGTCATATTCTAGGTTCTTCAAAGTAGCCACCTTTTGCTTTGATTACTGCTTTGCACACTCTTGGCATTCTCTTGATGAGCTTCAAGAGGTAGTCACCTGAAATGGTCTTCCAACAGTCTTGAAGGAGTTCCCAGAGATGCTTAGCACTTGTTGGCCCTTTTGCCTTCACTCTGCGGTCCAGCTCACCCCAAACCATCTCGATTGGGTTCAGGTCTGGTGACTGCGGAGGCCAGGTCATCTGGCGCAGCACCCCATCACTCTCCTTCATGGTCAAATAGCCCTTACACAGCCTGGAGGTGTGTTTGGGGTCATTGTCCTGTTGAAAAATAAATGATGGTCCAACTAAATGCAAACCGAATGGAATAGCATGCCGCTGCAAGATGCTGTGGTAGACATGCTGGTTCAGTATGCCTTAAATTTTGAATAAATCTCCAACAGTGTCCACCAGCAAAGCACCCCCACACCATGTCCTCCATGCTTCACGGTGGGAACCAGGCATGTAGAGTCCACCCGTTCACCTTTTCTGCGTGGCATAAAGACAAGTTGGTTGGAACCAAAGATCTCAAATTTGGACTTATCAGACCAAAGCACAGATTTCCAATGGTCTAATGTCCATTCCTTGTGTTCTTTAGCCCAAACAAGTCTCTTCTGCTTGTTGCCTGTCCTTAGCAGTGGTTTCCTAGCAGATGTTCTACCATGAAGGCCTGATTCACACAGTCTCCTCTTAACAGCTGTTCTAGAGATGTGTCTGCTGCTAGAACTTTGTGTGGCATTGACCTGGTGTCTAATCTGAGCTGCTGTTAACCTGCGATTTCTGAGGCTGGTGACTCGGATGAACTTATCCTCCGCAGCAAAGGTGACTCTTGGTCTTACTTTCCTGGGGTGGTCCGCATGTGAGGCAGTTTCTTTGTAGCGCTTGATGGTTTTTGTGACTGCACTTGGGGACACTTTCAAACTTTTCCCAATTTTTCGGACTGACTGACCTTCATTTCTTAAAGTATTGATGGCTACTCATTTTTCTTTACTTAGCTGCTTTTTTCAGTAGGCCTATCAGCTGTGTATCCACCTGACTTCTCCACAATGCAACTGATGGTCCCAACCCCATTTATAAGGCAAGAAATCCCACTTACCCTTATTAAACCTGACAGGGCACACCTGTGAAGTGAAAACCATTTCAGGTGACTACCTCTTGAAGCTCATCAAGAGAATGCCAAGAGTGTGCAAAGCAGTAATCAAAGCAAAAGGTGGCTACTTTGAAGAACCTAGAATATGACATTTTCAGTTGTTTTCATTTTTTGTTATGTATATAATTCCACGTGTTAATTCATAGTTTTGATGCCTTCAGTGTGAATCTACAATTTTCATAGTCATGAAAAAAAGGAAAACTCTTTGAATGAGGTGGTGTGTTCAAACTTTTGGTCTGTACTGTAGATATATACATATATATATATATATATATATACATACATATATATATATATATATACATACATATAGAGACTAGCAGAAGGACACGGCTTTGCACGGGTATATTTCATCTATTTCATTTCATGTTTCCATGTGTCGTAAAAAGATATCAACAGTATCCCCCATGACAGTGACCTCTAAAGTACTCGCCCCTTTAACAATGACCTCCACCGTGATAGCCCCTTTAACAATGACCTCCACAGTGGCGGCCCCTTTAATAGTAACCTCCACAGTTCCCGCCACAGTGTCCACCCCTTTAACATTGACCTCGACAGTGGCCACCCCTTTAACATTGACCTCCACAGTACCTACCCCTTTAATAGTTACCTCTACAGTGACTGCCCCTTTAACATTGACCACCCATCTAATAGTAATCTCCACGGTGCCCGCCCCTTCAACATTGATCACCTTTTTAACAGTGACCTCCACAGTGCCCTTCCATTTAATAGTGGCCCCTGCCCCTATGCATATAGCAGTGTAGTTGTGCCATCATACATCATATGACTGAATATTTAAGGACCTGCGAACTGCTATTGTTATGGAGACCTGGAGTAGGACCTGCGAGCTTCTATTGTCTAATGAGGGACATTTTTGGGGAATATCTCAGGAACGGTACGTCCTACAGGCAGACAGAAACTCATTTTCATATATATATAAGAGACTAGCAGAAGGACCTGGCTTTGCACAGGTATATTTACAGTAACCTACCCCTTTAACAATGACCTCCACCATGCTCACCCCTTTAACCACTTCAACCCCGCTAGCTGAAACCCCCTTAATGACCAGGCCACTTTTTACACTTCTGCACTACACTACTTTCACCGTTTATCGCTCGGTCATGCAACTTACCACCCAAATGAATTTGACCTCCTTTTCTTCTCACTAATAGAGCTTTCATTTGGTGGTATTTTATTGCTGCTGACAATTTTACTTTTTTTGTTATTAATCGAAAATTAACGTTTTTTTTGAAAAAAAAATGACATTTTTCACTTTCAGCTGTAAAATTTAGCAAAAAAAAAAAACGACATCCATATATAAATTTTTCGCTAAATTTATTGTTCTACATGTCTTTGATTAAAAAAAAAATGTTTGGGCAAAAAAAATATATGGTTTGGGTAAAAGTTATAGCGTTTACAAACTATGGTACAAAAATGTGAATTTCCGCTTTTTGAAGCAGCTCTGACTTTCTGAGCACCTGTCATGTTTCCTGAGGTTCTACAATGCCCAAACAGTAGAAAAAACCCACAAATACCCCATTTCGGAAAGTAGACACCCTAAGGTATTCGCTGATGGGCATAGTGAGTTCATAGAACTTTTTATTTTTTGTCACAAGTTAGCGGAAAATGATGATTTTTTATTTTTCCTTACAAAGTCTCATATTCCACTAACTTGCGACAAAAAATAAAAAATTCTAGGAACTCGCCATGCCCCTCATGGAATACCTTGGGGTGTCTTCTTTCCAAAATGGGGTCACTTGTGGGGTAGCTATACTGCCCTGGCAATTTAGAGGCCCAAATGTGTGAGAAGTACTTTGCAATCAAAATGTGTAAAAAATGGCCTGCGAAATCCGAAAGGTGCACTTTGGAATATGTGCCCCTTTGCCCACCTTGGCTGCAAAAAAGTGTCACACATCTGGTATCGCCGTACTCAGTAGAAGTTGGGGAATGTGTTTTGGGGTGTAATTTTACATATAACCATGCTGGGTGAGAGAAATATCTTGCCCTTTTAACATTGATAACCTCTTTAACAGTGACCTTTACAGTACCCGCCCCTTTACCAGTGATTTCCACAGTACCAGCTCCTTTAAGTGATTTCCACAGTGCCCGCCCCTTTAACAATGACCTCCACAGTGCCAGTCCCTTTAACAGTGAACTCCACAGCGCACATCCGTTTCATAGTGGCCCTGGCCTCCCATGCATGTAGCAGTGTAGTTGTGCGGTCATACGTCATATGACTGAATATTTAAGGACCTGAGAATTGCTTAAACCTGTGATCAGTTGTTATGGCAACAAGGAGTAGGACCTGCAAGAATCATTTAGCTAATAAGGGACATGTGACCGTGTAAATGGCAGTTTGGATTTAAGTGAAAGGCTTGCTGGCTTCTATTGGCTGATGCAGGTTATTTTTTGGGAATATCTCAAGAACGGGAAGTCCTAGAGAGCTGAGAAGGTCTAAAAGGTTCCCGGACACCTGATGTACCTGTGTGCCAAATATGGTGAAGACCGGTCCAGTCATTTGGTCGCGCATAAAGAACAGGCAGACAGAAACTCATTTTTATATATATAAGAGACTAGCAGAAGGACCCGGCTTCGCACGGGTATATTTCATCTATATAATTTTATGTTTCCGTGTGTCGAAAAATTATATCAACAGTATTCCACATAACAGTGACCTCTAATGTAACCACCCCTTTAACACTGACCTCCACAGTGCACACCACTTTGACAATGACCGCATCTTTAACAGTGCCTGCCCCTATAACAATGACCTCCACAGTGCCTGCCATTTTAACATTGACCTTAACATTGACCTGCAAAAAATGGCCTGGTCCTTAAGGTTAAAATGAGCTTGGTCCTTTTTAAATATTCAGTCATATGACATATAACGGCATAACTACACTGCTACATGCATGGGGGGCAGGGGCCACTATTAAACGGACGGGCGCTGTGGAATTCACTGTTAAAGCAGCGGGTACTGTGGAAGTCACTGTTAAAGGGGCAGGCACTGTGAAGATCACTGTTAAAGGGGCGGCCACTATGATGGTCACTGTTAAAGGGGTGGTCAATTATAAATTGGCGAGCACTGTGGAGATCACTATTAAAGGGGTGCTCACTGTGGAGGTCACTGTTAAAGAGCCAGTAACTGTTAAAGGGGCAGGCACTGTGGAAGTCACTGTTAAAGGGGCGGGCACTATAAATGTTACTGTTAAAGGTGTTGTCAGTGTTAAAGGGGCGGGCACTGTGGAGGTCACTGTTTAAGGGGCGAGCACTGTGCTCGCCCCTTAAACAGTGACCTCCACAGTGCCCGCCCCTTTAACACTGACAACACCTTTAACAGTAACATTTATAGTGCCCGCCCCTTTAACAGTGACTTCCACAGTGCCTGCCCCTTTAACAGTTACTGGCTCTTTAACAGTGACCTCCACAGTGAGCACCCCTTTAATAGTGATCTCCACAGTGCTCGCCAATTTATAATTGACCACCCCTTTAACAGTGACCATCATAGTGGCCGCCCCTTTAACAGTGATCTTCACAGTGCCTGCCCCTTTAACAGTGACTTCCACAGTACCCGCTGCTTTAACAGTGAATTCCACAGCGCCCGTCCGTTTAATAGTGGCCCCTGCCCCCCATGCATGTAGCAGTGTAGTTATGCCGTTATATGTCATATGACTGAATATTTAAAAAGGACCAAGCTCATTTTAACCTTAAGGACCAGGCCATTTTTTGCAAGTCTGACCAGTGTCACTTTATGTGGAGATTACTTTAAAACGCTTTGACTTAGCCATTCTAATATTGTTTTTTCATCACATATTGTACTTCATGACACTGGTAAAATGGAGTAAAAAATAATTCATTTTTATTTATAAATTTACATAGTTTTACATAGTAATACCTACAAAAATAGTTATTACTTTACATTATATGTCTACTTCCTGTTTGGATCATTTTGGGAATTACATTTTATTTTTTGGGGACGTTACAAAGCTTAAAAGTTTAGAAGCAAATCTTGAAATATTTCAGAAAATTTCAAAAACCCACTTTTTAAGGACCAGTTCAAGTCTGAAGTCATTTTGTGAGGCTTACATAATAGAAACTACCCAAAAATGACCCTATTCTAGAAACTACACTCCTCAAGGTATTCAAAACTGATTTTTATAAATGTCGTTAACATTTAGGTGTTCCACAAGAGTTAATAGCAAATTTCAGAATTTCACTTTTTTGCCAAATTTTCAATTTTAATCAATTTATTCCAGTAACAAAGCAAGGGTTAACAGCCAAATAAAACTCAATATTTATTGCCCTGATTCTGTAGTTTGCAGAAACACCCCATATGTGGTCATAAACTACTGTATGGGCACACAGTAGAGCGTAGAGGGAAAGGAGCGCCGTGTGGTTTCTGGAAGGCAGATTTTGCTGGACTGGTTTATTTACACCATGTCCCATTTGAAGCTCCACTGATGCAACCCTAGAGTAGAAACTCCATAAAAGTGACCCAATCTAAGAAACAACACCCCTCAAGGTATTTAAAACTGATTTTACAAACTTTGTTAACCCTTTAGGTGTTCCACAAGAGTTATTGGCAAATGGAGATGAAATTTCAGAATTTCAATTTTTTACAAAATTTTCCAATTTAATCATTTTTTCCAGTAACAAAGCAAGGATTAACAGCCAAACAAAACTCAATATTTATTTCCCTGTTCCTGTAGTTTGCAGAAACCCCCCATATGTGGTCATAAACCTCCGTACGGGCACATGGTAGGGCATAGAGGAAAAGGAGCGCCGTGTGGTTTTTGGAACGCAGATTTTGCTGGACTGGTTTATTTACACCATGTCCCATTTGAAGCTCCCCTGATGCCCCCCTAGAGTACTCCATAAAAGTGACCCCATTTTGGAAACTACGCGATAAGGTGGCAGTTTTGTTGGGACTATTTTTAGGGTACATATGATTTTTGGTTACTCTATATTACATTTTTGTGAGGCAAGGTTACCAAAAATAGAAACTCTGAAATGTCATCTCCATTTGTCATAAACTGTTTAGGAACACCTAAAGGGTTAATAAAGTTTGTAAAATCAGATTTGAATACCTTGAAGGGTGTAGTTTCTTAGATGGAGTCACTTTTCTGGAGTTTCTACTCTAGGGGTGCATCAGGGGTTCTTCAAATGGGACATGTTTTTATTTTATTTTTTTGACTCTGTTCATCTGAGGGGTTAAGTCATGGGATATTTTTATAGAGCAGATTCTTACGGACATGGCGATACCTTATATGTCTACTTTAAAAAAAAAAAAAACTTAATTAGGTTTTACACTATATTATCCTTTCATAAACAAAAAAGAAAACATTTTAGTATCTCCATAGTCTAAGAGTCAGTGTTTTTTTTTAGCCGATTATCTTAGGTAGGGGCTCATTTTTTTGCGGGATGAGAGGACATTTTTATTGGCACTATTTTGGGGGGGATATGACTTTTTGATCGCTTGCTATTACACTTTTTGTGATGTAAGGTGACAAAAAATACCTTTTTTTGCACTTTTTTTTATTACCGTGTTCATCTGAGGGTTTTTATAGAGAAGATTCTTACAGATGCGGCAATACCTAATATGTCTACATTTTTATTTTTTATTTTAGTTTTACAAAATAATATTTTTGGAAAAAATATATTTGTTTTAGTGTCTCAAGTCTGAGAACCATAGTTTTTTTTTCGATTGTCAGTTGCTAAATGGAATTAAATTGGAAGGGGGTCAATTTAGTACTCCATGGAAGTGTGGTACTCCCTGAAGCAACCATCAATGCAGAGGCCCGGATGATCGGGGCACATGTCACAATGAGTGGTGGTGTCCTTCCGTATCCCCCTCCTGTTACACACTCTGCACTTTTTTTCGGACCGTCCCTTCTTTCCAGTATGGGGGACCACACCTGGAAAGTGTTGGCCAGGGACGATCCGGGCGCCTCCAGTTTCCGAGGTAGAACTGTAGGAATTTCACTGTGTTGCCAGCGCTCCGGGACAGCATGAAAGAGTTGCACAAGGCAAACTGTACCAAGTAGACCGCAACTTTTTTGTACCATGCCCTGCCAGGGTTTTGCGCATGGCGTTATATGGCTTGAGGACTTGATCAGAGAGATCAACTCCTCCCATATACCGATTGTAGTCCATGATACAATCGGGCTTGAGGAACGTTGCTGCGGTACCTCGCACAGGGACAGGGGTGATGCCGTTACCGTGAATTGTGGACAGTACAAGGACATCCCTTGTCCTTATATCTGACCAGCAACACGTTTCCACTGGTAAGGGCACGGGTTTCACCCCTGGGGATAGGTACCTGGAGGGGGTGGGTAGGGAGGCCGCATCGATTTTTTCGCACGGTCCCAAGAGCGGACGTGGATCTGGTGACGAGGGACAGGAACAAGGGAAAACTAGTATAAAAGTTGTCCACGTACAGGTGGTAAACTTTATCTAGCAGTGGGTGCATAAGGTCGCACACAAGTTTCCCGCTAACACCCAGAGTGGGGAGGGACATTCTGGGGGTCGAATACAGGAATCTTGCCCCTCGTACACACGAAACTTCTAAGTGTACCCTGAGGTACTCTCACAAAGTTTGTACAGCTTCATGCCATACCTCGCCCGCGCAGAGGGAACATACTGGCGGAAAATGAGAGACTCATCAACTGCGACCTCCCTTCCAGGTACATAAATTGGCCCCAAAGTGATTGATGATCAGCCTGATTTTGTACAGGCGGTCATAGGCAGGATCACCTTGGGGAAGGACATGCTGCATTATCGCATAATGCAGGCATTTCCGGATGGCGTCAAACCGGGTACGTATCATGGCCATACTGTAAAGTGGGGTCTGGTAGAGGATGTCCCAACTCCAGTAATGCCTGACGCTGTTTTTTTTGACTAGGCCCATGTGCAGCATGAGGCCCCAAAACGTCCTCATCTCAGATGCACTGACAGGGGTCCAGCCACTGGCCCTAGCCAAAAAGGAGCCTGGGTGTTGAGCAATGAACTGTTGGGCGTACAGGGCGCTTGCTCCACCATCAGATTCACAAAGTGGTAACTGAAAAAAATACTAAAATAGTCATATTCAGTGAAGCCCACTGTGGGAATCTGGATTCCTGCTTGGCCAACAAAATTAGGAATCACAGGCTAAAAGTGCTCTGGGGTACACCAGACAAGTTCACCGGTAGGGGGCTCAGGTGGACTTATCCGGTGGGCCGGAAAACTAGTACGAGCCCCAGAGCTTTGTTCCGCCTGGTGGCGTCTCTGCAGCCTACTGGGCTCATCATCATCGCTAGATGATGAGGACACGGATGATAAGAGGAAAGTGGGGTCATCCTCTTCCTCACTGGGACTCTCGGATTCGGAGGCAAGCATGGCGTATGCCTCCTCGGCCGAGAACGTCCGGCAGGCCATAGGGGAGTGTGTGTGTGCGTGTGCGTGGAAAACTTTATTCAGTGTGCATGTGTGTGGAGGATGGGTGTTTGCGTACTTTGCCCTACACCTAACAGAAAAAAAAAAAATTAACCAAAAAATGTTGAAAATCCCAAAGTGTAAAAAAAATAAAAAAAGATTCAAACGCGCTGATCAGGGGTGGGGTGGGCGATGCGCTAACAGTGCCGGACGTTAAGAGTGCCGGCCACAGTCAGCGCATGCAAAGAAAAAGCTGGGGGGTTCTAGACCACAATAAAAAAACTATTTTTTTCCCTAACTCTACCTCACTATCCCTGCCTAATCTACCTCTCCCAAATACACCGATTTGTGCACAAAAAAACTTCTAGTACAGTCGAGCTCCTCTCTCTCCCACTCCACGGACCTGCATGAGCGGGGAGAGGAGCTCCGGCAATTCAAAATTGCTGCTGCGCCCGCCCACCTCCCCAGCCAGCCAATCAGAAGCAATCCTGAGAGGTGGCATGACTGCCACCTCTCAGGATCGCAGGACGGTGATTGGTGGTGTATTATAAAACTACCGATTGCCGTCCTATTCCGGTTTATCGGGTCACCAGAGACCCGAATAGCCCGGAAACGCAGGAAACCGCAGGTCTGAATTGACCTGCGGTTTGCTGCGATCGCCGACACAGGGGGGGGGGGGGGTCACAGGACGGACCCCCTTGGGCATTGTACCAAGGTGCCTGCTCAATGATTTGAGCAGGCAACTTGTTCCCATCACCGCCCGCCTGTGTACTTAAGTACCAGGACATCAGGGCGTACCTGTAGGCTCTGTGTCCGTAACAGGTTAAGGACCTGCTGAAACCTGTGATCGGTTGTTATGGCAACCTGTAAAACGACCAGCAAGCTTCTATTGGCTGATGTGACCGTGTGTATGGCAGTTGGGATATGAGTTAAAGAATTGAAGGCTTCTATTGGCTAATGCAGGTAATTTTTGGGAATCTCTCAGGAACGGTAAGTCCTAGAGAGTTGATACCTGGTCTAAAACCTTCCCGGAAACCTGATGTACATGTGTGCCAAATTTGGTGAGAATCGGTCCAGCCGTTTAGTCGCGCATTAAGAACGTCCAGACAGAAAGACGTATAGACAGAAACTCATTTATATATATATATATATATATATACATATAGAAGACTAGCAGAAGGACATGGCTTTGCACAGTTATATTTAATCTATTTAATTTTATGTTTCAGTGTGTCGTAATAAAGATATCGACAGTTTCCCCTATAACAGTAACCTCTACAGTAACCGCCCCTTTAACAATGACCTCAACAGTGCCCGCCCCTTTAACAATGACCGCCCCTTTAACAGTTCCTGCACCTTTAACAGTGACCTCCATAGTACCCATCCCTTTAACAGTGACCGCCCCTTTAGCATTGACCAACCCTTTAACAGTGACTTCCACAGCGCCCCTTCCTTTAAAAGTGATTTTCACAGTGACCGCCCCTTTAGCAGTGACTTTCACAATTACCGCCCTTTTAACAGTGACTTTCTTTGGGGCCGCCCCTTTAACAGTGACTTTCACAGTGGACACCCCTTGAACAGTGACCCCCTCTTTAACAGTGATCTCCACAGTATCTGTTCCTTTAACATTGACCACCCCTTTAACAGTTACCTTCACAGTTCCTGCCCCTTCATTAGTGACTTCCACAGTGCCCTTCCCTTTAACATTGACCTCCACAGTGCCCGTCCCTTTAACATTGACCTCCACAGTGCCTACCCCTTTAATAGTGACCTCCACAGTGTCCGCCCCTTTAATAGTGACCTCCACAGTGTCGCCCCTTTAATAGTGACCTCCACAGTGTCGCCCCTTTAATAGTGACCTCCACAGTGTCACCCCTTTAATAGTGACCTCCACAGTGTCCACCCCTTTAATAGTGACCTCCACAGTGTCCGCCCCTTTAATAGTGACCTCCACAATGCCCACCCCTTTAACATTGACCACCCCTTTAACAGTGACCTTCATAGTGGCCGCCCCTTTAACAGTGAACTCCACAGTACCTGGCCCTTTAACAGTGACCTCGACAGTGCCTACTCCTTTAACATTGACCACCCCTTCAACAGTGACCGCTTCTTTAACAGTGACTTTCACAGTGCCCGCCCCTTTAACAGGGACCTCTACAGTGCCCATCCATTTAATAACAGTGACCTCCACAGTGCCCACCCCTATAACTGTGACCTCCACTGTGCCAGCCCCTTTAAGCAGTAAAGAAAAATGGCTAGGTTGTTATGGAAACCTGGAGTAAAACTGTGTTTAAGGCAGTTGGGATTTGAAGAGAAAGAATTGCAGGCTTGTACTGGCTAATGTGGGTAATTTTTTGGGAATATCTCGGGAACGGTACATCCTAGAGAGCTGAGACCCTAAAACCTTCCCAGACACCTGATGTACCTGTGTGCCAAATTTGGTGAAGATCGGTCCAATTGTTGGTCGCGCATAAAGAACAGACAGAAACTCATTTATATATATATATATATATATATATATATGTATAGATATATATACACACACACATTTTATATACACACACATTTTATATATACACATAAGAAGCAATTATTAGACTGTTTCACCCTTACATTGCAATGAATTGTCATTGCAATTCGTTGCAGATTCACTATGTTCTTATTAAGGGCTCCAAAAACGCTACAACTGCAATATCATGGGTTTCTTCAAAGAGACCTGGGCTATTGCAGCAATTAACATTTCCTCCGATCCTGCTTTATAACATGGAGCCTGCAGATTGCAGACGCAAGTATGTAGAATTCTGGTTTCCCTCTCTGCTTCCACGCTTCCATCGCTGGCCTCAGAAGTCACAGGTGAACTAATGGCATGTGACCACTGACCGGCAGCAGCTGTCATGTGAATGATGGATTTGACAAGATAACTGCATGACCAGCAGGGACTGGAAAGGCAGCACATATAGAAGGTAAAGGATTTCTGTTTAGTTTTTACTGCTCCCTACTAAATTTTTTGTATAATCTAAAAAAAAAAAAATTAACTACACAATTCCAGAAATGTAAATTAGGGCATATTAACATCAGTTTTAGGTATTTCTGTTGCTCTGCATTTACAGGAGCTGAAAAAGGAAAACAACAGAAGTGACGGATTGGGCATATAACTGACACAAATGGAGCCGAACAGACCTCATTAACTATAATGTTGGTTCGTTCAACCTTTTTAGCTGAAAAAAGTGATGCATGAAGATTATAAACATTGCAAACCTTCTATTATAAAACAACATATAAAGAAGATGACTGCCATACCTCTTCCTTTTATTTCGGATTTAACTGTCAGGAAGACCTGACAATCTTTCTTATCAGACAATCCAAGCTTGTTAACAAGATCTGTCACTTCATCAGGAGGATTTGGACAAATTATGCCAAAGGAATCCCCAGGCTGGAAGTCGATTGTAGTGTTCTTGAAGGAAAAATACATATTTACAACCAGATTTTAACAATCATTTGACATGCACACTTTTCTATGTCTATTAAATAATCTATTATGCCAGACAATTCCAGATATTGGAAATTAGGAAATTATAGGATTTAAAGAGACTCTGTCAGCATGATCTATTAAACCAGGAATATTACCTGGTAGTTGATCATGCTGATTAAAACTATGCCCTATTTATCTTTGTAGATTGCAGCGCGGAGATATGTGGATTTTTATCTTTATGCAATTCAGGCAGTTGGAGCACCAAGGGGCAGGCTGTAGCGTTTTAAGCACCATTACAGCTATGCCCCCTAGTGCACACTTACACTCTCTCCTCCCGTTTGAATGACAGGGCTAATAAACCTGTCTTCTTGTGTCTGCTCTGTGGCTCACTAATGATAATTGGTGGTCCAGCGGTAATATCTTATAATAACACTGAATCATTGGTATCATTGTGTTTTATAAAAATCATGCATTCTCCTAGGAATGCATGATTTTGATAATGTGCTGTGGCTTATATGTATGCATAGACTAGCAAGGTGTCAGCAGCTTCACACAAAGCAGAGGAGTGCAGCTGCTGGCACAGTGAAAAGGTAAATATTCTCTCTTCCCCATCCAATGCTAGCTCCCCTCTGCAGAGGCTCCACTGCCACCAATGATTACATACATATAACCCACAGCATGTTATCAAAATCATGCATTCCTGACACCAATGACTCCATGTAAGATATTAATGTTGGACCACCAGTGATGATTAGTGAGTCACAGGGCAGGCACAAAAATACAGGGATATTAAATTAATCAAAAGATAAGGGGTAGTGTAATTGGCACTAGGGCTACAGTCCATCCCACCGATGCTTGGTGTCAGATTTGCATAAAGATAAAAATCCTCGTATTTCCACAACGTTGCAGTCTAAAAAGATAAACAAGTTATCATTTTAATCAGCATGATCAACCCTACCAGGCAATAGGTTATTTAAAAGGGTTATCCTGGAAAAGATAATGATAATCTATCCTCAGGATAAGTCATTAATATCATATTGTTGGAGGCAGGCTAGGGCAGAGCTAAAGCCCGCCCCCTAAGTGTAGGTGAAATCACCAGCAACACTGCTAAGCGGAAGCCTCCGCCTAGCAGTGTAAAAAATATAAACAAACAGCCCTTGCCCTGCACAATATAGCACAGGGCAAGGGCATCGGAGCAGCAGGGTTGCCTGGGTGAAAAAGGGGATAGGTCCGGGTCCAGCTCTGGACCCAGAAAATCCCTTTAAGGAAAAGCGCCTCATAAATGTAATATCCACTGTTGCTATTAATTTATTGTACACTGTTAAAATAAAGGTCGACCTTGTATGCCACTAATTTACTAATGTGCCTGCATCTCATATCTGTTTAAAAAGTGTCAGGAGAAGCAAGGAGAGCGAGAGAGTGAAAGACTTTTTTAGGCAATCAGAGCACTTTTAATTTAGGTAGATTTAATCTGTCTTCAAATCGAATCACAAAGCTCATTCATCTGACAGCTATTCTTCCCAAACTCCTATAGACATGCAAGATCAGCTCAGTCATGTAATAAATGGACAGACCAGATTGTATAAAATGAAGAGGGAGAGGTGTTTGCCTATATGTAAAGTCCTGCTTAAAGCTCACACTCCAGGACAATATAAGTGAGGGAAATCAACATGTGGATTCACTGTGGGTAGACATATATGGAGGCAAAAACAATACTAAAATACTGATAGGGTTTTGTTATAAGCCATGTAATATAACAGAGTCCACAGAAAATCTAGTACTAAGGGAAATAGATGTGGCGGCAAATCATAACTAGGTTATTATTATGGGGGGACTTCAACTACCCAGATAAGGATTGGGAAACTGAAACCTGTGGATCTCAAAGGAAACAGGTTTGTGTCAATAACCAAAGACAATTACCTTTCCCAACTACTTAGCCCCTTCAGCATTTATTATGCTGAGAAAGTTTCCATGGTTACAACCACCCTGCAGTCCAGCAGCATGGCTGTACTTGTACACTATAGAAATAAGTACCAGCTTATGTGAGCTCCCACCACGGTCCTGGCCACCAGAGAGGCCAGCATTTTTTTTTTATAGTGTGCAAGCACAACCACCACTGCTGAATTACAGGGTGGTTGTAACTATGGAAACGAGCTGTGTATAATGTGATAGAAAAAGGAACCATGCCAGCGACGCAGGCAATATGGATAATAACAATACATTTGTAAGTGTTAACTTTCTCTACATGATAAATGCCACTTGTTAAAGTGACTGAACCCTTTTAAGACTGCCCTCTGTCAACTATCAGTGACTGAGATCTATGTACATATGTACTTAGGCCTCATGCACACAAACATATTTTCGGTTTGCATTTTTTATGGACCAAATGCGGACCCATTCATTTCTATTGGGCCACAAAAAATATGGAAAGCACACAAATGTTATGTGTGTGCTGTCTGCATCCATTTATCATGTAGAGAAAGTTAATACAAGACACTTACTAATATACTGTTATGCTATTGTCTCCTTGATTCATTTTCCCATAACATTATACACTGCTCGTATACATAGTTACAACCAACCTATAATCCAGCAGTGGTGCTCATGCTTGCACACTAAGAAAAAATGTCAGCCTCTCTGGTGGCCGGGACCGTGGGAGCTCAAGTAAGCTGGTGCTTTTTTTCTATAGTGTACAAACGCAGCCATGCTGCTGGACTGCAGGGTGGTCGTAACCATGGAAACTTTCTCTGCATAAAATGCTATTTGCTAAAGTGGCAAAACCCCTTTAAGGATCCTACTAGAGGGACAGCCACACGGGACATAGTATTAACCAACAGACCTGACAGAACAACAGGTATGCAGGTTGGAGGGCACCAGGGAAATAGTGACCATAAAATTATAACCTTCCAATTGTCATTCAAAAAAGTGTTTCTTCAGGGAGGCACAAAAACGCTGAACTTCCAAAAAGCAAAATTTGACCATCTAAGAGAGGCAATTAGCCCCACTAAATAGGACAATGTCCTCAAAATTAAAAATCCAGCTACAAAATGGGATATTTTTAAAAGGATTCTAAACTCGTACAGTACATACAGTATTGGATTAAAAGGATGAGGAACAAAAGAAAACCAAAGTAGATAACTAGAAATGTAGGGATAAATACAGTAGGATGCGAAAGTTTGGGCAATCTTGTTAATCGTCATTATTTTCCTGTATAAATCGTTGGTTGTTACGATAAAAAAATATCAGTTAAATATATCATATAGGAGACACACACAGTGATATTTGAGAAGTGAAATGAAGTTTATTGGATTTACAGAAAGTGTGCTATAATTGTTTAAACAAAATTAGGCAGGTTCATAAATTTGGGCACTGTTGTCATTTTATTGATTCCAAAACCTTTAGAACTAATTATTGGAACTCAAATTGGCTTGGTAAGCTGAGTGACCCCTCACCTACATACACAGGTGAATCCAATTATGAGAGAGTATTTAAGGGGGTCAATTGTAAGTTTCCGTCCTCTTAATTTTCTCTGAAAAGTAGCAACATGGGGGTCTCAAAACAACTCTCAAATGACCTGAAGACAAAGATTGTTCACCATCATGGTTTAGGGGAAGGATACAGAAAGCTGTCTCAGAGATTTCAGCTGTCTGTTTCCACAGTTAGGAACATATTGAGGAAATGGAAGACCACAGGCTCAGTTCAAGTTAAGGCTCGAAGTGGCAGACCAAGAAAAATCTCGGATAGACAGAAGCGACGAATGGTGAGAACAGTCAGAGTCAACCCACAGACCAGCACCAAAGACCTACAACATCATCTTGCTGCAGATGGAGTCACTGTGCATCGTTCAACCATTCGGCGCACTTTACACAAGGAGATGCTGTATGCAAGAGTGATGCAGAGGAAGCCTTTTCTCCGCCCACAGCACAAAAAGTGCCTCTTGAGGTGGGCTAAAGCACATTTGGACAAGCCAGCTTCATTTGGCCATAACAAAGGGGCGTTATGCATGGAGAAAAAAGAACACAGCATTCCAAGAAAAACGCCTGCTACCTACAGTAAAATATGATGGTGGTTCCATCATGCTGTGGGGCTGTGGGGCCAGTGCAGGGACTGGGAATCTTGTCAAAGTTGAGGAACGCATGGATTCCACTCAGTATCAGCAGATTCTGGAGACCAATGTCCAGGAATCAGTGACAAAGCTGAAGCTGCACCGGGACTGGATCTTTCAACAAGACAACGACCCTAAACACTGCTCAAAATCCACTAAGGCATTTATGCAGAGGAACAAGTACAATGTTCTGGAATGGCCATCTCAGCCCCCAGACCTGAATATAATTGAAAATCTGTGGTGTGACTTAAAGAGAGCTGTCCATGCTTGGAAGCCATCAAACCTGAATGAACTAAAGATGTTTTGTAAAGAGGAATGGTCCAAAATACCTTCAACCAGAATCCAGACTCTCATTGGAACCTACAGGAAGCGTTTAGAGGATGTAATTTCTGCAAAAGGAGGATATACTAAATATTGATTTCTTTTTTGTGGTGCCCAAATGTATGCACCTGCCTAATTTTGTTTAAACAATTTTAGCACACTTTCTGTAAATCCAATAAACTTCATTTCACTTCTCAAATATCACTGTGCGTGTCTCCTATATGATATATTTAACTGACATTTTTTATCGTAACAACCAACGATTTATACAGGAAAATCATGACGATTACAAGGTTGCCCAAACTTTCGCATTCCCACTAAATCACAAAAATAAAGCATTTAGATCACTAAAACAGGAAGTTGGCAAGAAAGCCTTGAAAAACTATAAGGAAAAAATTGGAATACGTAAAGGATAAAAGCAGCCAGGCTAGAGACAGAGAGGCTCTTTGCCAAAGAAAGCAAAACCAACCCTAAAATGTTCTTAAATTATATAAATGGTAAAAAGTTTAAACCTGAAAGTGTTGGCCCTTTAAAGAGTCATGAGAAAGAGATGTAGAGATCAATGAGGAGAAAGCAGATCAATTAAGTCATTTTTTTCTCTATTGTATTCACTGATGAAAATGAACTGTCAGATGAAATGCAGAGTGTCAAAGTAAACTCCCCATTAAAAGTGACCTGTCTGACCTAAGAAGAAGGTGAGCAGCATCTTAAAAAGATTAAATTGACAAATCACCGGGTCCAGGTAGCATACACACCATATCCTAAGAGAATTATGTAATGTCATAGAAATACCATTATTTCTGATATTTAAATACTTCACAATTACAGGGTCTATGCCACAGGATTGGCACTCAGCAAATGTGGTGCCAATATTCAAAAAATGGGTGAAAATAAAGAGCACAGAAACTATAGGCCGGTAGGCCTGTTGTGGGTAAATGGTTTTAAGGTTTTCTAATAGATGCTACCCTGGAGTATCTAAATTAAAATATTTATATAATGCTGTGTCAGCATGGCTTCATGTCAAAGTTCTAGACTTCACTGGGGTGAGTCAATGGATGTCATATATCTTGACTTCTCCAAAGGATTTGATACTGTGCCACATAAAAGGTTGGTACATGAGAATACTTGGACTGGGGGTAAATAACTGGCTCAGTGATAGAAAACAGACAATGGGTATTAACGGTTCTTACTCAGATTGGGTCACCATCATTAGTGGAGTACCAAAGTGGGCCCTATTCTGTTCAATATATTTATTAATGATATTGTAGAGGGGTTGCACTGTAAAATCATTTTTTTCTGACAATACTGAACTGTGTAAAGTAATTAACACGGAATAGGACAGTATACTGCTACAGATGGATCTGGATAAATTGGAGGCTTGGGCAGAGAAGTGGCTGGTTTAACATTGATAAATGTAAGGTAATGCACATGGGAAGGAATAATGCAAGTCACCAGTACATACTAAATGGTAAAAAACTGGGTAAGGGCTCACTGGGTATTTTCTTTCCTTGTCCATTGCTTTTTTTGCAGACCATATGCAGAACCATTAATTTCAATGGGTCTGCAAAAAAAACAGAAGTTACTCTGTGTGCATTCCATTTCAGTATGTCCATTCCACAAAAATATAGAACATGTCCTATTATTGTCCGCATTACGAACAAGGATAGTACTGCTCTAATAGGGGACAGCTATTCCGTTCCGAAAAATACGGAATTCACAGCGACGTCATCCGCATTTTTTGTGGATCCATTTTTGCAGACTGCAAAATACATACGGTCGTGTGCATGAGCCCTTACTATTACATGGAAAAGGATTTTGGAATTTTAGTGTACAGCAAACCTAACTGTAGAAACTAGTGTCAGGAAGCTGCTGCCAAGGCCAATAAGATTAAGGAATGTATCAAAAGGGGCATAGATGCATGTAAATAGAACATAGTCCTGCCACTGTACAAATCACTAGTCAAACCGTACATGGAGTATTGTGCACAATCCTGGGTTCCTATGAACAAGACAGACAGAGCAGAGCTATTGAGGGTTCAGAGGAGGTCAACTAGCGAAATAACAGTAATGGGTGGACTACAGTACCCAGAAAGATTATAAAAATTAGGGTTATTTAGTTAAAAAAAAAAAAAAAGACAACCGACGGGAGATCTAATGACTATGTATAAATATATCAAGGATCAGTACAGAGATCTCTTACATGATCTATTCATACCAATGACGGTGAAGAGGGGACATTCTTTACGTCTAGAGGAAAGAAGGTTTGTGCACAAACATAGAAGAGGATTCTTTACTGTAATAGCAGTGAGATTATGGAACCTCCCTGCCAGAGGAGGTGGTGATGGTACATTCAGTTAAATAATTTAAGAGGGGCTTGGAAGTATTTCTGGAGTGTAGTAATATTACAGGTTATAGTTAGTAGAATTCTAGAGAAGGGTCATTGATGTTGGGAGTTATTCTGATTGCCTGACTGAAGTTGGGAAGGAATTTTTTCTCCCACAATGTGGAAAATTGGCTTACAGTATGTACAATATGTCTTTTTTTCAGCCTTACAAACTGCAGTATGTTACTATGACTGCACCCACCAAATGAAGAGGCGGTACTTTGCTATAGAGAACATCCAGAAAAGACCCACCTCTATGATATCCACATGCCAAATAAGCCTTATAAAAAGCTGTAAGATGTGAAAGCCCTATACATTTACAAATACTGTAAAAGGCTCAATTATATTAATGCACTATAGTGAACAACATAACTTATAGTTAAAACATGTCTGCTATGCAAAATTTGATGATAATTACTGAAATGTCAAGCTCCAGCTTTAAAGTAGTTTTCACAGAATCTTTTGCAGTGAGCCTCTTAGCTTGTTTGATGGGAACTGTGAAAATCTCAACTTCAGGATGCAGAAAACTTGAATCAATTTCCTGCAATGAAAGCAAAGTCAGATTGTTTGATGGCATCCACTGACAATTTCGTACTGCAAGCAACAAAATAATACTGTATTACATAATTCTGAGTTAAAGATGTTATGCAAGACTCATTAATGTCATACAGGGAGCAGTATAAAATAAAAATGTGTCCCCATTCAGTAGTCTCCTCTATAAAAGCTCTCATACTGGAGTACCCAGCAAAAATAAAAATCCAGTGAATTTTACTTAGGCCGAATACCAGTGTATTACTGTACTGTGGCGGCAGCAGGGAGCGCACAGCGTCATAGCAACCAATGACGCCGTGCGCTCCTACTCTCAGCAGGAATCCAGGCCGCGGTTCCACGGACCGCTCACAGCCCGCATTCGGCCTTAGTGTAACAGCATATTTGCTTCCAGGCTTCCTTACAGATTACACCTGATCCCTTCAGAGATCTAACAGAAGGACACCCTATGTTCACTTTATTGTCCGGGAAAACATTTCAACAAAAAGGAATTGTCTAAAAAGAATACACACAGGTTTTAGTTGCATATTCTGTGCGTTTTGCAGGACATGTTTTTTGTGACTGATATGTTTTGGTGGCATTCTGTGTGGTATGGCTTTTTAGTGGTAAAAAAACACAAAAACAAATGAATGTGTGAAAAAACATCGGCCAGGAAGATTTGCGAACGTGCGTTCGTGATTAAATGATCGCGGCGGGCCCCATTCACTGTAATGGCAGGCGAACCTGAAAAACCTTCAGGTCATATTTGCAGCCAGCAAACACTTACTAGAAATACACAAATAGTCCCACAACATGGACAGTGATATACCAGAGGGTTATCATTGGCAAAAATTCCCACAAAAAATATGTATTTTAATCAGGGGCCATTTTTATGCGTCTTAAAAGGGAAACTTTCAAAAATGTGCCCTGCTGGAGCCTAGACATTTTTTATTTCCTATTGGTTTGATGTATACCAATGCACGTTTTTGTATCCTGCAGAGTGTAATTAAAAAAATGGATACGTTAACGTAATTTTTTTTTCTACCATGGAACTGTATAGTGAACAGACGCCACTGTATGGCATCAGTCTGAGGCATCTGTTAACGCATACATTTTTGGTATGCATTAAATGGATGGCAAAAACAGGATGTCAACCCAGCTCTAGTGTCAAAATAAGCACCAATACACAGCGGAGCAGCGTGGTGGAGAGGGGAGGCCGCCATGTACTGACAGAGTGCTACCTGGTCCTGGTGGTCAGGGATGAGGACTGTGTTTCCCAAGGATCATTTTCTACTGGGAAATACAGGGCACAGTATAGTACACTAGAATCTAAATAATATAAATATATTAGCCCTACCCTTAAATAAAAGGATGGCAGGGAAAGGTATACAGTTATGGCCATACAGTTATTAGATACCACTGCCATACATTGACCGGATAACACCGCCATACAGTGACCAGATAAAAGGATATAAGAGGGCACAGTAAAGGGAATGACTAGAGGCACTGCACAGGGTGTGGTAAAAGGGCAAAATGCATGGTATAAGGGGGCACGGTACAGGGTGAGGGGCACAGTCACATGACACTCTGTGACATTAAAAGGTCCTTATGGGGTGAATGCGGTTCATACGCCACCATAATGAGAGGCAGAGGAGTGAGACAAGGGTGTGATTATGTCACTAGAGATAAAAAACTGTAACTGTCCGCCAGTACAGGCCCCAAAAATTAGGCAATAGGCATTCCCCTGACAGCAAAGAACTTTGGAGCCTGTGGCTGGAGGTACATTAGGCGGTCACAGGATAAATATGCAATTCTTGGCCAGTACAGGCCCAAAAATTAGACAATAAGCATTGACCTGACAGCAAAGAACTTTGGATTCTGTGGCTGTAGGTACATTAGGTGGTCACAGGATAAATATGAAACTGTCGGCCAGTACAGGCCCCAAAAATTTGGAAATGGGCATTCACCTAAAAGCAAAGAACTTTGGATTCTGTGGCTGGAGGTACATTAGGCAGTCACAGGATAAATACCCCATTTTTCGCCCCATAAGACACAATTTTTCATCCCAAAAGTGGGGGGAAATGGCAGTGCGTCTTATGGGGCAAATGCTGCCATTTTTACATAGCTAACACTGATACATTGCCGGCTGCGATGCTGCACAGCACGGTGATGTATCAGGGAGAGGGAGGAGGGGCTGGAGGCCGGCAACTGTTGAAATTGCGGCGGGGCCCTGCACAGTCACTGTACTCTTACACCGGGCCCCACCGCTCACAGCAGTACTCATATGTAAATTGTAATCCTTAACCTCTTCTTAACTTTAGTTACAGTAGCGCTATCCCGTCTACTACTACTTACTATCAAGCTCCCGTAGCAGGCAGAGCGGCCGGCAGCTGTAACGTCACTCACTCATGTCACGCGCCTGCTCCGTCTCCTTCATTAATGAAGTGGCTGAGTAAGTGACTTTACGCTGCCGGCCGCTCTGCCTTCTATGGTACGGGAGCTTGATAGTAACTAGTAGTACACGGGATAGTGCTACTTCAAGTAAAGTTAGGATGATGTTAAGGATTACAGTTTACATATGAATACTGCTGAGAGAGGATGGGCCCAGTGTATTGGGGGACACTGTTATGGGGGGGGGATCTGTGGATGACACATATATAGCATAAGATGCTATATATATGTGCCATCCACAGATCCCTTTATAACAATGTCATCCACAGATCCCCATAACAGTATCATCCACAGATCACCTCCATAACAGTGTGTCATCCACAGATCCCCCATAACAGGGTCATCCAGAGATCCCCATAAAAGGGTCATCCACAGATCCCCCATAAAAGGGTCATCCACAGATCCCGCATAACAGTGTCATCCACAGATCCCCCATAACAGTGCCATCCACAGATCCCCCCATAACAGTGTCATCCACAGATCCCCCCATAACAGTGTCATCCACAGATCCCCCCATAACAGTGTCATCCACAGATCCCCCATAACAGTGTCATCCACAGATCCCCCATAACAGTGTCATCCACAGATCCCCCATAACAGTGTCATCCACAGATCCCCCATAACAGTGTGATCCACAGATCCCCCATAACAGTGTCATCCACAGATCCCCATAACAGTGTCCTTCACAGATCACCATTAGTTCAAAACCCACCAAAAGCACACCTTTTGGTTCAAAATATCTTTTTTCTTATTTTCCTCCTCAAAAACCTGTGTCTTATGGGCAGGTGTGTCTTAAAGGGTGAAAAATACAGTATGTAACTGTCGGACAGTACAGGCCCCAAAAATTAGGCAATAGGCATTCACCTCAGATGACTGAGGGGAGATCTAATTACTATGTATAAATATATCAGGGGTCAGAACAGAGATCTATCCCATCATCTATTTATCTCCAGGACTGTGACTGTGACGAGGGGACATCATCTGCGTCTGGAGGAAAGAAGGTTTGTTCACAAACATAGAAGAAGATTCTTTACGGTAAGAGCAGTGAGACTATGGAACTCTCTGCCTGAGGAGGTGGTGATGGTGAGTACAATAAAGGAATCCAAGAGGGGCCTGGATGTATTTCTGGAGTGTAATAATATTACAGGCTATAGCCACTAGAGAGGGGTCGTTGATCCAGGGAGTTATTCTGATTGCCTGATTGAAGGCGGGAGGAATTTTTTATTCCCCTAAAGTGGGGAAAATTGGCTTATACCTCACAGTTTTTTTGTTTTTTTTTGCCTTCCTCTGGATCAACTTGCAGGATGACAGGCCGAACTGGATGGACAAAGGTCTTTTTTCGGCCTTATGTACTATGTTACAGGTAATGACAGCAAAGAACTTTGGATTCTGCTGCTGGAGGTTCATTAGGCGGTCACAAGATAAAAATGTAACTGTCGGCCAGTACAGGCCCCAAAAATTAGGCAATAGGCATTCACCTGACAGCAAAGAACTTTGGATTCTGTGAATGTCACGATCAGTGTGGGAAGGAAACTCCAGACTGAACACAGGAGGGAAGGGGAACAGTAACTGGGTCTGGAAACTAGGGAAGAACCAGGTCACCTCCAAGACAACCCTAATCCGGGCCCTGACTACCCATCAATATGAATAGACCTAGGCCCGATTTTCCCTATAAGGCACTGGAATAAGTATAGGACCAGAGACAACCCATTCCTCCCCAGATAGATGAATGGAAGTCTCTGTCTCAGGCCCAGATACAACAACAGGGAACATAACAAAAACAAACAAACGTGACAATTTACTTCTGTAAAGATGGAAGAACAGGAAAACCAGAGAGGATCTCACACCGGCTCAGCCAAACCCAAATTAAGCCATCAACTGCGTAGTCAGAAAGTGGGGTGAGACTATAAAGGGTAGAAGTGATGACCACTGAGCAACAGCAGAGAAATGGGAAGTGGTCATTAACCCTATCAACCCTGAATCAAGAGAAATCAAGGAGGCTGTTAGATTCCTCCACGCTCAGCCAATCTCCTCGATTTCCTGAAATGGTGGAAATTCCTCTGCCAGTGACTGCAACAGCAGAATGCAGCATCTCTCGCAGCAAGGCCTGGAAATGCTGCATTCCGACAGCCCTCTGTGATGCTGGTAACATGTCCGTCATTTTCTGTTTGTACCGGGGGTTTAAGTAGGGTTGCCACCCAGTAATAATCCTTGACCTTTATACTTTTTATACGGGGGTCCCTCTTTAAACATTGGAGCATGAAGGCCCCCATTTGCACTAAATTGGAAGCGGTGGAGCGCCCTGACTCCTGCTCATCGCCCTGGAGAATTTTGTCTCCTCCCCCCTGCCACGGACAACACCAGGGATCCCAGAAAAATGTAAAGCCTGCTCTTCTTGGTTCTCCTCCTCCCCCCAGACACCATCCTCCGCTGACTCCTCTTCAGACTCCTGCTGACTTGTCTCAGATGAATGAATTCCCAGGGGGGCTACTCCAGCAGTGCAACTTCCTCATCTTCCAGCCCCTGCTCCTCGAAAGAAAGGTGCAAGGTACGATGTCCCTGATGGTGCCCTGGCTGCGACTGACCAGTTTGGTGATCTCATCAAATGGCCGCAGAAGTCTGCATGCATCGCGCATGAGCAGCCATTGGCGCGGTAAAAAGAAACCAAGCTCCCCAGAACCTGTCGTAGAGTTTGTACAGGTATTCATTGACACCACGTTTCTGCTGGAGCAGCCTATCAAGCATATACAAGGAGGAGTTCCAGCAGGTCGGGCAGTCACAAATCAGACGTCTGACGGGCAAGTGGTGTCGCCGCTGAACATCAGCAAGGCGAGCCATGGCCATGTAGAATCTCCTAAAATGGCCAGAGATTTCCCTGGCCTGCCGCAAGACGTCCTGGATTCTGGGGTATTTGGCAACGAATCGCTGCACGACTAAGTTCAGGATGTGTGCCATGCACGGCACGTGTGTCATTTTGCCCTGTTTCAGTGCGCTCAGCAGATTGGCACCATTGTCGCACACCACTTTACCAACTGTCAAGTTGAGGGGGTTTAGACACTGATCGGCCTGTGACCGCAGAGCTAAAAGCAGTGCAGGACCGATGTGGCTCTTGGCTTCCAGACACAACAGCTTCAGCATAGCATGGCAACGTCTCAGCTGGCACATCGAATAGGTTTTGGGGAACTTAGGGGGTGTGCAGTGGAAAAGGCGGTAGCAGTGGAAAAGGAGGAGAGTCAGCCCAGGAGGAGACGGGGGCTGGAGTAGGAGGAGGAGAAGAGGCCGGCCTGCAAGCAATCTGTGGCGGTAACACCAAATCCACACAGGTGCCACGGGTTACATACTTGATGGCCATCAGAAGGTTCACCCAGTGGGCAGTAAAAGTTATGTACCTTCCCTGCCCATGTTTGCTACACCACGTGTCTGTGGTCAGATGTATCTTGTCACCGACACTGTGTTGTAGTGATATAATAACTTGCCGCTGAACATGGCCATATAGTTCAGGGATGCCCTTCTGGAAGAAAGATTTCCTTCCATGGACCTTCCATTGCGGTGTGCCAATGGTTACAAATTTTCTAAAGGCCTCAGAGTCCACCAATTTATATGGCAGTAGTTGGCAGGCCAGCAGTTCCGACAAGACAGCGGTCAGTCGTTGGGCAAGAGGATTATCCAGCGTCATCATTTTTTACGCTAGAACATTTGGGCCACGGAAGCCTGCCTTGTTCCAGATGAACGCGCCGACGGCACAGTTGAAGGTGGAATAGAGGATAAACGGGAGGAGAGAGGAGAAGAGGCAGGACGTGGAGTGTGGCTTTGTGGGTTCTGACGGCGTTGGTCCCACTGGGCTCGGTGATGGGAGGCCAGGTGCCTTTTTAAGGCGGTCGTCCCTAGGTGAGTGTTGGGCTTACCACAACTTATGCGTTGACAGCACAGGCTGCAGATGGCAAAACTATTGTCAGCAGCTGACACATAAAAAAAAGCCCACACTGCGGAACCATGTGTCGGCGTCCTGGGAGCGCAAGATGTGACCGTGCATGGTGGATGCAGGGCCGTCTTTGCCGCAGGGCAAAAGGGGCAGCTGCCCCGGGCCCAGTTGCTCCTGGGGGCCCATGAGAGCTCTGTTTCCCGACTCCCATTCACTAGTGGGCATCGCAAGGTTAAAACATTCGGGGCCTGGGCCCCGGATGTTTTTTCCCAGGCCCCGAATGTCCTGCCTGCCTGCTAGATACAACTGTATTGCCGTACACAGAACGGCAATACAATTGAATCTAATACACTGTGAAGAGGCGAAGGACCTTTGGTGACATCACAGGTCATGTGATCGGCAAAACAGGCTGTGATAGGATGACCTGGATGATGTCACCATCATGTGACCAGTGCAGGATTCGACTGGAGTGAAGAGGAGTACTAGGAGCCTAATGCTGATGTCTGTATATCAGGACTGGAGAGGTAAGTGAAGGGAGAGGCAGAGCAATGCTGGGAGTTGTAGTTATTTAACTGGGATGTATGTTAGGGCTGAAGGGAGGGATGTTATTGACATGGGACTGTATGTGGAAAGTGGATGGGGGGGGGGGGAATGATGCTTATGTACATGGGACTTAATGTTTTGGCTACGTTCACACTTGCGTTTGGGGCTCCGCTTGTGAGATCCATTTCAAGGCTCTCACAAGCGGCCCCAAATGCATCAGTTTAACCCCAATGCATTCTGAATGGATGCGGATCCATTCAGAATGCATTCGTTCAGCTCCGTACGGCCCTCCGTTCCATTTTGGAGGCGGACCCCAAAATGCTGCAAGCAGCGTTTTTGTGTCCGTATGGCCTTGCGGAGCCAAACGGATCCGTCCTGACTTACAATGTAAGTAAATGGGGACGGATCCCTTTGCATTGACACAAAATGGTGCAATTGTAAGCGGATCCGTCCCCCCATTGACTTTCAATGTAAGTCAGGGTGGATCCGTATTGGGACTTAGGCTACTTTCACACTAGAGTTCGGGGCTCCGTTTGTGAGTTCCGTTTGAAGGCTCTCACAAGTGGCCCCGAACGCTCAGAATGCATCAGTCTTGCACCGTTCAGCCTCCGCTCCGCTCAGCAGACGGACACCTGAATGATGCTTGCAGCGTTCGGTGTCCGCCTGGCCGTGTGGAGGCAAACGGATCCGTCCAGACTTACAATGCAAGTCAATGGGGACGGATCCGTTTGAAGTCGACACAATATGGCTCAATTTTCAAACGGATCCGTCCCCCATTGACTTTCAACGTATCCAATGTAAAGTCTGGACGGATCCATCTGAGCAACTTTGACACTTAGAATTTTTTCTAAACTATAATGCAGATGGATCCGTTCTGAACGGATCCCATCGTCTGCATTATAGGAGCGGATCCGTCTGTGCAGATACCAGACGGATCCGCTCTGAACGCAAGTGTGAAAGTAGCCTTAGAAATTCAAATCTAATACAAACGGATCGGTCCTGAACGGATGCATTCGTTTGTATTATCGGTGCAGATCCGTCCTGTACAAGTACAGGACAGATCCGCACGAACGCAAGTGTGAAAGTAGCCTTAGGGGGTGATGTTTACATTGGATTGTGCGTTGGAGGCGGCTGGGGAGGAGGTGGTGTTATTTACATGGGACTGTATGGTGGAGGGAGGAGTATAACTGCAGGGGGCACTGCAGGTCCAGGGGACATTATAGGCGGTCTTATTACTACTGGGGGCTATATAGGAGGGTCCTATAGATCTGCCTTATTTCTACTAACCGCACTATGGCGGCCTTATTACCACTGAGGGGTCTGTAGGGAGCTTTATTACCACTGGGGGAACAATAGGGGGCCTTGCTTCTACTAGGGACTCTGTGAGGGTATTAATAATATGGGAAGGCTCTTCTAATAATGGGGGCATTGTTGAGGAGCATTATCACGGTTGGGGCAGTGTTACTAATGAGGGCATTCTAGAAGGGAATTACTATTGGTGGGACTATGAGGAGCACTATTACTATGGGGGCAGTAATGTTTCTTCAGGATAGTATTTGGGGGTATTGGGGGGGGGGGGCGTAACTAAAGGCTCATGGGCTCCGGTGCAAGAGTTCAGCTTGGACCCCCCTTCTCTCAGTGCTTTGCGTGTCTTCTTATGCGGCACAAGTGTCCTTGGGCCCCTTCATGCTCCTGGGCCCAGTAGCGACTGCAACCTCTGCACCCCCTATAGCTACACTCCTGGGGGGAGGGGGGGGGCACAGAAAGCAGCAGGATAACACTGTGGGGACTCCAGTTGGGGGATAATGATAGAATGTGAGGAAGCTAAGATGTCTGTGTGTCACACTCTGCAGAGACGAGGCGGCTGAGAGAAGTGTCCGGACCGAGTGGAGAAGATAAAAGAGAAGATGATGACAGAGAGGAGACATCACTTGGAGGCCCTGGACGTGACAGGTAAGTGCTGCTGTATAGCAAGTACAGCAAAGTGCGGGCGGGTGGGGAGGGCGGGATCCAGGGGGCCCAAGTAAATTCTTGCCCAGGGTCCAACCAATATTAAAGACGGCCCTGGGTGGATGGCTCGCTCCAGATACATATGCAGTCTGCTTTTTGCCTCCTGTGCATTGCAAGTTCTGCATGCTTCTCCTCCTTATCTGCTGCTCCGTCTCTCCCTCTCAACTCCCCTCCTCTTCCTCTCTTGTGGGCACCCACGTGACGTCCATCAACACGTCATCATCGTCACCTTCACCACCACTTACATTAGAGATCTCGGAGTAGGCAGCAACAGCGGGGACCACCCTCATTGGGCTAATCTGGGTACTGTCGTCAGACCGCTGGGTAGCGGCCGTTGCTACCTGCTCTTCCTCATCTGATGCCAAGAATGGCTGCTCATCTGCAAGGTCTAGGAATGAATGGGAAAATAATTCCTCTGACTCGAGTGGAGTGGCTATGGTGGTGGTATATTTGGGGGTGCACACAGCAGAGAGTGAGGAGGGTGCAGATACAGAGGATGAGGAGGGTGCAGAAGTGGAAGGCTGGGAGAGCCACTCAACCAACTCTGGTGCATCCTTTGACACAATCGCATGCACCTTCTCCAACTTCCCACTTAGGTTCCGGCCTGGTGCACCTGCCCGACCCCTACCACCCCTGCCTCTTCCTCTGCCTGTCATTTTAAAAATGAACCTGTGCCAAAGTCCCTAGAGTAGAGCAGTATTTGTGGAAGCTTATATATTGCAGGCCTCAATCAGTTTGTTAGTTGAAGCTGGTATATCGCCCTCAAGCAGTAATGTTAGAAAGTATATTGTAAGTATATCACACCCCTCTATGTATCACACCTATCGATAGCAAAACGTTACCACTCCTTAAAAGGACTTTTGTGGCCCTATTAGCTAGCGTTTGGTGTCCCTAAGTTCCTAACAGCCTATCCCTGCTCCAAAATGCAACCTCTCCCTACACTGGCAAAACACCTAATGTAAAATGGCTGCCAGATCGGGTTCCGTTATAGGGTTGGGGGTGTTTCCATGTGCTGAAAGTCTCAAGTGGCTGTCCTGTCCCACTTGATGGATGTGTCATGGGTCAAAGTTCGGCGCAATGCAAAAACAAATGGCGTGCGCGGACATTGCCATATGTTTGCATGTTCGGCGGATAGCAAACGCGCAAAGTTCGCCACAAACCGACCACCAGGCGAACCGCAAGGCCATCACTAATGAGCGCCAAACATGTATGGCACGGCCTAAAGGGAGTTAAGGACCAGTGCAGTAGCTAGCTCAATCAGTGGCAGGGGCCTGTCACCAACAGGGAGTCATTTCCTGGGGGTTTCTTTTTTTTATATAACCTCAGAGCCTCTGCAGTTGTTGGCTTGTGCTGTATAAAATCACCAACTAGGCCTTAAATACATATGGTGCTCTTTCTCTTCTGAACCCTGCAGTGTGCCCACACCAGGGTGTTGCCGTATTCAGGAGAAAATAGAACAAATTTCGTGATCTTTTTTGTCCTGTTACCTTATGTGAAAATAAAGAATCTGGGGATAAAGCAACATTTTACAGGAACATTTTTATTTTAGCCAAGTGTTTCTAGATTCTATGAAATGCCTGTGGGTTTAAAGCACTCAATGTACCCACAAAAAAATTCCTTGAGGGATGTAGTTTCCAAAAGTGGGATACATTTTTTGGGCTTTCTACTTTAGTGATATCCCTGGGTCCCTTCAATTGCGACATGGTGCCCGAAAACCATTCCAGCAAAAACTGCCTTCCAAAAGCCATATGGTGCGTCTTCTCTTCTGAGCCCTGTAGTGTGCCTACACAGTGGTTTACAACCACATATGGGGTGTTTTTGCAAACTGCAGAATCATGGTAATAAATATTGAGGTTTGTTTTGCGGTTAACTCATTCTGTGTTACAGGTTAAAAGAATTGGAAAATCTGCAAAAATACGTGAAATTTTAATTCTTGTGGAAAATCTAAATGGTTAAAAAAAGATTGGAAAATCATTTTTGAATAATATGAGAGGTGTAGTTTCTAAAATGCAGACATTTCTATCACGTAAACCCCTCAAAGTGACTTAATGACTGGCCTGGAAATTTTTAAAAATTGCTTCTATAATTCTAAGCCTTCTAAATGCCAAATAAAATGACATTTACAAAGTGATAAAGTGGACAAATGGTAAATGTTAATTAACTATTTTATTAAGTGTGGCGAAACCAACCTCGCCACTGGGTTTTGGAGAGGCCTGTTTACCTCAGGATTACGGCCCTTTAAGATACTTTTACTAACTTATAAACCCCTGAACCTATTCAAGTGAATTTTGGATAGGTTTGTCCCCAAGTTATACTGGTTAAATTGATATAAGTTATATGTATGTACAATGTAAACTCACAAAGTTGTAACAATTTATAAGAAGTGTAACTTTTCAGCTTAGGAGATAGTTGAGTAGATACAGAAATTGACTCAATTATCTCCTAGACAGGGGGGAGGAATATGCTAGGTGTGTTTCTATTGTCCCATTGTGTGTTTAAATGTTGATTCCTGTCCTGTTGTCCCCACATGTGTATTGGCGATTTCCCTTTGTCCTGAGAGACAATTGAATTGCTCCTCGGGTGTCTCCAGGGCAGAGAAGAGAAAACCATGATGCATTGGGGGGATGTGTTGTGTCTGTGTATCCTGAATTGCTACATATCTGTCTTGTGTCACAGCCTTCCTTCTGGTCCCCTAGGGGCGTGGCCACCAGATGGGGACCTGCATAAATACGGGTGGGTAGCCCTCAATAAAGTGTTGCTGCTTTTATACCTTCATGACGTTTTGGCTCATGTTTGGGGAATACGATAACTACACTCTTGGGGATTGCTATATCACAATACTCCCCTCAGTATAAGCTCTTGTAAGAGCTTGTTCATGGTTCCTGCTCTCTGGATGTAGGAGAGATTCCCCCACTGGAAGCTGGAAGGGCTTGGGTCCATCGTGGGTGGAGGACGGTGAGACCCCAACCAAGCTGCGGCGGTTCGTGGGGTCTGCAGTGCGTACGGTGTCAGGTGGAGTGCTTGGAGTCCTCGGAAAGCACTAGGAGCATCTATCGACGGAGGTACCCGGTCGGGGTGCCAGGCATTCCGTTACATTAAGTATCACTTAAAAGCAGAGAAATGGAAATTTACAAAATTGCTATTTTTTTTTTTAAGTTTTCTATTTCAAAATAAAAGGTAAAACATTGACTCAAATTTACCACTAACATGACGCATCATGTATGTGTCACAAATAAAACAATCTCAGAATCAGTTGAATAAGTGAAAGAATTCCAAAGTAATTACCACTAAGTAACATCAGATTTGCAAAATTAGCATTGCCAATTTAAGGTGAAAACTGACTGTGTCCTAAAGGATTCTGTTACCAGCTACCTCCCTATCAAGCTGTTTGCATAGACAAATAGCTGCAACTCATCTGATTAAAGTGATGTCTTAAGGGTATATTAGATGGTGATAGAGATGGAGATCACCGATGCTCTCATTGCACCCAGACTCTGCTCTTTTATGTGACCAGCCCTTTCCTCACTGCTTTGCCGCTGCCATCAGGAATTTTAGGGCCCAATACAAGCATACTATGTGAGCCACACACCCCTTTATGCCAACATAAAGTAGCACATTTTTCCAAGTTGTTTTGCAAATTTGGGATTTCTTTTTATTCATAAAGTTAAAACGTATCAACTCAAATTTACCACTAACATGAAGTATGATGTGTCATGAGAAATGGCTTAGATAAGTCAAAGAGTTTCAAAATTAATACCAGATAAACAGACACGTCAGATATGAAAATAGTGCTGAAGCATTTGTTCCAAACTGACTTTTTTTCCCCCCTCTAAACCTAAAGATATTTCTACAAGTATTTTAAAACGGTTCTTATTGTTTCATCCTGCTCCTGCTTACACAAGTCTCCTGCTTTCTGGTTTTCCTGTGCTGGTCCATCTTTATCTGTCTTTTCTCTGTACTACAGTCATTAAAAATGGCTGCTGCTCTTTCAAAATTCCTTCCCATGTTGCTGCAGTCTTGCCTACAAGTCCCAGAATACTGCTGTCAAATGAGGGTGGGCATTTCCTCCATAATGTTGTTTCCACCCACTGATTTCCCCCCTAGCAGTCTGTATTCTCATTGTCCTGAAAGGACCTTATGATGCCACTCAGTCACATGACCCCTATTTTGAAGGTCCTTGCAGCTTAGTGATTCTAAGCATTCTATGTTGATGTGGAAAAGGGGGTTGTATTGGCATGAATGAAATGCTGCCGAGGGTCAGGAATATACCATATGATGATCTTCCTTCAGTCCCTGCTTGTAGTTTCCATTTGCCTTTACTGTGTAGAAGCTAGTTTTATGGCTAACACATAAGTAGGACAGGATGATTAGTCTTAAGTCACATGATGCAGTAACTGAAAATGAAGTGAATTTCTTTATACAATAAGCTTCTAAAAATGTAACGGAGGTTTAATATCTATTCAAAATGCAAGTCTGAAAAAACAAACAAACAAAAAAAAAACTTGGGAGCGGTTCTTAAAATTATTAGCAAAATTACCAAATCTAATATTTTTGACTCATTTGATTTGGTTATCTTTATCTACTTTTAGGGCTTTGGAAATATCAATTAGTTTTAGGTCAAATTTATACAGGGTTCACAAACTTTCAAGACCACTCCACTGAGCATGTACCTGGAGAAGTCTTTGGTTCTGTGCTTCCTGTCCAAAGACAAGTTAAACAAGTTTTTTGGGGTCTGCCTCCTTCCTATGCCAGCTACGCAGATGTCTTTGAAAAAGAGGAAGCTGAAACCCAGCCACTACATTAGCCATGTGGCCAGGTCTACACACTGTGACTACCTGAGATTCAGGCCATGTCTGATTATATTAAGGAGAACTTAATGAACAGATTTATCTGGAAGTCAGCCTCTCCTGTGGGAGCGTTAAAAAGGAAGATGTTTCCCCTCAGCCATGTATTGATTACCATGCTCTAAATAAGATCACAGTGAAGAATAAGTATCCCCTGCTGATTCCAGAACTCTGACACACTCCGTGTAACCAAAGTATTCATGAGGTTGGAGAGGAGGACTACATTTTAGTATCTTGTTATGCCCTTTGGTCTGTACAACATTCAGGCAGTGATACCTGCTTAACACCTGCCTTGTGGTCTACTTGGATGACATCTGTCTTCTAGACAGATCTCATTTCTCACCACAAACACATCTATACTGCTCCCTAACGTCTTAGGCATAACATATTGTTTGCCTAGAATAAAAAATGCCTTTTCAAGAAAACTTCAGTTCCCGGGCTATATAATCTCCAACCATGGCATTCAAATCGACCCAGAAGAGCTGTCCACAGTTATGGAATGCCACAATCCCATAGGTCTAAGGGTTCTTAGGTTTTGGCAATTATTAGAGGCAGTTTGTCGCTCAATTCTCAATTTTGTCCGCCCTACCGCTCCAATGTCCCTAGGCAGTTCGATCTAGAGTTAGTGCTATACTAGCGGTCCATGCCAGCTGCAGCCTCACTCTCCCCTGTGGTTCTATACGGACTATAAGAACTAGATGTATCTGCAAAATACTCAAAGTCTAAGACCTTGTCAAGTCCGCTGGTCAGTATTCTTCACCAAATTATATTTTGCACTCCATTTTTAAATGGATCTCGCTCATTCATTTGAATCTGTTGACAGGATAGAGGATCCCCAGCACACCATCGATCCTGCCCCCATCATGTGTCACTCCAGTTCTGCTAAAGGACAGCCCACCTGGCAAGACATATGTCCCCATGCCCAAGAGAAGAAAGGCTTCTGGGTTGTGTTCACCACTGGCCACCCAAGTCTCTGCAAATGTGCTTGTATGATGTCTTAACATTACTAGTAGCGTACAATCTCTAAGGACATCAAGGATTATGCAGTCTCCTGTACCATCTGTGCCCAGAATACTTGTAAACAAGAACCTGCAGGACTCTTGCTTCCTTTGACATTACCCAAAACACAGTGGCAACATAGAGCCATGGACTAAATTACTGATCTTCCTTCTTCCTGTAATTTGGGTGGTGACTTTTGAAATGGCCCACTGGCTACCTCTGTACAGTCTTCTTTCCTCAAGTCACCTAGCCAACTTTTTTCTAAAACACATTTTTTGGTTACATAGTTTGCCTTTACACATTGTATCTGACCGAAGAGTGCAGTTTACAGATAATTTTCAAGAATTTAAGTACAAACAGCTGAACTTCAAACTGGACTTTTCTTTGGCTAACCATCTGCAGCCCAATGGGCAAGTGAAATGTTATGGACATACCGAGACATACGGACGTCCCCGCCACAGTGAGTGACAGGAGATCTTTGAGACTGGCAACATGTGGCTTGATTTGACATGTTTACCTTAAAAGGCTTCTGTCACCCCACTAAAGTCTTTTTTTTTTTTTTTTGGGCTACTTATAATGCCTATACTGCGATATATCAATCTATAATGCTATTACTCATTTTGGTTCAGTAGTTAATTAAAAAAATTGACTTTTATAATATGCAAATTACCTGTCTACCAGTAAGTAGGGCGGCTACTTGCTGGTAGCAGCCGCATCCTCCTTACATAAAGACGCCCCCTCATCATGTTGATTGACAGGGCCAGCGAACGCGCTCGTGCTCTGCTGGCCCTGTCTGCATTCAAAATCTGGCGCCTGTGCCGTACCTGTCTTCAGTCGGCGCAGGCGCACTGAGGGAAGGACACTCGCTTGGCCGCTCCATCCTCAATGCGCCTGCGCCGATGATATCACATCTACACCCGGCGCAGGCGCACTGAGGAAGAAGCGGCCGAGCGAGCATCCTCCTCTCAGTGCGCCTGCGCCGACTGAAGACAGGTACAGCGCAGGCGCCAGATTTTAAATGCAGACAGGGCCAGCAGAGGACGAGCGCACTCGCTGGCCCTGTCAATCAACATGAGGAGGGGGCGTCTTTATGAAAGGAGGATGCGGCTACTACCAGCAAGTAGCCGCCCTACTTGCTGGTAGACAGGTAATTTTCATATTATAAAAGTCCATTTTTTGAATTAACTACTGAACCAAAATGAGTAATAGCATTATAGATTGATATATCACAGTATAGGCATTATAAGTAGCAAAAAAAAAAAAGACTTTAGTGGGGTGACAGAAGCCAATTAACACCTTAAGGACCCAGCTCATTTTCACCTTAAGGACCAGGCCATTTTTTGCAAATCTGACCAGTGTCACTTTATGTGATGATAACTTTAAAACGCTTTAACTTATCCAGGCCATTCTGAGATTGTTTTTTCGGCGCATATTGTACTTCATGACACTGGTAAAAAGAAGTAAAAAAAAAGAAATTTATTTATAAAAAAAATTGCAAATTTACCAAAATTTTAAAAAAAATTGCAAATTTCCAAGTTTCAATTTCTCTACTTCTATAATACATAGTAACACCTCCAAACATATTTATTACTTTACATTCCCCATATGTCTACTTCATGTTTGCATCATTTTGGGAATGATATTTTATATTTTGGGGATGTTACAAGGCTTAGAAGTTTGGAAGCAAATCTTGAAATTGTTCTGAACTTTACAAAAACCCAATTTTTAGGGACCAGTTCAGGTCTGAAGTCACTTTGTGAGGCTTATATAATAGAAACCACCCAAAAATGACACCATTCTAGAAACTACACCCCTCAAAGGTATTCAAAACTGATTTTACAAACTTTGTTAACCCTTTAGGTGTTCCACAAGAGTTAATGGAAAATACAGATACAATTTCAAAATTTCACTTTTTTGGCATATTTTCCATTTTAATATTTTTTTTCCAGTTACAAAGCAAGGGTTAACAGCCTAACAAGACTCAATATTTATGGCTCTGATTCTGTAGTTTACAGAAACACCCCATATGTGGTCATAAGCCACTGTACGGGCACACGGCAGGGCGCAGAAGGAAAGAAATACCATACGTTTTTGAAAGGCAGATTTTGCTAGACAGGTTTTTTTTTTACACCATGTCCCATTTGAAGCCCCCCTGATGCACCCCTAGAGTAAAAACTCCATAAAAGTGACTCCATCTAAGAAACTACACCCCTCAAGGTATTCAAAACTGGTTTTTACAAATGTCGTTAACCCTTTAGGTGTTCCACAAGAGTTACTGTCAAATAGAGATGGCATTTCAGAATTTCAATTTTTGGGCACATTTTCCATTTTACTATTTTTTTTTCCAGTTACAAAGCAAGGGTTAACTGCCAAACAAAACTCATTATTTATGGCCCCGATTCTGTAGTTTACAGAAACACCCCATATGTGGTCGTAAACCACTGTACGGGCACACGATAGGACAAAGAAGGAAGGAATGCTATACGGTTTTGGAAAGGCAGATTTTGCTAGACAGTTTTTTTTTTGGACACCATGTCCCATTTGAAGCCCCCCTGATGCACCCCTAGAGAAGAAACTCCAAAAAAGTGACCCCATTTTAGAAACTACGGTATAGGGTGGAAGTTTTGTTGGTACTAGTGTAGGGTACATATGATTTTTGGTTGCTCTATATTACACTTTTTGTGAGGCAAGGTAACAAGAAATGGCTTTTTTGGCATTGGTTTTGTTTGTTATTTACAACATTCATCTGACAGGTTAGGTCATGTGGTATTTTCATAGAGCCGGTCGATACGGACGCAGCGATACCTAATATGTATACTTTTTTTTATTTATGTAAGTTTTACACAATGATTTCATTTTTGAAACAAAAAAAAATCATGTTTTAGGGTTTGCATAGTCTAAGAGCCATAGTTTTTTCAGTTTTTGGGCGATTATCTTGGGTAGGGTATGATTTTTACGGGATGAGATGACGGTTTGATTGGCGCTATTTTGGGGTGCATATGACTTTTTGATCGCTTGCTATTACACTTTTTTTGTAATGTAAGGTGACAAAAAATTGTTTATTTAGCACAGTTTTTTTTATGGTGTTCATCTGAGGGGTTAGCTCATGTGATATTATTATAGAGCTGGTCGATACGGACGCGGCGATACCTAATATGTATACTTTTTATTTATGTAGGTTTTACACAATAATATCATTTGTAAACAAAAAAAAAAATCATGTTACAGTGTCCCCATAGTTTTTCTATTTTTTGGGCCATTGTCTCATGTAGGGGTGCATTTTTTGCGGGATGAGGCGACGGTTTGATTGGTACTATTTCGGCGTACATGCAACTCTTTTGATCACTTTTATTACCTTTTTTGGGAAGTAAGGTGGGCAAAATTTCAATTTCCTGATAGTTTTTTATTTTTTTTTATTTTTATGGCATTCTCCGTGCGTGGAAAGTAACATGACCGTTTTATAGATCAGGTCGTTACAGACGTGGCGATACCCAATATGTGTAGTGCATTTTTTTATTTATTTTCTTTTATTCTGTGATAAATGTGTTTTTATTATCTTTATCTTTTTTTCACTTTTTTTTACATTTTTTGGACCCAGACCCACTTGGTTCTTGAAGATCCAGTGGGTCTGATGTCTGTATAATACAGCACAGTACAATATATATTGTACTGTACTGTATTTTACTTACACTGAACAGATCTATGCTTTTAGCATAGATCTGTTCAGCACCATGGACAGCAGGACGCCTGAGAAGGTGTCCTGTTGCCATGGGAACCTTCCCCGTCTACCAGAGCTCCCTCCCTCTGTCCCCCCATCCATCTGGGGGCTGCAAAGGCACAGCAGCCCCCCGATGGCAGAGGGAGGGAGCTCCCTGACTTAACCCTTTCCATACCGCGGTATGGAAAGGGTGAAACGGCTGACATCACAGCGATGTCAGCCGTTTATACCAGAGTGTCAGCAATGTGCTGACACTCTGCTACCACTGGACACTGAATACTCAGCGGGAGGCGGGCGCGATCCTGCCTGCCGCACCGCCTGCCTTCCGCAACTGCCGCATCGCCCCCCAAAAACCGCCCACAAACCACCCCCTTCACCCCGCCATCATAAATGCATTCAGGGGTGCAGGGGGGTTAGAAAAATTAAACTTTGGCCATTTTTAAGTTTCTGATCAGAAACTACATGAAGCGCAGCAAACCGCAGGTCTGAATTGACCTGCGGTTTGCAGCGATCGCCGATATGGGGGGGGGGGGGTCACAGGACCCCTCTCGGCATTGACCCTGGGTGCCTGGCTGTGTGTAACAGCCGGCACTCAGCGCTGTCACCATGTCTGCAGACATGGTGACAGTTTAATGCCAGGACAAGTATACTCGTCCTGGTGTGCTAAGTACCCTTGCTCCAGGACGAGTATACTCGTCCAAGGTCCTGAAGGTGTTAAGGATCAATAGGCATCTGTGTTTTGTTTTTGGTACTGGCACACTCTTTACTTCCAGGTGTTGCCATTGTGGTCATTTAACTTTCCCTATTTATAGTTGTTTCTCCCACAATGCTGTGCGGCTTATAGCTTCAGATGGACCTGTGGATAGCTGGTGTTTGGATCTTGGCTGAGTTCCTGGTGCTGCCATAGCTTCTTGGAAGTTAAGTGTTACCTTTCCCTTTTGTATTTTATTTTGACTTTTCTGTGTGTTGCATTTCCTTGCTGTTTTGTTTTAGGCCTCAGGGAGACTCCTGTTCAAACTTCCTTTTGGAGGAACAGGTTGTCTCATTCATGTTCGGTATGGGGTTTCCCTCCCACATTAGAGTTTGACATGAAACGCATTAGCAAGATTTTAGTTAACCATTTGTGACAGGACAGCTGGATTACGGTGCTCCTGTGGGCTGAGTTTTGGTACAATAACCATCTCAATGAGTTAACTGGAAAGTTCCTTTTTCCTTGCGTATGGTCAACATTTTGGGGTTTCTCTTCCAAAACCTCTCTTCTAGAGTTCCAGAAGCTGAATCCACTGTCAATTACTTCCAGATCTGGCAAGGGACTAAGGCTTTTCTGTTGAAGCCATCTGTTTGCATGAAAAGGTCTAGTGATTATGTTCAATCGTTACTTCAGATGTTCGTCTTCTAGTCCTGTTGACTCAGAGAATGAGAACCAAGTCAAGAATATTCTGGACATGAAAAAAGTCAGAGGCAAAACTTTTGTGGTGGACTGGATTTATTTTTTTTTGCCCAGCAGAAAGACCCTGGGAACCTGCAGAAAATGATAATGCACCAGAGCCCTTCTGAAGATACATGCAGCTGTCTAGAACAAAGAAAAGAGGGTATTGTTATAACAGGGACCTGTGCTTGCTGCTGCTCTGCTCACCTGCTTCCCTACTCCAACAGCTCTAACGCACCAGTTTTTCTCTCTTACATCCTGGAGGGCCTAGACCTTAGACTGTTTATTGAATTTTACATACTCTGCCTGCCCTTGACTACAGATTTGCTTGATCCCTGGCAGGGGCGTTTCTAGGGTCTCAAAAGATCCGGGGCACAAGCCCCAATAAATATGTCCCCCCGCCCCCCCCCCCCTTCCCCGCACTATGCTGCATTTGCTATACAGCAGCACTTACCTGTCACATTCAGGGCCTCCAGGTGACGTCTCCTCTGATGTAGATCTTCTCTGTCATCATCTTCTCCATTTGGTCTTGACAACTTCTCTCAGCCGCCTCGTCTCTGCAGAGTGTGACACACAGACATCTTAGCTTCCTCACATTCTATCATTATCCCCCAACTGGAGTCCCCACAGTGTTATCCTGCTGCTTGCTGTGCCAAAACCTCACCCCCCCCTCCCCAATACCCCCAAATACTATCCTAAAGAAACAATACTGCCCCCCATAGTAATAGTGCTCCTCATAGTCCCACCAATAGTAATTCCCTTCTAGAATACCCTTATTAGTAACACTGCCCCAACCGTGATAATGCTCCTTAAAGGGAACCTGTCACCAAAAAAACAGATACTAAACTTTTAATAGTACCTTATAGTGCTGCAGAGTAGTTTCCTAATGCACTCTTTGACTGTTTAGCCGCATCTAGCCTTCTGGAGAAATTGATGTTTTATTCAGCCGCTGCCCCCTGCTTCAAGTCAGGTTTGAAGTCAAGGGGGCAGCGGCCTAGGCATCTCCAATGCTGCTCTCCCCGCCTCCCGCCGCCTTTATTGACACGCCGGATCTCAGTGCCGGGACCGTGCTCCCAGCCCGCATGCGCAGTAAAGGGCTGCTGTAGCACGATCCCGGCTCGTACACTCAGCCGGCTTCAGTTTCTACTGCGCATGCGCCCGCCAGCTTTACATACTAGCGCAGTTACAGAAGATGCCGGGCGCATGCGCAGTAGCGAAACTGAAGCCGGCTGAGTGTACGAGCCGGAGCCGGGTTCGCGCTACAGCAGCCCTTTACTGCGCATGCGGGCTTGGAGCGCGGTCCCGGCACTGAGATCCGGCGTGTCAATAAAGGCGGCGGGAGGCGGGGAGAGCAGCATTCGAGGCACCTAGGCCGCTGCCCCCTTGACTTCAAACCTGACTTGAAGCAGGGGGCAGCGGCTGAATAAAACATTGATTTCTCCAGGAGGCTAGATGCGGCTAAACAATCAAAGAGTGCATTAGGAAACTACTTTGCAGCACTATAAGGTACTATTAACAGTTTAGTATCCGTTTTTTTGGTGACAGGCTCCCTTTAACAATGCCCCCATTATTAGAAGAGCCCTCCCATATTAATAATACTCTCACAGAGTCCCCAGTAGAAATAAGGCCCCCTATTGTTCCCCCAGTGGTAGTAGTAATAAGGCCCCCATAGTGCGCTTAGTAGAAATAAGGCGGATCTATAAGACCCTCCTATAGAGCCCCCAGTAGTAATAAGACCACCTATAATGTCCCCTGGATTTGCAGTGCCCCCTGCAGTTGTAATCCTCCCTCCACCATACAGTCCCATGTAAATAACATCACCTCCTCCCCAGCCGCCTCCAACGCACAATCCCATGTAAACATCACCCCCTAAAGCTACTTTCACACTTGCGTTCGTGGAGATCTGTCCTGTACTTGTACAGGACGGATACGCACCGATAATACAAACAAATGCATCCATTCAGGACTGATTCGTTTGTATTAGATTTGAACTTCTAAGTCCCAATACGGATCCGTCGTGACTTACATTAAAAGTCAATGGGGGACGGATCCGTTTACAATTGCACCATTTTGTGTCAATGCAAAGGGATCCGTCCCCATTGACTTACATTGTAAGTCAGGACGGATCCGTTTGGCTCCGCAAGGCCATGCGGACACAAATACGCTGCTTGCAGCATTTTGGGGTCCGCCTCCAAAATGAAACGGGGGATCGTACGGAGCCGAACGAATGCATTCTGAATGGATCCGCATCCATTCAGAATGCATTGGGGTTAAACTGATGCATTTGGGGCTGCTTGTGAGAGCCTTGAAACGGATCTCACAAGCGGATCCCCAAACGCAAGTGTGAACGTAGCCTAAACATTAAGTCCCATGTACATAAACATCATTCTCCCCCACCATCCACTTTCAACATACAGTCCCATGTAAATAACATCACTCCCTCCCCCAGCCACCTCAAGCACACAGTTCCATGTCAATAACATCCCTCCCTTCAACCCTAAAATACATCCCAGTTAAATAACTACAACTCACAGCATTGCTCTGCCTCTCCCTTCACTTACCTCTACTGTACAGACATCAGCATTAGGCTCCTTCTCCTCTTCACTCCGGTGTCCAATCCTGCACTGGTCACATTATGGTGACATCATCCAGGTCATCCTATCACAGCCTGTTTTGCTGATCACATGACCTGTGATGTCACCACAGGTCCTTCACCTCTTCCCAGTGTAGGATTCCATTGTATTGCTGTTCTGTGTACGGCAATACAGTTGTATCCAGCAGGCAGGCAGCACATTCGGGGCATGGGACAAAACATCCGGGGCCCAGGCCCCGAATGTTTTAACCTAGCGACACCCCTGATCCCTGGTGTCTCTTGGTGCCCATGGATCATCAGTCACTTCAACAAAGTCTACTCTGTGAGGCAGCGGCCTTGTAGTTTTCATGCAGCACAGTCCGGATCAGTATATAAAGGTTAAAGTGTGAAGACCTGGAGGGCCACTTAATCAATGCCCTCAGAAGTAGCCCAAGCCATACTTCAAGTTCAAGTGACACAGTGGGTCCACACCCGCTGCATGCAGGGGTATTTTGTCCTTTTCTTTTTTTTGCTGGAATCTGCGATAGAGACTCCTAGCCTTGCACACACAATTACACAGAGTGGACGTGAATATTGCAGATAAACAACAGAGTAGATGCCATAGCATGTTGGGATGTATAGCAAGGATTTGGGTTGCACAGTAAACAAATGTGAGCTTCATATAAACAAGAGGTTGGTGTTAGGGCATCACTGGACTATGCAATACTGTAAACAGTACTTAAACAGGTATTTCCACATCCTGTGGATATGCCATACATATCAGACAGGAATAACCAATTACTTACCTTCGCTTTGCAGTCAAGAATAAGTACATCCAGGTACACAGGACGAAGTGCAGGAATATTAAGGCTACACTGAGACAGAGGAGGCACTGAATGGACAAGTGAATGCTCAAATTCTTTGAATGCATCTGACACAGCTTTATTTAAGGATCTTCTATCTGATGGCAATTCACTCTCAAGGCTAATAGCTTGTAAATGCATGTCCAAATTTCCTGGTACTTTTGGAATATTATGGTTTTCACTGGTCACATCGTTGATTTCCCCAATCATCTTTTTATTTTCTGCCCTAGATAAAAATTCTTTTTCTAAGGCAATCCAAAGGTCTTCAATCCATGGATCTACAACCAGCTCCAAACTTCAAACACAAGCAAAGAAGAAATAAAAACAAGAATTATCACTTGAGTAAACATAGTAATGACAACTGACAAAACTACATGTAACATACAGTATATAGAATTCTGGGTGTTGATATAAATAGCTGTGTGGGAATTTGGTGTTGAGTTACATGAAAGCTGGCTACTTGTATGAAGGCAGGCAGCAGGGGCAAATTGGCAGTGAGTGATGTCACAACAAAGGCATGCGATAGCAAGTACAGTGTGTATGCAATACTAACATCTAATAACAAGGCATATTCACAGCAAATTGAGGTACAGAGTGTGTGGAAAGAAATCACATGTTTTATGTGTTTTTATATAATGCTTATGAAGCCTCAAATTTTTATATTTGTCTGTCTGTTTCTATGTCTGTGCCTTTGAATCCAGAAGAAAAAAAGCAGTCTGGTTTGAAGACAAACCACGCAAGTTTGTGAGCATTCATGTGTTAGATTTCCAATGCGAGTTTGTATTAAGTGTGCAACTTTATATCAGGTGACTTGAGATTCAAGGATTTTACAAGAGTTCTACAGTAAGTCAGTTGCTTATCACTGCACTGTTAAATTGTAATCTTTTTTCTTGTGTAAACTCTATTAGTATGTGTTCCATTATTGATAAAGCAGTCAGTGCACATCTTGCCAAATGTATGCAGTCCTGGAACAGCCGTTTGAGGGTGCATATCTTTGGTCAAAATGTGAGCAAATTACTTGTTTGAAATCACATATTGTGTATCTAAACAAGCGAGTTTCGACACAGATGCAGACACTCTATGGGGTAGATGTGGGGGAGGGTGGTAGCATGGAGGCTTAGGAAAGTGAAGTCCTCAAGGTAGTGTCCGAAATACTACCTGTAACACGGGCCACACAAGAAAGGCAGCAGGAGATTAGGGAGGTTACCAAATGGCTCAAGATATAAGTGAGGGACATGAACATGTGGAGTCAATGTAGATAGAAATACATGGAGGCAAAAACAATTATAAAATACTTATTTGATTTTTTTTAAGCCACCTAATATACCAAAGTCCACAGAACATCTACTACTGAACAAGATAGTTGAGGCCGCAAATCATGAGGTTGTTATTATGGGGCACTTCAACTACCCAGATATAGACTGGGAAACTGAAACCTGTAGATCTCATAAAGGAAACAGGCTCTGTGAAAAAATAGAATATGTAGAAGACAAATAAAAGCAGCCTAACTAAAGACAGAGAGATTCATTGCCAAAGAGTACTCCTAAAATATTCTTCAATTATATAAATGGTAAAAAGTATAAATATGAATATGAAGGTATTGGCCCTTCACAGAGTGATAAGGGGGAGTTGCAGACAGCGATGAGGAGAAAGCAAAGCTATTAAACATTTTTTTATGCACTGTATTCACTGAGGAAAATAAACTGTCAGATGAAATGCAGAATGAAAAATTACATTTCCCATGCCCCAGGAAGAAGTATAGCATCTTAAAAAGATTTAAATAGAGTCATCGCCGGGACAAGATGGCATACACCCCGTATCTTAAGAGAATTAAGTAATGTCATAGCCAGACCCTTATTTCTGATATTAAACGCTTAGCAAATGTGGTGCCAATATTCAAAAAGGGTCCAAAAACGGAGCCCAGAAACTATAGGCCGGTAAGTTTAACATCTGTTGTGGGTAAACTGAAGGTTTTATAAAATATTTTCATTGAGGCACTCCTAGATAGCATAAGCAAATAATGCCATATCAGCATGGCTTCATGAGGGATCGGTCCTGTCAAACTAATTGAATTCATTTATATGAGGAGGTAAGTCTTGACTATGGTGAATCAATGAATGTCGTATATCTTGACTTCTCCAAAGCATTTGAAACTGTATAACATAAAAGCTTAGTAAATAAAATGAGAATGATTCAACTGGGAGAAAATGTCTGTAAGTGGGTAAGTAACTGGCTCAGTGATGGAAAACAGGGTTGTTATTAACGGTACACACTAAGATTGGGTCACTGTCACTAGTGGGGAACCACAGGGGTCAGTATTAGGCCCTATTCTCTTCAATATATTTATTAATGATCTTGTAGAAGGCTTGCACAGTAAAATATAAATTTTTGCATAATTACACTAAACTGTGTAAAGTAATTAACACCAAAGAGGACAGTATACTCCTACAGATAAATCTGATTATGTTGGAGGCTTGGGCAGAGAAGTGACAGCTGAGGTTTAACACTGACAAATGTAAGGTTATGCACATGGGAAGGTTAGCGTTAGATTCCGTGCCACTTTGAGATACCTTGATGGGGTGCGCGGGCTCCGGTATGTTCTTGATATAAGAATATATTGGCGAAAGTCTCATTTTAATTTCAGTGTGAGGGTTTAGCCATATAATGTCAATTACATTTAGCAATGTAGTGCGCCTTTTTTTTTTTTTTCTGTTTTATATAGACGCTCTTAGAATCACTGCACACCTCACTTATTAGGGCAGTAACAGGGCCAAAACTGACCAAATAACTCAAGTATGAACTCAGCCTCACAGGTCGATGTTAGTGCCAAGAAGTAGCGCACTCCTTTTACACAGTCGCCAGCTGATTCCACATAGAGGTTATCAGAACCTGTTCTATTAAACACTTATACAAATAGAGCCCACCCGACAGCGTGGAGAGAGTGTCAGCACTATGTTTGTGTAGACGTCACTGATTAATTTGCCCTTCCTCTGATCAGTCAGAACAATAACCCACAAAAAACGGATCTGGTCTGTGGAGCATATGCCTTCACTCAGTCAGCATTTTCTCAATAATCAGTATTGCTGATGCAAAAAAAAAAAAAAACTGGAGTTTTTCTGTGTTTTGTACCCACTCCTGCTTTTGGCTACCAAATCATAAGCCAATTCTGATGGGACCATACAGGCCTTACAGCTGCTACACAGACAGGATCCGTTGTGCATCTCATTTTTCCTTCCTTCTGAGAGATCAGAAGAAAGGTCAAATAAATGATTATGTCAGCCAGGCCGAAAGGCAAAATAATGGCCCAGTCATGAAGTGGGAAGGTTGGGAACAGCATGAGAAGTCTACAGAGTGGACCTATGACATATTGATGAGAGTGGCGCAATGACTATGTGGAGGTGGCAGTAGCAGCAGCATCCGGAGGAGGCCACAAAGTGGCACAATGACAGTCTGGAGGTGGCGACAGCAGCAGCATCAGGAGGATACCACAGAGTGGCAAGGTGACAGTGTGGAGGTGGCAGCAGCAGCATTAAGATACCACAGAGTGGCAAGGCGACAATGTGGAGATGGCAGTAGCATCAGGATAGCACAGAGTGGCAAGGTGACATAGTGTGGAGATGGCAGCAGCAGCATCAGGATACCACAGAGTGGCAAGGTGACAGTGTGGAGATGACAGTAGCAGTACCAGAATCAGGATACCACAGAGTGCCAAGATGACATAGTGTGGAGATGGCAGTAGAAGCAGGAGGATACCACAGAGTGGCAAGGTGACAGTGTGGAGATTGCAGTAGCAGCAGCATCAGGATATCACAGTGGCAAGGTGACATTTTGTAGAGATGGAAGTAGCAGCAGCATTAGGATACCACAGAATGGCAAGGTGACATAATGTGGAGATGGAAGTAGCAGCATCAGGATACCACAGAGTGGCAAGGTGACATTATGTAGAGATGGCAGCAGCATCAGGATACCATAGAGTGGCAAGGTGACAGTGTGGAGATGGCAGCAGCATCAGTACACCACAGAGTGGCAAGATGATATACAGTACTGTAGCGAGGAGATGGCAGCGGCAGCATCAGGATACCACAGAACGCCAAGGTGACATAGTGTGGAGATATATAAAAAAAGGTCTCGTCTGCACTGGATTAGTGTGGTGAGCCGATGGACTTAAGGCGCAAATCACAACCCGAGCTTGGATACGAGATTTTTTATTTTGAAAAGACGACACTTTTCTGGGTACTCAGGACCCCTTTATCAAGTCTATCCTCGGCACCGTGAGCCCGCTGGTACACTCTCCTGGAGGGTCCCTTTCAGTAGGAATGCTAGTCAGCGCTGGTGAATGAAGCTGGAGAGTGTCCTGTTGTGGCGGCGCTGCTGTGCTTACTGCACGTGCACACTGCACATTGCACGTGCAGCAAGCACAGCAGCGCCGCCACAACAGGACACTCTCCAGCTTCCTTCACCAGCGCTGACTAGCATTCCTACTGAAAGGGACCCTCCAGGAGAGTGTACCAGCGGGCTCACGGTGCCAAGGATACAGACTTGATAAAGGGGTCCGGAGTACCCAGAAACGCGTTGTCTTTTCAAAATAAAAAATCTCGTATCCAAGCTCGGGTTGTGATTTGCGCCTTAAGTCCATCGGCTCACCGCACGAATCCAGTGCAGACGAGACCTTTTTTTATATATCCACATATCTACCCAAGCGGCGGTTTGGCCCCCGTCCAGGGTCGTCTCGGACACCTACTGGCAGCACCAACCCAGACAACCTCCACCATTCGAACCTCCCTCCACTAAGGTTGCACCACAATCAGTGCAAACCGAACCAGGTGAGTAACTTCACTCATCCTGGGTAGGGGGAAGAGACATCAATTTGTTTTTCCCTCACCTATGAGCGCCTTCTCTCCTCTCTTGGCCATTTGATCATAGTGTGGAGATGGCAGTAGCAGCAGCAGCATCTGGATACCACAGAGTGGTAAGGTGACAGTGTGGAGATGGCAGCAGCAGCAGGATACCACAGAGTGGCAAGATGACATAGTGTGGAGATGGCAGCAGCACCTGCATCAAGAGACCACAAAGTGACCCAGTAACAGAGTGGGGAGGTGGGTGGCAATACCAGTAGCTGCTCACGAAGGTGGGTGAAAGAAGGAGGACTTGGCATCAGATGTGTGATATCAGGTGAGTTGCAGCAACAGAGTAGTAGCTGAGGCAGGTAGTCAGAAGAAACTGGTCTCTTTTATCAAAGTGTTGGTGTGGCACCATGGATGATCTAGTCCAGGCATGTCCAAACTGCGGCCCTCCAGCTGTTGCAAAACTACAACTCCCAGCATGCCTGGATAGCTCACAGTTATTAGGGTATGCTGGGAGTTGTAGTTTTGCAACAGCTGGAGGGCCGCAGTTTGGACATGCCTGATCTAGTCTGATGCATCAGGAATTGGTGGTTGGAAATCCTGGCTGAGCCACCCCTGATTCACCTTGACAAAGGTCAGTATCTCCACATTTTGGGTGGACAGGCGAATTCTTATTGGGGTAACTATGGCCCAGCCGCACTAAAAACCTGCTCTGATGCCACACTACTGGCCAGGCAGGACAGCTTTTCCACGGAAAAGTCTGCTAATTGTGGCCACAAATCCAGTTTGGCTGCCCAGTAGTCCAGCAGATCTTTAATGTGGGTTGGCAGGGTGCACTCCAAGTATGCCACAACCTGCTGGTTCAGGTCCTGCTCTAGGTTCTGCTGCTGGTGAGTATTTTCTTCAGGTGGGTGAAGAAAACTTCTCATCGGTGACTCTAGACTTAAGTTGCTGCTGATGGAGCTGGTACAGCAGCCATGGCAGCAGAACGTGAGCTCAGAGGGGCCCCCCTGGTCAGACCTGCGAGAGAATGGACGATGGCGCAGATAGGTGAACTGACTACATAGGATGTCTCTGTAGTAGTTCAGTTTGTCCTCCCTCTCAGTGGGTGTAAAAAAGGCCCTCATTCTGTACCGGTAGTGAGGGTCCAACAAGGTGGAGAGCCAGAAGTCACCCCTCTACCGAATTGTGACAATTCGGCTGTCACTACACAAGCAAGTGAGCATGCATCGGGTCATTTGTGCAAGTGACTCGAAGGGACTGTCTGGGTCCTCCGTCTCGACTTCCTCATCATGCTGTAGCTCTTCTGGCTGCTCCTGCTCCTCCTCTCCTGTGACCCGAGTAGAAAAACCACCATTTTGCTACACATTGCCTGTGTTCCAATGTCCTCCTCCCCCTCCTCCTCATCTGGCTGACATCGAAGTTACACAGGGAGTACTCCTATCCTCTTGCATCATCAAGAAATTGTTTATGGTCTTTCTCTGTATAGTCAGTCCAACATATGGAGGGTGGAATTCCAACGGGTGGAAACGTCGCATATCAGCCTACAGTATGTTGGGGGATGCCGTTCTGCCGCTGCAGCTCAACGAGGGTGTGCTTTGCGGTGTACAAGTGGCTGGAGTGCATGTAAAGTTTCCTGCCCATTTTTAGGATGTCTTCCAGATGGGTGGAAGACTTCAGGAACCGCATATTGAACACGTGTACCATGCAGGGCCCATGGCTCAGCCTTCCTTGATGCAGCGCTCACACAATGTTCTTCACATTGTTGGTCAACATGGTTCCGATTATGAGTTGTCGGGGAGAAAGCCAGGATTCGATTTCTTGAAAAGACACAAAGCAGTTCCTCCCCTGTGTGACTCCGTTCGCCCAGGCAAACAAGGTGCAGAACAGCGTGACACCGCCGTGCCCTATACATGTGTTATGCTGGAGGAGCACTGTGGAGGCTGAGGACATGGTGGAGGATGAGGAGGCAGAGGCGGACATTGTCACAAGACCAATGGCGTGACAATGCGGAGGCGGAAGCAGCGTGACCTGGCCAAGTTGCTGGGGTGGCTGTGCAGGAACCACATTCACCCAGTGGGCCGTAAAGGACATAAAGTATACTGTCCCTGACCATAGTTACAGCTCCACACGTCGGCACTGCCGTGCACTTTGGCAGACACCGACAGGCTCAAGGACTGGCCCACCTTCTGTTCTACATATTTGTGCAGGGCTGGTACTGCCTTTTTGGCAAAGAAATGATAGCTTGGGACTCTCCACCTCAACTCGGCACAAGCCATCAGTTCTCTGAAAGGTGCAGAGTCCACCACTTGGAAAGGGAGGAACTGCAGCATTAGCTTCTGTGCTGTTGGATGCGTGCACACATACTGCTGTCTCTTCGCAATCGCTTCGGTGATCGATTGCTGACAGAATGAGTGACGAGGAGTAGGAGCAGGAGCATTTTGACCAACAGAAGATGGGAATGACAGAGAGCTCCCTTCATCTGAGGTGGTGGAGCCTTGACTTGCTGAAACAGAGTGTGTGCCACTGGGTCATGCAGCGGTTGCTGTGGCAGGCTGGATCACCACATCAAAGCCCCGGTTCTCCCAGGCCAATTTTTGGTGATGCTGCATATGTTGACGCAGGGCCATGGTGCCAACATTGGCACCCTGGCAACGCTTCACCTTCTGCCCACATATTCCACGTATTGCCATGTTAACCTCCTCCGACGGCTTAACAAAAAACTGCCACAACGCCGACTAGGTGATTTTCCCCCAAACAGTCCGCACTGACTGACTACTACCGCCGCTGCCTCCGTGAACCCCTGCACCACTACTTCCCAGGGAGGTAGGCTGCTGCAAAGCAGGTGGTCTACCCTGGGCATGTTTGGCTCCCGACCTGCAACTGCTACCACCCTGGTGACTCCCAGCCATGCTATCACCTTGCTGGCTCAGCCGCTGCCTCACGGGCAAGCTGCCACCCTCTTCTCCTGATGATGATGAAGCCCTTTCTGCACCCAGCTCCCAAGTGTAATCGGCATTATCATCGAGTAGTGTCTGCACATCACTAATGTCCTCCTCAACGGTTTCTGGGTCAGGAGCCTGACCGCTCACAACACCACCTCCCACACCACTCTCCTCATCACTACTTGCCCGCCTAGCGGAGGAAGCGGCAGATGTCTCCTCCAGATCTTGGCTGGGCAGTAGTTGCTGACTGTCCTCTAGTAGCTTGTCCTCGCTGTATAATGGAGCTGAGCCTACAGAATATAATACTTCTCGTGGTGAGGGAACAAAAAATACAGAGGCAGGTTGAGGACAGGTGAGGGCACAGGGCCTGCTCCCAGGCCATGCTAACTAAAGGTTGTGTGTGATGAACCCACCGACTGTTGGCTGGGGGTGTCTGATGTCACTTGGGATGAAGTGGATGACCGAGTTAACCAATGAAGAACCGCTGGGTTGCTAGTTAAGACACGACCACTAGATGACATCGAGAGCTCAGGCCTCTCACTGCGACTCCTGCAGCCATGCCTCCTTACTCTGCTGCGACCTCTGCCTGTGCCAGAAACATTTAGGCCTCTGCCACTTTTAGCAGAACTAAATAAATTAAAAGCAAATTAAAACACCCCTAAAAACGACAAAAATATTTTTCTTTTTGTACTGAAATAGGTTACTAAACATTTTCACCACAAATAAATGCACCAGTGAAGGGCGTATATATTTTTCTTTCTGTACTGAAATAGGCCACTAAACTCTTTTGCCACAAATAAGTGAACCAGTGAAGTGCGTATATTTTTTTCTTTCTGTACAATTTCAACATATATAACTGCAGAAGGGAACTGAGAATATAGTTTTCTTTTTGTACTGAAATAGGCTAGTAATTGCTTTTAGAAGAAATAAATGCACCAGTGAAGTGCGTATAAATTTTTTCTTTCTGTACTGAAATAGGCCAGTAAACGCTTTCAAATCATATAACTGCAGCAGTCAACTGAATATATTTTTCTTTTTGTACTGAAATAGGCCAGTAAACACTTTTAGCAGAAATAACTGCGTATATATTTTTATTTTTCCAACATAGCACTTGCACCCCAATAACCAGAACAAATTTATGGAAAGCCAGAGCTGTATGATGGCTATTTGGATCCCAAAATAATGTTTCCCTGCACTTCTAAATCTTTTTTTTTTTCACAATAAGGTTTTTCTAGCACTGTCCCTAGCGCCTTCTGACATCTCTCCCTGCACTAAGATGCTGTGAAATGATTCCCCCCTAACCTTTCCCTGCACTTATAAATAGTTTTTTAAGGTTTTTTCTTCACAATGAGGCTTTTCCTATTGCTGTCCCTAGCGCCTTCTCACTTCTGTCCCTGAAGTCAGAACACTGGAAAAATGTCTAAAAATAAATATAAATATATATATATATATGTGTGTATTTATATACAGTACAGACCAAAAGTCTGAGAAAGGCTCTGGATTTTGAGCCGAAACGTCGCCTCACTGTGCCACTGTGGCCCAATAAATAATCTCTTTTTTGTACTATTGGAGTTGCTGTCCGTTTTTGTCTGTATACAAGGGTAAGCAGTGAATTCCCTGGACCTAGCACCCTCTTTCTCTTTTTGGTGTGAATTGGTGCTGCCATACGTTTTCTTATATATATATATATATATATATATATATATATATATATGTGTGTATTTATATACAGTACAGACCAAAAGTCTGGACACACCTTCTCATTCAAAGAGTTTTCTTTATTTTCATGACTATGAAAATTGTAGATTCACACTGAAGGCATCAAAACTATGAATTAACACATGTGGAATTATATACAAAAAAGTGTGAAACAACTGAAAATATGTAATATTCTAGGATCTTCAAAGTAGCCACCTTTTGCTTTGATTACTGCTTTGCACACACTTGAAAAATTGAGGGTGGTCCCTAAGGGGAGATGGTGCGGAAACACTCTCCCGGGATGTACTGCTCTGTAACAGAGATAGTGAGTAGAAATGAGGGGCAGTAATGTATTATAAAAAACTAAGGTTTATTAGAATTAATTAAGATCCCAAATGGGATAGACAAGCCCCTACCAGACAAAACAAAACAGACAACAATGTTGGGCCCACGTGGGGCCCACAGTCCAGATACGATTTTCAGCATGGAGCGCGTGTGGCGAGTACCATGTGAAGCAGTAGTGCAGATACACAAGCGGTCAGTCTATCTGCACTACCGCTTCACATGGTACTCGACTATACCAGTCCAATCAGTTCTGCGCAACTCACAGGGCTACCCCTGCTTACCCCTCCTTCCAACCTAGATATTTATCACTTTGGGCTGAGAGCGCTGTCTCTTATGCCTTATGCTTCATGATCAGAACTGTATCTGGGCTGATTTGGACCAAACCGGTCGAGTCAGGTTTTTTAACCAACAGGCCCTCTTTTTCTTTCTGATCTAGATATACTATGGTGGCAGGAGTGGGGATATTATCCTCCACTTTTTGACCCCTGTCCCCAGAAGAGTTAAGGTGTCTCTTTTAGTAAAGTGGAGGTACCCTTTATACTTTGATATATTCCCGAAATAACGAAACGCGTAGGTACGGGACTCTATACATATATATCATACCCATTTCCCCTATCTCACTCTGGCAGCCCTTATCATCATCAGGACCATTTCGTTGTCCCCTTAGGGCTTCTTAGGGCGACTTAATAGGGCTAGGTTCCGGACGTGGCCACCCCTTGCGGGGACAGGACCCCATGTTAGGAGGATACCATAGGGACTCACAGGCCAAGTAGGGCATTAACAGGGATAGATTCTTCCCTGTAGCCCCTTGGAACCCTGGTATCACGGACAAGAGGACGTGTCTCAGAACACAAGAAGCTCCTCCACCTCCTGTACATTGGAGAATATCTCTCCTGACTGGCATTCCCGGTAAGATCTACCCTTTACTTTGCCTTATGGCATTATTTTAGGTCTACGGCACCCGCTAAAGACCCCATTTTTGTGTTTAACTGGTGGTCAGCTCTGTCTGAGTGACCTACCTTGCGGGGACTCACCCACGTGGGCCCCACATTGTTGTCTGTTTTGTTTTGTCTGGTAGGGGCTTGTCTTCCCCATTTGGGATCTTAATTAATTCTAATAAACCTTAGATTATTATAATACGTTACTGCCCCTCATTTCTACTCATTTGCACACACTTGGCATTCTCTTGATGAGCTTCCAGAGGTAGTCACCTGAAATGGTCTTCCAACAGTCTTGAAGGAGTTCTCAGAGATGCTTAGCACTTGTTGGCCCTTATGCCTTCACTTTGCGGTCCAGCTCACCCCAAACCATCTCGATTGGGTTCATGTCCGGTGACTGTGGAGGCCAGGTCATCTGGCGCAGCAACCCATCACTCTCTTTCATGGTCAAATAGCCCTTACACAGCCTGGAGGTGTGTTTGGGGTCATTGTCCTGTTAAAAAATAAATGATGGTCCAACTAAACGCAAACCGGATGGAATAGCATGCCGCTGCAAGATGCTGTGGTAGCCATGCTGGTTCAGTATGCCTTCAATTTTGAATAAATCCCCAACAGTGTCACCAGCAAAGCACCCCCACAACATCACACCTCCTCCTCCATGCTTCACTGTGGGAACCAGGCATGTAGAGTCCATCCGTTCACCTTTTCTGCGTCGCACAAAGACACGGTGGTTGGAACCAAAGATCTCAAATTTGGACTCATCAGACCAAAGCACAGATTTCCATTGGTCTAATGTCCATGTCTTGTGTTCTTTAGCCCAAACAAGTCTCTTCTGCTTGTTGCCTGTCCTTAGCAGTGGTTTCCTAGCAGATATTCTACCATGAAGGCCTGATTCACACAGTATCCTCTTAACAGTTGTTCTAGAACTCCATGTGGCATTGACCTGGTCTCTAATCTGAGCTGCTGTTAACCTGCAATTTCTGAGGCTGGTGACCTGGATGAACTTATCCTCTGCAGCAGAGGTGACTCTTAATTTTTCGGACTGACTGACCTTCATTTCTTAAAGTAATGATGGCCACTCGTTTTTCTTTACTTAGCTGCTTTTTTCTTGCCATAATACAAATTCTAACAGTCTATTCAGTAGGACTATCAGCTGTGTATCCACCTGACTTCTCCACAAAGCAACTGATGGTCCCAACCCCATCTATAAGGCAAGAAATCCCACTTATTAAACCTGACAGGGCACACCTGTGAAGTTAAAACCATTTCAGGTGACTACCTCTTGAAGCTCATCAAGAGAATGCAAAGCAGTAATCAAAGCAAAAGCTGGCTACTTTGAAGAATAAGGGAGAGAGAGAGAAAGTGTGAGGGTCAGACCGATCTGTTGGAAAGGGGTTCCACTAGATCTGAAAGACTTGAGGCGCCTCGGGTTTATAGGAGCGGAAATGGAGAGAAGGTTGGGTGTTGGATACTAGAGGCTGCTCCGGGTATAGTCAGGTCGACAAGATGTCTGCCTGTAGAGAATACAGTAGTGAGCCAAGTAAGGGGACTGGTGGGTAGAGATACCCTTCAGATCTCGCCTATTTGGAATATACCCTTTTGAGCGCCAATAGTGGTTGATTGTTACTGATTAGTATTTGGGTTTTGTGTTGGTATGAGGAGCAAGTTTTTTTGGATGTGGGGGTGTGTATATATGTCTCGAGCTGTGAGATAAAAGCACATATATGTTTATGTATATATAAATGCGTATAAAAATCTGCAAAAAAGGTCAAAAGATTGTATCTACATAAAAAGTCTAAAACATTTTCACATGGGTAGGATTACTGCAAACTGTCTCAGGTGCCTAAAAGACTGTGCTCTGCAGCATCGTGCGCTGTATAGTATGGTACAGTACGTAAATCACTGGGTTAAAAATTTGGGTCCAAGGGTACCATTATACATATATTTAAAATAACATATATATAATAAAAAATAAAATTAAAAATAATATTTTTCAAAATATTTTTTAAAAAATAATAATGTAGTAACGTGGGTTCAGTTACTCACTTCACGAGGGGGGCGGTTTACCAGGATAAGCATAAAACACCTGTAAACCAAGTACCCCCCCAGCCTGGATCGCTTCTAGAGTATTAACGGATGAAGGCAGCAAATCACACGGGTGCTTCTCTTCAAAGGTCTTTATTTGCATAAGTAAGTAAATCCGGCTCAACGCGTTTCGGGACAGGCACGTCCCTTCATCAGGAGCAATATTGTTCATATCTATATTCCTGGGTATATATACCCTCAATGTCTTGTTTAATTGTTTGTTAAAATGGCCCCTAATTGGCAAAAGGGCGCCAAAAGACGAAAAATGGCGCCAAAATATCTTTGGGGGACCGCCCATGTGTGGGAGAAGGCATTTTTTAGCCTATCCGTGCGATCAGCCGCAAGTAGGGGTAACCGGCTGCGCTTTTGCGCATGACCGGAAGTAGGTGCGTTCCACGCTGGAGCGCATCGTAACGTCCGGTCTAGTCAGTGGTTTTCTTTTTCCTCTATTTCGTGCGCTGCGCATGTCCGGAAGTTCGGCCTTGCGTTCCAAGCTGGAACGCATGTTCTGCTTCCGGTATTTGCGATTCTTCTGTTCTCAAGTCTTTTGCTGTTGAGGCTACATGGGAGCGTTAGTTTTTTAGAGGATACCTGTGATGATTTAGTGTATTTGGTGGGGTGGGCTTATATCTGGGGTGAATCGGTAGGGCTTTTGGGTTAGAATTCGTGTGGGGGTAGAATTAAAAAAGGAGAAGAGGTCTTTTCTAATGGCAAAGAGTGGTGTGCCCAGTGTAAAAGTCCTATAGAATCTTATAAAATCTATCTTCCTTGGTTCTGGCTCTTTTTATGGGGTTTAGGGTGGAAGCAGTGTATGGTTAGTGTCAGTGGTAATGAAGAGGGGAAGGAGGAGGGGTTGATATTTATTAGGGTGTATAATAATTTATAGATATGTAAGGCAGGTTCTATTCAGATGGGGGTAAGTGGGATTAGATGTTATTGTCTCAAATAAATAGTAAAAAATATGTAAATTACATAACACATGTTATATGAAAGTAATAATGCATAATAGATAATAAACCATTAAAAATATGTAAGATAAGGAAAAAATATATATATAGGATGAGGAAAGGGTGTTGTATCACTTGAAGATGGTACTGATGGGGGGATTATATCTCTTGGGGCAAAGTGGCGGGGGGATGGGTTCGGGTTAGGCGGTCAAAGACATATGTATTAAAATGTGGTAATACAATAAATAATACAATAAATACAATAAATAAATGTGGAATTGGTATGTTCTGTTTGTGTCGTTGTTTCCTTGATTCTTGTATGTGCATATACATATACACACGTGCACATATATACACATACACATATATATACAAACACACGCGCATGGACACGCATGCATCCTCTCCATGTATGGTTTGCTTTCATCGTTCTTGGTTAAAACCGTTTTTTTGAAAAACTTCTTATGTGTTTTTTGTTTATATATTCTTTTTCAGGTTTTTTCTTTTTTTATTAGGCAAAGTGCTTGGATGTTTTTGTTTTTGGTCTTTCTAGTGGTTTAAAAAGTTGAATGTGCGTGTTAATTGGGTAGTGACGTGTGGTTGTGTTGGGTGCGGTAGTTGATGGTTAGTGGTACTTGATGATTTAATAGTGGTACTTGCTGATTTAATAGTTGGTGTGTTCAAGTGCTTCGTTAAGTCCAAATGGGGTAAGGGTATTGAGTTTAAAGATCCAGAACATTTCTTTTCTACAGAGTTGTTGATAGGAAGTGGTTTGTTCTAGGGGGATAACTTTTAGATCGAGGGGGTTGCCTTCGTGAACTAGTGTAAAGTGGCGTGAAACGCTGTGTGTCGTGATTTTCCTCTTTATGTTTGATCTGTGTTCATTCATTCGTTCTCTCAGGGTTTGTGTTGTGCGGCCAACGTAATGGATGTTGCAGGGGCATTGGAGTAGGTAGATGACATTTCTACTGGCACAGGTCATTTGTTGTAGGAATACGATCTTGTTTATGGGGTGTGGGATGTCTATTTCCCTGTGTGCTGTTTTGATCATTTTGCAGCATTTGCATTTTTTTACGCCGCATTTTGAGGAACCCTTGAATTCTGATGTTTGTTTGTAGATTTTTGTTTGTTTCGTCGTTTTTTGGTTGTGTTTGTTTGGACATGATGGGGCTAGGATGTTTTTAAGGGTTTTTTGCTCTTCGAAAGGTGAGATTTGGTGTTTTAGGGATTTCTTTACCTAAAATGGGGTCTTTAAGTAGTACTGACCAATGTTTTGTTAAGATCTGTCTGATTGTCTGATGGTTTTTGTTATACCTTGTGATTAGTCCTGGTATGAAGGGGGTTTCTTTATTTGCTTTTCTTCTTCTTGGCTGAAGGCTTTCTTTCTGATCTATTTGGAAGATTTTCTTTTTCGAATTTTTTATGAGTTGTGGGGGGTAATTTTTTTGCAGGAATCTTTGGCTAAGGGTTTCTATTTGTGTTTTCATGGTATCTGTGTTTGTGCAGTTCCGTCTTATTCTTTTCATCTGGCTGAAGGGTATATTGGTTTTCCATTTATGGTAGTGGCAACTGTTGAAATCAAGGAAGCTGTTGGCGTCTACATTTTTAAAATGTGTGCTGGTGAGGATAGTGTTGTTTTGGCTATTAAGGTGAAGGTCTAGGAAAACTGCGTTGGTTGGATCTGATTCTAGTGTGAGTTTGATGTTCCAATTGTTTTGGTTGAGGGTCTGTACAAATGTTTTGAGGTCGTTATTATTTCCTTGCCAGATGAAAATGATATCATCAATGTACCTCTTGTAGAATTTGATGTTGGGGTGTTTGAGTAGGCCGTGTTGGTCCTCGAAGGCCCCCATGAATAGATTTGCATATGAGGGTGCGAATTTGGTGCCCATGGCTGTACCTTTGGTTTGGATGTAGAAATTGTCTTTGTATGTAAAATAGTTATGGTTAAGTATGAATTCTATGGATTTCGAAATGAATTCTTTTTGGGTTGGTGTCATGATAGTATCATTGTCTAAATATCTATTTGTAGCGTTAAGACCTAGTGAATGTATAATGTTACTGTATAGTGATGTTACATCGAGTGTGGCCCAGATATAGTTGTCTTGCCACTTGACTTCCTCTAGGCTCTGAATGAGGTGTGCCGAGTCTCATCATGCTTCCATCCTACCTTAGAGACTCGGCACACCTCATTCAGAGCCTAGAGGAAGTCAAGTGGCAAGACAACTATATCTGGGCCACACTCGATGTAACATCACTATACAGTAACATTATACATTCACTAGGTCTTAACGCTACAAATAGATATTTAGACAATGATACTATCATGACACCAACCCAAAAAGAATTCATTTCGAAATCCATAGAATTCATACTTAACCATAACTATTTTACATACAAAGACAATTTCTACATCCAAACCAAAGGTACAGCCATGGGCACCAAATTCGCACCCTCATATGCAAATCTATTCATGGGGGCCTTCGAGGACCAACACGGCCTACTCAAACACCCCAACATCAAATTCTACAAGAGGTACATTGATGATATCATTTTCATCTGGCAAGGAAATAATAACGACCTCAAAACATTTGTACAGACCCTCAACCAAAACAATTGGAACATCAAACTCACACTAGAATCAGATCCAACCAACGCAGTTTTCCTAGACCTTCACCTTAATAGCCAAAACAACACTATCCTCACCAGCACACATTTTAAAAATGTAGACGCCAACAGCTTCCTTGATTTCAACAGTTGCCACTACCATAAATGGAAAACCAATATACCCTTCAGCCAGATGAAAAGAATAAGACGGAACTGCACAAACACAGATACCATGAAAACACAAATAGAAACCCTTAGCCAAAGATTCCTGCAAAAAAATTACCCCCCACAACTCATAAAAAATTCGAAAAAGAAAATCTTCCAAATAGATCAGAAAGAAAGCCTTCAGCCAAGAAGAAGAAAAGCAAATAAAGAAACCCCCTTCATACCAGGACTAATCACAAGGTATAACAAAAACCATCAGACAATCAGACAGATCTTAACAAAACATTGGTCAGTACTACTTAAAGACCCCATTTTAGGTAAAGAAATCCCTAAAACACCAAATCTCACCTTTCGAAGAGCAAAAACCCTTAAAAACATCCTAGCCCCATCATGTCCAAACAAACACAACCAAAAAACGACGAAACAAACAAAAATCTACAAACAAACATCAGAATTCAAGGGTTCCTCAAAATGCGGCGTAAAAAAATGCAAATGCTGCAAAATGATCAAAACAGCACACAGGGAAATAGACATCCCACACCCCATAAACAAGATCGTATTCCTACAACAAATGACCTGTGCCAGTAGAAATGTCATCTACCTACTCCAATGCCCCTGCAACATCCATTACGTTGGCCGCACAACACAAACCCTGAGAGAACGAATGAATGAACACAGATCAAACATAAAGAGGAAAATCACGACACACAGCGTTTCACGCCACTTTACACTAGTTCACGAAGGCAACCCCCTCGATCTAAAAGTTATCCCCCTAGAACAAACCACTTCCTATCAACAACTCTGTAGAAAAGAAATGTTCTGGATCTTTAAACTCAATACCCTTACCCCATTTGGACTTAACGAAGCACTTGAACACACCAACTATTAAATCAGCAAGTACCACTATTAAATCATCAAGTACCACTAACCATCAACTACCGCACCCAACACAACCACACGTCACTACCCAATTAACACGCACATTCAACTTTTTAAACCACTAGAAAGACCAAAAACAAAAACATCCAAGCACTTTGCCTAATAAAAAAAGAAAAAACCTGAAAAAGAATATATAAACAAAAAACACATAAGAAGTTTTTCAAAAAAACGGTTTTAACCAAGAACGATGAAAGCAAACCATACATGGAGAGGATGCATGCGTGTCCATGCGCGTGTGTTTGTATATATATGTGTATGTGTATATATGTGCACGTGTGTATATGTATATGCACATACAAGAATCAAGGAAACAACGACACAAACAGAACATACCAATTCCACATTTATTTATTGTATTTATTGTATTATTTATTGTATTACCACATTTTAATACATATGTCTTTGACCGCCTAACCCGAACCCATCCCCCCGCCACTTTGCCCCAAGAGATATAATCCCCCCATCAGTACCATCTTCAAGTGATACAACACCCTTTCCTCATCCTATATATATATTTTTTCCTTATCTTACATATTTTTAATGGTTTATTATCTATTATGCATTATTACTTTCATATAACATGTGTTATGTAATTTACATATTTTTTACTATTTATTTGAGACAATAACATCTAATCCCACTTACCCCCATCTGAATAGAACCTGCCTTACATATCTATAAATTATTATACACCCTAATAAATATCAACCCCTCCTCCTTCCCCTCTTCATTACCACTGACACTAACCATACACTGCTTCCACCCTAAACCCCATAAAAAGAGCCAGAACCAAGGAAGATAGATTTTATAAGATTCTATAGGACTTTTACACTGGGCACACCACTCTTTGCCATTAGAAAAGACCTCTTCTCCTTTTTTAATTCTACCCCCACACGAATTCTAACCCAAAAGCCCTACCGATTCACCCCAGATATAAGCCCACCCCACCAAATACACTAAATCATCACAGGTATCCTCTAAAAAACTAACGCTCCCATGTAGCCTCAACAGCAAAAGACTTGAGAACAGAAGAATCGCAAATACCGGAAGCAGAACATGCGTTCCAGCTTGGAACGCAAGGCCGAACTTCCGGACATGCGCAGCGCACGAAATAGAGGAAAAAGAAAACCACTGACTAGACCGGACGTTACGATGCGCTCCAGCGTGGAACGCACCTACTTCCGGTCATGCGCAAAAGCGCAGCCGGTTACCCCTACTTGCGGCTGATCGCACGGATAGGCTAAAAAATGCCTTCTCCCACACATGGGCGGTCCCCCAAAGATATTTTGGCGCCATTTTTCGTCTTTTGGCGCCCTTTTGCCAATTAGGGGCCATTTTAACAAACAATTAAACAAGACATTGAGGGTATATATACCCAGGAATATAGATATGAACAATATTGCTCCTGATGAAGGGACGTGCCTGTCCCGAAACGCGTTGAGCCGGATTTACTTACTTATGCAAATAAAGACCTTTGAAGAGAAGCACCCGTGTGATTTGCTGCCTTCATCCGTTAATACTCTAGAAGCGATCCAGGCTGGGGGGGTACTTGGTTTACAGGTGTTTTATGCTTATCCTGGTAAACCGCCCCCCTCGTGAAGTGAGTAACTGAACCCACGTTACTACATTATTATTTTTTAAAAAATATTTTGAAAAATATTATTTTTAATTTTATTTTTTATTATATATATGTTATTTTAAATATATGTATAATGGTACCCTTGGACCCAAATTTTTAACCCAGTGATTTACGTACTGTACCATACTATACAGCGCACGATGCTGCAGAGCACAGTCTTTTAGGCACCTGAGACAGTTTGCAGTAATCCTACCCATGTGAAAATGTTTTAGACTTTTTATGTAGATACAATCTTTTGACCTTTTTTGCAGATTTTTATACGCATTTATATATACATAAACATATATGTGCTTTTATCTCACAGCTCGAGACATATATACACACCCCCACATCCAAAAAAACTTGCTCCTCATACCAACACAAAACCCAAATACTAATCAGTAACAATCAACCACTATTGGCGCTCAAAAGGGTATATTCCAAATAGGCGAGATCTGAAGGGTATCTCTACCCACCAGTCCCCTTACTTGGCTCACTACTGTACTTTGAAGAACCTAGTATATGACATTTTCAGTTGTTTCACACTTTTTTGTTATGTATATAATTCCACATGTGTTAATTCATAGTTTTGATGCCTTCAGTGTGAATCTACAATTTTCATAGTCGTGAAAATAAAGAAAACTCTTTAAATGAGAAGGTGTGTCCAAACTTTTGGTCTGTACTGTATCTATATATAAAACTTCCCCCCTATTCTTGCTGCACTAATTGGGGATCCAAAGTGCTCTAATACTACTGATTTTCATCTGTTTGCTTTCTTTGATACATCAGTAATTCCAATAACCCTTGCTTCTGATGTTGGGGTGAAACTGCGGTCTGATACAGATAAAATAAATACACCTCAAAACTGGTTGTAAGTAAATCAATTCATCATTGCTTCTGGGGTGAAATTCCGGTCTGAAAAAAATGTTTTGGGGTGTATATGGAGTGTATATAAGTACTTCTATTCACCCTTGCTTATGTAGTGAAAGTGTGGTCTGATAAAAAACAGTTTTTAGGAGTATTTATTTTATCTATAAGCATTTTCATTCATACTTGCTTCTGGGATGAAATTACAGTCTGATACAAACAGTTTTGGGGTGTATTTAGTCGATATATAAGTACATTAATTCATCCTTGTTTCTGAGGTGAAATAACAGTCTCATAAAAACAGTTTTGGGTGCATTTTATATATAAGTACATCCATTTATCCTTGGTTCTGGTGTGAAATTGCAGTCTAATACTATTGCTCTTTTTCCCTTGCAGTTTCTTTTAATTTACAGTATTTCGGTGGCCCTTCTAAGGGAACAGGCAGTGGCCAAAATAATTGTGGAGTTGGCAGAAGTAGAGGAAGAAAAAGGGGGGAGATAGCAGCAGTCACAGCCACAGTCTAGAGCTGCCAGTGTCATCTAGCGGTCGTGTTTTGACCAGGAATCCAGCTGTCCTTTAATGATTGACTTATTCTTCTTCCTCGCAAGTGACATCAGACACCCCCAGCCAGGACTCACTGGGTTCCTATGACACGATGCTTAGTTGGCATGGTCTGAAAACAATATCTGTGCCCCCACCTGTCCTCAACTTGCCTCTGTAATATTTTGTTCCTTCAGCTCGAGAAGAATTGCATGCCGTCGGCTCATCTCCACTTTTCAGCGAGGACAAGTTTCTAGAGGACAGTCAGCAGCTAGTGCCCAGCTAAGATCTGGAGGAGAGATCCCCTGCGTCCTGCGGTAGGCAGGCAAGTAGTGATGATGAGAGTTGCGCAGAAGCCTACCTATCCGGAAAGAAGTAGTGGTGCAGGGGTTCACAGAGGCAGCGGTAGCAAGCAATCAGCACGCAGTGTTGGCGGTAAAATGCCATACTCAGCGGTGTGTCATATTTTTTTTTAATCAAGCCACCAAAGGACGTCAGCATGGCCATTTGCAGAATCTGTGGGAAGAAGATGAAGCTTGGCCAGGGTGCCAACGTTGGCACCACGGCCCTAGATAAAAGCATTCAGCGTCACCATAAAATGGCCTAGGAAAACTGTGGAGCTAACATAGATGGACAGCCTGACGCTGCATAATCAAGTGGCTTGCACCTATTCTGCAGCAGTCAAGGCTTCAGCACCTCAGCAGAAAGGAGCCATGTTTTCTTCCCATCATCTACTGGTCCTGATGCTCCTGTTCCTCCTCATTTCATCAGCAATCGATCACAGAGGCGACTGGAAAAAGACAACAGCATGTGTGCATTCATCCAACGGCGCAGAAGTTAAACATGCTTCTGGCCAAGTTGCTGGTACTCCAGTCCCTCCCTTTTTATGTGGTGGACTCTGCACCTTTCAGAGAACTGATGGCTTGTGCTGAGCCAAGGTGGAGAGTCCCAAGATGTCATTACTTCTCGAAAAAGTCAGTATCAGTCCTGCAAACATATGTTGAACAGAAGGTAGGCCAGTCCTTGAGCCTGTCAGTGTCTGCTAAAGTTCACGGCAGCACCAACATGTAGAGCTGTAACTACAGTCAAGGACAATATATGTCCTTTATGGCCCATTGGATAAATGTGGTTCCTTCCCAGCCACACCAGCAATTTGGCCAGGCGACAACACTGCCGCCTCCTTGTTCTCAAGCTGTGGGTCCAGCACCAATGTCATCCTCTGCCTTTTCATCAGGCAATATTCGGAGTGCTCCTCTAGCAGACCACATGCGCAGGGCACTGCAGTGTCATGCTGTTCTGCACCTAGTTTGCCTGGGTGAACAGAGTCACACAAGGGAGGAACTGTTTTGCATCGTCCATCAAGAAATTGAATCCTGGCTGTCTCTTCACCAACTGAAAATCGAAACCATGGTCACAGACAACGGGAAGAACATTGCGTCGGTGCTGTGTCAAGGAGGGCTGATCCGTGGTTAATCTGGCTGTAAAGCGTTTCCTAAAGTCTTCCACCCATCTGCAAGACATCCTGAAAGTGGCAAGGAAACTGTGCATGCACTTCAGCCCCTCTTACAATGCAAAGAACACAGTTCTTGAGCTGCAAAGGAAGATGGCATTCCCCAACATCGCCTCATATGCAACATTTCCACCCGTTGGACATGTTGAACTTGTTAAAATGACTGAAGATATAGGGGCTCATTTATTAAACAGAAATACGCCTATATTAGGATCTTGGCACTGCAATCTATGACCTTTCACCACTCACGCCCGGACTAAAAAAGGTGGGCGTTGTGTTGCCGGGGGAGAGGGGACAGGCTGGCATGGCCATTATGGCATATAACAGGTAGGATTTAGTGTTAGGTTCCCATCTTACAGAGATCGCCTTAACGTTTGGCAGACGGGCCCAAATAATTTTGTACAAAGTGTATTTGCCAAGAATCTCAAACTTGCAAAATAAGCGTAGCATTAGCACCAGAATATTTTCTATAATTATGGCATTATTTGTGTTTGTAGAGTGCTGTTGCATTGTCCTTTTTTTCTGTGCGTTTCTAACCATGGCAGCATGCACCTGCACATTGGGATATGCTTAATGACCCCCTTTATTGTCAGTGTACTGAGATTGAGGTGTAAGGCCCCTTTCACACGGGCGAGTATTCCGCATGGATGCGATGCGTGAGTTGAACGCATTGCACCCGCACTGAATCCCGACCCATTCATTTCTATGGGGCTGTTCACATGAGCGGTGATTTTCACGCAGCATTTTCACGCAGCATGCTCTATATTACAGAATCTTTGGTGACGTCACAGTCATCACATGATCCATCACATGAACTTTTACCATGGTGATGGATCCTGTGATGACCGGAGTGACATCACCACAGGTCCTATTGCTACACAGAGCTAAGATGAAGACAGAAGGAGATGCCGGCTGCGCAATCAAGTGGACTAAGGTGAGTTAAATTATTTTTTATTTTTTCAACCCCTCCAGCGCTATTTTACTTAGAATTCTGTATTAAGAATGCTATTATTTTCCCTTATAACCATGTTATAAGGGAAAATAATACAATCTACAGAACACCGGTCCCAAGCCTGAACTTCTGTGAAGAAGGTCGGGTTTGGGTACCAAACATGCGTGATTTTTCTCACGCGAGTGGAAAACGCATTACAATGTTTTGCACTCACACGGAAAAATCGCGTTTGTTCCCGCAACGCACCAACACATTTTCCTGTCTGAAAGAGGCCTAACTGACACCAGTTGTTCTTGCACCCCTGACTACCCTTTCTGCACCATAGGCTGATTTTAATTAGAGTAAAAAAAAAAAAAAGAGTAAGTATAAAGCTGTAGCCTGCTCTCATTATATTTATTGGAAGCCATTTGGCATCAGGAGAAGTATAGAGTGGGCCCAGCATGCATGTGGAACCTGCACTCCCTAAATTTTATGGTGGCCATTATGGCACATAACAGGTAGGATTTAGTTTTAGGTTCCGCTCTTATAGAGATCGCCTTGATGTTTGGCAGACAGGCCCAAATAATTTTGTACAAAATGTATTTGCCAAGAATCTCAAATTTCTAAAAATAAGTGCAGCATTAGCTCCAGAATAATGTTGTCTCTGCAGAGTTTGAGAACAAATTTTTCATCCCGCCACCCCTAATACTGAGCCCACTGTGCTTCCCAATACTATACTGCAGAAACAGATAATCCCCCTGAAAATACCATTACCGCACAGTTCCCCCTTCAATAATTACTGGCACACATAGTAATAGGAATAGTGTCTCTGAAACCTATATTGCCATAAATATGGTGGCCTCCAAAAATTATTGTGCTAAGCTGCAACAACTATTGGAACAAATAATTTCTACTGGTGTGATTTACTAGTGATTGAGGCAGGGGTGTGATATACCAATAATATACTTTCTATATATTGCATTTGGGTAGTGTATCATTTGTTTTGATTTTGCTGCTTTACCGACAAACGCTATTGGAACAAATAATTTCAACTTGTGTGATATACCAGTTGCCCCCAAAAAAACTAATATACCTTCTTCCACAAACACTGCTCTTCTATAGGGACTTTTGTCACAGGGTCATTTTGAAACTGACAAGCAGAGGAAGAGGCAGGGAATTCCGCAGGGGTGGTAGTGGTCAGGCAGGTGCACCAGGCTGGAGCCCAAGTGGGAAGTTGCAGAAGGTGCGTACGATTACGTCAAAGGACGCACCAGAGTTGGTTGAGTGGCTCACTCAGCCTTCCGATTCTGCACCCTAGTCATCCTCTATCTGCACCCTCTTCAGTCTCTGCTGTGTGCACCCCAAAGACACCACCACCATATCCCCTCCGCTGGAGTCAGAGGAATTGTTTTCCTATCCATTCAAAGACCTTACCGATGCACAGCCATTCTTGGCATCGGATCAGGAAAAGGAGGTATCAACGGTCGCCACCCAGCAGTCTGGCGACAGTACCCAGATCAGCCCCAGGAGGGTCGTCCCCGCTGTTGCTGCCTACTCCGAGATCTCTAATGTCAGTGGTGGTGAAGGTGATGATGATGATGACGATGACGTGTCAATGGACGTCACATGGGTTCCCACAAGAGAGGAAGAGGAGGGGAGAGTAGAGGGAGAGATGGAGCAGTAAGAAGGGAGGAGGAGGAGACGCAGGCAGAACATAAAATGCAAAGAAGGCAAAAAGCAGACTGCGAATGTACCTGGAACGAGCCATCCACCGTGCATGGTCACATCTTGCGCTCCCGCTGCTGACAATAGTGTTGCCACCTGCAGCCTATGCTGTCAATGTATAAGTTGTGGTAAGCCCAACACTCACCTAGGGACGACCACCTTAAGAAGGCACCTGGCCTTCCATCACTGAGCCCAGTGGGAGCAACACCGTCAGAACCCACAAAGCCACACTCCCGGCGCTCCATGTCCTGCCTCTTCTCCTTCTCGGCTCTCCTCCCATTTTTTCTCCACTCCACCTTCCACCGTGCCATCGTAGCGTTTATCTGGCAAAAAGCAGGCTTCCGTGGCCCTAATGTTCGAGCGTAAAAAGATGATGACGCCGGATAACCTTCTTGCCCAACACCTGACTGCCGGCTTGTCGGAACTGCAAGCCCGCCAACTACTGCCATATAAATTGGTGGACTCAGACCTTTAGAAAATGTGTGGACATTGGCACACCGCAATGGGAGGTCCCCGGAAGGAAATCTTTCTCCCAGAAGGGCATCCCAAAGCTATATGGCCATGTTCAGCGGCAAGTGAATGTATCTCTGGCACACAGTGTCAGTGCCAAGATACATCTGACCACAGACACATGGTCTAGCAAACACGGCTAGGGAAGGTACATAACTTTTACTGCCCACTGGGTGAACCTTCTAACGGCCGTCAAGCATGTAACCCGTGGCACCCGTGTGGATTTGGTTTTACCGCCACGGATTGCATGCAGGCCTGCCTCTTCTCCTCCTCCTTCTCCTACTCCATCCTCAGTCTTGTCCTTGGTTGACTCCTCCTTTTCCACAGCTATCGCCTCTTCCGCTGCACCCCCAAGTTCCCCAGAACCTATTCAACGTGCCAGGTGAGACGTTGCCATGCTGTGCTGCGGCTGTTGTGCCAGGAAGTCAAGAGCGTAACCCCGCTCAGCCCCGGGGTCCACGACGTCTTGCGGCAGGCCAGGGAAATCTCTGGCCATTTTAGAAGATCTTACACGGCCATGACTCGCCTTGCTGATGTTTAGCGGCGACACCAACCGACACCACCTGCCTGTCAGACATCTGATTTGTGACTGCCCGACGCCCTGGAACTCCACGTTGTATATGCTTGATATGCTGCTCCAGCAGAAACATGCAGTTAACGACTACCTGTACGAACTCTGCAGCAGTACAGGTCCTGGGGCTGTTCAAGCGCGATCCATGCAGACTTCTGCGGCCATTTGATGAGATCACCAAACTGGTCAGTTGCAGCCAGGGCACCATCAGTGACATCGTACCTTCCGCCTTTTTTCTGGAGCATGCATTGCATTGTGTCATTGATCAAGCCGTCGAGGAGCAGGAGGATGAGTAAGTCGCAATGCTGGATGAATACCCAGGGGGGGCTACTCCATCTGAAACAAGTCAACCGGAGTCTGAAGAGGAGTCAGAGGAGGATGAGCAGCAAGAAGAGCATGCTTTAAACTTTTCAGGGGTCCCTGGTGTTGTCCGTGGCTGGGGGAGGAGACAGAGGACGAAATTGTGTCCTGGAGTGAGTTGCCATAAAAGGTTGCGGCTTGTACACACTAAGCAAATGAGATCTAAACTGAACGCGAACCTTAACTGAGGGCCCAAGTTATGAAACCAAATATGAAAGCACAGGTGCCTACAACCTACAGCTCCAATATGGGAAAATCCAAGCACCCGTACACAAAGATGACCATTGAAAATATATCAAAACGTATCTTTATTAAATGTCAAGACCAAAATATAAAATACATATATAAATTGGCAAAGACAGACGCATAACACAAGGAATGTGCTAGCAAATGAAGGGGTCGAAAGTAAATTGTATGCAATGAAGTAATAAATGCAAACCGGAAGGTAAGAAATAATACCATGTGGGTAATATGGCGCCATATACTAGTACATCTGTACTTTGAAGAGTGCCATTGCCGTGCCTCCAACAGATGATCAAGTGTGGGTCCCGGGTGTTGGACCCCCACCAGACACTGATAACCTATCCTGGGAATAGGTCATCAGTAGTAAAATCCCAGAAAACCAGTTTAAACAGCACCCGGAAATTAAAAATCCTGAAGTGTATGGAGGAGACACAATTGAATGTACTTCCCCAAGTAATTGCAAGCAGATCATGGATCACAGTTTCAGTACTGACAAAGACTAAATGGGCATCTAACTGAATAATAATACAATAATAACATTTATTAATAACATATTTCGCAGCGCTTTACAAGTTCATAGGGTTCATGTACAAAACAAAAGTAACTGGCTAATATGCAACTGAAACAGTAGGAGTCAGGCCCTGCTCACAAGAGCTTACAATCTATGAGGAATTGGGGGTGACAAATAAGGTAGTTGATTGTGATAAGTAGGATTTGAGCCCTTATTGAACTGATATGAGTGGTGCCTGACAATCTGCTTCGGGTTTGGGACTACTAGAGGATCAAGTTTAGGCCAGAGGGGTTGGTGGGGGAAAGGTTTAGTCTGGGAAAAGTCATTTTAGGTAGCTTGATAAACTTGCCTGAAAAGATGTGTTTTTAAGGCTGGAGAAGTTGTGAATTGACCTAGTATTCCAGGGAAGAGTATTCCAGAGAGTAGGTGCAGCTCGAGAAAAGTCTTGAAGACGGGAGTGAGAGGTACAAATTATGCAGGTTATTAATCTTAGGTCGCTAACAGAAAGGAGAGCACGAGTAGGGTGGTAGATGGAGATGAGGGAGGAGATATATGGAGGTGCAGCACTTTGGAGAGCTTTCTGGGTGAGGGTGAGAAGTTTGAACCGTATTCTGTGGTGGATGGTCAACCAGTGAAGATGAGCTTGGCTGTAGCATTCAGAACAGACTGAAGAGGGGAGAGTTTAGTGAGAGGGAGACCAATTAGTAATGCGTTGCAGTAGTCAAGATGAGAATGAATCAAGGCAACAAGAGTTTTTGCAGTTTCCACCATAAGAAAAGAGCAGATTCTGGCGATATTCTTGAGGCGCAGAAGACAAGAGCGTGTAAGTGACTGAATATAAGGAACAAAGGAAAGATCAGAGTCAAATGTGGAGGGGCACTCATATCAGGGAACCCTGGACAACAGTATTGTCTAAAATTCAACATTTAATGGTCATCAATAAAACATAGATCAAATATCACATAAACATAAAATAGATACATAGCTCAGCAATTGCACCAATATTAGAGCTCCATTATACAGCCATTAGGGAGCGCTCTTACGGAAATAAATGACTGATATGTCCCAGTAGAGTGGATTATAAAACGTACCACCTGGTCATGGGATGCTGCAGACAAATGTCCTATATAGGAATGGATCTGTGGTAAAAAATATGGAGCAAGATAATGTCCACCAGATAGTAGAAAAAGCTGAGAATGTGCCACTTATATTGGGGACGTATCACCTGTTCACATATCTCTTAAGGAATGGATCTGTTATAAATGATATGTCCGTATCCTAAGTGTCTCAGCCATACCCGCTGCCTAGACTCACTATAGTGTTCCGTGTGGTCTCGGGGTCTTAGCGTGGCGTCCCGCGTGACCTGGCAGTAACTCACGTGACTTTGGATGTGTGCACGTGACAGGCGAATCATATGCTGGGGGGAATCAGATGTTTAGTTTCACGTCTCCAGGTGAAATCTGTGTACAGGACTACTGTTTGTTTCTGGATCACCAAAAAATGGATGTTATTAGGCTTGTGATGAACCGCTTGTAGTTGAGTCCATATTAGTATAATGCTTGCTAGGACACTACGACCAGACCATATGCGTTTTGGGGTACCGCCCCTTCCTCAGTGCAGGTGTTAGCAAGCAATATATATATCCAGGAAATCCACCGCACTTTCTTCAGTAAAAACGTAAGTGTTTATTCACCAGAAATACAACGCTTCGGTTCGCACACTGGAACCTTTTTAAAGCAGTGATGTGAAAGGGGAGTGCGCATTACATATTTATAGCACGTTTCATATCAATCAATAACATAATTAAGTGCAATAAATAATACAATTCATCAAAGTACAAATCACAATCCAAAAAATACATAATTAAAAAGCAAGTGAAATTCATAGTAAACTTTTAAATGACCTGGATATGTGTATCCAAAAGCCCGTGTTAGTTTAAGTGACTGTGAATCATATTTCATATAATTACAACATCATCAGTGCCCAGGTGATATTCATGATTAACTTGATTAAAAACAATAGCTGAACGTTTGTGACCTGATCGGGATCCAACGACACACGAGGGTCTGGCGTGGTGCAAGCGCGGCTTCTCCTAGTAACGGCAGTCTTCTGTGACCAGCAGGTCAGCTGATCGGACGTTAGGAGGTCAGGTGATCGGGATCCTCGAGTCACGTGAGGCATATTAGTACACGTTGCTACAGCAATCGTCACGTGACTAAGCTCTTGCAGTCTAAAGATCAAAAATTATGATTCTATATCTGACTGTTTATCTCTGGTAGCCACAATCTTCCCAAAGTGTAAATGTCATCTGGAGTTCTGGATAGTAGAGATAACATCTCTCTTTAAACTATCATTATTGAACAGACATTAGGTGCAGGTATAATTGCTCTACCCACGGGATCATCAACATCTATTGAGATCGCTCAATCCCACCAGCTGTATCCGTGGGTAGTGTAGCACAGGCAACACTGCACTTGTCCCCAAGTGCAGGGTCAAGTTCTGCTCGCCACTCCCTCAATACAGTAGAATAAAGACATCCTGGCAGGGGGGATCAACCACAAACAGCAGTCCAAACGGAATAAATGCTAGGTGGTCCCATCACACACTGTCATCATGGGTTTCTGTGGACACACATCAGGCTCCCATAGTACGGGACTCCAGCGTATCTAATCCACATCCCCTTTGTTAATCTAGTAATTATCTGCAGCTCACCCCTGTCAAAAAAGTGCAATAGGTACACAAGTCTAAATCCCAGAACTTCAGATGAAATAAACAGAAGTCAGCAACCTCATATTAGTGGTCAGTTCTCATCACCATATCCCATCTTGTATAAATTCAATGGTTGTCCCAGCTTCATCATGTGTGGCGAGGATCCCAATTCCTTCTCTATGTCCACCGAACGCTCAGCTTTACATAGTCTGCAAGTAAAAATAATCATAATCAGGGAAAGCATTAGAAACAATATATTCTATCAAAACACCCCCACATATACCAAGCAGGTCGACAAAACAGGATTTGGGGCCACAACCAGATAGAGCGCCATCTAAGTACATATCCAAGGTCTGAACTCAACATTTAATCCCATTGGTTTTAAAGTATTTAATTTCATGATCGAAAAGATCTCTCTTTTCTTTAACAGTAATACTCTATTCCCACCTCTCCATGATAATGGGACATGGTCCTCGAGCATCCACTTTATGTCTTGTTCAATATGTCCCATTTCTGCACAGTACTTTGACACTGGTAAATCCAGTCGCTTTTTACGGATAGCATAACGATGGTAATGATAAATTGTCTTGAAATCTAGTGTAGTTTCTCCTACATATAATAATGAGCAAGGGCACCACAACACATCACAAAAGAGGAATCACATGTCAAATAATAATTAATTTTGTGTGTGACCTCAGTTTTTGGATGTATAAAACATCCTCCCTTCTGTATCTGTTTACAGTTAATGCAATTCAAGCATGGGAAACATCACTTCCTAGGAGTTTTTAAGAAGGTTTGTCCCACTTTATATTTTATTGGGCCTACGTCAGCATGGACCAATTTATCTTTCAAATTCCTGGGTCGCCTGTAAGACATCAAGGGTGCATATTTAAGGGTGCTTAAATTCATCCACATCACTGAGGCCATGTTTTAAAATGAGCCAGTGCTTGTTGATGATATTTCAGACTTGGTAGCTGTCTTCTGTATACGTGGTCACTAGAGGAATTCTATTGGTTTTCTGAACCTTATTTCTACTGATAGTAAGTAATTGCTCTCTATTCACTTCATCCACCTTTTTGACCTGAGTGTCGAGACTCCTCACTGGATATCCACGTTTTTTGAACGCATCGTTCATATTAGTCAAGGGTGGTTCTAGCTGTATCGGATTGCTCACTATTCTTTTAGCTCTTAGAAATTGACTCGCAGACAGAGATTTAACCATGGATCTAGGATGTGCACTTGTATAATGAAGCAACGTGTTCCTATCAGTGGGCTTGATGTGTATCCCACTCTCAACCTCAATATTATGGACAGTGATCAAGGTGTCCAAGAACACCATCCTCATCGGATTGGGTCATGGTGAACTTCACATCCTCATCTATGGAGTTTAAATACGAAAAAAACTCTGCCAACTCTATCCTCGTGCCCGTCCATATAAAGAAGACATCATCTATGTATCTCCACCACCCCAGCACTCGACTCCTCCAGAAAGGCCACTGTGACATTAGCGTAAGTGGGCGCCACATTTGACCCCATCGCCGTACCTCTCATTTGCATAAAAAAAATCATTCCCAAAAATAAAATAATTATTGGTTAGTACGGCACAGAGTAATCCCAGGAGGAATTCCTGACACTTTGGTGTATATTTAGAACCCTTTAAGTCTCTCATCTATTAGGCCACCTGTAGCCCAGCTCCAGTATATTCTTAATGCGTCTCTCAATGTCGCATTTACGGTCAAGAGATAATTTTATGTATACACACGGATCATTCAACTGTCTCATAGCCTCTTCAATGTACTTCCCCGTGTCCATGACCACAACCGCACCACCCTTGTCAGCTGACTTGATGGTGAGGTCGTGGTCATGGGCCAGAGCTGTCACCGCATCTCTTTCAGCAGCAGTCACATCGGGATGATGTAAATGCCCTGTATCTGATTGTTTCAGTTTATCAATATCCTGCATAACTGATTTAACAAACACATCAATAGCCCTAAAGGGGAGTTGAGGAGAAAAATCACTTTTGATAAATAGGTCAAAATCAGACAATTACAATTCAGTCCTTGTGATACAGTCAACCTTTTTGTTGTGTGTGGTAAACCATGTTTTTAGCTTCAGTCTCCTGAAGAACTGGTGCAGGTCAATCTCTCACTGCATCCAGTCTGTCTTTTGACTGGGACAGAAGCTAAGGCCTTTTGATAAGACATGAAATTGCTCATCTGTTAAAATGTGTGAGGAAATATTTACCACTGTTTCTTGTTCACATTTTTCTTTTTGATTTGCTTCTTGCTTCTGGTTCTTCCGTTCTCTGTATCTCCTTCGCCCACCTCTCCTAGTTCGCTTCTTACATCCAGAGTTGGAGGAACATCTAAAGAGGAAGAGGGTGCTGATGTATCTTTCCTCTCTCTGGCATATGTTTTCTTCTGGATTCTGCTATCCATATTATTGTTGTATTGTGGTAAATTCCTTACACCAGTCCAGTTATATACCGAGCCCACACTGTAATCTCTCATATCTCTCTGCCATTTGTTGCGCTTGATATCCTGCATCTCCTTGTACAATTATATGGATAGAAGAATCCAGAAGAAAACATATGCCAAAGAGAGGAAAGATACATCAGCACCCTCTTCTTTTTTTAGATGTTCCTCCAACTCCAGATGTAAGAAGCGAACTAGGAGAGGTGGGCGAAGGAGATACAGAGAACAGAAGAACCAGAAGCAAGAAGCAAATCAAAAAGAAAAATGTGAACAACAAACAGTGGTAAATATTTCCACATTTTAACAAAGGAACAATTGCATGTCTTATCAAAAGGCCTTAGCTTCTGTCCCAGTCAAAAGACAGACTGGATGCAGTTAGAGATTGACCTGCACCAGTTCTTCAGGAGACTGAAGCTAAAAACATGGTTTACCACACACAACAAAAAGGTTGACTGTATCACAAGGACTAAATCCCAGTTGTCTGATTTTGACCTATTTATCAAAAGTGATTTTTCTCCTCAACTCCCCTTTGGGTCTAAATCAGTTATACAGGATATTGATAAACTGAAACAATCAGATACAGGGCATTTACATCATCCCAATGTGACTACTGCTGAAAGAGATGCGGTGGCAGCTCTGGCCCATGACCTCACCATCAAGTCAGCTGACAAGGGTGGTGCGGTCGTGATTATGGACACGTGGAAGTACATCGAAGAGGCTATGAGACAGTTGAATGATCCGTGTGTATACAAAAAATTGTCTCATGGCCCTTAATGGGACATTGAGAGACGGATTAAGAATATACTGGAGCTGGGCCTACAAGGTGGCCTAATAGATGAGAGACTTAGAACTTTTTTGACTGTACTACATCCAAGGACACCCATTTTATATCCGTTTCCTAAGATACATAAAGATCTTTTCAATCCCCCTGGGAGACCCATTGTCTCAGCCAGGGACTCCCTGTTCAGTAAGATTTCAATTTTTCTGGACAGTGTTGCGTGTGTACGCAATCTCTGCCAAATCATACATCAGAGACACTTCAGATTGTTTGCTGAAGATCAGGGAGGTGACTATTCCAGGTGGCGCGATATTGGTGTCCTTGGATGTAGTCAGTCTATATACAAGTATCAGACATGAACTGGGCCTGAGGGCTGTTGGTGTCAGGCATTCCTCCTGGGATTACTCCATGCCGTACTAACCAATAATTATTTTCTTTTTGGGGATGATTTTTTTATGCAAATGAGAGGGGTACGGCGATGGGGTCAAATGTGGCGCCCACTTACGCTAATGTCACAGTGGCCTTTCTGGAGGAGTCGTACATCTATGTGTCCCACCACTTCAGCCGAGTGCTGGGGTGGTGGAGATACATAGACAAAGTCTTCTTCATATGGACGGGCACGGGGATAGAGTTGGCAGAGTTTTTTTCGTATTTAAACTCCATAGATGAGGATGTGAAGTTCACCATGACCCAATTCGATGAGAGGATGGTGTTCTTGGACACCTTGATTACTGTCCAAAATAATGAGGTTGAGAGTGGAATACACATCAAGCCCACTGATAGGAACACGTTGCTTCATTATACAAGTGCACATCCTAGACCCATGGTTAAATCTCTGCCTACAAGTCAATTTCTAAGAGCTAAAAGAATAGTGAGCAATCCGATACAGCTAGAACAAACCTTGACTAATTTGAAGGATGCGTTCAAAAAACGTGGATATCCAGTGAGGAGTCTCAACACTCAGATCAAAAAGGTGGAGGGAGTGAATAGAGAGCAATTACTTATTACCAGTAGAAATAAGGTTCAGAAAACCAATAGAATTCCTTTAGTGACAACGTATACAGAAGACAGCTACCAAGTCCGAAATATCATCAACAAGCACTGGCCCATTTTAAAACATGGCCTCAGTGAGGCTGATGAATTTTAGAATGTACCCAGGAATTTGAAAGATAAATTGGTCCATGCTGACGTAGGCCCAATTAAAAAAGTGGGACAAACCTTCTTAAAAACTCCTAGGAAGTGATGTTTCCCATGATTGAATTGCATTAACTGTAAACAGATACAGAAGGGAGGAAGTTTTATACATCCAAAAACTGAGGTCACACACAAAATGAATTATTATTTGACATGCGATTCGTCTTTTGTGATATATGTGTTGTGGTGCCCTTGCTCATTATTATATGTAGGATTTACCAGTGTCAAAGCACTGTACAGAAATGGGACATGGTGAATGAGACAAAGTGGATGCTCATGGACCATGTCCCACTATCACGGAGAGGTGGGAATAGAGTATTACTGTTAAAGAAAAGATAGATCTTTTGGATCATGAAATTAAATACTTTAAAACCAATGGGATTAAATGTTGAGTTCAGACCTTGTATATGTACTTAGATGGCGCTCTATCTGGTTGTGGTCCCAAATCCTGTTTTGTCGACTTGCTAGTTATATGTGGGGTGCTTTGAAAGACTATATTGTTTCTAATGCTTTCCCTAATTATGATTATTTTTACTTGCAGATTATGTAAAGCTGAACGTTTGGTGGACATAGAGAAGGAATTGGGATACTCGCCACACATGATGATGCTGGACAACCATTGAATTTATACAAAGATAGATAGGGTGATGAGAACTGATCACTAATATGAGGTCGCTGCCTTCTTCTGTTTGTTTGTTTATTTCATTTGAAGTTCTGGGATTTAGACTTGTGTACCTATTGCACTTTTTTGACAGGGGTGAGCTGCAGATAATTACTAGATTAACAAAGGGGATGTGGATTAGATACGCTGGAGCCCCATACTATGGGAGCCTGATGCACGTCTACGGAAACCCATGATGACAGTGTGTGATGGGATCACCTAGCATTTATTCCATTTGGACTGCTGTTTGTGGTGGTTGATCCTCCCTGCCAGGATGCCTTTATTCTACTGTATTGGGGGAGGGGCGAGCAGGGCTTGACCCTGCACTTGGGGACAAGTGCACTGTTGCCTGTGCTACCCACGGATACAGCTGGTGGGATTGAGCGATCTCAATAGTTGTTGATGACCCCGTGGGTAGAGCAATTATATCGGTACCTGATTTCTGTTCAATAGATAGTTTAAAGAGAGATGTTATCTCTACTATCCGGAACTCCAGATGACATTTACACTTTGGGAAGATCGTGGCTACAAGAGTTAACCAGTCAGATATAGAATCATAATTTTGATCTTTAGAATGCAGGACCTTAGTAACGTGACTGTTGCTGTAGTAATGTGTACTAATATGCCTCACGTGACTCGAGGATCCCGATCACCTGACCTCCTAACTTCCGATCAGCTGACCTGCTGGTCACAGAAGACTGCCGTTACTAGGAGAAGCCTCGCAGGCGCAGTTGAGCTTGCACCAGACCCTCGTGTGTCGCTTGGATCCAGATCAGGTCACGAACATTCAGCTATTGTTTTTAATCAAGTTAATCATGAATATCACCTGGGCACTGATGACTGTTGTAATTATATGAAATATGATTCACAGTAACTTAAACTAACACGGGCTTTTGGATACACATATCCAAGTCATTTGAAAGTTTACAATGAATTTCACTTGCTTTTTAATTATGTATCTTTTGGATTGTGATATGTACTTTGATGAATTGTATTACTTATTGCCCTTAATTATGTTATTGATTGATTGATATGAAACATGCTATAAATACTCCCCTTTCACATCACTGCTTGAAAAAGGTTCCAGTGTGCGTAGTGTTGTGCCGTTCACAGTTGCTGAACACTATATATATATATATATATATATATATATATATATATATATATATATATATATATATATATATATTGTAGAAAGGCACAAGGGACCATCATAGATGGAAGATATGTGTCACCGAGGCTCCTGGCCTCGGTGAAGTAGGAGCCAGTAGTGTAAATGTCCGCAGCAGTTGCTGATGGACACTTTGATAGTTAGCATAGCTGTGAAAAGCTAATCCGGGCCGGCTCTTACTGGGAGCAGCCAAAGTGCAGGGAGGGTTGGCTGTTCCCCATGGTCCAGGCCGGGTTTTGACGGGCTTACAAAAAGTCAGCCAGCAGGGTCAGTGGTGTGATTACCTGGCTGATGGTGGAGCTCTGTGTAGATGTGTGTTTTGGAGCCGAGTGAAAACCAGTGGGTCTCTGCCGAGAGACAAAGGAGAAAGCAAGGTTCCCATCCACTCCGTGGGGAGTACGGTACTGTGCCCTAAAACTTGCTATGTGATTTTTCAGATTCAAGATTGAACTGTTTTTCTTTAAGTGTCAGCTGAAGTAAGCTGATCACTACCGCCTGTTGAATTGTGGTGTGCCAACAATAAAAGACATTTATTACTTTGATTTCCACCACTAAAAGGCTACTGTGTATTTATCTGAAGGCTACCATTTGGGAAATCCCTACAATATATATATATATATATAGAGGAAGGCTCTTGTGAGCCGAAACGTCGCAAGACTTGCCATATTATGGGTGAATAAACTACTGCTGATTTTATCACTATTTTGGAGTGCAGTCTTACTTCTTCGTTTACATATATATACACTCACCTAAAGAATTATTAGGAACACCATACTAATACGGTGGACACCCTATTGCCTTCAGAACTGCCTTAATTCTACGTGGCATTGATTCAACAAGGTGCTGATAGAATTCTTTAGAAATGTTGGCCCATATTGATAGGATAGCATCTTGCAGTTGATGGAGATTTGAGGGATGCACATCCAGGGCACGAAGCTCCCGTTCCACCACATCCCAAAGATGCTCTATTGGGTTGAGATCTGGTTACTGTGGGGGCCATTTTAGTACAGTGAACTCATTGTCATGTTCAAGAAACCAATTTGAAATGATTCGAGCTTTGTGACATGGTGCATTATCCTGCTGGAATGGCCATCAGAGGATGGTTACATGGTGGTCATGAAGGGATGGACATGGTCAGAAACAATACTCAGGTAGCCCGTGGCATTTAAACGATGGCCAATTGGCACTAAGGGGCCTAAAGTGTGCCCAGTAAACATCCCCCACACCATTACACCACCACCACCAGCCTGCAAAGTGGTAAAAAGGCATGATGGATACATGTTCTCATTCTGTTTACGCCAAATTCGGACTCTACCATTTGAATGTCTCAACAGAAATCGAGAATCATCAGACCAGGCAACATTTTTCCAGTCTTCAACAGTCCAATTTTGGTGAGCTTGTGCAAATTGCAGCCTCTTTTTCCTATTTGTAGTGGAGATGAGTGGTACCCGGTGGGGTCTTCTGCTCTTGTAGCCCACCTTTCTTTCCCATTCTGACATTCAGTTTGGAGTTCAGGAGATTGTCTTGACCAGGACCACAACCCTACATGCATTGAAGCAACTGCCATGTGATTGGTTGACTAGATAATCACATTAATTTGAAATAGAACAGGTGTTCCTAATAATTCTTTAGGTGAGTGTATATACACGTACACACACACACACACACACACACAAGATGTATTATCATTGCTAGAAAATCTGCTGCACGGACAGAAAATAATGTGCTGTACGGACAGAAAATAATGTGGGGAGAGGTGGAAGTGCTGGAGCATGAGGGGCGGTCTGCAGGGGAGGGGGGATCCAAGTGCTGATAAACAGCCAGACTTGGATTACACGTCCCCACCAGACAGCCCCCAGTGTCACGGCTGAGGACGGGAAAAATCCCCAGCCGTGCGATGCCAGATGATGTTAGGCTGCTCGGCCAGGACAACAGTATTAGGGAGCAGGTCACCTCCTAATGCGTCCCTAACCTGACCCTAACTCCTAGCTGCATGGGCCGACCTTTAAGGTAGGAGGACCCATGCTCAGGAACCTCGGATCCCTAACTCATCCTCCGACCTGTCCCTGGACTAGGAGTCAGGGTACGACGGCCTGTTCCTTCTGGACACGGAGGAACAGGGGTTTCACTGGCAAAGCTGCAGGGAAAAGGGGAACACTAACAGTCTTACGGATATGGCAGGTGAACTAAACTAGTTCCACCTACCTGCCACAGCCTTGCTGACTGGATCCCTGTGCTGGCAAACACATCTCCACAAACAGGAATCCAGATCCATAAGCTGCACCAAACAACAAGGGAAAACATCACATAGACATCACACATAAACATGACAAACTTATTGTGACAAAGCTTTTTGTGACATAATCTTTATGACCACAAGGGTGGCCCCCACTGGCAGGTGTAAAACACAGGAGGCTACGCCAGCTAAGCATGGCTGAAGCAACCCTCAGACATGTACTAACAGTGAGGCTTTATAGGCCAAGAATCCACACCAAACAGTCAGAGACACAACCAGTGACTCACACACACACTGGGAAGGGAGTTAACCCTTCCAGCACCAAAGAAGGGAAAACACAACTTAAAGGGGAAGTGTCCAAACCAAGAACACACTGTGGCTGTTGCCGTAGGCAACGACATGGGTGGCAACCATGTCCTAGGAGTCAGCCCGAAGGCCGGGACACTGCCACCACATGTACACATACAACCAAACGTTGCCACGGGCAACCACAGAGAAGGAAAGATGTCAGTGCACACCAAACATAAAATAGAGTGCACAACAGACATACAAAAGTGCATACATACACGCACACAACTCCGCGGCAACCGCACACATACCTGTTGTCCGCGGCAACCGCACTTGAGGCAAACAACATTATGCCTCCAGCTGCGGTTGACACAACAACCCAAACCGCGGGCAACTGTATGCGGCTCCCAAGGAGTCACGGCCATAAACATGGTCGTGACACCCAGTTAGAGGAATCCAAACAGTTCCATCTCTGCATTGTGACCACCACTAAGAAAGGGGAGGTACCCCGAAACGCGTATATGTCTGGTCGGAGTGGCTTGGCAAGCATTATACTAATATGGACTCAACCACAAGCGGTTCATCACAAGCCTAATAACATCCATTTAATGGTGATCCAGGAGCAAACAGTTGTCCTGTACACCGATTTCACCTGGAGACGTGGAACTAAACATCTGATTTCCCCCAGCATATGATTCGCCGGTCACGTGTACACATCCAAAGTCACGTGAGTTACTGCCAGGTCACGTGGGACGCCACGCTAACACTGCGAGACCACACGGGACACCGTAGCGAGTCTAGGAGGCGGGGAAAGAAGTTACCCGGCAAGTGTCTACAAGTCCGGCGGTAATATATGACGCTTATAGCACTACCATTGTCTGATAACATATGACTGAGACACTTAGTATACAGACATATCATTTATAACAGATCCATTCATCCATCCATATTTTCTACCACAGATCCATTCCTATATGGGACATTTGTCTGCAGCGTCCCATGACCAGGTGGTAGGTTTTATAATCCACTTCATTGGGACATATCAGTCATTTATTTCCGTAAGAGCGCTCCCTAATGGCTGTATAATGGAGCTCTAATATTGGTGCAATTACTGAGCTACGTATCTATTTTATGTTTATGTGATATTTGATCCATGTTTTATTGATGTACATTAAATGTTAAATTTTAGACAATACTGTTGTCCAGGGCTCCCTGATATCCGAGTGCCCCTCCACTACTATTTATTTTCTATTTCATTTTTGGATTTGGGTGATCCTAGAGGAGTGCACCGTATCCATAGGGGTTTCCCAGGTGAGCCACCATTTTGTTCACTACAGAGTCAAATGTGGCCCCAAGACAGTGGGCATGTTGCACAGGAGTTATGAAGGTGCTGCAGAACGAAATTGAAATATCAAGTTTAGGTGAGTTAGTAGATGGGGGAAAGACAAGAAGTTCAGTTTTTGAGAGGTTCCGTTTTAGCTACAGAGAGGATATGATGCTAGAGATAGCTGCTAGGAAATTACTGGTGTTTTGGAGTAAAGCAGGGGTGATGTCAGGGGATGAAGTGTATAGTTGGGTGTCATCAGCATAGAGATGGTATCGAAAGCCAAATATACTGATAGTCTGTCCGATGGGGGCTGTATAGAGGGAGAAGAGTAGAGGGCCTAGTACTCAGCCCTGAGGAACGCTGACATCAAGAGGAAGAGGAGAAGAAGAGCCAGCGAAAGATACACTAAAGGAGCGGCCAGAGAGATAGGAAGAGAACCAAGAGAAAGCAGTGTCCTTAAGGCCAATTGAGTGGAGCATGGCGAGGAGGAGTTTATGGTCTACATTATCAAACACTGCAGAGAGATCAAGCAGAATCAGTAGCGAATAGTCACCATTTATTTTTGCTGTTAGGAGATCGTTACACACTTTAGTAATGGCAGTTTCTGTAGAGTGAAGAGGGTGAACGGCAGATTGTAAGAGGTCAAGAAGAGAGTTTGCAGAGAGATAGCTTATTAAGCGAGAGTAGACAAGATATTCAAGGAGTTTAGAGATGAAGATGAGGTTAGAAACAGGTCGGTAGTTAGCAGCACAGATCGGGTGAAGAGATGGTTTCTTTAGTAGTGGAGTTATAATAGTGTGTTTGAAAGAGGAGGGAAAGATACCAGAAGAGAGAGGGAGGTTAAAAATTGTAGTTAGGGGAGTGATGACAGCCGGGGAGAGGGACCGGAGGAAGTGTGAAGGAATAGGATCACTGCTACAGGTTGTGGGTCAAGAAGAAGAGAGAAGCCTGGAGACTTCTTCCTCTGTTAGGCCTCATGCACACAACCGTTTTTGTGGTCCGCATCAGAGCCGCATTTTCTGCGGCTCGGGTACAGACCCATTCACTTGGGGCCGCAAAAGATGCGGACAGCACTCAGTGTGCTGTCTGCATTCGTTGCTCCGTTCCATGGCCCCGCAAAAAAATATAGCATTTCTACAATGGTCCGCCCATTCCGTAAATTGCAGAAGGCACACGGGCAGCTTCCATTTCTTGCAGATCCGCGGTTTACGCACACCGCAAAAAATGGAACGGTCGTGTGCATGAGGTCATTTGGGCTACTTTTACACTCGCAAGCAGCGTTTTGGTGTCCGCCTCCAAAGCGGAATGGAGACGAAACGGAGGCAAACTGATGCATTCTGAGCGGATCCTTTTCCATTCAGAATGCATTAGGGCAAAATTGATCTGTTTTGGACCGCTTGTGAGAGCCCTGAATGGATCTCACAAACGGAAAGCCAAATCACCAAGTGTGAAAGTAGCCTTATAGGGTCAAAAGAGGAGAGAGCATGTGGAGGAATTGGAGAAAGGAGGAATGAAATTATTTTCTGCCGGATACTGCCAATCTTGTCTCTGAAGTAAGTGGCCATGCCATCAGCGGTCAGTAACAGGTTCTGGAACTTTAGGGCTTAGAAGGGTCTTCTTACATTCAGGGTCTATTCATACTGACAGGAGACAGGACTAGGTTTAGGGTTTCCTAGGTGGTGACCTCTTCCCTTTCCCTAGCCATGAGGCCTAGTTTCTGGTCATTTTATTTCTGTTGTCATTTTGGTGTTCCTCCCCTCTCCTCACTTTGTGACATTATCAACCGCACAAAAAAAACGCCATTTAGATTGTGTCAGTGCAGCGATGGATACTATTTCTGCACTGGTCGAACAACTGCAGGGGCTGTCTTTGGCGGTAGCTGACCTCCGCACAACCGTCTCACACATCCAGAAACAACAGGCGGCTGGTCCCCGACCTAAGGTTGATCTCTCCCAGATAGATTTTCTGGGGGAAGTGCCAATTTTATTCGGTTCAGAGAGTTGTGCAAATTATATTTTAAACTACTGACTCTTCTGGGGACAAGAGTCAGGTATAGTGGTGGGTATAATAATTTTGTTAGTTAAAGATGACGCTCAGTCTTGGGCTTTTTCATTGCCGACTGGATCATAGTCCCTCCGGTCAGTAGATGAATTTTTCAGAGCTCTAGGCCTTATCTACGATGACCCATATCGGATCTCACTGGCCAATACCAAGTTTCGTGGCTTACGACAGGGAGAGCATTCTGCGAAGACCAATTTCTCTGAATTTAGGAGATGGGCTACGGATACGGAGTGGAATAATCCAGCTCTCCATAGCCAATTCTGTCAAGGGTTATCCGAGAGCCTGAAGGACATGTTGGCGTTTCATCCAGAGTCACTGGAAGCGGCCATGTCCCTTGCTGTACATATTGATAGATGCCTGAAAGAGAGCTCTAAGGTTCCTCACTCTCCGGACGTACTATCGTATAAGCTGGCAGCCTCCTCTGACACTTTGGGTAGAGAGACACTTGAGTTCATGTCTGGTGACAAGCCAATGCACATGGAACTGGTGATAAGAATTTCAGGCTTAAGAAGGGACTCTGTGGAAAAAGGGGACATTTTGTTAACGTACAGTACAGACCAAAAGTTTGGACACACCTTCTTCTCATTCAAAGAGTTGTCTTTATTTTCATGACTATGAAAATTGTAGATTCACACTGAAGGCATCAAAACTATGAATTAACACATGTGGAATTATATACATAACAAAAAAGTGTGAAACAACTGAAAATATGTCATATTCTAGGTTCTTCAAAGTAGCCACCTTTTGCTTTGATTACCGCTTTGCACACACTTGGCATTCTCTTGATGAGCTTGAAGAGGTAGTCACCTGAAATGGTTTTCCAACAGTCTTGAAGGAGTTCCCAGAGATGCTTAGCACTTGTTGGCCCTTTTGCCTTCACTCTGCAGTCCAGCTCACACCAAACCATCTCGACTGGGTTCAGGTCCGGTGACTGTGGAGGCCAGGTCATCTGGCGCAGCACCCCATCACTCTCTTTCATGGTCAAATAGCCCTTACACAGCCTGGAGGTGTGTTTGGGGTCATTGTCCTGTTGAAAAATAAATGATGGTCCAACTAAACGCAAACCGGATGGAATAGCATGCCGCTGCAAGATGCTGTGGTAGCCATGCTGGTTCAGTATGCCTTCAATTTTGAATAAATCCCGAACAGTGTCACCAGCAAAGCACCCCCACACCATCACACCTCCTCCTCCATGCTTCACGGTGGGAACCAGGCATGTAGAGTTCATCCGTTCACCTTTTCTGCGTCGCACAAAGACACGGTGGTTGGAACCAAAGATCTCAAATTTGGACTCATCAGACCAAAGCACAGATTTCCACTGGTCTAATGTCCATTCCTTGTGTTCTTTAGCCCAAACAAGTCTCTTCTGCTTGTTGCCTGTCCTGAGCAGTGGTTTCCTAGCAGATATTCTACCATGAAGGCCTGATTCACACAGTCTCCTCTTAACAGTTGTTCTAGAGATGTGTCTGCTGCTAGAACAGGGCACACCTGTGAAGTGAAAACCATTTCAGGTGACTACCTCTTGAAGCTCATCAAGAGAATGCCAAGAGTGTGCAAAGCAGTAATCAAAGCAAAAGGTGGCTACTTTGAAGAACCTAGAATATGACATTTTCAGTTGTTTCACACTTTTTTGTTATGTATATAATTCCACATGTGTTAATTCATAGTTTTGATGCCTTCAGTGTGAATCTACAATTTTCATAGTCATGAAAATAAAGACAACTCTTTGAATGAGAAGGTGTGTCCAAACTTTTGTTCTGTACTTATGTCCTTATGTTCAGCATCAAGGTGAAAACAAAAGAAAAATGTTTAATCCTCATCCTCACTCTTGGTGGTGTGGGTGGGGAATCCGAGAATCTACTTTTGTCATTTACCCGATTTCTCCTATGTCTGCCGAGGTGGCGCTAGATTCCAAAACTCTGGGAATGTAAGTGTTTTTTGACAGCGGGGCAGGGGTTAACCTAGCTGATGGTCAGTTCATCCGTATGCATGGGTTGACAACAAGTGCATTACAATTCTGTATTTGCAATTGATTCCGTTCCGCTCCCACAAAAATGTTTGTCACAAATGGTGCAGGACATCCGTTTAAAAGTGGGTGATTTTTATCAAGAATCCATTTTGTGTTTTGTGCTAGAGGGTCTGCCTACCATCCTACCATCGTTTGGCAAGCAACACTGATTCTTGATTGGAGTGATTCTTGTATAGACAAGTGTCTTAGATCGCTTTCTGTTGTAACCACTAAAGTTGTACCTTCATTTATTTCAGATTTTTTTTATGTATTCTCTGAAAGTAGAGACCAGGAGTTACCTTCACATCAGGAGTATGATTGTCCCATCAGCCTTATTCCCAGAGGTAAGTTGCCCAAGTCTCGGTTGTATAATCTTTATGAAACCAAAAGAGCTGCCATGCGAGAATATATCACCGAGAGTTTGGCTAAAAGTCATATTAGACCATTCAAATCCTGATTGTCGGTACCAAGGTGTTCTCTAAGTTGGATTTGAGGGGGGAATATAATCTGGTAAGGATCAAGGAGGGGGACGAATGGAAGATGGCCTTTAATACTCCTGAAGGTCATTTTGAGAATATGGTCATGCCTTCCAGTTTAAACAATTCCAGTACCTTAGGGCGTGGTGTCAGAATGTTCCTTAAGACCAAGCAACTCCTTAAACTTAGACCAGACTTTATTTATCAAACAGATTGTAGCATATCCCCCAGAGTAAAATTGTGACCTTCCTAGCTCTGTCATAGTAATATGAGCCTTGTGTTTCATAATGAAGGTAGCTAAAGTATCCTGGCCTAGGGCCTCAGGTCCGAGGGTTGCCCCCATCCCTTTAAGGGGTTGTCCGGGTTCAGAGCTGAACCCGGGCATATCCCCATTTTCACCCAGGCAGTGTTATTGAAAACAAAAGAGCCTGTGCCCTGCGCGATCTAGAGCAGGGCAAGGGAGCGCATCATGAGATGCTCCGATGCTAGCCTCAGGGGGGCTGCCTGGGTGAAAATAAGGGTATGTCCGGGTTCAGCTCTGAGCAACTTTAAGGTGCTGCAGCTGTGCAACTATAAAAAACGTAATTAGACTTACCGGTAATTCTGTTTCCTTGAATCCGCCATGACGGCTACGGATACGACTGACCCCTTGACCTCTCTAGGGGCAGGAATACACAGAAATAGAGAGTTTAAAACCCCCCACCCACTCTCAGCCTTCAGTATTTACCAATTACCAAAGTGGGTGCTTATCAGGTATTGTATAATATATACATTAAAGAGTAAAAAATAAATATAAAAAAATAAATTATATATATATATATATATAGCGCAATATATATATATATATATATATATAGCGCAATATATATATATATATATATATATATATAGCGCAATATATATATATATATATATATATCTTTATTTTTATCATTTTTTTCATTTTTTTATTATTTGTACATTATGGGAGGGAGAATACGAGCCACCATGGTGGATTCAAGGAAACAGAATTACCGGCAAGTCTAATTACAGTTTTCCATTTCATCCACCATGATTGCTACAGATGAGAAGTAACAGATTATATTGTAGGGGGGGCTACTGCTTGATCAGATATCTGATCAATACAAATTCCAGCTTTCTCTGCCCATGAAGAAGCCATAGCTTCATAGCTCTAGTGGAGTGGGCCTTTATTCCAGTAGGACAAGTGTTACCAATTAGAGAGTAGCAGCATGAAATAGATTTTATCCAACGACCTATGGATGCTTTGGAGAGTTTCGTCCCCTTATTACCACCCACAAACTGGATTACTAGAATATCATCTTTCCTAAAAACTAAAATAAGATGAGTAAAGGAAAAATTCTTCACCTCCCCTTAGGGAGGCCTCTCTGTGCACTACTCCTGTAGGGACAGGAAAACACTTAAGAGTGAGAGTGGGTCGGGGCTTTTAAACTCTCCAGCTCTGTGTATTCCTGCCCCTACAGATGTCAAGGAGTTAATCTCATCCGTAGCTATCATGGTGGATGAAATGAAAAATAAAGCCATGGGTTGGGAAGAGAAAGACCTCCCTCCTCTATTCCCTGGAGTTTCAATCCAGATTCTAGGTTGACCGCTTTTCCAAACCAAAGAGTGATCTACGGTATGCCCCGAATTTTGTAAAACACCTGTTGCAAAACCCAAATTGGGGAGTTAGGCTACTTTCACACTAGCATTTCTATTTTCCAGTATTGAGATCCATCAATGGGGACAATATCTAACTGAACAGAACGGAATGCTCCAAAATGTATTCCATTACGTTCTCATACCGGAGAGCAAACCGCAGCATGCAGCATGTCCTGGGATGCAGAGCAAGACGGATGGGGACGGATCCGTTTTCTCTGACACAATACAAAACTGATCTGTCCCCCATTGACTTTCAATGGAGTTCATGATGGATCCGTCTTGGCTGTGTTAAAGATAATACAACCGGATCCGTTCAGAACGGCTGCAAGTGGTTTTATTATCAGTAACGAAAGCGTTTTTGCTGAACCCTGCCGAATCCAACAAAAACGCCAGTGTGAAAGTAGCCTTATGTAGTACATAAATCAGTTGGGGCATAAATATTTTAATTAAGTTACTCCGGCCAATAATGGATAGGGGTAACTTACACCAAGTATTGACTTTTTCAATAAATTTGGCAATCAGGGGGTCTATATTAACTTTAATGCAGTCCGTAATCGTTGGTGTAATCACAACCCCCAAGTATTTAAAGCTTTGGGCCACTTGTAATTGTGTTTGCAACACATTTATCTGGGCTGGAAGGGGATCAATGACAGAAGCGATTCCTTGGACAGCATAGGGACAGGTATAATGGCAAAATAGGATTTTATACTCTTTGTGTCCATTGTTAATTTACATACAGAGGTATACAGATCTATAGAACTCATTATGGATAACGGAGTAATTCCCCTCCCTAGTCTTAATAGCAAATATTCTAGATGGACCTTCCTGCAAACATACCACTCTGGCTAATAGGCTACCCGCACTTTCACCTGCTTCAAAATATTTATTTCTCAGAAAGAAGAGCTTGTTATCTGCAATGTGCATCAAATGATCATTAAAGGGAACCTGTCATCAACTTTATGCTGACCTCACTGAGGACAGCATAAAGTAGTGACAGAAATGCTGATTTCATCGGTGTGTCACTCATGAGCTAATAATAAGTGGTTGCCGAGAACCAGCTTTATAATCATTACAACCCAGGCCTTGAAAAGAGTCAAATCTACTTGAGAAGAGTCAATGTTATTCATAATCTCCTGCACTCTCACCTATCTGCTGCTGATTGGCAGTTCTCTCCTAGAAAGAAAGGGAGAAAACTAGGTAGAAGACTGTCAGTCATCAGCAGGTGGGCAGGGAAAGCAGGAATTCATGAATAACCATGACTCTTCTCAGGTGGCCATGACTGTTCTCAAGTAGATTTGACTCTTTTCAAGGTCTGGGCTCTAATGATTATAAAGCTGGTTCTTGGCAACCATTTATCATTAGGTCATGAGTGACACACCGATGAAATCAGCATTTCTGTCACTACTTTATGCTGTCCTCAGTGAAGTCAGCAATAAGTTGATGACAGGTTCCCTTTAAGTTTATCCTGTGCCTCTTTCCATATAGATTCAGTCCGTGTGGATGGGTCCCTCACATAAGTGGCTTCAGAATCTCTCACCTCCAGGTGCAGGGAGTCCGTGAGACCCCTAGTTCATGCTTTACATCATTTAATTCTCTGTATGTAAAGACCCTGGACATATGCTTTCATAGTGTCCCAGACTGGCCCCATAGACGCTGGACCTATATTAGATTGAAAGAATTCCTTAAGCTGCTCCGTGAGATTCTCCCCTTAATCTAATAACTGAATCCAGAATGGGTTAAGTTTCCAAGAGAGTGGACCATTATGTTCCCTGACCCTCTCCAGCTGCAACTCAATGCGTATTGAAGTATGGTCTGATAGGCTGCGTGGGAGGTATTCTATTGAGGAAATAGAAGTTGATGTGTCCGGGGACCCAACAGGAAGTTCTATTCTGGATAGAGAATTATGGGAGGGAGAAAAACAGGAATATTGGTGCACATGGGGATAGCGAATCCTCCACAGATCATGAAGATCCAGCTCCTGCAATAGACGGCCAACAAGGTTTTCCGGGGCATTAGGAGGAAAAGGATCCTGATAGAACTTATCTAGGGATGGATTTAAATATTTGTTAAAGTCCCCTAGCATGATGATTGGCACCGGTGGACCCCATGCTACAAACTTCAGCACATGTTTTATCACATGACAAGAATACGGTGGTGGGATGTATATTGCAATCAGAAAAAATCGTATCATATACAAAGAACAGACATATCTGCTGTCAGGATCTATAGCAGTGGAGTAACAAATGGTATAGCCCTATATACTAAAACACTAAGCCTTCTTGTATGAGTAGAGAAAGTGGAGTGATAGGAATAAGAAATACACGTTTGTTAAGGAGTCTCATGGTGTCCTTTGAGAAATGTGTTTCAATAACATATAATAATATGGCTAGCCGGTATTTCTGCACAACTGTAAACACTGCCTGCCTTTTTGTCTTCCAAGCCCATGACATTCTATGCAATGACCTGAACCTCGCCTGCCATAATTGAATGTATATTCAATGTGTATATTAAAAAAAAAATAATGCAGGATTACGGGCCGGACTGGATGGAAAAATGTATTTTTGCGACCTTATTTACTATTATACTATGTTACTATGAATATAAGAACGGAATGTAATCGTACACTCATCAGATTGTTCAGATCCAGTACACAAAAAAAAAGTCTGGGTCATCTCTCTGCAAATTACCACCCCATACAAAAAAAAAAAATTTAGAACGCAAATTGTCCCACGCAGGTGACACGGGGCATACAGATTTTCTGAAGCCAGTGGAGAGGTAGAAACAGCAACAGCATCCTGACCAATGTGAAACGCTACTACAATTTAAGATATTATGCACCTAAGGTAGCACTTAGATAAAGAGCTCTGAGCAGCAAAATGTCATATAACATACAGTATAAGCTTTGTACTCATCACTGCGCTCGGGTGGTGATCGGAACTGGGTGGCGTAACATGATGGGGATCGGTGGTGTGATAATACACCACCAATCACCATCCTGCGATCCTGAAAGGTGATGGTGACATCATCTCTCAGGATCGACTCTGATTGGCTGCAGGGCGGGCGGTTTAAATTATTGCAGCGCTCCTCTCCTCCTTTCTGTGTCCGGGAGCGAGGAGAGAGGAGCACTGCATCAATCTCTAGAGCCAGCATCCCATCTGTACCCCCCTTCTGACCCTCCACAGTGCCATCTGGCACTAAAAGGTATTTAGGGAAAGGTTAGGGACAGGTTAGGTTAGACAGAGATATTCAGGTAAAGTTTAGAGGGGGAAAAAAATAAAAGTTTTTTGTTGCATCACCCTAATCTGGTGTCTGGGGTCCACAGCACACACGCACACCAAATAACGATTTCCACGCACACACACACACACACACATACTCACTCCCTATGCCCCGCTAGAGAGCCCCAGTGAGGACGAGGATGACCCCACTTTCCTTTTGTCATCCACGCCCTCCTCATCATCTAGCGATGATGATGAGTCCCCAAGGCAGTGGAGACAACGCCAGGCGGAGCAAGGGGACCGCTATGCTAGGGACCTTGTGGCTCACACTAGTACGAGCAGCTCTGGGGCTCGTACTAGTTTTCAGGCCTACTAGATATGTCCACTGGAGCCCCCTACCGGTGAACTTGCTTGGTGTGTCCCAGAGCATTTTGAGCCTGCGATTCCCACAGTGAGCTTCACTTAATATGACTATTTTAGTCTTTTTTTCAGTGACCACTTTGTGAACCTGATGGTGGAGCAAACAGTTCATTGCTCAACACCCAGGCTCATTTTTGGCTAGGGCCAGTGTCATGGCTGAGGATAGGGAAAACCCTCAGCCGTGCGATGACAGAAGATGGTGGTCACTGCTTGACCAGGATGACAGAATTAGGGAGCAGGTCACCTCCTAATCGCATCCCTAATCTGACCCTGACTCCTAGCTGTATGAGCCGACCCTGATGGTAGGAGGGCTCATACTCCGGAACCTTGAAGTCCCTGCTAGCACTTAGGGTGGCCCTAAACTAGGAGCAGGGTAAGACGACCTGTTCCTTCTGGATACGGAGGAACAGGAGTCTCACTGGCCAAGCTGCAAGGAAGGGGAAACATATACAACTTATGACAATGGCAGGTACATGCCACACACACATTATTCACCTGCCACAGACACTAAGCCTGGAACCCATGTGCAAGTGCTGCTATCCACTACAAAATGACACAGCACACAACACACATCACACAGGAACCAGGACCATAAGGTGCAATAAACAAGCATACCACAGACACATCTTCATAACATCAAACAAGAGTTATGACCACAAGGGTGGCCCTCACTGGAGAGATGGTGAATAACCAGGAGGATGTCTCCAGCAAACCATGGCTGAAGAACCCCTCAGCTTCAGGTCTCCACAGAGGCTTTATAGCCCAAAGTGGCCACACCCACACACTGTGGGAAGGGAGTTAACCCTTCCATCACCAAACAGGGTATTGAAGCCACTAGAAAGGGAAGTGCACAAACAACTAGCACACTGCAGCTGTTACCGGCGACAACAGCATGCGTGGCAACCGTGTCCTGGGAGCCGGCCAGAAGGCCGAGACACTGCCAACACATGTAAACAATACAACACGTTGCCACGGGCAGCCACAGGCGAAGGGAAGTGTCACAGTGCACACACACATAAACCCCGTGCACACCAGACATAGAAAGTGCATTCAAACACACACTCACACATAACCAAAGGCAACCGCACGCATACCTGTTGTCTGCGGCAACCGCACTAGAGGCAAACACCTAAGTGCCACCAGCTGCGGTTGACACAACACCCAGACCGCGGGCAACTGAAGGAGCCACGATCATGAACATGGGCGTGACTGCCGGTGGCTGGACTCCGGTCAGCACAGCTGAGATGAGGACGTTTTGGGGCCTCGTGCTGCACATGGGCCTAGTAAAAAAAAAACAGTGGCAGGCATCACTGGAGTGGGACATCCTCTACTAGACCCCACTTTACAGTACGGCCATGACAGGCTCCTGGTTTAAGGCCATCCGGAAATGCCTGCATTATGCAGATAATGCAGCATGTTCCCCCCAAGGCGGTTGATGAGTCTCTCATTGCTTTCAAGGGGAGACTCATTTTCCGCCAGTATGTTCCGTCTACGCGGGCGAGGTATGGTGTGAAGCTGTACAAACTTTGTGAGAGTACCTCAGGGTACACTTACAAGTTTCATGCGTATAAGGGGCGAGATTCCCGTATTCAAGCCCCAGAATGTCCCCCCACTCTGGGTGTTAGTGGGAAACTTGTGTGGGACCTTATGCACCCACTGGTAGATAAGGGTTACCACCTGTATGTGAATAACTTTTATACTAGTATCCCCTTGTTCCAGTCCCTCGGCGCCAGATCCACATCCACTTGTGGAACCGTGCAGAAAAATCAATGCAGCCTCCCTACCCACCCCCTCCAGGTACCTATCCCCAGGGGTGAGACCCGTGCCCTTACCAGTGGAAACCTGTTGCTGGTCAGATATAAGGACAAGAGGGATGTCCTTGCACTGTCCACAATTCACGATAATGCCATCACCCCTGTCCCTGTACGAGGTCTGGCGGCAACGGTCCTCAAGCTGGATTGTATCGTTGACTACAATCGGTATATGGAAAGAGTAGATCTCTCTGATCAAGTCCACAAGCCATATAATGCCATGCGCAAAACCCGGGCATGGTACAAAAAAGTTGTGGTCTACTTGGTACAGGTTGCCTTGTACAACTCTTTTGTGCTGTCCCGGAGCGCTGGCAACACAGGAAAATTCCTGCACTTCTATGAGGCAGTCCTCAAGGCCCTGATCTTTTCTGACCGGTAAGAAAAAGCAGGCCAGGGTACCTCGGGAACTGGAGGCGCCCGGATCGTACCTGGCCAACACTTTCCAGGTGTGGTCCCCATACTGGAAAGAAGAGACGGACCCAAAAAAGTTGCAGAGTGCGTCACAGGAGGGGGATACGGAAGGACACCACCACTCATCATCCGGGCCTCTGCATTATTGGTTGCTTAAGGGAGTATCACACTTCCATGGAGTACTAAATTTATAATCCCCTTCGCCAATTTTAATTCCATTTAGCCACTGATAATCGGGGGAAAAAAACTATGGTTCTCAGACTTGAGACACAAACAATATATATGTAAAACTAAATGAAATATATATGTAAAAATAATGCCAATAAAACCATCCTCATCCCGATTTTTTTTTTTTACCTAGCCACTACCTAACATAATTGCCTACAAAACAAATAAAAATTACTCTTACTTAATTTATTATTTTTGCTCATAAAAGGACAATATAGTGTAAAACCTAAATTAATTTTTAAAAAGTAGACATATTAGGTATCGCCGCATCCTTAAGAATCTGCTCTATAAAAATACCCCATGACCTAACCCCTCAGATGAACACGGTCAAAAAAATTTAATAAAAACTTCTTTTTTTTTGCAAATTTTTCATTTTGAACCGTTTTTTCCAGTAACAAAGCAAGAGTTACAAACAAAATGTAATATTTATTACCCTGATTCTGCAGTTTACAGAAACACCCCATATGTGGTTGTAAACTGCAGTATGACCAAACGGCGGGGAGCAAAAGGAAAGGAACGCCGTATGGTTTCTGGAAGGCAGATTTTGATGGCCTTTTCTGGGGGCACCATATCCCATTTGAAGAACCTCTGATGTACCCCTAGAGTAGAAACTCCATAAAAGTGACCCCAAGTGACTCTAAGAAACTACACCCCTTAAGGTATTTAAAACTGATTATACAAACTTTATTAACCCTTTAGGTGTTCCTCAACAGTTTATGGCAAATGCAGATGAAATGTCAGAATTTCTATTTTTGGAAACCTTGCCTCACAAGACTTTTAGGGAGTCTCTACGCTTGGGTTCATCAGGGGGGCTTCAAATGGGACATGGTGTAAATAAACCAGTCCAGCAAAATCTGCCTTCCAAAAACCACACAGCGCACCTTTCCCTCTACGCCCCCTGGATCTCATAGGCCGTAAGCTGTATGAGTAATACACACTGTATTACTCATACAGCTAATGCATTCAAATACAGAAGTATTGGAATGCATTGTAAAGGGGATCAGACCCCCAAAAGTTGAAGTCCCAAAGTGGGACAAAAAATAACATGAAAAAAAGTACAACAGTAAGCGATCAAAAAGGCGTATGCCCACCAAAATAGTACCAATCTAACCATCACATCATCCCACAAAAAATGAGTCCCTACCTAAGGCAATCGCCCGAAAAATATAAATTATATGGCTCAGAATATGGAGACACTAAAACATCATATTTATTTTTATTTTTTTAAAGTGGTTAGTGTAACATTCAAGTAAATAAAAAAAAGTATACATATTAGGTTTTGCCGCGTCTGTAATAACCTGTTCTATAAAAATATCATATGACCTAACCCCTCAGGTGAACACCAAAAAAAAAAAAATTTTAAAAACGGTTTAAAAAGCTATTTTTTTTTGTCACCTTACATCACAAAAAGTGTAATAGCAAGCGATCAAAAATTCATATGCACCCCAAAATAGTGGCAATCAAACAGTCATCTCATACCGCAAAAAATGAGACCCTACCCAAGATAATCGCCCAAAAACTGAAAAAAACTATGGCTCTCAGACTATGGAAACACTAAAACATAATTTTTTATTGTTTCAAAAATAAAACAAAAAAGTATACATATTAGGTATCGCCGCATCCGTAATAACATGCTCTATAAAAAATATCACATGACCTAACCCCTCAGATGAACACCGCAAAAAAAACTAATTAAAAACAGTGTAAAAAAATAAAAATTTGTCACCTTACATCACAAAAAGTGTAATAGCAAGCGATCAAAAAGTCATACGCCCCCCAAAATAGTGCCAAACCGTCATCTCATCCAGCAAAAATCATTCCCTACCCAAGATAATCACCCAAAAACTGAAAAAACTATGGCTCTCAGACTATGGAAGCACTAAAACATGATTTTTTTTTTTGTTTCAAAAATGAAATCATTGTGTAAAACTTACATAAATAAAAAAAATAGTATACATATTTGGTATCGCTGCGTCCGTGACAACCTGCTCTAGAAAATCACTTATTGTACTTCATGACAGTGGTAAAATTGAGTCAAAATTATTATTTTTTATTCATAAAAAAATGCCAAATTTACCAAAAATTTTAAAAAAAATTGCAAATTTCAATTTCACTACTTTTATAATAGATAGTAATACCTTCAAAAGTAGTTATTACTTTACATTACATGTCTACTTCATGTTTGGATCATTTTGTGAATGCCATTTTATTTTTTGCGGACGTTAGAAAGATTAGAAGTTTAGAAGCAAATCTTTAAATTTTTCAGAAAATTTCTAAAACCCACTTTTTCAGGACCAGTTCAGCTCTGAAGTCACTTTGTCACCAAAAAACCACAAAAAAATTGCCCCATTTTTCAAAACTACACCCCTCACCCCAAGTTCAGACCTGAGCGTTTTACAGCGCGTTCCTACGCACTGTAAAACGCTCAACACTGAGAAACCAATGATTTCTTGAGCTTTTTTTGGGGCGTTTGTCGCGTGTTCCCGCACATAGCTATTCAGGAACGCGCGACAATGTGTGCACGCCTGTCTCTGTATGCGCGATTGTAAACGCCCGTACAATCGCGCATACAGAGCGCTCGTTTCAGAACGCTCAGGTCTGAACCCCCCGTCAAGGTATTCAAAATGGATTTTACAAACTTTGTAAACCCTTTAGGTGTTCCACAAGAGTTAATGTAAAATAGAGATAACATTTCAAAATTTTTGGCAGATTTTCTATTTGAATATATTTTTTCCAGTTACAAAGCAAGGGCTAACAACCAAACAAAACTCAATATTTATGGCCCTGATTCTGTCGTTTACAGAAACACCCCATGTGTGGTCCTAAACTGCTGTACGGGCACACGACAGGGTGCAGAAGGAAAGAAATGCCATATGATTTTTGAAAAGCAGATTTCACTGGGATAATTTTAAGCTGCCATGTCACATTTGAGGACAGGGGGTCTTCTGCACTCCTAGAGTAGAAACTCCAAAAAAGTGACCCCATTTTAGAAACTACGGGATAAGGTGGCAGTTTTGTTGGTACTATTTTAGGGTACATATGATTTTTGTTGCTCTTATATTACACTTTTAGTGAGGCAGGTTAACAATAAATAGCTTTTTAGGCACAGTTTTTATTTTTTGTTATTTACAACATTCATCTGACAGGTTAGATCATGTGGTATTTTTATAGAGCAGGTTGTTAAGGACATGGCAATACCAAATATGACTACTTTTTTGGGTTTGTTTGTTTCAGTTTTACATAACAAAGCATAAAAAAAAAAAGATTTTTGGTGTCTCTACATTCTAAAAGCCGTAGTTTTATTTATTTTTTGGGTGATTGTCTTGTATAGGGGCTCATTTTTTGGGGGATGAGAAGACTGTTTGATTGGCACTTTTTTGGGGTGTGTATGACTTTTTAATCGCTTGCTATTACACTTTTTGTGATGTAAGGTGCTTTTTTTTTTACACTTTTTTAATAAAAAATTACGATTTTCACCTGAGGGGTTAGGTCATGTGATATTTTTATAGAGCAGGTTATTAAGGATGTGGCAATACCTAATATACAATGATTTCATTTTTGAAACAAAAATTGCGATATGCCCCCATCCTTGCGATATGCCCCCATTGTCTAAGATGGGATAACCCCTTTAAAGAAAAGAAATGCAGAGTTAAATTCAGGTGACATTTTCACATCTATAATGTCAGCCTGTTTAATAGCGAAAATTGGGGTGACAGAAACCAATTCAGTTATAAAGTGATTTTGAGGGGCTTACGTAATGGAAACCACCCATAAATTTCCCCAACTATAGAAACTACACAGCAAGGGTTAACAGCAAAATAAACCTCAATATAGATTACTCTAATTCTGTAGTTTACAGAAATACCCCATATATGGCGGTTAGAGAGGAATGAATTTCATATTTTGAAATTCGTTCACGCTTTGTTTACTGGTAAAAGGTGAATTGCGTTATGGATTCCGTTACCACGTTTCCGTTCTATGATGGAATGCCCTTAGAGACATTCCGTTATAATAGAAGTCTATAGGCTGCAAAACTGATCCGTCCCGTTTCCGTTATGACAGAGAGAACTCCCCTGCATAAAGGAAATGGAACATATCCGTTTTGCAGCCCATAGACTTCTATTATGACAGAATAAAAAACAGAATGCCTCTAAAGACATTCAGTTATGCATTGCGTCATAGAATTGCGTTATTGTCCGTGGTAACGGAATGAATATCGCAATTCACCTTTCACCAGTAAACTAAGCGTGAATGAATTTCATAACCTGAAATTTGCTCATCTCTAGTGGCGGTAAACTGCTCTATGTGCACGTGGCAGTGGCCAGAAGGAAAGGAGCGCCATATAGATTTTGGAGGCAGATTTTGCTAGAATGGTCTTTAGACACCATTTTGTATTTGAAGAGACCCTGACGTACCCCTACAGTGGAAACCCTCAAAGTGACCCCATTTTTTAAAGAATATATTAAGGGGGGAACTGACCACTTTGACTCTCTAAGCATTTTACGGAATTTGGAAACACATGGCTGTAAAAAAGAAAAGCCAATCTGTTTTCACTTGTTGTAGTGTTGTTGTTGGTAAAGACCACACCTCTTGTCTAAGGTGTAGCTTGTGGTCATTACAGCTCCTCTATTTAGTCTGGGCTACAAACTTCATACCATGCAGTTGATATTCTCTGCTTGGAGTTGGAAGAGCTGATGTGTGGTCTTCATCTGAGTTCCTGCTCTTCCATGTTCTATTAAAGATACAGTAGCAAGAAAAAGTATGTGAACCCTTTGGAATAATATGGATTTCTGCACAAATCGGTCAAAAAATGTGATCTGATCTTTATCTAAGTCACAACAATAGACAATCACAGTCTGCTTAAACTAATAACACACAAATAATTAAATGTTACCATGTTTTTTATTGAACACACCATGTAAACATTCACAGTCACAGGTGGAAAAAGTATGTTAACCCCTAGACTAATTACATCTCCAAGAACTGATTGGAGTGAGGTGTCAGCCAACTGGAGTCCAATCAATGAGATGAGATTGGACGTGTTGGTTACAGCTGCCCTGTCTTATAAAAAACACACACCAGTTCTGAGTTTGCTTTTCACAAGAAGCATTGCCTGATTTGACTGATGCCTCGCACAAAGAGCTCTCAGAAGACCTACGATTAAGAATTGTTGACTTGCATAAAGCTGGAAAGGGTTATAAAAGTATCTCCAAAAGCCTTGCTGTTCATCAGTCCACAGTAAGACAAATTGTCTATAAATGGAGAAAGTTCAGCACTGCTGCTACTCTCCCTAGCAGTGGCCGTCCTGTAAAGATGACTGCAAGAGCACAGCGCAGACTGCTCAATGAGGTATACAAGAATCCTAGAGTGTCAGCTAAAAAGACTTACAAACGTCTCTGGCATATGCTAACATCCCTGTTAGCGAATCTACGACATGTAAAACTCTAAACAAGAATGCATTTCATGGGAGGATACCACAGAGGAAGCCACTGCTGTCCAAAAAAAATAATTGCTGCACATTTACAGTATGCACAAGAGCACCTGGATGTTCCACAGCAGTACTGGCAAAATATTCTGTGGACAGATAAAACCAAAGTTGAGTTGTTTGAAAGAAACACACAACACTATGTGTGGAGAAAAAGAGGCTTAGCACACCAACATCAAAACCTCATCCCAACTGTAAAGTATGGTGGTGGGGGCATCAAGGTTTGCGGCTGCTTTGATGCATCAGGGCCTGGACGGATTGTCATCATCGAAGAAAAAATGAATTCCCAAGTTTATCAACACATTTTGCAGGAGAACTTAAGGCCATCTGTCCACCAGCTGAAGCTCAACAGAAGATGGGTGTTGCAACAGGACAACGGCCCAAAGCATAGAAGTAAATCAACAACAGAATGGGTTAAACAGAAGGAAATATGCCTTCTGGAGTGGACCAATCAGAGTCCTGACCTCAACCCGATCGAGATGCTGTGGCATGATCTCAAGAAAGTGATTCACACCAGACATCCCAAGAATATTGCTGAACTGAAACAGTTCTGTAAAGAGGAATGGTCAAGAATTACTCCTGACCGTTATGCACGTCTAAATTGCAACTACAGAAAACATTAGGTTGAAGTTATCAGTTCTTGGAGATGTAATTAGTCTAGGGGTTAACATACTTTTTCCACCTGTGACTGTGAATGTTTACATGGTGTGTTCAATAAAAAACATGGTAACATTTAATTATTTGTGTGTTATTAGTTTAAGCAGACTGTGATTGTCTATTGTTGTGTCTTAGATGAAGATCAGATCACATTTTATGACCAATTTGTGCAGAAATCCATATCATTCTAAAGGGTTCACATACTATTTCTTGCAACTGTAAGTGTACTTCTCTTAGTATTTTGTTGCTCCCATTTGCTCATTGTTTACTAGGCCTCAGGGAGACACTGATTGGTTCATCTGGGAAGGAACCAGTAGTCCCAGACCCTGTCACTAATCCTAGGGCTTTTCGCAGTTACTAGGGCCTAGGTTTCCGGTGTATTAATATTCCCACCTTCAGGGTCTATTCATACTGACAGGAGTCAGGGCTAGGTTTAGGGTTTCCTTAGGTGGTCATTTCCCTTTCCGCAGCCTTGAGGCCTAGTTCCTGATCTTTTTCCCTCTGTTGTCATTCTGGTGTTCCTCCTCTCCCCCTACATTGTGACATATGGATGCGGTGATACCTAATATGTCTATCATTTTTATTTATAAGTTTTACACAGTGAAAGCCTTTTTAAACAGAATAAAATCTTGTTTTTGTGTTGCCATTTTCTGAGAGGCATTTTTTGGCCGATTGTCTTAGCTAGGGTATCACTTTTTGCGGGATGAGATGACGGTTTCATTTTGGGCTAAATAGGCCCAATTTTGATCGCTTGGTATTTTATACTTTTTGCGAGGCAAGGTGACCAGAAAATGTCTGTTTTGGCACAGTTTTATATTATTTTTTTTTACGGTGTTCACCTGGCAGGGTGGATCAGGTGACATTTTTATAGAGCCGGTTGATACAGACACTGTGATAACTTATGGGTGGTGACCATGGCAGCCATTTTGAAGTCGGCCATCTTGAATCCAACTTTAGTTTTTTCAATAGGAAGAGGGTCCTGTGACACATCAAACTTATTGAGAATTTCAGAAGAAAATCAATGGAGTGCTTGGTTTTAACGTAACTTTATTCTTTCATGAGTTATTTACACTTATAAACTTATAAAATGTGTTTAATGTGCTGCCCATTGTGTTGGATTGTCAATGCAACCCTCTTCTCCCACTCTTCACACACTGATAGCAACACCGCAGGAGAAATGCTAGACAGGCTTCCAGTATCCGTAGTTTCAGGTGCTGCACATCCTGTATCTTCGCAGCATAGACAATTGCCTTCAGATGACCCCAAAGATAAAAGTCTAAGGGGGTCAGATCGGGAGACCTTGGGGCCATTCAACTGGCCCACAACGTCACCAGACATCAACACAGTTTCTATCCGCTCCGCACGTGTTAACCTGGGCGACATGTCAATGGCTGTAAACAAAGAGAAACTTGTAAATAACTCATGAAAGAATAAAGTTACGTTAAAACCAAGCACCGCATAGTTTTTCTTGTGAAATTCCCAATAATTTTGATGTGTCACATTACCCTCTTCCTATTGAAAAAACAAAAGTTGGATTCAAAATGTCTGACTTCAAAATGGCCGCCATGGTCGCCACCCATCTTGAAAAGTTCCCCCCCCCCCCTCACATATACTAATGTGCCACAAACAGGAAATTAATATCACCAACCATTCCCATTTTATTAACCACTTCAACCACGCTAGCTGAAGCCCCCTTAATGACCAGGCCACTTTTTACACTTCTGCACTACACTACTTTCACCGTTTATTGCTCGGTCATGCAACTTACCACCCAAATTAATTTTACCTCCTTTTCTTCTCACTAATTGAGCTTTCATTTGGTGGTATTTCATTGCTGCTGACATTTTTACTTTTTTTGTTATTAATCGAAATTTAACGATTTTTTTGCAAAAAAATGAAATTTTTCACTTTCAGCTGTAAAATTTTGCAAAAAAACGACATCCATATATAAATTTTTCGCTAAATGTATTGTTCTACATGTCTTTGATAAAAAAAAAATGTTTGGGCAAAAAAAAATGGTTTGGGTAAAAGTTATAGCGTTTACAAACTATGGTACAAAAATGTGAATTTCCGCTTTTTGAAGCAGCTCTGACTTTCTGAGCACCTGTCATGTTTCCTGAGGTTCTACAATGCCCAGACAGTAGAAAAACCCCACAAATTACCCCATTTCAGAAAGTAAGACACACTAATGTATTCGCTGATGGGCATAGTGAGTTCATAGAACTTTTTATATTTTGTCACAAGTTAGTGGAAAATGATGATTTTTTTTTTCTTACAAAGTCTCATATTCCACTAACTTGCGACAAAAAATTTAAAATTCTAGGAACTTGCCATGCCCCTCACGGAATACCTTGGGGTTTCTTCTTTAGAAAATGGGGTCACTTGTGGCGTAGTTATACTGCCCTGGCAATTTAGGGGCCCATATGTGTGAGAAGTAGTTTGCAATCAAAATCTGTAAAAAATGACCGGTGAAATCCGAAAGGTGCACTTTGGAATGTGTGCCCCTTTGCCCACCTAGGCGGCAAAAAAGTGTCACACATCTGGTATCGCCGTACTCAGGAGAAGTTGGGGAATGTGTTTTGGGGTGTCATTTAACATATACCCATGCTGGGTGAGAGAAATATCTTGGCAAAAGACAACTTTTCCCATTTTTTTTATACAAAGTTGGCATTTGACCAAGATATTTATCTCACCCAGCATGGGTATATGTAAAATGACAACCCAAAACACATTGCCCAACTTCGCTTGAGTACGGCGATACCAGATGTGTGACACTTTTTTGCAGCCTAGATGCGCAAAGCGGCCCAAATTCCTTTTAGGCGGGCATTTTTAGACATTTGGATCTCAGACTTCTTCTCACGCTTTCGGGCCCCTAAAAAGCCAGGGCAGTATAAATACCCCACATGTGACCCCATTTTGGAAATAAGACACCCCAAGGTATTCAATGAGGGGCATGGCGAGTTCATAGAATCCTAAAGCGTGAGAAGAAGTCTGGAATATAAATGTCTAAAAAAATTTACGCATTTGGATTCCGTGAGGGGTATGGCGAGTTCATGTGAGATTTTATTTTTTGACACAAGTTAGTGGAATATGAGACTTGGTAAGAAAAAAAAAGATAAAAATAATAATTTCCGCTAACTTGGGCCCCAAAAAATGTCTGAATGGAGCCTTACAGGGGGGTGATCAATGACAGGGGGGTGATCAGGGAGTCTATATGGGGTGATCACCCCCTGTAAGGCTCCATTCAGACGTCTGTGATTTTTACGGATCCACGGATACATGGATCGGATCCACAAAAATCATACGGACGTCTGAACGGAGCCTGACAGGGGGGTGATCAATGACAGGGGGGTGATCAGGGAGTCTATATGGGGTGATCATGGGTGATCAGGGGTTCATAAGGGGTTAATAAGTGACAGGGGGGGGGGTGTAGTGTAGTGTTTTGTGGTACTTTACACAGCTACCTGTGTCCTCTGGTGGTCGATCCAAACAAAAGGGACCACCAGAGGACCAGGTTGCAGGTATATTAGACGCTGTTATCAAAACAGCGTCTAATATACCTGTTAGGGGTTAAAAAAATCACATCTCCAGCCTGCCAGCGAGCGATCGCTGCTGGCAGGCTGGAGATCCACTCGCTTACCTTCCGTTCCTGTGAGCGCGCGCGCGTTCACAGGAAATCTCGGCCCTCGCAAGATGACGCGTATATGCTTCCTACTGTGAGCACGTCCTAAAGGAATTCTATTCCACAGCTTCGCAGTTTTCAACGTAAAGAAGCTTTGACGCTACCGGAGACTGAACTTTTTCCTCTCCAATCGGAGGCAGTGTCCCCTTGTCTTTTGAGCGCACTTTACATGGAACAGCTTTTCACCGTATTTTTTGTATCGCACATTTATATGTTTGCACAGATTCAGAGAAGAGTACACTCAGCGGCACTCACCAGTATGTAATTCCAACTTGAGGCTTTATTCAGTAAAGTTGCAATCCAAGTAAGAGCGGCATGGGGCAGACAGACAAACTACACGCCGCAAACAGCGATGGACGTTTCGCGCTAGTTGCGGTTCATCGGACTGTACGTCAGCGCGTATGTTCGCGCCGCCCTCTTAAACACAGGCACTGTATGCTGCCATGGAAACAGACAACATGTGCCTACATCACTGGATGACATCTTCACTGCTCGCTGCAGCAACAGGGCAAAAATTATCTGCGGGGATCCAACTCACCCCGGCCACAGCCTATCATCAGGAGCCTGTGAACTGTAACAAGTATCAAATAAGACTGAAAGATGTGACTGTGGCGAAACCAACCTCGCCACAGTGTTTTGGAGGGGGCTGTTTACCAGCCTCCTGCCCTGGGATTATGGTCCCTTAAGTTATTGGGTCTTAAGGCACTTGGGACGGAGCCCTCTGTCCCTGGATTGCATCCTTTGCCTTACTTGCTTGGATGAAGCACATGGTGAGAACAATAGATAGCGGCAATTTTAACTCACAGACACTGTTCTGACTTTTCAACACGGTGCTATCTTGCTTGTATTTGGTGCACAGAGACATCATTCAGTAGTTTGAAACTACCAAACAGGGGACACATTTATTAGTGACTATTTTCGGTATAACTTGTATATTTTCAGTGTAACTGTATCTTCCAAACTACTGAACGGATGTGTGTGAATTTTGGATATGTGGTTCACCCAGATCCCCCGGTTCCGAGGATATATTGGTTATGGGGTTATTGCATGTTTTGGGGTTCCTGTGATATGTTTTATAAAACTGTATTTCTCTGCCTTTGATAATTATATTCGCCCTTGTGTTCAAATAATCATCATCGGCAGAGGGGAGGATTTTGTGTGGGTGTGTTTCTATTGTCCCATTGTGTGTTTAAATGGTGATGTCTGTCCTGTTGTCTCCACATGTGTATTGGCGATCTCCCCTTTGTACTGAGAGATAATTGGATTGCCCTCGATTGTCTCTGGGACAGAGAGGAGGAAACCATGATGCATTGTGGGGATGTGTTGTATCTGTTCTGTATTTGCAAAACTGTAATAAAAACCAGGCTGGGTGTGCCAGCACATCAGAGCACTGCTGACCCTCAAGACGGAGCCTTGTCTCGTTATTGGGGGGATTCCCTGTATGCTGTTAGAGACTGATTGCCAGGAGTGTAAGCTGACTGATACGTTTTCCTGTTCGTCTGCTGGCAGCTATTCGCGAGGTTCCAGTTTGGAGTGCTATTTTGTATCCAGTTCGGGAGGTTGGCGTTCTGCAGTAGCTGTGCCTGTCTCTCAGAAAGGGGCATATCGTCTAAACGGATTTTAACCCCTTGTCTGCTGAAACGGTCCGTTACAGTGACCACACAAGTGGTGTGTGGTGCGGCGTCCGGCGCTAGTATGGCTGTGCACGCACAACATTGCAATATTGCACAGGCAAATTCCTGGGCTGCAGGCTCCTCCCACACAGGCCAGCAGCTCGATCTGTGTCATAGTAACATAGTACATAGTAGTACATAAGGCCGAAAAAAGACATTTGTCCATCCAGTTTGGCCTGTTATCCTGCAAGTTGATCCAAAGGAAGGCAAAAAAAAAAACTGAGGTAGAAGCCAATTTTCCCCACTTTAGGCTTAGTGATGGAGTAGGGAGCAGAAGGATTCCTGCTTCATCATTCAGTGCGGGAGAGACGAAGCGTGGGTAGCCGAGTGACAGGACACCATAAATACAGATGGAACGAGTTACCTGTGCTGATAAATTTACAGGCCAAACAGTTGCCACACCTAAAAGTGCCTGTCAAACCATGGACAAGCCAGGTGCAGGGAGTGGAGGATTCATAAAGGCTGTGCACCAGGTGGTCACGAAGGTTACGGCCCTGTCTATAAGTGATGGAAGGAGTGGACCCAACAAGATGTCCAATGTCAGGGTCCTCCTGTACGACGCCCCAGTACTGTTTCAAAATCCGTTGCACTGCTTGGTGAGCTGCATCAAAGGTGGTGAAAATGCTGATGCGGCCCTCCACATCCTCCCTAGGTTTGGGGTGCAAGAGCAATTCCCTGTTACTGCCTGATGCATGTTGGTATGCAGACTTTAGTATCTGTTGGGAATATTCCGGCTGTTGAAATCTATTAGTGAGATCAATAGCGGCCCTTTGAAAGTCAGATGGTGGAGCAGTTGCATCGGACCCGCAAAAACTGACCCTTTGGAATCCATTAAGTGGTTGTGGATGCCAGCTATCCCACCTAAGTAAATTGTTAGTAGAGGTGGTTTTACGGAACAGATCAGTCACGATGCGACCGTCAGGCTCCTTGATGATATGTAGATCCAGAAACGTGATAGTGGTCCTATGTATTTCGGAGGTAGAAAAAAAGAGGCCTAATTTGTTAACATTCAGGGCCCCTACAAAGCTAGCAAACTCCTTTTTAGACACTCTCCAGAATATCAGTATATCGTCAATATACCGGACCCATAAGTCTATAAAAGCAGACCACTTGCCCATATCTTCACAGAAAACTCTCTCTCTCACACTAGCCCAGGTAAAGGTTGGCAAAAGTGCGGGTGACGATCAAACATGAACACATTATGTTGTAATGTGAATTTTAGCAGGGACAAAACAAACTGTTTATATGGATGGAGTTGTTTACTCCTTTCACTAGGGAATTCACTGATCTTATAACATCCCTTATGGTGAGGAATGCTACTATAAAGCGCTTCCATGTCCAAGCTAGACAAATACGTTCCGGGTTGCAGTTTTTTTTAAGGATGTCCATGGAATCCCGAACGTAAAATGGGCGCAAAATGACGAATGTACGCAAGATGACATCCATATGGGTACCTAAGTTGTATATAAGGCTATCAGCGCCCCCCACAATGGGTCTAGCCTAGAGAGGACATGTCCCCTTATGGATCTTGGGTAAAATATAAAAGCCAGCTATTTTGAGATGTGAAGGTAACAAATACGCAAATTCAGTCTGACTGATAAGACCCTCATTTAGAGCACTAATAAGTATTCCCTGCAGTATTTTGCGTTGTTCACTCATTGGGTTAGAGGGAAACTGAAACCCTTGTAGCTTTGGAATGTGACCCCACCATTGTAATTAAGCCATCTGACAAGGTGAGTAACCTTGTCAATATTTGCCAACCCATTTTGGATGACAAACAGTGCTATCGGGTTATCCCCTCTAACCCAATGAGTGAACAACGCAGAGGAGGCAAATCTAATGGAGGCCTGTCTGGCAACCCTCTATCTGGCTGGCGGTTGCATTTTCCGTCCTGCCCATGGGTGGGTTCTTCCCTTTATCAGCTGACCATGTTCACGGCCATACTAGCGCCGGATGCCGCACCACACACCACCTGTGTGGTCACATCTTTCAGCCTTATTTGATACTTGTTACAGTTTACAGGCTCCTAATGCTACGTCTGTGTTGAAACGCATTGAGCCTTTATATCCATCATTCTTTTCTCTGGTGCAACACTGCCAACACTGCCCCTCTGCGCTTCTTTTAGAGCAGACTGCAGCTTCCAGTATTTGTTGCAATACAACCCATGTGTCTGCAAACAAGAGCAGTGATTTTAGATATTAGGCAGTAGGGATTTGCTGCACCCCAGCATGAGTGATAGCTGTATGTGTAATATCAGTGGATGGAATTACTAACATCCAATTGGCATCATTGTCTGCTGGGAGTAGCATAATCCTTACAGAATATCACAAATGTGCCGTTACTGAGCACTTGGTATGAAATATTTATGATGTGACAACTAGCGCATTATAATTTTTGAGTTATTTGGATCATTTATTTACATAGTTAAATAGTTAATACGGTTGAAATAAGACATACGTCCATCAAGTTCAACCAAGGGATAGGATAGGTGGGGATGCGAATCCCAAAAGAAATTGAGACTCAGATTTCTACACGTTTTCATAAGCATTTATGATATTTACTTTGGAGAATTCGTCTAAACCCTTTTTTGAAACGGTCCACTGTTCCTGCTGTGAGTACGTCCTGAGGAATTCTATTCCACAGCTTCGCAGTTCTTAACGTAAAGAAGCTTTGATGCTTCCGGAGACTGAACTTTTTCCTCTCCAATCGGAGGCAGTGTCCCCTTTTCTTTTGAGCGCACTTTACATGGAACAGCTTTTCACCGTATTTTTTGTATCGCACATTTATATATTTGCACAGATTCAGAGAAGAGAACACTCAGCGGCACTCACCAGTATGTAATTCCAACTTGAGGCTTTATTCAGTAAAGTTGCAATCCAAGTAAGAGCGGCATGGGGCAGACAGACAAACTACACGCCCCAAACAGCGATGGACGTTTTTCTGCATTGATGGTGCCTTTCCAGACATGCAAGCTGCCCATGCCACACACACTCATGCAACCCCATACCATCACAGATGCAGGCTTCTGAACTGAGCGTTGATAACAACTTGGGTTGTCCTTGTCCTATTTGGTCCGGATGACATGGCGTCCAAGATTTCCAAAAAGAACTTCGAATCATGACTCGTCTGACCACAGAACAGTCTTCCATTTTGCCACACTCCATTTTAAATGATCCCTGGCCCAGTGAAAACGCATGAGCTTGTGGATCTTGCTTAGAAATGGCTTCTTCTTTGCACTGTAGAGTTTCAGCTGGCAACGGCGGATGGATTCACCGACAATGGTTTCTGGAAGTATTCCTGAGCCCATTCAGTGATTTCCTTTACAGTAGCATTCCTGTTTGTGGTGCAGTGTCGTTTAAGGGCCCGGAGATCACTGGCATCCAGTATGGTTTTGCGGCCTTGACCCTTACGCACAGAGATTGTTCCAGATTCTCTGAATCTTCGGATGATGTTATGCACAGTTGATGATGATAGATGCAAAGTCTTTGCAATTTTTCACTGGGTAACAACTTTCTGATATTGCTCCACTATCTTTCTGCGCAACATTGTGGGAATTGGTGATCCTCTACCCATCTTGGCTTCCGAGAGACACTGCCACTCTGAGAAGCTCTTTTTATACCCAATCATGTTGCCAATTGACCTAATTAGTGTTAATTGGTCTTCCAGCTCTTCGTTATGCTCAAATTTACTTTTTCCAGCCTCTTATTGCTACTGGTCCCAACTTTTTGGGGATTTGTTGACACCGTGAAAATTTGAATCAACGTATTTTTCCTTTAAAATGATACATTTACTCAGATTAAACGTTTGATCTGTCATCTACGTTCTATTAAAAAAAAGAATATTGACATTTGCCATCTCCACATAATTGCATTCAGTTTTTATTCACAATTTGTTTAGTGCCCCAACTTTTTGGGAATCCAGTTTGTATATGCTGAGAACTGTGAATAGTAATGCCTTCTAGTGAAATGTTTTTTTTTTTCCCTAGTGTAATGCTTTAGTTTAAATGTCAGTTCTTGTTCCTCTGTCCATGGCATAGGATTGCTCCAAACAACATTTCATTGTATTGTACATTGTATTACATTGTATTGTACAGTGACAATAAAGGCATCTTATCTTACATAGGGGGTCAGTTAAAAATAATATATAAAGAGATGAACAGAATTCAGCAACATCAGGTAGCACATATATGAATTTATCACACAAGCATTCAGAGGAAGACACTCAAATAATTTCTGTCATTTAGACCAAGCTCACCTAGTGCTTGAGTCCATAGAATCCACCTTGCTTCTCACTGCAAAAGGAGGCGGTGTCTACCCCCTCCCCCCCCCCCCCCCCTGCAGAGGAGCAGTTACTATCTCCAAGCCTGTGAAAGATATACAATCTACATTACTTCCATGGACATTTCTTATATGATCAATGAATCTTGGGCACCCTTTACCTGTCCTGACAGAGTTCAGATACTCTCTTTCTCATTCATAAAGGCACCTGATTGTTTTACCGATATAAAACCTGCCACAACTACACAGCAGTAGATACACCACATATGTGCTCTTACAGTTAATGAAATTCCATGATTCTATACTGTATACCAGCAAACTAGATGGACTTTCTTTGGGAATTGTAACTACACAGTGAACAGCTGCCACATTTAGTCAGCCAATTGTCTCTTCGCCGGGATAAACCTACTCCTTACAACTATTTATAATTGTATGGCTTCTTCTAAAGGATATCAGTGGCTTCTGCTCAGTAAGTTCACCCAAAGCTAAGTCCCTTGTTAAAATATCACAATTCCTGAAGATCGCAGAACGAATCTGTTCCGCCATAGGGCTATACTTAAAGGAGAACGCAAATCTAGTAGTGTCCCTCTTGTCCTGTACTTGCTTCCTCTTATTCTTTCTTTTAGTGAATAAGTCGCTCTGGGGGAAATCCTCCTCCACTCTCTTAATATCCCTAGTCACCATTTCTTCCGGATAACCTCTTTCAAACAGGCGTTGTTTCAACTCCATTGCTTGTTTATGGTAACCTTCATCCTCACTATTTATTCTCCTAAGCCTAATAAATTGGCCATAAGGTCGTGGTGGAGCAAGAAATTGGTCGCTGCGGGCTTACTAAATCTCTCTGCGACCAACTCGTCGCCCCCAACCACGACAGCCACATCCAAATATTCCAATCGCAAGCCCCCAAAATTCAGGGTACATATCATCCCCATATCATTAGCATTGAGGTACTCCACAAACTCCTTGCATTGTGCCTCCGTGCCTTCCCATACTATGAATATGTTGTCCACAAACCGTAAAAATCCCTTCAAACGGGATAGGAAAGGGTTCAAGGTGGAAAAATGAATCTATCCTCTAATCTAGCGAGATACATATTTGCAAAGGTGCAAGAGACGGGAGTCCCCATGGCTGTACCCAGCTTCTCCCTATACCAATCATTTCCAAACCTGAACACGTTCTTGGTTAGATAAAATCTCAGTGCTTCACCAATGAATTCACAGAACATATGTCTCTTTCCCAAATTGATCACTATGTCAAGGACCGCCTCCACACCCGCAGCATGAGGTATGCGGGTGTAGAGCCTGTCCACATGGAGGGGCACCAGCTGGTAACCCTCCTGTCAATTTATCTCTTTCAATGGCAACATTGGTGTCCATAAGATATGCGGGAGCACTAACCAAAGCAGGTCTTAGGAGCCAGTCAACATATATTGATAAAGTACCACCTATTAAATCATCCAAAGGATGAGATTATGTGTGCCGAAAAGTTATGACACAAACAATTGAAACAAAAGACACACATGTACAATAACAACACAAATATTTTATTGAATAATAAATATAACAACAGACCATAGACAATGATAAAATGAGTAGCAGCAGTGCAGACAAGCACTGCGATAAGCAGCTCAGCCATCTGACTCTGGGTAAATGAGTCCAAAAATCCAAAAAAGGAATAGGGAAACAGTGTATGTTGCACTGAGCAGGCAATATAAACTCTACCCCCAAATCACGTACAAGCCTCCAACCCCCACAGATAAACATTATTCAATAAAATATTTGTGTTATAAAATTGTACATGTGTGTCTTTTGTTTCAATTGGTTGTGTTATATTTTGATAAAGGGTCTATCACTGAGCCAATCCCCGCCACGATGGGACATCCTGGGGGTTGGCTCAGCGACTTGTTGATCTACGGGAGAAAATACCACGACAGTCTAGCTGGAAATGAGGGTATTAATTTTTCCACCATGTAATTGGGAAGAAAGCAGGCCTCTACATACTTCACAATAAGGCGTCTAAGTTGTTGTTGGATAAAAGGTAATGCGTCCCCTTGTTCCTTTTCATAAGTGCGTACATCCCCCAGTTGCCTGAGGGCTTCATTCACATAATATTCTTTTGACATTAATAACACATTACCCCCCCTTGTCCGCCGGTTTCACAACTATACCACTCTTAGAGCTAAGCCAATACAGGGCTTTCTGCTCCTCATAACTAATGTTGACCTGAGCTTTAGAATATATAATAGCACAGACATCTCTCATAACCTGAAACACAATTAGACTGGCTCACAGTATTTTTGCATTTATTACACTTAATAAAAATCACAATTATTTACTATTGTAGTTGTAAAATGATAAAATTAATAAAATTAATTGCCCACTAAATGTAAAACATATCCTAATAATATATCAAAATAGCATAAATATGTGGGTATTTTAGATGCGGAGCTCACGCATATACCCAACTAACAGGAGTACTCCAAAGGGATAATAGGACCACTTGATTATACTATGTGGTGTCAGTCAATAGCGCATTGGATCCATACTTTGACAATGTTCAGATGGTTATGAAATAACTTGCCAAGTGCTCAACATACCAATCGGTAAGAAGATATCCACCCTGCGGTCCACGGTATGTTCTTATAATGTCCGGAGGATACTTTGTACTTATTCTTGTAGCGGTATCCGCTAACTACCTCCTGCCACGAGGTAGTATCACCGCTTCTCCTTCTCGGCGTCTCACGTGACCTGACCTATAGGTGGTTCACTTGGTCGGTGATGACATCCACCTGCGCCAGTCGGAGTAGCGGGAGTTCGTGTAGCAGAGCTATACCGGTACGGGGTTCAATTCCCCTTCACAGGAACTGTTTGGATGGTAGTTGAATCAGTCCTCTTTATAGAATTAAGTCGCTGCCGTTACCGCATGGATTTTTCTCGGGTGGTTCTAGATAATAGATAGCACGGATCCTTTTTTGCGCTTAGATAGAAATAGCGCACCACTGGCTGGGTCCTGTTCACACTGATTTATCCTAGACGCGTTTCAGAACCGTAGTTCCTTCCTCAGTAGGCAAATGTGAAATGCTACATGTATACAGACTGGACATGTCTTTATATCCCCTTTTTGGGTTTAATGAAATAACTGGTCTGGATTCTTAATTAATTGGCTGCAAGGGATTTACCACTTGCAGCCTGATTTTGTCATGGATCCAGACAGGGGATTTTGACACACATGTGTCATGCTTAGTGGGCAACATATATATACTATATAGTACCAAATATAAAAAGAACTATAGACATTATTTTTACAAAGTAGAAATCCTTCTATATAGAAATAGAAATAAAAAATAAAGATAGATGGTAGGTGAAATGAACAATAAAAGAGACAATAAAGATAAAATGGAGTACAATTGTCATAGAAATAAAATCAAGATTTTGAAAGAGATTGCAAAAAGTGAATGAATGAAAATAAAAATACAAATAGACATATAAGATGAAAAGATAAATATGAAAATAAATATGAAGATACAAATAAAAATAAAAATAAAAATAAGAATAAAAATAAAAATCGGACATGGATAAGCAATGGTGGTATGGTATTGACAACTTTATAGATGGATCCTGAGTGTGAGGGTCCTGGACTGATCTACGTGGGAGGGAGAGGGGGGGAGGAACGCAGGGAAAGTCGGCGTGTCGCTACACAGCCCAACACCGACTAACCATGTGGTCCCACCCCCCTCCCCTATAGGAAACCAAAAATTTCGATCTCTGAATTCAGTCCCTGTGGCATCAGGGACCCAAACTCAAAGATCTTCTTTGATTCTTGTCTGGACATTTTTGCCAAGAAGTCCCCTCCTCTCCAGTCTGATTTAACTGACTGGATAGCACAGTATCTCAATTTACTAGGATCTCCTGCATGATGTAATTTGAAATGTTTTGACAGGGGGTGTGTTTCTGATTGTTTTTTAATGTTATTAATATGTTCTGCGATCCTAGTTTTGAACACTCTTTTGGTCCGTCCTATATACTGTTTTGGGCATGGACATTGTATAACATAGATAACTGCCTTACTATTGCACAATAGAATTTCTTTAATCTCCCACTTGAAATCATTAGATGTTGAAGATATAGTTCTCAAATTTCTCTCAAAGTGGGTCTGTTTGCAATTGTGGCAGCAACCACACCTGAAAAAACCTTTTAGGTTGGACCATGGAGTTATCATTGCTTCTATGCTCTTTTTTCTTATCGTGGGGGCTACTTGAAGCCCTAGATTGGGAGCCCGAGTATAGACAATTGGAGGAAGAGCCGGGAGTATAGAGCCCAAGATTTTATCATTTTTTAGATGGTGCCAGTGTTTATGTATGATGTTATTCACCATCCAATCTTTATTGAATGGGAGAATCATTTTTGCAGTTTGTTCTTTATCTCTAATACTTTTAGATATTGCCTCAGATTTAAAAAAGGTAGTTCTATCCAATTGTCTTACTTTTTTGATTGCATCCTCCAATAGTCCATTGGAATATTTTTTAGCTAAAAATTGTGTTTTCAGATGTTCTGCCTCTGCCTCAAACTGTTCTTTTTCTGTGCAATTCCGTTTTAAACGTCTAAACTGGGAATAAGGGACGTTTAAAAGCCACCTTGGAAGGTGGCAGCTTGTACTTAAGATGAAACTATTTTTGGCTACATCTTTTTGGAACGTGCTGCAGACAAATGTTTCCTGTTTTTTGTGTATATGCAAGTCCAGGAACTCAACAGCTTGTGAATTAATATTTGCCGTAAATTTCAGATTGAGCTCATTATCATTAATTTCTTGTATGAACTGCATCAGTGAGGCATATGAGCCTCTCCATATTAATAAAACATCATCAATATAGCGCCGCCATAGGACCAGGTCCGCCCCGAGTTTGGGGGAAATGATGTCCTGTTCCCATGCTGCCATAAATAAATTGGCATAACTCGGGGCGAACCTGGTACCCATGGCGGTGCCAGTCGTCTGTAAATAATAATTAGACTCAAACTGAAAATAATTGTGACTTAGCACAAAACCAATACCATCTAATATAAACTGTAATTGTTCTATTACTAAATTGTTTTTTTGGGACAAAATTTTCGATATTGCTTGTATACCCTGCCTATTATTAATGGTCATGTATAAAGAGATCACATCTAGCGTGGCAAGTATCCAATCTGGGTGGCAATACATGTTTTTCAAGAGGGCCACAACTGTTGAGGTATCCCCAAGATACGAAGGTATGTCTCTGACATAGGGCTGCAGAAATCTGTCTAAATACTGAGACAGATTAGATGTCAGCGATCCTATGCCAGAGACAATCGGCCTTCCAGGAGGATTGACCGAGTCCTTATGTATCTTGGGGATACAGTAGAACATAGATAGTCTTTTCTGGGTGCCTAAGATGAAATTGCACTCTGTTACATTTAGAATGCCTTGTTCTTTAGCTCTATTACATAATAGTGACAGTTTTTTAAAATATGGATACTACATCTGTCTTCTGTGTTTCTTCTGAACACACCAGACAAACAAATATCAAAATCAACCATTCCTTGGTCGTTTTCCCTATCCAAGGAAACACATTTTCCAGCAGTCTCACACAAGGAGTTAGAAGTAGAAACACAGAAGACAGATGTAGTATCCAATATGAGACCAAGGATTTTTACAGCACAAGCACAAATACACAATGTGTTCACACCGGTGAACACAGTCACAAGAAAAAGAGAACACGAAGGAGTAGAAACAAACGAAGGGCCGAAGTTAAAAATGGGCAAAGCACAGGAGACAATATAATTAATCTGAGCACGAAAGAATTAACTCAATCACAGAAGTCACTATTATCAAAAGGTTTGAAATTTGCCCCTAGTTCCCAGTTAAGCAAATTCGACTGCTATATTGGTATTGAAAAATACATAAAAAAACAATGTTGTAAAAAATATTTTATGAAGAACAACCTTGACCAATTAAATCAAGTATCATCAGAATACCAACATGTTGATGTCAAATTAAAATCTAAAATGTATCCAAAACAAGAATTAAGCAACGAAATTATTACGTTTAGAGGGGCAGTAGAGGCAGACCTCAGAAAACTTAATCCAAAACAGAAAAATAATATAAACCTCTCCAAACAAGAAATACAGGCGATAAAAGAACTCCAGACAGATCTAGAGATCACAATACGCCCAGCCGATAAAGGAGGGGCGATTGTGATCCTAGATACTGAATCATATAAAAAAGAATGTCTTAGACAATTGTCTGATGCTACAACATATACACAACTAAGTGAGGACCCTATAGATACATATTTTAAAAAACTGTCACTATTATGTAATAGAGCTAAAGAACAAGGCATTCTAAATGTAACAGAGTGCAATTTCATCTTAGGCACCCAGAAAAGACTACCTATGTTCTACTGTATCCCCAAGATACATAAGGACTCGGTCAATCCTCCTGGAAGGCCGATTGTCTCTGGCATAGGATCGCTGACATCTAATCTGTCTCAGTATTTAGACAGATTTCTGCAGCCCTATGTCAGAGACATACCTTCGTATCTTGGGGATACCTCAACAGTTGTGGCCCTCTTGGAAAACATGTATTGCCACCCAGATTGGATACTTGCCACGCTAGATGTGAGCTCTTTATACACGAGCATTAATCATAGGCAGGGTATACAAGCAATATCGAAAATTTTGTCCCAAAAAAACAATTTAGTAATAGAACAATTACAGTTTATATTAGATGGTATTGGTTTTGTGCTAAGTCACAATTATTTTCAGTTTGAGTCTAATTATTATTTACAGACGACTGGCACCGCCATGGGTACCAGGTTCGCCCCGAGTTATGCCAATTTATTTATGGCAGCATGGGAACAGGACATCATTTCCCCCAAACTCGGGGCGGACCTGGTCCTATGGCGGCGCTATATTGATGATGTTTTATTAATATGGAGAGGCTCATATGCCTCACTGATGCAGTTCATACAAGAAATTAATGATAATGAGCTCAATCTGAAATTTACGGCAAATATTAATTCACAAGCTGTTGAGTTCCTGGACTTGCATATACACATTTGTCTGCAGCACGTTCCAAAAAGATGTAGCCAAAAATAGTTTCATCTTAAGTACAAGCTGCCACCTTCCAAGGTGGCTTTTAAACGTCCCTTACTCCCAGTTTAGACGTTTAAAACGGAATTGCACAGAAAAAGAACAGTTTGAGGCAGAGGCAGAACCCCTGAAAACACAATTTTTAGCTAAAAAATATTCCAATGGACTATTGGAGGATGCAATCAAAAAAGTAAGACAATTGGATAGAACTACCTTTTTTTTTTAAATCAGATAATTTTTTATTATCAAATTTTTTTCCTTTTTCATCATCAAATGACAGTCAAATCAAATATCCGGTCATCAAAAGACAACATGTACAAAAGATAAGAGTACAAAATATTACATATGCACATTTTACATAATATACATCCTATGACCATAAGACATCGTAGGAATATACACATTGGATCTAGATCTTTATTTATCTAATTGTTTTCTCCCTCAACAAACATCCCTATAAACAGCCCCCCCCCCTCCCCTCCCAAACTTTCCAAGAGCAGGACATCATTGCAATAAGAGCATAACTACCTCCAGATTCCATGTCTCCTCATTCTATCGGCACCAGTTCAATTGGACTCAATAAACAATACAGGCTATGAGCCCCAAGTAAGTAGACTCCCACACAGACATAGCACTCAGTCCACAGTCACATATCACACATCAGACGCCAACAATCGTACACCACACATTCCACCTATCACCAGGATGTACACAGTCACTTCCCCAGATCAGCCTTACCGGGCAATCAAAGCACTCCTCGTCAATGCTAGCCAAGGACTACAGCATCCCGACCTATCTATCTAGCTACCCCAAATAGCCTCAAATTTAGTCAAGCATTTTCATTTCTGGTACACACCCCTCTCAAGACGCACTACCACATTCATTCTAGCAACATACTCCGGTACTTCCGGGGGTATCCCCTGTATCCATTTTGCTGCGACAGTCTTCCTCGCCTGATAAAGCATCCTTTCTATTCCCGTAGCTACTGTAGACTGCAAATTTTCCTCTGGCAGTATACCCAGAATACAAATTTTTGGATCCATTTTAAATTTAGTACTATGTACCTTATTAATAAGATGTAGTATTGCTCTCCAATAAGAGGTCAATGAAGGGCATGACCATAACATATGCAGAAGATCAGCTTCGACGCTGCCACATTTCGGACAATTGGGACTATCCCTGCAACCCACTTTATGCAGAAATACCGGAGTCCTATATACTCTGTGCACTAGATACAGCTGGGAGAGACGTGCCGCCTCACTGAGAGATAGATCAGGAGTAAGCGCCACTATCTCTGACCATTGCGCATCTGTAAGCCCACCCAAATCTTTTTCCCATTGCTGCCTACATTTTAACGGATATCCCTTAAGAAAATCTTCTAGCAAGGCCTGATACATCACGGAGATTGCCCCTTTCACCGAACCAGCAGCCACCACTGTGTTCAGCGCATGAGTGGATGTGAACACTATTGGGGCCACTTTAGCCTGAGCGTCTAGTGCATGCCTGAGCTGAAGATATCTATAGAACTGTGAGGAAGGAAGCCCAAATTCCGAGCACAACTGTTGATATTGCTTCAATACCCCGCCTGAGAAGATATGGCCCAAATTCCATATTCCCTTGTTATTCCACCCAGAAAACCCAGTTAGACCTTCCAACTCTGGCAACGCAGGGTTCCTCCAAATAGGCGAGATATTGACATACCCCTCTAATCCCAAGATATGTTTGGTTTTACACCAGACTTTCCTCATGAGCACTAGTATTGGGATACGCCCCACATCTTCCTTTACCCTACCTTCAATGGCCGTCAATGGGGGAGATCTATTCGACGCCCACTCCATCAATCGTCCACTCTTCATACCTAGGCTACCCCCCACTCCCCACCCCTTAAAATGCTGCAATTGGGCCGACAGAAAATAGAGTAAAGGGTTGGGCAGAGCAAGTCCCCCTGCATCTTTGTTCCTCTGTAACGTTTCATACTTTATCCTCCCCCTATTACTTTTCCACAGAAAAAAACGAAACAGTCGTAAAATTTTGTGAAAGTAATGCACGGGAATCCAAACAGGGGAGTTGTGCAGGACATAAAGCAATTGCGGCATAAGGATCATTTTCAACAAATTTCCCCTTCCTATCATTGACAAAGGCAGTTTATGCCACACTGTGATCTTATGTTTAAATTTCTCCAACAAGGGTAGGAGGTTACTGGTAATATAATCTGCAGGGTTCATGGACACTATTACCCCAAGATACTTAAAGGATTGCACCACCTTAAGTCCGGAGAAGGCAGCAGAACATGACGGTACTTGAGAGGATACTGGAAGAATCACTGACTTATCCCAGTTTACTAGTAATCCAGACTGGTCGCCAAACTGAGACACCACAGATATTACTGCATCCATATACTTTTCCAGATCGTTCACATATATCAATGTATCATCCGCATATAACGATACCCGCTCCTCCATTGAGCCCCGCAATAACCCACCCACAGAAGAAGTAGAACGCAGGATACAAGCTAAGGGTTCAATGGCTATCGCAAACAATAACGGAGACAGCGGACAGCCCTGTCTTGTCCCCCTCTCCAAAGCAATAGTTGACGATAAATGCCCGTTAACTCGTACTCTAGCCCTGGGTTCACAGTACAAAAGTTTAACCCACTTCATAAAATCCAATCCGAAGCCCATTTTAGCCATGACCGCCCACAAGTAGTCCCACTCAACACTGTCAAAAGCCTTGGCAGCATCAAGAGAGACCACCGCGGCCCTGTTATCCGACACATCCCTACCCTCTAACTGGAGGTTCAGGAATAGCCTCCTAAGATTTAAAGCCGTAGATTTACCAGGCATAAAACCGGACTGGTCATCATGAATAATGGTGTGAATAACTCTATTTAATCGGTTAGCTAGAATTTTTGCCAGGAGTTTGACATCAACTGTCAGGAGAGAAATGGGCCTATACGAATCTACCAAAGCTGGATCCTTACCCGGTTTGGGTATTACTACAACTATAGCCTCTCTCATGGAGGAAGGCAAAATACCTCTACCAAAAGCATGCTTAAATACTGCAAGCAGGTGCGGAAGTAGCAGTTCTCCATGTTTTTTATAGAATTCCCCAGGGAGACCGTCCCCACCCGGTGCCTTCTCATTAGGCAAGGACTTTAGTGCCTCTTCCAATTCCTCCAACGTAATATCCTCCTCAAGGATCGCCCTATTCTCCTCAGACAGGACAGGCATGTCAATTCCCTCCAAATATCCAGACCTACAAGAATCAGTGGCGACCAACCTGGACCTATAAACCTCCTTAAAATGTTCTCATTCCCCACCACCATTTGTCCATTCCCTCCCCTAAGTGAAGTGATAGAAGAAGGACCCTGCTGAGCCCTAGAAATCACAGCTAACAAATGACCTGCACTTTCACCTTCAGCGAAATATCTTTGGGTCGTAAACAACCTTTTATCCTCCGCTCTAGCCTGTATATGCTCCTTCAGAAGATTTTGGGCTTCCTTCCATCGCAGCTCCCCAGCTACCGTGGGCTGTGCAACATAATCAGCCTCTAAATGCATAACCCGATCTGAGAGTTCCTTGTCCAGAGCACGACTTTTAGATTTTTTAACGCTGATATGTTTAATGTAAAGCCCCCTCACATATGCCTTCATAGCATCCCACACCACATCTAGAGACGCCGAGCCCACATTAATAGACAAAAAATCAGCCAAAGCCCCGGATATCACAGTACCAGTATCCACTATTGACAACCAGAACGGGTTCAGGCGCCAAATAGGTCTAACAACATGTGTCTGGGGACCTACTTCCAGAGTCATCAATAGTGGAGAATGGTCAGATATGCTACGAGGTAGATACAATATTTTCTTTGTCAGGGCCACTAAAGATAAGGATCCAATAGCCAAGTCTATTCTGGACAAGGAACCATGTGTGGTGGAATAACAAGAAAATTGACGTTGCGTAGGATACAAAGTTCTCCATATATCACATAGATCCACCTCTGACAACAATCGCGCCAGAGAAGTAGAAGCAGCGGGGCATGTTCCCAGCCCATAATGGAACTTATCCAAGGAGCCATTAAGATACATATTAAAATCCCCTATGGCCAGCAGCGGAATGGATGGGAACTTAGACTTGAAGGAGATAATCAGTTTCATAACTTCAGCTGAATATGGGGGGGGGAACATACACCGCCGCCAAAACAATCCTGAAATGAAAAATACTACAACTCAGACACACAAACCTCCCACCATCATCAATACATGAGTCATACACAGTAAATGGTATAGATCTATGAACCAGGATGGTAACCCCCCTAGCATGTGTGGAGTGAGTAGAATGGTATTCATAACCTACCCACGCTCTATGCGCCAAGTGCGTCTTATCAACATTTAAATGGGTCTCAGACAAACAAACAATAGCTGGTTGTACATCTCTCAGGGCATGAAATATTGCTGCACGCTTAGAGGCTTGTGACATGCCCCGCACATTCCAGGCTACTATGTTAACAGAAGACATCGCGAGCATATAGAATCAGATACAAGAACCAGTGCCGATAGATCCATACAAACCTCCTCTCTGAGGTAAATGCAAAAATAGAGCCTGCTCCCAGAATCCCACCCTCCCCCCCAACATTCGTAAACCTATTGTAAGTCATAAATCTGATGTATAGGGGTACACCATACACACAAAGTGAACCTAACTGCCACAGTTAGTGGTATATGCACAAGAACACAGAAGCGTAGTTCCCTATCACTTAGTGACGCAGCAGCCTGGATAACTATAAGAACAAACCACTCAACCTCCTACCCTGCCCTATAAATACCTAAGCAGAATAGAAAAAACAACCGACTTTAAGGCAGTATATATAGCCGCCCTATCATATACGGAAACAACAGAGTACCATACATTTATAACTGGCAGTAAAAACCATCAGTAAGTAAACATTATAATAGAAAAAGTTCTATCAATAATATCACCAAGTCCTCAGGTATTGTTGCCACGCCGATCCTTCTCATGAATGTCCAGCCATTGACACGCTTCAACCGGATCCTCAAACATGTGCGTGGACCCATGCGCCACAACCCGATGTTTAGCCGGGTATAACATGGAGTAAGGCCATTGCAAAAGCCTCAGACGCCTCTTTACGTCCAAAAATTTCGCCCTCCTTTTCTGAATTTCTGCAGAAAAATCCGGAAACATCAGGACTCTGCTACCAGCAATCTGGATGTCAGGAGTATCTCTGGCAGCTTTAAGAATGGCATCACGGTCTCTGTAGTGGAGAACTTTAATCAGGAGAGGTCTTGGAGGCGCCCCCGGAGGTGGAGGCCGAAACGGCACCCTGTGGGCCCGCTCTATTGCAAACAGTGGGGATAGCTTTTCTTTGCCAACAGTGTCCACCAGCCACTTTTCCATATATGAAACTGGATCCGAACCTTCAGTGCGTTCCGGTATCCCAATAAAGCGCACATTATTGCGCCTCAGACGATTTTCCATATCATCAGACTTGGCTATCAGTAATGACACATTATGAATAACTCGCTGCAAGTCTCTCTTTACAGGTGGCAACTGATCCTCCATACCGCTGACGCGACCCTCGAGTTCTCCCACTCTCTCCTTAAATTGCCGCATATCCTGGCGGATTAATAAAACTTCCTCCTTGAGGCCTCCCATATTAGTATTCAGGGATGTGAGAGCTGCGCTACACTGCGCTACCATTTTGTAAACGTCCGCAATGGTAGGTTCAGGGACAGGCTCCGTCTCCGGTAGCAATACTGGGCACTCTTTCTGCTTCACAATCGAGGCATAAGTGATCGCCTCCTGAGGCTCCGCTCCCCTCACCTCATCAGACACTTCAGTCTCAGGCTCCGGACTAGTAGCCGCGGCGGCCTGGGTGCGGGCGAACCTCCCAAGCTTTACCGCCACATCAGTGAGCTTCGCAGCTTGTGCGGCGCCATCTTGTTTGGACGGAGTGTCCGTGCCGCCGTCTTTACCCTCCTTTTCCCTCTGCTTCTGCCGGGTCATGATAGTACCGGGATTCACCCCAGCGTCCAGGGAGGCTTCGGTGTGCAGTCGGCTGTCTCTGGAGTTAGGCAGGAGGTGAGCAGACATGAAAATCAGGATTCTTCCCAGGAGCTCTACGCCATGCGTCTTCCTACATCGGCAGTCAGGCCACGCCCCCCCAGAACTACCTTTTTTAAATCTGAGGCAATATCTAAAAGTATTAGAGATAAAGAACAAACTGCAAAAATGATTCTCCCATTCAATAAAGATTATTGGATGGTGAATAACATCATACATAAACACTGGCACCATCTAAAAAATGATAAAATCTTGGGCTCTATACTCCCGGCTCTTCCTCCAATTGTCTATACTCGGGCTCCCAATCTAGGGCTTCAAGTAGCCCCCACGATAAGAAAAAAGAGCATAGAAGCAATGATAACTCCATGGTCCAACCTAAAAGGTTTTTTCAGGTGTGGTTGCTGCCACAATTGCAAACAGACCCACTTTGAGAGAAATTTGAGAACTATATCTTCAACATCTAATGATTTCAAGTGGGAGATTAAAGAAATTCTATCGTGCAATAGTGTTATGTCCCCTGGACACTCTGTGTCTCTCAGGTGCTGCTGGCAATGCTGCCGGTGACTGCTCAGCAAGTTACGCACACAGGCCGATGTACTACTTAACCAGAGCAAGGTTTATTACTCAGAACATTATGGCATTCTTACATGGAGGAGTCTTATTCCAACAGCTTCTGTCCTTATCAGATGTAATCCCTTCTCAGCCTCATGTGTCTGCTTCCAGTTCCCCTCACACACACTGTCTGACTTCCTGGTACAGCTCCTCCTCCCCCATCATGCATCAGGAGAAAAAGGGTAAAGGTCACAGTGATCTATCACAACATCACACCTCCTTTCCTCCCCAAAAAAAAAAAAAAAACATAAGAGAACAAAATGTTGAACACATAACATAACAAGGCAAGCGAGATCAGTTCAGCAAGTAGTATCTCCAACTCAGTTCTGTGATTTCCGCAGCACTTCATGAGCCCTTTGTCTCTGTTCCCTGACCTCCAATGTGTCCCGTAAGATTTCAGAACTTTGCCAGCGAGGCGTTTGACGTCTTTGACGGGTAGACCTACGCAGAGGTACAGCACCGGGAGGAATAAAGTCAGTCAAAGGTACTGGAGAGGTCAGTGGGCGTCCCACAGACAAATCAGTCTCTGCAACTTCAGGCACAAGTCCGGGCTCCTCAGGAATATGGTCACCAACCGGTTCAGGGTTTGGGTGTAAACTTGTGGGATCATGCCAGACACCATGCCATATGTCACCAGCAGAGTTCAGAGCAGACTCTGGTGGGTGGTCAGAAAGAAGGGTCGGTTTTGTCACTAGTGGCCGGCAAATGCGTTTCCTCAATTGTGAAAGGTGTCGCCGAACACAAATGCCTTCCTCCAGGCGGACAAGGTACATTCTTCTGCCAAGAGTTCCATCAATAACGCCAGGAAGCCAAGGAGGCAAAGCTCTGTAATTCTGAGACCATACAAGATCACCGGCACGGAATCCCAGACGGCCCGGCGGAGGAGGTGTTGGTGACTGCTCCTGCGGACGAACTAAATCAAGTTTGGTGCGGAGATGCCTGCCAAACATAAGAAAAGCCGGTGACAGCCCAGTAGTAGCGTGTTTCGTGTTACGGTACATGATCAAGAATTCCAGCAGCTTCTCTTCTGACAGTCCAACCTGGTCCAGAGTGGACAGTAAGTGCTTCTTAAATGACTGCACAAATCGTTCTGCCAGCCCATTTGAAGCTGGATGATAAGGAGCTGTTTTGTAGTGTTGGACACCCAAACCACTAAGGAAGGATTGAAACTCATGCGATGTAAATTGAGTTCCATTGTCGGAGACTATGGCTGTAGGCAAGCCAAATTGAGCAAAGAGCTTCCTTAAGACTAGAATGGTAGCAGCTGAGGTAATAGAAGGCATTTGAAAAACCTCCGGCCATTTGGAATGTGCATCTACCACGATCAAATACATTTTACCCTGGATAGGGCCAGCAAAATCAAGATGGAGTCTGGACCACGGTTCTGTTGGCCATGGCCAAGGTTGCAGGGTTCCTCTCTTTTGGGGTCGCTGGGCTTGACAGCACCCAGGACATTGAGCAACATAATCTTCAATTGCTGTATCCATTTGTGGCCACCAAACATAGCTCCGGGCCCGCTGCTTCATGCGCACCACACCAGGATGGCCTTCATGCAGTATCCTTAGCATGGTTGATTGCAAGTACTGGGGTACAATCACTCTATTGCCCCATTGTAGGCAACCAGCATTAGTCACAAGCTCACATTTTCTGGCAAAGTACGGACGAAAGTCACCTGAAACACTCTCTGGCCATCCAGTCTGAACATAAGAGAATATCTGAGACAGGAAAGGATCTGTGGCTGTATGTCTGGCAATCAGGGAGGTGGACATGAAAGATTGTGGCCTGTGTACTTCCACTACACGTACCTCTCTTAGTGGGTGGTCATCTCTTAGTGGCAATCTGGAAAATGCATCTGCATTGCCATGGGTATCATGGGAGCGGTATCTGATCGAATAAGCATAAGCTCCTAAAAATAAAGCGTACCTTTGTAAGCGAGATGCGGTTGTTTAGAAATTCCTTTCTGAGGGTTCAGTATTGACAACAGAGGTTTGTGGTCAGTGATAAGTGTGAACTTCCGACCATAGACGTACGCGTGAATTTTTTTTGTGGCCCATACAATGGCCAAAGCTTCCTTGTCAATCTGGGAGTAGTTTTGTTCTGCTGAGGTTAAAGACCTGGAGGCAAAAGAAATGGGGCGCTCCGTGCCATCCGGCATGACATGGGAAAGCACTGCACCCAGTCCATAAGGCGAGGCATCACAAGCCAGGATGACGGGTTTCTTTAAATCATAGTGGACCAGAACTCGAGAAGACAGAATGAGTTCTTTAGAAAGCCGAAAAGCTTCTTCACATTTGTCTGTCCATATCCATTTAGCTCTTGCATCCAGTAAGCGATATAATGGGTAGAGCTGGTGCGCTAGGTTCGGCAAGAAACGGTGGTAGTAATTTAGGAGGCCAAGGTAGGACCTGAGCTGGGTGACATTCCGGGGGGTAGGGGCATGGGTAAGGGCTTTAACCTTTTCTTCAGTAGTGTGTAACCCATGACGGTCCACCGTGTGGGCACAAAACTCCTCGTCGCCACTGTTATGTCCCCTGGACACTCTGTGTCTCTCAGGTGCTGCTGGCAATGCTGCCGGTGACTGCTCAGCAAGTTACGCACACAGGCCGATGTACTACTTAACCAGAGCAAGGTTTATTACTCAGAACATTATGGCATTCTTACATGGAGGAGTCTTATTCCAACAGCTTCTGTCCTCATCAGATGTAATCCCTTCTCAGCCTCATGTGTCTGCTTCCAGTTCCCCTCACACACACTGTCTGACTTCCTGGTACAGCTCCTCCTCCCCCATCATGCATCAGGAGAAAAAGGGTAAAGGTCACAGTGATCTATCACAACATCACACCTAGTAAGGCAGTTATCTATTCTATGTTATACAATGTCCATGCCCAAAACAGTATATAGGACGGACCAAAAGAGTGTTCAAAACTAGGATCGCAGAACATATTAATAACATTAAAAAACAATCAGAAACACACCCCCTGTCAAAACATTTCAAATTACATCATGCAGGAGATCCTAGTAAATTGAGATACTGTGCTATCCAGTCAGTTAAATCAGACTGGAGAGGAGGGGACTTCTTGGCAAAAATGTCCAGACAAGAATCAAAGAAGATCTTTGAGTTTGGGTCCCTGATGCCACAGGGACTGAATTCAGAGATCGAAATTTTTGGTTTCCTATAGGGGAGGGGGGTGGGACCACATGGTTAGTCGGTGTTGGGCTGTGTAGCGACACGCCGACTTTCCCTGCGTTCCTCCCCCCCTCTCCCTCCCACGTAGATCAGTCCAGGACCCTCACACTCAGGATCCATCTATAAAGTTGTCAATACCATACCACCATTGCTTATCCATGTCCGATTTTTATTTTTATTCTTATTTTTATTTTTATTTTTATTTGTATCTTCATATTTATTTTCATATTTATCTTTTCATCTTATATGTCTATTTGTATTTTTATTTTCATTCATTCACTTTTTGCAATCTCTTTCAAAATCTTGATTTTATTTCTATGACAATTGTACTCCATTTTATCTTTATTGTCTCTTTTATTGTTCATTTCACCTACCATCTATCTTTATTTTTTATTTCTATTTCTATATAGAAGAATTTCTACTTTGTAAAAATAATGTCTATAGTTCTTTTTATATTTGGTACTATATAGTATATATATGTTGCCCACTAAGCATGACACATGTGTGTCAAAATCCCCTGTCTGGATCCATGACAAAATCAGGCTGCAAGTGGTAAATCCCTTGCAGCCAATTAATTAAGAATCCAGACCAGTTATTTCATTAAACCCAAAAAGGGGATATAAAGACATGTCCAGTCTGTATACATGTAGCATTTCAGATTTGCCTACTGAGGAAGGAACTACGGTTCTGAAACGCGTCTAGGATAAATCAGTGTGAACAGGACCCAGCCAGTGGTGCGCTATTTCTATCTAAGCGCAAAAAAGGATCCGTGCTATCTATTATCTAGAACCACCCGAGAAAAATCCATGCGGTAACGGCAGCGACTTAATTCTCTAAAGAGGACTGATTCAACTACCATCCAAACAGTTCCTGTGAAGGGGAATTGAACCCCGTACCGGTATAGCTCTGCTACACGAACTCCCGCTACTCCGACTGGCGCAGGTGGATGTCATCACCGACCAAGTGAACCACCTATAGGTCAGGTCACGTGAGACGCCGAGAAGGAGAAGCGGTGATACTACCTCGTGGCAGGAGGTAGTTAGCGGATACCGCTACGAGAATAAGTACAAAGTATCCTCCGGACATTATAAGAACATACCGTGGACCGCAGGGTGGATATCTTCTTACCGATTGGTATGTTGAGCACTTGGCAAGTTATTTCATAACCATCTGAACATTGTCAAAGTATGGATCCAATGCGCTATTGACTGACACCACATAGTATAATCAAGTGGTCCTATTATCCCTTTGGAGTACTCCTGTTAGTTGGGTATATGCGTGAGCTCCGCATCTAAAATACCCACATATTTATGCTATTTTGATATATTATTAGGATATGTTTTACATTTAGTGGGCAATTAATTTTATTAATTTTATCATTTTACAACTACAATAGTAAATAATTGTGATTTTTATTAAGTGTAATAAATGCAAAAATACTGTGAGCCAGTCTAATTGTGTTTCAGTATTTTTTGGTTTTCAGCTGGTATCTGAAGGACTGGGCTCCAGTAGGTTGCTGGTGAGCTCCTCTGAATTGTCTATTGCTATCTCTCATAACCTGATGTTGAAAGATATTGATGCTACTACCGGCGGGCATAGGGGGGCAAAAAGTGGACTTGACACCACCTTTGAATGAATCTCCCACATCACCCATTGCATTTTCCTCAGTGAGTACCTTCACAGTGAGGAAATCCAAACAAGCTAACTCATCAAACTTTGTCGATATATTAAAGCAGACAGGATTAGGGCACAATGGTAACTCCCCCTGGGTTCGGAAACAACTGACTGTGTCGTATCCTTGAACAATCTGTGGAAATGAAGCTTCTTAGTCGCTTTAAACAAATCCATTTCAAATGTTACAGGGTCAAACTGCTCAGTCAGGCTACAGCCTGACCCGGATACAGCTCGGTGGCAGGACGTAACCGTGAGATTAACCACCAAGTTAGCTTTAGACAGTGTAGTTGCAGCTATCTCCTCCAGGATACTTGTTTCTTTGTCCTCTCCAATTTCCTGACTCCTTTGCGTCTTTATATTTATATATTTGTATAGGTTAATCATGTCCCCCCCTTAGACGCCTCTTCTCAAGACTGAATAAATTCAATTCTTTTAATCTTTTTATAACTAAGACCCTCTATTCCCCTTATCAGTTTAGTCGCTCTCCTCTGTACTTTTTCTAGCTGCAATGCATCCTTTCTATGTACTTGTGCCCGGAACTGAACTGCATATTCCAGATGAGGCCGCACCAACGCTTGGTAAAGTGGTAATATTACATCCCTGCCCCACGAGTCCATGCCTCGTTTAATGCATGACAATATCCTGGTGGCCTTAGAAGCAGCTGATTGACATTGTATGCTGTAATTTAATCTGCCATCCACAATGACACCCAAATCCTTCTCTATAAGTGACTCTCCCGGGGCTACATCACCTAGGACATGCAAAGCACAGAGATTACTACCAAGATGCATAACTTAACATTTGTCCGCATTGAACCTCATTTGCCAAGTTGATGCCCAATCACTCAGAGTGTTCAAGTCAGCTTGTAGTTTGTGGACATATTCCATAGACTGTATAATTCTACACAGCTTAGCAAATCATCAGCAAAAATAGATATGGAGCTATTAATGCCCTTCTCAATATCAGTAACTTATAAATAAAATAAAGGGCCCAGCACTGAACCTTGGGGTACACCACTTATAACCTGGGACCATTCTGAATAGGAATCTTGACCACAACTCTCTGGACACGGTCCTATAGCCAGTTTTCAATCCAATTACAAACTATACTTTCCAAGCCTATAGACCTTACTTTACCTATTAAGCGTCTATGAGGGACAGTACCAAAAGCCTTTACAAAATCCAGAAACACTACATCCACAGCCGCCCCTCTGTTCAGGCTACTACTCACCTCCTCATAAAAACAAATCAGGTTAGTCTGACAACTTCTGTCCTTGGTAAACCTATGCTGGTTATCACTTATAATATTATTTATAGTCACATACTCCTGTATATAGTCCCTTAAGAGTCCTTCAAACATTTTTCCCACAACAGAAGTTAAACTAACTGGTCTATAATTACCCGTGGAGGAAATTGATCCTTTTTTGAATATGGGCACCACGTTTGCCTTGCGCCACTCACTTGGCACTGTATCAGTACCTAGAGAATCTTTAAAAATTATAAACAGGGGCACAGCAATGACTGAACTGAGCTGTTTAAGCACTCTTGGGTGTAATCCATCTGGACCCGGAGCCTTGTTCACATTTACCCGATTTAACTTCTCTTGGACCATATCTACAGTTAGCCAATTGAGTATATCACCGGATGTACTAACAGCCCCGGCACCACAGATATCAGCTCCTTTCTCTTCTTTTGTATATACAGAGCTAAAAAAAATAATTTATTAACTCTGCCTTTTCCTTATCTTCAGTGACTACCCCCCCCCCCCTTACCATTATTTAGTGGACCTACCTGTTCAAACCTAGGTTTTTTAGCATTTATATATATTTAAAGAAATTTTTGGGATTTGTTTCGCTCTCTTTTGCCACCTGCTGTTTGTTTAGTATTTTTGCTAATTTTATCTCCTTTTTACAGATTTCATTAAGCCATTTGTAATCTTCAAATGCTACAGCTGACCCCTCAGATTTATATTTTTTAAATGCTCTCTTTTTGTCTTTTTGTCTTTTATTGCCATTTTTACAGTAGCTTTAAGACATAGGGGGGTTTATTTTAGCTGTTTAAACTTGAAAAAAGGGATACTTTTTTAGTGCAATTACTCAATGTGGATTTAAAGCACTCCCATTTATCCTCAGTATTATTTTGTGACATTAGCTGCTCCCAGTCTATGGCCTGAAATGCTGTCCTCAACCCAGGGAAATTAGCCTTTTTGAAATTTAGTGTCTTTGCTCTGCCTGACAGAGTTTTCTCTAATTAGAAATTACCAGATCCAACAGAGCATCGCCCCTAGTGGGAGCTTCTACAAACTGGCCCATAAAGTGGTCCTGCAGCAAGATGAGAAATTTTCTCCCCTTTACGGTTGAGACAGAACCATGACCCCAGTCAATATCTGGGAAGTTAAAATCTCCCATTATGACCACTGTACCAGCCTGTGCCACCCAGGCTATGTGTTGGTGTAACAGTGGAAACAGTCGGATTTTGGAAAGCAGTACTATTGATTGCGATAATTCTGACTTGCTTTCCCACATGCTTTATTGTGCATGCCACAGTGGACACCACTTGTTCAGGGTCTCAGTATCACCCCAATTTTCTCCTCTTGGACTGACAGCCTCCTGACTACCACAGGGGCTCGCATACCTGATTGGTGTTGCATAACCGATTGGTTTTCTATGGTCTGTATCTTTGTGTAGGCCTGTAATCGGGTGCCACCCCTTTTTTATTTTTACTTTGGATCACTAATAAAGATTTATTATTTTCGTATTTTAGCATCTACAAATCTACAACAGGCAGTGATACGTATTTCATAGCAGACGCACACCCTTTTATCTGTTTTCCGTGAATTTATCCCAGTTCACCCTTAGGCCTGAATAGTCGTCAGTCAATTATATTAATTATTACCTTTTACCTTATCAAAATATATGACTATATGGGATCACCCCGAATTTGTAGAAGGCAGACATAATAAGCAATTTCGTGAATGGAAAATACAGGGATTACGTTCAGTAAATGATATATGGCATAGCACTGATCACCGATACGTTAGCTTTGAAGAATTATGTAACAAGTATACGCTGAGTTCTGGCCACTTTTTGGCATATCGCCAGGTCTACAATTTTCTAAAACCTAGGATAGTCGACCTTAGAAAATAAATCCCCACAAATAGATTTGACCTACTAAGAGGCACAGCTTCTACCCCATTGTCTTTATCAGACTTGCAAGGTAGACTGCATGGGGCTCGACAGGACAACTCCCCTTTACAACCATTTAGGGCATGGGATAAAGAGCTCGATGGGCAAGGGACACATGAAGATATATTGAAGGGTTGGCTATACCTGAGAAAGGTGATCCCCAGTGAAGTTTTGAAGGAAAGTCAGTTTAGAATAGCACACAGAGCCATATATGGGTTTTATAAAACGCAATCGACCATACTGGCAAAAAAAACACAATGCCCAAAATGTGACCTAGAGAATTCCAACTTATTCCACGGATTGTGGACCTGTCCTAAAATTGTGGAGTTCGGGACAGCCTTCTCAGAATGGCTTAAGAATATTTTACGCATCAAGATTACATTAGATCCAGGGCTAATTTTGTTTCACTATTACCCCGAGGCATGAGGTTAGCACAGATTGCACATGTATGTATCCTGGCGGCAAAACGGTGCATACTCAAGAACTGGTTACAACAGACTACCCCCTCATTAGGAGAGGTTATCATACAGGTAAAATGGTGCTTACACAGGGAGCTCTATTCGGCAGAGCAAAATACAGATAAAGCTAAGGGGGGTGAAAGTTGGCAACCGACTGGAAGCCCAATATAAGAGAAATTTCTGGGACAATTCTCCATTCATCAGGAGGGGGCAGTGGGAGGGGAGTAAATGATAGAAATCCACATACGGAATACTAGGTGTAACTGTACGCACAGGTGAGCAGTAGGGTCTGATCAGGCTTAGTGTCAATATAAAACTGGCAATACAGTGCATTGCAATAGGTGACTATTGCAATGCACTGTATAGCCATCAAGCCCACTTGATCTTTAAGATCCAAGTGGGACTAGATAACAAAATAAATAAAACATTTGTAAAATATAAATAAAAATTAATTGTCTTTTCTCATATTCACTCATTTATAATGGATTAAAAAAAACTATACATAATTGGTATTGCTGTGTACTTAACAACTATCTACAAAGAGATCACATTACTTATCTCGAGAGGTGAATGCTGTAAAAAAAAAAAAAAAAAAATGGACAATGGAATTGCTGTTTTTATCACCTCACCTTTTTTTTTTATAAATAGTCAAAAAGTCATACAGTATTTGTACCCCAAAATACCACTAATATAAAACTACAGCCTGTCAGCTACAGCCCTCAAAGCCTTCACATAGATATGTGTCATAGTTATGGGTCTTGGATATGGCGATGCAAAAAAAATAAAATATATATTTTTTTTTTCTTAAATAAAAAGTGATTTACAGATATTAAAGTAGTAAAACATGAAAAAACTATACAAATTTGGTATTGTCATAACCGTATGGACTCACAGATTAAAATTATCCTATCCAACAAACCCTATATAGGACCCCATAAAAAAAAAATGTAAAAAAAAAAAAACCACTGGACAGAATTGCAATTTTTGCACATTTCACCTCACCAAAAATTAAAATGATCAAAAAAGGCATATGTATCCCAAAATGATACCAATAAAAACTACAGCCTGCACCACAAAATACAAGCCCTCGCAGAGGTCCATAAAAAATAAATAAATAATAAATAAGTTATGGCTGTTAAAAACAATTTACGCAAATTCCATGTTAGGAAATGCAGATACTGCTCCTTTCCTTTTGAATTCTGCCATGTACCCATACAGCAATTTATGACCACATATGAAGTGTTGCCAATGTTACAACATTTTCTTGTATGCTCGGCCGAATACCGGTTCGGCTCGAGCATAGCTATGCTCGGCACATGGCGGTATCTGAACGAGTACCGCATGTGCTCGAGCGCCATGCTAGAGTCTCCTCCCCCCACTTTTTGCGGCTGCTAAGCAGCCAATAAACATGCAGGTAAGTACTGCCACCACTGTAATGCCAATAGCCATGTTGGCTGCTGGCATTACAGTGATTGGCTGGCCGGAACGCTTCATCGGGTGCTATATGGCACCCGATGACACGTGCTCAGATCAGTCATAGTCAGGGAGAGCGTAGGAAGGGAAAGGCAGTGTAGGGAGCAAAATTCACAGTTATTATTCTAAGTAAGCTTTTCAAAGACCTAAAAGTCCTTTTAAGGACTACTGTGTGTGTGTGTGTTTTAGAGCAGCGATATATTTTTTACCTGTGCTAAATTGATCAGTCTCAAGGACATCCGTGCTGAGGAAGGGACAGACAGTGCAGGGAGAGAAATTTGCTGTTTTTACTACCAAAAGCTTTTCAAAGACCCCAAAGTCCTTTTAAGGAATACTGTGTGTTTGTTCGAGAGCAGCAAGATATTTTTCTTTAATACCTATTAGCGACATATACTGTACATCATCAGCAGACTGTCTTTTTGCGTAAATTCAAATAATCAGCACATTGTCTATAGTGTGAGTTTAATACACATCCGTGACATATACCGTACTCCATCCGAAAACGTTTCTTTAGCGTAAATTTAAATAATCTGGGCCTAATCTAGTGTCCATCGTGTGGTGTTTTCTGTGACATATACAGTACGCCATCCAAAAACTGTTTCTTTAGGGCAAATTTAACTAATCTGGGCCTAATATAGTGTCCATATTCTGTGGGTTTCTGTGATGTATACTGTCCTGTGTCTGTATTGCAGATTCCAATAATCTGGGCCTAATATAGTGTCCACATTCTGTGGTGTTCTGTAACCAATACTGTACTACATCAGAAAACAGTGTCTGCATTGCAGATTCCAATAATCTGGTTCTAATATAGTGTCCATATTCTGTAGGTTTCTGTGACATATACTGTCCTGCATCCGAAAACTGTGTCTTTACCGGACTGTAAAACAATCTGCGCCACATCTAGTGACAAAACCATTAATATGAAGACGACGAGCGAGATATTGTGCCCTGATTCCCAACAAGAAGATGACGGTGGTGAACGGTAATCATTCGTTCAAGAGGTGGATGATGATGACACACAGTTGTCAATCACTGATGTTGTGGTTAGGTCAAGTCAGGAGGATGAGCAGAGTGAGGAAGTGGAAGAGGAGGTGGTGGACAATGAGGTCACTGACCCAACATGGGAAGGTGAAAAGCCGAGCGAGGACAGCAGTACAGAGGGGGAGGTATCAGCAGCACTGGAACAGGCTGGAAAAGGCAGTGGGGTTGCAAAAGGGAGAAGTTGCCCACACCAAACAGGCCCGCAACCATTACACCTAGCACCCCAATGCGTAAATCTACCTTGCCAAGGGGTAGGTGTTCCGCAGTATAGCTATTTTTTTTAGGAAAGTGCAGACGACAAAAGAGTGGTAGTTTGCAACCCGTGCCATACCAAAATGAGCCGGGGCGTGAACACTAGCAACCTCACCACCATCAGCATGATCCGCCACATGGCATCTGAGCACTTTAATAAGTGGGCCGAACGCCTGGGTCCACAATCCCAAAATTTGCTTATTAAAGATTGTGTAGGGTGTGGCTGGAGGAGGGGCAAGGGTGGGGCCTGTAAGGGGGCCCTTGATTTATTTTGCCTGGGGGCCCTGAGGGTTCTCAGTCCGCCCCTGGGAGGAGGAGAAGCTAGGGACAGTTGCCATTGCTACAGAGGGTAGTACCCATGGAACTTTAATTCCATCTGTTCAGCGTAGATGGGCAGAAGAGGAGGAGGATGAGGAGATGGAGAGTCATCCTGATGTTGAATCCGACGTCTTGAATGTTGGTACTCAGGCACACATGGCTGACGTCATTTTAGGCTGCATTTCCAGCAACCCTTGCGTTATACGCATTTTAGATAACATGGATTACTGGGTGTTGACCCTTCTTGACCCCCGCTACAAAGAGAACTTCTCATCTATCATTCCTGTGGTGGAGAGGACAAGTAAAACGGTGCAATACCAGAAGGTACTTGTTGAGAGATTGCTCCAAAATTTTTCATCTGACAACGCGGCCGGCAGAGTCCGCAGTTCCTTAGGAAACCGAGAAATGGAGACAAGGAGAACACACAGCAGTTCCAACAAAGGCAGGGCAAAACTCTCCAAGGCATGGGACACTTTCATGACACCCCGCCAGCAACCTCACCCTGAAGCGTGGCCTAGTGGTACAAGGAGGGAAAAGTTTTGGAAGATGGTAAAGGAATAAATAGAAGACCATGTCAGCGTCCTAAATTATCCCTCAGTGCCTTATAACTACTGGGTGTCCAAGCTGGACACATGGCACAAACTTGCGCTCTATGCCTTAGTGGTGCTGGCCAGCCCTGCCGCCAGCGTTTTGTCTGAGCATGTATTTAGTGCTGCTGGTGGTATTATAACAGATAAGCGCATCCGCTTGTCCACTGGCAATGCTGAGAGGTTAACTCAGATAAAAATGAACAAGGCCTGGATTGCCCCTGACTTCTCAACTCCACCAGAGGAGAGCTGAGCCGATGATGAACATAAAGGCAATTTCAATCTATCATTTATCATAAAAAACTCAGACTGGCTCACAGTATTTTTGCATTTGTTAAAATGTTAAAATGTTATACATATCCTAATTGCATGTCAACATATCAGCATAAATATATAGGTACTTGCAATGCGGAGCTCACGCATAGACCTAAATGACAGGAGTACTCCAAATGTGACCTCTTAATTTGCTAAATGGCGTCTGTCTGCAACGTGTTACAATTAGATCTCTCAAATGTTCGAATAGTTATATATTACTTTGCCGGTGGTCTAAACATAAGTTGTAAAAAAATAATTCAGTTTGCGGTCGCTGGTAAGTGGTCTTAGCATCCAAACACTGCTTAATACTACGATTAGACTGCATTGAACTGGTGTTGGTTTCCTACCTCCTGCCACGAGGTAGTCACTCTGCTTGTTCTTCGTGGCGTCTCACATGACCAAACCGGAAGATTGTTTGCTGGTCAGTGATGTCATCCACCTGTGCCGGTCGGAGTGGCGGAAATCGATGGAGCAGAGCCGCGCCGCTGCAAGGTTCAGTTCAACAGAGCCGTCTTAACAATAGCGCACCAATTGGCATAGGTCAGTCCACTGTGATGGTATTAAACCGCTGCCACCGCTTGGGGCTGGTACCGTGCTCACCCCTTTCAAAATGGCTCCAAATGAGATGATCAAAAAAGGTCCTTTATGCAGAAACAGAAATAACGCACCACTAGCTGGGTCAAGTTCACACTAGACGCGTTTCGGAACCGTAGTTCCTTCCTCAGTAGGCAAATGTGAAATGCTGAATGGAGACAGGCTGGACATGTCTTTATATCCCCTTATTGGGCCCACCATTTAGCTAATTAAGAGGTCACATTTGGAGTACTCCTGTTATTTAGGTCTATGCGTGAGCTCCGCATTGCAAGTACCTATATATTTATGCTGATATGTTGACATGCAATTAGGATATGTATAACATTTTAACATTTTAGTGGGTAAATACATTTTAACAAATGCCAAAATACTGTGAGCCAGTCTGATTGTTTTTTTACTAATTTACTTGGTTTTCAGTTGGTAACTGAAAGGCTGGGCTCCAGTAGGTTGCTGGTGCAGCTTCTCTAATTGTTTATTGTTAGCTATCATTTATAATGTACTCAGTCTAATGCAGTGTATTCCCATGCACCTTTTTCACCACAAAAAAAAAAAGTATATGGTTGAATCTTGTTTTCTCTTTCTCATCCAGATTTGTATATATTCCCCCCACTCTAATTTTTTTTTTTTTTTATAGGGTCAGCTCAACTGCAGGCCCTCAACTCAAATTTTTAGAGCATCAGCTGTACAGCATGCACTCGCATATAATGTTTTAGAGCGTCAGCTAACCTGCAGGTACTCGCAAATAATGTTTTACAGGGTCAGCTAACCTGCAGGCCCTCGCATATAATATTTTACAGGGCCAGCTCACCTGCAGGCCCTTGCATATAATGTTTTACAGGGTCAGCTCACCTGCAGGCCCTCGCATATAATGTTTTACTGCAGGGATGTCAAACTCGTGGCCCTCCAGCTGTTGCAAAACTACAACTCCCATCATGCCTGGGCATACTACAGCTATCAGGGAATGATGAGAGTTGTAGTTTTGCAACATCTGGAGGGCCACGAGTTTGACATCCATGTTTTACAGGGTCAGCTCACCTGCAGGCCCTCGCATATAATGTTTTACAGGGTCAGCTCAACTGCAGGCACTCGCATATAATGTTTTACAGGGTCAGCAAACTTGTGCCACCAGCCGCCCACCCGCCCCAGCCTGCGTGTGTGCCATGCGGCCCCAGCCCTCACTCACAGAGCGGCACGCAGCATGGCAACATGGTCAAGGGGGTTGTGACTGGCGAGTGGCGCCGCGGCAGGAGGCAGCAACTGGAGCAGAGGTCTGAAGACTGGAGCCAGACTGGAGCAGAGTTGTTCTTGACTGTGTGAGTCTGTGACAGTGACTCACACAGACAGGCCCAGACAGATGGACTGCCGGTGGCACTGGTAGGTGATCATTGAGCCTTGAGGGGGAGAAAAGTGACATGGACGGAGCAGGGGGAGAAAAGTGACATGGACGGAGCAGGGGGAGAAAAGTGACATGGACGGAGCAGGGGGAGAAAAGTGACATGGACGGAGCAGGGGGAGAAAAGTGACATGGACGGAGCAGGGGGAGAAAAGTGACATGGACGGAGCAGGGAGAGAAAAGTGACATGGACGGAGCAGGGGAAGAAAAGTGACATGGACGGAGCAGGGGAAGAAAAGTGACATGGACGGAGGGGGAGGAAATGTGACACATCATTCCCCCTCCGTGTCACATTTCTCCCCACTCCGTGTCACATTTCTCATCTCACCCCATGTCACATTTCTTTTCTCCCCCTTCATGTCACTTATCAGGTTATCTAGAGTCACCAATGCGGCAGCAGGCCTTCGCCCCTAAAGTTTTAGATGGTCAGATCAGCAGGCCCTTGCACTAAATGTTTTTGAGGGTCACCAGCAGGCAATCAATCATAATTTTTTAAGGGTGTGTATGATGCCCTCCTTTATGTGTAACAAAGCGTGTTTTGGAGTGCCGGTTCCTTGTAATTTTTGGCAGCCCTTTCACTTAGTACATAGGCTTTATGAGTGTAGGAGTCCCACTACCTGAACAATTGTACCACAATGTGAATAAGGCCCTCCTTTAAGTTATATACAGGCTGTTTCGGAGTGCCTCTTGCTTGTAATTTTTTGCAGCACTTGCACTTTATATACAATTGAATATACAGGAAAGAATGTTTCCTAACAATTTTTTGGGGGAGGGTTTTGTGCATATTTTTGTCAGTCTGTAAAAGTGGCGTACAAATCGGACAACATGGTTCCCAGCAGCGACCTGGGAGTCTAAGATGCATCCAGACATCGTCCCCATGCGGTTCCCGATCCATTTCAGAGGTGATTGTCACTTACTGACCTTTTCCAATGGACAATGCATGGCTGCCTCCCATTGACTTCCAATATACTCGGGTGCTCGGCTGAGCACATGAATATAGCAATATGTTCGGGCCGAACACCCGAATACTTGGTGCTCGATCATCACTAGTAATTTTACATTTTCACAGCCAAGTATTTCTGAAATCTATGAAACGCTTGTTGGGCCAAAGCGCTCACTCTGCCTCTCAATAAATTTTTTGAGGGGTGTAGTTTCCCAAATGGGGTTATTTTTTGTGGGTTTCCTTTTTAGGGAATCTCAGGTGGGAAATGGCTCCTGAAAGTTATTCCAGCAAAATGTAGAGTGCCCATGTAGAGGTTTACGATGAAATATGGGGGGGAAGGGGGGGGTATGTAAACTGCAGAATCAGGCTAATACATTTTGAGGATCATTTTGTTGTTAGCCCTTGCTGTGTTACAGAATTTTTTTTTTTATTAAAATGAAACAGTTTGTAAAATCTGTTTTGAACAACTTGAGGGGTGTAGTTTCTAAAATGGGGTAAATTATGAGTGGTTTAAATTATGTAAGACCCTCAAAGTGATTTCAGAACTCAATAGGTTCTTAAAAAAGTCAGTTTTGAAAATCTTATGGAAAATTTGAAAAATGGCTAGGTCCTGGGGATAAGAAGGGCCATGCAATAGAATCAAAGGCCTTAAGTGTGTAAAGAGACAATAGCCCAAAACGCCTCCTGTCTACCTCCAATCCGAACAATTACCTGGACCAGTCAGATATTATCGGGTGTCAATTTGCCAAGTATAAACTCAGATTGATCCAGATTGATGACCGAGAGAATAACTTTAATTAGTGGCGTCACCAGAATTCTAGTGAGGATTTTATAGTCTGCATTAAAAACAGAAAAGGGACGATCAGCACCACCGTCTGATAGCCTACAGCTATTAGGGCATGCTGGGAGTTGTAGTTTTGCAACAGCTGGAAGGCCGCAGTTTGGACATGCCTGGCCTAAGGTGTTTGGCACCCCACCGCAAATATTGTACCCCCTCATTGTACAACCTTCACAGTAGTTTTGTCCAGATATGTGCCCCCTCATGGTAGTTATGTCAATATTGTCCCTTCTCACAGTATTTATTTGTACAACTTTCGCAGCAGTTATGCCAACATTGTGTCCCCTTAACAGTTGTAATGCCCTCTTTGTGCCCCTTTCAAAGTAGTTAAGCCCTCACTGTGCCCCCATAACAGATGCCCTGAAAGTAGTAATACCCATTATGCCCCCTTCACAGTAGTAATGCCCACTATGTGCCACCATAATAGTTATGCCCACCCCTTCACAGGATTAATCCCCTCTGTGCCCCCAAACTAATAATGCCCTCTGTGCCCCCTTTATAGTAATAATGCCCATTGAACCCTTTTATAGTAATAATGCCCCTAGGGCCCCTTTATAGTAGTAGAACCCTCTGTGCCCCCTCTGTGTTAAAAAAAATAAAAATAAAACACAGTAACTAAATCACCCTGTTCCGTTCCTGAAGCCCATCACTTCATTCCTTTCACCTCTGCAAACACAGTTTCCTCTAGAGCACTGTGTGGAAGGAGCACAGGCAGATTCCTGGGCTGCAGGCTCCTCCCACACAGGTCGGCAGCTTGATCTGTGTTTGCAGGCTGAATGGTGGAGTAGGGAGCAGAAAGCTTCCTGCTTCATAATTCAGTGCGGGAGAGACAGAGCGTGGGGAGCAGAGTGACAGGACTACATAAATACAGATGGAAGTTCTCATTGCTTCTGGCCTCTTACACGCAGTGCCCCGCCCCTCCCCCCCTTTAGCTTAAGGAAGAATCGGCAATAATAAAACCAAAAAAGTTATAAGTGATGATGCAAGCTGAGTTAGCAGTAAAAACATTAACATAAGAAGATAATGTAAACACAAGACAGCAGATAAAACCTGCGTGTCTAGTCTTCACCCTCCCCCCAGCATGTCAAAAGCCGCAAGCCAGACATCATTTCAAGCAAGCCTCCAAACACTGAAGTGAAAAGGATAATGGGCCAGATACCCAGGGAGGCCTACTTGTAGCAATCCTCCAGCACGTCAACCTAAAGTTAGGTAAGGCTCTAGACAAAAGGACCCATAACATCAAATTAAAGCTGTAAAGAGCAATAAAGGTTTAAGAACAGGCACATTATGTGACAATGAACATGAGCGATGGACAACAAAAAACTATCGTTTCACCAAGGAAGGACAGGTATAATCACAGGATAATATCTCATGTGTCCTGCAGTCCACAATCATAGAGCACAAAATATAAGCTTGAGAAATCCTAGAGATTAATCCGAGAGATTAATTGCAATAGAGAGCAAAACTAACCCTAAAATGTTCTTCAATTATATAAATGGTAAAGTATAATTCTGAAGGTGTCGGCCCTTTACAAAGTAATGAGGGGAAAGTTTTAGAGAGCGATGAGGAGAAGCAAAGCTATTAAATATTTTTTTCTCCACTGTATTCACTAAGGAAAATAAACTGTCAGATGTTATGCAGAATGTAAAAGTAAATTCCCTATTAAAAGTGCCCTGTCTGACGCAGGAAGAAGTACAGCGGCGTCTTAAAAATATTAAAATAGACAAAATCGCAAGGACCGGATGGCATACACCCCCATATCCTAAGAGAATTAAGTAATGTCATAGCCAGTCCATTATTTCTGATATTTAAGCACTCTATACTGACAGGGAGTGTTCCACAGGATTGGCGCATAGAAAATGTGGTGCCAATATTCAAAAAGGGTCCAAAAACAGAACCTGGAAACTATAGGCCGGTATGTTTAACATGGGTACACTGTTTGAAGGTTTTCTAAGAGATGGAGCAGCGAATCAATGGATGTTGTGTATCTGGACTTCTCCAAAGCATTTGACACTGTACCGCATAAAAGGTTAGTATATAAAATGAGAATGCTCGGACTGGGAGAAAACGTCTGTAAGTGGGTAAGTAACTGGCTCAATGATAGAAAACAGAGGGTGGTTATTAATGGTACACACTCAGATTGGGTCACTGTCACTAGTGGAGTACCTCAGGGGGCAGTATTGGGCCCTATTCTCTTCAATATATTTATTAATGATCTTGTAGAAGGCTTGCATAGTAAAATATAAATTTTCGCAGATGACACTAAACTGTGTTAAGTAATTAACACTGAAGAGGACAGTATACTACTACAGAGCGATCTGGATAGATTGGAGGCTTGGGCAGATAAGTGGCAGATGAGGTTTAACACTGACAAATGTAAAGTTATGCACATGGGAAGGAATAATGCAAGTCACACGTACTTATTAAATGGTAAAACACTCGGTAACACTGACATGGAAAAGGATCTAGGAATTTTAATAAACAGCAAACTAAGCTGCAAAAAAACAGTGTCAGGCAGCTGCTTCCAAGGCCTAGAGAGAGATCGTTGATCCAGGGAGTTATTCTGATTGCCTGATTGGAGTCGGGAAGGAATTTTTTATTCCCCTAAAGTGAGGAAAATTGGCTTCTACCTCACAGTTTTTTTTTTTGCCTTCCTCTGGATCAACTAGCAGGATAACAGGCCGAACTGGATGGAAAAAAGTCTATTTTCGGCCTTATGTACTAGGTTACTATGTATGCTATCTTGGAGTACCTCAATGAAAATATGCAAATAACGCCATATCAGGATGGCTTCATGAGTGATCGGTCATGTCAAACTAATTTACTCAGTTTCTATGAGGAAGTAAGTTTTAGACTTGACAGCGGTGAATCAATGAATGTCGTATATCTGGACTTCTCCAAAACATTTGACACTGTACCGCATAAAAGGTTAGTATATAAAATGAGAATGCTAGGACTGGGAGAAAATGTCTGTATGTGGGTAACTGGCTCAGTGATGGAAAACAGAAGGTGGTAATCAACAGTACACACTCAGATTGGGTCACTGTCACTAGTGGAGTACCTCAGGGGTCAGTATTGGGCCCTATTCTCTTCAATATATTTATTAATGATCTTGTAGAAGGCTTGCGCAGTTAAATATCAATTTTCGCAGATGACACTATACTGTGTAAAGTAATGAACACGGAAGAGGACAGTATACTTCTACAGATAGATCTGGATAGATTAGAAGGCTTGGGCAGAGAAGTGGAAGATCAGGTTTAAAACTGACAAATGTAAAGTTATGCACATGGGAAGGAATAATGCAAGTCACACGTACTTATTAAATGGTAAAACACTCGGTAACACTGACATGGAAAAGGATCTAGGAATTTTAATAAACAGCAAACTAAGCTGCAAAAAAACAGTGTCAGGCAGCTGCTTCCAAGGCCAATAAGATAATGGGTTGCATCAAAAAGATGCCAGTGATGAGAACATAGTACTACCACTTTACAAATCATTAGTCAGACCACACATGGAGTACTGTGTACAGTTCTGGGCTCCAGTGAACAAAGCAGACATAGCAGAGCTGGAGAGGGTCCAGAGAAGGGCAACTAAAGTAATAACTGGAATGGGGCAACTACAGTACCCTGAAAGATTATCAAAATTAGGGTTATTCACTTTAGAAAAAAGACGACTGAGAGGAGATCTAATTAATATGTATAAATATATCAGGGGACAGTACAGAGATCTATCCCATCATCTATTCATTCCCAGGACAGTGACTGTGACGAGGGGACATCCTCTGCGTCTGGAGGAAAGAAGGTTTGTACACAAACATAGAAGAGGATTATTTAAGGTAAGAGCAGTGAGACTATGGAACACTCTGCCTGAGGAGGTGGTGATGGTGAGTACAATAAAGGAATTCAAGAGGGGCCTGGATGTATTTCTGGAGTGTAATAATATTACAGGATATAGCTACTAGAGAGAGATCGTTGATCCAGGGAGTTATTCTGATTGCCTGATTGGAGTCGGGAAGGAATTTTTTATTCCCCTAAAGTGAGGAAAATTGGCTTCTACCTCACAGTTTTTTTTTGCCTTCCTCTGGATCAACTAGCAGGATAACAGGCCGAACTGGATGGAAAAAAGTCTATTTTCGGCCTTATGTACTAGGTTACTATGTATGCTATCTTGGAGTACCTCAATGAAAATATGCAAATAACGCCATATCAGGATGGCTTCATGAGTGATCGGTCATGTCAAACTAATTTACTCAGTTTCTATGAGGAAGTAAGTTTTAGACTTGACAGCGGTGAATCAATGAATGTCGTATATCTGGACTTCTCCAAAACATTTGACACTGTACCGCATAAAAAGTTAGTATATAAAATGAGAATGCTAGGACTGGGAGAAAATGTCTGTATGTGGGTAACTGGCTCAGTGATGGAAAACAGAAGGTGGTAATCAACAGTACACACTCAGATTGGGTCACTGTCACTAGTGGAGTACCTCAGGGGTCAGTATTGGGCCCTATTCTCTTCAATATATTTATTAATGATCTTGTAGAAGGCTTGCGCAGTTAAATATCAATTTTTGCAGATGACACTAAACTGTGTAAAGTAATGAACACGGAAGAGGACAGTATACTTCTACAGGTAGATCTGGATAGATTAGAAGGCTTGGGCAGAGAAGTGGAAGATCAGGTTTAAAACTGACAAATGTAAGGTTATGCACATGGGAACGCAAGTCACCCGTACATACTAAATGGTAAAACACTGGGTAACACCGACATGGAAAATGACCTAGGAATTTTGGTGAACAGCAAAGTAAGCTATAGAAATAGTGTCACGCAGCTGCTGCCAATGCCAATAAGATAATGGGTTGCATCAAAAGGGGCATAGATGCCCGTAATGAGAACATACTGCTACCATTCTACAAATCATTAGTCTGACCACACATGGAGTACTGTGGACAGTTCTGGGCTCCTGTGAATAAGGCAGAAATAGCAGAGCTGGAGGGGGTTCAGAGGAGGGCAACTAAGTAATAACTGGAATGGATGGACTACAGTACCCTGAAAGATTATAAAAATTGGGGTTATTCACTTTAGAAAAAAAGACAACTGAGGGGAGGTCTAATAACTATGTATAAATACACTGCCTATGCAAAAAAGTCGCCACCTGGATTTAACCAAGCAAATAGTTATGAGTCTCCTATTGGATAATTACTGCATGGGCGATTATCTTTCAGCTGGCCACAAGTTATTTAACCCCAAATGGTGCAATGAGTAGCTTCTCATTTCTTAAACAACCATGTCAAAAGACATCTTGTGGTCATGGAAAATATATTAGCCTGTTTGAGAAGGGTGAAATCATTGGCATGCATCAAGCAGAGAAAACATCTAAGGAGATTGCAGAAAGAACTAAAATTGGGTTAAGAACTGTCCAATGCATAATTAAAAACTGGAAGGATAGTGGGGACCCACCGTATTCGAGGAAGAAATGTGGCGGGAAAAAAATCCTGAATGATCATGATCGGCGATCACTTAATCGTTTGGTGAAATCAACTCAAAGAAAAACAACAGTAGAACTCAGGGCTATGTTTAATAGTGAAAGTAAGAGCATTTCCACACGCACAATGCGAAGGGAACTCAAGGGATTGGGACTGTGTAGCCGTACCAGACAGAAATGCTTCAATTTGCTAGGGAGCATAAAGATTGGACTCTGGAGCAATGGAAAAAGGTCATGTGGTCTGATGAGTCAAGATTTACCCTGTTCCAGAGTGATGGGCGCATCACTGTAAGAAGAGAGGCAGATAAAGGGATGCACGCATCATGCCTAGTGCCTACTGTACAAGCCTGTGGGGGCAGTGCTATGATCTGGGGTTGCTGCAGTTGGTCAGGTCTAGGTTCAGCAACAGTATGTGCTCCAAGAATGAGGTCAGCTGACTACCTGAACACAGTGAATGACCAGGTTATTCTATCAATGGATTTTTTCTTCCCTGATGCCACGAGCATATTCCAAGATGATAATGACAGGATTCACCGGGCTCAAATTGTGAAAGTGTTTCAGGGAGCACGAGACATCATTTTCACACATAGATTGGCCACCAAAGAGTCCAGACCTTAACTCCATTGATCATCTTTTTTTTTGGACAGGCAGTGTATATCAGGGGTCAGTACAGAGATCTATCCCATCATCTATTTATCCCCAGGACTGTGACGAGGGGACATCCTCTGCATCTGGAGGAAAGGTTTGTACACAAACATAGAAGAGGATTATTATATTATATATTATAGAGATACGCTCCTCAGTATGCTGTACTCGTTCTCTAATGTTTTGCAAATCTTGTCGCAGCAGGCCTAAATCAACTTTGACCTCCTTATTTTTGTTCATTAAGGAAGTTTAGCATACATTAATAGCATTCAGAAATTGGTCAGACATTTGTTTCAGGGTTAATTCAGGAGCAGGAGTCTCCTGAATATCAGGATCATCTGGCAAAATAGTGTAGGTTTGCAAAGTGTTCGGAGCAGCGTGTTGGGGCACAGGGGTACCAGGATTGCTCATTCCCACCATCCTAGCAAATTCTCTCAACCGCTCCGATGCTCTCTGTGATTTAGAGGGGCTCATTGTGAGTCCAATAAGTATACAAGTAGATGAATACTCCAGTACACTCCAGTACAGTTCCGTGCCAAAACGAGGCTGCAGCAAATACTTCTAGTGCCTGTCAGTGTTGATCTTATATAAGGTAGCTGTAATGGCAGAGGCAACAGCAGAGACAATTCGGCAGCCCACACACACACAGTGAATAGAGAAATGCAATAATCTTCTCCAAATAACTCAGAGAGTAGTGTAGCAATATAAACAGGAGACACTGTCTATAGGTTACTTCAGAATGCCACTGGCACTGAGAATCACCCCCCTGCAAGGAGAAATGTCTGCCACGTGCTCAGCAGACTGCCGTTCTTTAATGGCCGCCACAGGAGCACTGCTCCTGAAGGCCACTGCACCGCCGGCCATTTCACCACAGGAGCCCGCAAAACAGAGTGGAGGGAGAGCCTAAAGCTGCCCCAAGACTATGCTTGTGTCCCTTTTGGATGGCAGTTGCAGCATGGTGCCTAAGATATACAGGATGCTAGAGTTCTGTCGAAGCTGTGCTTAGAAGCATCCGGCCATCTCAGCTGCTGGGCACACTCCCCACTCTCCAAATACTTTATTTTGAGATGTTATCCCTGTAGTCCTGATCTTGTCCATCTGACTATCACCTGTTTGGTCCCCGAAAAGAAACCCTACGAGGACAAAGCTGAACATCTGATGAAAAGGTGAAGACAGCAGTGCATTCATGACCCACAACTCAGCCTAAAGCATTTTTTGATGCAGGAATACAAAAGATTGTTGACAGATGGGCAAGGTGTATCGAAAAGCAGGGACATTATGTGAAAAAATTATGCATTTGTCTTTCCAGAAAGTTGATTAACACTAAATAGTGTTTTGTAAGAGAAAACTTTGAAAGGATGACAATTTTAGACTTTCCACAGTTTATACTGCCACATGGAATGGAGTAGGAGACACCTTGCTCAGCTTGGAGGAAGGCTGCTCGGGACAATGGCAGCAGTGTAATCTTACCCAGACTAGCAGTAAAACAGCATGGACTAGAGAATAGTTTAGGATGAGATGAAGGGACTGTCAAACTGCAGGTGTGTTGATAGAAAGCTTGAGGTTAGTGAGCTACAGGTGAAGAGGTAACAGTCCTGAGTGCCCCCCCCCCCCCCAAGTTGCATGTTGTGTCTCCAGCTCCTTGACACAATATTGCAAGAATTCCAGCTGACAGACTTTCCAAAAGTACCAAAAAGCTATGACTAGCAATGATTCAAAGTCTTTTAATGAACACTTTCTTGACATTTTGAAAATATGATTATTTTAAAAGATTGCTCATCAGGAGTGCACATGCTGGGCACCTAAGAGGGAGAGGACTTTGTACTTCCCTCTAAAGCTAACAAAGACCTCAATGAAAGACTAAGACAGAAGAAAGGATATGAGACCACACCTTTAACATTTACAAATTGTCTTTTTCACTAACAGGACACAGTATGATGCAGGTTAAAATCATTATATAGTACAATATAAAGTTGGTGAACCCTTCAGAATTTTCTATAATTCTGCGTAAATTTGACCTACAACTATAACTTAGTTGTCTGTAATACCATATTCAGAATTAATGTTTACACGGGCAATGTAACCGCACTGTGTGCGCAAGCTAGTCTTTTCATTTTCACTACACATTATATTGCTTTGTGCTGCTGGTCTGGAATCCGTGTTTTACATGTTGCCACAAGTACCTGGCTCCACAACTTAAATAGATCAGCAGTACTAGCTCACAGTTTATACTGATTAAGGACATAAAGTTTGTCCGAAACACGTTTACAGTCGGGGTGCCGTGATTATTTGTAAATGCTTGCTGTACTCAAGAAAAAAAGGATCGTCCCAGCTTTTAAGAGTTTTTACAACTAGTGATACAAACTAACTATGCTACTAAGGTTGAAAAATATGATAATTACTCTTACTGGTACCACCTGGAGGTTACCCCACCTTCTCAGGGACATGAAACTGTGAGATCAGCCAATAAAGGGCCCCCTCCTTCTTACCTCTTCCAGTTAATAACCTAGGACTCAGAAATAATTGTCACCATTTATTAATGTTCAACAAATATGACAAAAAAACATAACTTGATCCAGTTACATGAACAACAAAACAAACATTTTTATATAAAGCACATTAGGTGGGAATTCCTCGTGCCGTTGTAGAAGCTAAAGGAAAATCCAATTACTGGTAAGAGTAATTATCATATTTTCCCTACTCCTCCACAACAGCGCCACCTGGATGAATAACAGAGTAATATATTTTTTAGGAGGGGGGGGGGGACTGCAGAAAAAACCTTCCTACCAAAGGATATGTCCTTGCTGGCCACGACATCTAACTTATAGTGCTTAAAAAGTACAGGGGCTTGACCAAGTGGCAGCACGACAAATTTCCTCAAGAAAAGCAGAGGCGCCTTCAGCCCAAGAAGCTGCCAATGCCCTTGTGGAATGAGCCTTCAAGATAGCAGGAGGAGAAGTCCCCTCTTTCTGATAAAGAAGAATAAAATACTTAATCCACCAAGCAATGGTTGCCTTGCTGGCTGCTTTCCCCAGATTTAGTCCAAGATACTGAATCAACAGTTGGTTTTGATTTTCTCAGATTCTTTGTAGCTTCCAGGTAATGAAGCACATGTCTCCTGACGTCTAGGTTGTGGAACAACTTCTCTGTTTCAGAACCTGCCCCGGAACAAAAGGAAGCGAGAGAGAGATTTCCTGTTGATAGTGGAACCTAGACAACTTTAGGAAGGAACTCTGGGGATGTTTCAAAACAATTCTATCTTCAAAAATTGTTAGATAAGGAGGCACGACAGAAAAAGCCTGGATCTCCCCTATCCTCCTGGCCGTCGTAATGGCCAATTAAAAAAAAAAAATTTTTATCAACATTCTCAAGGGTATATCACCGACAGGCTCAAAGGGAGGATGCATCAAAACTGTAAGGACCAGATTCAGGTCCCAAGGCACAACATAAGATCTAAGCTTTGGGCGTATTTTACATGCCCCTTTAAAAAACATTCTAATAAGATCTAGGTCCGCTAACTTAGCCCCCCCATGAAGAGCTCAGTGCTGTAAACTGAACCCTTAAAGTACTCACGATCAGACCTTTATCAAGGCCTTTTTGTAGGAAGTCCAGGATTACTCCAATATTTGGCTCCATAGAGGGGTCCCACGTGTCCTTCCCAAACCGTAAAAAGGCTTCCCAGGATCTCAGATAAATCTTCGAAGTTATAGGTTTTCTACTTTGCATGAGAGTGGAGATTACGGGGTCGGAAAGGCCTTTACTTCTCAGGATGGCACTTTTAACTTCCAGGCAGTTAACCAGAGCTGAGGAATCCTGGGATGAACCACCAGACCTTGGGGTCGGATATCTGGCAGGAGAGGAAGAGTCCAGTAATTTTCTCCAGTTAAGTTTTTAGCACCAGGAACCAAGCGCTCCTGGGCCAAAATGGTGTTATTAGGATGATCTGAGCCTTTTTCTTCCATAACCTTTGTCAATACCCTGGGAATTAGGGGGAACGGGGTAAAAGCGTAGCGGATCCCCCTGGACCACAGAATCGACAGAGCATCTACCTTCAGAGGCTGATCCTGGAGAGACAGAGATTAGAATTTGTCCACTTTCCTTTTCTTCCTTGAGGCAAACAAGTCGATCTTTGGATACCCCCATCTCGCACATATTTTCTTGAATACCAGTGGATTCAGACTCCATTCTCCATTATTTTAGTTGATTTCTGCTCAAAAAGTCTGCCACAAGATTTTCCTTCCCTTTTATATGGACGGCTGAAAGGGACAATAGGTTAGTCTCAGCCCAGACAATTTTCTTTGCAACCAGAGAGAGAGCAGCTCCTTGTCCCCCATTGTTTGTCCAGATAAGCTACCGTGGTGGTGTTGTCTGAAATAATTCTTACATGTTGCAACCGAATCGAGGGAGCAAAGGCTTTTAGAGCCTGCCAGACTGCACTCAGTTCCCGCATATTGGAAGATGTTTGTTCCAGATTTGTCTCCCATCGGCCCTGTTTCATGATATCCTCTATGTGTGCTCCCCAACCCCGCCTGCTAGCATCGGTTGTAATCACCACCTGATTTGTCTGATGCTAATTCACTCCCCGGAATAGATTTTTCTGCTTTGTCCACCATAACAAAGATCTTCACCTCTGTAGGAATTTTTACTTTTGGTTTACTTCCTGTCCCATGCTTTCAACAGAAATGACTGAAGGACCCTCGAGTGGGTCTGAGACCACTTCACCGATGGAATAGTGGTAGTCATTATTTCCCTGATTGAGCATATTTTCAACTGTTGAAATTTCAGAATTTTGGGGAATTTTTTGTTCATATTGTCTTGCCCTCAAGTTCTCCCTCAGTTAATATGGTGGACTGTGTTTCAGCAGGGTGCCATCTTACTTTCCGTTTCACATTTAAACCTCTCAAGCTTGTTACTAATTGCTTGAGTATTGTGTTTTAGCTTCTGCTTGTGCAGTCCTATTGCTTGGAACTAGCTCTATGGTTTGTTCCATCTCCTTGCAGTTTACCCTGCTACTCTGTGACATCCTGCTACCTCCTGTTGCCGACCCGGATTGCTTGACTATTTTCCTGTGCCGCCTGCCCTGACCCATTGCTCGTCTGACCTCGGCTCTACTGCATCCTTCGGTCCTGCACCATTGCTACCAGTAACGTCTCTGCCTGCCTGGCTCTGCTGCATACTTCAGTCCTGCACCGTTGCTAACGGTAACTGCTCTGGTTGCCTGGCTCTGCTGAATCCTTCGGGCCTGAACCATTGCTACTGGTAACGGCTCTGCCTGTCTGGCTCTGCTGCATCCTTCGGTTCAGCACCATTTCTACCGGTAATGGCTCCGCCTGCTTGGCTCTGCTTCATGCTTCAGTCCTGCAACCTCCTATTCAAGACTCTGGTGCGTCCTGTGTACAGGCCTTGTCCCTGCCATTAGGTTCCATCAGCATTTCACGAGTATCGTGACATCTTGTTTGTGTTCTAGAAGAAAGGAAGACATACGTCGGGAGTCTAATAGTACTCCCAGCAATATTATTTCTTGTGTGGGAAGAAGGCAAGACTTCTCTACATTTCTTATCCAGACTAGATCTGAAAGAGTGTCTGATACTGTCTGAAGATGTGTTTGTAGGTGACTCTCTGATGTTGCAGCAATTAGGAAGTCATCCAGGTAAGGCATCAGTAAAATTCCTGCCAGATGAAAGAATTTCGTTACTTCCACCATAATTTTCGTGAAGATTCTTGGTGCCGAACATCAGAACCTAAAATCGGAAGTGATGTCAACTTCCCTGGAACCACACTGCCATTCTCAAATATTTACGATAATCTCTGTGAATTGCTACGTGATAATAGGCATCTGAGAGGTCTATTGTGATCATAAACTAGACTTTTAGTAGAAGATTGACTACAGACCTGACCGATTCCATCTAGAATCTCTTGTATATCATGTATCTGTTCAGGTTTTTCAGATTTATTATTGCTCTGAAGGAACCGTTTGGTTTCCTAACTAGGAATATTGAGGAGCAAAACCTCTTCTCTTGTTCTTCCAACGGGACTCGTATTTTGGCTCTTTTCTGTAAAAGCAGGGTGATTTGTTGGTCCATCGCTTCCTGATCTTCTCCCTGTAGTTTTGAATTTTCCAGATATTTGTCTGGAGGGATCTGCAGGAATTCCAAATGGTAACCCTCCCTGATGGTCGAGAGCACCCAAGTGGAGGCCTGAATTTTTTCCCAGGCTGAATATAAGTGCTTTATTCTCCCCCTCGACAAACTTCTTGCATCATTGGGAGGAAGGGCGTGAGGATTTGTCAAGGTTAAACAAGAAGCCTTTATTTTTCCCTTTAAATGACTGCCAGGAAGTACTAACTTCTTTTTTCTTCGGGTCAAATCTAGTATGTCTTTGGGGGCGAAAGGATCATCTTTGGTGAAAGAATTTTGACTCTGTAGGAAAGCACTTTTTTCTGTCAGAAGCTTTTTCCAGGATGTCATCTAATGCAGTGCCGAACACCCTGTCGCAGTGTCTCCTGACAATGACCTCAACCAGATTGCTCTTCAGGAGGCATTGGATAAAGCTGACGTTTTTGCCAATAGCTTTACAATATCCGCAGAGGCATCTGCGAGGAAGTTAGAGGCCTCTTTAAGCATGGGAATAGAGGCTAGAATATCCTCCCTGGGAGTGCCTGACTCAAGGTGCTCTTCCAGCTACCCCAGCCATTAAGACAGAGTCCTAACTGTGTATGTAGATGATATTCCTGGTCTTAACATGGCTGTAGATGACTCCCAGGTCTTTTTAAGGAGGGACTCGCATTTTTTATCCATAGAGCAGCCCTAGGTCTTCAAACAGAGAGGACTTTTTGGAAATCCTCGCTACGAGCGCATCCACCTTAGGAAGTCTGTCCCAAGATACAGAATCCTCTTCCACGAACAGATATTTCCTTTTAAACATTTTGGATGCTGATTGTCTCTTCTCAGGATCCTTCCACTCATTAAGTATAAGAGTCTTAATGTTATTGTGAACAGGAAAAAATGAATGTTTCTTCCTGTCCGCAAGTCCCACAAACATTTGGTTCTGGACTGACAGAGGTTCTCTGGGTTCTTCCAAATTTATCGTAGCCCTGATAGTTTTTAAGAGATTCAGTCTCCTCAATGGAACAGACGGATGGCCAGGAGCATTTTCTGAGACAGTAGAGCTTGCATCAGAAGCAATCTCCCCCTCGTCAAAGTCAGAAGCCTGTTCCAGGAGAGGAGTATTTTAAGTGGAAGCTCTGGGAGGGATGGCCGAAAGTTTAGCATCAACCGCCGCTCCGACTTCTTATTTGATCATGGTTCTTAAGCTTTCTACCAGGGAAGGAGTTTCTTATGAGACTAACCGATTTGAACACCTTGGGCACAGCGATTTTTTGGAAGAGGCAGAGAGACCTTTTTTACATATTGCACACTTTTACTTTTGGGACGGTTCCCCTTTAATGCTTTCTCTACCCTAAGAGACACAAGCATCACGAAGGCTTAGTAAAAATATCCCCAATAGAGAACAGTCACCCAAGAGGAAGAATCACTCCTGTGCACAGAAAGGAGGACTTAGTGATATATATATATATATATATATATCACATAACAATTATCAGGGCTGGAGGGCCTGGAGGCATCAGTGGATTTGCGGGTGGTATCACTTTCCCCCTGCAGAGACATGCTGACAGTAGGAATTGCTCTGTGTCCACAATAGGAAGGAGAACATGTAGGAAACGGTGTTCGCGCAAATCAGGAAGTGGAGTTAAAGAGGAGATGACATCAGCTCGATCCACGCAGACGTCTGCGTCATGACGTCACCATAAGCCTGCGCATACAGGAGAATTCCCTGGCCGAAGGAACGCCCCTTGACGGAGCCTCAACGCTACTATGCTAGGAACGCAAAAAAAGATACCCAGGGTTGCCGGCATACACTGGACTTACACTGAGAGGGAGGGAGGAGCGATCCTCCTTGCTATGTGACCCCTCCTCCTACAGTGGCCCTCCGGACTAACCGGGTTAACAAACCTAAGGCCCTGTGCTCCAGCTCCATGCTGATCCACAATCCTGCCTTCAGAGGGACACAAAACAACTGGAAGAGGTAAGAAGGAGGAGGGCCCTTTATTGGTTTATCTCACAGTTGTTTCCTGTCCCTGAGAAGGCAGGGTAACCATCCATATTCATGTAACCTGCCCCTGATGCGGTCCACCCCCTCCCCGCTCCATACATTCATCCTGCCCCGTTTGTGCCGGCCAAGTGTTGGCCGTACCTTCCCCCTCCTCCTTCCCAGCGCTGCCCCCTGCCCTCAAAGCAGTGTGGTCCCCCTGCTGTGTTTGATGGCGGCGTCTATGCTGACACTCTGCTGTAACCCCTTAGATACTGCGGTTGCGGCATCCATGGGGTTAATAGAGGGAGGAGGCTCCCTCTTTCAACCATAGGGGCTGCGGCGCTGTGATGGCAGCGCCCAATGGTTGCCATGGCAACTGGACGCTTTGCAAAAGCGTCCGCTGTTGCCACCTACAGGACATCTGATAGTATTATACTTTGCAATGCAAGAGCATTGCAAAGTATAGTATAGCCATCAGCCCCACTGGATCTTCAAGATCCAAGAGGAACTTGATAAAAAAAATCAAGTGAAAATAATAAAAGTAAAAAAATAAAAATGTCAATTTAAAAAATAAATTGCCTTTTCTTATAAAAAATTAAAACAAAATAAAAAAATACACATATTAGGTGTAACCGCGTCCGTAACAACCGTCTCTATAAATATATCACATGATATACTCCGTCCGATAAACACCATACATTTTTTTTTAATAAAAACTGTAAAAAAAGAGCCATTTTTGTCACCTTACATCACAAAAAGTGCAACACCAAGCGATCAAAAAGGTGTATATCAAACAAAATGGTACCAATAAAACCGTCACCTCCTCCCGCAAAAAATAAGACCCTACATAAGAAAATCTCAAAAAAACTAAAAAAAACTATAGTTCTACACTAAAGCATAGCATATTTGAAATAAAAAAAATATTATTGTGTTAAAGTGAAATAAAATTTAAAAAAAAGTATACATATTAGGTATTGCCAAATCCGTAATAACCTGCTCGATAGAAATATCACATGACCTGACCCTTCAGGTGAACACCGTAAAAAACAAAAAAAAACTGCCAAAAAAGCCATTTTTGTCACCTTACATCACAAAAAGTGCAACAGCAAGCGATCAAAAAGGCTTATGACCCCAAAAATAGTACCAATCAAACCGTCACCTCATCCCGCAAAAAATGATACCCTATTTAAGACAATCGCCCAAAAAATAAAAAATAAAGATATGGCTCTCAGACTATGGAGACACTAAAACATCATTTTTGGGGTTTCAGAAATGCTATCATTGTGGAGAACTTGAATAAATAAGAAAAAGTATACATATTAGGTATTGCCACGTCCGTAATGATCTGCTCTATAAAACTGTCACATGACTTAACTCCTCAGATGAACGCTGTAAAAATAAATAAATAAAAACTGTTCCAAAACTGCCAATTTTTTGGGTCACCTTGCCCCATAAAGTGTAATAATGAATGATCAAAAAATCCTATGTACCCAAAAATGGTACCAATCGAAACCTCAACACTTTCTGTAAAAAACGAGCCTCTGATCGTCTTGATCAGCAGAAAAATAAAAAACATATGGCGTTCAGAAAATGGACACATAAAAACAATTTCTTTTTCAAAAATGCTTTATTATGTAAAACTGAAACAAAGAAAGTAGACATACTTGATATCATTACATCCGGAACAACCTGCGTACATGATCTACCCTGTCAGATGAATCTTGTAGAAAAAAAACCTAAAAATATGGTGCCAAAACAGCCATTTTCAGTTACCTTGCCTCACAAAAAAAGGTAATATAGAGCAATTAAAAATCATATGTACCCCAAAATAGTACCAATAAAACTGGCACCTTATCCCCTAGTTTCCAAAATAGGGTCACTTTTGGGAGTTTCTACTGTATGGGTGCATCAGGGGGGGTTTTAAATGGGACATGGCATCTAAAACCAGTCCAGCAAAATCTGCCTTCCAAAAACCGTATGGCTTTCCTTTTCTTCTGCACCCTGCCGTGCACCCTTACATCAGTTTATGACCACATGTATGGTGTTTCTGTAAACCCGCGGAATCAGGGTAATAAATATTGAGTATTGTTTGGCTGTTAACCGTCAATGTGTTAAAGAAAAAAAATGTAATAAAATGGAAAATCTGAAAAAAAATGTGAAATTTAGAAATTTCATCTCCATTTTCCTTTCATTCTTGTGGAACACCTAAAGGGTTAACAAAGTTTGTAAAAATCAGTTTTGAGTAACTTGAGGGGTGGAGTTTCTACAATGGGGTCATTTATGGGGGTATCAACTATGTAGGCACCACAAAGTGACTTCAGACCTGAACTGGTCCTTAAAAAGTGGGTTTTGGAAATTTTCTTTAAAAGTTTAAGAATTGCTTCTAAACTTCTAAGCCTTCTAACGTCCTAAAAAATAAAAATGACATTTCCAAAATGATGCCAACAAAAAGACATATGGGGAATGTTAAGTAATAAATATGTTATTAGGTATCACTTTCTGTTTTAGAAGCAGAAAAATTGAAATGTGGAAAATTGAGAATTTTATTAAAATTTTGGGTAAATTTGGGATTTTTTCATAAATAAAGGTGAAATATATTGACTCAAATTTATGACTATCATGAAGTACAATGTGTCACGAGAAAAAAATCTCAGAATGGCTTGAATAAGCAAAAGTGTTCCAAAGTTATTACCACATAAAGTGACGCATGTCAGATTTGTAAATTTTTACCTGGACACTGGGGAATCAATGACCCTTGGTCATAAAAGGGTTAACATTCCCCATATGTCTACTTTATGTTGGCATCATTTTGTAAATGCAGTTTTATTTGTATAAGGACGTTTAGAAGCAATTCTTAAAATTTTTAAAACCCACTTTTTAAGTGGAGTCACTTTGTGGGGCTTACATAGTGGAAACCCCCCATAAATTACCCCATTGTAGAAACTACACCCCTCAAATTGCTCAAAACTGCTTTACAAACTTTTTACAAACTTTGTTAACCCTTTAGGTGTTCCACAAGAATTAAAGGAGAATGGAGATGAAATTTCTAAATTTCATTTTTTTTGGCAGATTTCCCTTTTTTTTTTTCTTTAACACATCGAGGGTTAACAGCCAAACAAAACAATATTTATTACCCCGATTCTGCGGTTTACAGGAACAACCCACATGTGGTCAAAAACTGATGTAAGGGCACACAACAGGGCGCAGAAGAAAAGGAGCAACATATAGTTTTTGGAAGGCAGATTTTGCTGGACTGGTTTTTAGATGCTATTTCCCATTTGAAGTCCCCCTGATGCACCCTTACATTAGAAAGTACCAAAAAGGGACCACATTTTGGAAACTAGGGGATAAGGTGCCAGTTCTATTGGTACTATTTTGGTGTACATATGATTTTTAATTGCTCTATATTAAGATTTTTGTGAGACAAGATAACTAAAAAATGTCTGTTTTGGCATCATTTTTATTTTTTGCAAAAGTCATCTGATATCAAATATGTCTACCTTCTGTTTCAGTTTTACATAATAAAGCATTTTTGAAAAAAACATTTTTTTGTGTTTCCATTTTCTGAACGCCTGATAAAAAAAAATCTCTGCCGATCGTCTTGTGCAGAGGCTTGTTTTTGCAGGAACAGTTGACGTTTTTATTGATACAATTTTTGGGTACATATGATTTTTTTATCATTCATTATTACACTGAGGAGGTAAGTTCTAGACTTGACAGCTGCGAATCAATGGATGTCGTGTATCTGGACTTCTCCAAAGCGTTTGACACTGTCCCGCATAAAAGGTTAGTATATAAAATGAGAATGCTCGGACTGGGAGAAAACGTCTGTAAGTGGGTAAGTAACTGGCTCAGTAATAGAAAACAGAGGGTGGTTATTAACGGTACACTCAGATTGGGTCACTGTCACTAGTGGAGTACCTCAGGGGTCAGTATTGGGCCCTATTCTCTTCAATATATTTATTAATGATCTTGTAGAAGGCTTGCATAGTAAAATATCAATTTTCGCAGATGACACTAAACTGTGTAAAGTAATTAACACTGAAGAGGACAGTATACTACTACAGAGGGATCTGGATAGATTGCAGGCTTGGGCAGATAAGTGGCAGATGAGGTTTAACACTGACAAATGTAAAGTTATGCACATGGGAAGGAATAATGAAAGTCACCCATACATACTAAATGGTAAAACACTCGGTAACACTGACATGGAAAAGGACCTAGGAATTTTAATAAACAGCAAACTAAGCTGCAAAAAACAGTGTCAGGCAGCTGCTGCCAAGGCCAATAAGATAATGGGTTGCATCAAAAGGGGCATAGATGCCAGTGATGAGAACATAGTCCTACCACTTTACAAATCATTAGTCAGACCATACATGGAGTACTGTGTACAGTTCTGGACTCCAGTGAACAAGGCAGACATAGCAGAGCTGGAGAGGGTCCAGAGAAAGGCAACTAAAGTAATAACTGGAATGGTGCAACTACAGTACCCCGAAAGATTATCAAAATTAGGGTTATTCACTTTAGAAAAAAGACGACTGAGGGGAGATCTAATTACTATGTATACATATATCAGGGGTCAGTACAGAGATCTATCCCATCATCTGTTTATCCCCAGGACTGTGACGAGGGGACATCCTCTGCATCTAGAGGAAAGAAGGTTTGTACACAAACATAGAAGAGGATTCTTTACGGTAAGAGCAGCGAGACTATGGAACTCTCTGCCTGAGCAGGTGGTGAAGGTGAGTACAATAAAGGAATTCAAGAGGGGCCTGGATGTATTTCTGGAGTGTAATAATATTACAGGATATAGCTACTAGAGAGGGGTTGTTGAAGTTTTTTTTGCCTTCCTCTGGATCAACTTGCAGGATGACAGGCCGAACTGGATGGACAAATGTCTTTTTTTTGGCCTTATGTACTATGTTACTATGTTACTTTATGGGGCAAAGTGACCAAACAATTGGTTGCTTTGGAACAGTATTTATTTATTTTTACAGCGTTCACCTGAGGGGTTAGGTCATATGACATTTTTATGAAGCAGATCAGTACAGACGTGGCAATACCTAATATGTATGCGTTTTCTTATTTAATTTTTGCACAATAATAGTTTTAGTGTCTCCATAGTCTGAGAGCCATAGCTTTTTTATATTTTGACAGATTGTCTTAGGTAGGGTCTAATTTTTTTGTGGGATGAGGCGATGGTTTAAATGGTCCTATTTTGAAGGGGAATATGCCTTTTTTGATCGCTTGGTGTTGTACTTTATGTGATGTTAGGTGACAAAATGTATTTTTTTATAGAGAAGGTAATTACAGACGCGGCAATACCTAATATGTCTATTTTTTTTACTTTAACACAATAGCATATTTTAGTGTCTCCATTGTCTGAGAGTCATAGTAACATAGTACATAAGGCCGAAAAAAGACATTTGTCCATCCAGTTCGGCCTGTCATCCTGCAAGTTGATCCAGAGGAAGGCAAAAAACCCCTGTGAGGTAGAAGCCAATTTTCCTCACTTTAGGGGAATAAAAATTCCTTCCCGACTCCAATCAGGCAATAAGAATAAATCCCTGGATCAACGATCTCTCTCTAGTAGCTATAGCCTGTAATATTATTACGCTCCAGAAATACATCCAGGCCCCTCTTGAATTCCTTTAATGTACCCACCATCACCACCTCCTCAGGCAGAGAGTTCCATAGTCTCGCTGCTCTTACCGTAAAGAATCCTCTTCTATGTTTGTGTACAAACCTTCTTTCCTCCAGACGCAGAGGATGTCCCCTCGTCACAGTCACCGTCCTGGGAATGAATAGATGATGGGATAGATCTCTGTACTGACCCCTGATATATTTATACATATTAATTAGATCTCCTCTCAGTCGTCTTTTTTCTAAAGTGAATAACCCTAATTTTGATAATCTTTCAGGGTACTGTAGTTGCCCCATTCCAGTTATTACTTTAGTTGCCCTCCTCTGGACCCTCTCCAGCTCTGCTATGTCTGCTTTGTTCACTGGAGCCCAGAACTGTACACAGTACTCCATGTGTGGTCTGACTAATGATTTGTAAAGTGGTAGGACTATGTTCTCATCACGGGCATCTATGCCCCTTTTGATGCAACCCATTATCTTATTGGCCTTGGCAGCAGCTGCCTGACACTGGTTTTTGCAGCTTAGCTTGCTGTTTATTAAAATTCCTAGATCTTTTTCCATGTCAGTGTTACCGAGTGTTTTACCATTTAATAAGTACGGGTGACTTGCATGATTCCTTCCCATGTGCATAACTTTACATTTGTCAGTGTCAAACCTCATCTGCCACTTATCTGCCCAAGCCTCCAATCTATCCAGATCGCTCTGTAGTAGTATACTATCCTCATCAGTGTTAATTACTTTACACAGTTTAGTGTCATCTGCGAAAATTGATATTTTACTATGCAAGCCTTCTACAAGATCATTAATAAATATATTGAAGAGAATAGGGCCCAATACTGACCCCTGAGGTACTCCACTAGTGACAGTGACCCAATCTGAGTATGTACCATTAATAACCACCCTCTGTTTTCTATCATTGAGCCAGTTACTTACCCACTTACAGACGTTTTCTTCCAGTCCGAGCATTCTCATTTTATATACTAACCTTTTATGTGGTACAGTGTCAAATGCTTTGGAGAAGTCCAGATACACGACATCCATTGATTCGCCGCTGTCAAGTCTAGAACTTACCTCCTCATAGAAACTGATTAAATTTGTTTGACTTGATCAATCCCTCACAAAGCCATGCTGATATGGTATTATTTGCTTATTTCCGTTAAGATGCTCTAACATAGCATCTCTCAGAAAACCTTCAAACAGTTTACCTACAACAGATGTTAAACTTACCGGCCTATAGTTTCCAGGCTCTGTTTTTGGACCCTTTTTGAATATTGCCACCACATTTGCCATGCGTCAATCCTTTGGGACATTCCCTGTCAACATAGAATCTGCAAATATCAGAAATAAGGGTCTGGCTATGACATTACTTAATTCCCTTAGGATACGGGGGTGTATGCCATCTGGTCCTGGCGATTTGTCTATTTTAATCTTTTTAAGTCGCTGTTGCACTTCTTCCTGGGTCAGACAGGACACTTTTAATGGGGAATTTATTTCAACATTCGGCATGTCATCTGACAGTTTATTTTCCTCAGTGAATACAGTAGAGAAAAAAATATTTAACAGCTTTGCTTTCTCCTCGTCGCTCTCTGCGACTCCCCCCTCATTACTCTTTAACGGGCCGACACCTTCAGATTTATACTTTTTAACATTTATATAATTGAAGAACATTTTAGGGTTAGTTTTACTCTCTTTGGCAATTAATCTCTCGGTCTCTAGTTTGGCCGCTTTTATTTGTTTTTTACATGTTCTATTTTTTTCCTTATAGTTTTTCAGTGCTTCCGTGCTACCTTCCTGTTTTAGTGTTTTATATGCTTTCTTTTGTCATTTTTGCGACACGAGGAGACTGTTTTATTGGTACCATTTTGGGGGGCATATGCCTTTTTGATCGCTTGGTGTTGCAATTATTGTGATGTAAGGTGACAAAAAAAGTTTTTTTAATTATAATTTTTTTTTACGATGTTCAGCTGATATTTTTATAGAGCTGGTTTTAACGGACGTGGCGATACCGAATATGTATCTTTTTTTTTTTATGTGTCCATGTTCTGAGAGCTATAGTTTTTTTTTGTTTTTTTTTGCGATTTTCTCATGTAGGGGATCATTTTTTGTACGGTTTTATTGGTACCATTTTGTGGGACATACGCTTTGATCACCTTTTGTGATGTAAGGTGCCAAAAATGGCTTTTTTTGGAACAGGTTTTTATTTTTTTATTTTTTTTACGGTGTTCAGCTGAGGGGTTAGGTCATGTGATATCTTTATAGAGTTGGTCGTTATAGACACGGTGATACCTAATGTGTGTTATTTCCTTTTTTTTTCTATTTTTTATTATAAAATCAGGGGAAAGGGGCCTTTTTCATCTTTTTTTTTTTACTTAAAACTTATTTTTTTTGGGGGGGGGGGGGGGGTTAAACTTTATTTCTGTTCCACTCTGGGACTTCAACTTTTGAGGGTCTGATCCCCTCTGCAATGCATCATAATACATATGTATTGCCTATTAGTGTATTACACTGAGTAATACACTAATAGGTTGCCTAGGAGACCCAACCTGGGGCTGGATCTCCTCGGCCACCATAGAAGGCAGGTCCCGATGCCGTGCAAGGCATTGGGCTGCCCCATCACTCATCGGGTCCATGCTACAGCATGGGCTCCTTCATCCACCCCATGCAATTCTATACTGCGGTCAACGCTGACCGCGGCATAGAAGGGGTAAATACGCTGGCATTGACTTTAACAGCAATGCCGGCAGATAAAGCAGGGGCCCAGCTATTAGGGACTGCTGGGCCCCTGCAGTGATCGGGCGTGCACCGCTCCGGTGCCCGCCTGATCACCATGATGTAATAGTACATTAAAATGCGGCAGCTCACCTCCCAAAAAAATGGGATAAAAGGTTGCCAAAAAGTCAAACACTTCAAAATGGTATCAATAAAAAGTACAGATTACTCCACAAAACTGAACACTGCTCCATAGACTTAAAAGAAAATAAATTTTTTATAATTGTGGCATCTCTAATCATACTGACCCGCAGAATGAAGCTGCCATAGTGTACAGGGAAAACTGTAAAAACAAAACCCAAAATACTGTGGCAGAATTACATTTTCATCCAATTCCTCCCATTTGGAACTTTTTCTATCTTTCCACTACATCATATGCAATATAAAATGGTGGTATTAAAAATATATAAGTTGTCTCGCAAGAACAAGCTGTCATACGGCTATGTAAACGGTTAAATAAAAACGTTATGGCTTCAGGAAAAATTTCAGTTCGTATTCTGAAATCCAATGATTTCAGACTGAGTATGCTGTCCCAGCTATGGCTCTTGAATACAACATAATTATATTGCGTTTTATCTGCCAACCACTATACTTAGTGTGCTTTACTGCCATCTAGTGGCCATTGTTATATTTGGTCTCGGTAAGTTATCTATGTTGTAACTTCTCCTTCTGTGAACTCGCATCTTGTTTCCTTCACTCTTCCTATTTGTCAGACATTTACCACAGAGCTGGAGAGATGATTTTCCTTTGACCTCTATCATTTCTCAAGGTACATTCAAGAAGTGAATAAAAGGCATATGTATTGCATCTCTCTTACTGGAATTCTTCATGCAACTGGTGTCGCTTTGGGAATGAGCATTGCCTGTACAAGAGATTGCCACTCACACTCACAAGTTCATACTAAGATGTGGTAAGTTTTTTTTTCTTACCCTACACAGTCATCAGCATATCCAGTTTCATAAAAATGTGTGGCACCCAGCTCCTGAAGTCTTCGGTCAACAATTTTTCCACCATTACAAAAGTAGGTGTATTCAGAGTCACCAAGTGCTGAAAGTAAATACCAAAGTTTAAAGTAAAATTAAAATAATGCATTTAAATGTGGACACCTATAATACCGTATTCAGCTTAGTATTGTTTTAAAAGCTGCATTTCAAAAACATCAAAACCTATTAAGTTACCAAGCACAGTTATGTCATGTGCCCTCTGAAGCCACTGATTGGCTCCAGTGGTCATGTAAGCAAAGACCACTAAGAGGGGGGGGCACCACATATTCAATTAATGTTTTTATTAAACATTGCCTTTTGTGACGAATACCACCCCACGTGCGCAGACTGTGTCGAGCTCATGAGATACGGTATGGTTACCAAGGCGTGACGTTACACCCTCCTGGAGGAGCGGGTAAGGTCAGTCTTGGTACCGTTTTCACAGATTGTGCCCATGTGGACAGGAGGAGAGAGGCAATAAGCTGAGAGAGCTTTTTCACTGCCCCAGTGAAACAGTGCGTTCTCAGTCCAGAAAGACTGCCACCAGTTGCTTGTGTGATATAAGCCCGGGATTATATATGGTAAGAAACCAACCCGCTGTAGCGTATTACTAGGCCGAAATACAGACTTGGGGATTCCTGATAAAGATACCAGACAGCACAAGATTAAATTATATATTTAATCGCCTTAAGAGCTTACTAGACAATACACTATACACACAAGGATTTATACAGTGGTCTGAGGTTACAAATACAGGTGGTATGGTACAAACAGGATTAAACAGAGCAAAAGTCAGTTTACCAGATGGATGAGTCCTTTTGGTTGTGATGAGTTCTTAGCTGTATTCACATGGAGGGCAGTGATGTCAGCAGGTTATAGCTCCCTCTAAACACATGGCAATATCTGACCCTCCTTCAGAGAAAAGACCCGCCCACTGGCTTGCATGCGCTTTTGACCTGTAGACCACCGCTCCCCTCCCCACCTCTGGGAAGGGTCCCCTCCTCCCATTCTGGGCTGGCAGCCAAGAACCCACAAAACCCATTAGGGCTTATAGCTCCAGACCAGGAGGTCCCAGGGAGATGGTCTGGGACCAACAGATCCACCTGGGTTCTGGCTACAATGGTACAGTATTTTGGTTTCTGTCGGGAGATATGTATATCTCCCCTCTTGGGCATTCTATTAACAAACCAAGAGTAGGAGCCTGACCATCTTGGCCACAGGACCGCAAATGTATATTTGACTTCTGTCTGGGATGGACGGGTGGTTCAAAATTCCTTATAAATCGCTAGTTCCATGATGTCTGGGGTGAAATGATAGATCTGGGCAAGGGCTGAGACCCCCTGCCGGGAGTTTTCCTGCAGGATTAGTTTGGCCTCCGTGCTGTCTGGTTAAGGTGTGATTATGACCACATGTGGCCTCCTTGAAGCCAGAGCCCCGGTGGAGTTCACTACCTCTGCTATCTGACAAGCCGATGGTTGGAGTGAGAACTTCTTTTGCATGTACACTGACAAAGGTGAATCAGATAAAAATCATGGCTGCAATTAAATTAATTTTTTTTTTTTTTTTTACTTTTAGACAACCCATTTAATGTCTGCAGACAAAAGAGCAATGGTTAGACAAATGAGTAGTAAGACAGTAAAATAGCTTTAAATGCAAATATGTTTTTATAATTTACTATACAGTAACAAGAAGATATCGAGAGGGACACTTACCTAGCAATCCATATCGCAGATGTGCAAAAGAGTCATCCGTTAGCGCTTTGTTTTGAATTTTCTTCACAAACTTTAAAGCAGCATCTGGAGGATCTCCAGTTCCAGTAGTAGAAATTACAACAACCACAGGATCTTTTTCATTCTCCAAGTTGAACTAGAAACAATACATAGAATACTGTCAAATGTTTCCACTTTTACTTTCTTCTAACGTTTAAAAACTTCCCAAAGTATCAGCATGCTCAATCTGGGAAACACGTTCTGGTTATAGGAGCAGTTTCAAGTTTGCGAAATGCAAAAACCACGCGTTGAGTGTTTCCTGGACTGAACACCGGCTTGTGTGAAATAAAACTAAACAGAGGTTACCAAACTACTATTATCTTTGAATTCAGAGGGAAAAAAAAAACTGTCTGGATGAGAGCTTCACTTATACAAGCAGACAAATAACGCGAGTTTGTGAGCGTTCGCGTGTTTGAGTTCAAGTGTGTGTTTGTATTAAGCGTGTGATTGTGATATGTAAGTTAGATTCTTATCATTGCACCATATTGCATTTTTTCTCATTTCTTGCGTAATCTCAATTATTTACAGCGCAGTCCAGTGCACATCCTGCCTAATGTATGCAGTCCTCGAACAGCCTTTTGAGGGTGCGTATATATGTTCAAAATGTAAGCAAATTCCCCTTTTTGGAATCGCACATCGTGTATATAACCAGGCGAGGTTCAACACCGAGAAGGGTTGACAATTTGGAAAAGCGTTTGCTGCTCACTGAGTAAGCACTTTACGGGGTAGATGTGGGGGAGGGAGGTAGCAAGGAAGCTCAGGAAAGTGAGGTAACTAGCTGGATAACAGTTAGAAAGCGGGATAAAGGCAAGAGTGCCAGGGAGGCTTAGCCTTGATCTGACACACCCCAACAAGTTTGAAAGGTTAGCAGATGAGGGGCATGTCAGTTCAGGGAGAGCACTGCTGCAGCCAGACCCTTCCTCTGCCAGTCAGGGGAATGTCTGCTCCAATAAGCAGAGGACCAGGAGAGCAGGGCAGACCAGACAGGTGCTGGTTGTGGGAGACTCAATTATTAGGGGTACAGATAGGGCGAGCTGTCACAAAGACCGGGATCGTTGAACAATGTTTTCTCTTCCTGGCGCTCGAGTTCGACACATCGCGGATTGGGTTGACAGATTACAGGGAGGGGTTGGAAAAGATCCAGCAGACCTGGTCCATATCAAAACCAATGACAAAGTTAGAGGTAGGTGGAGCGTCTTTAAAAATGATTTTAAGGATTTAGGTCACAAGCTTAGGGCAAGGATCTCAAAAGGTAGTGTTTTCCGAAATACTACCTATACCACGAGCCACACAAGAAAGGCAGCGCGAGATTAGGGAGGTTAACAAGTGGCTCAAGAACTGGTGTAGGAAGGTGGGGTGAACTGGGCCGACTTCTATATCGGCAACAGGCTCTATCGTAGGGATGGGCTGCACCTCAATGGGGAAGGTGCAGCTCTGTTGAGGGAGAAGATGGCTAGAAGTTTGGAGGAGTTTTTAAACTAGGGACTGGAGGGGAGGGTAATTACGTTATAGGATGGGAAGATAGTGCAGATCTGCAGGACCGGGGGATGAATGGAAGGAGGGACAAGAACAGTTCAGAAGGAAAGGTTTAGGGTAAAAAATGAACACAAACCTCTTAATTATATGTATACTAATGCCAGAGGCCTGACTAAGGCTACTTTTACACTAGCATCAGCCATTTCCAGCAGGCTGATCCGTGCTGCATCTAGTGCATGCATGCTCCCGGAGGTCCGCTCTGGCCCCATTGACTATAATGGTGAACTGGAATTAGTGTGAGGAGGAGGATGACATAGTGGGAATAACCGAGACATGGCTGCATGATAGCTATGACTGGGCAGTTAATGTACAGGGTTACAGTCTGTTTAGGAAAAAAAAAAATGGAGAGGGGGATGGGTCTGCTTTATTGTAAAGTCCTGTCTAAATCTCACAATTCGAAAAGATATAAGTGAGGGACATGAACATGTGGAGTCACTGTGGGTAGAAATACACTGAAGAAGGGGATATTCTAGCCCCGAAACGCGTCTGGTCAGACCCCCCATCAACTAAAGAAGTAGTGCACTACTCAAAAGGATAAAAAGACTGCTACTCATGGTCCACTGAAAACCCGCGTAGAAGACATTACCAAACTGGATCCGAAGCCAAACCGGCGGACCCACGTGTATAAATCTACGCTAGGGTAAGAGATTCTGGAGGAAAGAGAACACAAGTCCATCCGATTTTCGTAGGACGGCTGGAGCCGCACCAAGCGGTTAAGACCGTTCCGGCTTCGAGGTCGTTATACCCATAATGTGCTATCAAGTAACCAGGCAGTGAAACATTGTTGAAGTATACATACAGTGGGACGCCGCCATATGTTTAACTTCCCCTTGCACTGACTTAACTTCACTGCGTGCGCTATACAGGCAGTACCAAGCTGCCTGTGAGACACGGAGTGTAACTATCAGATGTTCAAGTGCACGGCAGCTCCTAAGGAACTCTCCCATTACCACTGACTGCCATTCTCCACTATTGCGCTATCCATATGACTGCTGTCGAGCTCCATCTTATAAACCACCATTAACGCTTTGGTTCCAAATGTATTCTTAGGATTTTTAATTATTTAAGCATTTTATTAGTAGTTTATATAGGGTTTTATACAATATTATCTGCCATATATATTGTTGATGTTTATAAGGTTTTTTATATCACTATTTGCCCGAATATACTAGTGTCTGTCCGAATATTGTTACTTTTAACTATTTTTAACCATTAAAATCAGTGGCCCAATATCTGGAGGTGTGCCCAGTCTTTTTCCTAAATAATAAAATACTAATATACCACATAAAATCTTCTACTAAACGAGATAGACGAGGCTGCAGATCATAATGAGGTCGCTATTATAGGGGACTTCAACTACTAAGATATAAACTTGGAAACTAAAACTTATATATCTCATAAAGGAAACAGGTTCTTGGCAATAACCAAAGACAATTACATTTCGCAAAGTGGTTCAGGACCCGACTAAAGGTACAGCCATGCTGGACTTTGTATTAACCAATAGACCTGACAGAACAAATGTGCAGGTTCGGGGACACCTGGGAAATAGTGACCATAAAGTAATAACCTTCCAATTCTCATTCAAAAGAGTGCTTCTTCAGGGAGGAACAAAAATACCAAACTTTAAAAAAAGCTAAATTTAGCCAACTAAGAAAGAACATAGGCCTAAATAACTGGGGCAAAGTCCTCAAAAATAAAAATACAGCCATAAAATGGTATATTTTTAAAATCATCCTAAAATCTAATTGTGAGAGGTACTTACCTTATGGGAAAGTAATTAAATCACTAAAACAGGAGGGTAGCTAGGAAGCACTGAAAAATCTAAGTAAAAAAAATAGAAGATGTAAAAAACAAATAAAAGCAGCGAAACTAAAGACCGAGAGATTAATTGCCAAAGAGAGCAAAACTAACTCTAAAATGTTCTTCAATGATATAAATGGCAAAAAGTATAAATCTGGTGTCGGCCCTCTACAGAGTAATGAGGGGGGGAGTTGCAGAGAGTAATGAGGAGAAAGCAAAGCTATTTAACAATTTTTTCTCCACTGTGGAAAATAAACTGTCAGATGAAATGCAAAATGTAAAAGTAATTTCCCTATTAAAAGTGCCCTGTCTGACCCAGGAAGAAGTACAGCACCATCTTAAAAATATTAAAATAGACAAATCGACAGGACCAGATGGCATACACTCCCGTATCCTAAGAGAATTAAGTAACGTCATAGCCACACCCTTATTTCTGATATTTAAGGACTCTATACTGGCAGGGAGTGTTCCACAGGATTGGCGCATATCAAATATGGTGTCAATATTCAAAAAGGGTCCAAAACCAGAGCCCGGAAACAGTTTGAAGGTTTTCTAAGAGATTCTATCTTGGAGTGCCTCGATGAAAATAAGCAAATAACGCCATATCAGCATGGCTTTATGAGTGATCGGTCATGTCAAACTAATTTAATCAGCTTCTATGAGGAGGTAAGTTCTAGGTTTGACAGCGGCAAATCAATGGATGTCGTATATCTAGACTTCTCCAAAGCATTTGACACTGTACCGCATAAAAGGTTAGTATATAAAATTAGAATACCTGGACTGAGAGAAAAAGTCTGCATGTGGGTAAGTAACTGGCTCAGTAATAGAAAACAGAGGGTGGTTATTAACAGTACACTTAGATTGGGTCACTGTCACTAGTGGAGTACCTCATGGGTCAGTATTGGGCCCTATCCTCTTCAATATATTTATTAATGATCTTGTAAAAGGCTTGCACAGTTAAAGGGCTTCTGTCACCCCACTAAACTGTCTTTTTTTTGTTAACTTATAACCCCTATACTGCGATTTATGCATACATAATATAATTAATCATTTCGGTTCAGTCGGCGCAGTCACATTGAGAGGCGGACACTCGCTCGGGCGCTCCATCCTCAATGCGCCTGCGCCGATGACGTCATCGGCGCAGGCGCATTGAGGATGAAGCGGCCGATCGAGCGTCCGCCTCTCAGTGCGCCTGCGCCGACTGAATACCATTACGGCGCAGGCGCGAGATCTTGATAGCAGACAGGGCTAGCCAGAGGACTATCCCATTCACTGGCCCTATCAATCAACATGCGGAGGGGGCGTCTTTAGGATAGGAGGATGTGGCTGCTACCAGCAAGTAGCCGCCCTACTTGCTGGTAGCAAGGTAATTTGCATATTTTAAAAGTACGTTTGGGTAACGCAAACTAAGCTGCAAAAAACAGTGTCACACAGCTGCTGCCAAGGCCAATAAGATAATGGGTTGCATCAAAACGGGAATAGATGACCGTAATGAGAACATAGTTCTACAATTTTACAAATCACTAGTCAGACCACACATGGAGCACTGTGTACAGTTCTGGGCTCCTGTGAGCAAGGCAGACATAGCAGAGCTGGAGAAGGTTCAGAGGAGGGCAACTAAAGTAATAACTGGAATAAGGGAACTACAGTACCCTGAAAGATTATCAAAATTAGGGTTATTCACTTTAGAAAAAAGATGACTGAGGGGAGATTTAATAACTATGAATAAATATATCAGGGGTGAGTACAGAGATCTCCACCATCATCTGTTTATCCCCAGGACTGTGACAAGGGGACACCCTCTGTGTCTGGAGGAAAGAAGGTTTGTACACAAACATAGAAGAAGATTCTTTAAGGTAAGAGCAGTGAGACTATGGAACTTTCTACCTACATGGTGATGGTGAGTTGACTAAAAGAGTTCAAGAGGGGTCTGGATGTATTTCTGGAGTGTAATTATATTACAGACTATAGTTACTACAGATAGGTTATTGATCCAGGGAGTTATCTCATTGCCTGAATGGAGTTGGGAAGGAATTTTTTTCCCCTTAAAGGGGTCGTCAGTTATGAAAAAAAAATATATAGCACTGAAAATCTGATGGGCAGCAATATATAACTAAGCTAGGCAAGTTTTATGGAAAAAAATAAAATTATATATATATATATTTCCCTGGTTTTTTTCTGGCCCTTTGTTTACATGCAATAAAAACCATCTCTGCCCCTCCCCCCCTGCTCTGCTAAGAGAGTGGCTACAAGTGCTGCCCTGAGTGACATGTTGTATGCTGCAAATGATTCTATTTTGATTTTAAGGGGGTGTCCAACATTCAAGAAAATTTACAATGTAGCTGAATGCTATTGGGCAGACTAGATGGGCCAAATGGTTCTTATCTGCCGACACATTCTATGTTTCTAATAGTGATTAAAAGCACTATAAACAGAAGAAAAAAAAGCAATTCTCTTTTGGAAGTGTCCTGGTTCCAGCAGTTCCATTCTGCTTTGGACCCTTACCACAGATGCCATGGTTTGGCTGGAATGAGTCACGTGTGGCGTTTGCACTGGGATCATAAAGAGTTGGGATGGGAGCCACAGTAACAAAACCAGAACATTGTAACATAGTGGGTTTTTTGTGTGTTAAACAGTCCTCAAAATGTTCTTAAATGTTAAATGTCCCATTTATTCCCCCATTTGGGTTTTCCTACATAGATTTCCTAAATATATGTATCTGCATACCTGTTTGAAGTAAAGAAAGCATTATTTGGGACAGGGTTTGCAATAAATGCCTGAGGGATCAGTGAAGATAGTAACATAGAAACATAGCTTGTAAGGCTGAAAAAAGACATCTGTCCATCCAGTTGGCCTGTTATCCTGCAAGTTGATTCAGAGGAAGGCAAAAAAATCCCCTCTGAGGTAGAAGCCAATTTTCCCCACTTAAGGGGAAAAAATTCCTTCCCGATTCCAATCAGGCAATCAGAATAACTCTCTGCATCAACGGCCCATCTCTAGTAGCTATAGCCTGTAATATTATTAAACTCCAGAAATATATCCAGGCCCCTCTTTTAGTGAAGTCACCATAACCACCTCCTCAGGCAGAGAGTTCCATTGTCTCACTGCTCTTAACGTAAATAATCCTTTTCTATGTTTGTGTACAAACGTTTCCTAGAGGCGCACAGGATATCACAGTCACAGTCCTGGGGATAAATAGATGATGGGAGAAATCTCTGTACTGACCCCTGATTACAGTTATACAGAGTTATTAGATCTCCCCTCAGTCAGCTTTTTTCTAAAGTGAATAACCCTAATTTTGATAATCTTTACGGGTAGCAACATAGTAACATAGTATATAAGACCGAAAAAAGACATTTGTCCATCCAGTTCGACCTTTTATCCTGCAAGTTGATCCAGAGGAAGGCAAAAAAAAAAAAACGGAGGTAGAAGCCAATTTTCCCCACTTAAAGGGGTTATCCGAGTTATTTTTTTGTTCTATGTTCCTTATACTGTCCTCATACACGTTAGCACGGTGTGTAATCTGACATGTAGCTAAACCTTTTTGTCCTCTGAGAGAAAAGAGACTGTTCCGCTTTAAGGTTCTCTTTATTGCTCGTAGACTGACAGGAAAGGTGAAACTACAGAATAAAACAGTAGTATTTAGAACATAAATACCATGGTATATGGCATAAAACACAGGATAATCTGCTATACATTCAGTATATGAGATAATACAATGATAGTGAGCTATCAGATACAATAAACATAATAAAATGCAGTAAATGACACATAGATAGTGCTCTTACCGACTATGCTCAAAAACAGGCTGAATAACAGATGATGTGGCAGGAAAACCAGTGAGAGTGCATGGTTGCTGAGACATAAGATGGTGGCTGCTTGCTGTACCAGCACAAGACTAGCAAGAACCAGGAGAAAAACAGGCTGGGTGAAATACCTAAACTCATCAATAGATGGTGCTGTTACCACACAATGTAATGCAAATGAATTACAACACAGTTAAATGCCATGTCAACTGATAAAGAGACAGAAACAACTGGAACTGAATCTGGGTTGACGTCACTATTGTATTCTTTTGGTGCAAATAGTAGAACGAGTTCTCCTACTGGTCTGAGGAACAATTTGGTCTCTCCCTGTCTCCGTATTTTCAATTCTACTTTGCGTATAATTCCGTCCTTACTTGGGAATGTCTTAGTCACAAGACCTAACGGCCACTCGTTTCTCCGTGACTGGCAGTCTTTCATTAGGACTACATCGCCAGTCTGGAGGTTAGGCTTGCTGGTTTGCCACTTTCTCCTCGGTTGCAGAGTGGGAATGTATTGCTTTTTCGTAAAGATCTTTGGAATTGAATTCTCCAGGTGGAGCACAAATTTGTTCAGTCTTTTGGGTAAGCAGTGTGGCGGGTGTGAGAACTGTTGGGTCATCAGGATCGCTAGAAATCGGGGTTAGCGGTCTGGCATTTATGATAGTCGATACTTCTGCCATGAAGGTAGTCAGGCTTTCATGAGTCAGCTTTGAAGATCCTTCTTGTAAGAAGATTGAGTCGAGGATTCTCCGTGCGATGCCTATCATCCTCTCACAAGCACCTCCCATGTGAGAAGAGTGTGGTGGGTTGAAGGTCCAAGTACATCCTCGTTCACTGAGGTATCTTTCTATGTTGTTAACATCCAAGTTGGAAGAGAGTTGTAGTTCTCTCGCTGCTCCGACAAAGTTTGTGCCTCGGTCAGAACGAATGTGTTTGACAGGTCCTCTAATGGCAATGAAACGTCGGAAAGCATTAATGAAACAGGAAGTATCCATAGATTCAATTACTTCAATATGGACAGCTCTGATGGACAGACAGGTGAACATAATCGCCCAACGTTTCCCGTGCACACGGCCTCCCCTGGTTTGCCGGACAACCACAGGCCAAGGTCCAAACACGTCTAGGCCAACATTGGTGAAGGGTGGATCCATACTTATTCGGTCATACGGGAGGTTTGCCATCTTCGGTGCCTGTGACATACCACGGAGTTTCCGACAGGTAACACATTTAAATATGAATCTGCATACACATCTTTTAGCTCCAACTATCCACATTCCAGCTGCTCTTAGAGCTCCTTCAGTAAACAGACGACCTTGGTGCTTTGTCTGTTCATGGTAATGTTGCACAAGCAGAGTAGCTATATGATGCTGTCCAGGAACTATCACAGGATGTTTCTCTGCTAGGCCTACATCAGCTTCCATAAGGCGTCCACCTACCCTTAAGAGCCCATCTTCATCGATCACTGGGTCTAGTTTCCTTAAAACACTACCTTTAGGCACGGGTCTTTGGCTGACTACACAGTCGATTTCCGTAGCATAGGTTTCATGCTGTACAGCCTGGATAATTACATTTGTTGACGTAGACATAGAAGCGTCTAGATTCATTACAGATATATCCCAGTACTATCTTGCTATCTGTATAGAACTAAGAATCTTTAATCTCTAGGTCCATTTCTGTAGCGATGAGTTCGGCTAACTCCACCGCTAACACCGCGGCACATAGTTCCAGGCGTGGTATTGTGTGTTCCTGGAGTGGCGTTAGTTTTGCTTTACTCATGACAAACCCTACATGGCATTGTCCGCTGGTATCTAACGTTTTCAAGTAAGCTACCGCCACAATTGCTTTGACTGAAGCATCGCAGAAAACACAAAGTTTTTGTGTCTCAACCTTGGTAGTTGGTATAGAAACATATGGATGTGCTATGTGAAGATCCGATAAGGCTGTAAGGGAATTCTTCCAGGCCACCCACGTGGTTCTTTCCTTCATGGGAAGGGGAGTGTCCCAGTTCGACCCTTCTTTGGTGAAGTCTCTTAACATAGCTTTACCTTCGATGAGTATAGGAGCTGCAAATCCCAGTGGGTCATATAAACTGCTTATGGCCGACAGTACTCCTCTGCGAGTAAAGGGTTTTTCTTCTCTGCTAACCTGGAAAGTGAAAGTATCAGCTTTTATGTCCCATAGTAGGCCAAGGCTCCATTGCATCGGAGGCGAGTCAAAGCCTAGGTCTAAATCCTTCAAGTCTTCTGAATGGTCCTGAGAAGGAAAGGCTTCCATCAATTTCTGGCTGTTAGAAGCGATCTTGTGTAGCCTCAGGTTAGACAGAGAGAGCATCTCCTGGGTTCTTTTAAGAAGACTGATAGTCTCATCTGAGGGCATTGATTTCAGACCGTCATCCACATAGAAGTCCTTCTCTACAAAGAGTCTGACATCCGCTCCGTACTTTTCTTCTACTTTCTGAACTGGCACTTGAGTCAAACACTACTCTGATTTGACCTGGCTTCTTCGGGTGATACACGCCAAACATGGGCAGGTACCAGCGCTCTTCCGAGTCTCGAAGTACAGGTGCTAGCTCTGCATGACCATTCCAGAATATCTTTTCCATGAAGGTAAAGAAGTGATCTCTCATCTCAGGTTTGCTTCTTAGGTTGTGCCTAAGAGAGACAAATCGCTTGAAAACTTGCTCTCTATTGTTGGGTAAGCATTGTCTTTGAGGTTTAAAGGGTAGAGGTGCAACCCAGCTTCTTGTTTCATCCTGCACCATTCCCTGCTCCATTATATCTAGGAACAGTCTATCTTCGAATGACATCGCTATACAATTGTCTTCTTTAGTCTTGCGGAAGACTGTGGATCACAGGTGGTCTTGATTGGCATCCCAGACAAAGTCGGTGGGACCTGCAAAGGTACCTGGTGATGAAGTGCTTTGAGGCAGTTCCTTGATGAAGAAGTGATTTTCGCATGGTTGGAGAAGAGATGGGCGTCCATTCTCAAGTGTACTGGTAAGCATGCTGTAGACAGTTGTTGGTTTGTGTACACCTCCCAAACAGACTTCTCCTACAATGACCCATCCTAGGTCTAGTCTCTGGGCGTATGGAGCGTTGAGGTCCATTAATCTGCTCTCTAACCTTGTGGACCTGTAGGATATCCCTCCCGAGGAGTAATACTATCTGAGCTTCAGGATCAAGGTTCGGGATCAGGTGTCTTATACGCTTCAGGTGAGGCTGATGCGCTGCTACTTCTGGCGTGGGTATCTCGGACCTGTTGTCAGGAATCTGGTTACATTCCAGTATATTTGGTAAAGGCAGACGCACTTCACCATCGCTGGACTCAACTTTGTAGCCGCTTGCCCTCCTTCCGGCTGTTTCCACAGTACCAGCACAAGTTCTTAGAGAGTAGGGGGCACCGGGTCCTTTGATGTCAAAGCTATCAAAGAAGGCAGACTTCGCTAACGACCTGTTGCTTTGATCTCCTAGAATTGCATACACTTTGATGGCTTTGCTTCGGTCGTCTGCTGGGTAAACCTTCACTAGGGAGATTTTAGAGCAGGATCTGCCTCCTCTGAGGTCTCTGCAAACTTCTGTACATTTAGAAGTAACTGCCAAAGTGTCAGTATTTGTGTCCTTCAGCTCCCCGCTTTGCTCTTGGGTTTTAGATGAAGCCCACGATGGTGGCCCAGGGTGTAGAGCTGTGTTATGGTTTGAGCTGTCACATTCGGAACACTTTGCACTAACCTCACAGTCCCTGGCGAAGTGCGAAGTTGATGAGCAGCATTTAAAACAGATGTTGTTCTCCTTGAGGAAGGTCTTGCGGTCTTCCACTGACTTTTCTCTGAAGGTTCTGCACTTAAGTAGAGAATGAGGCTTCCTGTGTAAGGGACACTGTCTGGTCGGGTCCTTGGGTTTGTCTCCTCCTTGATAGGAGCTGAACTCTTTATGGACTGCACCTGTGGAAGAAACGTTAATTTTGTGGACCTCCACCGTTGCCCTACGAGGTTTACTGAGTGAGGTGGTAGCACATGACATCATGAAATCAAAGCTAGGATCATTTCTGATTTTTGCTTGTTCAGAGACAAAATCTACAAACACATTAAATGGAGGAAATGGTACATTGTAAGTCTGTTTATACCGAGAACCATACATGACCCACTTCTCTTGCAAGTTGTATGGGAGCTTCTGAACTATGGGATTCACACCTCTAGCAGTGTCAAGAAATGTCAATCCCACCAGATCCCCTTCTGCCTTTGCTACACTCAGTTCCATTAATAAGTCACTTAACTCTCTAAGCTTTGAATAGCCTTTGTTCACTATTTTAGGAAAGTCCTCAATTCTCTTAAATAAGGCGCTTTCTATGACCTCTGCTGCGCCATAAACCTCATTAAGTCTCTCCCAGACCCTTTTTAGACCAATGTCTGGATAATTTACATTGATGTCTCTAATCCTTCTAGCGTGTTCGGCGGACTCACTTCCCAGCCATTTTACCAGGAGATCCAGTTCTTCACTACAAGACAGACCTAAGTCTCTGATGGCATTTTGGAAGGAAGCTCGCCAAGCTCTATAGTTCTCAGCACGGTCGCTGAACTTTACAAGTCCCTTGTTGACCAGCTCACGTCGAGCAAGGAACCTGGCAAAGTCCATTGTGGCTTGATTGGCGCTGGGACCGGCTGGTGGTGTGTTGTCAGAGTGAATGTGTGGTGCTTGGCCATACCTGTTGGAAGTCTCTGGTTTAATCCTGTCTGTGTAATACCGTTCTGAAGCAAAGGGCATCTCTCTCATAGTAGGCAAATTAATGGAAACCCTATTAAAGGATAGGATTGTGGAACATCTAAAATCCCATGGATTGCAAGATGAAAAACAGCATGGGTTTACTTCAGGGAGATCATGTCAAACAAATCTTATAGATTTTTTTGACTGGGTGACTAAAATAATAGACGGTGGAGGTGCAGTAGACATCGCATATCTAGATTTTAGTAAGGCTTTTGACACTGTCCCACATAGAAGACTTATCAATAAACTGCAGTCATTGAGCATGGACTCCCATATTGTTGAGTGGATTAGGCAGTGGCTGAGTGACAGGCAACAGAGGGTTGTAGTCAATGGAGAACATTCAAAACAAGGTCATGTTACCAGTGGGGTTCCACAGGGATCTGTACTGGGACCAATTTTGTTTAATATCTTCATAAGTGATATTGCAAAAGGCCTCGATGGTAAGGTTTGTCTTTTTGCTGATGACACAAAGATATGTAACAGGGTTGATGTTCCTGGAGGGAAACGCCAAATGGAAAAGGACTTAGGAAAACTAGAAGAATGGTCAGAACTCTGGCAACTGAAATTTAATGTGGATAAGTGCAAGATAATGCACCTGGGGCGTAAAAACCCAAGGGCAGAATATAGAATATTCGACACAGTCCTGACCTCAGTATCTGAGGAAAGGGATTTAGGAGTAATTATTTCAGAAGACTTAAAGGTGGGAAGACAATGTAATAAAGCAGCACGAAATGCAAGCAGAATGCTTGGATGTATAGGGAGAGGTATAAGCAGTAGAAAGAGTGAAGTGCTTATGCCGCTGTACAGAACACTGGTGAGACCTCACTTGGAGTATTGTGCGCAGTACTGGAGGCCATATCTCCAGAAGGATATAGATACTCTAGAGAGAGTTCAGAGAAGAGCTACTAAACTGGTCCATGGATTGCAGGATAAAACTTACCAGGAAAGGTTAAAAGACCTTAATATGTATAGCTTGGAAGAAAGAAGAGACCGAGGGGATATGATAGAAACTTTTAAATACATAAAGGGAATCAACTCGGTAAAGGAGGAGAGCATATTTAAAAGAAGAAAAACTACCACAAGAGGACACAGTTTTAAATTAGAGGGGCAAAGGTTTAAAAGTAATATAAGGAAGTATTACTTTACTGAGAGGGTAGTGGATGCATGGAATAGCCTTCCTGCAGAAGTGGTAGCTGCAAATACAGTGAAGGAGTTTAAGCATGCATGGGATAGGCATAAGGCCATCCTTCATATAAGATAGGGCCGGGGCTATTCATAGGATTCAGATATATTGGGCAGACTAGATGGGCCAAATGGTTCTTATCTGCCGACACATTCTATGTTTCTATGTTTCTATGTTTCTTAGCAGGGGCGGATTTCTGATTCTCTGTTCTGGAGAGAAGTTGTTGTAGGCAGGTTCACTCTGATGTGTATTCTCTAGTCTGCTGCAAGGAGACCGATAGTCGACTTTCTGATGATCCAAATAAGCAGGTAGGCTTGGCTTGTCAACAAACCGCTTGTATTAAGCTGTGGATCTGGGTCGTCGTCCGACTTGGAATGTTGATAGACATATTGTAAGGTACGCTGTTCTGGATCTTGGTATTCAACTTCTGGATGGACATTGCTGCGATGACTCTTGGTTTCCTGAAGTTCCGTGGCTTCTAGATACTCTGCTTCCGCTATGGCAGCTGCTGTCTCTTTATCTGCGGCCAGTTTTTCTAGAGTGGCTTCAAGTTGCGCTTTCTCCCTATTCAGAGAAGCTTCAAGTTGCGCTTTCTCTAGCTTTATCTGCACCTCTTGTTCTATGAAGCTGGCTTTTGCCTTTGCTGCTTCTGCTTTGGCGCGGGCAATGGCGGCAGCTTCTCTGATCGATGTCCTATTTGAGCCACTTATCTGAGACCTTGTCTTAATGGAAGATGCTCGACTAATAGACCTGTTGCGACTGTTAGGAGACTGCTGCGATATCCGTAAGTAGGCTCTGCGTGGATAATGGCGGGCTCCGTATAGTCAGATATTCGGTGCGACTGTTAGAAGACTGTTGCGATATCCGTATGCAGGCTCCACGTGGATAATGGCGGCTCCGTCAGTCTGATCTTCAGAGCTTGTTCTCAGCAGTCGTTTCACTGCTGTCTTTGGCAGTTATTCACTGAGCTTGTTCTCAGCAGTCGTTTCACTATACTGTCCTCATACACGTTAGCACGGTGTGTAATCTGACATGTAGCTAAACCTTTTTGTCTCGCTAAACCTTTTTGTCCTCTGAGAGAAAAGAGACTGTTCCGCTTTAAGGTTCTCTTTATTGCTCGTAGACTGACAGGAAAGGTGAAACTACAGAATAAAACAGTAGTATTTAGAACATAAATACCATGGTATATGGCAGGGCTGGCCAACCTGCGGCTCTCCAGCTGTTGCAAAACTACAACTCCCAGCATGCTCAGACAGCCTACAGGTATCAGTCTACAGCATTGCATGGTGGGAATTGTAGTTTTACAACAGCTGGAGAGCCACAGGTTGGCCAGCCCTGGTATATGGCATAAAACACAGAATAATCTGCTATACATTCAGTATATGAGATAATACAATGATAGTGAGCTATCAGATACAATAAACATAATAAAATGCAGTAAATGGCACATAGATAGTGCTCTTACCGACTATGCTCAAAAACAGGCTGAATAACAGATGATGTGGCAGGAAAACCAGTGAGAGTGCATGGTTGCTGAGACATAAGATGGTGGCTGCTTGCTGTACCAGCACAAGACTAGCAAGAACCAGGAACTACCCACAATGCTCTGGGACTCCCATAATGCATAGAGAAAAACAGGCTGGGTGAAATACCTAAACTCATCAATAGATGGTGCTGTTACCACACAATGTAATGCAAATGAATTACAACACAGTTAAATGCCATGTCAACTGATAAAGAGACAGAAACAACTGGAACTGAATCTGGGGACAGAACATTCCTAACTAGGCAAATATAACAACTTTACAATTAACTCACTCTCTCTGCTCTGATAAAGCGCCGACTAAATACCGTTACGGCGCAGGCGCAAGATCTTGATAGCAGACAGGGCTAACCAGAGGACGATCCCTTTCGCTGGCCCTGTCAATCAACATGCGGAGGGGGCGTCTTTAGGATAGGAGGATGCGGCTGCTACCAGCAAGTGTAGGACTACAAGTCCCAGCTGTATAATGACACTGCTAAGGGAGTAGATACAAAAGCTGCCCTGAGTGCTGGGAGAATCAACAGCAACTTGTAAGTGTAAAACTACAAGTCCCACCTGTATAATGACACTGCTAATACACACAGGATCTTCCCCCTACCTTGTGCAATGCGTTCTCTAGTCCGTCAGCTCCTGTGCCCAGAATTGTCACTGCCTGCAGCTACTCAGTCTGTGCAGCTGAAGGCGTTAAGAATCCTAGGAGAGAGCAGACAGCCCGGCAGTGAAGGGGGGAGTGGCCAGCACAGTGACGTCTCGTTTACAGGCTTGTGCAACAAACTTTATCAGAGCAGGGAGAGAAGCTGACATCACAGGTCATGTGACCCTCAGTCACATCTGATAAAAACAGGCACTGCAGATAAAGCGAGTTAATTGTAAAGTTGTTATATTTGCCTAGTTAGGATCATAGAAAGAACAAAAAAATAACTCGGATAACGCCTTTAAGTGGGGAAAATTGGCTTCTACCTCAGTTTTTTTTTTTGCCTTCCTCTGGATCAACTTGCATGATGACAGGCCGAACTGGATGGACAAATGTCTTTTTTCGGGCTTATATACTATGTTACTATGTTGCTAACTGGAATGGGGGGGGGGATTTACAGTACCCGTAAAGATTATCAAAATTAGGGTTATTCACTTTAGAAAAAAGACGACTGAGGGGAGATCTAATAACTATATATAACTATAATCAGGGGGTCAGTACAGAGATTTCTCCCATCATCTATTTATCCCCAGGACTGTGACTGTGATATCCTGTGCACCTCTAGGAAAGAAGGTTTGTACACAAACATAGAAAAGGATTATTTACGTTAAGAGCAGTGAGACAATGGAACTCTCTGCCTGAGGAGGTGGTGATGGTGAGTACAATAAAGGAATTCAAGAAGGGCCTGGATGTATTTCTGGAGCGTAATAATATTACAGGCTATAGCTACTAGAGAGGGGTTGTTGATGCAGGGAGTTATTCTGATTGCCTGATTGGAATCGGGAGGGAATTTTTTCCCCTTAAGTGAGGAAAATTGGCTTCTACCTCACAGGGGATTTTTTGCTTTCCTCTGAATCAACTTGCAGGATAACAGGCCGAACTGTATGGACAAATGTCTTTTTTCAGCCTTACAAGCTATGTTTCTATGTTACTATCTTCACTGATCAGTCAGGCATTTATTGCAAACCCTGTCCCAAATAATGCTTTCTTTATTTCAAACAGGTATGCAGATACATATATTTAGGAAATCTATGTAGGAAAACCCAAATGGGGGAATAAATGGGACATTTAAAATTTAAGAACATTTTGAGGACTGTATAACACACAAAAAAACCACTATGTTACAATGATCTGGTTTTGTTACTGTGGCTCCCATCCCAACTCTTCATGATCCCAGTGCAAACGCCACACGTGACTCATTCCAGCCAAACCATGGCATCTGTGGTAAGGGTCCAAAGCAGAATGGAACTGCTGGAACCAGACACTTCCAAAAGAGAATTTCTTTTTTTTCTTCTGTTATAGTGCTTTTAATCACTATTAGAAACATAGAATGTGTCGGCAGATAAGAACCATTTGGCCCATCTAATCTGCCCAATAGCATTCAGCTACATTGTAAATTTTCTTGAATGTTGGACACCCCCTTAAAAGCAAAATAGAATAACTTGCAGCTGCATACTACAATGTGAAACCCTGTCTTTGTTTTTGGCTATGAAGTCACACACCAAATAAGGAAAGCGCTGTCACATGTCAAAAGTAAAATACAAACTAAGCCCTGTAAATCAGTCCATGTGCACAGTCCCAAAAGATATGGCACAGAAATCATAGCACCAGTGACACAGACATATATAGCTATGGGTAAACGCATGGTTGAGTACTGAGTAGATACTGTATATGTGCAGCTGTTTAGGAGTAGTAGTAGCGGTGGCTGTGTAGGTGGGCATTATGGTAGGCTTGGTACTGGGGGTTCTATAGGTGGAACTATCACTACCAGGGGGCATTATAGTGGACTTTATTACTAATGGAGGACTATGAAGAACATATCACTACTATTGGCACTATGGGGGCATTATTAATTCTGGGGCATGATGGGAAGATTAATACTATTGATGACACTGTAGGGGCATTATTAATACTAAGGGCACTCTGGGACAGAATGATTGCTATTGTTCTGACTTTTGGAAGCACTATTACTGTAGGGAGCACCCTGGCATAGTATCAGCTTTGTACAATTATTTCTGGGGTACAATATGTACACTTACACTTACTGTCAGGAGAGCTATTTGCTGGTCAAATTTTTTGAGGGCAGTGTGTGGTATTAGTAATTTAGTGGGACTGCTTCTACAGTATAGTATTGGGGAGTAGGCACACTATTGGGGGTGGCAGGATGGGGTGTTCAAAAGGTGGTAGTATGATGGAAACGTAAGGAACTAAGATGTGTGAAACTCTGCAAAGACAAGACATGGTGGTCTAATCCGAATGGAGATGAGGAAAGAATATCTTTATCAGAAAATATGTCACTGGATGCAAGATGTACAGTGCATTTGGGAAGTCTTCAGACCCTCTCACTTTAACATTTTGCTATGTTGCTATTTTTTTCCCATCAGTTTGCACTCAACATTCCATAATGACTAAGTAAAAACTGAATTTCATAAATCTGTGCTAATTTATTTAAAAAGAAAAAACTTAAATCTTGCATAGACATACTGTACATATTCAGATCCTTTACTCATTACTGAGTTGAAGCACCTTTGGCAGTGATTAGGGCATCCAGTCTTCTTGATTATGCTGCAAGGTTTTGACATTTTCTGACATTGTTCTCTGCAAATACTCTCAAGCGCTGTCAGGTTTGATGGGGACTGTCGGTAAACAGCCATTTTCAGGTCTTTTCAGAGATGCTCGATTGTGTTCAAGTCAGAGCTCTGGCTGCGCCACTAAAGGACATTTACAGAGTTATTTTCAACTCACTCCTGTGTTGCTTAGGAATAAGGTCAAAAGGTTCTGTCTTGTAATTCATCAGACCAGAGAATCTTGTTTCTCGTCAGAGTCCTGTAGATGTTTTTTTTGCAAATTTTCATGCGTCTTTTACAGGGTAAGGCTGAATGCACACGGCCGTGTTTGACGGCCGTGAGCGGTCTGTGGAACCACAGGCTGGATTCCTGCTGAGAGCAGGAGCGCATGGCATCATTGGTTGCTATGACGCCGTGCGCTCCCTGCTGCCGCCACAGTACAGTACTACACTGGTATAGATCATACCAGTGTATCACTGTATTGCGGCGGCGGCAGGGAGCGCACGGCATCATTGCAACCAATGACGCAGTGTGCTCCTGCTCTCAGCAGGAATCCAGCCCGTGGTTCCACGGACCGCTCACGGCCGTCAAACACGGCTGTGTGCATGAGCCCTAAGAGGCTTCCGTCTGACCACTCTGCCATAAAGCCCATTAGTAGAATTCTGCAGTGACCGCTGACCTTCTGGAAATTTCTCCCATGACACACAGGATCTTTGGGGCTCATATAGAGTGACCATTGGGTTCTTGGTCACCTCTTTTCCCAAAAAATAAGTGTCTGGAGACTTTCCGGAGCGGGGCATCCAATATGGCTGCGTTCTCATAGATTATAGGCTCCTTCGAGCAGGGACCTCATTACTCGTTTTATTGTTGACTGGTTTGCGATTGTTATTTATGACTCTGTCTGCACTTGAATCCCCTGATTGTAAAGCTCTGCGGAATATGAAGATTATTATTATTTTTGCTCTGCTCCTCTGAACAGCCTGTGAATCTTGCTAACACACTCCCATGCACCGTTTTATCTTGGCCATACTCCTACAGAGCACAACAGGGCCAACAAGAGGAGCCTATAACTTTATTCCCGGAGGTTCTGGGCGCTGGGATATGAACCATCATAATGCTATCCCTCACTTGATAGGCCACAGTGCAGCCTCACTAGGGTGTTCAAATGCAACTGCAGAAACCTGAATCCCCTTGCCAGTGCTGCACAGTTGGCAAGAGGAGATCTTGCAAAAACAGAAGGAGCGGTTGGGCTGCAGAAGAGACCGGAGAGGTGACTCCTCAGATTTAAAGGCTAAGTACGCAAAAAATTTTAATGATTGCATGTTACAAATTTTGGGCTAAAAATCATTTTTTCAATTGGCCTTTATTAAAAAATATTGAGCTGTCACAAAGGGTTAACTGTTTTTCTAGCGGTGTGACTGGTATTTTCACTTTGTGCAAGTCATCTAATAAACCTTATCTCTAAACTACTGAGAGGTCATAAACACTTCTTTAAGCCACATTCTTATCAGTAAGATAAGAACTGAGCTATGAGTGTTTATGACTTCAATCTGCTCCTGGTCTGATGGAAAAGGCAGAAAATCCAAAAAGGGTGCTATAGAGCTGTCAGCACTGTAGAGAAAAAAGGACACCATATTGTTAACAAAGACCAATTTAAAAACTATTTTTGGCTCAAATTGAGTACAATGCAACAATTAAAAAAAAACTGCCCCCAAAGGAGTACACAGCTTTTAATTCCAAGAGACACGCACTGAGACTGCCCTGGTCTCGGAGGTGAGCAGGGATTGGTAGTGGGGTGCCACCTATAACCCCTTTGGGCCCAAGTTGTCCTGCCTGCTACTCACCTCCTGGGTCCTAACAAGGATCTATTTTAAAGTCTATTGAGGGGCTTTATCTGGGGAGGTCACTGTCATCAGTGTGTTTGGACTGTGCTGTAACTGTGCAAAGAGACTTTCCTGTAACCCTAACATTTCTAACCTGACTATTACCCTATAATGCTACACAGGGGTATCTCAAGGAGTATCTATAGACTATTAATACTCTCTAGTCAAAAGGTACTGCTGTGGACCCATGTTCCCAGTGCAGCTTCCACCTGCATGATCATGCATCTTGCTTAAAGGGAACCTGTCACCGGGATTTTAGGTATAGAGCTGAGGACATGGGTTGCTAGATGGAAACTAGCAGATCCGCAATACCCAGTCCCCATAGCTCTCTGTGTTTTTATTGTGTAAAAAAACAGATTTGATACATATGCAAATTAACATTAAAGAGTAATATCTTACTTGTGTGACCAGAGAAGAGTCATATTTTCAAGCTCTGACTCATCTCAGGTTAATTTTCATATGTATCAAATCGTTTTTTTATACACAATAAAAGCACACAGAGCTATGGGGATTAGCTATTGCGGATGTGCTAGCGGCGATCTAGCAACCCATGTCCTCAGCTCTCTACCCAAAATTCCGGTGACATATTAGGTATCACCGCATCCGTAAGAATCTGCTCTATAAAAATACTCCCCCCAACTCCTCAGATGAACACGATTAAAAAAAATAAAAATAAAAATAGAAAAAAAACAGTCAAAAATTTTCAATTTTAATCTGTTTTTTTCCAATAAGAAAAAAAGGTTCAACAGCCAAACAAAACTTAAGATTTGTTACCCTCATACTGCAGTTTACAGAAACACGCCATATGTGGTCGTAAACTGCTGTATGAACAAACGGCAGGGTGCAGAAGGAAAGGAATGCCGTATGGTTTCTGGAAGGCAGATTTTAATGGCCTTTTTTTTGGCACCATGTCCCATTTGAAGGTATCCAAAACTGATTTTACAAATGTCGTTAACCCTTTAGGTATTTCTGGTAACCAGAACCAAAAATGCAATATAGAGCAAGCAAAAATGATATGTACCCTAAAAATAGTCCCAACAAAACTGACACCTTATCCCGTAGTTTCCAAAATGGGGTCAAATTTATGGAGTTTATACTCTAGGGGTGCATCAGGGTGGCTTCAAATGGGACATGGTGTAAATAAACCAGTCCAGCAAAATTTGCCTTCCAAAAACCATACGGCGCATCTTTCCCTCTACGCCCTACTGTCAGGGCCGGATTAAGAGCATCATGGGCCTGGTGCTGAGGATTTTGCTGGGCCTTTTTATGGAAATATATATACATAATATATGAAATCAAAACGCAAAGCATTTGTATTAAGACAAATGAAATTTTTTTATTACCATTAAAGTGCCATAATAGAAACGGATCTAAAAGGTTTTTTTTTGTAAACAGTAGGAAACCAGTTAAAGCCATAATAAATACAACATTCAAAACAACCATTTTTTATAAATAGAACGTAAACCATATAAACAAATTAAATATAATTGTATGATAACAGTGCAGAGAGTAAAAAACACAAAACAGGGTTATTCACTCAATCCTAAACTCCATTTTAACCTAAAACGAATCAAACAGCCAGATTATAATTAAACTACACATTTGCTTTTCTTGCCTTCTTGCTTGCAAATTCTTCAATTGTAGTATCAAGATTCAGCTCATTCAGCAACCCATTTTCAATGAATAACAGAGAGAGTGCATTTAAACGCTCCTGACCCATTGAAGATCTCAGTTCATTTTTCACACGTTTTAATGTTGAAAACGAACGCTCACCACTGCAGTTGCTGACCATTAAACACAAATACATGCGGAGGGTCACATGTGTGTTTGGAAATGCACCGACTAGAGATTGTGTGACCAGAAACTTGTACATTTGTAGTTCTTGACTTTCATTAATGCCTTTTTTCGCAGAGGAAGACTGGTAAATTTTGAAAAGAGAGGCAAACTGTACAATTTCATCTGCAAACAAGGGGTCAAGATCTTCAGGATATTGTGCCACTAGTGTTCTGGCTTTGGAGCGTAGACCATCTGTTGCTAGAGTGCACATTTCTAACAGCAAGCCAAATCTTTCCTGAATGACGCTGTATGCCGCTTGTCTGTGCCTCAGTGATTCTGTCAGTTGGTCAATAATAAGATAAAAGGTGCTCACTTTAAACTTTTCAGATGGTGTCATATCAGCACCAGCATCTTCTGCATCACCATAGTCCCACTTCTTATTTCTTTTAATTTTCCTCCCACGTTGTAGCTGGTACTCATCACAGCAGGTAATATCTTTGCCCTGCTGTTCAAATTCAGAGAATTTAGAACGCAGAGACTGAACAAAATCCTTCAGAGAGCTCAGCATGCCTGTTGCTGTATGCAAGTCTAATTTTCCATCTTGGAGACTCTGACTGGTTCTGTGAAACCTGGGTAAAATTACAGACCATATTTCAATCATTATTCCCGTTTCCAGCTGATCCATAACACTGCTTAGGCCCTTTGCTTGTAAACAGACCTCTCCCTTTGTGTTCTCATCATTCAAAATATTAGCAAGGACTTCTTTGATAGTAGTATACCCTTTTTGTAAGGCATTCACAGCATCATGATGAGCAGACCAACGCGTATCAGCTAACCTTTTTAATGTTGGTATACCACATGTTTTGAAACGGTTTGTTAGAAGATTCCACCGATGAGTTGATGCAGAAAAAAAACAATATAATTGCTGAACAAAATTAAAGAATGAAACTGCAACTGGACAGCTGTTTACTGCATTTTGTCCTACAAGGTTTAGCGAATGTGCACAACAAGGAATGTACTCAGCCAGTGGATTTTTTTCCCGAATTAAGGCCTGCATACCATTATATTTGCCACTCATATTCGATGCATTATCATATGACTGGCCCCTGCAGTCTTTGATGGAAATACCCTTTTCTTCCAGAAATTGAAGAACCGTGTTTGCTAGTTCCATATCAGTATGTCCAGATATTGGGATAAATTTAGTAAAACGCTCCACTGGACCACTGGCAAGTACATATCGAAATATAATGGTCAGTTGATCAGAATGTGCAATGTCAGGGGTGGAATCAACAGAAATTGAATAATATTTGGCTTGTTTCATTTCATTTACAATCTGCTGTAGCAATTGCTGACCAATCAACTCAAACTCATCACATATTGTTGATGACAGGTACGATATGTGACCTCTTCCCTTGTTGCCATGCTTTTGAATATGTTCACAAAGGAATGGATCATATTCTGCTAACAGCTCAAGACAGCCCAAATAATTCCCGTTGTGTACTGAGCCAATAACTTCATTACTTCCTCGAAAAGACAGACCTCGTGATGAAAGGAGCTTTATAACGCTCAGGATACGGCAAAGTAATTTGTGCCAATATTTTTTCTGATTCTCAAACTGGTTGACAAGATCTTTGTCTATGCGTTGCCCAGAAGTTTTTCTCCTGATAAGGGCTTCAATTGCTTTTCCATGAGAAGCACTATTTTCATGCCTGCCTAAATCTCTTGTGGCATGTCGCCAATCTGAGTAACCAGTTGAAGTCAAATGTGTCGTTTCGTCTTTCGAAAAGAGTTTGCAAAGAGCACAAAAAACCTTGCCAGTTTTCGGAGAATAACACAGCCAGTCACGCTTAACTTTTTCGCCATTCAACTGTTCTCTGAAAAACAAAAAGATTTTGTACAGTGCCTTGTAAAAGTTTCACCTGGACATATCTTTTCTGAGGCACGAAAATCACTGTCCATATGTTGACAGTTGGTAACCCCATTTTCACAGAAATATTCTCTCAAGGCATCACAAATATTCCAATCTCCAATGTCATTTGAATATATTTCTTCTTGCCGTTTTGTTATATTTTCATAGTCCACCTCAGTGGATCCACTTGTTGCGCTAGATGTACTGACAGCAATTGTACTGGTTGAACTTGAAGCGGAAGCATGTATATCAGTTACACTGCTTGTTCCAGATGTTCTTTTTCCACAAAAATCTGTAATTTTTTTAGTTTTAGACAAGATTTTTTGCATTTGTTTTTCTTCCTCTTTTCTAGCTTTCAGCTTCTCCCAACCACTACGTTGTTTTTTCATCCTTGGTTGAAAAAATAAAAATAAAAAGGATGGTCAAATACAGTACTTTCTTTAGGAGTTTTTTTTTTTTTAACAGCTCGTTTATTAGTGCAGTTATCTTGAGTTCTCCTAGGCCCACGCAGAGGACACATTGATCTACTGTGGTAAGGTACAACTCCAATAATTGTATATTGATCCAGGCACCCCGACTGTGGTACGATCCATCCAGGCACCCCGACTGTGGTACGATCCATCCAGGCACCCCGACTGTGGTACGATCCATCCAGGCACCCCGACTGTGGTACGATCCATCCAGGCACCCCGACTGTGGTACGATCCATCCAGGCACCCCGACTGTGGTACGATCCATCCAGGCACCCCAACTGTGGTACGATCCATCCAGGCACCCCAACTGTGGTACGATCCATCCAGGCACCCCAACTGTGGTACGATCCATCCAGGCACCCCAACTGTGGTACGATCCATCCAGGCACCCCAACTGTGGTACGATCCAGGCACCCCAACTGTGGTACGATCCATCCAGGCACCCCAACTGTGGTACGATCCATCCAGGCACCCCAACTGTGGTACGATCCATCCAGGCACCCCAACTGTGGTACGATCCATCCAGGCACCCCAACTGTGGTACGATCCATCCAGGCACCCCAACTGTGGTACGATCCATCCAGGCACCCCAACTGTGGTACGATCCATCCAGGCACCCCAACTGTGGTACGATCCATCCAGGCACCCCAACTGTGGTACGGTATGACTCCCATCATTATACAATGATCCAGTCACAGTGTCTGGGACAGCATAACTCCAAGGCCCCTTTCACACGGGCGAGTTTTCCGTGCGGGTGCGATGCGCGAGTTGAACACATTGCACCCGCACTGAATCCTGACCCATTCATTTCTATGGGGCTGTTCACATGAGCAGTGATTTTCACGCATCACTTGTGCGTTGAGTGAAAAATCGCAGCATGCTCTATATTGTGTGATTTTCACACGACACACGTCCCATAGAAGTGAATGAAAATCGCATAGCATCCGCAAGCAAGTGCAGATGCGGTGCGATTTTCACTCATGGTTACTAGGTGACAGTCTATTCACTGTATTATTTTCCCTTATAACATGGTTATAAGGGGAAATAATAGCATTCTGAATACAGACTGCATAGTACAATAGGACTGGAGGGGTTAAAAATAAAATAAAAAAGTTAACTCACCTTCTCCTCTTGATCGCGTAGTTCCCGGTCTCTTTACTTCTTGAATGATGAGCTGTGGGCTAAAGGATGCCAAACATGCGCGATGGGTACCAAACATGCGTGATTTTTCTCACGCGAGTGCAAAACGCATTACAATGTTTTGCACTCGCGCAGAAAAATCGCGCATTTTCCAGCAATGCACCCGCCTCTTATCCGGACCAAAAATATGACGCCCGTGTGAAAGAGGCCCAAAGGTTTTCAAAACCCTATAAAACATGTACATGGCATTGCTCAACCCAAATAGAAGTGTTCTAGAGCAGTAAAATGTAGAATGAATATGACATCATTGGTGAAAGGGCAGTTTGTGTGTGAAAAAAGCAACCAAAAATCATGAACACTAATTTTAGCAAGGGTTTGTGACTAACTGGCTACTAAAATAGACTGGACAAACTCAATTTTGAATACCCTCCTAGGTTGTCTAATTATGCAAATGGTATGCCATCAGGGGGGGGGGGGGGGTATTCTCATTCCTGGGCTGCCATACAGTCTGAAAGACAACAAAGGCCCAGTTGGCCAATTTGGCAACTTTTAATGTGTAAAAACTGAAATGGGCAAGCCCTATATCTGAACTTGTATGTGTGGGTGCACTTCATATGACAAAATCTCCTTACTTTTCAGGGTTGTAAACCTCCATTAATAAAAAAAAAAAAACGCAACATTTTCACACATAGCAATATAACATTCTCCCACCATATAGCTGCCAATTAATTCATACGTCTACAACTTTCATGTAGGTAGTGCTTTTCCAAAACCCTAACCCTGGGTTCACACCTGAGCATTCTGAAAGGAGCGCTCTGTATGCGCGACTGTACCGGCATTTACAATCGCACATACAGAGACAAGCGAACGCCCATTGTTGCATATATATATATATATATATATATATATATATATATATATACATATACATACATATATACATATATATATATATATATATATATATATATAACAAATGGAAAAATCGGACAGCACTCCAGACGGTTTCTTCGGTAAAGCAAGTAAATTTAATCACCCATGTGGTGGCAGCAAAAAAAGCAACGTTTCGGCTCTACATGAGCCTTTCTCAAGCAATGACAAAAAGTGATTACAAAATAGTGTTACAAAATGAACATCATGGCAATCATTATTAAAGTGACAAGTGCTGGCAGTGTATAAAGTGCATGATATAGCTGGCAATCATATGTTACAGTCTAAAAACCATAGGTATTGACAGCTATTCATGATTAATCCATAATTATTCATGTAACATTAATTGTGCACAGGGGTGTGTTAATGAACAAATACCTAGAAAAGTGATGTAGCCCACGTATACTATCACGCCGTTCAGCGCGTCTCCTCTGTGTCAGTGCGCATGACCCGGTCGCATATGTTACATCAGACCGGCACCATATCAGCTGGAGATGTCGCTCTGGAGTGGCGTCACAAGCGCATAGCAGTAACTTACATCGCGTCATGTGTTCCGCCGCTAGGGTGAGGGAGCGCATGCGCAGTGCCATCATATTGTCTCTAGCCACCATGTTGCTTCAGGGAGTGTGGCACAATTAATGTTACATGAATAATTATGGATTAATCATGAACAGCTGTCAATACCTATGGTTTTTAGACTGTAACATATGATTGCCAGCTATATCATGCACTTTATACACTGCCAGCACTTGTCACTTTAATAATGATTGCCATGATGTTCATTTTGTAACACTATTTATAACTTTTTGTACTGTTATTCATCAAATATTGATTACACAATTGTATAATTGATTTAATTGGTCCACTGATATAAGTTTGCTCTGCACTTTTTGTCATTGCTTGAGAAAGGCTCATGTAGAGCCGAAACGTTGCTTTTTTTGCTGCCACCACATGGGTGATTAAATTTACTTGCTTTACCGAAGAAACCGTCTGGAGTGCTGTCCGATTTTTCCATTTGTTTAGTAGTGGGTAAGCTCCAGTTGCCGTGCTCGGACCTTGCACCCGCTTTTGTTTCAGTTGTGGTGCTGCCGGTTGATTTTTTTCACTATAACTATATATCTATATCTATATACACACACACACACACACACACACACACAAGACACAGCATATACTGAATCTCCAAATAAAAGCCAACTGCACTCAGTGTCTTAATTACATATATATATTTTATCAATACCATTAAAGTATTTTGTTCCTGCAACTACCCCTTCATTTGGCGTCTATCTTGGCAACATGGAGGGGGACCCTGAGGGTGGGGGCACCCTCAGGGCACTAGTGTCAGGAAAACCGCTTTGTTTTCCTGACACTATAGTGATCATTTAACATGAAGATTACTGTTTTCTAGCTGCTGTGGACTGTGGACAACAGCAGCTAGAAACAGTAATTTTCATAGAGCTGTGTTATGATTTATGGACACAGGACTCAGCATGCTTTGCCCGTCAGATAGAAGGCTGAGAGCTGGGTCTAAACAACATAACACATTAAAGGGATACCGTCACCAGGTTTCACCCCTGTCAGCTAAAAATATGCTGATGTTCAGGGCGTCTTCACAATTCCTAATGTGGGCTTATAAATGTCATCTGTGGGCTTATTTAGCTAAAAAACAGCTTTTACTAACCTGTCAGTCAAACAAATAAGGTGCCCGAGGGGATGTTAATGGATGCAAGGTGCCGCCTGCACCTGCCGCCGTTCGTGCCCAGCGCAGTCTTTCCAGACTTCTGCGCTGCCTCCCACCCTCCCCCTCCTGCTGTAAGATCTCGCACATACAGGGGTTGAGCGAAGTGCCGGCGCATGAGCACTTCGCTGTAAGAAGCCAAATGGAGAAGTCCGCACGGCGCATCAGGCAGAGCCCTGTGCGCAAAATCTTACAGCAGAAGAAGGGGGAGGGAGGGAGGGCGAGAGGCGGCGCAGAAGTCCGGAAAGGCGGTGCTGGGCACGAATGGCGGCGGGTGCAGACTGCACCTTACATCCATTAACATCCCCTTGGGCACCTTATTTGTTTGACTGACAGGTTAGTAAAAGCTGTTTTTTTTTAGCTAAATAAGCCCACAGATTACATTTATAAGCCCACATTCATGAAGACGCCCTGAACATCAGCATATTTTTAGCTGAGGGGTGAAACCTGGTGACAGAATCCCTTTAAAGAAATTACTGTTTCTAGCTGCTGTGGACTGTGGACTAGCAGCTAGAAACAGTAATTTCTTTATGTGTTGTTATTTAGACTGAGCTCAGTCTCAGCATGCTTAGGCTCCTTTCACACTAGCGTTCGGCTGTCCGCTTGTGAGCTCCGTTTGAAGGTTCTCACAAGCGGCCCTGAACGCTTCCGTCGAGCCCTAATGCATTCTCAGTGGACGCAGATCTGCTCAGAATGCATCAGTCTGGCAGCGCTCAGCCTCCGCTCAGCAGACGGACACCTGAACGCTGCTTGCAACGTTTGGGTGTCCGCCTGGCCGTGCGGAGGCAAGCGGATCCGTCCAGACTTACAATGTAAGGCTACTTTCACACTAGCGTTCAGAGCGGATCCGTTCAGAACGAATCCACTCATATAATGCAGACGGTGGCTCCGTTCAGAACGGATCCGTCTGCATTATATTGTCAAAAAAAATGTCTGTGAAATTAGCCTGAGCGGATCCGTCCAGACTTGGATCCGTTCCCCATTGACTTTCAATGTAAAAGTCTAGGCTAATTTCACAGACATTTTTTTGACAATATAATGCAGACGGATCCATTCTGAACAGAGCCACCGTTTGCATTATATGAGCGGATCCGTTCAGAACGGATCCGCTCTGAACGCTAGTGTGAAAGTAGCCTTTTAGCCAGTCAGTAATTTTCATAGTGCTGTTCTGATTTATGGACACAGCTCTCAGCATGCTTAGCCAGCCTTCTATCTGGCTGTGCTTCTTGAGAGTCACAGTCCACAGGCTGTTTCTGAGCCTGCTGAGAGCTGTGTCCATAAATCGCTGCAGCACTATGATTGCCCTGATGCCCTCCCTTCCAACTAGATGAGTGTATGATCTCATACCTGCTGCAGCCTGCCTCCAGAAGCTCCTGCTGCTGCCTCGGACTCTCCGGTTGGTGTGTGGGCTGCCTGTGACCCAGCGCCTGTGGGCCGTCGCCGATCGAAACTGTGGTGCAGCCAGGAGGAATAATCGCGGGCACACTACTGAGTTCATATCTGGCGGGCATTATTTATAGGAACCGCACCAGCTGCTCTGACGTCTGGCCTCCGGATATCCGGCTGTGACGTATATCCGGTGGCAGTGGCAGGACGTGAGAGCAGCTGGTGCTGTTCCTGTAATGACGCGGCCCGCCGGATATGAACTCAGTGCGCCCGGCGCCCGCGATTATCCCTCCTGCACCATGTGGATGCCATGCGCATCATGCGCTGTATACAAACAAATCGGCAAAAGGCCGCTCCCGACGGCCTTTTTGCCTGGCACGGATGGGCCTATTTTATGGTAGGGGCCTGGAGCTGCAGCTCCATCAGCCCCTACGTTAATCCGGCCCTGCCTACTGTGTGCCCGTACAGTAGTTTATGGCCACATATGGGGTGTTTCTGCAAACTACAGAATCGAGGCAAGGTGAAAGGTGAAATAAGGCTGTGTCCTTAAGGAATTGAGAGAAATATTGGAGAATCTTAAAAAAAATTATCGCAGGAACTACCTGCAATGTGTAGATATACCTGAATCAGTAGAAGATCTCATATCCATTCTAACAGCGAAGCTTCCCAAATCCGTGGATCTAACTTAACACCTGACCCGTTATCTATAGAACAGGCACATAGAATTGGCCCTTCCTACAGGAGACGCACTGGAAAAGGGGACTGTCGCCACTCTGAAAGCCCCATGGCTGGACTCATGTTACACAGCGAATTACTCCCCCAAAGCCAAAGGTGTGGCCATGTTCTTCTGTAAAGGATTGCCGCTTTCTGTGGAGAAGGAGCTGGTGTACAGGAGGGAGATATTTTCGTCTTTCAGTACAGATAGCAGGAGCCCCCTAAACTTTCCTTAATATCTATACCCCGAACAAACCTAATACTGTTTTTTTTATTTTTTTTTATCGTCTCCACAGACGCAACCTAAATCTGAGACTTTAATTGCATTTTTGAAGGCTATGTACATGTTGGAGGCAATTTTTGTCATTGTTGGCTAAAAATAAATTATACTTTCAACTGGCCTTTATTAAAATCATGTGTGTCTGGTACTTTCACTGTGTGGTCATCTAATAAACCTCATCTCTAAACTACTAAGAGGTCATAAACACTTATTTAAACTACATTTCTATCAGTAAGATACAGTTGTGTTCAAAATTATTCAACCCCCAATGCTGTAAAGCGTTTTAGGGAATTATGTGTACATTTGTAATTGTGTTCAGAAATATTACAAGGACTTTTTAAAGAACCAAATGCAACTAAAATGACATCAATTGTTTTTGTAATACAGTATTAAATGTTTTGTGATTTCTTCATTGACACAATTATTCAACCCCTTAAAGACTACCACTCTTAAGAACAGAGGTTCATTCAAGTGTTTTCGATCAGGTATTGAAAACACCTATGGATGTAAAGGAGCAGCAATCAAGCATAATAAGCACCAATTAAGCAGATTTAAAAGGACTGATACTCAGCTCCTTCTAGACATTTATTGGTGTGTTTACAAACATGGTGAAGTCAAGAGAATGGTCCAGGAAGACAAGAGAAGAGGTGATTTCTCTTCACAGGAAGGGCAATGGCTATAAGAAGATTGCAAAGATGTTAAACATACCAAGAGACACCATAGGAAGCATCATTTGCAAATTCAAGGCAAAGGGCACTGTTGAAACGCTACCTGGTCGTGGCAGAAAAAAGATGCTGACTTCAAATGCTGTGCGCTACCTGAAGCACAAAGTGGAGAAAAGTCCCTGTGTGACTGCTGAGGAACTGAAAAAAGATTTGTCAGATGTGGGTACTGAGGTTTCAGCTCAGACAATAAGGCGCACACTGCGTAATGAAGGGCTCCATGCCAGAACTCCCAGGCGCACCCCTTTGCTGTCTCCAAAGAATAAGAAGAGTCGACTGCAGTATGTCAAAAGTCATGTGGACAAACCACAAAAGTTTTGGGATAGTGTTCTGTGGACTGATGAAACAAAATTAGAACTGTTTGGGCCCCTAGCGTTTGGAGGAGGAAGAACAAGGCCTATGAAGAAAAGAACACCTTGCCTACTGTGAAGCATGGCGGGGGGGTCAATCATGCTTTGGGGCTGTTTTGCTTCTACAGGTACAGGGAAGCTTCAGCGTGTGCAAGGTACCATGAATTTTATAACAAGACACGGAGGCTCGTATTGCATCACTCTTTCTTTACTGAAAATCCACAGCAGCAAAGAATTAACATAAAACCTTAAAGGGCCAACCCCCAGATAACCCCTCCCATAAACCAGTCCATAAATAGGTCCTCTCTATACAACTCTTCCTCTTTCTTTGCTGCTGCCCACAGCAGATAAGTGCCTATATTCTTGTCTTGTACATCGTGCCTTTTGTGTATTATATTGGGATTAACCTTATTATACCGTGGTTATAATTTTGTGATTAACCTTATTATAACATCCCTGAGTTGTTAATTGCCTGCTAGGGGCAACCTGTAGCTGTATACCCCTGTTTGCCTTCCTTTAGTGGTCACTGAGGACGCTTATTGTCTAACCCCCCTTTATTTTAGGGTGTCGGTGTCTTTATTCTTGCGGCAAGGTGAACTCCTGTTTCGCCTTCACATCTCCGCTCCCTGTTGCGTTCGGCGCTCCCCCCCCCGTTTGCTTACTGTTCGGGCGCCATTTCTCCTTCCCCTTCCTTAGTTCGCGCCTTGCCGTCGGAAGTCTCGCGATTGCGAGACTTCGGCGCTCGCTTGCCTGGGGTGGGAGGAGCGCCGGGCCCGAGATTCTCGGGCGCCATCTTGGGACTCCCTTACCTACCACACGGCGGCCGGTTCAGCGTTGCGGCCGCCATCTTACTCCTCCTGGTTTCCTGGGGGGCGTTCCTCTACTCCCTCTTCCGTTTCCGGTTGCCTCCGCCGCACGCATCGCCAGTTCCTGCGCTCGCCGGCTCTGTTACTGCGCCTCTGGTATTTCTCTCTCAGGAGTGACTAACTCCCTGCTATCATGTCTTCCCCCAGCGATATAGCTCCCCTGCCCTCTCCAATGGACGCCTCCACTAGCTCGGTGGCCCCCCCTGCTAGTACAATTCCCGCCCAAGCAGAATCACACGGGATGGATTTACAACAGTCCATTTCAGCTGCTATTGCACATGCTATGGGGAATATGTCATCGGTGATTTCGCAGTCTATATCACAAGCGCTTAGAGCGCAGACCCCTGCCCCTACTCCGGCTGTTACACCTACCCCTGTAACCTCCAGAAATGATTGTACAGATGGCTTAGCTCCATCAACAGACGACGTGCGTAGGTCACGTAAGAGAGCCTGCCCGCGCCAGGCGGAAAAAACGCGCGCGTGGAAGTCCGCTCGGGCCCGACCCGAACGCAGTTCTGACTCAGAGTTGGAGTCCGATGAGGAGGTTTTAGATGAGGATTACTATGCCTCTGACATGGACCTGGCCGGGGTCCGCGTAGCTGATGATTTTGACGGGTTCTCTCCACCTAGCCTACCCCCTTCTTCGACGGGTCCTGAGGCGAACACCCCGGGCCCTGACTCTGTCATTGATCCGCAGGGTGAACCTCTATTCGACCCGGACAGCCTGCACCATCCTAGGTCGGCTGAATGGTTACCTTTACCTCACGTGGCTCACTATTTGGAGAATAGGATCAGGAAGCCACTCTCCAAGGAGACCCGTAACAAATTAAAGGCTGAATGCCCCCGCCCCGTAATACCGAATAAGGTATGTGAGACACCAAACGTGGATCCGAAGATGATCCAATTCCTTTCGAAATCGGGTTTTAACCCCTGCAAGGGCCTAGATTCAGCCCTTAGGGCTTGTCAGGACAAGCTCTTAGACAGTCTAGGACCCCTGACAAAAAATTTTGAAATGGCTGAGACTGCCAGAACGGAGGGTACGGCCATAGACCCAGAAATCCTGAGTGGCTGGGCGCAGCGCGCCATTTGTTTGGTAGGGAATGTCAATTCCTCCCTCTCTATTGAACGTAGGAAAGCCCTGCTTATGAAAATTGAGCCCAAACTGTCCAATATGGCGCTTACCGAGACGGGTAAGGAGGCTCAAGGTCTTCTCTTTGGAGACAGTTTCATTAAGGACCTGGGCAAATTTGTGGGGGCTTTTACTGCCCTTGATAAAGCGCAGAGCTCCATGCGCAGAGTATTCCACGGGCGTGTCTCTAACAGGGCCGGCAGCTTCAGGGGCCGTCTGTCCGGCCGTGTCCAGTTCCAGACGCGTGGAAACGCTCGAGGTCCCTACCAACAACGATCGGCAGCCCAGGACCAGAGGCCACAGTCCTCCTTCTTCCCATCCAGGGGCCAGTCGTTCCGCTCCAGAGGTTTCAGAGGCGGTGCTGGATCAAGACGCCCTCTCGGTAAGTCCACAACTCCGTTGTTTTTCTTCCAGCCACTGTATCGGGGGCAGACTCCGACATTTTTTGCCCGCTTGGAGCCAGGTCACCTCCGACCCATGGATACTGTCCACAATCCAAGGGTTTCAGATAGATCTCACGGTTTCTCATTTGTCTCTGCCGGACCCTCCTCCGCTGGTCTTGCCAGAACCAGCTCGAGCTTGCATGGACCAAGAGCTTCACGCTCTGGTGGTCAAAGGAGCGATAGAAAGGGCTCCTCCCCACTCTGTCGGGGTTGTCAGCAATATCTTCCTGGTAGAAAAGAAAGGGGGTCAATTCCGACCAGTGATAAATTTAAGGAGTCTGAACAGATTTGTGTGCTACCGCCATTTCAAAATGGAGGGGATCCATTTACTCAGAGATCTTTTACTCCCGGGAGACTGGATGGGGAAGTTAGACCTGAAGGACGCCTACCTGACGGTTCCTGTCTCTCCCCTGTCCCGGTTACTCCTCCAGTTTCGTTGGCACAACCTCCTCTGGCAGTTCACGTGCCTACCGTTTGGCCTCTCATCAGCCCCTTGGTGCTTTACCAAGTTGATGAGACCTGTGGTAGCTTGGCTCCGCAGTCAGGGTATTCGTCTGGTGATTTATCTGGACGATATCCTGTTCATGGCTCAATCTCCATCGGAACTCCTAATACACCTGCATTCTGCGATGTCTCTTCTTACGGGTCTTGGGTTCGTCATCAACACCGAGAAATCTTGTCTCCAGCCCTCCAGGTCGATAGAGTTTCTGGGGTTTGTGGTGAATTCCAGCGAACTAACTTTATACCTTCCAGGTGCCAAGGTCAGGTCCATACGCATGGAATTGCGTCGCTCGTTGAGACTTCCGGAGTTGTCTCTCCGTCATCTGGCGCGTATCATCGGGCTTCTCTCCTCCTCTATCCAAGCCATCTTCCCGGCTCCTCTGCACTATCGTGCTTTGCAGCGTCTCAAGATCGCCCATCTTCAAGCGGGAGCATCTTATGCGGATATGGTGACCCTGGACCGCGAGACGAGGGACGAGCTCAGGTGGTGGATCTCCAACCTGGATGCTTGGAATGGCAAAGCCATTGTGGGACCTCAGCCCGATCTCATCGTGGAATCAGACGCCAGTCTCTCCGGCTGGGGTGCGTACTGCAATGGGGTCTCCACCGGAGGTCCCTGGTCAGGCGACGAGTCTCACCTTCACATAAACGCTCTGGAGCTGCTAGCGGGATCCTTTGCCATTCGCAGCTTCACCAGGGACAGGATGTCAGCATGCATCAGACTCAGGATGGACAATGTCTCAGCCGTGCGTTATGTCAACGCCATGGGGGGCACTCATTCTTCGATCCTGACACACCTGGCGAAGGAATTTTGGGACTTTTGCCTCGACAACGGCTTCACAGTGGTTGCAGAATATATCCCAGGACTTCGCAATACTTTCGCGGACTGGAGCTCTCGCCATTCTTCGGACTTCAGCGATTGGAGATTAGATCCGGCGGTATTCTCCTCCATCAGGTCGATTTGGGGACCTCTCTCTATGGACCTTTTTGCCTCACGTTGGAACGCCCAGCTTCCGCGTTTCTACAGTTGGAGGCCGGACCCTCTATCGGAGGCTGTGGACGCCCTGCTGCAAGATTGGTCGGGGCTCCGAGCTTATGCTTTTCCACCGTTTGCGCTCATCCCACGAGTGCTGTCACAGGTACGGCTGCAGCTAGCGGAATTGGTGTTGGTAGTTCCCTTTTGGCAAGCCCAGTCGTGGTTCCCTCAACTCCTGGAGCTGTTGGTGGAGACTCCCCTTCTCCTTCCCTCGTTTCCGGATCTCCTTCGTGGACCCCTGGACCAACGTCATCCGCTGGTGGCAGACGGCTCTCTCCGTCTTCTTGCATGCAGAGTTTCGGGGAGCAGTGGACGACCCCAGGCTTATCGTCAACGACTCGTATCCTCTTGGAAAGCGCATGGGCCCCCGGCACCCGACGCGCCTATCAGTCAGCCTGGAAACGCTGGTCTGACTGGTGCATGGGGCGGAGTCTGGATCCCTTGGCAGCACCTGTGACGGATTTGCTCGAGTTTCTGTCGTCTCTCTTTGAGGAAGGTAAGGCCTATAGGTCCATTAACCTTTTTCGTTCGGCCATTTCGACTCGACATAACGGATTTGCGGGCTGTCCAGCTGGTCAACATCCTTTGGTGTGCCGGCTTCTCAAAGGGTCTCGTTTGTCTCGCCCTCCTAGGCCTCGCTTCACTGGTTCCTGGGATGTAACGCTAGTCTTGCGTTTTCTCTCTGCTTGGCCCATCAATTCAGCCTTGTCTCTCCGCCAAATTTCAGCGAAGCTAGTCACTCTGTTTTGCTTGATCTCTTGCAAGAGGGTTTCAGATGTGCGGGCCTTGGATTTCGATGCTTTATCTTTCACTCCAAGTGGTGTTTCTTTCAACATCTCTCGACGCACAAAGACTAGTATTCGGTCGGTCTCCTATCCGGCCTTCCCAGATAATTCGTCCCTCTGCCCGGTGCTCTGTTTACAGGAGTATTTGAGCCGCACGTCTTCTCTACGGGATCCTGCGGCCCAGCAATTGTTTGTTTCCTTCCGCAGGCCTTTTCGTCCGGTTTCCAGTGTCACCCTGTCCCGTTGGGTTAAGTGGATTTTGTCCCAAGCCGGAGTGGATACTTCTATTTTCACAGCTCATTCGGTTAGGGGAGCTTCGGCTACCTCCATGACGGTGGCTGGGGCTCGCCTGGAAGACGTGTTACGGGTGGCAGATTGGTCTAGGGCTTCTACGTTTCGGGAGTTTTATTTCAGGCCGCCTCCTCACGTTTTTTCCTCTGTAATATCGTCGCTTTAAACTTGCAATACGAGCCTCCGTGTCTTGTTATAAAATTGCATGATTTTCCTATTTTATGACGTAAAGTCATGATTTTATTAAAGACACGGAGGCGAGTATTGCCCCACCCTTTTGCTGCCCTCCCTCCTGATGTGGGTGTTTTGTCATATGATTATTTAATTATGTGCATGACTGATAAGTAAAAATGTATGCTGTTTGTACGCTTTATGATTGGACCGGTCGTTCATGTTCCGGGATTACCTGTGTTTGTTCTGTTTGTCTCCGTAGGTTGATTCCTGATGGGTCCCTGTGCGGTTTTTTCAAGGAGTTCTTAGTTCCGGTTGACCTCCGTTCCAGTTCCGCCATGGTTGCGCTTCCGGTTACACGTTCCCGGTTGGAGTTCGGTTGGAGAGTCCTCGGTCCGGTTTTTTCTCAAGTGGTTCGGCTTGTTGCATCAAAGAAAGAGGAAGAGTTGTATAGAGAGGACCTATTTATGGACTGGTTTATGGGAGGGGTTATCTGGGGGTTGGCCCTTTAAGGTTTTATGTTAATTCTTTGCTGCTGTGGATTTTCAGTAAAGAAAGAGTGATGCAATACTCGCCTCCGTGTCTTTAATAAAATCATGACTTTACGTCATAAAATAGGAAAATCATGCAATTCTCTTCAGTACCAGGAGATATTGGATGAAAATGTGATGCAGTCCGTCACAAACCTGAGGCTTGGGAGACGTTGGACCTTTCAAAAAGGATGTTGTACTAAGTACTAAGATTGAATGTCACTTGGGGGTTGAATAAAACTTATAATGATGTGAGCACAGAAAATACATTTGTGGTTATTTCATTATAAATGTTATGTTATATTTGTCTGACTTACAAGTGCCTCTTTGATTTAATTGTAAACAAGATGACTGAAATGATCAAAATCAATGTCAAACTGGCCAAAACACTCAATTTCAGTGGGGGGTGAATAATTTTGAACACAACTGTAACTGAGCTAAAATGAGTGTTTATAATGTTAGAGCAGGAGCCAGTCAGCTTCCCAAATGAAGGAAAGGACAGAAAATCCACAGGCTGCTACTAGAGCATCTCAGCTATGTGCACAAAAACAATACAATACATACTGTGTACAATACACAGTACAATGCAATAATACCACCACCCCCCCCCCCCCCCCCACATGGCTGGTGAGGATAGACCAGAACAAATATTTTAGACTCCCAAACAAATCCTGCCTCACTTATTTCGCTTTTGCACTGCACACCAGCTGATTACCGTTCTCAGAGATCCAATAATGGACCACTTCCTCCTCCTGGCAGGAAATCAGAAGAATAATGTATGACTACTCTGAGAATTTATATTGAGCGGACCCCACAAACACATTGTAGATTCAGTCTTAGACTTTAGGATGTTCAACAATCCAGTTTGGATATTGCCATAACCAAGGAAGAAGTACACAAGGTAATTAAGGAATCCCTGATTGCCAAAACCTGGGGTTCTACCAATGAGTATTACAAACTCGTCATGAACTTGTCCCAACTCTTACTAAACTGTATAACAAGATTTTTCTCTTTAGCACTCCAGTAGCACTCTTTAGGGAATGCAGGTCCGCTATAGCTGCTACGATACACACTCAATTGCCCGATGCCCCATTGATTATGTTACTCAGTCTTGACACAGAAAATGCTTTCGATAAGGTCTTGTGGCTGTTTGTCCAATTGACACTAACTTCTGCGCTTTTATTAACATTTTACAAGTGGATGCCCATACAAGGCTCACTATTAATGGATGAAATACAGAACCTCTGAATAGTTTTAGGGGGGCGCATCAAGGGTGTCCCCAGTCCCAGACAAAACCTAGATGGTACTCCTCCTTTACATTTAGATGGTAATCATCATATACACTACTCACAAAAAGATAGGGATATATTGCTTGTGGGTAAAATTTCAGGATGAACCTAAAATGCACTCTAACCTTTACAGGTGAACTTATTGTGACCTTCTCTATTGAATGTACATGTCCAACTGTTCAGTGTTCCAGTACTTTTTGCACAATTTGCTGTTCTCTAACAAAGAACTTAACCGTAAAATTTAACAAAAGGTGTTCAATTTCCTGGTTCAATTAAAATTGGTATTTAAACAATTCTCCTCATTATGCTCTTCACATTTTAACATCATGAGACCAAGATGACACCAAACAATTGATCAACAGTACCTCGCCATTGCGAGGCTTCAAGCAGGATGTTCTCAGACGGAAATTGCCATTGAGCTTAGAGTTTCACAGAGTGTCCTCAGCAGGTTCCAAGAGATACAGAAAGACTGGAAGAGTCACAGAAATGCATAGATGTGGACCACCTTTGGCCACATCCCACAATTATGACCGCTTCATTGTAAACAATGCCCTACGGAACTGGATGATGAATGCCACACAACTCCAGGCACATTTAAAAGAGGTGAGAGGCACCCAAGTGTCACATCACACCATTTGAAACAGCTTACATCAGTGTGGTCTGCGTGCTAGACGATCTGCAAGGATACCTGACCACACCGCCAGGTACAGGCGTCATCGTCTTGCATGGACCAAGGAACATCTATGCTAGACGAGGGACCAGTGGGCCAACAATGTTGGAGACCTCTATGCATCAGCCACTGTTGTCACCAAATGAGCCTTTGGTGGTGGTGGTGGTGTTACAGTGTGGGAAGGTTTGTCTAGTCAATACAGAACTGAGCTACACTTTACAAATGGTACAGTGGCAAGCCCATACTACTTGCACAACATAACATGAAGAGTGGAGTAGAAGGATGGCTGCTGGAAATCATGACCTGAAAATAATGTAATGTAATGTAATGAAAAGACCCACTATCACTCAGGTTTTTGAGTGGGTGAAATCATCATGGCAGGCAGTGAAGGATGAAATTGTTGTAAGATCCTTAAAAAAAAAAGATAATTGCACTCACTGGTAATTTGACGGTACCAGGAGAGAGGGTCCGCCTCACAGGACAGGAAACCCACTGTCATGATCCCTCCCGTGACACAGGTTAGAAGATCTGAGACACTTGCATCACGTGAGGTTATCTGACAGTCTCTAGGTTTTCACTTTGCATACAGAACACGGGGGCACATTGGCATGAGATAAGAGTGCCGGCACACGGTATATAATACACACTGTAATTCAAAGGGAAAGGAAAGAATACCGAGATAGGAGCTGCATATCTAAAAAAGTATAAAATTTATTATAGCAATAGACACGACAAAAAATGAATTAAAATCATTGCATACAATAAATCAAGAGATAAAAGTAGTAGGGCACACCACCACTTAAAACCACACGGAGAAATGGTGTACAAAATGTTTATTCCTAATCGTTGTAACATATAATATTATTAAACACACTAAAATACATAAAATTATTACTTTAAAATTCTTAAAACATATGTCATCCAATGGTGAATTTAAATTGGATGTGTTTTTTTAAATATTTCTGTGTTTTTGTTTCATGCCTTTTGTGCTTCTCTGATTAATTTGATTATGTATTTATTTAGGGCTTTGAGTCCCTAATGGGTTCAAGCTATTGCATATACAGGTCCTTCTAAAAAAATTAGCATATTGTGATAAAGTTCATTATTTTCTGTATTGTACTGATAAACATTAGACTTTCATATATTTTAGATTCATTACACACAACTGAAGTAGTTCAAGTCTTTTATTGTTTTAATATTGATGATTTTGGCATACAGCTCATGAAAACCCAAAATTCCTATCTAAAAAAATTAGCATATTATGAAAAGGTCCTCTAAACGAGCTATTAACCTAATCATCTGAATCAACTAATTAACTCTAAACACCTGCAAAAGATTCCTGAGGCTTTTAAAAACTCCCAGCCTGGTTAATTACTCAAAACCGCAATCATGGGTAAGACTGCCGACCTGACTGCTGTCCAGAAGGCCATCATTGACACCCTCAAGCAAGAGGGTAAGACACAGAAAGAATTTCTGAACGAATAGGCTGTTCCCAGAGTGCTGTATCAAGGCACCTCAGTGGGAAGTCTGTGGGAAGAAAAAAGTGTGGCAGAAAACGCTGCACAACGAGAAGAGGTGACCGGACCCTGAGGAACATTGTGGAGAAGGACCGATTCCAGACCTTGAGGGACCTGCGGAAGCAGTGGACTGAGTCTGGAGTAGAAACATCCAGAGCCACCGTGTACAGGCGTGTGCAGGAAATGGGCTACAGGTGCCGCATTCCCCAGGTCAAGAATTTGTCTGACATTGTCTGACAAAAATGGATTCCGAATCAGATCCCGCACTACTGACCTTACTTTTTCTACTTTGTCCAAGGTCAAAAAGGATTTCTCGGATGTCAAGTCCAATGAAATGCCCAGAAACTACTCTATCTGTTGGGGAATTATCCTGGGTTTTTCCCTATTGACGATCCAACCCAAGGATTCTAAAATCTTAAATCACTTGATCCACCTGTGAAAGACAGACCTGCCTGGACAGAGCTACTATTAAGAAGTTGTGACTTATACCGCCCCTCGAGCCCGCTTGACATCAACTACGTCGAGCTCACGAGACGTGGTATGGTCCCTGGTTACCAAAGCGTGATGTTATGCCCTCCTGGAGGGCACAGACACCTCCTGTCCATGCGGGCACAGAGAGGCAACAAGCTGAGAGAGCCTTTTCCCTCCTGCAGTGAAAACAGAGCTGTCTCAGCCTGGGTAATCTGCCACCAGCTTCTCGTTTGATATAAGCCCGGTCCGCTAACGGGATTATATAGGGTGAGAAACCAACCCGCGGTAGCTTATAACTAGGCTGAAACACAGACGTGGGGATTTGTGATCGAGATACAAGACAGCACAAGATTAAATTATATATTTAATCGCCTTAAGAGCACACTAGATATAACACTAAACACACAGAATATATACAGTGGTTTCTGTGGGGAGATATGTATGTGGCGAAACCAACCTCATCACTGGGTTTTGGAGGGGCCTGGCTACTAGCCTCTTGCCCCAGGATTATGGGTCCTCTCATCAGCCAGGCCTCCTTTGTTCACAAAGGACTTTGACTAACTTGAACCCCTGGTCTAATTCGTGCTATTTTGGGATGTTAAATGTCTGTGTATTGAAAAGGGTGGGACATTGTATACGTTGAGTAGGGAGCTCTGTTCCATTGTCTCTCTGTGTGTATTGGCGATGTCCTTTGTCATGAGAGATAAGTGAATTACTTCTCAGTTGTCTCCAGGACAGAGGATATTGTGTATTCGCCTGCCTGTGATGATTGCATCAACCCAGTGTGAGGTTATTCTATCACAGGCAGAGGGGAGGATTTTGTGTGGGAGTGTCTGAGTGTATTGTACGTGGTTATTGGCTGTTTTTACAAAACCCTGTGGGTGGTAACCTTGTTGGAAGATGTGTATAAAATGCTTGTGTGTAAAAAATAAAAAAAAATAAAAAGAGAGGCTGCTTTATACCTTCATGAAGTTTTGACTCATGTTTGGGGAATGGGATAACTACACTCTTGGGGATTGCTATATCACAATACTCCCCTGAGTATAAGCTCTTGTACGAGCTTGTTCATGGTTCCTGCTCTCTGGATGTAGGAGAGGTTCACCCACTGGAAACTGAAGCCCGGTCTTGGGTCCAGCGTGGGAGGAGGACAGCGAGACCCCAAACAAGCTGCGGCAGTTCGTGGGGTCTGCAGTGCGTACGGTGTCAAGTGGAGTGCTTGGAGTCCTCGGAAAGCACTAGGAGCATCTATCGACGGAGGTACCCGGTCGGGGTGCGAGGAGATCCGTTACAATGTATATCTCCGTTCCCTGGCATCCCACCACCAAACTAAGACCATGGGCATGTTCATCGTGGCCACCGGGACACAAATATGCATTCAGTTTGCGCCTGTGATGGCCAGGCAATTCATAATTCCTTATAAATCGCCGGTTCCATGCGGTCGGCTAGATTTGATTGAACTGGGGAATGGCTTACACACCCTGCAGGGAGGTTTTCCTGCAGGATCCGTGCTGTCTGAATGTGGTGTGAAATTGTAAACAAAGGTGGCTTCCCTGTCATATGGCTGGGGCTTTGATGCAGGGCCCTCCTAGGGAGTTCACTACCTCTGCTATATTTCAGCAAATGGTGGGTGTAAGGACAAGGCTGACAGATGTCGTCGAGGTAAGGGATAAACAAAATGTCCTTCTCCGTTAGGTGAGCTTTCATTTCTGCTACCAGCTTTGTAAAGACACAGGGAGCCATATAAATTCCTAATGGCAGCACCTGGAATTGGACATGCCTTATTCTCTCCCTCATTTGAAGTACTACTCTCAGATACTTCTGATGACCTGGATAAATTGGCAGATAGTAGTATGCATCCTTTATATCTAATACTTCCATAAAACAATCCCTGTAAAGGAGATCCACTACAGATTTCAACATCTCCATTTAGAATTTTCTGTACTTCAGGAACTTGTTCATCAAGCCTTTCAGGTTTATCATTGTTCTGTAATCCCCGTTAGGCTTTTTCAATAGAAAAAGACTGGAATAGTAACCTATTCCTTCTTACCCAGAAGAGCAAGGAATAAGAGCACCCTTTCCTAGTAGTTGATCCACTTCTCGTTCTAGCGCCCCCTTTTGCTCCCTGACTTATTTTTTAAATAAACTTCTCTGGTGGGGAAGATCTGAACTCCAGTCTGAACCCTTATTTTAGGGAATGTAAGATCCAACTGCTGTTCGAAATCCTGTACCAGGCCGGGAGGAAGTTTGATAAACTTCTTCCCAACCTGGCGTCACTGTGGATGATCTTTTTTGGAGGTTGAGCCCTGATTTCTGAACAGGAACCACAAAGCCTTATGTTTTCCGAAAAAAAACGATCCGGCTTTCCTCACCACGGCGCTCAGGTCAGAAAAAAAAAAAGAGCCACTCTTGCCTCCTTTATGCACTCACCGCAGCCTTGCCCCAGTTAATCGACTTTCCATGTCCACTTGCGTCTTCCGGGTGTGTGGAGTGTAGAACTCACCCATCTCACATCCCATGCAGGCAGACAAAATAATACTGCCGGGGAGAAACCACTCATACTAATGGCACACCTGTAGGGTCCACTTCCTTGGACAGGAAATCATTGAGGCTCCTTTTTTTTTTTTATACCTGTGGGTTTCCTGTCCTGGGAGGCAGACCCTCTCTCCTGGTGCGGTCACGGATGATTGGGAAAAATGTGGTATCAGTATTAAGTAATGCCTTAGATGGCACTGTGTGAAGAGAGTGTTTCCATTTTTTAAATATTATTCTATTTTGCTAAATATTTTAGCACACCTCTTGATTAAGCATACCTTCTCTAAAACCTTATACGAAAAATACGATAATCCTTCTTTACAATCACTAGTAAGACCACACAGAGTATTGTGTACACTTTTGGGTTCCTGTGAACAAGACAAACAAAGCAGAGCTGGAGAGAGTTCAAAGGAGGGAAACTAAAGTAGTAACTGGAATGGGTGGACTCATGTACCCAGGCGATTGAGGGGAGATCTAATAACTATGTATAAATACACCAAGACCCAGCACAGATCTCTCACATGATCTATTTATACCCAGGACATCTAGTGGAAAGGTTTCTACACACACATAGAAGAGGATTCTTTATGGCAAGAGCAGTGAGACTATGGAACTCTTTGTCTGAGGAGGTGGTAATGGTAAATTCACTAAAACTGTTCGAGAAGAGCCTGGTTGTATTTTTAGTGTGTAATAATATTACAGGTTATAGTTAGGCTTCTGGACAAGGGTTGTTCATCCAGGGAGTTATTCTGACTACCTGATTTGAGTTAGGAAGATATTTTTTCCCCCTAAAATAAGGAAAATTGGTGTCTACCTCACAGTTTTTTTTTTTTGCCTTTCCCTGGATCAGGGATGCCCAACCTGCAGCCCTCAAGGTGTTACAAAACTACAACATTTTAATAGTAATTTTGAGCCAATATGTTTTACATTTACAAAAATATCCAAAAGTTAAAGAAAATCTGAAAAAAATTCACTGTTTTCTAAATCTGAATCTCAGCTTTTAAAACAGATCGTAATGAATCATAAAATATTAATTAACATTCCCCATATGTCTACTTTATGTTGGCATCATTTTAGTAATGTAATTAAAAAAAATTAAGACGTTAGAAGGTTTAAAATTTTGGAAGCCAACTTATTTAAAGGGAGTATGTCACCTACATAACATGTTTTAAACTGATGATATAGCTCTGTGGGTGGCAGACCCATAACACTGATGGTACCCATGTTTAGTTTTTCAGAGCCTCCAAAGTACCTAAAATAAAGTTTTAAAAATATGCAAATTACCTATCGCAAGTGCCCAGGGGCGGAGAGTGTGCTGCAAGTGCCCAGTGCTCCCCGCCTTACTTGTGCCTGACTCCTCCCCTCTGTATCAACTCCATTCATAATCCAGAGCCTGTGCGCTTGTAATGACCGGCGTCACACACAGGGAGGAAAACAGGGAAAGCCCTGCCCAAGGGAGAGGGAAAGGTGGTGACCCCTAACTCACCTTGTGGCTGGCACCTGACTGCCCTGACGTCCCTAGATGGGTTCCTCACCCGTGCGGCGATCACGTGCCTAAACCCTGGCTTTCCCTGAAATGAGCCCTAGATAGTGAACGGGCCGGTGGGATCGCTAGTCCGCACCACTGCACTAAGAGGGAAACACCAGGGAGAGGACAGACAAATACAAACAAACACCCAGGTGGGCGACCACAGCAGTCCACAAAGGTCCAACAGGGATCAGGAGGGTAGCGTTCTGAAACAACCATCCGAGAACGCAGCAACACAGCTCCAGTGGGTCAGAACAGATGTCCAGGCAGGAAGCTCTATCTCTGGCAACCAGAGAAGTGTGAGAGAGAAATATAAGGAGGTTTGGGAGCGCTGGACAAGGAACAGCTGAGGAGAAGGAGCTACGAATCCCTGAGTGAGCCAAAAGGGTTTGCAAAGCAAATCCAGAAAGCTACCATAAGGAAAACAGCCCTATCTTAAATAGAGCGTGCAGCCAACCGCTGCGACTTCCTGACCCCGGGTATAACGGAGTCAGGCGTGGTTCTCGATACCCTCGTGACAGTACTCCCCTCTCTACAAGGGGCCTCCGGACACTCAGGACCAGGTCTCTCAGGATGAGAGGCATGAAAAACCCGAACTAACCTGTCGGCGTTTACCTCAGACGCAGGAACCCACATTCTTTCCTCGGGACCGTAACCTCTCCAATGCACCAGATATTGAAGAGAGCGGCGGACCCAACGAGAATTAACAATTTTGGATATCTGAAATTCTACATTACCATCCACGACAACAGGAGGGGGTGGCAGCGGTGATGGTTCTAGAGGTGGAACATATTTTTTGAGTAACGACTTATGAAAAACATTATGAATTTTAAAAGTCTGAGGTAACTCCAGGCGAAAAGCCACGGGGTTGATGATGGCTACAATTTTGTAAGGGCCAATAAACCTAGGACCCAGTTTCCAAGAGGGAACCTTCAATTTAATATTCCTAGTAGACAACCACACAGTCATTCACTCCTAGGTCCGGACCTGGCGACCGTCTCTTATCAGCCATGCATTTGTATTTACCTCCCATATTTTTCAAGTTAGCTTGCACCTTCTGCCATACCGATGAAAGAGATGACGAAAAACGTTCCTCTTCGGGAACCCCAGAAGACCCCCCCTCTTTGAAAGTACAGAATTGGGGATGAAAACCATATGCACCAAGAAATGGTGACTTGCCAGTGGATTCCTGACGACGGTAAATATGATGACCACAACTCTTGGTTTTCAGACACAAAACATCTTAGATATGTCTCAAGGTTTTGGTTGGTACGCTCAGTCTGTCCATTCGACTGAGGATGGAAAGCTGAGGAAAAGGACAAGTGTACCCCCAAACGGGAACAAAAAGCTTTCCAAAATTTAGAAATAAACCGGGTACCCCGATCCGAAACAACATCGGAGGGGACCCCGTGAAGCTTCACGATTTCACTGACGAATACCTGAGCAAGAGTCTTAGCATTAGGTAGTGCGGGTAACACAATGAAGTGTACCATTTTGCTAAACCTGTCCACTACTACCAAAATAACTGTTTTACCCGCAGACAAAAGGTAAGTCAGTGATAAAATCCATTGACAGATGTGTCCACGGTCTATTGGGAATGACGAGTGGTAATAGAGACCCTGCAGGACGTGTATGTGCAACTTTTGCGCGCGCACAGGTAGAACAAGAAAACACAAAATCTAATACATCCTGATGCAACCTTGGCCACCAAAAACGACTAGACAATAGCTCCAAGGTTGCTTTACTACCCGGGTGCCCAGCAAGTGCCGAATTATGATGTTCCTTTGAAAATTCGAAACGTAGGTTCAACGGTACAAACAATTTCTCTGAGGGGCAAGAGACCGGGGCGTCCCCCTGGGCCTCTAGCACCTTCCCCTCCAAAACAGAGTGTACCGCAGAGACAACCACTCCTCTTTGTAGAATGGGCACAAGGATCACTCACAGTACCCCCTCCAGGGAAACAACGAGATAGTGCATCAGCCTTGGTGTTCTTTGCCCAAGGACGATAGGTAATCACAAAGTTAAACGTGGTAAAAAATAGCGACCACCTAGCCTGTCTAGGGGTGAGACGCTTAGCTGATTCGAGGTACAGGAGATTTTTGTGGTCCGTAATCACAGTGACGGGGTGGACTGCCCCCTCTAAGAAGTGACGCCACTCCTCAAACGCAAGTTTAATAGCTAATAGTTCCCTATTGCCAATATCGTAGTTCTTTTCTGCTGCAGATAGTTTTTTAGAAAAGAAAGCACAAGGACGCCATTTGCCAGGAGACGGACCCTGAGACAGCACAGCCCCCACTCCCACCTCTGACGCATCGACTTCAACAATAAAAGGCTGAGAGACATCAGGTTGGACTAGTACAGGTGCTGAGGTAAACCTCTCTTTTAGAGAGGAAAAAGCAACTTTAGCGGCGTCAGACCATTTAGAAAAATCAGTCCCCTTCCTAGTCATATCAGTAAGGGGTTTTACAATAACTGAATAATTTTTAATGAATTTCCTATAGAAATTCGCGAAGCCCAAGAACCGTTGCAGTGCTTTGAGGTTCTCAGGAAGATCCCAATCTAAAATTGCCTGGACCTTCCTAGGATCCATACGGAAACCTGAAGCAGATAAAAAATAACCCAGGAATTGTATCTCCTGAACGGCGAAGACACATTTTTCAATCTCAGCATATAATTCATTCGTCCGTAGGACCTGCAGTACTTGTCTGACATGCACCTCATGTGTTTTCAGATCAGACGAATAAATTAAAATATCATCTAGGTATATTACCACAAACCTGCCGATTAGATGACTAAAAATGTAATTAACGAAATGTTGAAAGACGGCAGGAGCATTGGTCAGACCGAAAGGCATAACTAGATTTTCATAATGCCCCTCAGGGGTGTTAAACGCTGTCTTCCACTCATCCCCCTCCTTAATACGAATCAGATTGTAGGCCCCCCTAAGATCAAGTTTGGAGAACCACCTAGCACCCGCAATCTGATTAAACAGGTCAGGAATGAGAGGAAGAGGGTATGGGTCTAGGATGGTTATCCGATTTAATTCGCGAAAATCTAAGCAAGGACGCAGGCCCCCATCTTTCTTTTTAACGAAGAAAAACCCTGCAGCCACGGGTGAAGAAGAGGGTCTGATGTGTCCCTTAGCCAAGCTCTCGGAGATATAATCTTTCATGGCTTGTCTCTCTGGACCCGAAAGATTATATAACCTGGTCTTGGGTAATTTTGCGCTGGGAATAAGGTTAACCGGGCAATCATAAGGACGATGAGGTGGTAACTTCTGACAACCTTTTTCAGAAAAAACATCCTCAAAATCCGAAATAAATGTAGGTAGGGTAGTTATGGAGGCGACTAAGCAATTGCTATTTAAGCAATTTTCTCTGCACTGCTCACTCCACTCCAATATCTCCCTGGCCTGCCAATCCACCACTGGGTTGTGCCCTACCAACCAGGGAAGGCCCAGCACCACTGGAGTGGGAAGCCCCTCCAGAACATAACCTGAAAGCATCTCGTTATGGTGGTCCCCTACCCGAAGGTGTAAATTATGAACGATGTGGGTGAGGTTTCTCTGAGACAGGGGAGCAGAATCAATAGCGAATATGGGAATGGGTCTCTGTAATGTACAGAGAGACAAACCCAAAGAGCGGGCAAAATTGGCATCTATCAAATTTACACCTGCTCCACTGTCTAGAAAGAAAGAAAGAAATAGTCTCCATCTTATCACCAAAAATAATAACCGCTGGCAACACAAATTGCGATGTACGTATGGAGGAGACGTATACCCCCCGGCTGACATCCTCCACACAGCCTGGGGTTAGTAGTTTTTCCGACGGTCTTTTGTTTCTGAGGAAAGAAGGACAGACATTAATGAAATGACCCCTCTCCCCACACAAAAAAACAAACCCCACGCCTACGGCGAGCCTCAGGAGGACGGACCTGACGAGTAGTTCCTCCTAGCTGCATAGGCTCGTCTAAGTCCGTACCGACTAACTGCTGCTTGGGAGGGGTTACCAATTTCTCCGGTTCTTTCAACCTGTCCCTAAGGCGTCTCTCTATACGGATAGAAAGGGACATAACCGCATCAAGGGAAACGGGGGTCTCATATAATGCAAGAGCATCCTTAACCCTTTCGGATAACCCAGAGCAGAACTGACTCCTGAGAGCCGGGTCGTTCCATTGGGTATCCGTAGCCCACCTGCGGAATTCAGAGCAATAATCCTCTACCGGCCGCTCTCCCTGTAGGAGTCTCTGTAATCTTGATTCAGCCAGTGCTACTCGGTCAGGGTCGTCATATATGAGACCCAAGGCCCCGAAAAACTCATCCACTGACCGAAGAGCCTGGGAATCAGTAGGTAAAGAGAACGCCCAGGACTGTGGGTCCCCCTGCAGCAGGGAAATAACAACCCCCACCCGCTGATCTTCATTACCAGAGGAGTAAGGGCGCAGTTTAAAGTATAACTTACAGGCCTCACGGAACGTCAAAAACTTGTCCCTTCCCCCAGAAAATCTGTCAGGGAGAGGGACCTTGGGTTCCGCAACAACCTGGTTACCAGTAGCAACCGCTGGGCTTGCGGTCAGTTGTAATTGCTGCTGTTGCTGGAGGACTGACGCCTTCAATCCTACCACCTCCAAAGACAGGCCATGAAATTGTTTGGACAGAGCAGCAATTTGATCCATACTGGATTCTAAGTAGGTAAAAATAAATTATTTTATTTTTTTACCTACACAAAATAAGGGCCAGAGATAATGTAATGACCGGCGTCACACACAGGGAGGAAAACAGGGAAAGCCCTGCCCAAGGGAGAGGGAAAGGTGGTGACCCCTAACTCAACTTGTGGCTGGCACCTGACTGCCCTGACGTCCCTAGACGGGTTCCTCACCCGTGCGGCGATCACGTGCCTAAACCCTGGCTTTCCCTGAAATGAGCCCTAGATAGTGAACGGGCCGGTGGGATCGCTAGTCCGCACCACTGCACTAAGAGGGAAACACCAGGGAGAGGACAGACAAATACAAACAAACACAAACACCCAGGTGGGCGGCCACAGCAGTCCACAAAGGTCCAACAGGGATCCGGAGGGTAGCGTTCTGAAACAACCATCCGAGAACGCAGCAACACAGCTCCAGTGGGTCAGAATAGATGTCCAGGCAGGAAGCTCTATCTCTGGCAACCAGAGAAGTGTGAGAGAGGAATATAAGGAGGTTTGGGAGTGCTGGACAAGGAACAGCTGAGGAGAAGGAGCTACGGATCCCTGAGTGAGCCAAAAGGGTTTGCAAAGCAAACCCAGAAAGCTACCATAAGGAAAACAGCCCTATCTTAAATAGAGCGTGCAGCCAACCACTGTGACTTCCTGACCCCGGGTATAACGGAGTCAGGCGTGGTTCTCGATACCCTCGTGACAGCGCTTTACCGTCTGTGTACGTAACTGGCACATGCGCACGGCATATCAGTCTGCCTCTGCCCACAGTGGGCAATGTACTGCGCATGCCCGGACCCGGCAGTGAAGCGAACAGGCATTTTATGGCATCAGTCATGTGAGTCATCATGTGACCCTCACAACGATCATGTGACCTGGCTTTCAGTTAACTACCCAGGTATCTAATGTTATGCAAGCGGGTGTAGACCCACTGCGCCACTGACTGGCTATACTCTGGAGGGGCGTGACTAAGCAACTACCTGGTCTTCACTAGAGCCTCTGATGGTGAGGATAGGCTTGGGCCGTTGGGGTGGTTGCCAGGTGCCACTCCAGAGCAGTCTCCGAGTCAGTGGCAGCTGACCAGGGGGTCAGAGATACCGATGCAAGCATCGATGGGACGTATGTGATCAGGAAGTCTGGGGTCAGGGCAGGCAGCGATCAAGCAAGGCCTGTAAACAAAGTCCAAGGTCAGAGGCAAAATACAATAAATCCAAAACCAGGGTCCATTACACAGCAAAGCAGAACTTCAAAAACACCTTAACACCAGGATGCTAGTGACCATGAGTTGCTCAGGCATCTTCCTGGGTCAGGAAGCGCCTTTAAATACTTCCTGCAATCCAGCAATAGGCTAGTGAGACAGAGGGCGTGTACGTGCTGCCTCACAAGGGAAGAGAGGTCTCCAACAGGAAGTAAACTCTGGTACAGAGCACAGATACAAGAGTTAAGCTTTGCAATTGTGATTTGCTCATCTCAAACTATTTATTTAAACAGAGGTGGGTATACCCCCACAGAAAATGAAAATGTCTGAACTTGTCATGTGGCCTTGAGCATCAATTACAGCTTGATAACGACGAAGTCTCATGCTGTTCACAAGTCAACTTAATTTCTGCTGAGGCATGGCATCCCACTTTTCTTCAGGGACAGCCCTCAGCTCATTGAGGTTCTGGGGTACAGAGTTACAAACCTCTACAGGGCAACTCAGCTGATCCCATACGTTTTCAATTGGATTCAGGTTTGGAAGAAGTGCAGCCTACTCCAATTGAGGTACCCCAGTCTCCAGGAGCCGTTCCCTAATGATGCGACCTCAATAAGTCGTCCATGAAGATGAAATTAGGCCTGTGTTGTAAATGCAGAGACACTGACTGGATGAATGATGCTATTCAAGTAGTATGGGCTTGTAACTGTACCATTCACAAAGTGTAGGGCAGTTCTGTGGTGACTAGACACACCTGCCGATAATGTAACACAACCACTGTAACAACAGTGGCTGCTACCACTGTAACAACATAGCGCTCTCCTTGACGTCTTTAAAAATCGCTGGTGGCCATCGTTTCTGATCAGCCTGAATCGACTTTCATAAGTGAACTGCACTGAGGCACACTGGTGCCTCATCAAGCATAAGACGCTCCCTGGCCCATGCAAGACCATGACGCCTGTGTCTGGTGGTGTGCTCAGGTACCCTTGCAGGTCATCCAGCACGCAGACAACGCTGATGTAAACGGTTTTGAATGGTCTGACTTAAGTGACTTCGGATGCAACTACCGAAGTCGCTTCTCTAAATAATTTGGAATAATTCTGTACGGAGATTGGTCTCCGTATGGTATTAGAATGGATGGGCTCCGATAAGCCGAAGTTATTCATGAAGTCGTGCGAGACTTCGTTGAATAACATCAGTAAATTATTATTATAACAGTGAAAAACCTTGGAACCAAAGCAGAGTTCGGTTCGAAGTTTTGAAGTGTTTTTTCACTGTAATAATCAATTACAAAATTATTCAACGAAGTCTCGCGCTACTTCGTAACTAACTTACTTCGACACATCGGAGCCATACATTTTAATACTGTACGGAGACGAATCTCCATACAGTATAACAAATTTTTTAGCGAAGCAGCTTGGGTGCAGCATCCGAAGCTCGCTTCACTCATCTCTAGGTCTGACATGGCACTTGGGTAGCTCTCACCTTCCTTTAAAGTGCCTGGAGTTGTGTGGCATTCATCCTCCTGTTCCGCAGGGCATTGTTCATAATGAAGAGGTCATCAGTGTGAGATTTGGCAAAAGGACGTCCACTTCTATGCCTTTATGTGACTCCTCCAGTCTCTCAGGTGCAACCTGATTAAGGCACTCTGAGAAACTCTAAGCTCCGTGGCCACTTCCGTCTGAGAACATCCTGCTTGAAGCCTCGCAATGGCAAGGTACTGCTGGTCAATCGTTAGGCGTCGTCTTGTTTTCACGATGTCAAAATGTGATCAGCATGATGAGGACGACTGTTTAAATACCAATTCTAATTGAACCAGGAAATTAGTGATCAATTCATGGATCAAACACCTGTTGTGAATTTTGCCGTTAAGTTGTTAGAGAACAGCAAGTTGTGCAAAAAGTACTGAAACATTTTTGCACTTTTTGTGAGTAGTGTATAATATAAAGCCTCATTCACACGTCCGTGTTTAAATCTGTGAAAAAGGTGGTCCGTGATGCCTCCGTGTAGATGTCAAAGATGTTTCCGTGCGTCATCCGTGTTTCACTGACACTGAACTGAAAAATAATTTCAAAGCATCTCTTCCGAATGATAAGAGCGAATTAGATTAGAGTGATTAATGAGTGAATCGAAGCTGATGAAGTGAATCGAAGGCTTGCATAGTAAAGTATCCATTTTCGCAGATGACACTAAACTGTGTAAAGTAATTTACACTGATGAGGACAGTATAATACTACAGAGTGATCTGGACTAATTAGAGGCTTGGGCAGATAAGTGGCAGATGAGGTTTAACACTGATAAATGTAAAGTTATGCACATCGGAAGGAAAAATGCAAGTCACCAGTACATACTAGATGGTAAAACACTCGGTAACACGGACATGGAAAAGGATCTAGGAATTTTAATAAACAGCAAACTAAGCTGCAAAAACCAGTGTCAGGCAACTGCTGCCAAGGCCAATAAGATAATGGGTTGCATCAGAAAGGGCATAGATTCCCGTGATCAGAACATAGTCCTACCACTTTACAAATCGCTAGTCAGACCACACATGGAGTACTGTGTACAGTTCTGGGCTCCTGTAAACAAGGCAGACATAGCAGAGCGTGAGAAGGTCCAGAGGAGGGCATCTAAAGTAATAACTGGAATGGGGCAACTACAGTACCCTGAAAGATTATCAAAATTAGGGCTATTCACTTTAGGAAAAAGACGACTGAGGGGAGATCTAATTAATATGTATAAATATATCAGGGGTCAGTACAGAGATCTATTCCATCAGCTATTTATCCCCAGGACTGTGACGAGGGGACATCCTCTGCGTCTGGAGGAAAGAAGGTTTGTACACAAACATAGAAAAGGATTCTTTACGGTAAGAGCAGTGAGATTATGGAACTCTCTGCCTGAGGAGGTGGTGATGGTGAGTACAATAACGGAATTCAAGAGGGGCCTAGATGTATTTCTGGAGCGTAATAATATTACAGGCTATAACTACTAGAGAGAGATCGTTGATCCAGGGAGTTATTCCGATTGCCTGATTGGAGTCGGGAAGGAATTTTTTATTCCCCTAAAGTGGGGAAATTTGGCTTCTACCTCACAGGTTTTTTATTTTTTTTTCCTTGCTCTGGATCAACTTGCAGGATAACAGGCCGAACTGGATGGACAGATGTCTTTTTTCGGCCTTATGTACCATGTTACTATGAATTCAATCCGAATTTCAGGAAAATGATTAGCAACGAATGCGAGTTTCCTCGCGCTTTGTGGTAACTAATCACAAATTTCCTAAAATGGTGGCTACACGTGTGAGGACTGAGGACATGGGGCAAGGAACTCTGGGAAGGTGGGATCACCCAGATTGACATGCCTGCATGCAGCCATTCAGCCAGCCCTGTGATGTCGCAGCCCTATAAATACGGCAGCCATTTTAGATTCTGCCATTTTTTCAGCGTTCAGAGTGCAGGGAAAGACGTGTGAAGGCGCTAGGGACAGCAATTGGAAAAAACCTCATTGAAGTGCAGGGAGAGACATCAGAAGCTGCTAGGGACATTGTTAGGAAAGCGATTTACAAGTGCAGGGAAAGAATATTTGGGGATACAAATGGCCATTAGACAGCTCTGTCATTCCAGCTATTCGTTAGGCTGCAAGTTCTATGTTGAAAAGCCTTTAGTGGCTTATATATTTAAACTCCTATACAAAGCAAAACAAACCCGCGGATACTTACTATATCGATCTTTATTGAACAAATATAATGACATACATGACAATAAATCAAGAAATGCAGAGGAGTGTGGATAAAAGCCACCAGGACTAAGACTAATGCAGTAATGATGATGCAAAAAATCACTTTTGTACGTGTGATACACACAAGGGAAGATATGCTAAGTATGGCCCTACATTCAAGTATATATTTGTGCCAATAAAATGGCATATGCAGGATTGAACCCAAATGAAAAGTAGGGACAACCAGCGTGCAAGTGGGATACCACTATAATATTGGTAAAAAATACAGACAACTGTGACAAGCATAAACATGTGAAAAATGCCAAACCTGGCTGGAGGAACGGCCCAACGTCCGTTTCGCTAACGCGCTTTTTCAAAGGGCACAATACAACTGCCATAAAACCAGCCCTATATAATCCCGGTATGCCTTGTGTCAACCTATCAGGAGGTCGGTGACAGATGGATAAAACGTTACATCTAAAGGGGCACTCACACATACCACATTAATCACGTCGTGCGTCATGACATAATTCGGACGTGCCCAATATCACGTGACAGCGTGTATTGCATACATAGGAGGATACGTCATAAGCAAGCATCCAAGACACGCCTATACATGGAGTCGGCACCCGATCACATGTTATGACCGTAGGCCGGGTATATTGCAGAGACTAAGGGCGGAAATGACGTCTCTAAAGCAATCACGTGATCAAGAAAAAAACATCTGCACTACGGTCGCTTAATAACATCAATCACATGATCGGCAGGCAATCAAAACTCTTGTATCACACAAATTAAAACAAATACACAATACCATGATAGGTGAGTGAACCATAATAAGAGAGTAGTTAATCCTACTCATGCAATAAAAATATTGCCACTAATTCATAATCAAATGTATGTAACAAAATACCTACATAAAGTGCTAGTGCAATAAAATGTGATGAAGAAAATTGCCAAAGAAAGAATAATAAATAAATATATATAGAAAGTGCAAGTGCAAAAAGTGTGCTGGTGCATAGAAGGGTGCTCAAATGTGCACAAATATATAAAAACAAAACAAAAATAAGTCAATGTGTTTTATTCACCCATGAAGTGGCAAAGAGCGACGTTTCGGCTCATACATGAGCCTTTCTCAAGCATATATACACTGTAAACATACACACCATGTAATACATTAAGATACCTTGTTAATATAAAATTATGTACAGTGTATCTCATAGTAAACGATTAGCATAATACAACTTGATACCAACATTGTGTCTAAAAAATAGATAAAAAATAAATAGATAAAAAATGTACCCAAAAATACAAAAAATAATATATATTATGAATATAACATTGCAATTCATGCGTCTTGTAGTCCCAAAGGTGTATCAGAGGTATATGTGTGTAATTCCATCCATACGTAGGCATCCAGCACATAAGGGGCACACCGCCGTATGTGATGCTTGAAAAAACTCAATAGTCAGGGAATCTATAACGAAAAAAGGCAGAAGAAAAGGGTTAGGTAAATGGCAGATAACCAGATAAACACTAGATCTGTTAAAAGCTGAATGAACCAGTAAAAACATACTGCTAAAAAACAGGAACTTACCTAGTGAATATCCGAATCAGGGTCAGCGGAGCAACAGGGAACCTACAAGAAAGGCGCAAAACTATTATTATTATTCAACCCATGTGGTGCGACAGAATTTAAGTTGAAAATCCAAAGGGATTCCGGCTGAGCAATAATTCTCTTCCATCCCTCCCCCCAACCCCCCGGATATATTGACGTGATCAATGCCCCTAAACCGTAGCAGAGAGCTATCACAACTATGTGCCTCCTTAAAATGTCTTGGTATGGTGGTAAGGAGATCATCATCTGTGACATCAATCGCAGCTGCAATCGCCAATATGTGTTCCCGGATGTGCTTCTTAAATTGGCGTGTCGTCAGCCCAACATAGATCTTGTCACATTGTCACATGGGCATAAAGCCCAGTATACCACCCCACTGGTGGCACAATCAATAGGGTAGGTAATCCGATACTCCTTCCTATGTGACGTATCCCAGAATATTTCCGTCCTTATAACATGCAACACATTTGCCACATGGTTTATTACCCCATTTTGGGCCCTTAGAACCAAAGAGTCCAGGTTGTTTGACAATGTGGTTGCTCCGTACCAGGTGATCCTTAAGATTTTTTGAGTGTCTGAACGTCAGATGCGAGCGATCCATGATCGCCAAGCCTAAGTGTGAATCCAATCGGAGGATTTCCCAATACCTGGATAGTACCTCACCTATTTCAGTGCAATTGTTGTTATATGTTGTAATGAACCGGATCTCATCAGATCCGTTTTTCCGTATTCTCGTCTGTAGGAGCTCGGGGCCGTCTTGTGTAGTTCCCTCTGTTGGAACCTCTTCCGAAGGTCATCAGCCTGTATTTCAGAAAGATGGTCAGTGGAACAAATCCTCCTAGCCTGCAGAAACTGGCCAACAGGGATGCTGTTGATCAGATTCCTTGGGTTTGAGGATTGAGCTGAAAGAGCATTTACCGAGGTGTGCTTCCTAAACAGGTCCGTAGTGATACCCCCATCAGCTTCCACCCGCAGTTTAACATCAAGAAAGTCAATCTCTGTTCTACTACATGTGTAGGTAAGTCGGATGTTCAGTTGGTTATCATTCAACTCATCCACAAATGACTTAAATTCCTCACTAGACCCCTGCCAGATTATAAGGAGGTCATCAATGTATCTTCCCCAGTATTGGACCTTATGTGCCAGAGAAGATACATTTGTCTGTAGGATCTCTCTCTCCCACAGCCCCAGGAAAAGATTGGCGTAGGAGAGCGCACAGGCTTCCGTTATCGCCGTGATCCGGAGCTGCAGGAAAAAGAGACCGCCAAACATGAAAAAGTTATGAGTGAGTACAAACTCCAACAAGCTCATGACAAACTCACATTTCTTTGCTTCCATGTTGGAGCTGCGTAGGAAGAAATGACGTGTAAAGCGACTCAACATAACATGTCGCCAGTAGAATGTCTGGATCCAGATGCAGATCGTCAACCTTTCTGAGGACATCCATGGTATCCTTCAGATTTGATGGTAATACTTCAAATAGCGGGTGTAGCTAGGAATTGATATATTTGCACACAACCTCAGACTGTTAGTTCCCAACATAATCGGTTGTCCAGGGGTCTGTCATATGTTTTTATGCACCTTAGGAAGATATAAAGTAGGAATTACTGGATAATCCTTCAACAGGTATGATGCTTGTTTAGCAGAAATTATTTCCCCCATAACTGCTCGATTAAGTATGCTATTCAGCTCATCAGTATATTTTATATAGTGGGATTGAAAGTTAGCTTTACATAACAATCCTCATCGTGTAGCTGCCTCAAGGCTTCCTTTTCATACATACTGCGAGGCCAGATGACAATGTTGCCTCCCTTTTTGGCCCCCTTAATCACTACGTCATTCCAGGTTTTAATTTCTTTCAAAGCACACATTTCCCCTTTGGTGCAGTTGCCAGTACTGTTAGACAGCGGAATCTTGGCCAGGATTGTTATGTAAAGCTAACTTTCAATCCCACTATAAAATATACTGATGAGCTGAATAGCATACTTAATCAGGCAGTTATGGAGGGGATCATTTCTGCTAAACAAGCATCATACCTGTTGAAGGAATATCCAGTAATTCCAACTTTATATCTTCTCCCTAAGGTGCAAAAAACATATGACAGTTCCCGATACAATCGGTTGTCCAGGGGGCTAACAGTCTGAATGAGGTCTTGTGCAAATATATCGATTCCTTCCTACACCCGCTAGTTGAAGAATTACCATCATAGCTGAAGGATAGCATGGATGTCCTCAGAAAGGTTGAAGATCTACATCTGGATCCAGATATGCTACTAGCGACATGTGAAGTCGAGTCGCTTTACACGTCTATTGAGCATTCTGATAGTCTCAAAGAATCCGATTTCTTCCTACGCAGCTCCAACATGGAAGCAAAGAAATGTGAGTTTGTCATGACCTTGTTGGAGTTTGTACTCATTCATAACTTTTTCATGTTTGGCAGTCTCTTTTTCCTGCAGCTCCCGCGCCCTCCTACAGCCTGTGTGGCCTCCTACGCCAATCTTTTCCTGGGGCTGTGGGAGAGAGAGATCCTACAGACAAATGTATCTTCTCGGGCACATAAGGTCCAATACTGGGGAAGATACATTGATGACCTTCTTATAATCTGGCAGGGGTCTAGTGAGGAATTCAGGTCGTTTGTGGATGAGTTGACTGATAACCAACTGAACACCAGACTACACATGTAGTAGAATAGAGATGGACTTTCTTGATGTTAAACTGCGGGTGGAAGCTGATAGGGGTATCACTACGGACCTGTTCAGGAAGCACACCTCGGTAAATGCTCTTCTTTCAGCTCAATCCTCACACCAGAGGAATCTGATCAACAGCATCCCTGTTGACCAGTTTTTGCAGGCTAGGAGGATTTGTTCCACTGACCATCTTTTTGAAATACAGGCTGATGACCTTCGGAAGAGGTTCCAACACAGGGACTACACAAGACGGCCCATCGAGAGGGCATATCGTCTAGCACGCTTGGCGAGACGCCCCGAGCTCCTACAGACGAGAATACGGAAGAACGTATCTGATGAGATCTGGTTCATTACAACATATACCAACAATTGCACTGAAATAGGTGAGGTACTAGCCAGGTATTGGGAAATCCTCCGATTGGATTCACACTCAGGGTTTGGCGATCACGGATCGCCCGCATCGGACGTTGAGACGCTCCAAAAATCTTAAGGATCACCTGTTACGGAGCAACCACATAGTCAAACAACCTGGACTCTTTGGTGCCCCAAATGGGGTAATAAACCATGTGGCAAATGTGTTGCATGTTGCAACATGGATAGGACGGACATATTTTGGGATACGGCACATAGGAAGGAGTATCGCATTATCTACCCTATTGATTGCGCCACCATTGGAGTGGTATACTGGGCTTTATGCCAATGTGACAAGATCTATGTTGGGCTGACATGCCAATTTAAGAAGCGCATCCGGGAACACGTATTGGTGATTGCAGCCACGATTGATGACACAGATGATGATCTCCTTACCACCATACCAATACATTTTAAGGAGGCACATGGTTCTGATAGCTCTCTGCTACGGTTTAGGGGCATTGATCATGTCAATATATCCCGGGGGGGGGGGGGGGGGCAGGGGACTTGAAGAGAATTCTTGCTCAGCGGGAATCCAGTTGGATTTTCACCTTAAATTTCATCACACCACGTGGGTTGAATGATAATAGTTTTGCGCCTTATTTTTAGCAGTATGTTGTTACTGGTTCATTCAGCTTTTAACAGATCTAGTGTTTATCTGGTTATCTGCTATTTACCTAACCCTCTTCTGCCTTTTTTCCGTTATAGAATCCCTGACTATTCAGTTTTATTTTACAAGCATCACATACAGCGGCGTGCCCCTTATGTGCTGGATGCCTACGTATGGATGGAATTACTCACATATATCGCTGAAACACCTTTGGGACTACAAGATGCATGAATTACAATGTTATATTTATAATATATATTATTTATTACTGTATTTTTTCGTTAATTTTTTATCTATTAGACAAGACGTTGGTATAAGGTTGTATTATGCTAATCATTTACTATGAGATACACTGTACATAATTTAATTTATATTAACAAGGTATCTTAATGTATTAGATGGTGTCTATGTTTACAATATATATATATATATATATATATATATATATATATATATATATATATATATATATATAGATTTTTTCTTTGGTAATTTTCTTCATCATATTTTATTGCACTAGCACTTTATGTAGGTATTTGTTACATACATTTATGATTATGAATTTGCGGCAATATTTTTATTGCATGTGTTTAACTGAATTATGGTTCACTCACCTATAATGGTATAGTGTATTTGTTTTAATTTGTGTGATACAAGAGTTTTGATTACCTGCCGATCATGTGATTGATGTTATTAAGCGGCCGTAGTGCAGAGGTTTTTAGCTTGATCATGTGATTGCTTTAGAGACGTCATTTCCACCATTAGTCTTTGCAATATACCCGGTCTGCGGTCATAACATGTGATCGGGTGCCGACTCCATGTATGGGCGGGTCTTGGACGCTTGCTTATGACATATCCTCCTATGCAATACGCTGTCACGTGATATTGGGCACGTCCGAATTATGTCATGACGCACAATGTGTATAATGTGGTATGTGTGAGTGTCCCTCAGGTGCAACGTTTTATCCATCTGGCACCGGCCTCCTGATAGGTTGACACAAGGCATGTCGGGAGTATATAGGGCTGGTTTTATGGCAGTTGCATTGTGCCCTTTGAAAAAGCGTGTTAGTGAAACGGACGTTGGGCCGTTCCTCCAGCCAGGTTTGGTATTTTTTCACATGTTTACGCTAGTCACGGTTGTCTGTGTTTTTTACCAATATTATAGTGGTATCCCACTTGCACGCTGGTTGTCCCTACTTTTCATTTGGGTTCAATCCTGCATATGCCATTTTATTGGCACAAATATATACTTGAATGTAGGGCCATACTTAGCATATCTTCCTTTCTGGTGTATCACACGTACAACAGTGATTTTTTGCATCATCATTACTGCATTAGTCTTAGTCCTGGAGGCTTTTATCCACACTCCTCTTCATTTCTTGATTTATTATCATGTATGTCATTATATTTGTTCAATAAAGATTGATATAGTAAGTATCCGCGGGTTTGTTTTGCTTTGTATAGGAGTTTACAGTTGTTTACCGAGCGATATAATTTGCTGGTTCCAGCTAGTGTTGGTATGGCTTATATCTTTGTATCTTATTCAGTACAAGAAAAATATATACGCATTTCACTTCTGCAGTTATTTCTGTTGAAAGCGTATAGGGGCGCATTACAGTAAAAAAAGGAGAATATGCACTGCATTGTTGCAGTTTTTTCTGGTCAGAGCGTATAGGGTCGTATTCCAGTACGAAAAATATATTCTCAGTGCATTCCTGCAGTTAATTCTGGTGAAAGATTGTAGTGGCCTTTTTCAGTCCAACAAGAAAAATATATTCTCAGTTCACGTCGGCGGTTATATGTCTTAAAAGCATGGCTCGGAGTCAGCAGGGTGGTAGCAGTGGGAGGTCGAAAGTAAAAACGTGCCCGGGGTAGAGCACCTGTTTCACAGCAGCCTACCTAACTGGGGAGTAGTGGTGCAGGGGTTCACGGAAACAGCGGCGGTAGTAGTCAGTCAGGGCGGCAGTTATACGTGTTGTTCTGTATTTCAGTACCAAAAGAAAAATACATTCTTAGTTCACGGCGGCGGTTATATGTTTTGAAAGCATGGCTGGGAGTCAGCAGGGTGGCAGCAGTGGGAGGTCGGAAGCCAAACGTGCCCGGGGTAGAGCACCTGTTTCACAACAGCCTACCTAACTGGGAAGCAGTGGTGCAAGGCTTCACGGAAGTGGTGCAGTAGGGTTCACGGCCTTTTTTAGTACAAACAGAAAAATACATTCTCAGTTCACGGCGGGTTGAGCACCTGATTCGCAGCAGCCTACCTACCCAGCAAGTAGTGGTGCAGGAGTTCACGGAAGTAGCGGTGGTAGCAGTCAGTCAGTTCGGCGGTTGTATGTGGTAAAATCTTTATTGAAGTATTGTGGTCGAAAAACTAAATTTATTCAGCGGTCAGCGCTGCGGTTATATGCGGTAAAATCTCCATGATGTCTCCATAATAAATCTGCAGCGTGGGTGGCCCGGTGTGGCTGCTACACACTTTCAAAAGCATCCTTCAATGGAACAAATAGATGCCGGATGACCCGGACGCTCCCTGACCTTCCCATGAGTTGCTGTCAGGAGCAGCGGTTCATTTCCGAGACGTCCGTGTAGTGCGGGGGAATCCGAAAACCCTCTCTATCTCCGTGCTCCGTTATATGTGGTAAAATCCTAATTGGCGTATTTCGGTTATATGTGGTAAAACCTTTTGGGACATATTTCGGTGGAAAAACTAATTGTATTTAGCGTTCACCGCTGCAGTTATATGTGGTAAAATCTTCATTGACGTATTGTGGTCGAAAAACTAATTTTATTCAGTGTTCAGCGTTGTAGCTATATGTGGTAAAATCTCCAAGATGTCTCCATGATAAATCTGCAGCATGGAGGCCCCATGTGGCTTTTGCACACTTTCAAAATCATCCTTCAGTGGAGTGAATAGATGCCGGATGACTGGGAAGCTCCCTGACCATCCCAGGAGCTGCTGTCGGGAGCAGCAATTCATTTCTGAGACTGCAGTATAGTGCGGGGGGAATCTGAACAACCTCTCCATCTCTGTGCTCCGTTATATGCGGTAAAATCTTTTTTGACTTATTTCGGTGTAAAGACTAATTTTATTCAGCATTCAGCACAGCAGTTATATACGTTAAATCTTGATTTATTTCAGCACTGTAGTAATATGTGGTACAATATTTATTGAAGTATTTTGGTTGAAAAACAAAATTTATTCAGTGGTCAGCGCTGCGGTTATATTCGGTAACATCTTTAGTGACGTATTTTGATGAACTTCGCGACTCTTCTGGGCTCAAAGCTATCTTGACGCTTTGTCTCGTCATTGTCTGTAGCTACTAGATGCCTGTTAATGCCAGGCAGATTCCCCCAGAGGTATCTTGGTCAATCGACACTCTCATTGTGCCATTCTGTGGCTTTCTCATGCTGCTGCCACCGCCAGACTCTGTCATTGTGCCACTCTGTGGCCTCCTCATACTGCTTCCACCTCCAAACCCTGTCATTGGGCCACTCTGTGGTCTCCTCCTGCTGCTTCCAACTCACCACTATGTCACAGGTCCACTCTGTGGACTTCTCATGCTGTTCCCACCCTTCTCCATTTCATGACTGGACCACTGTTTTCGCTTTTGGCCTGGCTGACATCATTTATTTGACCCTTCTTCTAATCTGTCAGAAGGAAGGAAAAATAAGATGCACAACGGATCCTGTCTGTGTAGCAGCTTTAAGGCCTGTATGGTCCCATGAGAATTGGCATATGAATTGGTAGCCATAAGCAGGAGTGGGTAGAAAACACAGAAGACATGCTAATATTCGGTTCACGTGTCATCTCTGTTTTAGATCTACTCTTTTTTTTGGTATTAGCAATAGTGATGGGTTACTGACCAAATGCTGACCGAGTGAAGGCGTATTCACCACAGACAGGATCCGTTTTTTGAGGGGGTTATTGTTGTGACTGATCAGAGGAAGGGCAAAATAATCAGTGACGTCAACACAACCTTACTGCTGACACCCTCTCCACTCTGTCCGGGGGGGGGCTCTACTTTTAGAAGTGTTTGATCGTTCAGGTTCTGTAGACATCTAGGTGGAATCAGCTGACGACGGTCTAAAATGAGTGCGCTTCTTCTTGACGCTAACATCTACTACCTGTAAGGCTGAGTTGATACTTAAGTTATTTGGTCAGTTTTGGCCCCACGACTGATACGATAAGATAAGATGCTTTTATTGTCACTGTACAATACAATGTAATACAATGTACAATACAATGAAATGTTGTTTGGAGCAATCCTAGATGCAATGGACAGAGGAACAAGAACTGACATTTAAACTAAAGCATTACACTAGAAAAAAAACAAAACATTGCACTAGAAAGCATTACTATTCACAGTTCACAGCATATATATAGCAAGAGCAAAGTAGGAAGTGCTTATGAGTATATATACACACACTGATTCAGACACCAATGCAGACAAGAGATCATCATGGGTTCATGAATGCAGCAGTCACTTTCAGTCTGTGGTAGTTTCTATCCAAGGAAGGGGCAATAATCTCAGAGCATTTAGGAGACTGATTGTTTTGGGGTAAAAGCTGTTCTTCAGCCTAGTGGTGCGGGCATGTAGGGCTCTAAGACGCCTACGAGAGGGTAGGGGAATGAAAAGGCTGTGGCCGGGGTGAGTTGGATCCCCGCAGATAATTTTTGCCCTGACTGCCCAAATAAGTGAAGTATGCAGTGATTCTAAGAGCAACGCCTGTCATTTGCTTGTCATACTGACTCACAGTATTGTTTCACTACCACAGCAGACTCCCTATCCGTGTTACTGCAAGGCACAGTGTTCTACACCTTTATAAAGTCTCTCTGCAGCCTGGAAATAGCCAGTTTTGTTTCGCGATTCGCCGCAAATAAATTAGGATCTGCCAAATCGAATTTTTGAAAAATTCGCTCATCTATACTAATGATCCGTGAAATACGGATGGCACCCATGGTTTTTACAGACCCATAGACTATAATGGGCTTGATGGATCCGTGAACACGGACAAAATGGAGCATGTATCTGTGCTAAAAAAAAAACAAAAAAAAAAAAACCAGACCCACGTACCGTGCTAACACACTGACGTGTGAATACACACATTAAAAAGAATGGGGACGTGTGCTGTTTGTGGAGAACACATCGCCAGCCAGAAAAAAACAGGGGTGGGGGGTGGGGGTATGGCAAGTGTGCTTTTCTACCCCTCAGTCAGCCACAGGGAGCCATGTCTGCGGGCTCTACTGAGTGACTGGGGGTGAGAGGAGCCTCATTCAGTTGCTGCAGCTCACGCTCAGACAGCACAATGCTGCTGTCTGACCGTGAGCTACTGAAAAGGTGGACATCCCTGCGTCCGTCCAGGCCTTGCGCCAGATGGAGGGCATGGTGTCCGAAAATTGGACTGTCTGGCCACCCTAATCCCGTGCTGTGGACCGCAACTTGCAGTCCATAATGCACTGGCACCATTCATGTGCACGTCATTTGCGGATGCCGACCCATTCACTTGAATGGGTCCGCAATCAACAAGAGATGGTCAGGGACCATAGGTCTACATTCCCGATACGGATGAACAGGGCCGGTGCCCATATACTGCGGACCCGCTGTATGGGGCTGCAATATGAGTACGGGGCACACACGGTTATGTTCATGAGCCCCAACACTGCTGCTTACTGAATATCAGGTGTTATAAGATGAGAAGAGTGTCACTTGACTGATGCCATGGATGTTTCAGTTAGTTCATGGACACATTACACAGAACTGATACATGGGCTATACCATTCTACTACATATAGGGGTCAACTGCCTAATAGAAGAAAGGTATGTATGCAGAATTTTAAATACATGTACATTCGGACATTTTATGATTTCCTTATATAAAAAAATACATAAAAATTGGAAAACCCCTTTCATAACTATTTTACAAGGTATCACTGTCTAAACAGCAAAGAAATTCTAATTAAAAAAAAAAAGATTTTTTCAAAATTTCTGTAAATTTTTGATTCTTTTATATATAAATATAAAACATAAGAACTCAAACGTACCACTAACACGAATAACGATGTGTCACAAGAAAATTTCAGAATTGCAAAGTTATTACCACAAAGTGACACGTCAGATTTGCAAAAATAGACTCTGTCAGGAAGGGGTTTAAAAAAAAAAAAAAAAAAAAACAGGTCAAGATGGTAGATTTTGTGGAATCAAAGGTATAAAAACCCCTGCCAACCCTCTGATTTTTTTCAGTGGGTTTGAAATTTGATGTGCTACTGGCGTGGTAATCTGCGCAGTACAGCTTCAACAAGCGACAGCAATAAGCCTAAAGAACACAGTGGGATATAGATATGAGAACAAATCTGTGTAATAACTACATACAAAAGGACAATACATCAACAAAAAACAAGCATTGTTTATGTTATAAACATGTAGTACACAATTATCTCACTTTGTTCATATCTTCCAGCGAAAACACATCAGCAACAAATCCATACTGCTCTGCTTGTTGGCCTATTTCTTCAGCAATAGCTTTTGACTGTCCACGCTGGGTTCCATAAAGTAGCAAAAATCTCCTCTTCAGTGCGCTACACATCCGGTACCTAGAGATCGGTAAATGTGGAAAGAAAAAGATAAAAACAATTATTCCCTCGTGTTCTCATCATAAAGCCAGTTTCCTTTCACCTGAAATCCAAAACACCAGTTTCTGATCATTTGAACTCCATTGAACGGTTCATTTAAATGTCATTTTGTTTATCACCTGTGAATGCATGTGCAAGGGAGTAAGGTTTTGTCTAAACATTTTCTCAAGTTTGTTTTGGGATTCTGACTCCCTATGGACCTGACCGGGAACTGGACGCTCCCAGGTCCAGGGTGATAGCAGATGAACCATATGTACACCGTGACAATTATGGAGCGCATGCGCTGGCTACGTTCCACTGAGGTGTGCAGCTTTGTTTAAATAGTATAAACCGTGACAACTTCAGGAAAGAGGTCAGAAGCTCATCCTAAAGGCGAAGGGGGGGGACGCCTCATATAGGGACCTAATCAGTGTTCTGATCGAGACTGACTGCTTTCTCTGAAAAGGGATACCCAATTTATGTGCCGCTGTCAGATGATGTTTACACCCAATCGGTGATGTAAGTACAGTACCTTCATTCTGGATGTAGTCAGGACTCAAGCTGCAATGTTGATAAATAGTGTATTACCATATTTTTGGGCTTTATAAGACGCACTTTTTTGCTAGAAAAAATCTTGCTGACAAGTGCTTGCGTCTTATTAACTGCAGTCAGGGAGAACCAGTATGGCCAGACACCCTGGCCGCTTCCTTCATGATTAAGCAGAGCGCATATAAAGAACTTTGCCTGATCCGAGAGAGAGCTGTGCATCTGTACACACTTCTCTCTCCCTCCCTGACACCGATCTGTATGATCATCAGCAGCAGCAGTAGGGCACATGGGGCGCAGATGTACTGTAATGACTTTTATTTATAATTTTTTTTTATAAAAAAGGCTCCTATACATGGCCTATTAAGGACTCCTAAATAACATGACCCCGATAGACACAGAAGAAACGAAGACAAGAAGAACCAGGTGAATCGCAGGAGTCGGAATAAGAACTTGCGTTCCAGCTTGGAACGCACCGCCATAGAAATTCTACTTTCAGAGCGGAGCATAGGGAGCCTAGCCGCTCCGGAGACGAGCACTACTGGGCATGAGCAAGATATCGCGATGCGTTCCACCTTGACACGCATCGGCTTCCAGCCATACGCAACATCACGGCGGGGCATTTCCGCTTCCAGCAGGCGGAGCAACTTGACGGACGATCCGCCCACAACAGGTTGGCGGTCTTTTTTGTATTTTGGCTGTCTTTGTGTTTGTTTTGCGGTCTTTTGCCACTACCACCAGGGTATAAAAACCCTGCTATTTCATACAATAAACCATTGCTCTTGATGAAGGGACGTGCCTGTCCCGAAACACGGTGAGCCGGACATCTACCCTAATAAAAGACAAGTGAACAGAAGCACCCGTGTGTTTGGCTGCCTTCATCTTGTAAAATCCTAGAAGCGATCCAGGCTGGGAGGGGTGTTTGGTTTACAGGAGTATTATGCTTATCCTGGTACCCCCCCCCCCCCCCCTCCCTCGTGAAGTAAGAAGTATACGATACTTTAGTATTTTTATGATACATGTATCTTTTTATACTCATTTTACCCCTATTTTCCGCTTGTTCACTCTATCCATTGACCACACATTGGCTTGTATGATACTACAGCTAACGGTCTCTTAGGCACCTGAGACCCAGTGTAGTACATTGTTGTTTTTTGGTACTTTACATTAAACACATACCTTCCTACCGACCTATTACGATTGGCGCTCACAACGGGTTTCCAGAAATAGGCGGATTCGAGGGGTTACCCATATCCACCGGTCCCCTCAATTTCTTTTACCCCAATTATCCCTCCAGAGCAGTTATGCCCTCACTGTGCCCCCATACCAGTAATAATGCCCTCTGTGCCCCTTCATAGTAATAATGCCCACTCAGTGCCCCATAACATTTATGCCCACACACTTTACAAGAGTAATGCTCTGTGCCTCCTTCACAGTAGTATTGTAATCTGTGCTCCCTTCATAGTAATAATGCTCACTGTGCCTCTTTCACAGTAGTAATGCCCATTGTACCCACTTTATAGTTATAATGCCCATTATATCCCATTTATAGCAGTAATGCCCATTGTGCCCCCTCCAGAGTAGTAATGCCTATTGTGCAGTAACCCCTTTGTAGTAGTATTGCCCTCTGTGCCCCCTTTGTAGTAATTTTGCCATCTGTGCCCCCTCCATGGTAGAAATGCCCTCTGTTATATATAAAAAAAAATAGAAAAAATAAAATAAACTGTACCTACTCACCTTGTCCCATTCCTGAAGCTCACAGTCCTCACGTTATATTGCTGAACAATACCAAAATCCTTGAGGAACCGATAAGGTGACCAAGATAAATGAGTGTTAAAGGGGTTGGCCACTTTCTGGCTACTTTTGACAGTGTAGGCAAGATGATTATATGACACAAATATTGGCCCTGAGCACGCGGTTGATCGCTGAAGATATGTAGAGGCAACGGCAAGCTTCCTAGCTGTCTTACATTTAGATAATTTTGTATGCCTAAAAGAGGCAAATATTAAATGAAATGGGCCTACCGGCCCATCCCTTTCCCCGCGACTTTTTTTTTTAACCTTGTGTGAGTGGGGAAAAAAAATAAAAAATAAAAAATCGCATATTGCAGCGCAAAGGACCTTTGCACTCCAATCTGCACCAGAAATACGCCTAATATGATATGAAGTCATAGGAACAGGTCATTATAAGACACACACATATAAGACACTCAGATTAGGCATACTCAAGACAACCGGGGAAGAGGGGGGGGGGGGCAGAGGGTTCCCTTGCAGGATGGCAGCCTTATAACATAATGAATGAATGACTATAATGAAACATGCGTAGGCATACATTCAAATGGAGAGCAGTGATCCAAGGAGTCCAGTTCTCCAAGAATTTGTCATAGCAATCTGCTACATACAGAGTATACACACGAGCGAGTGTCACACTCCGGACTCCCAGGGCGAGTATGCAACAGCTCCCATATTGAACTCCTAGCACTAATGGGGTCGCATAGCATTATATTGTTTTGGAATGTGTTGTATAACAGTGACATAATGCTGTCAGTGTTATCCAATACATTCCAGAACTATAAGGGTTACATAGCATCATGCATCAATAAAATGCTATGTGACCCTGTCAGTGCTTGGAGCTCTCCCTGACATGCTGAAAGTCCAATACATGGAACTCACTCATGTGAAAGGGGCCTAATTGTTTCTTGACCTCAGAGAAAAATTGATTTTTGCACTTACTGTGAAATCCTTTTCTCGTTGGATGCATCAGGGGACACAGTGTTGGCTCCACCCAGATGGGCTATACCCTCTGCACAGACACTGAACTAACCAGGTGGTACGAAAGCAGTATAGAGCAGAACAATAGAGACATGTCCTAAACCAGAAAGAGGACCATTATTTAAAAGGGTCCCGGAAAACCCTAACGAAGAAAAAAACAACAAGGGTGGGATCTGTGTCCCCAAATGCATCCAATGTGAAAAAGATTTTACGGTAAATACAAAAATCCATTTTTCTCGTCCCAGAGGGTGGGCAGAAACGGCCATGCGAAGAACCTAACGCGCAGCCGCTTGCAGAACCTTGCGACCCAAACTGGCATCAGCAGAGGCCAAGGAATGGATATGGTAGAACCTGGAGAAGGTGAGAACTGAGGCCCAGGTGGCAGCCTTGCAGATCTGGGAAGCAGAGGCTAGATGCCGAACCGCCCATGATGCCTCGACCACCCTAGTGGAGTGTTAGGTCAAGTGGAAGGGAGGCTCATGACCCTTCGTACATAGGCTTCCTTAACAGCAGACCTAATCTAACGGGAGATGGTGGCTTTGGAGGCTTGTAAACCCTTACATGAGCCCTCAGGGACGACAAAAAAGTCAGACGAACGGAAGGACTCAGTTAACTGGAGATACAGCTAGAGAGCGCCCGAACCACATCCAGACCATGGAGAGACCACTCTCTGGGGTGAGAAGGCAGAATGAAGGAAGGACAATCTCCTCATTAATGTACAAGGAAGAAACCACCTTGGGAAGAAAGGAGGGAACTGGGCGCAGAACAACCATGTCCTGGTGAAAAACCAAAGAGGGGGACTAACAAGAGAGCGCCGCCAGCTCGGAAACTCTGCAAATTGAAGTAATCGCGACTATGAATTTAACTTTAAAAGGAGACAAAAGAAAGGGATAGCTCCTTCAAGGGCTCGAAGGGAGAGGACTGAAGGGCATCTAGGACCAAATTCAAATCCCAGGGTTCAACCAGAGAACGGAAGGGAGGGACACGATGCGCCACCCCCTGAAGGAAAGTCTTAACCTGGGAACGAGAAGCCAAGGGCCTTTGGAAAGAGACAGGCAAGGCCGAGACCTGACCTTTGAGGGAGGCCAGGCGGAACCTTCCCCCCGAAGGTCTGCGGAAAGGTGGTGAACTTTCCAAACTAGCAGAGCTATAATAAGTGATTGCTATTATTTGCATGATACTAACAGTTTGAGCTGCTAACACTATAAGTATTGGAAACCAAAAACAAAACAAGTGGAGTATTGTATCAAAAAATATATCATTTATTATAGAATATAAAAAATGGGGAACAACGGAATGTTGTAATACAGTACACGGAGAAGCACAGAGTGAGTCAATTCAAAAAGACACCATGGAAATACGCAGAATAATGCGCAATTGGGTACGGTAAGATGTGAGGCAAAGCTAGGGCTCTGGGCAACCGATGAGACACAAAGTGTGCTGTTCACCCAATTAAGGGTATGGCACACCCAGTCCCACAAACAGGAAGTAAACCCAGAGTCGTAGCTACATACACTATTGATGTAAACATCACCATCAACCCCATGTAATCATGTTAATGACAAACCTGGGGTGAAAATGGATGTAAAAGATACGATATTTGTACATAAATGGTACCATAGGTGTACGCCTAAGTGCATGGGACCCGACAAGAACACGTGCAAGGGAACCATTCACAATATGAGTCAAACTAAATGCAGACCGTACCTGAGGTCATGGTGAAAGTGGAAATGACAGACCCTGGGCGCGGGACCTCAATACTCCACTTACAATACTCCACTTGTTTTGTTTTTGGTTTACTCTGGATGTGGTACAAGTGGTTACTATAGCTGTCTTAAGTGACAGAGCTGCCTTGTTGTAGGTTAATACTATAAGTATTGGAGCCTGACATGGAGTATACGGTTCAAAGTGAAGTGGCTGGATGAAATGAGGGGCTGAACTAACTTGATTAATATTGCAAATTAAGTGAGTCCTACCGATCCCCATGTTTAACTATTCCTGCTGTGACTATTAAAAGCATGACAGCCCTGCCATAGGCTATATATATTGTAAACAGGGGATGGTTGGATGACTTGAGGGTTTGAATTAATCCAACCAACTTTGCAAATGAACTCATCCAACTGAGTGACTGCCACTGACTTTATGGTATTAACTCTTTGGAGCTGTGGTTGAATACGAAATGATTGGATGAACGGATGGCTCAAATTTATTCAACAAACTTTCAAAAAACAATTAAGTCATTGTTGATGATTTTTAGGCCATCAACTGTGCGAGCTCTAAAATAACACAATCTCCAATCAAGCTTTTTGCATTATAATTGACTCGGCAGAGATGTCCTCCCCAAAAAAAAAAAAAAAAAAAGGGTGATGTAGTGGTGGGCGAAGAGGAGGAGTCTATTCTAGAGGGAAATCTTGCCCCTAGGGTACCCGAGATTGGCTTCCAGTCTGGGGAGAGCGATAGTAAACAGTTAAAGGAGTTGGAGGAGAATGCCTTTGCTAAAGAGGAACAGTCTCCTAGCCTGCAAGATATAATCCAAGAAATAAAAAATGTAGCTTGGCAATACAGGAACTCTCTCTCCAGACTGGAAATATTAGGGAGTCGTGGGGCTCCTCCAAGAGGAGGTGCAAAAATATAAATAAAGATTGATAGAAATCGATAAAAGAGCATCTGACTCTGAGGACCTATTACAGATAACAATTAAAAGAAAAAAAACTCCCTAAAGGAAGAAAATAGGGCATTAAAAAATAGACTTCTTGATTTAGAATACAGATCCAGAAGAGCAAATCTGAGATTTCTTGGGATTCCAGAGGGTGCAGAGGGACAAGATCCCTGCACTTTTTTTTATAAACTTGGTTGATAAACCAGCTGGGCCAGGACGTCTCAGATTATAAGAACTTTGTAGAACGGGCATATAGACTCTCAAAAAAACTGCCCCTACCTGGTATGAGACCGTGACCTATAATATTTAATCTATTATTGGTTAGGAGAAGATATTGCATAGGACAAGGGAAAAAGGGAAGTTAGAATACTTGGGGACAACTGTAACGATATTCCCTGATTATGCAAAAGAAATGGTAAAGGAAAGAAGTCGGTTTATTGATGTGAAAAAAAAATTGCGCTTGAATAACGTGAAATATTCTATGCGGTTTCCGGCTAAATTAAGGATTGAATGGGAGAATAAAAATTGGGTTTTTGATACAGTGGAAGGGTTGAAGCATGGATTAAAGAAAAGATAAGGAGCTAAGGGATAAGTGGGCTGGTTGGGAGGGTGAACCGCCAAGATAGAGAACCAGGACTGAAGTTAGCCTGGTTCATTCAGAAGGGAGATGGGGTGGGTAGGTTATCTATTCTATTATACTGCTTGTTCTTGTTGAGATGTTTATTTTTTTATTTTTTCTCTCTCTGCCTTCTCTCTATTTCTCCCCCGGGGCCCCTGCAACTACACTCTGGAAATGGTTAGAGGCATAAATAGGTCTTTATGAGAATTATCTTGTGGAATATCAGGGGACTGAGTAGAGGTGTAAAGAGAGTGGCAGTTTTTGATGCAATACATAGATTCTTACCTGCTATAGTCTGCCTACAAGAGACACATTTGATAGGTGAAACGATAAATGGGTTGTCTAGGTCGTGGATACAGCACTCTTCACTCAGTTTATTCATCATATGCTAGAGGGGTGAGTATATTAATACATCGTGACATAGACATTAAAATAGGATAAATAGCGATAGAGGAGGAAGGTCGATATGTCCTGATTGATTGCTTATTGGAAGAAAGACCATGGATAATAGCCAACGTTTATATACCACCTCCCTTCAAAATTCATGATTTTGTGCTTAAGGTAGACGATAAACCACTTTTAGTAATGGATGATTTCAACAATGTTATGGATAGTAAAATAGATAGATGTAGAACCGGTAATGTTAAAAAAAATTGTACAGGAACTAAGTTAAAAAATGGATTGATTGATATCTGGAGGGTAATGCACCCTAAATAAAAAAAATAATAATACACATGCTTCTCAAAGACTTATAGGAGTTTATCACAGATTGATTTAGTGTTCACTAATAATAAAGGTTAGTTTCAGATTGAAGAGGTTAAATACGGACAGCGCGGGATCTTGGACCACAATCCAATTTTTTATAAGCATGATAAAAAAAAAAAACAAGAGGGATGCACATAAATATAGGTTGGATAAATATATTAGGGATTCACGATTTTGAAAGAAATAACAGATTTTTTTTATATGAATGAGGGATCAGCGGCAAATAATATAGTATGGGAGGCTTCCAAGGCTTATATGAGGGGGATTTTCATAAAATATACAGCAATATACAAGAAAGGGACAAGGAAAAAAATAATGGAGCTGGAACAAGAGGCAGAAAAATATGAAAAAAAGTATATTGAAAACCCCATAGATAAAAACTATGAAGAGTGGATAGAAAAAGTGTCCAAACTGGAAGATGAGCGGCTCTTATTGGCGGAACAACAAAAAGAAAATGATGTGAGATAATAATTCTATTTACGCTCAAATCCCAGGTAAAGTTAGCAGCCTTGGTAGCGACCCAGAAAAAAAAACAAATAAACTATATCCATTGTTTATTACTGAAAAAGAGGCTAGAATAGAACTGCTCAAAGATTATTTTGAAGACATATAAAGTAGTAATATAAAAAAAAAACTTGGCTCAAATACAACAGTTTGATTACGATCGCTAGGTTAACAACAGATCAATGTGAAATTCTGGAAGCCTCCTTAAATAACTTGGAAGTGGATAAAGCTTTATCTAGGACCACAAAGAATAAGGCTCCAAGAATAGATGGTATCCCGTTTGAAGTTTATGTTCAATACAAACAAATATTAACCCCGAAACTACTGGCAATGTGGGAGGAGTCTAGGGCTGCAGGGAAACTGCCAGAATCATTAAGAGAAGCTCTAATTACATTGATTTTAAAACCTGGAAAAGATCCAATCCATCCGGACTCATACTGTCCCATCTCATTAATTAATACCGATAATAAAATATTGGCTAGGATTTTGGCAACTAGACTTAGATGTGTGTTCTCGGGGCTTATTGATGAGGATCAGACAGGATTTATGGCAGGCAAAACTACAAATGATAATGTAATACGCTATTTTGTGAACACCCAGCTTGAACCCACAAATTGTGGTGAACACCTGATTGTTACAATAGACGCCTCAAAGGCGTTTGATACTAAAGAACGGCCCTTCTTGATTACAACACTAGAGAAGATGGGTTTTGGTGATAATTTTATATCATGGGTAAGATTGTTATATACAGAAATCTCAGCAAAAGTGATACTAAATGGGGAATATTCTGATAACATAAAAATTTGCAGGGGGGTTAGACAGGGGTGCCCCCTTTCTCCTCTGCTTTTTGCAATAGCAATAGAACAGTTAGCTGACAAGATGAAGAGATTGTGGGTTTCAGGTTTGGGGAACATGAGGAAAAAATTGCTCTATATGCAGATGATATTATGTTGTTTGTAGGCTCACACAGTTTACTTTTGAAGATTTTCCAGGTATTTGACCAATATGGTAAAACATGCTGGGCTTAATATAAATTGGGCTAAATCGGCCCGCTTGATGCTCGGAACAACTTCATACCTGGACCATTGGAAATTAAGCAGATTGATGAACCCGTTAAATATCTGGGTATCCAAATAACTCCAAACCCCAAGGACTACATTCAGCTGACTGTAGCCCCTAAAATACAGGAAATTAGAAAAAAAATTGATGCATGGAAAAAACTGTCTTGATGGCAGGTCGTATTTCCTTGGTAAAAATGTGCCTATTACCTCCCTTGAATTATATTTTGTGGAATTCCCCGGTAATAATTCCCCAAAAAATATTTAAAATAATAGCTAGCCTTTTAATGGATTTGATATGGCGAGGGAAAAAACCAAGGATAAAAGCACAAATACTGAATATCTATATAATATATATATATAATATATATATATATATATATAATATATTTGTGGTCGAGGCTACAGCCGAGAGCCAGTGCTATGACGAACCGGGAACCTGTCAGAGAGGAACCTGTTACCTGACTAAAATGGCTGGAGGTGTGCCCTTAGCCATGCCGAGGGTAGACCTAAAAGGGGGCAAAAACCACACCTGAGTAGGAGGAGAGAACTCTTATTGTAATGACCAATTACAGTACCAAACTGTGAAAAGCCCGTGAAATCTCGGCTTGGGGGTTCGGTATGTAGCGAGTGAAGCAAGAGGAGCGCCAGCGGCCCATTCTCCGGATGACGTGGCCGGGAACGTTATGCTTTGAAGCCGCGGATGCTGCCCCAATACGGAAGGAGTGCCCTGAAATGGCCTTTGGGTCGAAACCCAAACCCGAAGCCAGGGTGCGCACATGCGAGACGAACTGGGAGGTCGTGAGGGGCAAGGCCTGGAACGGGAGCAACGGGCTGTCAGGGCCTGCGTCTCCCAGGGCTGCTAGCAAACTCCCCAGCACCTGGACCGGGCACCAAGCGTTGGCAGATTGGTAGAAGCGTACCTCCACCGGTGGACCTACCTGCATGGTTTTGGACGTGAGGAGGTACAAGGAGAAATGGTAGTCATGCCAGGCCAGCTGACCCCTGGTTAAACCCTTGGCCCTGCCTGAACTGCGGGTGAATTCACCGGGTCTTAAGAACCCGTAAAAACAGAGGTACATTGCTGCTTTGATGACTGTGCTGGAAAGGAGCCCAAAAGGAAAGGCGTCTAGGGAGGAGGAAAGCCTTCTAAACAAATCCCCTGACACCGGCTGCCTGGACGGGATGGCCACGTGGTTGTTTTTCTGAACGCCCCTGAGGGTTGCCCTGACTGCCTGGGAAAGGAAAACCGACCTGCTTTCGGGGTCTTCTAACATGGAGAAATGTTGGACCCCGGACAAGTACAATTTGATGGTGTTGAAGGATAGCTTGAGATCCTTGTGACAGTAGGCAATGAAAGCTGTGATGTACGTGGTCATATCGGTGTCTCGTCTCGGATGCAGACCCGTGAACCTGTTGAAGGTGTTCAACGCGGTCCTGTAGTTTCTGGCAGTGTTACGAGATAAAGACTCCTGCATCAAAGATTTAGCTGAATCAATGAGAAAGTTTAATCCATCACCAGGTTTTGGTACATCGGAGGAGATAGCCCCACACGGTCTGCCTCCGGCATGACCTGAAAGAAAGTGTCGAAATTAAAGCATGACAAGGCGTCTGCGGCCACATTATGTACTCCTTGAATGTGTCTGCATGCCACATGGAAGTTATGTTCCAATGAAAGCCAGACTAACCTGCGGACAAAGGACATGATCTGGGGAGACTGTGATCTGCCCCTGGTGACTATGTCCACCACTGTCTGACTGTTGGTTACAAACACCACTGAAGAGTTGGCCCACGTACTGCCCCAAACCTGGGCTGCTGCTACAATCGGGTAAACTTCCAGCAAGGGGGATGATTTCAACGCGGCTCTAGCGGATGACACCTCTGCTGGCCAGGCACCCGCGAACCATTGGTTTCCACAGATAGCCGCGAAACCTCTAGAGGCGGCGGGGTCCGAAAAAACCAATGTGGAAGCTGGGCCCGGCTGAGGTATGAACAAGGAGACTCCATTCCATGAGGCCATGAAGTCCTGCCACATAGCCAGGTCAGCCAAGGCTTGGGTGTCCAAGGTGACGAGGCTGTCTTGCTCGGGGGCAGAAGGGAGTAGCTGCAGGAGTCTGGACATGAAGGCCCTGCCCTGGGGCATGACTCTGGTGGCGAAATTGAGCATGCCGAGCAGGGACTGCAACTCTACCTTGGTGCAAGTCCTGCTACCCGCTGACCTGGCAATGGCCTCCCTGATTTTTACCAACTTTTCAGCTGGCAACCTGGCTTCCATCCTCCCTGTGTCCAGGATTATGCCCAAGAAAGTGATGACCGTCGCCGGGCCTTCTGTTTTGGAGGATGCCACCGGAACGTTGAGTTGGTCAAACAGCTGAAGCAGCGCCTGGAGCTTGCTTGGCCGGCAGTCTGGGCTTTCAATTAACAGAAAGCCATCCAAGTAATGGATGACCAGAGGGCAACCGCAGTGGTTGACCAGGATCCAATGCAATGCCTGGGCGAACTGGTCGAACAGCCAGGGGCTGCTCTTGGACCCGAACGTTAGGCGATTGGCAAAGAAAAACTGATCTTCCCACCGGATGCCATAGAACCTCCAGAGCTGTGGATGAATGGGCAGTAATTTAAAAGCATCGGCGATGTCCGCCTTTGCCAACCACGCCCCCCGACCTACTTTGAGGATCAACTGAATGGCTTCATCTATGGTGGCGTAGCTCATTGAAAACTCCTCGGAAGGCACCAAAGAATTCAGACTGGGTGTGCTGGAGCCATGTGGAGCAAATCATAAATTAAGCGTTTTTTATTAGAGAACTGTTTGGACACGATGCCCACGGGGTTTATCCTCCAAAGGTCAAAGGGTATGAAGGAAAAGGGGCCGATGAGGAACCCCTTTTCTACTTCAGACCTGATCAGCGCACCCACCGGCTCAGGATCACTGGTTGCCGACAGCAGGTTGGGCCGTTCCCAAGAAGCTTGTGGGAGAGCTATCAGGCCTGTGTGGAAACCTGCTGTGAACCCGGAAACCAGGAACTGTACGAACTGAGGGTTGTGATGGTTCTGTAGCAGGGATGCTAGCAGAACCACATTGACCCCGCTTAGTCAGGATGGCCTGGACCTTTGAGGACAAGCCAACTGGGGGTGAGCCCTGAAACAGCCCGCGCAAACGTGAAGGGCCCTGCATTTGTTGTAATAACACGCGTTCTGATTGAAGTTATTACACACCTGGCTGTTGCCCAGGAACACTATCGGCCGCCCTAGCTTGTCTGTGGATGGGCCAGACCGCTGAGGGGCCCCCGAACTGCCGGGGAGGGACCTGCCCTGGGACGTGGAGGGACCTGAGTTGGGGCACCACTCTGCGGAGTGGGCAATTGATTGGCAGGAGGCGCATGCTGGGGCCCTGAGCCCAGCGAAATGCCGGCAAAAGAGCTCCATGTCCATAGCGGCCCAGTTCGTGATATGCTTGAATTGAACCAGCGCGGCGGCCGCTTTGGCCGAAAAGGAGCGATGGTAATCGTAGAAGGCGTGCCCACCGTACCTGTGGCCCAAGTCCGTGACCCTGTAAAGATAAGTATCTAACTCCTCCCGCCTCTCAGGATGGACAGAACAGATGACATCCCTGAACAAGCTAAAGGCCAGGACGAACTCCGTAATGGATAGCTTTCTGTTGAGGCGGGGATCCCTAGCTTTGAGAACAATTGACATGTCGCCGCAGGCTATGGTCTTGCTCTCTATCGTGTCATGGGTAGCTATTAGGATGGACGCCAGATTGACGTCCTTGCCCTCTAGAATGTCCTTTTTAATGCTGCCGGGGATGAAGTATGCCGGAGCTACCTCAGGTGCGCAAGGGACCCTACCTGGGGGAACGAGCACGGAAGTGGAGGCTACAGGCAAAGGAGACCCTGGATGGACGGATGCCAGCCCCTGATGAGACTCGACAGCCAGGAGTCTGGACTGCACGTCCGAGACTGAGGAGGCAATAGTGTTCATCATGGCGTGCAGCTGCGTCAGTGACACCTGCAATGTGGACATAGAGACTTGCTCCAAGTCCGGGGCAGCCGGTTCTGCCATGAGCAGCCTATATAATTCGGCTTTCCGGGCGGAAGCCGGGTGTTGAATCCCTCTTCTGTTTAATTCTGCAATCAACTTTGCAATAGTCCAACTCCTTAGTGATGAGGAGCTGGGCCGCTCGGATGCGGGAGTCACGGGGATGGATGAGGCCTCCTCGATGTTGGAGATATGCGACATGCTGCAGCTGTGAGGTGACAAACCAAAACAAGAAAAAGAAACAAGGAGCTGAGCTGGAGGCCCCGTACTGACAGGCGACCCCCGAGGCGTGACTGGTGAATGAGGAGTTTAAGGTGGCGAGTGCCTAGTTCTACAAAAACGGCGTTACCGTGGAGGACCATGCCCGACTAAGGTGTGCAGTGGCGTACCAGCTACCAGGCCGTGATATTTTTTTTTTTTTTTTTTTTTTTTTTTAAAGAACATCAAACCTGGATTAGTACCGACGAGACAAATGGAACGAGTCTGAAACGTAAAAGCGACAGAATTGGTAAATAACAATGCAACGCTGATACGCAACAGTTTGCAAAAAAAAAAAACATGAACGTAAGCCTGGTGCAGAACGGGCAAAAGACAGATGACAGTCATGGTACGTTAGCAACGAGAGCCTGACCCGAGAGAGAGATAACAATCGCGGGGTTTTGGTACCTGAGCCTGAACGTAACAGGTAGTAGATGATGATAAATGTAATACATAAACCTGAAGCGTGACAGGCAACGGATAACAAATTAACTTAACCCTGAAACGAGACAGGTAGCCAACCTGGAAAGGAAAACGTAAGCCTGAAGCGTGACAGGCCATAGATTAAAAACAGAAAATAAAACGTAAGCCTGAAGCGTAACAGGCAACAGGTAACAAATAAACTTACGCCTGAACCGAGACAGGCCCCTAACCTGGAAGAAAAACGTAAGCCTGAAGCGTAACAGGCCGCAGATTATGAAAAACAACCGTAAGCCTGAAGCGTAACAGGCAACAGATAAATAAAATTTTAGCCTGAACCGAGACAGGCACCCAACCTGGAAGAAAAAACGTAAGCCTGAAGTGTAACAGGCCGCAGATTATGAAAAACAACGTAAGCCTGAAGCGTAACAGGCAACAGATTATGAAAAACAAAAAATAACGGTATTTTACCAAAACTCCGTGGATTGCGAAGTGACAGAGCGACGGTCGGCTCGGACTGGATCGAGTGAGAGAAAAAACTGGTTAATGCGCACCGAAAAAGGAGTGGCACCTGTGGTGTGGAAAAGAATTTAGAAGCCGTGAGGGGGAGAACCGCGGACCTGCACGCGTCCTCACAGTCAACAACAACAAGCCTTTTTTTTTATTTATTTTTTTTTAAAACACCCGCAAGCCAGAAGGGGGCGCTGAGAGACCCCAATTCCTTGCCAACCGTGCTATGACCTGCGGGGCTTGATAGCCTCAATACCACCTTTGCCCTACCATGAGACCAGCCATACTTCAGATACCACCACCCCCCCCCCCCCCCCTGAATATGATTGACAGAAACGACACCTGCCAGCCAGGAGGGGGCGCTCAAGGCATGCCGCGGGGCAGGGTGCCGAGGCAACGAAGACGCCGCCTGGAGAATCAGCCTGCACACCCACGGGCCTGCCTGGCCGGAATGCCGCCCCCGGCGTGAGAACAGCCGGGGACCGGATGGCGCGGCCACATGAGTGCCCCATTCCCTCGCCGGCTCCGACCCCCATGCCAAGGGCGCCCGGGCCATGGAATGCACCGGCGCCATGATGGGAGAAACGCACGCCACGCGGCACCCGCCAGCGCCGAGGTCACGCGGGTGGAAGCCGGGGACGCAAGCTAGTTGCCGGGGCAACCAGGGGCCGAGCCGCCAACCCCAGCCTAGCGTCCCGCGTGACCCCGGCCAAGCAGGAAGCGCGGCGCAGCCCGGCTGGGAGCCGAGCGGGGAATCGCGGGAGCTGACAGAGACGCTGGCTTGTTGCGTGGCAACAGGGACGCTGAGCCGCGAACCTGCATGGCGTCCCACGTGACCCTCTCTGCCGGCACCGGAAGCGGAGACAGCGCCGGCCGCCTGGCCGGGGGCCGAAGCGGAGGTGAGGAAGAACGGCGGTGGTGATGGAGCGGGCGGGCGGGCAAGCCGGGGGGGGTCAGGGTGGCTGTGAAAAGCAGTGCTGTAATGAGTCGGAGATTACTTACCCGTAACAGCCGGATGGGCAGGCGAGCATCGGGGGAGCAGGGAGACACTTACCTAACGAGCAGCGCGGCAGCAAGGGGCGTGACGCTTCAGGGCGGGAAAGGCACCGAAAACGCACGCAAGTGAAGGAGGGGGCGTGCTCCCTTTTAAGCGAGCCTACGCCCTATATATATATATATATATATATATATATATATATATATATATATATATATATATATGAGAGGGAGGGTGGTTTATCTGTCCCAGATGTAGAACTTAATTTTATGGCTGGCCATATAAAAAACATGTGTATATTTGCAGCCACAAGCAACAGGCACCTGCGTACTGGGATGAGCTGACCCCCTCTTTTTTGTGTTTCTAGTATTATATATAGGAGTAGTGGTTGACTCCTATATGACTGGGTCGTGCACTCCCTCCTGCCCCTCCTCTGCCTCGCAGGCTGATTTTAATTAGATTGAGTATATAGTCTGCTCAGCATGCATGCTGGTACTTGTAGCCCCTGGATTCAGATGTTTATATTTGCAGCCACAAGCAACGTGCACCTGCGTATTGGGATGAGCTGACCCCATCTTTTTTGTGTTTCATATAAAAAACATGATAATGCGGAGTAATACACAAAGATATAAGTCCATGGTTGCAGGGATAAATTATAGGCTAAACAGTTGTACTATTTTTCAATTAATAGAAGCAGGAATTTTGGCACAACAGGAAAGTAGAAGTAGAAGGATACCGTTATTTGAATTGATGGACAGGGTTTGGAAGGGGGCAAAATCTGGTGGAAACATGGTGTCTACAGACTGGGCCAGGTATGGAGACAGGGGGATATAATAATATATGAAGATCTTAAAAATGAGTATGGTTCAAGTTATATAGATCTGAGTTTTTTTTTATTTACAACTAAAACAAGCATTATGAACCTAGTTAGGAAAAGGTACACAAATTGACACCCTCCCACTGCTGTTAATGAACATCTCTAGAATAACAGCAGGAGGGAAAGTAATTTCTAAAATATATGAAGGTCAGTTGCATCAAAAGACTAAGAATAAAGCAGCCAAGAGTTTAATGTACAAATGGAAAGATGACATAGATCCCCAGCAAGAAGAGTTTTGGGAATTGGCCATAAAGGAGAAAAATAGGGTCTCCAAGAAATTTTCCCATAGGATTACTCAATTTAATATACTATACCGTCTGTATTATTTCCCTAATACTAATGAAGTGTTATAAACCCAAAATTTTTTGGTGTTTAAAATGTGTAGAGGTAGGGGCGGATGATGTTCATATACTCTGGACATATATAAAGACTCAAGAGTTTTGGGGAAAGGTCAACGATAGAATAGAGCAATATCACCGGTTTAAAGTCCCTAGCCAATTTGAGACATGTATACTGGGGGTGATGGATAAAATTGATGCCCCACAACATAGGGAAATTGAATGCAAACTTCTTTTCCAAGCTCGGAAGTGTATTATTGGACACTGGGGAGGTAGAATGGCTTCCATGGTCAGGGAATGGGAGAAGTCTACTAAAACCCCACTCGCTAGAGAGGAATTTCACCTGGTAAATATTAAGAAAAAACTAAGATTTGTTAGAATATGGCAGAAATGGCTTATGTAGTTACTCCCTAGGAGATGAAGGGTGTAGTTGATTGGGGCCGGAGGGGTATAGGGGTGAGAGGGGCAAGAGGGCAAGAAGTTATATATTTTTTTCTTTTCAAGAGGGAGTAGTTAATGAATAAGGGAGGAGGATGGGCAGGGTATATAATTTTATGTAATTAAAAGATTGTTATAACCTTTTTTGTATGATGTAAAAAACAAAGATTAAAAGTACATGTCGGGAAATCCTGTTCCTCCCTCCCCCATGTTTAGCATCAGCGTTGCCAATGCGAATCTTGGTCTTTTTCCTACCCATATAAAGTGATGAAAAGCTGTTTGGAGGGTGTTTATGTCTGTGTATTTCAAGAGTAATGGTATTGTCTGATGTTTCCATCTAAGGTTACATGCACACGACCGTTATGTGTTTTGCGGTCTGCAAATCATGGATCCGCAAAACACGGATGGCGTCTGTGTGCATTCCGCAATTTGCGGAACGGCACAGACAGCCTTTAATATATCTGCCTATTCTTGTCTGCAAAGCGCAGACAAGAATAGGACACGCTATATTTTTTTTTAGACCACGGAAAGGAGCAACGGATGCGGACAGCACACGGAGTGCTGTCCGCATCTTTTGCGACCCCATTGAAGTGAATAGGTCCTCATCCGAGCCACCAAAACTGCGGCTCGGATGCGGACCATAATAACGGCCATGTGCATGAAGCCTAAGTCTGATGTAATATGTTTGATCAGTTAAGGATAGTTTAGGTGATATAAGGATTCAGGGATGTTGCCTATGTGATTGGGATTTTTCATTTGCAACAGCCATAACATTTCGCATTTAGAGATATTCACTTTGAAGCCAGAGAATGAGCCAAAAAGGGTAAGCATTTCAAATAATTTTACCAGGTCCACTTGCGGATGAGCTAGGAACACTAGTAAGTCATCTGCAAATCATGCATGTTTGACTTCAGCTTTACCTACTTTAATTCCTCGTATTTCCTTATTAGTTGCAATGGCTCTAGATCCTTGTCAGGTGCCCTTGTGTAGTACAAATCTGGGGGATAAATGGCTAGGGATGTATACTTGTGCCATTTTCTGCATTGATTGCCAGTGTGGCCAGGGTCTGTCCTACTTAAAGTTCATTATTTTCTGTAATGTACTGATAAACATTAGACTTTCATATATTTTAGATTCATTACACACCAACTGAAGTAGTTCAAGCCTTTTATTGTTTTAATATTGATGATTTTGGCATACAGCTCATGAAAACCCAAAATTCTTATCTAAAAAAATTAGCATATCATGAAAAGGTTCTCTAAACGAGCTATTAACGTAATCATCTGAATCAACTAAATAACTCTAAAACACCTGGAAAAGATTCCTGAGGCTTTGAAAAACTCCCAGCTTGGTTCATTACTAAAAACCGCAATCATGGGTAACACTGCCGACCTGACTGCTGTCCAGAAGGCCATCATTGACATCCTCAAGCAAGAGGGTAAGACACAGAAAGAAATGTCTGAACGAATAGGCTGTTCCCAGAGTGCTGTATCAAGGCACCTCAGTGGGAAGTCTGTGGGAAGGAAAAAGTGTGGCAGAAAACGCTGCACAACGAGAAGAGTTGACCGGACCCTGAGGAAGATTGTGGAGAAGGACCGATCCCAGACCTTGGGGGACCTGCGGAAGCAGTGGACAGAGCCACCATGTACAGGCGTGTGCAGGAAATGGGCTACAGGTGCCGCATTCTCCTGGTCAAGCCACTTTTGAACCAGAAACAGTGGCAGAAGCGCCTGACCTGGGCTACAGAGAAGCAGCACTGGACTGCTGCTCAGTGGTCCAAAGTACTTTTTTTGGATGAAAGCAAATTTTGCATGTCATTCGGAAATCAAGGTGCCAGAGTCTGGAGGAAGACTGGGGAGAGGGGAATGCCAAAATGCCTGAAGTCCAGTGTCAAGTACCCACAGTCAGTGATGGTCTGGGGTGCCATGTCAGCTGCTGGTGTTGGTCCACTGTGTTTTATCAAGGGCAGGGTCAATGCAGCTAGCTATCAGGAGATTTTGGAGCACTTCATGCTTCCATCTGCTGAAAAGCTTTATGGAGATCAAGATTTCATTTTTCAGCACGACCTGGCACCTGCTCACAGTGCCAAAACCACTGGTAAATGGTTTACTGACCATGGTATTACTGTGCTCAATTGGCCTGCCAACTCTCCTGACCTGAACCCCATAGAGAATCTGTGGGATATTGGGAAGAGAAAGTTGAGAGACGCAAGACCCAACACTCTGGATGAGCTTAAGGCCGCTATCGAAGCATCCTGGGCCTCCATAACACCTCAGCAGTGCCACAGACAGTGCCACGCCGCATTGAAGCAGTCATTTCTGCAAAAGGATTCCCGACCAAGTATTGAGTGCATAACTGAACATAATTATTTGAAGGTTGACTTTTTTTGTATTAAAAACACTTTTCTTTTATTGGTCGGATGAAAGATGCTAATTTTTTGAGATAGGAAATTTGGGTTTTCATGAGCTGTATGCCAAAGTCATCAATATTAAAACAATAAAAGGCTTGAACTACTTCAGTTGGTGTGTAATGAATCTAAAATATATGAAAGTCTAATGTTTATCAGTAAATTACAGAAAATAATGAACTTTATCACAATATGCTAATTTTTTTAGAAGGACCTGTATAATCATTGTACATAGATGTTAGTAAGGGTGAAATAGTGTCTTTCAGTATTTTATAAAATTCCCCTGTATATCCATCAGGGTCATCTCGCCACCTGCACAAGCCTCTGATAGGCTGCGGGCCTTGTGCCGGCAGCCTATAAGAGGAACAGAAAAAGTGAGACGCCTCTCCCTCCCCTGCCCCACAGCACAGGCATCTGTATTGCTGTCCTGAGGACGGCGATACAGATGACTATGGAGATGAAAGCCTCCACAATGGAAGCGTTCATCTCCCTGTGACCTGCCTCCGCCGCAGGCACGCTTCCCGCAGCCAGAGCAAGGGGCCCCACCAGTGTGAAAAAAAAAGGCTCGGGACCGGCCGGTGCCTGTATGGAAACGCCGGCCCTAGAAATAGCACAACCGGGTTCAATATAATTTGCGTAATAAGCGCTCTAGTCTGCAGACAATATGTTTGAAAAAAAGGACAATGTTAGAGGAGTAGCTGGAGATGAAGTGTTTCAGTTGGAGGCAAAGGAATATTTGTGAATATGGAAGTTCAAATTCTCTCTGTCGAGGGGCAAAAGAGAAAATAACCTCAAGGGTAAGTAGACCTTAACCACTTCATAACCGCCAATATACTATAAACATATTTTTTATCTCTGATCAGACATCTTTTCAGAGATGGCGGCTGCACGAAGTTTCAAATTCACAAAAATTCCCAATACAAATTTATTTTTATTTTATATAGAGCTGACGGCCAGCTCTATAAATATATCACATGATCCACCCTAACCATAAGAAATAAAAATAAAAACTGTCAACCTTACATTACAAAACCTTACAAAAAGTGCAACACCAAGTGATCAAAAAGGCATATGTCCCACAAAATTGTACCAATAAAACAATCATCCTGCAAAAAATGACCCCCTACATAAGAAAATCGCTCAAAAAAAAAAAAAAAAACTATAGCTCTCAGTACATGGAGAAATTAAAACTTTTTTTTGTTTAAAAAATGCCATTGTGTTACAGTGAGATAAATAAAAAAAAAGTATACACATTAGGTATCACCGCGTAATAACCAGCTCTATAAAAATATCACATGCCCTAACCCCTGAGGTGAACGCTGTAAAAATAAATAAAAACTGTGCCAAAACAACCAATTTTTTGGTCACGCTGCCACATAAAGTGTAACGATGAATGATCAAAATAATATGTTCTCAAAAATGGTACCAATAAAAACATCAATTCTTCCTGCAAAAACGAGCCCCCACACAAGATGATCAGCAGAAAAACAAAATATGATGTTCAGAAAATGGACACAAAAATATATATTTTTTTTTTTCAAAAATGCTTTATTATGTAAAACTGAAACAAAGAAAGTAGACATAATTGATATTGCGTCCATAACAACCTGCTCTATAAAAATAGCACAAGATCTACCTTGTCAGATGAATGTTGTAAAAAATAAAAAAAAACAGTCCCAAAACAGCCATTATTTGGTTACCTTGCCTCACAAAAAACTTAATATAGAGCAATTAAAAATCATATGTACCCCAAAATAGTACCAATTAAACTGGCACCTTATCCCCTAGTTTCCAAAATGGGGTCACTTTCTGGGAGTTTGTACTGTAAGGGTGCATCAGGGGGGCTTCCAACGGCATCTAAAAACCAGTTCAGCAAAATCTGCCTTCCAAAAACCATACGGCACTCCATTTCTTCTGTGCCCTGCCGTGTGCCCTTACAATCAGTTTACAACCACATGTGGGGTGTTTCTGTAAACCGCAGAATCATAGCAATAAATAGAGTTTTGTTTGGCTGTTAACCCTCAATGTGTTAAAAGAAAAAAATAGATTAAAATGGAAAATCTGCCCCAAAAAAAGTGAAATTTAGAAATGTCATCTTTTTTTTTTTTCATTCTTGTGGAACACCTAAAGGGTTAACAAAGTTTATGAAATCAGTTTTGAGTAACTTGAGGGTGTCGTTTCTACAATGGGGTCATTTATGGGGGGGGTTCTACTATGTAAGCCCCACAAAGCGACTTCAGAGCTGAACTAGCCCTTAAAAAGTGGGGTTTGAAAATTCTCTTAAAAATTTTAATTGCTTCTAAAATTATAAGCCTTCTAACGTCCTAAAAAAAGTAAAATTACATTTACAAATTGAGGCCAACATAAAGTAGACATATGGGGAATGTTAAGTAATAAATATTTTATGAGGTATCACTTTCTGTTTTAAAAGCAGAGAAATTGAAATTTAGAAAATCACTAATTTTTTTAAATTTCTGGTAAATTTTATATTTTTTCATAAATAAAGGTTAAAAATATTGACTCAAATTTATGACCATCATGAAGTGCAATGTGTTATGAGAAAACAGTCTCAAAATGGCTTGGATAAATAAAAGTGTTCCAAAGCTATTACCACATAAAGTAACATTTCAGATTTGCAAAATTAAGCCTGGTCAGGAAGGGGGTAAATGCTCCGGCCTGGAAGTGATTAAAGAGCCCTTCATTTGTCTGAATGACCCCAGGTCTGGTGAACTACCTGAGCCAGAATCCCACAGGAGTATCCTCAAATGAAAAAGAGCCAGCTAGACTATCTGGGTGGCCTGACAATATTTCGCTCTAGTGGTTCCAATGTCTATATTAACACTAGGCCTCTTTCACACAAACAATACGGATTGGCTCAGGATGCGTTCAATGATACTCGCACAATTTTCATGCAAGTTCAGTCAGTTTTCTCTGCAATTGGGTTCAGTTTTTTCCACGCGGGTGCAATGTGTTTTAAAGCGTTTTTCATGTGCATGAAAAAAAAACTGAAGGTTTGCAAACATCTCTTAGCAACCATCAGTGAAAAACGCACTGCACCCAGACTGCATGAATCCCCATTCATTTCTATGGGGCCAGGGCTGCGTTAAAAACACAGAATATAGAACATGCTGCGATTCTCACGCAACGCAGAACTGATGCGTGAACAATAAAAATGCTCATGTACACAGAGCCATTTAAATGAATAGGTCAGGATTCAGTGCGGGTGCTTTGCGTTCACTACACGCACTGCACCCACGTGGAAAACGCACTTGTGTGACAGGGGCCTAAATAGAATAAGAGGCATGCCTGCCACGAGCCCCACCAGATATACAGTGGATATAAAAAGTCTACACACCCCTGTTAAAATATCAGGTTTCTGTGATGTAAAAAAAATGAGACAAAGATAAATCATTTCAGAACTTTTTTCACCTTTAATGTGACCTATAAACTGCACAACTCAATTGAAAAACAAAACTCTTTTAGGTAGAGGGGAAAAATATATAAAAATAAAATAATATGGTTGCATAAGTGTGCACACAAACTAATACTTTGTTGAAGCACCTTTTGATTTTATTACAGGAATCAGTCTTTTTAGGTATGAGTATCAGCATGGCACGTTTTGACCTGGCAAGATTTGCCCACTCTTCTTTGCAAAAACACTCCGAATCTGTCAGATTGCGAGGGCATCTCCTGTGCACAGCCCTCTTCAGATCACCCCACAGATTTTCAATCTGATTCAGGTCTGGGCCATTCAAAAACTTTAATCTTCTCCTGGTGAAGCCATTCCTTTGTTGATTTGGATGTATGCTTTGGGTCGTTGTCATGCTGAAAGATGAAGTTCCTCTTCATGTTCAGCTTTCTAGCATTAACCATGAAGGCTTTGTGCCAATATTAACTGGTATTTGGAACAGTTCATAATTCCCTCTAGCTTAACTAAGCCTATAGCTTAAAAACAGCCCCAAAGCATGATGATGCCACCACCATGCTTCACTGTGGGTATGGTGTTCTTTTAGTGATGTGCAGGGTTGTTTTTAGCACAAAACATATCTATTGGAATTATGGCCAAAAAGTTCAACCTTGGTTTCATCAGACAATAACACCTTTTCCCACATGCTTTTGGGAGACTTCAAATGTGTTTTTTGCAAAATGTAGCCTGGCTTGGATGTTTTTCTTCGTAAGAAAGGGCTTTCGTCTTGCCACTCTACCCCATAGCCCAGACATGTGCCATATTTTCTTCACTTGATGATGACTTCATCGACGAAGTCTTCACTGTGTTCCATGGTATATCTAATGCCTTGGAAATTCTTTTGTACTCTTCTCCTAATAGATACCTTTTAACACTGAGATCCCTCTGACGCTTTGGAAACTCTCTGTGGACCTTGGTTTTTGCTGTGGGGTGCGACTAAGAAAATTTCAGGAAAGATCAACTAGAGCAGCTGAACTTTGACGTTGATCAGAGGCACTTTAAATGATGTCAGGTGTATGCTGACTCCTATTTAACATGATTTAGAATGTGATTGCTTAATTCTGAACACAGCTACATCCCCAGTTATAAGATGGTGTGCCACACTTATGCAAACCCATTATTTTAGTTTTTCTTGTTTTCTTCCCTCGACCTAAAAGATTTCAGTATGTTTTTCAATTGAGTTGTACAGTTTATAGGTCACATTAAAGGTGGAAAAACTTCTGAAATGATTTATCTTTGTCTCTTTTTTATTTTTTTACAACACAGAAACCTAACATTTTAACAGGGCTGTGTAGACTTTTTATATCTACTGTACATTTGTCCAGTCTGATTTATTTTCTGAGTGTTGGCGTAGAGCATGGGTGCACAACCTGCGGCCCTTGATACCATTCTGTGCAGCCCCCAACTATCTGGTAATAGAAATGTATGTCTATGTCTTGTGGCTGCTCACATGTATTTTTCATGTATTCCTCCATTAGATGTGAGTCCTGGAAGTGTAACCAGATATTTATAGTATATACAGTATGTACAATACACCATAAATACAATATTTCAGTTCTTAATACCCCTTTAAATTTTATTTTCTGCCCTTGTGATCGGTTCAGTCTGGCAATGTGGCCCCCAATCAGAAAAAGTTGTGCACCCCTGGCGTAGAGCAATAAGTAAGGCCAGGTCAGATTATCAAGATCTTATGGATATCTAGTGAGAGCAGACTTTATGATGTAACCCATAATCTTAACGGCCTTGACAGCAGCTGCTATAGTAAAAGAGTATTCTAGGAATAACTAAAACAAATACACAAACCGTAAATGGCCAAATAAAAAGAAAAACAATATACCTCATTTAAAAAAATAATAATAATTGCTTACATAACCTGGTAGGTGATCTGAACTTGCAGAAAATATATACTGTATAAAAAAAATAATAATAATAGAAATAAACTATTGTTCCTTTAAATTGGCATGTGCCTTATTCCCAGTGCAAAAGGAAAAGGACCAAAGATGGAGCAGATTACGTATGACGATCTGATGCGGCTACACGCAGTAAGGACGGAACAGCCTGCCAGAGCTCTCAAACACTGGTGTGAAATATCCGTGAAACAGAAAAGGCTACTTTCACACTCGCGTTTTGGCTTTCCATTTGCGAGATCCGTTCAGGGCTCTCACAAGCGGTCCAAAACAGATCAGTTTTGCCCTAATGCATTCTGAATGGAAAAGGATTAGTTCAGAATGCATCCGTTTGCCTTCAATCAGTCTCCATTCCGCTCTGGAGGCAGACACCAAAACACTGCCTGCAGTGTTTTGCTGTCTGCTTGACGAAACTGAGCCAAACAGATCCGTCCTGACACACTATGCAAGTCAATGGGGACGGATCAGTTTTCCCTGATACAATCTGGCACAATAGAAATTGACTTTAAGTGGAGTTCATGACGTCTTGGCTATGCTACATATAATACAAACGGATCAGTTCATGACGGATGCATGCGGTTGTATCATTGTAACGGATCAGTTTTTGCAGAACCATGAGGGATTCGCCCAAAACCCAAGTGTGAAAGTAGCCTAAGTTCCTGGCCGTGTGAACAGCCTTCCGGATCTGTTTCACGCATATGTAAGAAAAGTCTAAGGTATCGACCGATATTGATTTTTTAGGGCCGATACCGATAATTTGTGAACTTTCAGGCCGATAGCCAACAATTTATACAGATATTCTGGGAATTTTCATTTTTGAAAAAAAAATTGGGGTAAATTTATACTTAAAATTTTGGTGTTTTAATTTTTTTAACTTTTAGTTTTGTTTACTAACTTTTAGCCCCCTTAGGGACTAGAATCCTTGTCCTATTCACCCTGATAGATCTCCATCACTGTGAATAGGAGCTCTCACTGTCCCTGCTGCTCTGTGCTTTGTGCACACAGCAGCATGGAGCTTACCACGGCAGCGAGGGCTTAAATAGCGTCCTGGCTGCCATGGTAACAGATTACACTGCTGGGGCTCCGAGAGGGGATCCTGTGGCCACTGCCACCAATGATTAATACTGGGGGGGGGGGGCTTGGGTGGGGAGGCGCACTGCGCCACCAATGTTTTTAATGTGGGGGTGGGGGGCGCACTGCGCCTCCAATGGTTAATACTGGGGGGCTCACTGCGCCACCAATGAAGATAAATCTCAAATTTATTCAAATTGAACAGGAGGCGGGAGCTGGCTGCAGAATCATATAGCCAGCTCCTGACCTCTATGAGCGGTAGCTGCGATCCGCGGCACCTGAGGGGTTAACTACCACAGATCGCAGCTACAGCTCAGAGGTCGGGAGCTGGCTATGTGATTCTGCAGCCAGCTCCCGCCTCCTGTTCAATTTGAATGAATGAGAGATTTCTCTTCATTGGTGGCGCAGTGGCCACAGCCCCTCCCCTTCTCTTGTCCCCTGTCCTCTCAGTGGCAGCAGCAGCACAGGGGGAGGGAGACACTGCTTCCTTCTCCCCTGTGCTGCTGAGGGAACCCAATAAGTTATCGGAATATCGGCAAAATAAATGCCGATACCGATAACAGTCAAAATCCTCAATATCGGACCATTATATCGGTAAAACCGATAATCGGTCGATCCCTAGTCTAAGGCGCTTGGAGTCAGAGAGCAGGGCATAATGTTTACTAACCCTTTCAGGACCCTGCCATATCTCACCTTAAAGAGGACTTTTCATGATTTTATATTAATTACCTTTACTTGCTGCCACCCTGTCAGATTTTTTTTAAAGATTCTGTGGAGCTTGGTTTTTTCAACACACCAGTGGCTGCTCATGCGTGATCCATGCAGACTTCTGCGGCCATATGATAAGATCACCAAACTGGTCAGTCGCAGCCAGTGCACCATCAGTGACATCGTACCTTACGCCTTCTTTCTGCAGCGTGCATTGCGTTGTGCCATTTATTAATGATCTTGTAGAAGGCTTGCATAGTAAAATATCAATTTTTGCAGATGACACTAAACTGTGTAAAGTAATTAACACTGAAGAGGACAGTATACTACTACAGAGGGATCTGGATAGATTGGAGGCTTGGGCAGATAAGTGGCAGATGAGGTTTAACACTGACAAATGTTATGCACATGGGAAGGAATAATGCAAGTCACCCGTACTTATTAAATGCTAAAACACTCGGTAACACTGACATGGAAAAAGATCTAGGAATTTTAATAAACAGCAAACTAAGCTGCAAAAAACAGTGTCAGGCAGCTGCTGCCAAGGCCAATAAGATAATGGGTTGCATCAAAAGGGGTATAGATGCCCGTGATGAGAACATAGTCCTACCACTTTACAAATCATTAGTCAGACCACACATGGAGTACTGTGTACAGTTCTGGGCTCCAGTGAACAAAGCAGACATAGCAGAGCTGGAGAGGGTCCAGAGGAGGGCAACTAAAGTAATAACTGGAATGGGGCAACTACAGTACCCTGAAAGATTAACAAAATTAGGGTTATTCACTTTGGAAAAAAGACGACTGAGAGGAGATCTAATTAATATGTATAAATATATCAGGGGTCAGTACAGAGATCTATCCCGTCATCTATTTATTCCCAGGATGGTGACTGTGACGAGGGGACATCCTCTGCGTCTGGAGGAAAGAAGGTTTGTACACAAACATAGAAGAGGATTCTTTACGGTAAGAGCAGTGAGACTATGGAACTCTCTGCCTGAGGAGGTGGTGATGGTGAGTACAATAAAGGAATTCAAAAGTGGCCTGGATGTATTTCTGGAGCGTAATAATATTACAGGCTATAGCTACTAGAGAGATATCGTTGATCCAGGGATTTATTCTGATTGCCTGATTGGAGTCGGGAAGGAATTTTTATTCCCCTAAAGTGAGGAAAATTGGCTTCTACCTCACAGGGGTTTTTTGCCTTCCTCTGGATCAACTTGCAGGATGACAGGCTGAACTGGATGGACAAATGTCTTTTTTCGGCCTTATGTACTATGTTACTATGTTACTATGATCAAGCCGTCGAGGAGCAGGAAGATGAGGAAGTCGCAAAGCTGGATGAATTCCCAGGAGGGACTACTCCATCTGAGACAAGTCAACAGGAGTCTGAAGAGGAGTCAGAGAAGGATGGTGTCGGGGCAGAGGAGGAGCAAGAAGAGCATGCTTCAAATGTTTCAGGGATCCCTGGTGTTGACCGTGGCTGGGGGGGAGAAGACAGAGGACGACATTATCCTGGACGATGAGCATGAGCCAGGCAACTCCACCGCTTCCAGTTTAGTGCAAATCGGGGCCTTCATGCTCCAGTGTTTTAAGAGGGACCCCCATATAAAATGCATAACGGCCAAGTACCAGTACTGGGTGGCAACATACTTAGACCCCCGGTACAAACACAAAATGGCGGACATGTTACCACCATCACAGAAGGCTGTCAGAAGGCAGCACTTTCAGGCCTTGCTTCGAGAAATGCTGCATTCTGCTTTTGCAGGCACTGGCAGAGGAATTTTCACTCACAGAGAAACAGTTGCGGGTACCAATCTAAGTGCATGCAAGAAGAGGGCGGTTTGAAGATGTGTTGATCACTTCAGCTATGAGATCATTCTTGCAACCAACCCATCGACAGCTGTCCTCCGGATTCAGCCTCATGGAACACCTAGACCGACGTGGACCCTCTGAGAAGCGAGGAACCTCTGGGCTACTGGGTGTTCATGCTTAACCTGTGGCCAGAGCTGGCACAATTTGCCATGGAACTGTTGGCTTGCCCCTTGTCCAGTGTCCTGTCTGAAAGGACGTTCAGCGCAGCAGGGGGGTGGATAGTGACCGATAAGACCACTAGCCTAGCTCACGACAGTGTGGACTACCTCACATTTCTAAAAATGAATGAGGCATGGATCTCGGAGGAATTCAACACCTGTGACTACCACGTTTAATTGAATTTCCTCATGCCAGCCCACAAATATCTACCACCACCCAGAATATTGGTCCCTGTCTTAGGTAAATACAGCGACATAAATGGCCTTTTCTGTCCGTTAAAAGGCCTAATGTTATGGGCCTCGGAGGAATTCAACCCCTGTGACAACCACGTGTTTCAACTATCATTAGTGTTTTTTTTTCAAAAGGGGGGGTTTCGTTAGCCATGTTTTTAATCAAATTTTATATTTTTAGTTCTTTTAAACATGTATTTGACCTGTATTTGTACTGGCCTGCAGTAAAATTTATATCCTTTGACCCTCTAATAGACCACCAGCCACATACATACTTGTTCTTTTCTGTACGCTGAATGCATAATTTTTTGGGCCTTTAGTACACTGGCCTGCTGGAAAATTGATATCCAATGACCGTGAAATCTATGTCTAGCCACATGCATACTTGTTCTTTTATGTACGCTGAATGAATAATTGTTGCTATCTCGGAGGAATTCATCACCAGTGACGACCACGTATTATCGAATTTCAACTATTATCATTAGGTTTTTTTCTTAAAGAGGGGGAATTTCATTAGCCATGTTTTTAATCCAATTTTATATTTTTTGTTCTTTTAAACATATGTATTTATCCTGTATTTGTACTGGCCTGCAGTAAAATTGATATCCATTGACCGTGTAATATACCTCCGGCCATATAACACTTGATCTTTGTGAATGCATAATGTTTGGGGCCTGTAGTTCAATCGCCTACAGTAAAATTTGTATCCATTGATCGCATAATGTACCTCAAGCCACATAATTAGAATTTCTTTTATGTCAAGTGAATGCCTAATTTTTAAGGCCCGTACTCCTGTGACCTAAAATAATTTTTCTAGGCTCCACCAGGGCACATTTCAGAGAATTTCTCTTTAAGACACATTAAAATGTCCCCTGATTAAGATACATATTTTTGTCATTGATCCCCCTCTAGTATGTCACTGTCCGTGTTGTGGGACTATTTGTACACTTCTAAGTATTTGGTTGCTGCAAATATGAGCTGAAGGTTTTTCAGGTTCGCCATTAAAGTAAATGGGGCCCGGCGAAAACTTGTGGTTTGCAAACATTTAATCGTGTTTGCGAACCGTCATGGCAGATGTTCGACCATTACTAATTATTACTACCAAGATGCATAACTTTACATTTGTCCATATTGAACCTCATTTGCCAAGTCGATGCCCAATCACTCAGTGTTCAAGTACCCTTGTAGTTTATAGACATCTTCCATACTGTACAGTTCTACATAGCTTAGTGTCATCTGCAAAAATAGATAGGGTGCTATTAATCCCATCCTCAATATCATTAATAAATAAATTAAATAATAAAGGGCCCAGCACTGAACCTTGGGGTACAACACTTATAACCTGGGACCATTCTGAATAGGAACCATTGACCACAACTCTCTGGACACGGTCCTTCAGCTAGTTTTCAAACCAATTACAAACTATAATTTCCAAGCCTATAGACCTAACTTTACCTATTAAGCATCTATAAGAGACAGCATCAAAAGCCTTTGCAAAATTCAGAAACACTTCATCCACAAGCCGCCCCTCTGTCCAGGCTACTACTCACCTCCTCATAAAAACAAATCAGGTTAGTCTGACAACTTCTGACCTTTGTAAACCTATGCTGGTCATCACTTATAGTATTATTTATACACATACTCCTGCATATAGTCCCTTAAGAGTCCTTCAAACATTTTCCCCCAACTGAAGTTAAACTAACTGGTCTATAATTATCCGTGGAGGACCTTGATCCTTTTTTGAATATGGGCACCACGTTTGTCTTGGGCCAATCACTTGGCACTGTACCAGTACATAGAGACTCTAAAATTATAAACAGGGGCACAGCAACGACTGAACTGAGCTCTTTAAGCACTCTTGGGTGTAATCTATCTGGACCCGGAGCCTTGTTCACATTTACCCTATTTAACTTCTCTTGGACCAGATCTACAGTTAGCCAATTGAGTATAATCACTGGATGTACTAACAGCCCCACCACCACAGATATCAGCTCCATTCTCCTTCTTTTGTACACAGCTACTCTGCCTTTTCCTTATCTTCAGTGACTACCCCCCCCCCCCCCCCTCCTCCCATTATCTTTATTTAGGGAACTGTCCTGCTCAGACCTAGTTTTTTAGCATTTATATATTTAAAAAATATATATATATATTTTGCTTTCTTTTGCTACCTGCTGTTTTTTTTTTTTTTATCTTTGCTAATTTTACGCTACAGCTGACCCCTCAGATTTGTATTTTTTAAATGCCCTCTTTTTGTCTTTTATTGCCCTTTTTTAGAGTAGCTGTAAGCCATGGGGAGTTTAATTTTAGCCGTTTATATTTGTTACCTAAAAGGGATAATATTTTTAGTGCAATTACTCAATGTGGATTTGAAGCTCTCCCATTTATCCTCAGTATTATGTGACAGTAGCTGCTCCCAGTCTATGCCCTGAAATGCTGCCCTCAACCCAGGGAAATTAGCCATTTTGAAAATCAGTGTGTTTGATCTGCATGACAGAGTTTGCATTTTATAGTTTAGGGGAATAAAATTATATTGTGGTCACTATTACAAAGTGTTTCTCGAACAGTAACATTACCAACAAGCTCTGCATCATTAGAAATTACCAGATCCAACAGAGCATCGCCCCTGGTGGGAGCCTCCACAAATTGGCCCATAAAGTGGTCCTGCAGCAAGTTGAGGAATTTTCTCCCCTTTGTGGTTGAGGCAGAACCATGACCCCAGTCAATATCTGGGAAGTTAAAATCTCCCATTATGACCACTGTACCAGCCTGTGCCACCTGCTCTATTTGGTTATAAAGTTGCGTTTCTATCTCTTCTGTGATGTTAGGGGGTCTATAGATTACACCAAGTATTATTTTTTCAGTGTTTATATCCCTTTGAACTTCCACCCATAAGGTTTCCACATCCTCACCTTCCGCACCCGCAATTGCCTCTTTCACACTTGTCTTCAGATCACTCCTCACATACAGGCACCTTTTCTATTGACCTGGTCTTTCCTAAATAGTGTAAAACCCTCAATGTTAACAGCCTAGTTATGTGAAGAGTCCAACCATGTCTCAGCCACACCAACTACATCTATGTGTTCTTCTAGTACCATAGCCTCCAGCTCCCCCATTTTTCTAGCTAGACTTCTGGTATTTGTGAAAATACATTGTGTTGGGGGAAAAGATGGCTAGAAGGTTGCAGTAGTGTTTAAACTAGGGACTGGGGGGGGGGGGTAATTACATTATAGGAGGGGAATATAGTGCAGATAGAGACTGGGGCAAGGTAATGTGACTGGGGGAAGAATGGATGGAGGGACTAGAACAGTTCAGAAGGAAAGGTGTAGGGTAATATACATAAACCTCTTAAATGTATGTATACTAATGCCAAAAGCCTGACTAATAAAACTGGGGAACTAGAATTAGTGATGTGTGAGGAGGACTATGACATAGTGGGAATAACTGAGACATGGCTGGATGATAGCTATGACTGGGTGGTTAATGTACAGGGTTACAGTCTGTTTAGAAAGGATAGCCAAAACCGGAGAGTGGGAGGGGTCTGCCTTTATGTAAAGTCCTGTTAAAGCCCACGCAAAACAATAATAAATTCTTTTAATAGGAGTTTATTATACACCACCTAATATACCACAATACACAGAAAATGTACTACTAAACGAGATAGACAGGGCGGCAAATCATAATGAGGTCGTTATTATGGGGGACTTGAGATATAGACTGGGAAACATCTGTACATCTCAAAGAAAAACAGGTTCTTGGCAATAACCAAAGACAATTACCTTTCCCAACTGGTTCAGGATCCGACTAGAGGGACGACCATACGACACTTAGTATTAACCAATAGACCTGACAGAACAACAAATGTGCAGGTCGGGGGACACCTAGGAAATAGTGACCATAAAGTAATAACCTTCCAATTATCATTCAAGAGAGTGTTTCTTCAGGGAGGAACAAAAATACCAAAATTTCAAAAAAGCTAAATTTAGCCAACTAACAGAGGCCATAGGCCTAACTAACTGTCAAAGTCCTCAAAAATAAAAATACAGCCACAAAATGAGATATTTTTAAAAGCATCCTAAAATCTAATCGAGAGAGGTACATACCTTATAGGAATAAAAGGTTAAGGAACAAGAAGAAACCAATGTGGATAAATAGAACTGTACAAAAAGAAAGCATTTAAATCACTAAAACAGGAGGGTAGTGAGGAAGCACTGAAAACGAAGGAAAAAAATTAAATATGAAAAAGCCAGGAAGAGATGCCCCACCCCGTATCATAAGATAATTAAGTAATGTCATAGCCAGACCCTTATTTCTAAAATTTAAAGACTCTATACTGACAGAGAGTGCTCCACAGGAATGGCGCATAGCAAATGTGGAGCAAATATCAAAAAAGGGTCCAAAAACAGAGCCCGGAAACTATAGGCTGGTAAGTTTAACATCTGTCGTGGGTAAACTGTTTGAAGGTTTGCTAAGAGATGGTGTCTTGGAGCACCTCAATGAAAGTAAGCAAACAACGCCATATCAGCATGGCTTCATGAGGGATCGGTCATGTCAAACTAAAAAGTTTTAAATGGCAGGACTAAAATGCAAAAACTTAACTTTCAAGCAGAGATCCTTGAAAGTTAAGTTTTTGCATTTTAGTACTGCCATTTAAAACTTTTTTTTTTCTCTGCTGGGTGTTGCCATTTTAACCCATTTTTTTTTCTCTGCTTGATTAAGGGGAGTGGCCTGGGCAACCAGGTGCTATAAATTGAACCACTAGACTCTCTAGAGCTTGCTCTTCCTGAGGCTTGCTCTACTAAGTGGGCTTCTTATTAAGTGGAGTTAAAAAATAAGGAATTTAAGAAAAGGAGTTGGAAACTAAGGTTGGATATAATTTCCTTGTGTGTTGTTGGCTTAATTCTAGGTAGTCCTTCAACTACAGCAGACAGGGTCTAATTCTAAATCATATTTACTGTACTTTTTTACTGTGGTAATCCCCATTTAGTATGAGTTGCACAATTGACAACGCAGTCCAGTGCACATCTTGCAAGATGTATGCAGTCTTGCAACAGCTGTTTGAGGGTGTATATCTTTGCTCAAGATGTGAGCAAATTACCCATTTGGAATCGCAAATCGAGTCTCTAAACTGGCAAGTTGCAACACTAAGAGGCATTGACAATTTGCAAAAGAGTTTGCTTCTCACCGAGCAAGCACTCTTTGGGGAAGATGAGGGGGAGGGTGACAGAGAGGAGGCTGAGGAAAGTGAGGTAGCTAACTGGATAACAGTTAGATAGCGGGGTAGAGCGAAGAGTGCCAGGGAGGCTAGCCCTGATCTGACACACCCCAACAAGTTTGCACGTTTGGCAAATGAGGGGGATGTCAGTCCAGGCACGGCACTGCTGCAGCCAGACACTTCCTCTGCCAGTCAGGGGAATGTCAGCCCCAGTAAGCAGCGAACCAGGAGAGCAGGGCAGGCCAGACAAGTGCTGGTAGTGGGAGACGCCATTATTAGGGGAACAGATAGGGAAATCTGTCACAAAGACCATGATAGCCGAACAGTGTGCTGTCTTCCTGGCACTAGAGTTCGACACATAGCGGATCGGGTTGACAGATTACTGGGAGGGCCTGGAGAAGATCCAGCAGTCATGGTCCATATCGGAACCAATGACAAAGTTAGAGATAGGTGGAGAGTGCTTAAAAATGATTTCAGGGATTTAGGTCAAAAGCTTAGGGCAAGGACCTCAAAGGTAGTATTTTCCGAAAGGCAGTGGGAGATTAACAAGTGGCTCAAGAACTGGTGTAGGAAGGAGGGGTTTGGGTTCCTGAAGAACTGGGCTGACTTCTCTATCGGCTACAGGCTCTATCGTAGGGATGGGCTGCATCTCAATGGGGAAGGGGCAGCTGTGCTGGGGAGAAAGATGGCTAGAAGGTTGGAGGAGTGTTTAAACTAGGGACTGGGGAGGGAGGGAAATTACACGATAGGAGAGGAATATAGTGCAGATAGAGACCGGGGGCAAGGTAGTGGGACTGGGGGAGGAATGGAAGGAGGGACTAGAACAGTTCAGAAGGAAAGGTGTAGGGTAAAAAATATACATAAACCTCTGAAATGTATGTATACTAATGCCAGAAGCCAGACTAATAAAACTGGGGAGCTGGAATTAGTGATGTGGGAGGAGAACTATGACATAGTGGGAATAACAGACATGGCTGGATGATAGCTATGACTGGGCAATTAATGTACAAGGTTACAGTCTGTTTAGAAAGGATCGTCAAAACCGGAGAGGGGGAGGGGTTTGCCTTTATGTAAAGTTTTGTCTAAAGCCCACACTCCGCGATGATATAAGTGAGGGACATGAACATGTGGAGTCCCTGTGGGTAGAGATACATGGAGCTAAAAACAACAATAAATTACTAATAGGAGTTTACTATAAACGACCTAATATACCAGAGTTCACAGAAAAGCTACTACTAAACGAGACAGAAGAGGCGGCAAATCATAATGAGGTCGTTATTATGGGGGACTTCAACTACCCAGATATAGACTGGGAAACTGAAACTTGTATATCTCATAAGGGAAACAGGTTCTTGGCAATAACCAAAGACAATTACCTCTCCCAACTGGTTCAGGACAGACTAGAGGGAAGGCCATATTGGACTTGGTATTAACCAATAGGCCTGACAGAACAACAGAAGTGCTGGTTGGTGGACACCTGGGAAATAGTCTTTGTGTGTTGGACAGATCTAAATTCCTCTCAAATGAATGAGGGGAGTAAAGAGTAGGAGAAAAAAGGGGTGCACAATAGGGTAGTATGTATATACAGATAAAATTATATCATCATGGGAATTGTGAAGGCTCACCTTTTTGAGTTGTGCAAATTTAGGCACAACTCTATTGAAGGCTTTTAGTGATGAGACTTATCTTCCGGAACTTCAGTCGCAGATTGTGTGTTCTTTTTGATTAGATGTCCAGTTCCACAAAAGGAAGAATGGCAATAAAAGAAAGATTCTGCTTCGGCGCAAGTCCCCAATGGAAACTGTCTCAATTGTATGAAAATTCTTCTTTAATAGAAACAACGCGTTTCGGGGAGTAAAAAAAACTGCCCCTTCATCAGGTTTCAGGTTTGAAACCTGATGAAGGGGAAGTTTCACTCCCCGAAACGCGTTTCCATTAACCTTTCTCCGTCACACTAACGCCGAAAGGAGTCATTGCTGCGGCGCTCCCAGGTCACACTAACGCCGATTGGCGTCATCTCGCGTGAGCCGAGATTTCCTGTGAACGCGTGCTCAAAGGAGCGCGCGTTCACAGGATCGCGCAGTTCACAAGTTCATCTGCAGCCTGCCGGCCGCGATCATTGGCTGGCAGGCTATGGATTTTTGAATCGACCAATGAAATGGTTATGTCAGACGATATTTTGAAAATAGCGTCTGATATAACTGCTGCCAGGTCCTCTGGTGGTCCCTTTTGCTTGGATCGACCACCAGAGGACACAGGCAGCTCTGTAAGTAGCACCAAATCACCACACTACACATTAGATTTTTCCCTGTCATTTATTTAACCCCTTATTTAGCACCTGATCACCCATATTAGACTCCCTGATCACCCCCTTATCCACCCCCCTGTCATTGATCACCCCCCCCCCCCTGTAAGGGTCCCTCATCCCTGCCAGGTAGTTAGCTACTTGCTAGGTAGTTTAGCGCCCAGCCCACCGCAGTCACTGATTTGTCGCTGATCAGCGTCATCGCTGTTGCTAATCAGCACTAGTACTATTTAGTATCTGTAAGTGATCAATACTGATCGCAATCAGATCTATATAAGTACATTAGGGTCACCCTTAGGTTCTCCATAAAACGCAGTGTTTGCCCGATCAGGCCTGATTTTGTGCGCACACTTGCGTTTAGTCCGCCCCACCGCAGTGACAGAATTTTTTTTTCTGATCACTGCAAAAACACCGTAAAATCGCTGCGCCGCTATAAAAGATCACTTCTGAGCTTTTTGGATCTTTATTAGCGATCGCAGCTTTACTTCGCAAGCACTCCTTTTTACTAGGTAGGTTTGCTCTTTTTCCCGGGTAGTCTCAGAGGAATACCCCCTAAATTTAGTGAACCCAAAATGTCAAACAAGGGGTATTCCGCTGAAGAGGCCTACAGGATTCTGACCGTGATGGATGAAAGCGATGGGGACGCCTTATCCGCTGAATCCAGTGGTTCAGAATATGAACCTGTAGACAGCAGTGGCACTCTAACCGCTAGCGAAGATGACGAGGTAGAGGTCCCTGCTACGGTCAGACGTACCCGATCCCATGTCAGTGTAATGCATACCCCGCATGATGAGCCTCATTTGCAGCAGAGTGGTGCTAGCGCTGATCTTGCTTATGGTGCGGCATACACCAGCAGCGCAGCACACCCTGGACCTTCTACCAGCACTGCCGTATTCCCTGGTGAAGTGGCGAGCACCAGAAGGGCAGTTCCAGCTGGTACGGTGGCACGTGCAATAACTACCCCGTCGCAGCCACCGCGTTCACAGGCCCGTAGAACCCTTAGTCTCCCAGAGGTGCTGGCAAATCCTAATTGGCAATCCCCTGATTCCGCCGCACCCGTATTGCCCCCTTTCACCGCCCAGTCTGGAGTTCGTGTGGAGACGGCTCATTTATGACTCATTCACACAGTCAGTGTTCGGTCAGTGATTTCCATCAGTGATTTTGAGCCAAAACCAGGTGCGGCTCTAAACACAGAACAGGTGCAGATATTTCCCTTCTACCTCATGTCTGTGGAGGCTCCAATCCTGATTTTGGTTCCCAATCACTGATGGAAATCACTGACTGAAAACTGACGTGTGAATGAGGCTTTAGGATCGGCCCTTCAGTTTTTTGAGCTGTTCTTCACCGCGGATCTCTATGACCTAGTTGTGGCTGAAACCAACCGCTACGCCACACAGTTTATTACCGCCAATCCGGAAAGCTACTATGCCCAGCCTTTCCGGTGAAACCAGTCACCGTTTTAGAGTTTATATTTTTGGGGGGCCTTATCCTCAGCATGGGTCTAACTAAAAAAAAATGTATTGCGGTCATATTGGTCTAAAGACCCAATACATTACATGCCCATGTTCTCTGATGCAATGTCCAGGGCACGTTTTGAGGTCATCATGTGCTTTATGCATTTCGCGGACAATAGCACCTGTCATCCAAGAGGCCACCCTGCTTATGACCGGCTCCACAAAATTCGGCCCCTCATAGACCATTTGTCATCCAGATTTGCAGATGCGTATACCCCTAATCAAAACATCTGCATAGACGAGTCCCTAGTACATTTTACCGGGCGCCTTGGCATAAAACAGTACATCCCCAGCAAGCGCGCCCGGTATGGGGTCAAACTGTATAAGCTCTGTGAAAGGGCCACAGGCTATACATATCGTTTTAGGGTCTATGAGGGAAAAGACTCAAAACTGAAGCCGGTCGGATGTCCTGACTACCTGGGGAGCAGTGGCAAGATTGTCTGGGACTTGGTGTCACCCTTATTCCACAAGGGGTACCACTTATACGTGGACAATTTTTACTCAAGCGTGGCCCTCTTTCGGCACTTACATATAGTCGGAATTCAATGCTGTGGCACCGCGCGACCTAGTCGCCGGGGCTTCCCCCAACGGCTCGTTAGTACCCGACTTGCACGGGGGGAGAGGGCTGCCTTGTGTGACCAAGAACTGCTTGCGGTGAAGTGGAGGGACAAGAGGGACGTTTACCTTCTGTCCACCATTCACGCAGACACGACTGTACAAATTGAAAGGGCAACTGGAGTCATTGTGAAACCCCTCTCTGTCCACGACTATAACCTTCACATGGGAGGGGTGGACTTCAATGACCAGATGTTGGCTCCCTATTTAGTTTCCCGCAGAACCAGACGCTGGTATAAGAAGCTGTCTGTTTATTTGATCCAATTGGCGATGTACAATAGTTTTGTTCTCTACAGTAAGGCTGGGAGAACAGGATCCTTCCTAAAATTCCAGGAAGAGATCATTTTGGAAATCCTGTATCCAGGAGGGTCCGTGCCCCAAAGCCCTGATGTAGTGAGCCGGCTACATGGCAGACACATCCCGTCTGTCTATCCTGGTACCCCAACTCAACGTTCCCCAAGAAAAAGATGTCGTGTCTGAAGCAGGGGTGGAATAAGGCGTGACACCACTTTTTTTGTCCTGACCAGCCTGCCCTATGCATAGGGGAGTGTTTCCGCAAGTTCCACACTCAGGTACACTATTAGCATAGGGATTGCGTACACAGGACAGGCACACAGGGGTCTTAGGGCCCTTTCACACAGAGCTGCCACAAACCTCTCCTTTCACCTGGGACAAAGTGCATAATGTACTTCGCCACATCTGTGGGCGATTTGCGCTTTGCACATTGTCCCATGGGGAAGGAGAGGTTTGTCCAATAAAGGTAAAAAAAAATAAAAAATCACCGGTAAGCAAAAAAGTTATTGTTCTGTTTCAAAAGTTTATAAAAGTTAATGTTAATAAATTTATTGCGTTGCAGCCTGTTTTTTTTTTTACCTTCTAGGTGGACCAAGCGATCAAGCAGCTGCAGCACTGATGTGCATTCTGACAGAAGCATTGCGCTGCTGTCAGATTACACAAAAGTCAGTGTATGCGGCGCTGCAAGACAAAATTTCTCCTCTGCAGTAACAGATATGTTTGCCAAGGCATACGAGCTGAGGAGGCGGCGGCGTTCCTATGCTTTGGCAAACACTTTGTATATTTAAAAAAATATAAAAAATCCTGGCAGTGATTTATTCATCCACATCGATTGATGTGAATGGAGAAGTCGGGTTTGCTAGGGCATACAAGCTAAGTGGGTATGGATGTTGGGCGGAGCTCCTATGTCCTGGCAGACGCCTTTCCCCTCTTTTTTTTTGGGCAGAGATTTTTTCATCCACATTGATCGATGCGAATGAAGAAATCTGTGCCGTTCATTTTTTTCTTTCAGCCCAGAGGCTGAACGGAAAAAAAAATCTCATTACCTGTATGCTCAATATAAGGAGAATAGCAGAAACTCCTAATGCTGGCCATACATGTAATGATTGCGGAGACCCTCAAATGCCAGGGCAGTACAAACACCCCACAAATGACCCCATTTTGGAAAGAAGACACCCCAAGGTATTCGCTGAGGGGCATATTAAGTCCAGGAAAGTTTTACATTTTTGACCCAAGTTAGCAGAAATTGAGACTTTGTGAGAAAAAACAAAAAAAAAAATCAATTTCCGCTAACTTATGCCAAAAATGTTTTTTTCTATGAACTCGCCATGCCCCTCATTGAATACCTTGGGGTGTCTTCTTTCCAAAATGGGGTCACATGTGGGGTATTTATACTGCCCTGGCTTTTTAGGGGCCCTAAAGCGTGAGAAGAAGTCTGGGATCCAAATGTCTAAAAGGAATTTGGGCACCTTTGCGCATCTAGGCTGCAAAAAAGTGTCACACATGTGGTATCGCCGTACTCAGGAGAAGTTGGGGAATGTGTTTTGGGGTGTCATTTTACATATACCCATGCTGGGTGAGATAAATATCTTGGTCAAATGCCAACTTTGTATAAAAAAAATGGGAAATGTTGTCTTTTGCCAAGATATTTCTCTCACCCAGCATGGGTATATGCAAAATGACACCCCAAAACACATTCCCCAACTTCTGCTGAGTACGGCGATACCAGATGTGTGACACTTTTTTGCAGCCTAGGGGGGCAAAGGGGCACACATTCCAAAGAGCACCTTTAGGATTTCACCAGCCATTTTTTACAGATTTTGATTTCAAACTACTTCTCACGCATATGGTCCCCTAAATTGCCAGGGCAGTATAGCTACCCCACAAGTGACCCCATTTCGGAAAGAAGACACCCCAAGGTATTCCATGAGGGGCATGGCGAGTTCCTAGAATTTGTTTTTTTTTGTCACAAGTTAGTGGAATATGAGACTTTGTAAGAAAAAAATAAAATAAAAAATAAATCATTTTCCGCTAACTTGTGACAAAAAAATAAAAAGTTCTATGAGCTCACTATGCCCATCAGCGAATACCTTAGGGTGTCTACTTTCCGAAATGGTGTCATTTGTGGTTTTTTTCTATTGTCTGGGCATTGTAGAACCTCAGGAAACATGACAGGTGCTCAGAAAGTCAGAGCTGTTTCAAAAAGCGGAAATTCACATTTTTGTACCAGTTTGTAAACGCTATAACTTTTACCCAAACCATTTTTTTTTTTTACCCAAACATTTTTTTGTTTATCAAAGACATGTAGAACAATAAATTTAGCTAAAAATTTATATATGGATGTCTTTTTTTTTGCAAAATTTTACAACTGAAAGTGAAAAATGTCATTTTTTTGCAAAAAAGAGTTAAATTTCGATTAATAACAAAAAAAGTAAAAATGTCAGCAGCAATGAAATACCACCAAATGAAAGCTCTATTAGTGAGAAGAAAAGGAGGTAAAATTCATTTGGGTGGTAAGTTGCATAACCGAGCAATAAACCGCTAAAGTTGTGGAGTGCCGATTTGTAAAAAAAGGGCCTGGTCACTAGGGGGGTATAAACCTGTGGTCCTTAAGTGGTTAAAGAAGAATTTTCATACAATTGAGACTGTTTCCATTGGGGACCGGGGAAATAGTGACCATAAAGTAATAACCTTCCAATTATAATTCAAAAGAGCGTTTCTACAGGGAGGAACAAAAATACCAAACTTCAAAAAAGCTAAATTTAGCCAACTAACAGAGACCATAGGCCTAACTAACTAGGACAAAGTCCTCAAAAATAAAAATACAGCCACAAAATGGGATCTCTTTAAAAACATCTTAAAATCTCATTGTGAGATTCCCATATACCGTATGGGAATAAATCGTTAAGAAACAAAAGGAAACCAATGTGGATAAATAGAACTGTAAAGAAAGCAATAAATGACAAAAAGAAAGCATATAAATCACTAAAACAGGAGGGTAGCACGGAAGCACTAAAAAACTATAAGGAAAAAAATAGAACATGTAAAAAACAAAAGCGGCCAAACTAGAGACCGAAAGATTAATTGCCAAAGAGTAAAACTAACCCTAAAATGTTCTTCAATTATATAAATGTTCAAAAGTATAAATCTGAAGGTGTCGGCCCTTTAAAGAGTAATGAGGGGGGAGTCGGAGAAATCAAAGCTGTTAAATATTTTTTGGATGTATTTACTGAGGGAAATAAACTGTCAGATGAAATGCAGAATGTAAAAATAAATCCCCCATTAGAAGTGTCCTGTCTGACCCAGGAAGAAGAACATCAGCGACTTAAAAAGATTAAAATGGACAAATCACCAGGACCGGATGGCATTCACCCCCGTATCCTAAGTGAATTAAGTAATGTCATAGCCAGACACTTATTTCTGATATTTGCAGACTCTACACTGACAGGGAATGTCCCACAGGATTGGCGCATGGCAAATGCGGTGCCAATATTAAAAAAGGGTCCAAAAACAGAGCCTGGAAACTATAGGCCGGTAAGTTTAACATCTGTTGTGGGTAAACTGTTTGAAGGTTTTCTGAGAGATGCTATCTTATGGCATCTCAACGAAAATAAGCAAATAACGCATTATCAGCATGGGTTCGTGAGGGATCGGTCATGCCAAACTAATTAAATCAGTTTCTATGAGGAGGTAAGTTGTAAACATGACAGCGGCAAATCAATGGATGTCGTATATCTGGACTTCTCCAAAGCATTTGACACTGTACCACATAAAAAGGTTAGTATATAAAATGAGAATGCTCGGACTGGGAGAAAACATCTGTAAGTGGGTAAGTAACTGGCTCAATGATAGAAAACGAGGGTCGTTATTAACGGTACACACTCAGATTGGGTCACTGTTACTAGTGGGGTACCTCGGGGGTCAGTATTGGGCCCTATTTTCTTCAATATATTTATTAATGATCTTGTAGAAGGCTTACATAGTAAAGTATCAATTTTCTCAGATGACCCTAAACTGTGTAAAGCAATTTACACTGATGAGGACAGTATACTACTACAGAGGACTCTGGATAGATTGGAGGCTTGGGCAGATAAGTGGCAGATAAGGTTTAACACTGACAAATGTAAATTTATGCACATGGGAAGGAATAATTCAAGTCACCCGTACATACTAAATGATAAAACACTCGGTAACGCCGACATGGAAAAGGATCTAGGAATTTTAATAAACAGCAAACTAAGCTGCAAAAACCAGTGTCAGGCAGCTGCTGCCAAGGCCAATAAGATAATGGATTGCATCAGAAGTGGCATACGGTAGATGCCCGTGATAAGAACATAGTCCTACAACTTTAAAAATCGCTTATCAGACCACACATGGAGTACTGTGTACAGTTCTGGGCTCCTGTAAACAAGGCAGACATAGCAGAGCTGGAGAAGATCCAGAGGAGGGAAACTAAAGTAATAACTGGAATGGGGCAACTACAGTACCCTGAAAGATTATCAAAATTAGGGTTGTTCACGACTGAGGGGAGATCTAATTAATATGTATAAATATATCAGGGGTCATTAGAGAGATCTATCCCATCTATTTATCCCCAGGACTGTGACTGGGGGACATCCTCTGCGTCTGGAGGAAAGAAGGTTTGTACACAAACATAGAAAAGGGATTATTTTCGGTCAGAGGAGTAAGACTATGGAACTCTCTGCCTAAGGATGCATTTCTGGAGCGTAATAATATTACAGGCTATAGCTACTAGAGAGGGGTCATTGATTCAGAGAGTTATTCTGATTAGGGGAATAAAAAATTTGTTCCCAACTCCAAAGTGGGGAAAATTGGCTTCTACCTCACAGGGTTTGTTTTTTTGCCTTCCTCTGGATCAACTTGCAGGATAACAGGCCGAAATGGATGGACAGATGTCTTTTCTTTTTTCGGCCTTATGTACTATGTTACTATAAAGGAGGTAAGTTCTAGAATTGCAAATCAATGGATGTCGTATATCTGGACTTCTCCAAAGCATTTGACACTGTACCGCATAAAAGGTTAGTATATAACATGAAATGCTCGGACTGGGAGAAAATGTCTGTATGTGGGTAAGTAACTGGCTCAGTGATAGAAAACAGAGGGTGGTTATTAATGGTACACACTCAGATTGGGTCACTGTCACTAGTGGAGTACCTCAGGGGTCAGTACTAGGCCCTATCCTCTTCAATATATTTATGCTGGCTTGGAAAAGCCAACATACTGTTATTCGATTGTGGTTCAGCCTATTATGTTGGCTTTGAAAAGCCAACATACTGTTTTTCGATTGCGGTTCAGCTTATTATGTTGGCTTGGAAAAGCCAAAATACTGTTTTTCGATTGTGGTTCAGCTTATTATGTTGGCTTGGAAAAGCCAACATACTGTTATTCGATTGCAGTTCAGCTTATGTTGGCTTGGAAAAGCCAACATACTGTTATTTGTTTATGGTTCAGCTTATTATGTTGGCTTGAAAAAGCCAACATACTGTTATTAGTTGGTGGTTCAGCTTATTATTATTATGTTGGCTTGAAATAGTCAACATACTGTTATTCATTGGTGGTTCAGCTTATTTTTATTCTTGGCGCCCCCTCTCTTTCTAAACGCTACTCCTCCTACAGTTTTGGGGGTACATACCCCAAACTTGTGAATTTTGGGGGGTGACCCCAAAGTGGGCGGAGCTAGCAACGGACAATGAAAATTTAGCAATTTTCTATACGCTACTCCTCCCACCGTTTTAGGAGTACAATTACCAAACTTTCCACACTTGTTCGGCACATACCCGAATAGGTTGCTTGTGCTTTGTTAAGCGATCCCTCCCTGCGGGCCCCTGGGGTGGCCCCGCGAATATCCAATTTTTTCCCATAGACTTTCATGGGAAAATTTTAAACTTTTGCCACTCATACAGCTTTTAAGTTAAATTCGCTAAACTTGGGTCACTTAGTCATGGGGTCAACCTGAAAATTTCTGTCACATTTTGGGGGACTCTAAAAATTGGGCAGAGCCACAAACAACCAATCAGAATTTCGCTATTGACTTCAATGAGAAACCTTTAAAAAGCTGTCATTCTCACAGCATTTAAGCCACAGCACCCAAACTTGGCTCCGTAGGTCATTGGGTGACTGGGGTCAAAATTTAATAAAAAGTGGGCAGAGTCTACAATGGACAATCAAATTTTAGTCAGTTTTAATGGTAAAATTTATAACTGCCGCTGATCTTACACGGTTAATGGCAGGGTCCACAAACTTGGTACAGTTGGACAATTTATGATTAGGATTAAAATTCAGAAAAGTGAGCAGGCCAAAAACAACCAATCAGATTTCTATGATTGATTTCAATGGGAAAATTGAAAAATGCAGAAAATTGAAAAATGCTGTCATTATTGATGTCAGGAGCTTCAAATATCAGAAATCAGGTCATAGGTTACTTCCACTTCAAAAATAGCAAAAGTGGGCGGAGCCAACAACCACCAATCAGATTTTCCCTATTGACTTTAATGAGAACATTTTTATTGCTTTCATTCTCACAGTATTCAAGCCAGAATACCCAAACTTGGCACCGTAGGTCATTGGGTGACTGGGGTCAAAATATTATAAAACAATGTGGGCGGAGTCTACAACAGCCAATCAAATTTTAGCCATTTGTTTAAATGGGAAAAATTCAAACTGCCACTGCTTTTAGACTTATATTGGCACAGTTGGTCACTGAAGAACAGAGGTTAAAATTCAAAAAAGTGGGTGGAGCCACCAACAGCCAATCTGATTTCAAGCCAACATCCTGTGGGTTTCTTCAGAAATGACACTGTCTAGTTCCGTTTTATTATTATTCTCCACCCCCTCTCTTTCTCCACCCCCTCCTACAGTTTTGGGATTAAAAACACCAAACTTTCCACACTTCTTCGACCTATAGTGAGGTAAGTTGCTTGTGCTTTAATAAGCGATCCCACCCTCAGGGCCCCTGAGGCGGACCACCGAAGACCCCTTTTTTGCCATTGACTTTGACAGGGAAAATTTTCTAATCGCTCCCACTTGCACAGTTTTGAAGCTACACTGCCCAAACTCGGACCACATATTGGTGTCAACCCGAATAAAAGGGTAAAGTTTGAGGGGACACCCGAAAGTGGGCGGAGCTAGCAACGGCCAATGAAAATGTAGCTTATTTTCTATACGCTACTCCTCCCACAGTTTTAGGAGTACAATTATGAAACTTTGCACACTTGTTCGGCACATACCCAAATAGGTTGCTAGTTCTTTGTTAACCGATCCCACCCTCCGGGCCCCTAGGGCGGTTCCCCGAAGACCACACTTTGTCCGACTTTCATTTGAAAGTTAAACTCGCCAAACTTGGGTCACTTAGTCATGGGGTCAGCCTGAAAATTTCTATCACATTTTGGAGACTCTAAAAAGTGGGCGGAGTGACAAACAACCAGATTTTCCCTATTGACTTCAATGAGAAAATTTTAATTGCTGTCATTCTCACAATATTTAAGCCAAAATACCCAAACTTGGCACCATGGGTCACTGGGTGACTGGGGTTAAAAAGTTATAAAAAGTGGGCGGAGTCTACAACAAATTTCTGCCTTTTGTTTAAATGGGAAAATTTAAAACTGTCGCTGCTTTTAGACTGTTAATGGCAGGGTTCTCAAACTTGGCACAATTGGTCACTGGAGGACTGGGATTACAATTCTGAAAAAAGTGGGCGGGGCTAAAAACAACCAAACAGATTTGATTGATTTAAATGGGAAAAACTAAAAATGCTGCCATTCTCACATTATTGATGTCAAATATCACAAATGTGGTCATTGGATGTTTCCAATCAAATTTCACTCATTGATTTTCAATAGAAAACAATAAAACTGCTGCCATTTTTACACATTAAATGCCATAAATTCCCAAACCTTAAAGTGTTGGGTGACTGGGTGACTGTGGCTCACAATTAGGAATAAAGGGGCTGGGCAATACCAGCCAATCAGATTTCAGCCTTTGACCTTAATGAAAAGCAGATAAACTGCTGCTATTATCACAGTTTAAATGCCAAGTGTCCCAAACTTAGCACACTTACTCACTGGGTAACTGTGATCAAAATTTAGATAAGTGGGTGGTGCCTAAAACAGCCAACCAGATTTCCCTTATTGACAATGTAAAACTTTCAAATACTGCTATTCTCACAGACCATGACTGGGTGACTGGGCGACTGGTTTTAAAATTTAGAAAACTGGGCAGAGCTTAAAAACAGCCTAGTGCTATTCAATGGAAAATATTTAAATTGCTGCCATTCTTACACTGTTAATGGTAGGGTCTTCAAAGTTGGTACATTTGGTTACTGGGTGACGGGAATGCAAATTTAAAAAGTGGGCGGAGCCACAAACAACCAATCACATTTTAATAAGAAAATGTAAAAAGCTGTTATTCTTACAATATAAAAGCCAAAGTCCCCAAACTAGTACCATGGGTCACTGGGTGAGTGTGGTTACAATTTAGAAAAAGTGGGTGGACCCTTTAACAGCCAATCACATTTCATCCATTCACTTTATATGGGAAAATTTTAATTACTGCGACTCTTTGACTGTTAATGACAGGGTCCTCAAATTTGGCATAGTCAGTCATTTGGTGACTGGGTTCAAATGACAAAAAATAAGTTGGTGGAGCCACAAACAGCCAATCAGATTTCAAGCCAACATCCCGTGGTTTCTTCGGAAACGACACCATCTAGTTATTAATCTTAATAGAAGGCTTGCACAGTAAAATATCAATTTTTGCAGAGGACACTAAACTGTGTAAATTAATTGACACAGAAGAAAACTTAAGAATTAACACTGACAAATGTAAGGTTATGCACATGGGTAGGAATAATACAAGTCACCTGTACACACTAAATGGTAAAACACTAGGTAACACTGACATGGAAAAGGACCTAGGAATTTTAGGGAACAGCAAACTAAGCTGTAAAAACCAGTGTCAGGCAGCTGCTGTCAAGGCCAATAAGATAATGGGTTGCATCAAAAAGGGGCATAGATGCCCGTGATCAGAACATAATCCTACCACTTTACAAATCACTGGTCAGACCACACATGGAGTACTGTGTACAGTTCTGGGCTCTTGTTAACAAGGCAGACATAGCAGAGCAGGAGAAGGTTCAGAGGAGGACAACTAAATAAATTACGGGAATGAGGGAATTACAGTACCCTGAAAGATTATGAAAATTAGGGTTATTCATTTTAGAAAAAAGATGACTGAGGGGAGATCTAATTACTATGTATAAATATATGAGGGGTCAGTACAGAGATCTCTCCAATCATCTATTTATCCCCAGGACTGTGACAGGTTTTTGTTACCCGCAATTCTATTTTTCATAAATGTATAGTTATACCCAGTCTTCTCCCTATTTTCCTCACTAACCCCAGCCCCCACTAAATCCCCACTGTCCCCTTCTATAACCCACTCTATCTACCGCCTTATTAGTATGTGTATATACACTCACCTAAAGAATTATTAGTAACACCTGTATTTCTCATTAATGCTATTAATATCTAGTCAACCAATCACATGGCAGTTGCTTCAATGCATGTAGGGTTGTGGTCCTGGTCAAGACAATCTCCTGAACTCCAAACTAAAATGTCAGAATGGGAAAGAAAGGCGATTTAAGCCATTTTGAGTGTGGCATGTTTGTTGGTGCCAGACTGGCCGGTCTGAGTATTTCACAATCTGCTCAGTTACTGGGATTTTTATGCACAACCATTTCTAGGGTTTACAAAGAATGGTGTGAAAATGGAAAAACATCCAGTATGCGGCAGTCCTGTGGGCGAAAATGCCTTGTCGATGCTAGAGGTCAGAGGAGAATGGGCCAACTGATTCAAGCTGATAGAAGAGCAACATTGACTGAAATAACCACTCGTTACTTACAACCAAGGTATGCAGCAAAGCCACAACACGCACAACCGTGAGGCGGATGGGCTACAACAGCAGAAGACCCCACCGGGTACCACTCATCTCCACTACAAATAGGAAAAAGAGGCTACATTTTGCATGAGCTCACCAAAACTGGACTGTTGAAGACTGGAAAAATGTTGCCTGGTCTGATGAGTCGAATTCTGTTGAGACATTCAAATGGTAGAGTCCGAATTTGGCGTAGACAGAATGAGAACATGTATCCATCATGCCTTGTTACCACTGTGCAGGCTGGTGGTGGTGTAATGGTGTGGGGGAGGTTTTCTGGGCACACTTTAGGCCCCTTAGTGCCAATTGGCCATCGTTTAAATGCCACGGGCTACCTGAGCATTGTTTCTGACCATGTCCATCCCTTCATGACCACCATGTACCCATCCTCTGATGGCTACTTCCAGCAGGATAATGCACCAAGTCACAAAGCTCGAATAATTTCAAATTGGTTTCTTGAACATGACAATGAGTTCACTGTACTAAAATGGCCCTCACAGGCACCAGATCTCAACCCAATAGAGCATCCTTGGGATGTGGTGGAACAGGAGCTTCGTGCCCTGGATGTGCATCCCTCAAATCTCCATCAACTGCAAGATGCTATCCTATCAATATGGGCCAACATTTCTAAAGAATGCTATCAGCACCTTGTTGAATCAATGCCACGTAGAATTAAGGCAGTTCTAAAGGCAAAAGGGGGTCCATTAGTATGGTGTTCCTAATCATTCTTCAGGTGAGTGTATATCCCGGTTCAGTCATCTACGCAACTCCCAATCCCTAACTCTGTGTATAAAATGTATTGCCTCCAAGGCTCTTTCTATATGGCCACCAGTAACATGAGACTTCATTTGTCTCATCCATGCGCCATTACTGTAAGTAGTAGTGCATATATTAATGTTTTACATTACGAATCTGGACTCTGGTTTGTGGCATGCGTCACCAACAGTAACTTATCCAGGTTAAAATTTGTAATGCAAAAAAAGAATGCATGCATTGCGAATGTGCAAGACGTTATCCGTTGCCATACTACAAGAGCCTCATCAGAGGCCATACCTTTTAACACACATGCAGAGGTACAGATCGTCATCATTATCAGTTAGGGTACTTTTACACTAGCATTTTTTCTTTTACAGCATAGAATTCCGTCACAGGGGCTCTATACCGGAAAATAAAATAACTGATCAGGTATATCCCCATGCATTCTGAATGGAGAGTAATCCGTTCAGGATGCATCAGGATGTCTTCCATTCATTCGTTTTGACTGATCAGGCAAAAGATAAAACCGTAGCATGCTACATTTTTTTCTCCGGCAAAAAAAAACTAAAGATGCCGGATGCAACATTTTTTCCCATAGGAATGTATTAGTGACGGATCCGGCATTCAAAATACCGGAATGCCGGATCCGTCCTTCTGGCCTGCGCTTGCGCAGACCGGTAAAAATGTGAAAAAAGATACAAGACGGATCCGTCTGTCCGCATGACAAGCGGAGAGACGGATCCGTCCTTGCAATGCATTTGTGAGACGGATCCGCATCCGGATCCATCTCACAAATGTTTTCAGTCAGCGGCGACGGAACTACCTGCCGGATCATACTGCCGCAAGTGTGAAACTAGCCTTATGTGCCGCAAGCACTAACATTATACACACACACACACACACACACACATTATATGTACACACACACAGTAGCATGCAAAAGTTTGGGCACCTCTGGTCAAAATTACTGTTACTATGAACAGTTAAGCAAGTTGAAGAAACAATGATATCCAAATGGCATAAATTCCACAGGTGGATAGGGCCCCACTTTCCCTAACTGAACAGCTAATTAGTAAGGGGGCATATGCAGATATTCAATTTTCTCGTGCGAGCTGTAGTTTTAAGTGTTGGCCATCTTGAGATCGTGAGGCAGAATCCCCCTTACTTTAGAAAAGCTGAGAAACAGTGGGTATAATTACACCTGCACCTATATCAAGAACGAAGTGGGGAAAGTGGTGACTGGAGGGCCCCGGGTTTACCCATGTCTGGCCACCACCCAGTGCTCCCCCAAGTTAATGGGAGCACACCATGCATGCACGGCCACCTAGCAATCCTAGCGATATGCCCCCATTTTCTGAGATGGGAAAACCCCCTTTAAGTTTATTGTCAACTAAAACTTTAAAGGGTGGCTACATCCAGTGCAGAATTATATGCAAAAAATCTGCACTAAGGGCTCATCCACATGGCCATTGGATTCTTTGTGGTATGCAAATTGAGGATCCACAAAACACAGATACCAGCTGTGTGTATTCTGCATTTTGAGTAACAGAATGGTCGGCCCCTAATGCGGACAAAGTGCAGAGGGTGCTGCAGTTGCAGAGACAGTTGAACCTCTAGGTGTAACAGCAATGCCCCTGTTTCTGCTAGAGGCTGATTTGGATATATTAAAGGGCTTCTGTCACCCCACTAAAGTGATTTTTTTTTTTTGGGCTAGTGAAATTAGTTAGGCTGCTTTCACACTAGCGTTCGTCGGTCCGCTCGTGAGCTCCGTTTGAAGGGGCTCACGAGCGGACCCGAACGCCTCCGTCCAGCCCTGATGCAGTCTGAATGGAGGGGATCCGCTCAGACTGCATCAGTCTGGCGGCGTTCAGCCTCCGCTCCGCTCGCCTCCGCACGGACAGGCGGACAGCTGAACGCTGCTTGCAGCCTTCGGGTGTCCGCCTGGCCGTGCGGAGGCGTGCGGATCCGTCCAGACTTACAATGTAAGTCAATGGGGACGGATCCGTTTGAAGATGCCACAATATGGCTCAATCTTCAAGCGGATCCGTCCCCCATTGACTTTACATTGAAAGTCTGGACGGATCCGTCCGAGGCTATTTTCACACTTAGCTTTTTTTTTGCCATTTTAATGCAGACGGATCCGTTCTGAACGGAGCCTCCGTCTGCATTAATATGATCGGATCTGTTCAGAACGGATCCGATCGAACGCTAGTGTGAAAGTAGCCTTATATTGCGATATATGACAATATAATTGTGTTACTTACTTTGATCCAGCAGTTTCTGCAAAAAACGAAGTTTTAATATATGTAAATTCGGTCTCTACCAGCAAGTAGGGCAGCTACTTGCTGGTAGCTGCTGCAGAAATCCGCCCCCTCGTCGTGTTGATTGACAGGGCCACCCGGGATCTCCTCCTCCGGCCAGCCCTGTCGGCATTTCAAAAATCGCGCGCCTGTGTTGATTCGGCGCAGGCGCTCTGAGATGAGGAGGCTCGTCTCCTCAAAACTCCCTCAGTGCGCCTGCGCCGATGACATCACTGAAATATATTCCTTCTTCCCCTCATCAGATGGGCCACTTGGTACCACCTCTATACAAACAGCACCTCTCCTTACTGACATAACACCATTCCCATCCTTTACCATCCCCACCTTCCATGACTTCCTCTCATAAGAATACCCATCAAATCAGTTCATAATACACACCCCTCCCATCGCCTCAACATCCCACTAGCCACAGGCATCTGCCACTCTCCAGCAATCATCATCAGGTAAGCACCGATCCTCCTCCTATGCCAGCAGCCACTACAACACCAGAACACTGGTCACAAATACCATCCAGACGCCCCATTATCAGGTTACCTATACCCTTTATCACTATAGATTAAACTTCTACACCAATGCTGACCACAAGCTATAGAAGCAAATAACTATATGACGTGGCAACAGGCCAAAAATACATGTTCATATTGTTGTGTGTATGTATGTATATATATGTATATATGTGTATGTATATATGTATACATATGCATATACTATATGCTTTCAACTGATTGCTTGTTGATTGGTGTGTTAGGAACTGTATGTCTTGGGCTGTGAGCAAACAACAAAAACCAACACAAAATGAAATACATGACCCAAAAAAAAGTTCATTTCATTTGACCTACCAAACCTCACCAAACATTATTTTTATTATCCCCACCACCTCGTTCATTGACCACATTAACGCTGACTAGCATTCCTTCTGAAAGGGACCTCCAGGAGAGGGCACCAGCGGGCTCACGTTGCCAAGGATACAGGTACTGCAGGCATTCCGTCTTATTATAAAACACTTATGTACAGTACAACTTCCAGTTTCAAACAAGAGAATAGCAAAGTCTAGCACTCCTATCCAGATGATAGCATTTTACTTTGAGTTGAAATTCTCAAATAATTGTTCCTTTAGAAAAAAGAAAAAATATTATCATTCTCCCCCTTGCAAGGGACTCCCTTCATCTACACTCTAAACCATGTACTTTTACCCATCTGTTCCTGCGTACATCTAGACCCGTACACAACCAGGAAACCGTCCTATACAGCTATATATACCCCCAACGGGGTCTGTGTTAGCTTTTTAATTAAATTTTTTTAGATCTATAACCCATTTTACCTATATCTTTTAGCCATTTTTTATCTATTTTCTATTTTTCACTTTTATCCTCTATTTTATCATTTGTGTAAACAATCATCCAGCCAAAACACTGAACCAATCTATTACTTATGGATATATATTACGTTTATGCTTGTGTTTATGTTTTTCGTCTTCATCCATTGATCCATCAACGCATCCAAATAATTTTCTATATATACAGATATAAATGCGTGCATGTGTGCTTGTACGCACGTATGTACACACAGTTTCAGCTATTGTTCAACTATTAACTTCCTCAGGAACGCCGTACGCAGGATTGCATCCTGCCGGCGGCCCTGCTCTTCTGGGTGGACGCATATATGCGTCCTCCCGTGAGAGCCGCGCGCGCTCACAGGAACGGAAGGTAAGCGAGCGGATCTCCAGCCTGCCAGCGGCGCTCGTTGGCAGGCTGGAGATGTGATTTTTTTTAACCCCTAACAGGTATATTAGACGCTGTTTTGATAACAGCGTCTAATATACCTGCTACCTGGTCCTCTGGTGGTCCCTTTTGTTTGGATCGACCACCAGAGGACTCAGGCAGCTCACTAAAGTAGCACCAAACACCACTACACTACACCCCCCCACTGTCACTTATTAACCCTTTATGAACCACTGATCACCCCTGATCACCCCATACAGACTCCCTGATCACCCCCTGTCATTGATCACCCCCCTGTAAGGCTCCATTCAGACGTCCATATGATTTTTACGGATCCATGGATACATGGATCGGATCCACAAAACACATGCGGACGTCTGAATGGAGCCTTACAGGGGGGGTGATCAATGACAGAGGGGTGATCACCCATATACGCTCCCTGATCACCCCGTCATTGATCACCCCCCTGTAAGGCTCCATTCAGACGTCCGCATGTGTTTTGCGGATCCGATCCATGGATCTGTAAAAATCATACGGACGTCTGAATGGAGCCTTTACCAGGGGGGTGATCAATGACAGGGGGGTGATCAGGGAGTGTATATGGGTGTTCACCCCCCTGTCATTGATCACCCCCCTTGTAAGGCTCCATTCAGACGTCCGTATGATTTTTACGGATCCATGGATCGGATCCGCAAAACACATGCGGACGTCTGAATGGAGCCTTACAGGGGGGTGATCACCCATATACACTCCCTGATCACCCCCTGTCATTGATCACCCCCCTGTAAGGCTCCATTCAGACGTCCGCATGTGTTTTGCGGATCCGATCCATGTATCCATGGATCCGTAAAAATCATACGGACGTCTGAATGGAGCCTTACCAGGGGGGTGATCAGGGAATGTATATGGGTGATCACCCCCCTGTTATTGATCACCCCCCTGTAAGGCTCCATTCAGACGTCCGTGTGATTTTTACGGATCCATGGATCGGATCCGCAAAACACATGCGGACGTCTGAATGGAGCCTTACAGGGGGATGTTCAATGACAGGGGGGTGATCACCCATATACACTCCCTGATCACCCCCTGTCATTGATCACCCCCCTGTAAGGCTCCATTCAGACGTCCGCATGTGTTTTGCGGATCCGATCCATGTATCCATGGATCTGTAAAAATCATACGGACCTCTGAATGGAGCCTTACCAGGGGGGTGATCAATGACAGGAGGGTGATCAGGGAGTCTATATGGGTGATCACCCCCCTGTCATTGATCACCCCCCTTTCATTGATCACCCCCCCCCCCTGTAAGGCTCCATTCAGACATTTTTTTGGCCCAAGTTAGCGGAAATATATATTTTTTTTTTGCTTGTTTTTTCTTACAAAGTCTCATATTCCACTAACTTGTGTCAAAAAATAAAATCTCACATGAACTCACCATACCCCTCACGGAATACAAATGCGTAAATTTTTTTAGACATTTATATTCCAGACTTCTTCTCACGCTTTAGGGCCCCTAAAAAGCCAGGGCAGTATAAATACCCCACATGTGACCCCATTTCGAAAAGAACACACCCCAAGGTATTCACTGAGGGGCATATTGAGTCCATGAAAGATTGAAATTTTTGTCCTAAGTTAGCGGAAAGTGAGACTTTGTGAGGAAAAAAATAGAAAATAAAATCTATTTCCGCTAACTTATGAAAAAATAAATAAAATTCTATGAACTCGCCATGCCCCTCATTGAATACCTTGGGGTGTCTTCTTTCCAAAGTGGGGTCACATGTGGGGTATTTATACTGCCCTGGCTTTTTAGGGGCCCTAAAGCGTGAGAAGAAGTCTGGAATATAAATGTCTAAAAAAATTTACGCATTTGTATTCCGTGAGGGGTATGGTGAGTTCATGTGAGATTTTATTTTTTGATGTCTAAAAATGCCCGCCTAAAAGGAATTTGGGCACCTTTGCGCATCTAGGCTGCAAAAAAGTGTCACACATCTGGTATCGCCGTACTCAGGAGAAGTCGGGGAATGTGTTTTGGGGTGTCATTTTACATATACCCATGCTGGGTGAGAAAAATATCTTGGTCAAATGCCAACTTTGTATAAAAAAAAAAAAAAAAAAAAAAAAAAAGAAAATGGGAAAAGTTGTCTTTTGCCAAGATATTTCTCTCACCCAGCATGGTTATATGTAAAATGACACCCCAAAACACATTCCCCAACTTCTCCTGAGTACGGCGATACCAGATGTGTGACACTTTTTTGCAGCCAAGGAGGGCAAAGGGACCCACATTCTAAAGTGCACCTTTTGGATTTCACCGGTCATTTTTTACAGATTTTGATTGTAAACTACTTCTCACACATATGGGCCCCTAAATTGCCAGGGCAGTATAACTACGCCACAAGTGACCCCATTTTGGAAAGAAGACACCCCAAGGTATTCCGTGAGGGGCATGGCGAGTTCCTAGAACTTTTAATTTTTTGTCGCAAGTTAGTGGAATATGAGACTTTGTAATGAAAAAAAAAAATCTTAATTTTCCGCTAACTTGTGACAAAAAATAAAAAGTTCTATGAACTCACTATGCCCATCAGCGAATACTTTAGGGTGTCTACTTTCCGAAATGGGGTCATTTGTGGGGTTTTCTACTGTTTGGGCATTGTAGAACCTCAGGAATCATGACAGGTGCTCAGAAAGTCAGCTGTTTCAAAAAGCGGAAATTCACATTTTTGTACCACAGTGTGTAAACGCTATAACTTTTACCCAAACCATTTTTTTTTGCCCAAACATTTTTTTTTTAATCAAAGACATGTAGAACAATACATTTGGTGAAAAATTTATATATGGATGTCGTTTTTTTTGCAAAATTTTACAGCTGAAAGTGAAAAATGTCATTTTTTTTGCAAAAAAATCGTTACATTTTGATTAATAACAAAAAAAGTTAAAATGTCAGCAGCAATAAAATACCACCAAATGAAAGCTCTATTAGTGAGAAGAAAAGGAGGTAAAATTCATTTGGGTGGTAAGTTGCATGACCGAGCGATAAACTGTGAAAGTAGTGTAGTGTAGAAGTGTAAAAAGTGGCCTGGTCATGAAGGGGGTTTCAGCTAGCGGGGTTGAAGTGGTTAATATGAATTTTTGATTATTTATACTTTTACATTATTTACATCTTTGATTCACTACAGACCGCTGTAACAACCATATGTTTTTTCAGACTTGATAAAGGGGTCATGAGTATCCCGAAATGCGTCGTCTTTTCAAAATAAAAAATCTTGTATCCAAGCTCGGGTTGTGATTTGCGCCTTAAGTCCATTGGCTCGACGCACGTATCCAGTGCAGACGAGACCCTTTTTTTAATATATTCCAATACCCACTCAAGTGGCGGTTTGGCCCCCGCCCAGGGTTATTTCGGACACCATCCAGCAGCACCAACCCAGACAACCTCAACTGTTCAAACCTCCCTCTACCAAGGTTGCACCACAATCCGTGCAAACCAAGCCAGGTGAGTAACTTCACTCATCTTGGTTAGGGGGAAGGGACATCTATCTGTTTACCCTCACCTATGAGCGTCTTCTCTCCTCTTTTGGCCATCTGAATACGGTTTTGGAAGGCAGATTTTGCAGGACCGTTTTTTTTTTTTTTTTTACACAATGTCCCATTTGAAGCCCCCGTGATGCACCCCTAGAGTAGAAACTCCCAAAAAGTGACCCCATTTTAGAAACAACGGTACTAGTATTGTTGGTACTAGTTTAGGGTACATATGATTTTTGGTTGCTCTATATTACACTTTTTGTTAGGCAAGGTAACAAGAAATAGCTGTTTTGGCACCGTTTTTATTTTTTGTTATTTTCAACATTCATCTGACACGTTAGATCATGTTATCTTTTTATAGAGCAGGTTGTCACGGACGCGGCGATACCAAATAGGTTTTCTTATTTTTATATTTATGCAAGTTTTACACAATGATTTCATTTTTGAAACAAAAAAAAATCATGTTTTAGTGTCTCCATAGTCTGAGAGCCATCATTTTTTCAGTTTTTGGGCAAATATCTTGGGTAGGGTATGATTTTTGCGGGATGAGATGACAGTTTGATTGGCACTATTTTGGGGTGCGTATGACTTTTTGATCGCTTGCTATTAAACTTTTTGTGATGTAAGGTGACAAAAAGAAATAGCTTTTTACGGTATTCACCTGAGGGGATAGGTCATGTGATATTTTTATAGAGCAGGTTATTACGGACGTGGCGATACCTAATATGTATACTTTTTTTTATTTATGTAAGTTTTACACAATTTCATAGTTTTTTCAGTGTTTGGGCGATTATCTTAGGTAGGGTCTCATTTTTTTGCGGGATGAGGTGATGGTTTGATTGGTACTATTTTGGTGTACATACGACTTTTTTGATCACTTATTACCTTTTTTTGGCGTTCACGGTTCGGGTAAAGTAACATGAACGTTTTATAGATCAGGTCGTTACGGACGTGGCGATACCCAATATGTGTAGGAATTATTTTTTTTGCATTTTTAAATCAGTGATAAATGTGGTTTTTTATTTTTACTTTTATTTTTTTTACTTTCTTTTTACCCAGACCCACTTGTTCTTGAAGATCCAGTGGGTCTGATATCTGTATAATACAGTACACTATATAGTGTATTGTACTGTATTTTACTTACACTTTGTCTGAATAGATCTATGCTTTTAGAACAGATCTGTTCAGCACCATGGACAGCAGGATGCCCGAGGAGGCGTTCTGTTGCCATGGGAACCTTCCCCGTCTGCCACAACCGAGCAGACGGGGAAGGCGAAGGAGGGGAGCTATCTGGGGGCATCCTCCCTCTGTGACCCCATCCTGTCTGGGGGCTGCAAAGGCACAGCAGCCCCCCGATGGGAGGGGGAGGGAGCTCCCTGACTGTTATTAACCTTTTCCATACAGCGGTCCGTACGGACCACAGTATGGAAAGGGTTAAACGGCTGACATCGCAGCACAGATGTCAGATGTTTATACCAGAGTGTCAATGTGCTGACACTCTGGTATAACCACTCCACACCAATGAATATTCATTCAAGAGGAGGCGGGCTGGGGATCGCGATCCAGCCTGCCGCACCGCCCGCACCACCACCCCCCCCCCTGCACCACCCGCTGGCATAATAATCATTCAGGGGTGCGGGGGGGGGGGGGTGAAAAATCTATATTTTCGGTATTTTAAAGTTTCTGATCAGAAACTGCAGAAAGCGTGGCAAACCGCAGGTCTGAATTGACCTGTGGTTTGCTGCGATCGCCGACATGGGGGGGGGGGGTCACAGGACCCCCCGACGCATCTAGCCAAGGTGCCTGCTCAATGATTTGAGCAGGCACCGGGTTCCGATCACCACCCGCCGGGTGGCAATGATCGGAACCATGCATGACGTCATGTGTCCTGAAGAGGTTAATAGCAAAAATAGTGATCTTCAGTTCACATTGGTTTTTTCGTATACAGAGATTCAGTTTCTTGACAGCACAGTTACATTGTCTGGGAACAAATTTCATACAAAATTGTACACAAGCCCACAGACAAAAACACCATGTTACGGTATGAGAGTAATCATCGGAGAAATATGGTGAACCATTTACCTTATTCTCAATTTTTGAGAGTACGTAGGTTAACTTCAGAAGAGAGTAACTTGACAGAGGCGCTTGACAAAATGTCCAAGAAATTTGAGGACAGGGGTTACCCGTCTAAGTTATTACTCAAACACAAACTGAGGGCAAATAACATCAATAGAGCTGATACTCTATTAGGTAAAAGAACTGACAATTCCTCACATAGGATACCCTTCATCTCTACTCACGCAGAGGAAAGTGCTGCCATTGGTAAAATCATTAAACGTCATTGGAGTATACTGGGGAATACATTTAGTGATATTCAGGAATTCAGACTGCCTCCCCTGTTGTCATATCGGAGAGCTAGCAGTCTGAAAGACCAATTAGTGAGGGCAGATTGTGGCCCCAAGCAAAAAACACATCAAGTGAAATTTACCCAACGTGGTCTGGTTAGTTTTCCCTGTCTGAGCTGTGTCAATTGCAAGCATATATTGACAAAGGACACAGCTTCACACATCCTGTCACTGGAAAAACATATCCCATTAATTTCATTTGACGTGTAATTCTAATTTTGCAATTTATGTTTTGGTGTGCCCCTGTAATATTCTGTACGTCGGTTAAACTTCCACTGATTTAAAAACTAGATTGAACAATCACAGATTTTCCATATGTCAGAAACGATTTACCGGTACCTAGTCACTTTACTGAACATAAACATTTGGAACGTGAACTAAAATGTTGGATTGTAGACCATGTGCCTCCCCCCTAGGAGAGGGGGTAACAGACTCAAATTACTGAAAAAGAAGGAAATGTGGACTCAGACTCAGGCATGCTCAACCTGCGGCCCTCCAGCTGTTTCAAAACTACAACTCCCATCATGCCCGAACAGCAAACAGCTATCAGCCTACAGCAGGGCATTGTGAGAGTTGTAGTTTTACAACAGCTGGAGGGCCACAGGTTGAGCATGCCTGCCCTAGATGGTTTAAAACCAAAGGGGTTGACTGTTGAATACAACCCTGGAGGTATTCTTCAATAGCGGTTTGCCAGACATTTAATCACTGATGCTTTCGACCATAATCTCTGTACTGTAGGTGTTATCTGGAATTACAAGCATATAACTAATTTAGCTTTTTCTCTCTTTTTTAGATGCCATATAGATTGACGCTAGGAGGGTGAATAAAGAAGCTTGAACATATGCTACAGTGTGCGGTTGTCCATGCGTTTAGAAATAAATGGCTTTTTTAGTTGTTCAAATGTTTCCACTTGGCGCCAAATTAACCTCAGTTGTGTGTGTGTGTGTATGTGTATGTGTATGTGTATGTGTATGTGTATGTGTATGTGTATATATATATATATATATATATATCCAGCGGGAGCACCAACCAAAAAGCGGGTGCAATGTCGACAAGTGCAGCGGCAATACCCCAATGGTACAAAAATAGAAAAAAATAGGACTGCACTCCTGAATAAAAGTGAAATATGTAAACTTTTATTCACCCATAATATGGCAAACTTGCGATGTTTCAGCTCACAAGAGCCTTCTTCCAGCATAGAAAAAGTGAAAATGAGGGCATATAAAGACATATCGTTAAGTGACCAACCAATCACAATGTGGTTACAATCATGATTAAATTGAATACATCTGATACATGTGCAAAAATAAACAAAGTGCATGTGCATAAAGTGACATGTGCTAAGAGATCCACAATACAAGAACGATGTCCCTGCTCGTTGATCAAATAGATGTATAATATACACAATTTCCATATACATATATATAACATCTTTAGTAATTTAAAATAAAGTGACTAAGTGTGCCAGATGAAGATCATAGAAATCGCACCTCTAGAAGCCATGGCGCCCGCAAACACCATCGCGCTCCATTGAGTGTCTCTATTGCGTATGTCCAGACCCGCGTCATCATGTCTGTCATAGCGCTTTCATGCGACGCATGCGCTTATCATAGTTACACTGTAACCGCCATTTTAGTAAAAGGCAGCACTGCCCTGCAGTTCCATAAGTGTGTACCATAGGTATATTAATTGTGCAAAGCGCCTCCCCAACAGTATATCGTGCCGCGGTAGGTGCATCCTACGTAGTCCAGCATGTGGGGAAAGTTCCAGCTCTGCCGAGATGGATCCAACCCACTAGGTCGCATGTGTCAGAGGGGGACACATCAATGTACCCCGCTGGCACCAACAACCTCATTGCCAGCAATAACGCAGCCATAGGGGGGTTCTCCCTCAAAGGAAAGCATTACACAAAAATACCAAAATTTCATGTCTGGAATTGCGCAACGAGAAAACAGATGTTGTTGCTCGGCGTCATCACCATCAAAGAGGTCCAGTTCAGGGATCCCCATCCGATCTTTTAAAGATTAAAATTACTCTAAAAGGATAATAAAAATTAAATTAATGAATCTATTTCATAAGTTACAGATTTGTATTTTCACCATTTCAAGGCACTGTTATACAAAACTGAAGAAGGACCGCCAATACAAGGAGAATCAGGTTCAACCCCAAATCACAGATCTCTCACCTAAATTCTACATTAAGCCCCCTAGGGTGCAAGCTATCCAGAACATATATCCATCGCAATTCTCTTTTTTTCAAAGTTGCTAGACGGTCACCACCTCTTCTGGGAAGCGCAACATGATCAATTATCCAGCATCTTTAGATCCCGTTCAGTGTGATGAAGGGATCCAAAATGTCTGAAAACCGGTAGATCAGTGCGTTTTTTTCCTAATTGAATTTCTATGAATTTTTAACCTTAATTTTAGTTCCGTTGATGTTTCCCCTACGTATATTAAATTGCACGAACATGCTAAAATGTAAATAACATATGATGAAGAACATGTAAGATGAAATCTAATAGGGTACTCTTTTCCTGTAAATGGATGTACAAAAGATTTGGATTTGCAAATATGACGACAATTGAGACACGGGAAACATCCTAGTCCCGCTTGCGTCAATGATCGCTGTATAGTATTTCTTTTAGGGCCTATATCTGCTTTAACCAGATAATCTCTGATATTTTCATTTTTTTGATAGGATAACAGAGGAGGATTTTTAAATTCAGGGACATCCTTAATCCCTCTACTAAGAATATTCCAGTTATTTTTTTAAAATCTGTCCTATCTCTAAACTGCAATCAGAGTATGTAGACAAACGGTATCCCTTGAATTTTTCGAGGAATAAGGCTACTTTCACACTAGCGTTCGGGTGTCCGCTTGTGAGCTCCGTTTGAAGGGGCTCACAAGCGGCCCCGAACGCATTCGTCCAGCCCTAATGCATTCTGAGTGGACGCGGATCCGCTCAGAATGCATCAGTCTGGCAGCGTTCAGCCTCCGCTCCGCTCAGCAGGCGGACACCTGAACGTTGCTTGCAGCGTTTGGGTGTCCGCCTGGCCGTGCGGAGGCAAACGGATCCGTCCAGACTTACAATGTAAGTCAATGGGGACGGATCCGTTTGAAGATGACACAATATGGCTCAATATTCAAACGGATCCGTCCCCCATTGACTTTCAATGTAAAGTCTGGACGGATCCGTTCAGGCTACTTTCACACTTAGACATTTTTTTAACAATATAATGCAGACGGATCCGTTCTGAACGGAGCCACCGTCTGCATTATGTGAGCGGATCCGTCTCAGACGGATCCGCTCTGAACGCAAGTGTGAAAGTAGCCTTAGTTGTACACTTTATGTATTGGTATGAAGGATTTTACTTTTCTGTTTGTTTTTTCTGACAACTAAGTTTGATCATATACAATGCGTTTTGCCCTCAAGAATTAAGAATGAGGGAGAGGTTTAATCAAAAAATGTGGGTGATTACTTTCAAATCTTAAAATTGTGTTTCTGTCCGTCGATTTGACTAACAGACCCGTACTTACAGGAGTAACAGGGAAAGGTACAGTCAACTATTCCCTTAACCCTTCATCTATAATGCCCGCCACCACCGCATCAGAAAGACTCTTCTTGATTATATTCATGATATGAAATTTTGGATCACCCTGCAAGATACCATAAACATTGGTGTCTCCCAATTGACGCTGGATTTCTTTTATATAATTAGATGTATCAAGTACAACCACCCCCCCCCCCCCCCCCGCCCTTATCGGCGGGTTTAATTGTTAAATGGGGGTTGTCCTTGAGTTGCGATAAAGCCTCAATTTCTGCAGAAGTCAAATTTGGACTCCTTAATGTATCTATTTCTCCTAAAGAAGATTTAAAATCTTACATCTCTTTTAACTGCAGAAATATAGGCTTCTATCGCTGGCTCATCAACTATAGGAGTAAAAGTGCTTTTATTAGTCAAACCTAATTTTTTAAGTGTTAATTCACTAGAACATGTCGGTATATTAGCAGTGGTGCCCCTAAAAAACCTTTTCAGCTTAATAGAACACAAAAAAATCATTTAAATCAATTTCCAAATCAAACCAATTTACCTTGGGACTAGGGCAGAATGTAAGTCCCATAGACAAGACGCTATATTGAGCTTCAGTCAGTTCTACTGAGGTATAGTCTCTTTTTATGTGTGGATCCCTTCGCCGACTGTAATCTGGTCCTGTTGTATCGTTGTTTTCCTTGTCCTTTCCTCCTCTTCTGGTTCTTGTTCTTTTCTTTATATAAAAGTTGTTTCCTAAAAAAAACTTTATCTTCATCTGCAGGTGATTGTATATTTTTTCTCTTTTTCTTATTATCACGATTGAAGCCCATATAAGAAAAATCTGAAAGCCACGTGTAGATGTCGCCTCTTTTATAATCCTCGGCATCACGCACCCATTTACTCCTTTTCCCTTCCTCCAATTCGGCCTGTAATTTACATAATTGATTTTTCGTTTCTTCCTTGTATTGTGAAAGTTCGTCTTCAGACAATAATGTCTGCAATAAACGTTCCACCTCCATCAATTCATCAGTAAGTGTAACAACCTCCAATTGTGAAAATGCAATGTTTAGCAAGCTGTAGTCCAATGAATATCCATTAGACAATATTTCAAATCGCTTGCAAAATAGATCATTGGTAGGAAAGAGGTTTGGACGCAAATTGGAGCGCATGCCCCTAGGTATATTTTTTTCTTTAAAATATTTTCCCAGTGTGGCCATATGTAGTTTCATAGCAATAAGACGTCTGGATAAAATAGTATACTTGCGTTTAAGTTCTTTTGAGGTGGGAGCCTGTAGAAAAGAGGCATTGTTTTCAATACCCTGCATTATGCGGTCGACCTCCTCAGTAGTGCCGCCACAGGGTGTTTCCGTATTAGACATAGTAGATGTTTCAGGTGTGCTCACCCACGGTGCCGATATCAATTGTAGAAAAAGTCATGGCCATGGCTTCTAGAGGTGTGATTTCTATGATCTTCATCTGGCACACTTAGTCACTTTATTTTAAATTACTAAAGATGTTATATATATGTATATGGAAATTGTGTATATTATACATCTATTTGATCCAAGAGCAGGGACATTGTTCTTGTATTGTGGATCTCTTAGCACATGTCACTTTATGCACATGCACTTTGTTTATTTTTGCACATGTATCAGATGTATTCAATTTAATCATGATTGTAACCACATTGTGATTGGTTGGTCACTTAACGATATGTCTTTATATGTCCTCATTTTCACAGTTTCTATGCTGGAAGAAGGCTCTTGTGAGCCGAAACGTCGCAAGTTTGCCACATTATGGGTGAATAAAACTTTACATATTTACATATTTCACTTTTATTCAGGAGTGCAGTCCTATTTTATATATATATATATATATATATATATATATATATATATATATATGAGATCCCCTATTGGACTATTCATGGACCGTAATGGTGAGATGGCTGGGGTTACACCGCACTGACTTGTGTGGTCCCCATAACCTGATCGCAACTTTGGGGGGGGGGGGGGTTGGTCCACACGTGAGGATGGATGCCTCTCCCATTGGTCATGATTTCTATATTGGTATTTTGTGAATAATGGCATGCCTCCAGAAACAATGATGGCACCTATGAAGGGATGCCGGCTTATGCGCACACGCTGATTTCCACGTACATGATGTAATGGAGCCGTGCTGCAGGCACAATCCTGGTTGTGAGGTTTGTTATTTGACACTTTGTGGTGCCTGTGCCACTAGTAAATAGTAAAAAGAGACGCCAGTTTTGGCCATTATTCACATGGACGCACGTTACTGATTGGCAATGTCTCTTGGTAATGCCCTCCTTTGCCTCCTATCTACATGGACATACATTTTAACACATATCACATATTATCGTCACGTCACATATTATCCATTATCACTATAAGGCTAAAGCTCACTGTTGCGATGGATATACCATTATCACTTTGGAAACACATTATCAGATGTAAAGTGGTAGAATAAATGTTTACAGGTTTAGGATTGCATTTAATCTTATGCACAATATAGATTAGTATTTATATATGTAATTGATCACATGATTTAGATATGCTAATCAGTCACATGATTTGGCTATGCTAATTTGTCACATGATTTTGCCTTTGAATGTTCATTGGTCACTAGATCATTTGAGTGCTATTTAAGGTTGGCACAAGCTTGTATACCTTTGCTTGAGAAAGGCTCCGTTGTGAGCTGAAACGTTGCAATTGTTCCACATGGATGAATAAATACATCACGTCTTTTCAAGTCTTAGAGTGCTGTCCGATTTCTTACGTATATTAAGGGTGAGAAGCCAATTCCCTAGGACCTTGCACCTTGCACCTGAGCACACACACACACACACACACACATACATACACACACACACACACACACAAATATACACACACACACACACACACACACCTTACTTGGTTAATAGCTGCTGTGTTCCAATGTTTCGTTCAGACTGAAGGGGGTCAATCTATTAAAACGAAAAATCCAATACATTTCATTCCTACAAAGTTGTAGGAAGGACTTTGGGACCCATTCTATAGGAGTTAATTTCAGGAGGGATGCATCACAGTTATATAGTTATATCACATATGTTATATCACATATGTGGTGCTGCAGTCCATGTAGCTGGTCAGAGGGATCTTTTAACCAGAAAAGTTAATTATAGCTTTAGTGCCATGAATTATTGTAAAACAGCATGTTCTTCGTTTGTGGCCACACCTCTACGCTTCCTTAGATCTTTCTGGATTCATTGCAGACTTTAGATCGCACTTAGCCACAGTACTCAACTTAATTTCAGACAGGAAGGTGCTAAAAGTGTTTTGGCTCTCCAGTAAGTTATTTGTGGCGATTTAGGCTGCCTGCACACGACCGTTGTGTTTTGCGGTCTGCAAATCGCAGATCTGCAAAACACAGATGGCGTTCGTGTGCGTTCCGCAATTTGCGGAACGGCACGGACAGCCTTCAATATAACTGCCTAGAATAAGACAGGTTATATTTTTTTTTACAGGGTCACGGAACGGAGCAACGGATGCGGACAGCATACATTGAAGTGAATAGGTCTGCCTCCGAGCCGCCAAAACTGCGGCTCGGATGCGGACCAAAACAACGGCCGTGTGCATGAGGCCTTAGGTATAGATTTGCTTATGATAGGATCACTTAGGCGTACTGGCCAGTATTGCTTCAGAATTTGTTTTATTATAAAATTATAATAATTTTATTATGAACTGGTGTATATCGGGTTATAAAGTTGTGGATATGTTTATTCTTCTTATCAGTTAGTGTTTGACGGTTCTCTATTGGGTATTTTGGTAACAGGCATTCTAATTAGGTTGTTTTTTCAATATTGTTGATGGAATTGGTCATCAGGCCCTCTGGATACCCATTTGCTAGAAATCTGGATTCCAGAGTTTTAGGCTTCTTTCACACTGGCGTTTCTGGGTCCGCTGGTGAGATCAATTTCAGGGATCTCACAAGCGGCCCAAAACGGAGCAGTTAAGCCCCAATGCATCCTGAATGGATAAGGATCCTTTCAGAATACATCAATTTGGCTGCGTTTGGTCTCCGCTGCATTTTTTAAACGGTCACTAAAATGCAACTTGCAGGGTTTTGGTGACCGCCTGACTATGCAGAGCCAAACAGATCCATCCTGACTTACAATGTCAATAGGGACAAATCCGTTTTTCACCGACACAATATGGTGCAACTGAAAACAGATCCGCCCCCCATTGATTTAGATCCGTTTTGACTTAGACTTTTTTTGAATGACTAATGCAAACGGATCCGTTATGAACGGATACAAGCATTTGCATCATTGGTGCGGATCCATCTGTGCAGATACAAGACAGATCCGCGCCAAACGCGAGTGTGAAAGTAGCCTTAATCAGTTTTTTTTTTTTTTTTAAGTAGTACTGTTAGAGCAGTTTTTTCAAACCCTCCTCATTTTGCCATATGGTATATTGCGTTTCCACTTATAGTAGTGGCAATTATTGTAATCCAGATAACTGTTCACATCTACATCTTTAACTCCTTAAGGACCAGGCAATTTTTTGCAAATCTCACCATCTCACTTTAAGTGGTGATAACTTCAAAACGCTTTTACTTAACAAGGCCATTCTGAGATTGTATTTTTCGTCACATATTGTACTTCATGACACTCAGGGCCGGCTCCAGGCTCATGTGGGCCCTTGGGCGATAAATCCCAGTGGGCCCCCATGTGGCATTTTTTTTTGACATGTCCCCCTGTGGCTCCCACACTGTATAATGACCCCCAGTGGCCCTTCACACAGTATAATGACTACTAGTGGCCCTTCACACAGTATAATGAACCCCCAATTCCCCCCCCCCCCCACACTGTATAATGACCACCTGTGGCCCTGCATTCAGAATAATAACCCCCAGTCGCCCCCATTCAGAATAATGACCCCCAGTAGCCCCCACTGGGGGAATACTGTATGGAGGGTCATTGGTGATCATTATACTAAATGGGGGACACTGGGGGTCATTATACTATGTAAAGGGCCCTCACAGTATAATGACCCCACAGTGACACTCCATTCAGAATAATGACCCTAAGTCGCCCCCACACTGGGGGTTACACTGTATGGAGGGGGCACGAGGGGTTATTATATTTAATAATGGGGGCTCTGGTGGTCATTATGCTAAATGGAGGGTCAATGGGGATCATTATACTAAATGGGGGGCACTGGGAGTCATTATACTGTGTAAGGGGCCCTCACAGTGTGATGAATGACCCCCCCCCAGTGGCCCCCTTACATACCTATCATTGCAGGGGAGCTGGTGGGCCTGTCATTCACTAACCGCAACTCCCTGCGCTCCTTCTCTCCGGCGGCCCGCTGCAGCAGTGAGCCAGGCCTGGAGGAGAGAAGGAGATATGCAGTGATGTAGCTAGAACTGACTGGGCCCCACAGCAAATTTTAGTACACCCCCCTCCCCCAATGTGTGTTCACATCACGTTTTTCGGTTTGATGTATACAAATGTGCAGCACTCCACGTTTTTGTATCCTGCAGAGTCAAGTAAAAAATGCATACATTAACGTATATGTTTTTTTACAATGGAACTGAATGGTTTACAGACGCCACTGTACGGCATCAGTCTGAGGCATCTGTTAATGCATACATTTTTAGTATACATTATGTGGATGGCACAAATGGGATGTGAACCCAGCCCTAGTGTCAGAATAAGCACAAGTACACAGCGGAGCAGCGTGGCGGAGAGGGGAGGCCGCCATGTACTGACAGAGCGCTACCTGGTCCTGGTGGTCAGGGATGAGGACTGTGCTTCCCAAGGATCATTTTCTACTGGGAAATACAGGGCACAGTATAATACACTAGAATCTATATACTATAAAGATATTAGCCCTACCCCCAAATAATAATACAATTAGGGGGTCATTTATTATATAGAAATATGTCTATATTAGGCGTATTTCTGACACAGATTGTGGCGCAAAGGTCCTTAACAACGCAATCTGTATCTTTTCCCGCTCATGCCAGGTCTAAAAAAAAGGTGGTGTGGGCATGGAAGGGGATACAGTTATGGCCATGCAGTTATTGGATACCACCGCCATACAATGATAAAACTACCATACAGTGACCGGATAAAAGGGTATAAGAGGGCACAGTACAGGGAATGACTATGGGCACTGCACAGGGTGTGGTAAGAGGTATAAAGGGGCACAGTACAGGGTGGGGGGCACAGTCACGTGACCCTGTGATGTTAGAAGGTCCTTATGGTGAATGCTGTTCAGATGCCACCATAATGAGAGGCAGAGGAGTGAGACAGGGGCCCTGGATGGACAGGAGGGGTGGACACAGAAAGTAGGTTGAAGGGGCTCTGAGGGGGATTCATACAAGAAGTAGGGGCAGGAGTTCTGTGCAGGGCAACAATAGGAGATAGAAGGGTGAAACAGGAGCTCTGGATACATGAGGGAGGAAAGGAGACAGCAGGGGCTCCATGAGGATGAGATAGGACAGGATATGTGGGGTGAATTATAATTCATAGTAATTCCTACAAAAATAGTTATTACTTTATATGTATCATTTTGGGAATGACATTTTATTTTTTGGGGATGGTACAAAAACCCACTTTTCAAGGACCAGTTCAGATCTGAAGTCACTTTGTGAGGCTTACATAATAGAAACCACCCAAAAATGACCCCCTTCTAGACTACACCCCTCAAGGTAAACTGATTTTACAAACTTTGTTTATCCTTTTCAGGCATGTCCAAACTGCGGCGCTCTAGCTGTTCCAAATCTACAACTCCTTACAGCTATTAGTTTTGCAACAGCTGGAGGGCCACAGTTTGGACATGCCTGCTTTAGGTGTTCCACAAGAATTAATGGAAAATAGAGATACAATTTAAAAATTTCACTTTTTTGGTAGATTTTCCATTTTAATATTTGTTTTTCCAGTTACATAGCAAGGGTTAACAGCCAAACAAAACTCAATATTTATGGCTCTGATTCTGTAGTTTACAAAAACACCCCATATGTGGTCGTAAACCGCCATCCAAATTTTTTTTTGACACATGTCCCATTTGAAGCCCCCCCCCCGATGCACCCCTAGAGTGGAAACTCCAAAAAAGTAACCCCATTTTAGAAACTACGGAATAGGGTGGCAGTTTTATTGGTACTATTTTAGGGTACATATGATTTTTGGTTGCTCTATATTACACTTTTTGTGAGGCAAGGTAACAAATAGCTGTTTTGGCAGAGTTTATTTTTTGTTATTTACAACATTCATCTGACAGGTTAGATATGTGATATTTTTATAGACCAGGTTGTCACAGACAACCGGCGATACCCAATACGTATACTTTTTTTTTTTATTTATGAAAGTTTTACACAATGATTTCATTTTTGAAACAAAGAAAATCATGTTTTAGTGTTTCCATAGTATAAGAGCCATATTTTTTTTTTTTTTTTAAGTTTTTGGGCGATTATCTTGGGTAGGGTATGATTTTTGCAGGATGAGATGACTGTTTGATTGGCACTATTTTAAGGTGCGTGTGACTTTTAGATCACTTGCTATTACACTTTTTGTGATGTAAGGTGACAAAAAAAATTGTTTATTTAGCACAGTTAATTTTTTACGGTGTTCATCTGAGGGGTTAGGTCATGTGATATCTTTATAGAGTCAGTCGATATGGACATGGCGATACCTAATATGTATACTTTTTTTTCTGTACGTTTTTACACGATAACAGCTTTAAAAAAAAAAAAAAAAAAGACGTTTCAGTGTCTCCATATTCTGAGCCATAGTTTATTTTTTATTTTTTGAGCGATTGTCTGAGGGGCAAATTTTTTGCAGGATGAGGTGACTGTTAGATTGGTACTATTTTGGTGGGCATGCGCCTTTTTGATCGCTTGCTGTTGTACTTTTTGTGATGTAAGGTGACAAAAAAAAATTGTTTATTTCGCACAGTTTTTATTTTTTACGGGGTTCATCTGAGGGATTAGGTCATGTGATATCTTTATAGAGCCGGTCGATACGGACGCAGCGATACCTAATACTTTATTTGGGGAAAATGACATTTTTGTTTAGTTTTACTTGAAACGTATTTTTTGGGGGTAAAACATTATTTTTTCAACTTTTTCTTCACTTTATTTTTTTGTCCCACTTTGGGACTTCAACTTTTGGGGGTCTAATCCTTTACAATGCATTCCAATACTTCTGTACTGGAATACATTGGCTGTATGAGTAATACAGCGAGTATTACTCAAACAGCTTCCGGCCTGTGAGACCCAGGGGGCAGGATCTCCCAGGCTCATCACAGGAAGGCAGCGCCGATGCCTCAGGAAGGCATCGCTCTGACTTCCATGCCATCGGGTCCCCCCTACAGCCCCACGGGGACCCTTAAGGACCCTGTGTCCATTAAGTAACGAGACATCAGGGCATACCAGTACGCCCTGTGGCCGAAAGAGATTAAAGTGTGTGCTCATCTCGATTTGGCTATTGTCACTGGTTAGTTGTAGATTGAGGAATACCGTGGTTGTAGTGTCTGAAACTGATCCGTGATATCTCTGACTATGGTGTACACCCTTAATTAAAGCCAACAAACATTTTGCTACCTCTTCAGTCCATCGACACCCACGTCTCCATAACAACTCACTCCGACACCCACCTCTCCTGCAATCCAGCTGCAATATCAGGATAAGAACTAGAACTTTCTACAATAGCCATTATGAACAGCGAAAATCCCCCAGACCACTACGTGTCCCATCCATATCACCTCTCACCATAGCCACCCCCTCAGTCATTACACATATCAGCTAGTAATCACGACCACTTAGAGAACATGTTTCCATCCACCACCCTCCGTTCTGTAGGAGGGGCCTACAATATTTCTGACATCTCCACACACAGTGAATCCCCACTCAGCCCAGAACATTTTTTAGAATTACCCCTCAATCTCTCCAAAAATCCCCCTTAAACCAACTCTCTCCCATTGCCACCCCACCGCGGTCGATCATTTCCAGCATACAACTTCTTACCCCCATACTAAGTGACGATTCCACAGCTCAATCCAGAATCCCGCAACCACTTCGCCCACAAGTAGATCATGCACTTTTACAGCCCACTCTGGGAAAACAAAGACCAAAACACAGAGGAAGAGGCTGTGGAATTTCTTAGATAAGGCACGCTCAACCTGTTGCTCTCCAGCTGTTGCAAAACTACAACTCCCACAATGCCTTGCTGTAGGCTGTTCGGCCATGCTGGGAGTTGTAGTTTTGCAACAGCTGGAGGGCCGCAGGTTGAGCATGCCTGTCTTAGATCAAAGGGCATTTTTAATCGATCAGACCACATCTTAAAAGAAGAAGAGATAGAACTATTAAGCAAAGGACTATATTTCTGCCCTAACAACCACCCAGATCTTTTTGAGCTCTTTGTAGACCTTAACCAGTATACCCGGAAATTAAACCTCCAACACCACTTTGATATGAAGTCTGACAGTCACCCACCCTTCCTACTGTAATGGTAACAGAAGTGTAACATCCCAGAGTTGAGTTACTACACTCCTCTACCCCGCTACCATCTTCTAGGAGCCGTTATATTGTCATCTGATATAATTTATATTATGTCTCCACAAATGTGCATAAAAAAAAAACAATGTTAAATACAATTGTTTCCTTTTTACAGGCCCGCCAGCAGGTGCCAGCATCATTGGTAGAGATAGTCTTAATATTATGGCCGTTCAGAGTGGAACAATCCTGTTCTATTCTGCCCCCCTGCTGAAGAGAAGTGGAGGTTTCGGGCTCCTGCAGCAAGGGAGGAAAAAAAACTGTTAGAACCAGTTCTAGTTTCCCCTGCATAGGGAAGACAGCAAGGACCAAGTCTCGTTCTGAGACTTGTTCAAATTCCCAGTCTGAGCCCTGCAGCTCAACTGGATGAAAAGAAAGCAGAAAGTTACAGACAACCTCCAGTTCCAGGAAGAAAGCATCCCCTGAGAAATCATCTGAGAGTAAAGTCCAGAGACCTAGGAGAAGCCATTCCTCCTCAGCTAGTATGTCCCCACAAAGCAGAAGGTACAGTTCAAAGCATTTTCAGAAGCATTTATACCTGCCAATGATTGCCAAAACCTGCTGGGACCAAGGACCAAAGCTGCATACTGTTTGGATAGAAGTTATCTTCAGTAAAGAAAAGTTTGAACTTCATCTAAAGGTCTGGACATCATTTCTGCTGCAAAACTCCTCTATTACTCCTCCTATCACTACACTCACATTTATTGCAAGTGAGCCAGGAGTCCAGCCGTACCCAGGTATGAGACACCGCTGACACAATTATCACCACCCTATAGAGACATTATAAGCCATTACACCACTCTGGCATTCCTAACCTAGGACGTGAATTATAACATCTTGGAAGGGCCCTGGGGTAGTACCCTGCGCACGCTGCAATTGGCGTCACGACAAATACAGAACATTAAACAACCTGTACCTGGCCACTGCAGAAGAGCTTGACATTGACAGTTTTGTTACTGAATTGTTTGACACACCCATATGCTCTTCTTTTAAACCAAAATCTACTTTTTTCCACTAGAAAGTAAAATAGAGGGTCCCACATAGAGACCTTCTACAACTTAGTTTTAAAATTATCTAAAAACAGTTTTTTCCAAAGAAAACAATTTGCACAATAATGCCAACTTTCACAATTTATCAAAAGTACAGAAAAAAAAAAAAGCCATGATTAATTTAGCTAGGAATAATAACATTGTCATTAAAAATGCAGACAGGGTGGGGGGATAGTGATTTTAAATACTGAGGATTACCTTAAAGAAGCAATAAAACATACTTTCAGATGATACATACTACAACAAACTTCAAGCAGATCCCACGTCAAATTTCAAGAAACAACTTCATACTCAGATAAGGGCCACGCAGAGAAAATAATTACCATATTTTTCCAATTATCATTCAAAAGAGCGTTTCTACAGGGAGGAACAAAAATACCAAACTTCAAAAAAGCTAAATTTAGCCAATTAGCACTGTTATGGGGGGGGGGGGGGGTAGCTGGGCATGGCACTGTTATGTGCCATCCACAGACCCCCCCCCCGCACCCCTCAACAGTGCCATCCACAGACCCCCCCGCACCCCTCAACAGTGCCATCCACAGACCCCCCCGCACCCCTCAACAGTGCCATCCACAGACCCCCCCGCACCCCTCAACAGTGCCATCCACAGACCCCCCCGCACCCCTCAACAGTGCCATCCACAGACCCCCCCGCACCCCTCAACAGTGCCATCCACAGACCCCCCCGCACCCCTCAACAGTGCCATCCACAGACCCCCCCGCACCCCTCAACAGTGCCATCCACAGACCCCCCCCGCACCCCTCAACAGTGCCATCCACAGACCCCCCCCGCACCCCTCAACAGTGCCATCCACAGACCCCCCCCGCACCCCTCAACAGTGCCATCCACAGACCCCCCCGCACCCCTCAACAGTGCCATCCACAGACCCCCCCGCACCCCTCAACAGTGCCATCCACAGACCCCCCCGCACCCCTCAACAGTGCCATCCACAGACCCCCCCGCACCCCTCAACAGTGCCATCCACAGACCCCCCCGCACCCCTCAACAGTGCCATCCACAGACCCCCCCGCACCCCTCAACAGTGCCATCCACAGACCCCCCCGCACCCCTCAACAGTGCCATCCACAGACCCCCCCGCACCCCTCAACAGTGCCATCCACAGACCCCCCCGCACCCCTCAACAGTGCCATCCACAAACCCCCCCGCACCCCTTAACAGTGCCATCCACAGACCCCGCACCCCTTAACAGTGCCATCCACAGATTTCCCCACCACCACCACCGCTCCAGTGTACAAATATAAAATGTCTCATTCAATTAAAAGTGATTAAACATGCCCCCTCACTCCTAATATTACCGTACACCCTAACAGCTCCTGTACAACGCAGGCAGGCAGGCCGGGCGGCCGGCACGTCACTCACTGACGTCACGTGCCTGCGCCACCTGCTTCATTCATAAAATTGAATGAAACATTTTATATTTGTATAGTGCAGCACTGGAGCTGCGGGGCTGGGAAAAAACAAAAAAAAAAAAAACAAACAAACACACACACTCCCACTATCTACTGATTAACCAGCCTACTTTTATTTCTTACCCAAAATACATAAATTCCTGACAAATCCCCCCAGATCAACCCATCACATCAGGGATAAATTCTATCACGTCCAACCCATCAGCTTATGTTGACAGCATTTTACGAAAATATGTAGTGACTTGACCCTCTTACCTACTTGACTCAAGCCAACTCATTACAATACTTGAAGAATTCAAATGGGACAAAGATATGCTATGGGTAACTTTGGACGTTATACAGCAATAATATTGGGCATTGACGCAGTTAACAAGTTTCTCTCCATGGACCCTTACATTCCCCCTAACCAAACGAGATTAGTTTTAGATTCAATACTTTTTATTTTAAATCATAATTATTTTACGCCCTGGCTTTTTAGGGGCCCTAAAGCGTGAGAAGAAGTCTGGAATATAAATGTCTAAAAATGTTTACGCATTTGGATTCCGTGAGGGGTATGGTGAGTTCATGTGAGATTTTATTTTTTGACACAAGTTAGTAGAATATGAGACTTAGTAAGAAAAAACAAAAACAAACAAAAAATTTCCGCTAACTTGTGCCAAAAAAAAATGTCTGAATGGAGCCTTACCAGGGGGGGGTGATCAATGACAGGGGGGTGGATCAATGACAGGGGGGTGGATCACCCATATAGACTCCCTGATCACCCCCCTGTCATTGATCACCCCCCTGGTAAGGCTCCATTCAGACGTCCGTATAATTTTTACGGATCCATGGATCGGATCCGCAAAACACATGCGGACGTCTGAATGGAGCCTTACAGGGGGGTTATCAATGACAGGGGGTGATCAGGGTGATCACCCCCCCTGTAAGGCTCCATTCAGACATCCGCATGATTTTTTACGGATCCATTGAATTTTAGAGTCATATCTTGGATGGCACCGACACCGAGGAGACGCGCTGAACGGCGTGATAGTATATGTGGGCTACATCACTTTTCTAGGTATCTTTTCATTAACACACCCCTGTGCACAATCAATGTTGTAGGAATAATTATGGATTAATCATGAACAGCTATCAATACTTATGGTTTTTAGACTGTAACATATGATTACCAGCTTTATTATGCACTTCATACACTGTTAGCACTTGTCACTTTAATAATGATTGCCATGATGTTCATTTTGTAATACTATTTATAACTTTTTATACTGTTATCTATTACGTATTGATTACACAATTGTATAATTGATTTAATTGGTTCACTGATATATGTTTGCTCTGCACTTTATGTCATTGCTTGAGAAAGGCTCATGTAGAGCCGAAACGTTGCTTTTTTTGCTGCCACCACATGGGTGATTAAATTTTACTTGCTTTACCGAAGAAACCGTCTGGAGTGCTGTCCGATTTTTTCCATATAAATAAATATATATATATATATATATATATATATATACACACACATACATACACACACACAGTCAGGTCCATAATTATTGGGACATGGACACAATTCTAACATGTTTGGCTCTATACACCACCACAATGGATCTGACATGAAACTATCAAGATGTATTTTAACTGCAGACTGTCAGCTTTAATTTGAGGGTATTTACATCCAAATCAGGTGAACAGTGTAGGAATTACAACAGTTTGCATATGTGCCTCCCACTTGTTAAGGAACCAAAAGTAATGGGACAAAATAATAATCATAAATCAAACTTTCACTTTTTTAATACTCAGCCTGAAGTCTGGAACGCATAGACATCACCAGAAGCTGGGTTTCATCCCTAGTGATGCTCTGCCAGGCCTCTACTGCAACTGTCTTCAGTTCCTGCTTGTTCCTGGGGCATTTTCCCTTCAGTTTTGTCTTCAGCAAGTGAAATGCATGCTCAAATCGGATTCAGGTTAGGTGATTGACTTGGCCATTGCATAACATTCCACTTCATTCCCTTAAAAAACTCTTTGGTTGCTTTTGCAGTATGCTTTGGGTCATTGTCCATCTGCACTGTAAAGCGCCGTCCAATGTGTTCTGAAGCATTTGGCTGAATATAAGCAGATAATATTGCCCGGAACACCTCAGAATTCATCCTGCTGCTTCTGTCAGACATCACATCATCAATAAATACAAGAGAACCAGTTCCATTAGCAGCCATACATGCCAACGCCAGGACAGTACCACCATGCTTCACTGATGAGGTGGTATGCTTAGGATCATGAGCAGTTCCTTTCCTTCTCCATACTCTTCTCTTCCCATCACTATGGTACAAGTTGATTTTGGTCTCATCTGTCCATAGGATGTTGTTCCAGAACTGTGAAGGCTTTTTTAGATGTCGTTTGGCAAACTCTAATCTGGGCTTCCTGTTTTTGAGGCTCACCAATGGTTTACATATTGTGGTGACCCCTCTGTATTCACTCTGGTGAAGTCTTCTCATGATTGTTGACTTTGACACACATACACCTACCCCCTGGAGAGTGTTCTTGATATGGCCAACTGTTGAAGGGTGTTTTTTCACCAGGGAAATAATTATTCGGTCATCCATCACAGTTGTTTTCCGTGGTCTTCCGGGTCTTTTGGTGTTGCTGAGGTCACCGCTGCGTTCCTTCTTTTTAAGAATGTTCCAAACAGTTGTTTTGGCCATGCCTAATGTTTCTGCTATCTCAGTTTTTTCAGCCTAATGATGGCTTGCTTCACTGATAGTGACAGCTCTTTGGATCTCATCTTGAACAGATTCCAAATGCAAATAGCACACTTGAAATGAACTCTAGACTTTTATCTGCTCATTGTAATTGGGATAATTAGGGAACAACACACACCTGGCCATGGAACAGCTGAGAAGCCAGTTCTGCAGATCAGAGCCTGAAATCAGTGCCGGCAGCGGCATCCATGGGGTTAATAGAGGGAGGGGGCTCCCTCTCTTCACCATCGGGGCTGCTGCGCTGCAATGGCAGCTCCGATGGTTGCCCTGGCAACCGGACGCTTTGCAAATGTGAAAAAAAATAAAAGTAAAAATAAATTAAAAAGTAAAATAAATAAAAATTGCCTTTTCCTATAAAAAATATGAAAAATTAAAAAACTATACATATCACCGCGTCCGTAACGACTGTCTCTATAAAGATATCACATGATAGACCCCGTCCGATAAACACCATAAAAAAAAAAAAAAAACTGTAAAAAAAAAAAGCCATTTTTGTCACCTTACATCACAAAGTGCAACAGCAAGCGATCAAAAAGGCGTATGACCCCCTAAAATAGTACCAAACCGTCACCTCGTCCCGCAAAAAATGATACCTGCGTCCCCGAGCCTCTGCCTCATGTGCATGCGCCAGACACGGTTCATAGCAGCAGCGCTTCAGGCGCATGCGCATGAGGCAGAGGCTCGGGGACACAGGCAGGGTGTGTACGCAGGCGTGATCTAACCACGGCGGGGCGCAGGCGCAGAAGATTACACACGAACGATGCCAGGAGGATTCGATTGCCCATGCGCAGGATCGTGACCTGGAGAGTTGTAGCCGCCGCCCAGCGAAGTGAATATTGATGAGCTGGGCGGGGCTTCAGAACGGCAGTTGGGAGCGGCTGGCTGGGCGCATTTTCAGATGAAACGCCGCCCCTTGGGCAGATTGGAGACCGGACAAGCAGGTTATAAAACTTTATATTTCCGTATTTATAAGGTGGGCAGGGGGGATACTTACATGATTCTAATACACTTTATATGAGCTGTACTGTGATATATATAACTCAATACGCTAATTGGGCCTGTCAGTGTCCCTTTAAGCTTATTTCACTATTCTTACTCTAATATTTGCTTTACATTTATATTATATTAGATATTTCATTACATCTCACTGAACTGATTTTTTCTAAAGTGATATTTCCTTTCATTTCGTTATATGGTGTCACTATTATGAGTAATACTCTTGAATTTTTATTACTCCTGTATTTTTATAATCATTTTATCATCTTGTCTTATTTATGGTCATTCGGTCTTATCTATGAATGAGCATATTGATATAATATAATGCGATATACTACGCACTTTCATTTATATTATATACTATGCGATACATCTAGTAATCTATTCATTTTAATTCTCCCCTCCCCTTATTAGGTTATTGCACGATATCCTTGATCCTAATTGTGTATTATTTGCACTTTATATTCTCCGTAACCTTATATTGTGGTACTATTCGGCACGGGTAATACCCATCTATTTATTAATATTCATTAGGACTTATAGATTAGTATAAATGTATCTATTAATATTTATTGGGATTCATTAATTCTTTAATGTTGGGTATACCCCCTTTGCATGTTTTTTTATGTCATGGGCATCAGACCCCCCTCCCCATACCTTGCTAGCTGCCTTCCCCCGATTAAGTCCAAGATACTGAATCAACAGCTGGTTTGACTTCCTCAGGTTCTTAGTCGACTTTAGGTACTGAAGCACACATCTCCTGATGTTCAGGTTCTGGAACAACCTTTTTTTTTTTCAAAATCGCCTGGGAACAAAAGGAAGGAAGAGAGATTTCTTGATGACAATGGAATCTAGAAACAACCTTAGGGAGAAACTCAGAAGAATGTCTCAAAACAATCCTATCCTCAAAAATTGTCAAGTAAGGTGGAATGATAGGAAAAGCCCCTATTCTCCTAGCCGTTGTAATGGTCAACAACAAAAAAACGCTTTAAGTGTCAACATTCTCAGGGAAATATCACTGATAGGTTCAAAGTGGTGATGCATCAAAACCGAAAGGACCAAATTCAAGTCCCAAGCAGGAACACAAGATCTAAATTTTGGGCGTATTCTACATGCCTCTTTAAAAAAAAAAAATCTTCTAACAAAAAGGTCCAGATCCACTAACCTTTCTCCCACGAAAGCACTCATTGCCGCAGCCTGAACCTTCAGAGTACTTACTCTCAGACCTTTGTCTAGACCTGTTTGCAGGAAGTATAAGATCAATCCAAAATTTTGAGCCATGAAGGGGTCCCAGGCGTCTTTCACAAAACGTAAGAAGGCTTCCCAGGATCTCAGGTAAATTTTCGAAGTCACAGGTTTTCTGCTCTGCATAAGTGTGTTGATGACTGCATCAGAAAGGCCCTTCCTTTTCAAGATGGCTCTCTCAACCTCCAGGCCATCAGACTGAGCTGAGGAATCCTGGGATAAAAGATCTGGCAGGAGAGGAAGAGTTTATTAATCTTCCCCTGCTCTTTGTTAACACCTTGGGAATTAGAGGGAAAGGAGGGAAGTTGTAAAGGAGACCCCTGGGCCAAGGAATCTACAAAGCACTTTTTAGAGGCTGATCCCTGAGGGACAGAGAGCAAAACTTCTTCACCTTCCTGTTCTCCCTTGAGGCAAATAAGTCAATACTTGGAGATCCACTGGACTCAGACTCCATTCAACTTCTTAGCCGTTCTTAGCCTGCTCAAAAAGTCTGCCACTAACTTTTCCTTTACTTTTACATGGAAGGCGAAAAAGGGACAACAAATTCTCTTTGGCCCAGACAAAGATCATTTTTGCTATAACAGAGAGAGAAGGTCTCCCCCCCCCCCAGTTTGTTCAGATAAGCTACAGTGGTGGTGCTGTCTGAAAGAATTCTTACATGGTTTAACCGAACCAAGGGAGCAAAGGCTTTTAGGGCTTGCCAAACCACACTCAGCTCCATCAGTTTGGAAGATGCCCGTTCCAGATCTTCTTGCCATAAACCTCGGTTCATTGCACCTTTCATGTGTGCTCCCCAAACCTGCTTGCCGGCATCGGTTGTAATCACCACTTGATTTGTTTGTCGCCACGCCACTCCTCGGGACAGATTTTCCCGTTTGATCCCACCACGACAGAGGAATCTTCACCCTTGCTGGAATTTTAACTATTTGTCTGCTTCTTGTCCCAGGTCTGTAAGAGGAAAGACCGAAGGACCCTCAAGTGGGCTTGCGACCACTTCACTGACGGAATGGTGTAGTCATGAGGCCGAGAACTAACATGATTTCCCTGATTAAGGATATATTTAACCTTTGAAACCTTAGAATTGTCCGGATCAAATCTTCCTGCTTTTGGTATGGAAGAAAAGAAGACATTTGATGAGAGTCTAGCAGCACTCCTAAGAATATTCTCTTCTGCTTGGAAAGATGACAAAATTTCTCAAGATTTACCATCCAACCTAGATCTGAAAGGGTGTCCGATACTGTCCGAAGTTGAACCTGCAGGTGATTCTCCGTCACAGCTGCGTTTAGGAAGTCGTCTAGGTAAGGTATCAGCAAGATTCCTGCCAGATGGAAGAACTTTGCTACATCTGTTATAATCTTCTTAAAGATTCTTGGTGCCGAACGACAGTACCTGAAATTAAAAATGATGTAATCTTCCCTGGAACCATACTGCCACCCTCAAATATTTTTGATAATCCATGTGAATTGGCACATGGTAATAGGCATCTGAGAGGTCTATCGTGATCATAAAGCAGACTTTTCACAGGAGATTGATTACAGGCCTTACTGTTTACTAGGGCTGCACGATATGGGAATTTTGTGCGATTGCGATTAGGGCCCTAAAAATTGTGATAACGATATGCGATGCAATATTTTAAAGGGAATTGTGCTAGAGGTCTATTTGCTTGGATTTTCACACACAAATTACTGATAATGCTTAAAAAATAAACATCTTTTACTAAATTAAATAACATTATTAGCATTACTGCAAAAGTATAAAATACAAAACTTGCCATTTTCTTAATTGTACTGCACAGAACAGATAAATAGAATAAAGAGAACATTTGTTCATTAAAATAATGACTTGCCTCCAGCCCCTCCTCTCCCCGCACTGTAACTGAAGCATCGTCGGGCGCGCTGTGCAACATAGCAGACGACGATACATCAGTGTCAGCCACCTAAAAAGTCAACCATCGCTTTATAAGACGCACTTATAAGTTTGTCTTATAAAGCGAAAAATATGGTAATACAATTGCAGCATTTTTGGGTCGGGCGATTGCGATTTATTGCGATTGTTTTGGTGATATATTGTGCAGGCCTACTGTATACATTGTGAATCTCCTGTATACAATGTACCTGTTTAGATTTTTCAGATTTATTATAGCCTGGAAGAAACCATCTGGTTTATTGACTAGGAAGATTGAGGAGTAAAAACCTTTCCTAGGGTTCCTATAATAGTATTTGTACTATGGCCTTTTTCTTCAGAAGTAGAGCGATCTGCTGGTCCATCGCTTCCTGATTTTCTCAGATTAACCGCCTCCGGACCGCCTACCGCAGATGTGCGGTCCGGAGGCGGCAGCCCTGCGCACGACGACGCATATACGCGTCATCTCGCGAGGGCCGGGATTTCCTGTGAACGTGCGCACACAGGCGCGCGCGCTCACAGGAGCGGAAGGTAAGCGAGTGGATCTCCAGCCTGCCAGCGGCGATCGCTCGCTGGCAGGCTGGAGATCTGATTTTTTTTAACCCCTAACAGGTATATTAGACGCTGTTTTGACAACAGCGTCTAATATACCTGCTATCTAGTCCTCTGGTGGTCCCTTTTGTTAGGATCAACCACCAGAGGGGACAGGTAGGTCAGTCGCACCAAACACCACACTACACTACACCCCCCCCCCCGTCACTTATTAACCCCTGATCACCCCCCTGTCATTGATCACCCCCTGTCATGCTCCGTTCAGACGTCCGTATGATTTTTACGGATCCACGGATACATGGATCGGATCCGCAAAACACATGCGGACATCTGAATGGAGCCTTACAGGGGGGTGATCAATGACAGGCGGGTGATCACCCATATACACTCCCTGATCACCCCCTGTCATTGATCACCCCCCTGTAAGGCTCCATTCAGACGTCCGCATGTGTTTTGCGGATCCGATCCATGTATCCATGGATCCGTAAAAATCATACGGACGTCGGAATGGAGCCTTACAGGGGGGGTGATCAATGACAGGGGGGTGATCAGGGAGTCTATATGGGTGATCACCCCCCTGTCATTGATCACCACCCCACCCCCCCCCCCCCCCCCCCCCCCTGTAAGGCTCCATTCAGACATTTTTTTGGCCCAAGTTAGCGGAAATATATATTTTTTTTGTTTGTTTTTTCTTACAAAGTCTCATATTCCACTAACTTGTGTCAAAAAATAAAATCTCCCATGAACTCACCATACCCCTCACGGAATCAAAATGCGTAAACATTTTTAGACATTTATATTCCAGACTTCTTCTCACGCTTTAGGGCCCCTAAAAAGCCAGGGCAGTATAAATACCCCACATGTGACCCCATTTCGGAAAGAAGACACCCCAAGGTATTCCGTGAGGGGCACATTGAGTCCATGAAAGATTGAAATTTTTGTCCTAAGTTAGCGGAAAGTGAGACTTTGTGAGAAAAAAAAAAAACAAAAAAGAAAAATCAATTTCCGCTAACTTATGCAAAAAAAAATAAAAAATTGAACTCGCCATGCCCCCAGCATGGGTATATGTAAAATGACACCCCAAAACACATTCCCCAACCCCTCCTGAGTACGGCAATACCAGATGTGTGACACTTTTTTGCAGCCAAGGTGGGCAAAGGGGCACATATTCCAAAGTGCACCTTTCGGATTTCGCCGGCCATTTTTTACACATTTTGATTGCAAAGTACTTCTCACACATTTGGGCCCCTAAATTGCCAGGGCAGTATAACTACCCCACAAGTGACCCCATTTTGGAAAGAAGACACCCCAAGGTATTCCGTGAGGGGCATGGCAAGTTCCTAGAATTTTTTATTTTTTGTCGCAAGTTAGTGGAATATGAGACTTTGTAAGAAAAAAATAAAAATAAAATCATCATTTTCCACTAACTTGTGACAAAAAATAAAAAGTTCTATGAACTCACTATGCCCATCAGCGAATACCTTAGGGTGTCTACTTTCCGAAAATGGGGTCATTTGTGGGGTTTTTCTACTGTCTGGGCATTGTAGAACCTCAGGAAACATGACAGGTGCTCAGAAAGTCAGAGCTGCTTCAAAAAGCGGAAATTCTAATTTTTGTATCATAGTTTGTAAACGCTATAACTTTTACCCAAACCATTTTTTATTTTTTTTGCCCAAACAAAAAATTTATATATGGATGAGGTTTTTTTTTGGCAAAATTTTACAGCTGAAAGTGAAAAATGTCATTTTTTTGCAAAAAAATCGTTAAATTTCGATTAATAACAAAAAAAGTAAAAATGTCAGCAGCAATAAAATACCACCAAATGAAAGCTCTATTAGTGAGAAGAAAAGGAGGTAAAATTAATTTGGGTGGTAAGTTGCATGACCGAGCGATAAACGGTGAAAGTAGTGTAGTGCAGAAGTGTAAAAAGTGGCCTGGTCATGAAGGGGGTTTTAGCTAGCGGGGCTGAAGTGGTTAAGTTTGAATTTTCCAGTTCTCCTGGGCATTCCCTTCTCCTAGGCTGTAGCGTTGGCCAATTGCAGCGCAGAGCTCACAGCCTGACGGTTGGGTTGAGGTACCAGCAACGACATTGGGGAAATGTCGCTCGTGTAGACGGCTAACTACACTGGTGGATGGGGCCACGGAACCTCCTGGGTATGGAGGCTCTCGATGATGGGAGGTTGCTGATTTAAAAAAAAAAATAATCAGAAGCCATATAGCAGATCATATTTGTAAATATGATCTGTTATATGGCTGCCCTGCTCCTCTGCTGGATTTTTTCGTCGGTTGGATCCAGCAGAGGAGCAGGCTACACAGTGAATACACCAAACACCTCATACTAGCCCCAGATCACCCCCCCCCCCCTGAACCCCAATTAACCCTTTGATCACCCCTTTGATCGCCCCTGTCAATCACTAGTGAAAGGAAAAAAGTGATCAGTGCAAACTGTCACTTTTTTTTTTCACTGGTATTGACCGTTAGGTTTTAGGTATAGTTTAGGCCCCTTGGTTAGGTAGTTTAGGGATCAGTTAGCGCCCAGCCCACCGCAGTCACCGATTCGCTGATTAGCGTATCGCTAATCAGAATTTGTACTTTTATAGTATCTGGAAGTGATAAAAACTGATCACGGTCAGATCTATAATTGTATTAGTGTCACTTTAGGTTCGCCCTCCACCCAAAACGCAGTGTTTTCCCGATCAGGCCTGATCGGTCGCCCACACGTGCGTTCACCCACGCCCGCCCCACCACAGTGACAAAAAATTATTTTTTTTTGATCACTGCACATTCACTTTACACGCGCTGCGGCGATAAAAAAAAAATCTGTTTTGATATTTTTTATCAACCGCAGCGGCCTCCGGTGCTTCGCTAGCCTCCCATTTGTAAGACAGGCTTGCTTTTTTTTCTTGGGTAGTCTCAGGGAAGGGCAGTTGAAGGTGGTACGGTGGCACGTGCAGTAGTGACCCCGTCGCAGCCACCGCAAAGACGTGCCCGTAGAGCCCCTAGAATCCCTGGAGGTGCTGGCAAATCCTGATTGGCAGTCCCCAACTTCAGCCACACCTGTAGTTCCCCCTTTCACCGCCCAGTCTGGAGGCGGCGTTCCTATGCTTTGGAAAACACTTTGTATGTAAAAATAAAATAAAAATATCCCGGCAATGATTTATTCATCCACATCGATTGATGTGAATGGAGAAATCTGGTTTGCCAGGGCATACGAGCTAAGTGGGTATGGATGTTGGGCGGAGCTTTTATGTCCTGGCAGACGCCTTTCCCCTCTGTTTTTTTTTTTGGGCAGAGATTTTTTCATCCACATTGTTCGATACGAATGAAGAAATCTGTGCCGTTCATTTTTTTCTTTCAGCCCAGAGGCTGAACGGAAAAAAAAAAATATCTCATTACCTGTATGCTCAATATAAGGCCTCTTTCACACTACAGTATGTCCATTTCAGTGTTTTGCGGTCCGTTTTTCACGGATCCGTTGTTCCGTTTTTTGCTTCCGTTGTGGTTCCGTTTCCATTCCGTTGTTCCGTTCCGTTTTTCCGTATGGCATATACAGTATACAGTAATTACATAGAAAAAATTGGGCTGGGCATAACACTTTCAATAGATGGTTCCGCAAAAAACGGAACGGTTACGGAAGACATACGGATGCATTTCCGTATGTGTTCCGTTTTTTTGCGGACCCATTGACTTGAATGGAGCCACGGTCCGTGATTTGCGGTCAAATATAGGACATGTTCTATCTTTTCAACGGAACGGAAATATGGAAACGGAATGCATACGGAACACATTCTGTTTTTTTGCGGAATCATTGTAATGAATGGTTCCGTATACGGAACGCAAAAATCGGACCGCAAAACAGAAAAAAAAAAAAAACTGTAGTGTAAAAGAGGCCTAAGGAGAATAGCAGAAACTCCTAATGCTGGCCATACATGTAATGATTGTGGAGACCTTCAAATGCCAGGGCAGTACAAACACCCCACAACTGACCCCATTTTGGAAAGAAGACACTCCAAGGTATTCGCTGAGGGGCATATTGAGTCCATGAAAGATTTACATTTTTGTCCTAAGTTAGCAGAAAGTGAGACTTTATGAGGGAAAATAAAAATAAAAAATTTCCGCTAACTTATGCCAAAAAAATACATTTCTATGAACTCGCCATGCCCCTCATTGAATACCTTGGGGTGTCTTCTTTCCAAAGTGGGGTATTTATACTGCCCTGGCTTTTTAGGGGCCCTAAAGCGTGAGAAGAAGTCTGGGATCCAAATGTCTAAAAATGCCCTACTAAAAGGAATTTGGGCACTTTTGCAGCCTAGATGCGCAAAAGTGTCACATCTGGTATCGCCGTACTCAGGAGAAGCTGGGGAATGTGTTTTGGGGTGTCATTTTACATATACCCATGCTGGGTGAGATAAATATCTTTGTCAAATGCCAACTTTGTATAAAAAAAAAAAAAATGGGAAAAGTTGTCTTTTGCCAAGATATTTCTCTAACCCAGCATGGGTATATGCAAAATGACACCCCAAAACACATTCCCCAACTTCTCCTGAGTACAGCGATACCAGATGTGTGACACTTTTTTGCAGCCAAGGTGGGCAAAGGGGCACATATTCCAAAGTGCACCTTTCGGATTTCGCAGGCCATTTTTTACACATTTTGATTGCAAAGTACTTCTCACACATTTGGGCCCATAAATTGCCAGGGCAGTATAACTACGCCACAAGTGACCCCATTTTGGAAAGAAGACACCCCAATGTATTCCGTGAGGGGCATGGCGAGTTCCTAGAATTTTTCATTTTTTTGTCGTAAGTTAGTGGAATATGAGACTTTGTAAGGAAAAAAAAAAAAAAAAAAAAAAAAAACACATCATTTTCCGCTAACTTGTGACAAAAAATAAATAGTTCTATGAACTCACTATGCCCATCAGCGAATACCTTAGGGTGTCTACTTTCCGAAATGGGGTCATTTGTGGGGTTTTTCTACTGTTTGGGCATTGTAGAACCTCAGGAATCATGACAGGTGCTCAGAAAGTAGGAGCCGTTTCAAAAAGCGGAAATTCACATTTTTGTACCATAGTGTGTAAACGCTATAACTTTTACCCAAACCCTTTTTTATTTTTTTTTGCCCAAACAAATTTTTTTTTATCAAAAGACATGTAGAACAATAAATTTGGTGAAAAATTTATATATGGATGTCGTTTTTTTTGCAAAATTTTACAGCTGAAAGTGAAAAATGTCATTTTTTTGCAAAAAAAATCGTTACATTTCGATTAATAACAAAAAATGTAAAAATGTCAGCAGCAATAAAATACCACCAAATGAAAGCTCTATTAGTGAGAAGAAAAGGAGGTAAAATTAATTTGGGTGGTAAGTTGCATGACCGAGCAATAAACGGTGAAGGTAGTGTAGTGCAGAAGTGTAAAAAGTGGCCTGGTCATGAAGGGGATTTCGGCTAGCGGGGTTGAAGTGGTTAAGCAGCCCCAGATCCTTAACCCCTTAAGGACACATGACGTATCGGTACGGCATGTTTCCCGAGTCCTTAAGGACACATGACGTACCGGTACGTCATGTGTTGTTCCGATCACTGCCGTGCGGCCGGCTGTGATCGGAACAAGGTGCCTGCTCAAATCATTGAGCAGGCACCTCGGCTAAATGCGCGGGGGGGTCCCGTGACCCCCCCATGTCCGCGATCGCAACAAACCACAGGTCAATTCAGACCTGCGGTTTGTTGCGCTTTCTGCAGTTTCTGATCGCTGCGGTCCCTGACCGCGGCGATCAGAAACTTTAGTGTGGCGAAAATATATATTTATCACCCCCCCTGCACCTCTGAATGATTTTAGCCCGGTGGGAGGTGCAGGGGGGGTGTTGCGGGCGGTGGGGGCGGTGCGGGAGGCGGGCGGTGCGGCAGGCGGGATCGCGATCCCCCGCCCGCCTCCTATTGCGTAATCGTTGGTGTACAGTGGGTATACCAGGGTGCCAGCACATTGCTGGCACCCTGGTATAAACGGCTGACATCGGTGATGCGATGTCAGCCGTTTAACCCTTTCCATACAGCGGTCCGTACGGACCGCTGTATGGAAAAAGTTAACAGTAAGAGGGAGCTCCCTCCCTCTCCGATCGGGGGGCTGCAGTGCCTTTGCAGCCCCCCGATGGAGAGGGAGAGAGCCCCCAGACAGCCCCCCTAGAGCCCCGTCCTTACCCTTCCCCGTCTGCGCAGTTCTGACCATAACTGAGCAGACGGGGAAGGTTCCCATGGCAACAGGACGCCTCTCAGGCGTCCTGCTGTCCATGGTGCTGAACAGATCTGTGCTGAAAGCATAGATCTGTTCAGTGTAAGTAAAATATAGTACAGTGCAATATATATTGTACTGTACTGTATTATACAGACATCAGACCCACTGGATCTTCAAGAACCAAGTGGGTCTGGGTAAAAAAAAAAGTGGAAAAAAGGTAAAAATCAAAAAACACATTTATCACTGATTAAAAATTAAAAAAATAAAATTCCCTACACATGTTTGGTATCGCCGCGTCCGTAACGACCTGATCTATAAAACGGTCATGTTACTTTACCCGAACGGTGAACGCCATAAAAATAAAAAATAAAAAACTATGATGAAATTGAAATTTTGTCCACCTTACTTCCCAAAAAAAAGGTAATAAAAGTGATCAAAAAAGTCGCATGTACGCCAAAATTGTAACAATCAAACCGTCATCTCATCCCGCAAAAAATGAGACCCTACTTAAGATAATCGCCCAAAAACTGAAAAAACAATGGCTCTTAGACTATGGAAACACTAAAACATCATTTTTTTTGTTTCAAAAATGAAATCATTGTGTAAAACTTACATAAATAAAAAAAAAGTATACATATTAGGTATCGCCGCGTCCGTATCGACCGGCTCTATAAAAATATCACATGACCTAACCCCTCAGGTGACCACCGTAAAAAAATAAAAATAAAAACGGTGTAAAAAAAGCCATTTTTTGTCATCTTACGTCACAAAAAGTGTAATAGCAAGCGATCAAAAAGTCATATGCACCCCAAAATAGTGCCAATCAAACCGTCATCTCATCCCGCAAAAAATGAGACCCTACTTAAGATAATCACCCAAAAACTGAAAAAACAATGGCTCTTAGACTATGGAGACACTAAAACATTTTTTTTGTTTTAAAAATGAAATCATTGTGTAAAACGTACATAAATAAAAAAAATTGTATACATATTAGGTATCGCCGCGTCCGTGACAACCTGCTCTATAAAATTACCACATGATCTAACCTGTCAGATGAATGTTGTAAATAAAAAAATAAAAAACGCTGCCAAAAAAGCTATTTCTTGTTACCTTGCCGCACAAAAAGTGTAATATAGAGCAACCAAAAATCATATGTACCCTAAACTAGTACCAACAAAACTGCCACCCTATCCTGTAGTTTCTAAAATGGGGTCACTTTTTTGGAGTTTCTACTCTAGGGGTGCATCAGGGGGGCTTCAAATGGGACATGGTGTAAAAAAAAACAGTCCAGCAAAACCTGCCTTCCAAAAACCGTATGGCATTCCTTTCCTTCTGCGCCCTGCCGTGTGCCCGTACAGCGGTTTACGACCACATATGGGGTGTTTCTGTAAACTACAGAATCAGGGCCATAAATAATGAGTTTTGTTTGGCTGTTAACCCTTGCTTTGTAACTGGAAAAAAAAAATTAAAATGGAAAATCTGCCAAAAAAGTGAAATTTTGAAATTGTATCTCTATTTTCCATTAAATCTTGTGCAACACCTAAAGGGTTAACAAAGTTTGTAAAATCCGTTTTGAATACCTTGAGGGGTGTAGTTTCTTAGATGGGGTCACTTTTATGGAGTTTATAATCTGGGGGTGCATCAGGGGGGCTTCAAATGGGACTTGGTGTCAAAAAACCGGTCCATAAAAATCAGCCTTCCAAAAACCATATGGCGCACCTTTCACTCTACGCCCCGCTGTGTGGCCGTACAGCAGTTTACGGCCACATATGGGGTGTTTCTGTAAACAGCAGAGTCAGGGCAATAAAGATACAGTCTTGTTTGGCTGTTAACCCTTGCTTTGTTAGTGGAAAAAATGGGTTAAAATGGAAAATTAGGCAAAAAAATGAAATTCTCAAATTTCATCGCCATTTGCCAATAACTCTTGTGCAACACCTAAAGGGTTAACGACGTATGTAAAATCAGTTTTGAATACCTTGAGGGGTGTAGTTTCTTAGATGGGGTCACTTTTAGGGAGTTTCTCCTCTAGGGGTGCATCAGGGGGCTTCAAATGGGACATGGTGTAAATAAACCAGTCCATAAAAATCAGCCTTCCAAAAACCAAACGGCGCACCTTTCACTCTACGCCCCGCTGTGTGGCCGTACAGTAGTTTACGGCCACATATTGGGTGTTTCTGTAAACGGCAGAGTCAGGGCAATAAAGATACCGTCTTGTTTGGCTGTTAACCCTTGCTTTGTTAGTGGACAAAATGGGTTAAAATGAAAAATTAGACAAAAAAATAAAATTCTCAAATTTCCTCCACATTTGCCAATAACTCTTGTGCAACACCTAAAGGGTTAACAACGTATTCAAAATCAGTTTTGAATACCATGAGGGGTGTAGTTTCTTAGATGGGGTCATTTTTGGGTGGTTTCTATTATGTAAGCCTCGCAAAGTGACTTGAGACCTGAACTGGTCCCTAAAAATTGAGTTTTTGTAAATTTCTGAAAAATTTCAAGATTTGCTTCTAAACTTCTAAGCCTTATAACATCCCCAAAAAATAAAATATCATTCCCAAAATAATTCAAACATGAAGTAGACATATGGGGAATGTAAAGTCATCCAAATTTTTGGGGGTATTACTATGTATTACAGAAGTAGAGAAACTGGAACTTTGAAATTTGCTAATTTTTCCAAATTTTTGTTAAATTTGGTATTTTTTGGTGCAAAAAAAATAATTTTTTTGACTTCATTTTACCAGTGTCATGAAGTACAATATGTGACGAAAAAACAATGTCAGAATGGCCTGGATAAGTCAAAGCGTTTTAAAGTTATCAGCACTTAAAGTGACACTGGTCAGATTTGCAAAAAATGGCCTGGTCCTTAAGGTGAAATAGGGCTGTGTCCTTAAGGGGTTAAACGGCAGAGAGGATTTTTTGAAAATCCTTGCTACCGGATTATCGACCTTAGGAGGTTTGTCCCAAAAACTGGAATCTTCTTCAGCAAAGGGATACCTTCCTCTTAAACATTTTAGATGCTGATTGCCTCTTCTCTGGAACCTTTCATTCATTTTGTATAAGATTCTTAATATTATTTTGAACGGGAAAAACTTTTTTTCCTGTCCGCAAGCCCCAAAAACATCTGATCCTGGACATAGAGAGGCTCTTTGGGTTCTTCCAAATGCATTGTAGCTCTGATAGACCTGGATTCGGATTCTGCAAAAAATTAACCGACTCCGACTCATACTAGATTTAAATTGGAATAAAAAAAAAAGCAAGTTTAAATGTCCCAATTCACAAAAAGTTATAATTAATTACCGTATTTTTCGCCCTATAAGACGCACTTGCCCATAAAACGCACCTAGGTTTTTGAGGAGGAAAATCAAAAAAATATTTTGTACCAAAAAGGTGTGCTTTTGAACTAATGGGGGCATCTGTGGGTGGCACTGTTATGGGGGCATCTGTGGGTGGCACTGTTATGGGGGCATCTGTGGGGGAATCTGTGGATGACACATATATAGCATCTTGCCTTCAAAGGGACAGGGAAGAACTGGAGAAGGGAATTTATTGACTGATCTCATTCCTGTCCCTAAGAAGGCGGGGTACCATCCAGGTGGTGCCGTTGTGGAGGCGTAGGGAAAATAGAGTTTCAATATAATATCTGTTTGAGCGCCTTTTGGTTTACAAGCAGACACGACCATTGTACATTTCTAAACACTCAATTGCGATACTTGGGCAAAGTTCTTGAAAGAGTGCAGTGACCATAGAGTGTAGATCTTAGATTTCACTTTAAGGGGTTGTCTCGCTAGGATATGCCCCCCATTGTCTTATAGGTGTGGGTCCCGGCAAGGTGGTGGCTGGGGGACTCCAGTCCGACCATCACCTAGCCGGCACAGCCCCCGCTCCCATTCATTAATATGGGGCCGACGGAAATAGCCGAGTCAGCGCTCGGCTATTTTCGCCGCCCCATATAAAATTTGCATTCACAGCGCACCCTTCTTCACTTGCGAGGCTCTGTTCTCAATATAGTTGCTGGTCCCAGCACCTATAAAGACAATGGGGGCATATCATAGCGATATGCCCCCATTGTCCATGAGGATACAACCCCTTAAGGACACGGCCATATTTCACCTCAAGGACCAGGCCATTTTTTGCAAATCTGACCAGTGTCACTTTATGTGGTGATAACTTTAAAACGCTTTTACTTCTTCCGGTTCCGGTGCCGCCATGTGAGGAAGCAACGCTCGGAGCTCCCACTTGCAGCCGATTCCAGCGATCATTTAGCAGCGCGGGGAGGCGATCTGAGGGAAGTGTAGCTGACATCACTTACCTACTCCTGGACGCCGATGGAACGATATTTACTCTGGAGTGGCCAGAAACGTACAGGTGCGCAGCAGGCAGCTTCACAGGACACGGCAAAGATGGCGGATAGCCAGCCACTGCTGTTTCAAGAAGAGAGTTTGCAGAATCTCCAGGGAGATATGACTCCCCTGGATTACAAGAAGCTGGCCATAGAAGCGGAGCTGCGTATTATGCCGGACATCCAGAAGATGCTGGAGACTACTATAATGGCCTCCTTTAAGGTGAATCAGACCAGCCCTCAAGTAGGGAACTTGGAAAAAGAGCTGCACTCTCTTCAGCAACAAGTTGGGGACTCAATTCAATCGCAGCAGCAGGCCCTGGAATACTTGCGCTCCAAGGTGGATGACCTAGAGCAGCATTTCCTAACCAGTGTGCCTCCAGCTGTTACAAAACTACAACTCCCAGCATGCCTGCACAGCCAAATGCTGTCCGGGCATGCTGGGAGTTGTAGTTTTGCAACAGCTGGAGGCACACTGGTTGGGAAACACTGACCTAGAGAACAGGTCCCGCCGCAATAATCTGAGGGTGGTGGGTCTGCCCGAATCTATCAAGCAACCTGAGCTTCTGGACTTATGTGAAAGGGAACTACCCGAGGCCCTAGGCCAAAAAAAATTCTGCAGGATGGAACGCGCCCACAGGACAGGCCCGGAAAAATGCCCGGCCGGGGACTCTGTAGCAGCTTCTCCCCGTGGCAGGGATGGATGACCACGTCAAGTTATCTTTAAGCTGCTGGACTTCAACGATAAGGTGGCCCTGCTTCGCAGCTTTCGCAAGAGACAGCACCAAATCACTATCAGAGGCTACAGAATCTTGCTCTTTGAGGACTTCTCGGCAGATGTTGCGAAAAATGCAAGGCTTTTAGCCCTATTTGCACCAAGCTTTATCATAATAACATTTGCTTTCAGCTCCCTTTTCCAGCGGTGCCGAGGATCCACAGCGCACAAGGGGGTACTGTCACTTTTAGATCTCCCTCTGAGGCGGCCATCGGCGGGGTTTTAGACTCTGAGCTGCGTGACGTCGCCATATCTCCTCAGCGGTCTACACCAAAGCAGTCAGCAGAACCAACCGCCCGCCGGGGGAGTGAACGTTCACGGAACGGCTCGGGAAGGCACTTCATAAGTGGACGCTGAAGTGCATTAGACTCAAGCGAGACTTAACCTTAGGGACTACCACGCTTGCCCGTGAGAGCAGATCTTGCCTTTCTGGCCCATGCACGGGACGTATCCGGGTACTTTTGGCCAGGAGTTTATCTAATTTACTGGGACTTGATAATTTAGCCTTACTGGTTGTTATTGCTTAGGCAGTATATACGGGAGTTCTGCCGTGGCGGCAAAAAGAGAAGTCAACACCCAGATTTAGGGAAGGCAAACACCATCTAGCCTTGGTGCCTGGCGGGTATCAACTGCTATATCTACAGGCAGTGTTACATATTGTTTTTCATTTTTTAGTGAGTTCTTCCCCCTTTTCCCCTACCCACCCGCCGCTCTCTCTCTGCCCGGGATCCGTGATTATCAGAGCTGAAATGCGAATCATCTCTTGGAATGTCAAGGGGTTACGCTCACCACAGAAGTGCTCCAAAATGTTGCGACATTTGAAACGTCTCCAGCCTTACATAGTTCTCCTACAGGAGACCCATCTAGAAGATAAGGATTTCTTTTGATTGAAGACATTTTGGGTGGGCTCTGTTTACGGATCCTCGGCCAGGGAGGGCAGATGGCATAGGTTGCTGCTTGAATTTGTGGGGACATCATATAGTATCATAGTAACATAGTACATAAGGCCGAAAAAATACATTTGTCCATCCAGTTCGGCTTGTCATCCTGCAAGTATATCCACAACGTATATGTCCCGCATGACACTAATGCGCCTTTTTACGCTCTGCAAGATCGGAAAACAGCTGAGGGGGTTGTGGGTACACAGAGGCTTTCGGACAAGGTCATACCACCTCTCTTGGCCTCTACAGGCTTATATGATACCTGGCGCTCTATACACCCTGATGATAGGGAATACACGCACTTTTCCCAAGTGCACAATGCTTGGTCTCATATAGACTATATCTTTGTGTCCTGACATATGTCTTCTAAGGTAGTCTCCTCTGAAATCCATGACTTGCTTATCTCTGATCACTCACACATCTACTAGCAGAATGCATACCCTAGAGGGACAGATTTCTTGTGGCGTTTTCCTTCATTCCTGGCCAAAGATGACAACTTCAAGGATACAATACGAGGTTGGTGGTGGGAGTTCCAGGGGGACAATCCTCGGGGTGCATCAGATGTTTCAATCCATTGGGAGACCGCTAAAGCGGTCCTGAGGGGTCGGATACTTAGCTATGTGAGCAACTTGCGCAAAGTGGTGGCTAAACAATATCAGGAAGCTAGCACGGCCCTCCGACTAGCATACACTAGATTTCTCCAGGTGGCCTCGGGTCAGCACAAAAATGCCTGGATGGCAGCTAGAAGCAATTTTTAATCTTTTCCGATTTGGGAATAAGTCGGGCAAAATGCTAGCAAATTTAGCTAAGGTAAGGAGGGCTCCCACGGTCATTACGTCATTGAAAGGTGAGGACGGAGCTATACACACAAACCCTAAGCTGATAAATGAACTGCTAGGAAAGTATTATGAGCGGCTTTATAGGGACACCCCAGGGGGAACATGAGGAGGGAGAACGTTTTTTTATCAGCACTCAAGCTACCGTCCCTGTCGGAGGAACAGCGGGGGATACTGAATGTCGAAATATCGGCTGAGGAAGTCCTACATATTATATGTTCCCTACATAACGGGAAAGCGCCAGGCCCTGAGGGGTTTTCAGGGGAATTCTATAAAGGTGCTACAACATCACCTCGCCCCCACCCTAGTTGAATACTTCAATCACCTCCTGCACACAGGCGGTTTCTCCGCCCACGTCAATGTGGCCTACATTAAATTGATACTAAAGCCCAATAAGGACATGCAGGATCCGTGTTCATATCGCCCGATCTCACTCATGAATCAGGATCTTAAGATTTTGACCAAAATCCTGGCTGATAGACTGAGCCTCCTGATGCCCGCCCTGATAGGCCCCTCGCAAATGGGTTTCATAAAGGGGCGGTCGGGGTTGCAAACATCAGAAAAGTGCTGGCAACCTTGGATTGGGTTCGACGCCGCCCCCAGCCGGACACAGCCCCTATCTTGTTGGCTTTGGACGCGGAAAAAGCTTTTGATTCGCTGCGGTGGGGGTGGGGTTGGACAAATTCAAGATCTTCGTACCATACCTTTTTACAGGGACTCTATACCAGCCCCACGGCACATTCATACGGGGGGGTTTTTATCCCCCATTTTTCTCCTTCAGAGAGGAACCAGACAGGGGTGCCTGCTCTCCCCCCTCCTTTTTGACTTTGCCATCGAACCTCTGGCTAGATTTTTAGAGGACTCTGAGCTATACTCGGGAATCACTATAGGTAGGAAAGAGGTCAAACTGGCTTTATATGCCGATGAACTATTGCTCTTTTTCGGGATATAAAATTAATTCTTCCAAAAGTGAGGTCCTGGAGTTGCGACTGTTAAGCGACATATCACCTAGTTGGGGGTGAAGATCGGAAAGCTCCCCGAGTCATTGTATCAGCTAAACTACCCACCCCTCATAGCGAAAATAATATCAGAACTACAGAGATGGCATTCGCTTCCCTTGTCTCTCCTTGGCAGATGTCAGCTCATTAAAATTAAAATGAGCTTCTCTAAATTACTTTACCCCCTCCAAACGCTCCTGATTCTACTGAAACATACTGATGTTACTGCTTTAAATAGGGCATTTACCACCTTCTTGTGGTCTGGCTGGCGACCTCGTATCTCTCTCTCAAAGCTCATGTTATGGAAATCAGAGGGAGGTGTCAAATTCCCGAACATACGGGAATACAATCTATCTTGCCTTCTGAGACATATCTCAGATTGGGTACACAATACCGACCACTTTTCAAATAGAGAGCTGGACAAAATCTAGTGACCCCGTGGAATCTAGTGGCATGCCTCCATTCCAATCTGGCTTCGCTTCCCAAGGATATCTCACTCTTATTAAGGGATACGGTAGCAGCTTGGAAGGCGATTAGGAAAACAGTTGGCCTGCCTCATTCGATCTCTAAGTGGATGCCACTGTGGGAACATCCTGAGTTCCCCCAGGGGAATAGCACAAGACTCTCTGAGCTGTGGGTGTCTAGAGGGTTGGTCAGGGCAGAGGAACGAGAGGAGAAATGATAGCTGACCACTAAGGAACTGAAGGAAAAATATGCCCTGCCCGATTCCCATTTCCTGCTGATTATGCAGACTCTGGGTTTCTGTACACACAGATTACGAGACTTGTCAAAAGAGGCGACTAAGAAATCCTTTGACAATATTCTTAGTTTCTCTCCTCAAACAGTATTTCTCGAGGCTATATAGGGCTCTCTCAAGTAACTTCACGAAGGCCAAGCCATCCACTCTGTTTAAGAAATGGGAATGCATCACCCATGGATGACGAGATCAGGGAAAAAATCCTGGAGGGCTGGGGCAAGGTCCGCCAGTGTGTGATAAGTGAAACGTGGCGTGAAACATACTTTAAAATGATGCACCACGCAATATTTTGTTTTAATTTTCCAGCCTCTCCTCACTCATTGTCCTAATTGCAGAGTCTCGGCAACTGACTTCTGGCATGGTATATGGACGTGTACCAAGGTTGCTAACTTCTGGGTCACCGTGGTCGCTTATATATAAAAAAAATATATATATACAGACGTGGACAAAATTGTTGGTACCCTTTGGTCAATGAAAGAAAAAGTCACAATGGTCACAGAAATAACTTTAATCTGACAAAAGTAATAATAAATTAAAATTCTATAAATGTTAACCAATGAAAGTCAGACATTGTTTTTCAACCATGCTTCAACAGAATTATGTAAAAAAATAAACTCATGAAACAGGCATGGACAAAAATGATGGTACCCCTAGAAAACACAGAACATAATGTGACCAAAGGGACATGTTAATTCAAGGTGTGTCCACTAATTAGCATCACAGGTGTCTACAACCTTGTAATCAGCCATTGGGCCTATATATATGGCTCCAGGTAATCACTGTGTTGTTTGGTGATATGGTGTGTACCACACTCGACATGGACCAGAGGAAGCAAAGGAAAGAGCTGTCTCAAGAGATCAGAAAGAAAATTATAGACAAGCATGTTAAAGGTAAAGGCTATAAGACCATCTCCAAGCAACTAGATGTTCCTGTGAGTACAGTTGCACATATTATTCATAAGTTTAAGATCCATGGGACTGTAGCCAACCTCCCTGGACGTGGCCGCAGGAGGAAAATTGATGACAAATCTAAGAGACGGATAATCCGAATGGTAACAAAAGAGCCTAGAAAGACTTCTAAAGAGATTCAAGGTGAACTTCATGCTCAAGGAACATCAGTGTCAGATCGCACCATCCGTCGTTGTTTGAGCCAAAGTGGACTACATGGGAGACGACCAAGGAGGACACCATTGTTGAAAACGAATCATAAAAAAGCAAGACTGGAATATGCCAAACTACATGTTGACAAGCCACAAAGCTTCTGGGAGAATGTCCTGTGGACAGATGAGACAAAAATCGAAGTTTTTGCCAAGGCACATCAGCTGTATGTTCACAGACGAAAAAATGAAGCATATCAAGAAAAGAACACTGTCCCTACTGTGAAACATGGAGGAGGCTCTGTTATGTTCTGGGGCTGCTTTGCTGCGTCTGGCACAGGGTGTCTTGAATCTGTGCAGGGTACAATGAAATCTCAAGACTATCAAGGAATTCTAGAGAGAAATGTACTAGCCAGTGTCAGAAAGCTTGGTCTCAGTCGCAGGTCATGGGTCTTGCAACAGGACAATGACCCAAAACACACCGCTAAAAACACCCAAGAATGGCTAAGAGGAAAAAATTGGACTATTCTAAAGTGGCCTTCTATGAGCCCTGACCTCAATCCTATTGAGCATCTTTGGAAGGAGCTGAAACATGCAGTCTGGAAAAGGCACCCTTCAAACCGGACACAACTGGAGCAGTTTGCTCATGAGGAGTGGGCCAAAATACCTGCTGAGAGGTGCAGATGTCTCATTGACAGTTACAGGAAGCGTTTGATTGCAGTGATTGCCTCAAAAGGTTGCGCAACAAAATATTAAGTTAGGGGTACCATCATTTTTGTCCATGCCTGTTTCATGAGTTTATTTTTTTACATAATTCTGTTGAAGCATGGTTGAAAAACAATGTCTGACTTTCATTGGTTAACATTTATAGAATTTTAATTTATTATTACTTTTGTCAGATTAAAGTTATTTCTGTGACCATTGTGACTTTTTCTTTCATTGACCAAAGGGTACCAACAATTTTGTCCACGTCTGTATATAAAAAAAAAAATATATATATATATATATATATATATATATATATATATATATATATATATATATATATATATATATAAAAATAAAATAAAAAAGGCAGCCTGGCCCTCCAAATAAGATCCTGATAATCTTACATTCTATATTTCTGATAGCCAAAAGAGTTCTGCTGCAACGCTGGCTCATAGATACCATGCCAGACATTTCTGTTGTGATCTCTGAGTTGGAGGTGCTGATGGGTTTTGAAAATAGTGGAGGCAGTAAGATACAAGGAGTGCTCGGCTTCAAAAAATTTCAGCAAATGGCGAACCTTCATCATTGCCCACTTTAGCCCTGTGGATATTAGGGAGCTAGTCAAACCCTTTCAGTATACCTCCTGGTACCTTAAATTCTCTTTGTGTGACAACTTGGGTCCTCTGGCAGTGTAGTCCTGCCCATCTTTTTCCCCACGACCCCCTCTCCCTCCCCTGGTTCTTGTTCAACGATTTATTTAAAAATGCAGTCTGATGCTCATGTTTAAGGCTCATGATCCTTTAAATGCCGCACCGACTCCTTTGTTCTCGCAGTGGGAACATGGGAAATTCATTGTTGTATGGTTTGTCTGTACATGACCCTTGTTCTTGTCATTTTGCTGATCTGCTTTCAATAAAAAGAATTAAAAATAAATAAATAAAAAACGCTTTTACTCATCTAGGCCATTCTGAGACTTTTGCAAATTTCCAAGCTTCAATTTCTCTACTTCTATTGAAAAATTTATTAAATGGAAAATGTGCCAAAAATAGCTGTTTGGGCACAGTTTTGACATTTTTTGGGGGGGGGACTGTGTTAATCTGGGGGGTTAGGTCATGGGGTATTTTTATAGATGATTCTTATGGACGCGGCGATTCCTAATTTGTCAACTTTATTTATTTTAGTTTTACTAAATATCATTTTTGGGAAAACTATTTTTGGGTGTCTCAAGTCTGAGAACAATAGTTTTTTTTTTTCGATAGTCAGTGGCTAAATTGGGGAAGGGGATTATAAATTTAGTACTGCAAGTATGGTACTCCCTGAAGCAACCAAAAATGCAGAGGCCCGGATGATCGGGGCACGCGTCACACCAAGTGGTTGTGTCCTTTTGTATCCCCCTCCTGGGACACATTCTTTATCTTTTGTGGGTCCGTCCCTTCTTTCCAGTATGGGGGACCACACCTGGAAAGTGTTGGCCAGGGACAATCCGGGCGCCTCCAGTTTCCGAGGTACTCCCACATGCTCTTTTCCGGTCAGAAAAGATCAGGGCCTTGATGACTGCCTGATAGAACTGAAGGAATTTCCCTGTGTTGCCAGCGCTCTGGGGCAGTACAAAAGAGTTGTACAAGGCAACCTACACCAAGTGGACCGCAACTTTTTTGTACAATGCATGGGTTTTGCGCATGGCATTATATGGCTTGAGGACTTGATCAGAGAGATCAACTCCTCCCATATACCGATTGTAGTCGACGATACAATCGGGCTTGAGGACCGTTGGCGCGGTACCTTGCACAGGGACAGGGGTGATGCCATAACCATGAATTGTGGACAGTACAAGGACATCCCTCGTCCTTAAATCTGAACAGCAGCAGGTTTCCACTGGTAAGGGCACGTGTCTCACCCCTGGGGATAGGTACCTGGAGGGGGTAGGTAGGGAGGCCGTGGTGATTTTTTTCGCACGTTCCCACAAGCGGACATGGATCTAGCGGCGAGGGACAGTAACAAGGGGATACTAGTATAAAAGTTATCCACGTACAGGTGGTAACCCTTATCTAGCAGTGGGTGCATAAGGTCCAACACAAGTTTCCCGCTAACACCCAGAGTGGGGGGACATTCTGGGGGTTGAATACAGGAATCTCACCCCTTGTACGCATGAAACTTGTAAGTGTACCCTGAGGTACTCTCACAAAGTTTGTACAGCTTCATACCATACCTCGCCCGCACAGAGGGAACATACTGGCGGAAAAGGAGTCTCCCCTTTAAAGCAATGAGACACTCATTAACCGCGACCTCCCTTCCAGGTACATAGGCCTCCACAAATTTGACCCCAAAGTGATAGATGACCGGCCTGAATTTGTACAGGCAGTCATAGGTAGGATCACCTTGGGGGAGGGGGGGGGGGGGGGGACATGCTGAATTATCTGCATAATGCAGGCATTTCCGGATGGCCTCAAACCAGGTATGTGTCATGGCGATACTGTAGAGTGGGGTCTGGTAGAAGACGTCCCCACTCCAGTACTGCCTGACACTTTTTTTTTTTTTTACTAGGCCCATATGCAGCACGAGGCTCCAAAACGTCCTCATCTCGGCTACACCGACCGGAGTCCAGCCACCGGCCCTAGCCAAAAGGGAGCCCGGGTGTTTAGCAACAAAACTGTTGGGCGTACAGGTTCGTTTGCTCCACCAACAGATTTACTAAGTGGTCACTGAAAAAAAGACTAAAGTAGTAATATTCGGTGAAGCCCACTGTGGAAATCTGGATTCCTGGTTGGCCAACAAAATCAGGAATCGCGGGCTCAAAATTCTCTGGGGTACACCAGACAAGTTCACCGGCAGGGGGCTCAGGTGGACTGATCTGGTGGGCCGGGAAACTAGTATGAGCCCCAGAGCTGCTCGTACTAGCGTGGGCCACAGGGTCCCTGGCATAGAGGTCCCCTTGATCCGCCTGGCGGCATCTCCACCGCCTTGGGGGCTCATCATCGGTAGATGAGAAGGACACGGATGACAAAAGGAAAGTGGGGTCATTCTCGTCCTCACTGGGGCTCTCGGAGTCAAGCTGGGCATATGCCTCCTTGGCCGAGAACATCCTGCGGGCCATAGGGGAGTGTGTGTGCACGTGCATGTAAATCTTTCAGTGTGTGTGGGGGCACGGGTGTTCGCAAACTTTGCCCTACAGCTAAAAAAAGAAGAAAATAAATTATAAATGCGCTGTGGGGTGGACGATGCGCTAACAGTGGCCACACGCAAAGAGTGCCGGCCACAGTCAGCACATGCAAAAAAATAATAATACTTGCACCACCAAAAAAAAAAAAAAAAAAAAGTGTGTGGGAGAGGAGGGGGCAAGCTGCAGCACCCCATGGGGGTGGGAGTCTAGGGTCACACAGCTAAGTGCTGTGGACCCCAGACACCCGATCAAGGTGCTAAAAGTGCTGAAGAAAAAGATAAAAAAAACTTTTTCCCCTATCTATCCCTGCCAAAATCCACCTATTCCTACAGGCTACAGCGCCTGAAGGCACACAAAAAAACCCCTCAAACTCAAACTTTTTTTTAGGGCAGCACAGCCGGAGCTCCACGAACCAGTATGAGCGGGTAGAGGAGCTCCGGCAATTCAGATTTGCCGCTCTGCCCGCCCAGCCTCCCTGACAATCAGATGCGATCCTGAGAGGTGGCGGATATAAGGACAGTGTCTGGTGGTTTATTATCACACCACCGATCACCGTCCTTTCCGGGTTATCAGATCATCAGAGACCCGAATAACCCGGAAACACAGTAAACCGCAGGTCTGAATTGAGGTCGTAGATGTATAATTCAAATATCCGGCTGCAATCAAAATCAATTCTATAGAAAGACCACTTATATCTCAAATTTAGATATTTTGAACTTATAGAAGACTTTTGTTCCTGTTTAAGTTTGTTCATGTTACTGCTCCATCTAGGTTATATATATTTAAAAAAATCACACAAGGTATGTAAAACAGGTTCCTATTTTATACATAAAATGAAATCACTCACTTCTGCCAAGTAGTGTATTAAAAAAAAATAATTAAAAATTACCATGGATCCTCACTCAAAGATAGTAGTTGAGTTATTCCCATTCTCAAAATTGACAGATCGCAAGTAGCTATTTAAACACCACATTTGGAGTTTCTTCCATTCGCAGTCCAAATGATACCACATAAGTATAGGATTTTTTTTTTGTGTTATGGGGGGGAATCTGCGGATGACACTTATGGGGGGGGGGGGGGGGGGAATCTGCGGATGACACTTATGGGGGGGGGGGGAAATCTGCAGATGACACTTATGGGGGGGGGGGGGGGGGAAATCTGCGGATGACACTTATGGGGGGGGGGGGGAAATCTGCGGATGACACTTATGGGGGGGGGGAAATCTGCGGATGACACTTATGGGGGGGGGAATCTGCGGATGACACTTATGGGGGGGGGAATCTGCGGATGACACTTATGGGGGGGGGGAATCTGCGGATGACACTTATGGGGGGGGGGAATCTGCGGATGACACTTATGGGGGGGGGGGAATCTGCGGATGACACTTATGGGGGGGGGGGGAATCTGCGGATGACACTTATGGGGGGGGGGGAATCTGCGGATGACACTTATGGGGGGGGGGGAATCTGCGGATGACACTTATGGGGGGGGGGGAATCTGCGGATGACACTTATGGGGGGGGGGGAATCTGCGGATGACACTTATGGGGGGGGGGGGAATCTGCGGATGACACTTATGGGGGGGGGAATCTGCGGATGACACTTATGGGGGGGGGAATGGGGGGGGGAATCTGCGGATGACACTTATGGGGGGGGGGGGGGAATCTGCGGATCTGGAGGCTGGCAACTGGTGTTGATATCGTAGCGGGGCCCGGTGCAGTCACTGTACTCTATTACACCGGGCCCCGGACAAAGCAGTACTACATGGATTGCACTACCGCAGAGGATTGCTATACTTTACATATGAATACTGCTTTGTGCGGGCCCAATGTAATAGAGTACAGTGACTGCACCAGGCCCCACCACGATTCCAACAGCAGTTGCCAGCCGCCAGCCTCCAGCCTCTCCTCCCTCCCTGCTGATACATAGCAGGCCGTGCTGTGCAGCATCGCAGCCCACAATATATCAGCGTTAGGGCTCTTTCACATCTGCGTTCTTTACCTGTGTGAAGTTGGCACCCCATGTTCTTAAATTTTAAAAATAAATACACCATTCGTTTGTGCTGCGTTTGTGCTGATTTGTGCTGCAAAAATGAATGTTTGCGCCGCTTTGGTTTCCGAGATATTGCGCACTTGATTTGCTGAAACCCCGCCCACTTTCCACCCCATGTTTTTAAATTTCAAAAAGAAATACACCATTCGTTTGTGCTGGTTTGTGCCGCAAAAATGAACGTTTGTGCCGGTTCGGTTGCTGAGATATTGCGCGTTAGATTTTTATGAAGCCCCGCCCATTTTCCACCCCATGTTCTTAAATTTCAAAAATAAATACACCATTCGTTTGTGCTGCGTTTGTGCTGCGTTTGTGCTGGTTTGTGCTGCAAAAATGAACGTTTGCGCTGCTTTGATTTCCGAGATATTGTGTGCTTGATTTGATGAAACCCCTCCCACTTTCCACCCCATGTTTTTAACCCTGACTCTAGACCCCCCCGGGTGTGCTGCAGCTTTGAACATTGAGCACCATCCGTTTGAACATTGAGCCACAGTGCACACTGTGCCACCAACGATTTATTACAATAGAGGGAGGGAAGGGGGGGGCGATGGTGGGCGCACACTGTGCCACCAACGATATTCAAACTGGGGAGGGGGGGGGGGTCTGCCCCCTGCTGCCTGGCAGCCCTGATCTCTTACAGGGGAATATGATTAGGGCTGCAGCTAACGATTATTTGAATAATCGATTAGTTGCCGATTAATTTCTACGATTAATCGATTAATCGGGAAAAACGACAACATTACAAAACAGAGAGGTTTATATGATCTTACTTGAAAAATTATGTTCAAAGGCCATATTAAAACAAATTGTGGACGACACTATTATGGGGGATCTGTGGACGGCGCAGTTATGGAGAGGGGGATCTGTGGACGGCGCAGTTATGGAGAGGGGGATCTGTGGACGGCGCAGTTATGGAGAGGGGGATCTGTGGACGGCGCAGTTATGGAGAGGGGGATCTGTGGACGGCGCAGTTATGGAGAGGGGGATCTGTGGACGGCGCAGTTATGGAGAGGGGGATCTGTGGACGGCGCAGTTATGGAGAGGGGGATCTGTGGACGGCGCAGTTATGGAGAGGGGGATCTGTGGACGGCGCAGTTATGGAGAGGGGGATCTGTGGACGGCGCAGTTATGGAGAGGGGGATCTGTGGACGGCGCAGTTATGGAGAGGGGGGATCTGTGGACGGCGCAGTTATGGAGAGGGGGATCTGTGGGTGGCGCTGTTTTGGAGAGGGGGATCTGTTGGTGGCGCTGTTATGGAAAGGGGGATCTGTGGGTGGCGCTGTTATGGAGAGGGGGATCTGTGGGTGGCGCTGTTATGGAGAGGGGGATATGTGCACTGTTATGGGCATAACAGTGCACAGATCCCTTTCCTCATAACAGTGCACAGATCCCCCTTCCCATAGCAGTGCCATACACAGACCCCCCCTCCTCCCCATAGCAGTGCTATACACAGACCCCCCTCCCCATAGCAGTGCCATAGACAGATCCTCCCCCCTCCCCATAGCAGTGCTATACACAGACCCCCCTCCCCATAGCAGTGCCATAGACAGATCCTCCCCATAGCAGTGCTATACACAGACCCCCCCTCCCCATAGCAGTGCTATACACAGACCCCCCTTCCCATAGCAGTGCCCCCCCCCCCATAACAGCCCCGGCCCCGATGCTTGCATCTTTATTTTACCTTTTTACAATGACGCTCCCGCTCCTGTAACAGCCAGGCAGAGCGGACGGCGGCGTAACGTCACTCAATCACGTGACGCACCTGCTCCGCCCACTTCATGAATGAAGGAGGCGGAGCAGGCGGGTCACGTGAGTGAGTGACGTTACGCCGCCGTCCGCTCTGCCTGGCTGTTACAGAAGCGTCATTGTAAAAAGGTAAAATAAAGATGCAGCGACCGCCCGCCCGAATAGCAACGAATCGGCGATTATTCGATAACTGGATTCGTCGACAACGAATCCAGTTATCGAATATAATCGATTACATTGATTAATCGTTGCAGCCCTAAATATGATAGTACAATTAACCCCTTTAGGTGCCGCACCTGAAGGGGTTAATTGTGCTATCATATCCCCCTGTAAGAGATCGGGTGGTGCCAGGCAGCAGGGGGCAGTCTTGTACAAAGTTTGCAGTGTATTCTAACTAGAAGCGTCCCCATCACCATGGGAACGCTTCTGTGTTAGAATATACTGTCGGAAATGAGTTTTCACGAAGTGAAAACTTAGATCAGAAAAAGCTTCGGATCCGTCTGTATGAAAGCAACCTACGGCCACGGATCACGGACACGGATGCCAATCTTGTGTGCACCCGTGTTCTTTCACGGACCCATTGACTTGAATGGGTCCGTGAACCGTTGTCCGTCAAAAAAATAGGACAGGTCATATTTTTTTGACGCACAGGATACACGGATCACGGCCTCGGCTGCAAAACGGTGCATTTTCCGATTTTTCCACGGACCCATTGAAAGTCAATGGGTCCGCGAAAAAAAACGGAAAACGGCACAACGGCCACGGATGCACACAACGGTCGTGTGCATGAGGCCTTAGGGTAAGTTCCCGAACACCCATCCCCCCACACACACACCAAATAAAGTTCATCACACACACACACTCCCCTATGGCCCGCCGGATGTTCTAGGCGGCATATGCCCAGCTTGCCTCCGAGTCCAAGAGCCCCAGTGAGGATGAGGATGAACCCCACTTTCCTTTTGTCATCCGCGTCCTCCTCATCATCTAGCGATGATGATGAGACCCCAAGGTGGCGGAGACACCGCCAGGTGGAGCAAGGAGACTGCCATGCTAGGGACCCTGTGGCCCACACTAGTACAAGAAGCTCTGGGGCTCGTACTAGTTTTCCGGCCCACCATTTAAGTCCACCGGAGCCCCCTACCGGTGAACTTGTCTGGTATACCCCAGAGCGTTTTGAGCCCGTGATTCCTGATTTTGTAGGCCAACCAGGAATCCAGATTTCCACAGTGGGCTTCACTGAATGCGACTACTTTAGTCTTTTTTTCAGTGACCCCTTTGTGAATCTGATGTTGGAGCAGACTAACCTGTACGCCCCACAGTTCATTGCTCAACATCCGGGCTCCTTTTTGGCTAGGCCCGGTGGCTGGACTCCGGTCTGTGCAGCCAAGATGAGGACATTTTGGGGCCTCGTGCTGCATATGGGCCTAGTCAAGAAACCTAGTGTCAGGCATTACTGGAGTGGGGATGTCCTCTACCAGACCCCACTTTACAATTATGCAGTACAAAATCAGGCCGGTCATTGATCACTTTGGGGCTAAATTGGTGCAGGTCTATGTACCTGGAAGGGAAGTCGCGGTTGATGAGTCTCTCATTGCTTTCAAGGGGAGACTCATTATCCGCCAGTATGTTCCCTCTAAGCGGGGGAGGTATGGCGTGAAGCTGTACAAACTTTGTGAGAGTACCTCAGGGTGCACTTACAAGTTTTGTGTGTACGAGGGGCAGGATTCCCGTATTCAACCCCCAGAATGTTCCCCCACTCTGGGTGTTAGCGGGAAACTTGTGTGGGACCTTATGCACCCACTGCTAGATAAGGGTTACCACTTTTGCATGGATAACTTTTATACTAGTATCCCCTTGTTTCAGTCTCTCGCCGCCAGATCCATGTTCGCTTGTGGGACCGTGGGGATAAATCAACGCAGCCTCCCTACCCACCCCTTCCAGGTACCCATCCCCAGGGGTGCGACCCGTGCACTTACCAGTGGAAACCTGTTGCTGGTCAGATATAAGGACAAGAGGGATGTCCTTATGCTGTCCACAATTTACGGTAACGGCACCACCCCTGTCCCTGTGCGAGGTACCGCGGCAACGGTCCTCAAGCCCGATTGTATCGTTGACTACAATCTGTATATGGGAGGAGTTGATCTCCCTGATCAAGTCCTCGAGCCATATATAACGCCATGCGCAAAACCCAGGCATGGTATAAAAAAGTTGCGGTCTGCTTGCTGCAGGTTGCCTTGTACAACTCTTTTGTGCTGTCCCGGAGCGCTGGCAACACAGGGACATTCCTCCAGTTCTATGAGGCAGTCCTCAAGGCCCTGATCTTTTCTGACCAGGAAAGAGCAGGCCAGAGTACCTTCAAACTCGGGGGTTAAGTTGCAGCACACCCGGGGGGTCTAGAGTCAGGGTTAAAAACATGGGGTGGAAAGTGGGAGGGGTTTCATCAAATCAAGCACGCAATATCTCAGAAACCAAAGCGGCGCAAACGTTCATTTTTGCAGCACTAACTAGCACAAACGAATGGTGAATTTCTTTTTGAAATTTAGGAACATGGGGTGGAAAGTGGGCGGGGTACCCAGACCCGAACCCGCACTTTTCCACAGAAGTGTGGGTTTGGGTTAGGTGTTCTGTAAATTTTATTATTTTCCCGTTTAACATGGTTATAAGGGAAAATAATAGCATTCTTAATACAGAATGCTTACTAAAATGTGGCTTTAGGGGTTAAAAATAAAATTTAACTCACCCCATCCACTTGATCGTGTAGCAGATCTCCTCTCCTTTCTACTTTCTTCAGGACCTGGCTAAAAAACCTTTGGACCATGTGATGAGCGCAGTGATGTCACCATAGGTCCTTTTCACGCAGCCCCATTCACTTCTATGGGGCCTGCGTTGTATAAAAGAAAGGAACATTATAACGATTGCTGCGTGAAAATCACTGCTCATGTACACAGCCCCATTGTAGTGAATGGGTCCGGATTCAGTGCGGGTGCAATGCGTTCACCTCACGCATTGCACCTGCACAGAATTCTTGCCTGTGTGAAAGGGGCCTTAGTCAAGTAGAGGCCTTTATGAATGAGTGGCAAGAAGAAAGCCATAAATAGTGTTTGGAGTTTACCACAAGCCATATAGGGGACACAGCACGTAGAAGAAGGTGCTCTAGTCAGATGAGACCAAAGTTGAACTTTTCAGCCTAAATGTAAAATGCTATGTGTGATGGAAAACTAAAACTGTACATCACCCTTAACACACCATCCCCACTGTGAAACATGGTGTTGGTAGCATCATGTTGCAGGTATGCTTTTCTTCAGCAGGGAGCGGGAAGCTGGTCAGAGTTAATGGGAGGATAGCTGGAGCTAAATACTGGGCAGTTCTGGAGGAAAACCTTGTAGACGTGATACCGAGACAGACATTTTTCCCTTCCAGGAGGACAACTCTAAATATACAGCCAGCATGTTCATGTGTTAGAATGGGCCAGTCAAAGTCTAGACCTAAAGCCTATTGAGAATCCGTGTCAAGAATTGAAATTCGCTGTGCTCAGACACTTTCCATCCAATCTGATCGGGCTTGAGCTATTTTGCAAAGGAGGATGGGAAAACATTTCAGCCTCTACATGTGCAAAGCTGGAAGAGACGTACCCCAAAAGACATGCAGCTTTAACCACCTCAGCTCCCCCTTAGGCCCCACGCACACGGCCGTGTTTCACAGCCGTGGAACCGCGGCCTGGATCCCTCCTGAGAGCAGGAGCGCACGGCGTCACTGGTTGCTATGACGCCGTGCGCTCCCTGCTGCCGCCACAGTACAGTAATACACTGGTATAGATCATACCAGTGTATTACTGTATTGCGGCGGCAGCAGGGAGCGCACGGCGTCATAGCAACCAGTGACGCCGTGCGCTCCTGCTCTCAGGAGGGATCCAGGCCGAGGTTCCACGGCCCGCACACGGCTGTGAAACACGGCCGTGTGCATGGGGCCTTAATGACCAGACCACTCTTTACAATTCTGCACTACACTACTTTCACGGTTTATTGCTCGGTCATGCAACTTACCACCCAAATGAATTTTACCTCCTTTTCTTCTCACTAATAGAGCTTTCGTTTGGTGGTATTTCATTGCTGCTGACATTTTTACTTTTTTTGTTATTAATCGAAATTTACCTAAATTTTTGCAAAAAAATTACATTTTTCACTTTCAGTTGTAAAATTTTTCAAATAAAGCTACATTTCTATATAAAAATTTTCTCTAAATTTATTGTTCCACATGTCTTTGATAAAAAAAAAAATAAGTGTATATTTATTGGTTTGGGTAAAAGTTATATGGCCAGATTTATCATTAGCTGAGGTCAGAATAATGGGGTGAAAAAGTCCCCCCAAAAAGTCCCAAACGCTAAAACTGCGCACAAATTTGCAACTTTTTTCTGCTCTGCACTATGCTCGCCAGTTTTCAGAAAGTGGGTGTGTTTTCTTATGTAAATGAATCTCTAGACAGATTTACTATTGGGACTATTTAAAAATTTCACTCCAGTGAGGACCATGCTTATCTTATGAGACTTTTTAATAGAACATGCGACTTTCATAAAAACGTGCGACTTTTTCGTAAAGATGTGCGACTTTTGTAAAGCTGCTTACTGATAGATAAACTGCTACCGTCAAACCACATTTATTGCAGTCTTAAAGGGCCGATCATAAATCTGACTTGGCTAAAACTGACTTTAGCTATATGTTAGGCCCCATGCACACGGCCGTTGTTCACGGCCGTGTGCGGGCCGTGGAACCGCGGCCTGGATCCCTTCCTGTGAGCTGGAGCGCACGGCGTCACTGGTTGCTATGACGCCGTGCGCCCCCTGCTGCCGGCACAGTACAGTAATACACTGGTATAGATCATACCAGTGTAGTACTGTATAGCGGCGGCAGCAGGGAGCGCACGGCGTCATAGCAACCAGTGACGCCGTGCGCTCCAGCTCACAGGAAGGGATCCAGGCCGCGGTTCCACGGCCCGCACACGGCCGTGAACAACGGCCGTGTGCATGGGGCCTTAAAGTGGAGTGAGCTGTCAGAGTCATGATAAATTTGGCCCATAGCGTTTACAAACTATGGTACAAAAATGTGAATTTCCACTTTTTGAAGCAGTTCTGACTTTCTGAGCACCTGTCATGTTTCCTGAGGTTCTACAATGCCCAGACAGTAGAAAAAACCCACAAATGACCCCATTTTGGAAAGTAGACACCCTAAGGTATTCGCTGATGGGCATAGTGAGTTCATAGAACTTTTTATTTTTTGTCACAAATTAGAGGAAAATGATGATTTTTTTTTTTTCTTACAAAGTCTCATATTCCACTAACTTGTGACCAAAAATAAAAACTTCCATGAACTCACTATGCCCATCACAAAATACATTGGGGTGTCTTCTTTCCAAAATGGGGTCACTTGTGGGGTCGTTATACTGCCCTGGCATTTTAGGGGCCCTAATGTGTGAGAAGTAGTTTGAAATCCAAATGTGTTAAAAATGCCCACCTAGGCTGCAAAAAAGTGTCACACATGTGGTATCGCCGTACTCGGAAGAAGTAGGGCAATGTGTTTTGGGGTGTCTTTTTACATATACCCATGCTGGGTGAGAGAAATATCTCTCTAAGTCAACTTTTGCAATTTTTTTATACAAAGTTGTCATTATAGAGAGATATTTATGTCACCCAGCATGGGTATGTGTAAAAAGACACCCCAAAACACATTGCTCAACTTCTCCTGAGTACGGCGATGCAACATGTGTGACACTTTTTTGCAGCCAAGATGCGCAAAGCGGCCCAAATTTCTTTTAGGAGGGCATTTTTAGACATTTGGATCTCAGACTTCTTCTCACGCTTTACGGACCCTAAAATGGCAGGGCAGTATAAATGCCCCACACGTGACCGCATTTTGGAAAGAAGATACACCAAGGTATTCAATGAGGGGCATGGCGAGTTCATAGAAGACTTTTTTATTTTTTTGCACAAGTTAGCGGAAATTGATTTTTTTTTGTTTTTTCTCACAAAGTCTCCCTTTCTGCTAACTTGGGACAAAAAGTTCAATCTTTCATGGACTCAATATGCCCCTCATCGAATACCTTGGAGTGTCTTCTTTCCTAAATGGGGTCACATGTGGGGTATTTATACTGCCCTGGCATTTTAGGGGCCCTAAAGCATGAGAAGTCTGGAATACAAATGTCTAAAAAATATTACACATTTGGATTCTGTGAGGGGTATGGCGAGTTCATGTGAGATTTTATTTTTTGTCACAAGTTAGTGGAATATGAGACTTTGTAAGAAAAAAAAATTAAAATAAAATAAATTTCCGCTAACTTGTGCCCAAAAAAATGTCTGAATGGAGCCTTACATGGGGGTGATCAATGACAGGTGGGTGATCAGGGAGTCTATATGGGGTGATCACCACCCTGTCATTGATCACCCCCTGTAAGGCTCCATTCAGACGTCCGTATGCGTTTTGCGGATCCGCGGTGTCCGTGTTTTGCGGTTCCACAAAACACATACGGACGTCTGAATGGAGCCTTACAGGGGGGTGATCACCCCATATAGACTCCCTGATCACCCCCCTGTAAGGCTCCATTCAGACATCCGTATGTGTTTTGCAGATCCGATCAGTGGATCCGTAAAACACATACGGACGTCTGAATGGAGCCTGACAGGGGGGTGATCAGGGGTAAATAAGGGGTTAATAAGTGACGGGGGGGTAGTGTAGCGTGGTGCTTGGTGCTACTTATTACAGAGCTGCCTGTGTCCTCTGGTGGTCGATACAAGCAAAAGGGACCACCAGAGGACCAGGTAGCAGGTATATTAGACGCCGTTATAAAAACAGCATTGAATATACCTGTTAGGGGTTAAAAAATCAAATAAAAAAATATCGCATCTACAGCCTGCCAGCGAACGATCGCCGCTGGAAGGCTGTAGTTCCACTCGCTTACCTGAAGTGCCTGTGCGTGCATGTTCACAGGAAATCTCACAGCTCGCGAGATGACGCGTAGATGCATGACGGTGCCTGAGTGAGCCGCCTCCGGAACGCGATGCTGCAGATTTTTGTTTATTAAAGGGGTTCTCCGGGCTTTTAATATGGCAATGGCAAAGCAGCAGCAGGAAGCGAGACAGGAGACGGCACGTGCACACTGCACGTGCCGTCTCCTAATACAGCTAATTAGCGCGGGGGGCCGGGTGTCGGCCCCCACCGATCTGATATTGATGACATATCCTGAGGATGGGTCATCAATAGGGCTGCAACGATTAATCGATGTAATCGATTATATTCGATAACTGGATTCGTTGTCGACGAATCCAGTTATCGAATAATCGCCGATTCGTTGCTATGCGGGCGGGCGGGCGGGCGGTCGCTGCATCTTTATTTTACCTTTTTACAATGACGCTCCCGCTCCTGTAACAGCCAGGCAGAGCGGACGGCGGCGTAACGTCACTCACTCACGTGACACGCCTGCTCCGCCTCCTTCATTCATGAAGTGGGCGGAGCAGGCGCGTCACGTGATTGAGTGACGTTACGCCGCCGTCCGCTCTGCCTGGCTGTTACAGGAGCGGGAGCGTCATTGTAAAAAGGTAAAATAAAGATGCAAGCATCGGGGCCGGGGCTGTTAGGGGGAAGGGGGAGGGGGGGATCTGTCTATGGCACTGCTATGGGAAGGGGGGGTCTGTGTATAGCACTGCTATGGGGAGGGGGGTCTGTGCACTGTTATGAGGAAAGGGATCTGTGCACTGTTATGCCCATAACAGTGCACATATCCCCCTCTCCATAACTACGCCGTCCACAGATCCCCCATAATAGTGTCGTCCACAGATCCCCCATAATAGTGTCGTCCACAGATCCCCCATAATAGTGTCGTCCACAGATCCCCCATAATAGTGTCGTCCACAGATCCCCCATAATAGTGTCGTCCACAGATCCCCCATAATAGTGTCGTCCACAGATCCCCCATAATAGTGTCGTCCACAGATCCCCCATAATAGTGTCGTCCACAGATCCCCCATAATAGTGTCGTCCACAGATCCCCCATAATAGTGTCGTCCACAATTTGTTTTAATATGGCCTTTGAACATAATTTTTCAAGTAAGATCATATAAACCTCTCTTTTTTGTAATTTTGTTGTTTTTTCCGATTAATCGATTAATCGTAGTAATTAATCGGCAACTAATCGATTATTCAAATAATCGTTAGCTGCAGCCCTAGTCATCAATATTAACCCTTTTGCTCCAGCGGCATACATGTAGGTAAAAATGGCATCCACTCAGGCGTGCATCAGACGCCATGGCTGGCGGGTCTCTGCTGTTTCAAACAGCAGAGGCCCGCGGCTACTGACCATGACTGGCAATAATGATGACCGCGGTCATTAAAGTCTTTAGATCTATACAGTCAAAAACCTGGAAGTGCGTGCTTCCAGGTCATTCCCACATCCCAGTGTGGCCAATGGAGATGTTGGCAATTGGCTTTAAAAGGAACCTGTCACCAGGATTTTGTGTATAGAGCTGAGGACATGGGTTGGTAGATGTCCGCTAGCACATCCACAATATCCAGTCCCCATAGCTCTGTGTGCTTTTATTGTGTAAAAAAAACTGATTTGATACATATGCAAATTAACCTGAGATGAGTCCTGTACGAGAGAAGAGTCAGGGACAGGACTCATCTCAGGTTAATTTGCATACGTATCAAATCGTTTTTTTTAGACAATAAAAGCACACAGAGCTGTGGGGACTGGGTATTGTGGATGTGCTAGCGGCCATCTAGCAACCCATGTCCTCAGCTCTATACCCAAAATCCTGGTGACAGGTTCCCTTTAATACGCTGGTTCTCTCTGAAGAGACCCAGTATATTACAACTGCAATTCTTACGTTGGCCAGAAGGTCCATACAGTATTAGAATGTATTAGCTTCTATGAGCTGAAGCTATTACTTTGCGAAGTCTCGCGAGACTTCGCATAATAACTTCATAGATTAATTTCCTGAACTTGGGTTTGGTTTCATCCCTAATGGTAATATAACTTTTTTTTAAATTGTTAATATTGTAGCCTCCTACACTAGCTACAAAATAATTTATTTATGAAGCTATTATAATTTTTGAAGTTATTATGCGGTCTTGCGAGACTTTGCAAAGTAATAACTTCGGCTCATAGGAGCCAATACATTCTAATACTGTATGGAGCGCTCGTTCCTTATAGTATTCAAACAAAGTATTATGCAAATTGACTTTGGATGTTTAATTCAAAGTCGATTCGCTCATCCCTAATGGTAATATTAAATTTTAAAAAATATTGAGTATTGTAGCCTCATACACTAGCTGAAAAAACAAAAAAGTAACAAATAAAAATGTAAAAAAAAATATACCAAAAATATAAAAAATAAATAAAAAAATCACTCCCCTTTCCTTAGAATAAAAAAATAAATAAACACAAATAACAAAAAATATAAACATCATGGGCATCACCGCGTCGGAAAACGCCTTCACTATTAAAATATAAAATTGTATTTCCAATACGGCAAATGGCATTTACGGAATAAAGTATCAAAATGGCCATTTTTTTCAATCGCTTCTCTTACACAAAAAAAGTAATAAACAGTGATCAAAAAGTAACACACACTCCAAGATGAAATCAATAAAAACGACAGTTTGTCCCACAAAAAAAATGAGCCCCCACACAGGTCAGTAGACTTAACTAAATAAAAAGATAGGGTGGTCAGAATATGGTGATGTAAAAAAAAAAAAAAAAATTTAAAAAGCGTTTAACCCCTTAAGGACCGGGCTCATTTTCACCTTAAGGACCGGGCCATTTTTTGCAAATCTGACCAGTGTCCCTTTAAGTGCTCATAACTTTCAAACGCTTTGACTTACCCAGGCCGTTCTGAGATTGTTTTTTCGTCACATATTGTACTTCATGACACTGCTAAAATTGGGTCAAAAAAGTTATTTTTTTTGCATAAAAAAATACATTTTTTACCAAAAATTTTGAAAAATTAGCAAATTTCAAAGTTTCAGTTTCTCTACTTCTGTAATACATAGTAATACCCCCAAAAATTGTGATGACTTTACATTCCCCATATGTCTACTTCATGTTTGTAGCATTTTGGGAATGATATTTTATTTTTTGGGGATGTTACAAGGCTTAGAAGTTTAGAAGCAAATTTTGAAATTTTTGAGAAATCTTCAAAATCCCACTTTTTATGGACCAGTTCAGGTTTGAAGTCATATTGTGAGGCTTAGATAATAGAAACCTCCCAAAAATGACCCCATTCTAGAAACTACACCCCTCAAGGTATTCAAAACTGTTTTTTCAAACTTTATTAACCCTTTAGGTGTTCCACAAGAGTTAATGGCAGATGGAGAAACAATTTTGAAATTTCTATTTTTTGGAAAATTTTCCAATATAATAAATTTTTTCCAGGAGTAAAATAAGGGTTAACTGCCAAACAACACTCAAAATGGGTTGCCCTGATTCTGTAGTTTGCAAAAACACCCCATATGTGGTCGTAAACTACTGTTTGGCCGAACGGTAGCACATAGAAGGAGGGGAACACCATATGGGTTTTGGAAGGCAGATTTTGCAGGACTGGTTTTGTTTATACCATGTCCCATTTGAAGCCCCCTGTTGCACCCCTAGAATAGAAATTTCAAAAAAGTGACTCCATCTAAGAAAGTACACCCCTCAAGGTATTCAAAACTGGGTTTACAAACTTTGTTAACCCTTTAGGTGTTCCACAAGAGTTAATGGCAGATGGAGAAACAATTATGAAATTTCAATTTTTTGGAAAATTTTCCAATATAATCAATTTTTTCTAGGAGTAAAACAAGGGTTAACTGCCAAACAACACTCAAAATGGGTTGCCCTGATTCTGTAGTTTGCAAAAACACCCCATATGTGGTCATAAACTACTGTTTGGCCGAACGGTAGCACATAGAAGGAGGGGAACACCATATGGGTTTTGGAAGGCAGATTTTGCAGGACTGGTTTTGTTTATACCATGTCCCATTTGAAGCCCCCTGTTGCACCCCTAGAATAGAAATTTCAAAAAAGTGACTCCATCTAAGAAAGTACACCCCTCAAGGTATTCAAAACTGGGTTTACAAACTTTGTTAACCCTTTAGGTGTTCCACAAGAGTTAATGGCAGATGGAGAAACAATTATGAAATTTCAATTTTTTGGAAAATTTTCCAATATAATCAATTTTTTCTAGGAGTAAAACAAGGGTTAACTGCCAAACAACACTCAAAATGGGTTGCCCTGATTCTGTAGTTTGCAAAAACACCCCATATGTGGTCGTAAACTACTGTTTGGCCGAACGGTAGCACATAGAAGGAGGGGAACACCATATGGGTTTTGGAAGGCAGATTTTGCAGGACTGGTTTTGTTTATACCATGTCCCATTTGAAGCCCCCTGTTGCACCCCTAGAATAGAAATTTCAAAAAAGTGACTCCATCTAAGAAAGTACACCCCTCAAGGTATTCAAAACTGGGTTTACAAACTTTGTTAACCCTTTAGGTGTTCCACAAGAGTTAATGGCAGATGGAGAAACAATTATGAAATTTCAATTTTTTGGAAAATTTTCCAATATAATCAATTTTTTCTAGGAGTAAAACAAGGGTTAACTGCCAAACAACACTCAAAATGGGTTGCCCTGATTCTGTAGTTTGCAGAAACACCCCATATGTGGTGGTAAACTACTATTTGGCTAAACGGCAGGACATAGAAGAAGGGGAACGCCATATGGTTTTTGGAAGGCAGATTTTGCTGGACTGGTTTATTTACACCATGTACCCTTTCAAGCCCCCTGATGCACCCCTAGAGTAGAAACTCCATAAAAGTGACCCCATCTAGGAAACTACGGGATAAGGTGGTTGTTGTTTTGGGACTATTTTTGGGGTAAATTTGATATTTGGTTGCTCTATATTACTCTTTTTTGAGGCAATGTAACAAAAAAAAAAAATCTAAAATTGTTTCTACATTCGCTATTTAGTTTTGTGGAACACCTAAAGGGTTAACATAGTTTGTAAAGTAACTTTTGAATACCTTGAGGGGTGTAGTTTCTTAGATGGGGTCACTTTTTTGGAGTTTCTAGTCTGGGCTACATCAGGGGGGGCTTCTAATGGGACATGGTGTCAAAAAAAAAACTGTCCATCAAAATCTGCCTTCCAGAAACCGTATGGCGTTCCCTTCGTTCTATGCCCTGCCGTGCGGCTATATAGCCATTTACGACCACATATGGGGTGTTTCTGCAAACGACAGAATCGGGGCAATAAATATTTAGTTTTGTTTGGCTGTTAACCCTTGCTTTATTACCGGCAAAATGGATTTAAATTGAAATTTTGCCCAAAAATAGGCGTTTTGGCACCGTTTTTATTTTATATTTTTAACACCGTTCATCCGAGGCGTTTGGTCAAAAGTTATTTTTATAGCGACGACTTTTACGCACGCGACGATGCCCAATATGTATGGCTCTCAGACTTTGGAGACACTAAGCAGGCATCCTAAAACTGCGGCCCTCCAGATGTTGTAAAACTACAATTCCCACCATGCCCTGCTGATGGCTGTAGGTTGTCTGGGCATGCTGGGAGTTATAGTTTTACAACATCTGGAGGGCCGCAGTTTGAGGATGCCTGCACTAAAACTAATATTTTTGGGGGAAAGAAAAATAGTTTTCGTGTCTCCAAAGTCTGAGAGCCATAGTGTTTTATGTTCTCTAGTGAACTGTTGGGGATTATAAAAATTTAGTACTCCATGGAAGTGTGATACTCCCTGAAGCAATCGATAACGCAGAGGCCCGGATGATCGGGGCACGTGTCGCACTGAGTGGTGGTGTCCTTCCGTATCCCCCTCCTGCGACACACTCTGCACTTTTTTTGGGTTCGTCCCTTCTTTCCAGTATGGGGGACCACACCTGGAAAGTGTTGGCCAGGGACGATCCGGGCGCCTCCAGTTCCCGAGGTACTCCGGCCTGCTCTTTCCCGGTCCGAAAAGATCAGGTCCTTGAGGACTGCCTCATAGAATTGGAGGAATGTCCCTGTGCTGCCAGCGCTTCGGGATAGTACAAAAGAGTTGTACATGGCAACCTGCACCAAGTAGACCGCAACTTTTTTGTACCATGCCCGGGTTTTGCGCATGGCGTTATATGGCGTGAGGACTTGATCCGAGAGATCAACTCCTCCCATATACCGATTGTAGTCGACGATACAATCGGGCTTGAGGACCGTTGCCGCGGTACCTCGCACAGGGACTGGGGTGGTGCCGTTACCGTGGATTGTGGACAGCATAAGGACATCCCTCTTGTCCTTATACCTGACCAGCAACAGGTTTCCACTGGTAAGTGCACGGGTCTCACCCCTGGGGATAGGTACCTGGAGGGGGTAGGCAGGGAGGCCGCGCTGATTTTTCCGCACGGTCCCACAAGCGAACGTAGATCTGGCGGCAAGGGACCTGAACAAGGGAATGCTGGTATAAAAGTTATCCACGTACAAGTGGTAACCATTATCCAGCAGTGGGTACATAAGGTCCCACACGAGTTTCCCGCTAACACCCAGAGTGGGGGGACATTCTGGGGGTTGAATACGGGAATCTCGCCCCTCGTACACACGAAATTTGTAAGTGTACCCTGAGGTACTCTCACAAATTTTGTATAGCTTCACGCCATACCTCGCTCGCTTTGTGGGAATATATTGGCGGAAACTGAGTCTCCCCTTGAACGCAATGAGTGACTCATCAACCGCGACCTCCCTTCCAGGTACGTAGGCCTGCTGAAATGTGGCCCCAAAGTGATCGATGACAGGCCGTATCTTATACAGCCGGTCATAGGCAGGATCACCTCGGGGTGGACATGCTGCATTATCGGAATAATGCAGACATTTCCGGATGGCCTCAAACCGGGAGCGTGTCATGACCATACTGTACAGTGGGGTCTGGTACAGGACGTCCCCACTCCAGTATTGCCTGACACTGGGTTTTTGGACTAGACCCATATGCAGCACGAGGCCCCAAAATGTCCTCATTTCGGCTGCACTGACCGGCGTCCAGCCACCGGGTCTAGCCAAAACTGAGCCTGGGTTTTGAGCGACGAACTGTTGGGCGTACAGATTCGTCTGCTCCACCATCAAATTCACCAGTGGGTTACTGAAAAAAAAACTAAAATAGTCAATTTCAGTAAACCCCACTGTGGGAATCTGGATTCCAGGATTGCCAGCGAAATCCGGAATCTCAGGCTCAAAGTCCACTGGGGGACACCAGCTAAGTTCATCGGCAGGGGTCTCCGGTGAACTTATTTGGTGGGCCGGGAAACCAGTACGAACCCCAGGGCGGCTCGTACTAGGGTGGGCCACAGGATCCCTAGCATGTGCGGCCCCTGGCTCCGCCTGGCGGCGTCTCCGCCGCCTTGGTGGCTCATCGTCATCCGATGATGATGAGGAGGATGCTGATGATAAGAGGAATGTGGGGTCATCCTCATCCTCACTGGGGCTCTCGGAGTCGGAGGCAATCTGGGCATATGCCTCCTCGGCCGAGAACACCCGGCGGGCCATGGGTGTGTGTGCGTGTAGGTGTGCGTGTGTGTAAAACTTTATTATATGTGCGTGTGTGTGGGGGCAACGGGTGTTCGCGTACTAAAAAAAGGAAAAAAGGGCAAGTGTTAGGAAAAAAAAAAAGTTGCTGATTAGCGGTACAACGCTGATCAGCGGTGGGGCAGGCGATGCGCTAACAGTGGACGGACGCTAAAAAGTGCCGACCAGTCAGCGAACGCAGAAAAAAAAGTGGTGGTGAGGGGGCTAGTGGTGGTGGTGGGGGGATGGGGGGGGTTGGGGGGAGTGGTGGGGGGGTGGGTGGAGGGGGTGGGGGGGCTGGTGGTGGTGGGGGGCTGGTAGGGGGGGGCAAGTGGCAGGGGGGGGTCTGGGGTCTGATGGATCAAAAAAAGATTTGTGTAAAAGTTAAAAGTTTTTTTTTTTTTTTTTTCCTAACTAACTTTTCCCTTCTTTCCCTGCCTAACGATGCCTCTCCCTCACTGACCCTAACCTACCTGGGTGGCGATGGGTGCAGGAGGGTGATGGATGGCGATTAGGGGGACACAGGAGCTGGTGCTGGACGATGCTGCCGGGTGCTCGTGCAGAACAGGAAGAGGAGGGGAGAGAGGAGCGCAGGAAGTTTGAATCTCGCGCCTCTCTCCCCTGCACCAATCAGCACCCTGGACAGCAGTGTTCAGCACCAGGGCCAGCACCGCCTCCTCAAATCCTCGGACTGCGATTGGTGGTGTATAATTACGCCACCGATCGCAGTCTTTTTCCGGTTCATCGGGTCACCGGACACCCGAATGGACCGGAAACGCAGAAAACCGCAGGTCTGAATTGACCTGCGGTTTTCTGCGATCGCCGATACGGGGGGGTCAAATGACCCCCCCCTGCGTTGTTACGGGATGCCGGCTGAATGATTTCAGCCGAAATCCCGTTCCGATTAACCCCCGCGGCGCCGGAATGCCGATTTTAAGTCAGGACGTACCGGTACGCCCTTGGTCCTTAAGGACTCGGGAAATAGGGCGTACCGGTACGCCCTGTGTCCTTAAGGGGTTAAAAAAAAAAATACTGATACTTATGTGGTATCATTGTAATCGCACTGTTCCAGAAAATTAAAAGCACAGGTCAGTTTTGACGCAAAGGGAACGCCGTAAGGACAAAACCCAGAAAATGGTCGGAGTTATTGCGTTTTCTTTGCAAATCCACCTCATTTGGAAAAGTAGGGAACTACATTGTGTGCCATATTAAATGGTGGCATTGGAAAGTATAACCTGTCCCACAAATAACAAGCCCTTATGTGGATATATATAATATGGATATAAAAAAAAGAAGTTATGGGTCCAGGAAGATCGGGAAGAAAAATAAAAAGGAAAAAACTTTCAATACCCTAACGGTTAAAAGTCCAGAGAGCTTCACATAGACTTGCTACTTTGTGTGCAACGTGAAAAAATGTGGAAAAGTTCTCAACCAAACAAACCAATATACATAACAATTCAATACAATAAATTCGTTTTCACATTCATTAATAATATATTACAAAATAATGATAAAAACCCTTATTTATAGTGCAACTATTGATGAAAACATGTGCTCAAGTATCTAATTATACAGATATATATATATATATATATTTCTACAGTGTAAAAGTCTTCATATATGATAATTATATTAATTGAGGGAGCCGGCTTACCAATAATTAATATGCAGACACTTACATAATATACTGTAGTACCGTGTTAGTATCACCATCGGCGTGCTGATCTTGGTACAGTCGGGAACTCGCAAGCATGTATAATCACGTGACACTGACATCACAAGGCACTTACGGTGCATGGAGACACTTCCCATGTAGAAGCGAGAAAATAGGAAATAGTAAAGACGCCATGTTTATGAAGGTCGCATACTACGTTATATATTATGACTACACAAACATGGCCGCCGGTGTAGCGTTATACTATCCTACCTCATGAGATTTCCCTACCTTCTGATTTCCTGTCGCATCAGAGATGACGTCGGGAGGCGTGCCTTAGTTTTCACCATCTGCGCATACCCAAAAGGACACTCTAGTAGTGAATATCTCTGCTGAATTTAGCAGCACACCGGGACACTGCGCATGCGTCGGGGGAGAAATTACGTCCCAGTGCGCAAGCGCCGAGGGTAAGTATAAATATCCATGCCAAAAGCACTTTTTACCCTTTGCAGGAGTTATTCTCATATTGGTTCTTGATTGATTGTCCTCTTATATATAGGTTGTATTATAGGAGGGAGGGGAGGCAGGTGCGGTGCGGTGCGGTATATTGGGGGATGTATGTGCAGCATATTTGGGGGGGCAGTGTATTATATTTGTGGGCTGTGCGTTAGATGTGGAGCTGTGCAGCATGTGTGGCCTGTGTGTTAGATGTGTACAACCCTATTTTAACAAAAAATAAAAAAAAATTCCCTATATCTCCAATGCCATGGCATGTTTTTTGCTACGAAACTGCAGCCATCTCGTCACTTGGAGAAGGATAAGAAGCTGCCCCCCATCCAGAGGGACACATCTGCCACCAAATCCGTCGCTCACTGGATTCTGTAATCACCGTCTGCTGTATACATGTGGACCGTCAGTCTGCATGCACTGCGTCTGTTCTGCCATTTGCTCTAACCATTTTAATTTTTCTTTTTTTTGTGTCACAACTCTGACCAGCATGTTCTTATATGGAACACGAAGTACCTGAAGTGGAATGAAGAAGCCCATGTTTGAGGCCTGCGCCCTGGCTGGAGCATTGAAGGGGCATCTGACACGTGACAAGCTGCTCCAGCATTGTGTACTGTGATCACCGCAAGTTCAGAGGTCGGCACCCATAGGCCGTCCACATGCTGTGAATTACATCTCCCATCATGCTGGTAAAGTATTATGGGAGGTGTAGTCCAAAACATCTGGAATACCAAATGCGTATGAATGAAAAGCATGGTGTGTGACTGGTCAGTAACAAGGGTTGAAGCCTTGACGTGGCGTTACTGCTCACATGTGTATCCATGTGCCAATTCAACCAATGTGAGTGACTGTAATTAATACTGATTAGGTAACTATAAATACTGTGACAATGGAGAATTAAACGACCGTATCTCCTACACGCTGCTTACACTGTGACCGTATCTCCTACACGCTGCTTACACCGTGACCGTATCTCCTACACGCTGCTTACACCGTGACCGTATCGCCTACACGCTGCTTACACCGTGACCGTATCGCCTACACGCTGCTTACACCGTGACCGTATCGCCTACACGCTGCTTACACCGTGACCGTATCGCCTACACGCTGCTTACACCGTGACCGTATCGCCTACACGCTGCTTACACCGTGACCGTATCGCCTACACGCTGCTTACACCGTGACCGTATCGCCTACACGCTGCTTACACCGTGACCGTATCGCCTACACGCTGCTTACACCGTGACCGTATCGCCTACACGCTGCTTACACCGTGACCGTATCGCCTACACGCTGCTTACACCGTGACCGTATCGCCTACACGCTGCTTACACCGTGACCGTATCGCCTACACGCTGCTTACACCGTGACCGTATCGCCTACACGCTGCTTACACCGTGACCGTATCGCCTACACGCTGCTTACACCGTGACCGTATCGCCTACACGCTGCTTACACCGTGACCGTATCGCCTACACGCTGCTTACACCGTGACCGTATCTCCTTCACAATTATGTCCAGTTTCAGCTCTGATCACGGACCACACCTTTTGGACTCTTGTACTATATGCACTAAAACATGTATAGTGTTAGTTAACGGGCTATATTGATCGTGCGTACAGGAGTACATGGCATCTTGATGTTGTTCATGTTGTGCCTCACTATGGGCTATTGTCCTGCATTCATATGATCTATTCTCTATTCGTGCTAAACAATAGTCCCACCTGAAGCTCAACTTGCACAGCATCATTGTAATCTATGATTGTGTGTACTCCTGTTGGCATGATCAATGCTAGTGTGGGACATATGGCCCTCTTCAAGGTAATACAGTAGTGTGAAAGAGGCCTTAAAATGGGTTTTCTCATGTCAGACATTAGGGGCGTATCGCTTGGATATGCCCCCATTGTCTTATAGCTGCTGTTCCTCGCACCTATATTGAGAACTAGTCCCCGAAATTGGAGTATGGCGCAATGCGCATGCTCTCCCGCCCTCCATTCTTTTCTATGTTAGAGTTGTGAATTAGCAAACAGTGGTCGACGGACCCCATTAAATCTGGTGTCCTCCAGCCACAGCGCTACCTGCTCCGTTCTCAATATAGGTGCGTGTCCCATCGGTGGTACCCACACCTATCAGACAATGGTTGCATATTCAAGCGATATGCCACCATTGATTGGAATACCCCTTTAACAGCAGTTAGTCCCTTGTGTGTCCATTGTGTTAATCACACTAGTTATGTCATAGCGTCATAGGGAAATCATTAATCAAACTGTTAAATTACTATTTATTAATGAATTCATGATGATGCTGATGGACCGTGACTCCCACACCCACAAGGCACAAGGGCTCATATGAAAAGGGGCAAGATTGAACAACGAACAAGCATTTGCTGTTCATGTGCCAATCGTAGGGTCTACGATCAATAAAGAGCCAAAAGATAGCTCATTATTGATTCTATTGTTCATGGTTCACCTTTGGCAATAATGCCGTTTTGGGGGGAAAAAAAAATACCAAGGGCTTTTTAATAAACGTACAGTAGTGACCCTATGGTAGTTTTAATGTCACCACAGCAGTAGTGCCAAAGGTTACTGTTACCCTGTACTGGCCAATGAAAACACAAATACATTGAAGTTAACTATACATTTATACATTTTTGTATAAATTACAATATATTCATAAAAAAATAAATACATTTTTAGTGGAGTAGGACTGTCGGGTAGGTGGTTTGAGGTTGGCAATGGTAGCCCCCCTATCCTCTTTATTCTCTGAGCTAAAAATACAGTCCACAAGAAAGGGTGCAGGTTGAAATTGTAGGTTGTATAAGGGTCTGAGGAGGGTGGTACCCGAGCATGTGTAGAGGTGGTGGGGAAAATAGTGGTACGGAGAAGTAGAATAAGAGACAGAAGGGAACACATGCTCGGGGGCTGGGAATGGGAAGGTTGTCGGTAATGGTCACTGGTGTGGGATGGGGTTGTGGGGGCGGTGGCCAATTTCTGTGACACATTCTCTAGCATGATATTAACCACCTCCGGACCGCCTAACGCAGATGTGCGGTCCGGAGGTGGCAGCGCTGCGCACAGTCACGCATATACGCGTCATCTCGCGAGACGCGAGATGACGCGAGTATGCGCGTGCGCAGTTCGCGCCGGCATTTCGTCGAGAAGTATTTCGTCAGCAACCTGCCAGCCAATGATCGTGGCTGGCAGGTTGCTGATTTTTAAAAAAGCCAATCAAAGTGCCAGATAGCAGATCATATTTGTAAATATGATCTGTTATATGGCTGCCTGCTCCTCTGCTGGTTCTTTTCGTCGGTTGGATCCAGCAGAGGAGCAGGCTTCACAGTGAGTACACCAAACACTACATACTTAGCCCCTGATCACCCCCCTGAACCCCAATTAACCCTAACCCTGTCACTTTTTTTTTTCACTGGTTGACCGTTAGGTTTAAGTATAGTTTAGGCCCCTTGGTTAGGTAGTTTAGGGATCGGTTAGCGCCCAGCCCACCGCACCGCAGTCCGTTATTCGCTGATTAGCGTATCGCTAATCAGCATTTGTACTTTTATAGTATCTGGAAGTGATCAAAACTGATCACGGTCAGATCTATAATAGTACTAGTGTCACTTTAGTTCTCCCTCCACCCAAAACACAGTGTTTGCCCGATCAGGCCTGATCGGTCGCCCACACGTGCGTTCGCCCACACCCGCCCCACCGCAGTGACAAAAAAATATTTTTTTTTTGTTCTCTGCACAATCACTTTACACGCACTGCGGCGATAAAAAAATCAGTTTTGATATTTTTTATCAACCGCAGCGGCCTCCGGTACTTCGCTAGCCTCCCCTTTGTAAGACAGGCTTGCTTTTTTTTTCTTGGGTAGTCTCAGGGAATACCCCTAAATTTAGTTGCCCACATGTCTAACAGGGGGTATTCTTCTGAAGAGGCCTACAGGCTTCTGACCCAGTCGGATGAGGAGTGGGAACCCTCATCTGATGAATCCAGCGGGTCAGAATACGAACCAGTAGAAAGCAGTGGCTCTCTGACCCAAAGTTCGGACGAGGAGGCTGAGGTCCCTGATACCACCAGGCGTACCCGGCCCCGTGTCGCTAGACCACAGGTTGCGCAGGATCCGCTTCAAGAGCAGCAGAGTGGGGCTGGTGCTGTCGGATTACGTGGTGAGGCATACACCAGCAGCCCAGCCCTCCCTGAACCTAGTACCAGCACTGCCGTACAACCTGGTGAAGTAGCGAGCACCAGAAGGGCAGTTGAAGCTGGTACGGGGGCACGTGCAGTAGTGACCCCGTCGCAGCCACCGCAAAGACGTGCCCGTAGAGCCCCTAGAATCCCAGAGGTGCTGGCAAATCCTGATTGGCAGTCCCCAACTTCAGCCGCACCTGTAGCTTTCCGGTGGAAACCAGTCCAAGTTTCCGAACTTAAAACTTTTCTGGGCCTCCTCCTCAACATGGGCCTGACAAAAAAGCATGAATTGCGGTCATATTGGTCCACGAACCCGATTCATCACATGCCCATGTTCTCTGCTGCTATGTCCAGGGCACGTTTTGAGGCCATCCTGCGGTTCCTGCACTTTAGTGACAACACCGCCTCCCGTCCCAGGGGCCACCCTGCTTTTGACCGGCTCCACAAAATTCGGCCCCTCATAGACCATTTCAACCAGAAATTTGCAGATATTTATACCCCAGAGCAAAACATCTGCATAGACGAGTCCCTGATACATTTTACCGGGCGCCTTGGCTTCAAACAATACATCCCAAGCAATGGTATGGGGTCAAATTGTATAAGCTCTGTGAAAGGGCCACAGGCTATACCCACAAATTTCGTGTCTATGAGGGAAAAGATCAGACCCTGGAGCCGGTCGGTTGCCCTGACTACCTGGGGAGCAGTGGGAAGACAGTTTGGGACTTGGTGCCCCCATTGTCTTATAGCTGCTGTTCCTCGCACCTATATTGAGAACTAGTCCCCGAAATTGGAGTATGGCGCAATGCGCATGCTCTCCCGCCCTCCATTCTTTTCTATGTTAGAGTTGTGAATTAGCAAACAGTGGTCGACGGACCCCATTAAATCTGGTGTCCTCCAGCCACAGCGCTACCTGCTCCGTTCTCAATATAGGTGCGTGTCCCATCGGTGGTACCCACACCTATCAGACAATGGTTGCATATTCAAGCGATATGCCACCATTGATTGGAATACCCCTTTAACAGCAGTTAGTCCCTTGTGTGTCCATTGTGTTAATCACACTAGTTATGTCATAGCGTCATAGGGAAATCATTAATCAAACTGTTAAATTACTATTTATTAATGAATTCATGATGATGCTGATGGACCGTGACTCCCACACCCACAAGGCACAAGGGCTCATATGAAAAGGGGCAAGATTGAACAACGAACAAGCATTTGCTGTTCATGTGCCAATCGTAGGGTCTACGATCAATAAAGAGCCAAAAGATAGCTCATTATTGATTCTATTGTTCATGGTTCACCTTTGGCAATAATGCCGTTTTGGGGGGAAAAAAAAATACCAAGGGCTTTTTAATAAACGTACAGTAGTGACCCTATGGTAGTTTTAATGTCACCACAGCAGTAGTGCCAAAGGTTACTGTTACCCTGTACTGGCCAATGAAAACACAAATACATTGAAGTTAACTATACATTTATACATTTTTGTATAAATTACAATATATTCATAAAAAAATAAATACATTTTTAGTGGAGTAGGACTGTCGGGTAGGTGGTTTGAGGTTGGCAATGGTAGCCCCCCTATCCTCTTTATTCTCTGAGCTAAAAATACAGTCCACAAGAAAGGGTGCAGGTTGAAATTGTAGGTTGTATAAGGGTCTGAGGAGGGTGGTACCCGAGCATGTGTAGAGGTGGTGGGGAAAATAGTGGTACGGAGAAGTAGAATAAGAGACAGAAGGGAACACATGCTCGGGGGCTGGGAATGGGAAGGTTGTCGGTAATGGTCACTGGTGTGGGATGGGGTTGTGGGGGCGGTGGCCAATTTCTGTGACACATTCTCTAGCATGATATTAACCACCTCCGGACCGCCTAACGCAGATGTGCGGTCCGGAGGTGGCAGCGCTGCGCACAGTCACGCATATACGCGTCATCTCGCGAGACGCGAGATGACGCGAGTATGCGCGTGCGCAGTTCGCGCCGGCATTTCGTCGAGAAGTATTTCGTCAGCAACCTGCCAGCCAATGATCGTGGCTGGCAGGTTGCTGATTTTTAAAAAAGCCAATCAAAGTGCCAGATAGCAGATCATATTTGTAAATATGATCTGTTATATGGCTGCCTGCTCCTCTGCTGGTTCTTTTCGTCGGTTGGATCCAGCAGAGGAGCAGGCTTCACAGTGAGTACACCAAACACTACATACTTAGCCCCTGATCACCCCCCTGAACCCCAATTAACCCTAACCCTGTCACTTTTTTTTTTCACTGGTTGACCGTTAGGTTTAAGTATAGTTTAGGCCCCTTGGTTAGGTAGTTTAGGGATCGGTTAGCGCCCAGCCCACCGCACCGCAGTCCGTTATTCGCTGATTAGCGTATCGCTAATCAGCATTTGTACTTTTATAGTATCTGGAAGTGATCAAAACTGATCACGGTCAGATCTATAATAGTACTAGTGTCACTTTAGTTCTCCCTCCACCCAAAACACAGTGTTTGCCCGATCAGGCCTGATCGGTCGCCCACACGTGCGTTCGCCCACACCCGCCCCACCGCAGTGACAAAAAAATATTTTTTTTTTGTTCTCTGCACAATCACTTTACACGCACTGCGGCGATAAAAAAATCAGTTTTGATATTTTTTATCAACCGCAGCGGCCTCCGGTACTTCGCTAGCCTCCCCTTTGTAAGACAGGCTTGCTTTTTTTTTCTTGGGTAGTCTCAGGGAATACCCCTAAATTTAGTTGCCCACATGTCTAACAGGGGGTATTCTTCTGAAGAGGCCTACAGGCTTCTGACCCAGTCGGATGAGGAGTGGGAACCCTCATCTGATGAATCCAGCGGGTCAGAATACGAACCAGTAGAAAGCAGTGGCTCTCTGACCCAAAGTTCGGACGAGGAGGCTGAGGTCCCTGATACCACCAGGCGTACCCGGCCCCGTGTCGCTAGACCACAGGTTGCGCAGGATCCGCTTCAAGAGCAGCAGAGTGGGGCTGGTGCTGTCGGATTACGTGGTGAGGCATACACCAGCAGCCCAGCCCTCCCTGAACCTAGTACCAGCACTGCCGTACAACCTGGTGAAGTAGCGAGCACCAGAAGGGCAGTTGAAGCTGGTACGGGGGCACGTGCAGTAGTGACCCCGTCGCAGCCACCGCAAAGACGTGCCCGTAGAGCCCCTAGAATCCCAGAGGTGCTGGCAAATCCTGATTGGCAGTCCCCAACTTCAGCCGCACCTGTAGCTTTTCGGTGGAAACCAGTCCAAGTTTCCGAACTTAAAACTTTTCTGGGCCTCCTCCTCAACATGGGCCTGACAAAAAAGCATGAATTGCGGTCATATTGGTCCACGAACCCGATTCATCACATGCCCATGTTCTCTGCTGCTATGTCCAGGGCACGTTTTGAGGCCATCCTGCGGTTCCTGCACTTTAGTGACAACACCGCCTCCCGTCCCAGGGGCCACCCTGCTTTTGACCGGCTCCACAAAATTCGGCCCCTCATAGACCATTTCAACCAGAAATTTGCAGATATTTATACCCCAGAGCAAAACATCTGCATAGACGAGTCCCTGATACATTTTACCGGGCGCCTTGGCTTCAAACAATACATCCCAAGCAATGGTATGGGGTCAAATTGTATAAGCTCTGTGAAAGGGCCACAGGCTATACCCACAAATTTCGTGTCTATGAGGGAAAAGATCAGACCCTGGAGCCGGTCGGTTGCCCTGACTACCTGGGGAGCAGTGGGAAGACAGTTTGGGACTTGGTGTCACCCTTATTCGGCAAGGGGTACCATCTTTATGTGGACAATTTTTACACAAGTGTGGCCCTCTTTAGGCATTTGTTTCTAGAACGGATTGGCGCCTGTGGTACCGCGCGAACTAGTCGCGTGGGCTTCCCCCAACAGCTCGTTACCACCCGTCTTGCAAGGGGGCAGAGGGCCGCACTGTGTAACGAAGAACTGCTCGCGGTGAAATGGAGAGAAAAGCGTGACGTTTACATGCTCTCCTCCATTCACGCAGACACGACAATACAAATTGAGCGAGCAACCCGTGTCATTGAAAAGCCCCTCTCAGTCCACAACTATAATTTGCTCATGGGAGGGGTGGACTTCAATGACCAGATGTTGTCTCCGTATTTAGTTTCCCGACGCACTAGACGCTGGTATAAGAAGGTGTCTGTATATTTAATTCAATTGGCTCTGTACAATAGTTTTGTTCTCTACAGTAAGGCTGGGAGAACTGGATCCTTCCTCAAATTTCAGGAAGAGATCATCGAGAACCTCCTGTATCCAGGAGGTTCCGTGGCCCCAACCACCAGTGTAGTTAGCCGTCTACACGAGCGACATTTCCCCAATGTCGTTCCTGGTACCTCAACCCAACAGTCACCCCGAAAAAGATGTCGTGTCTGTAGCAGGAGTGGAATAAGGCGTGACAACCGCTATTTCTGTCCTGACTGTCCTGACCACCCTGCCCTATGCTTTGGAGAGTGTTTCCGGAAGTACCACTCACAGGTACACTATTAGCATAGGGATCATCTCACCAGGACAGGCACACAGGGCTATTAGGGCCCATTCACTCACTGCTGCTGCAAACGTCTCCTTTCACATGGGACAAAGTGCATAACGCACTTCACTTCGCCACATCTTTGGGCGATTTGCGCTTTGCACATTGACCCATGGGGAAGGAGAGGTTTGTTCTATAAAGGTAAAAAAAAAACAAAAAAAACACACCAGTAAGCAAAAAGGTTAATGTTCAGTTAAAAAAGTTAAAGTTTATATGTTCTGTTGCAAAGTTAATAAAATTATTGCGTTGCGGCCTGGTTTTTTCTTTTTTTTTCTTTTTTTCTTTTTTGTACCTTCCAGATGGACCAACCGATTGACTAGCTGCAGCACCGATGTGCATTCTGACAGAAGCATTGCGCTGCTGTCAGATTACACGCAAGTCGGTGTATGCGGCGCTGCAAGACGGGATTTTCTCCTCTGCAGTGACAGATACGTTTGCCAAGGCATACGAGCTGAGGAGGAGGCGGCGTTCCTATGCTTTGGCAAACACTTTGTGTATATATATATATATATATATATATATATATATATATAAAAAAAAATCCCGGCAATGATTTATTCATCCACATCGATTGATGTGAATGGAGAAATCTGGTTTGCCAGGGCATACGAGCTAAGTGGGTATGGATGTAGGGCGGAGCTCCTATGTCCTGGCAGACGCCTTTCCCCTCCATTTTTTTTTTTTGGCAGAGATTTTTTCATCCTCATTGATCGATGCGAATGAAGAAATCTGTGCCGTTCATTTTTTTCTTTCAGCCCAGAGGCTGAACGGAAAAAAAAAATTTCATTACCTGTATGCTCAATATAAGGAGAATAGCAGAAACTCCTAATGCTGGCCATACATGTAATGATTGCGGAGACCCTCAAATGCCAGGGCAGTACAAACACCCCACAGCTGACCCCATTTTGGAAAGAAGACACCCCAAGGTATTTGCTGAGGGGCATATTGAGTCCATGAAAGATTTAAATTTTTGTCCTAAGTTAGCGGAAAGTGAGACTTTGTGAGAAAAAAAAAAAATAATAATCAATTTCCGCTAACTTATGCAAAAAAAAAAAAATTTCTATGAACTTGCCAGGCCCCTCATTGGATACCTTGGGGTGTCTTCTTTCCAAAGTGGGGTCACATGTGGGGTATTTATACTGCCCTGGCTTTTTAGGGGCCCTAAAGCATGAGAAGAAGTCTGGGATCCAAATGTCTAAATATGCCCTCCTAAAAGGAATTTGGGCACCTTTGCGCATCTAGGCTGCAAAAAAGTGTGACACATCTGGTATCGCCGTACTCAGGAGAAGTTGGGGAATGTGTTTTGGGGTGTCATTTTACATATACTCATGCTGGGTGAGATAAACATCTTGATCAAATGCCAACTTTGTATAAAAAAATTGGAAAAGTTGTCTTTTGCCAGGATATTTCTCTCACCCAGCATGGGTATATGTAAAATGACACCCCAAAACACATTCCCCAACTTCTCCTGAGTACGGCGATACCAGATGTGTGACACTTTTTTGCAGACAAGGTGGGCAAAGGGGCACATATTCCAAAGTGCACCTTTCGGATTTCGCAGGCCATTTTTTACACATTTTGATTGCAAAGTACTTCTCACACATTTGGGCCCCTAAATTGCCAGGGCAGTATAACTTCCCCACAAGTGACCCCATTTTAGAAAGAAGACACCCCAAGGTATTCCGTGAGGGGCATGGCGAGTTCCTAGAATTTTTTATTTTTTGTCGCAAGTTAGTGGAATATGAGACTTTGTAAGGAAAAAAGAGAAAAAAAAAATCATCATTTTCCGCTAACTTGTGACAAAAAAATAATAATCTAGGAACTCGCAGTGCCCCTCACGGAATACCTTGGGGTGTCTTCTTTCCAAAATGGGGTCACTTGTGGCGTAGTTATACTGCCCTGGCAATTTAGGGGCCCAAATGTGTGAGAAGTACCTTGCAATCAAAATGTGTAAAAAATGGCCTGCAAAATCCGAAAGGTGCACTTTGGAATATGTGCCCCTTTGCCCACCTTGGCAGCAAAAAAGTGCGACACATCTGGTATCGCCGTACTCAGGAGAAGTTGGGGAATGTGTTTCGGGGTGTCATTTTACATATACCCATGCTGGGTGAGAAAAATATCTTGGTCAAATGCCAACTTTGTATAAAAAAATGGGAAAAGTTGTCTTTTGCCAAGATATTTCTCACACCCAGCATGGGTAGATGTAAAATGACACCCCAAAACACATTCCCCAACTTCTCCTGAGTACGGCGATACCAGATGTGTGACACTTTTTTGATGCCAAGGTGGGCAAAGGGGCACATATTCCAAAGTGCACCTTTCGGATTTCACCGGTCATTTTTTACACATTTTGATTGCAAAGTTCTTCTCACACATTTGGGCCCCTAAATTGCCAGGGCAGTATAACTACCCCACAAGTGACCCCATTTTGGAAAGAAGACACCCCAAGGTATTCTGTGAGTGGCATGGTGAGTTCCTAGAATGTTTTATTTTTTGTCGCAAGTTAGTGGAATATGAGACTTTGTAAGAAAAAATAAAAAATCATCATCATTTTCCGCTAACTTGTGACAAAAAATAAAAAGTTCTATGAACTCACTATGCCCATCAGCGAATACCTTAGGGTGTCTACTTTCCGAAATGGGGTCATTTGTGGGGTTTTTCTACTGTTTGGGCATTGCAGAACCTCAGGAATCATGACAGGTGCTCAGAAAGTCAGAGCTGTTTCAAAAAGCGGAAATTCACATTTTTGTACCATAGTTTGTAAATGCTATAACTTTTACCCAAACCATTTTTATTTTTTTTGCCCAAACATTTTTTTTTTTATCAAAGACATGTAGAACAATAAATTTGGTGAAAAATTTATATATGGATGTCGTTTTTTTTGCAAAATTTTACAGCTGAAAGTGAAAAATGTCATTTTTTTGCAAAAAAATCGTTACATTTTGATTAATAACAAAAAAAGTAAAAATGTCAGCAGCAATAAAATACCACCAAATGAAAGCTCCATTAGTGAGAAGAAAAGGAGGTAAAATTCATTTGGGTGGTAAGTTGCATGACCGAGCGATAAACGGTGAAAGGAGTGTAGTGCCGAAGTGTAAAAAGTGCTCTGGTCATGAAGGGGGTTTCACCTAGCGGGGCTGAGGTGGTTAAACGCGTGCAACTGCTCGGGCGTCATTGAGTCCACCAAATTGATAATGCTTACTTAAATTGATAATGCCATAATGGTAGTTAGGGCTGCATTGGATCGCCGACTCTGCTCCCTCCAGGCGGCAAATCAAGGCAGCACTAAACTCCTTCTGATGTTCGTCCAAACCTTCTACAGTGTTGGAAACAACCTCTACACGGTCCACATAATCATTTTGCTTTGGCACACCGGACCTCTGCTTGCTCAGCAGGGCTCTTAAATTTGGATGTCAACCTAAGAGCCTCTGTTGAGCAGAGGGATCCAGTAGGGGACCCGGATTCTCCCGAGCAGATGCATGAGGGACAGGAGGTCTGGCGTTGGCGATCCATTAATTTTCCGCATCAGGAGGTTGTTCAGTCTCCAGAGTGCTGCTCTTAGTTCTGTATAAAATAAATAAATAAATAAAATTGACCTTTAAAAACACCATCCATGTCCGATGCTACGTCTACATTACACCATAAGTTGGCTGTCCAAAACAGGGTAGCCAAACGCTCTGCTGTTACAGACAGTCCCTTAAATTACATTTCTGTTTACATTTCATTTACATTTCTTTAAAAAAAAAATATAATTTACCTTCTTTGTGCCATTGTGCGTCGTCGTAAACCAAGGCCGCTGTATATGTACTCCCTGAGGTTGCGCCGAACCTAATCGGGGACTGAACCTCCTTCTTATAGTCCATCCTGAAGCCGTCCTGGATAGATCAGCAACGCGTTGTGTAACCTGTTTGAAAGTTGAAAAAAAAAAACATAACATGATGTAAGGTTAGGAACAATATGAATGTTTAAAAATGTTTAAAAAAAAAAAAAAAATTGCTGTTCTTACAACATATCTCCGGAGACACCGCATTTAAATCTCCCCAGGTCTCAGAAAGGTCAGAACATATGGCCGCTTGGTCCGATGATGATCAGTGTGTTGGCTGTCAGAGTGGTCCCGTAAAGATTGACGCGCCACCACAAGTTAGATGAGGGGCTCGTTATCAATGGTAGGCACCCCAAACTCCTCATCCTCTATGTTGTAGCCTCTTGAACCAAAAAAAAAAAAAAAAAGAAAAGAATCTAATTTAAAGCAAAAATAGAAAATGCTAATTTAAACTATTTAATCAAGATTTATAAGTCAATGAACACCATGCACACTCCCGCGATCTCTGTAGGCGACTGAGGGATCCTGACTGGTGGCTTCATTTGAAGGTTGCTCAAACAAACCAAAATTTTACATATTGCATTAAAAAAAAAAAAAAAAATAGACAATGCTCTACCTTCTCCGTGAGTATCAATCAAGTAAACCACCTTCTCCCTCATATGCCCAGTACTCAAAGTTGACCAAAAAAACAAATAGAAAAAAAAAAATATATATATATATTATTTTTTTTTGTGTGAATAAGGTTAGCCACAGGAGGAACTGACTAGTAAAGTATTTCAACATTAAAACAAAAAAAAAAAAAACATTACTAATAGAGAATCCAAGATTACACAATTAAACTCTGAAATCAAATCAATACTCTACCTTCTCCGTGAGTATCAATCAAGGAAACCACCTTCTCCCTCATATGCCACTCGACCCAGTACTCAAAGTTGACCCAAAAAATATAAGTTAGAATATGTAATTTTTTATAACTTTAGCCACATGAGTCAGTGACAAGTACTACAGTCTTACAACATTAACCACCTCAGCTCCCCTAGCTTGACTCCCTTAATGACCAGACCACTTTTTAATTTCATCTCCTTTTCTCCTCACTAATAGAGCTTTCATTTGGTGGTATTTCATTGCTGCTGACATGTCTACTTTTTTGATATTACCGTATTTTTTGCCCCATAAGACGCACTTTCCCCCCCCCAAAAAAATCGGGGGGAAATGCCCCTGCGTCTTATGGGGTGAATGCTGACAATTTAACATCGCTGGATGCGATGTAGAGTGAGCGGGGGCCGGGGGAGGGACTGGGAGGAGGAGCTGGGGGCCGGGAATAGCGGCGGGGCGGTGCAATCAATGTACTATAGCCCCGCCCCGCCGCTCCGGTATACTAATATTAAATGTCTTATTCAATTAAAATGTATTAGATATGCCCGCTCACTCCTAAATTGCTAATCGTACCTTACATCCTATTCCTAGGTTCTGTAATGCAGGCTGGGCGGGCGGCAGCGTAACTCCTTGATGTCACGTGCCTGCGCCGCCTACTTTATGAATGAAGCAGGCGGCGCAGGCAAGTGACGTCAGTGAGTGATGCGCCGGCCGCCCGGCCTGCATTACAGAACCTAGGAATAGGATGTAAGGTACTATTAGGAATTTAGGAGTGAGGGGGCATATCTAATACATTTTATTTGAATAAGACATTTAATATTAGTATACTGGGGGCGGCAGAGGCGGTGGCGGCGGGGGGGCGAGCTGATCCATGGATGGCACAGTTAAGGGGGGGGGGGTCTGTGGATGCCACTGTTATGGGCTGGGGGGGCTGTGGATGGCACTGTTATGGGGTGGGGGGGTCTGTGGATTGCACATATATAACAGTGCCATCCACAGAGCCCCCCCCCCCTTTAACAGTGCCATCCACAGATCCCCCCCTGTAACAGTGTGTCAGTCATCCACAGATCCCCGCATTACAGTGTCCGTCATCCACAGATCCCCCCCCATAACAGTGTCCGTCATCCACAGATCCCCCCCATAACAGTGTCCGTCATCCACAGATCCCCCCCATAACAGTGTCTGTCATCCACAGATCCCCCCCATAACAGTGTCTGTCATCCACAGATCCCCCCCATAACAGTGTCCGTCATCCACAGATCCCCTCCATAACAGTGTCCGTCATCCACAGATCCCCCCCCCATAACAGTGTCAGTCATCCACAGATCCCCCCTCATAACAGTGTCCGTCATCCACAGATCCCCCCCATAACAGTGTCCGTCATCCACAGATCCCCCCCATAACAGTGTCCGTCATCCACAGATCCCCCCCATAACAGTGTCTGTCATCCACAGATCCCCCCATAACAGTGTCTGTCATCCACAGATCCCCCCCATAACAGTGTCCGTCATCCACAGATCCCCCCCATAACAGTGTCCGTCATCCTCAGATCCCCCCATAACAGTGTCCGTCATCCACAGATCCCCCCCATAACAGTGTCCGTTATCCACAGATCCCCACCATAACAGTGTCCGTCATCCACAGATCCCCCCTGTAACAGTGTGTCAGTCATCCACAGATCCCCCCATAACAGTGTTCGTCATCCACAGATCCCCCCCCATAACAGTGTCCGTCATCCACAGATCCCCCCATAAGTGTCCGTCATCCACAGATCCCCCCATAACAGTGTCCGTCATCCACAGATCCCCCCCATAACAGTGTCCGTCATCCACAGATCCCCCCCATAACAGTGTCCGTCATCCACAGATCCCCCCCATAACAGTGTCCGTCATCCACAGATCCCCCCCATAACAGTGTCCGTCATCCACAGATCCCCCCATAACAGTGTCCATCATCCACAGATCCCCCCATAACAGTGTCCGTCATCCACAGATCCCCCCCATAACAGTGTCCGTCATCCACAGATCCCCTCCATAACAGTATCTGTCATCCACAGATCCCCCCATAACAGTGTCCTTCACAGATCCCCAGTAATAGTGCCACCCACAGACCACCATTAGTTCCAAACCCACCAAAAGCACACCTTTTGGTTAAAAATATTTTTTTTCTTATTTTCCTCCCCAAAAACCTAGGTGCATCTTATGGGCCGGTGCGTCTTATAGGGCGAAAAATACGGTAAATAATTTTCCGCTAACTTGTGCAAAAAAATAATAATATTCGATGAACTCGCCATGCTCCTCACGGAATACCTTGGGGTGTCTTCTTTCCAAAATGTGGTCACATGTGGGGTATTTATACTGCCCTGGCATTTTAGGGGCCCTAAAGCGTGAGAAGAAGTCTGGGATCCAAATGTCTAAAAATGTGAAATCCTAAAAGGTACTCATTGGAATTTGGGCCCTTTGCAAAAAAGTGTCACTCATGTGGTATCGCCGTACTCGGGAGAAGTATGGCAATGTGTTTTGGGGTGCATTTTTGCATATACCCATGCTGGGTGAGAGAAATATCTCTGTAAAATGACAACTTTGTATAAAAAAAAAAGTAAAAAGTTGTCATTTACAGAGATATTTTTCACACACAGTATGGATATAACACATTGCCCTACTTCTCCTGAGTGCGGCAATACCACATGTGTGACACATTTTGGCAGACTAGGTGTGCAAAGGGGCCCAAATACCATTGAGTACTTCTAGGATTTCACAGGCCATTTTTACACATTTGGATTACAAACTAGTTCTCACACTTTAGGGCATCTAAAATGCCCGGGCAGTATAAATACCCCACATGTGACCCCATTTTAGAAAGAAGACACCCAAAGGTATTCCATGAGGGGTATGGTGAGTTCATGTAAAATTTAATTTTTTGTCACAAGTTAGTGGAATATAAGACTTTGTAAGAAAAAAAAAATGCAATTTCCGCTAACTTATGACAAAAAATAAAAACTTCCATGAACTCACTATGCCCATCAGCAAATACCTTAGGGTGTCTACTTTCCGAAATGGGGTCATTTGTGGGGTGTTTCTACTGTCTGGGCATTGTAGAACCTCAGGAAACATGACAGGTGCTCAGAAAGTCAAAGTGCGTAAATTAATCTTTTGCACCATAGTTTGTAAACGTTATAACTTTTATCCAAACCAATAAATATACACTTATTGCATTTTTTTTTATTATCAAAGACATGTAGAACAATAAATTTAGTGAAAAATGTATACAGAAATGTACTTTTATATAACAGAAAGTGAAAAATTTCATTAAATAAATAAATAAAATTGGTCAGTTTTGATTACCGTATTTTTCGCCCTATAAGACGCACCGGCCCATAAGATGCACCTAGGTTTTTGGGGAGGAAAATAAGAAAAAAAAATATTTTTAACCAAAAGGTGTGCTTTTGGTGGGTTTGGAACTAATGGTGGTCTGTGGGTGGCACTATTACTGGGGATCTGTGAAGGACACTGTTATGGGGGGATCTGTGGATGACAGACACTGTTATGGGGGGGATCTGTGGATGACGGACACTGTTAGGGGGGGGGTCTGTGGATGACGGACACTGTTATGGGGGGGATCTGTGGATGACGGACACTGTTATGGGGGGGATCTGTGGATGACGGACACTGTTATGGGGGGATCTGTGGATGACGGACACTGTTATGGGGGGATCTGTGGATGACGGACACTGTTATGGGGGGGATCTGTGGATGACGGACACTGTTATGGGGGGGATCTGTGGATGACGGACACTGTTATGGGGGGGATCTGTGGATGACGGACACTTATGGGGGGATCTGTGGATGACGGACACTTATGGGGGGATCTGTGGATGACGGACACTGTTATGGGGGGGATCTGTGGATGACGGACACTGTTATGGGGGGGATCTGTGGATGACGGACACTGTTATGGGGGGATCTGTGGATGACGGACACTGTTATGGGGGGGATCTGTGGATGACGGACACTGTTATGGGGGGGAATCTGTGGATGATGGACACTATTATGGGGGGATCTGTGGATGACGGACACTGTTATGGGGGGATCTGTGGATGACGGACACTGTTATGGGGGGGATCTGTGGATGACGGACACTGTTATGGGGGGATCTGTGGATGACGGACACTGTTATGGGGGGGGATCTGTGGATGACGGACACTGTTATGGGGGGATCTGTGGATGACGGACACTGTTATGGGGGGAACTGTGGATGACGGACACTGTTATGGGGGGGGATCTGTGGATGACGGACACTGTTATGGGGGGGATCTGTGGATGACGGACACTATTATGGGGGGATCTGTGGATGACGGACACTGTTATGGGGGGGATCTGTGGATGACTGACACTGTTATGGGGGGGGATCTGTGGATGACGGACACTGTAATGCGGGGATCTGTGGATGACTGACACACTGTTAAAGGGGGGGGGATCTGTGGATGGCACTGTTAAAGGGGGGGGATCTGTGGATAGCACTGTTATATATGTGTCATCCACAGACCCCCCACCCCATAACAGTGCCATCCACAGCCCCCCAGCCCATAACAGTGGCATCCACAGACCCCCCCCCCTTAACTGTGCCATCCACGGATCAGCTCACCCCCCCCGCCGCCGCCCCCAGTATACTAATATTAAATGTCTTATTCAAATAAAATGTATTAGATATGCCCCCTCACTCCTAAATTCCTAATAGTACCTTACATCCTATTCCTAGGTTCTGTAATGCAGGCCGGGCGGCCGGCGCGTCACTCACTGACGTCACTTGCCTGCGCCGCCTGCTTCATTCATAAAGTAGGCGGCGCAGGCACGTGACATCAAGGAGTTACGCTGCCGCCCGCCCAGCCTGCATTACAGAACCTAGGAATAGGATGTAAGGTACGATTAGCAATTTAGGAGTGAGGGGGCATATCTAATACATTTTAATTGAATAAGACATTTAATATTAGTATACCGGAGCGGCGGGGCGGGGCTATAGTACATTGATTGCACCGCCCCGCCGCTATTCCCGGCCCCCAGCTCCTCCTCCCAGTCCCTCCCCCGGCCCCCGCTCACTCTACATCGCATCCAGCGATGTTAAATTGTCAGCATTCACCCCATAAGACGCAGGGGCATTTCCCCCCGATTTTTTTGGGGGGGGGGAAAGTGCGTCTTATGGGGCGAAAAATACGGTAATATCAAAAAAGTAGACATGTCAGCAGCAATGAAATACCACCAAATGAAAGCTCTATTAGTGAGGAGAAAAGGAGATGAAATTAAAAAGTGGTCTGGTCATTAAGGGAGTCAAGCTAGGGGAGCTGAGGTGGTTAAGGTACGATTAGCAATTTAGGAGTGAGGGGGCATATCTAATACATTTTAATTGAATAAGACATTTAATATTAGTATACCGGAGCGGCGGGGCGGGGCTATAGTACATTGATTGCACCGCCCCGCCGCTATTCCCGGCCCCCAGCTCCTCCTCTCAGTCCCTCCCCCGGCCCCGCTCACTCTACATCGCATCCAGCGATGTTAAATTGTCAGCATTCGCCCCATAAGACGCAGGGGCATTTCCCCCCGATTTTTTTGGGGGGGGAAAAGTGCGTCTTATGGGGCGAAAAATACGGTATTATTTTTTCGTACAAAGTCTCATATTCCACTAACTTGTGACAAAAAATAAAATTTTACATGAACTCGCCATGCCCCTCAGCGAATACCTTGGGGTGTCTTCTTTCCAAAATTGGGTCATTTGTGGGGTGTTTGTACTGCCCTGGCATTTGAGGGTCTCCACAATCATTACATGTATGGCCAGCATTAGAAGTTTCTGCTATTCTCCTTATATTGAGCATACGGGTAATGAGATTATTTTTTTTGTCCGTTCAGCCTCTGGACTGAAATAAAAAATAAACGGCACAGATTTCTTAATTCGCATCGATCAATGATGATGAATAAATCTCTGCCAAAAAATGTGCAAAAAAAAAAAAAAAAGAGGAGAAAGGCGTCTGCCAGGACATAGGAGCTCCGCCTAACATCCATACCCACTTAGCTTGTATGCCCTGGCAAACCCGATTTCTTCATTCACATAAATTGATGTGGATGAATAAATCATTGCCAGACTTTTTTATATTTTTTATATACAAAGTGTTTGCCAAAGCACATGAACACCACCGCCCCCTCAGCTCATAAGCCTTGGCAAACGTACCTTTCTTTACTGCAGAGAAGAAATCTCGTCGTGCAGCGCCGCATACACCGACTTTTGTGTAATCTGACAGCAGCGCAATGCTTCTGTCAGAATGCACATCAGTGCTGCAGCTGGTGGCAGCAACGCAATAAATTTATTAACATTAACTTTATATAACATTTGAAACAGAACATTCACTTTTATAAACTTTATTTAACTTTTGGAACATTAACTTGGACGGGTTTCCACCGGAAAGACTGGGCATAAAAGCTTCCCGGGTTGGCGGCTATAAATTGAGTGGCAAATCGGTTTGTTACTGCCACGACTAAGTCCAAGAGCTCCGCAGTCAAGAACAGCTCAAAAAAAATCCCAGGGCCGAACCGATCTGAGCTGTCTCAACCCGAACTCCAGACCGGGCGGTGAAAGGGGGAACTACTGGTGCGGCTGAAGTTGGGGGCTGCCAATCAGGGTTTGCCAGCACCTCAGGGATTCTAGAGGCTCTACGGGGCTGTCTGTGCGGTGGCTGCGACGGGGGAACTACTGCACGTGCCACAGTACCAGCTTCAACTGCCCTTCTGGTGCTTGCCACTTCACCATGTTGTACGGCAGTGCTGGTACTAGGTCCAGGATGGGCTGCGCTGCATGGGATATGCATAAGGCCATCCTTCATATAAGATAGGGCCAGGGGCTATCCATAGTACTTAGTATATTGGGCAGACTAGATGGGCCAAATGGTTCTTATCTGCCGACACATTCTATGTTTCTATGCCTCACCACGTAATCCGACAGTGCCAGCCCCACTCTGCTGCCCTTGAAGCGGATCCTGTGCAACCTGTGGTCTAGCAACACTGGCCGGGTACGCTTGGTGGTATCAGGGACCTCAACCTCCTCGTACGAACTTTGTGTCAGACTGCCACTGCTTTCTACAGGTTCATAGTCTGACCCGCTAGATTAGTCAGATGAGGGTTCCCATTCCTCATCCGACTGGGTCAGAAGCCTGTAGGCCTCTTCAGAAGAATACCCCCTGTTTGACATTTGGACTACTAAATTTAGTTGGATGGAGTTGAGCTTGACTCCATCCTCAACCCGAAAAGGCCCCACAAGCTCATCTTTGATGATACCAGCCCAAACCAGTACTCCACCTCCACCTTGCTGGCGTCTGAGTCGGACTGGAGCTCTCTGCCCTTTACCAATCCAGCCACGGGCTCATCCATCTGGCCCATCAAGACTCACTCTCATTTCATCAGTCCATAAAACCTTAGAAAAATCAGTCTTGAGATATTTCTTGGCCCAGTCTTGACGTTTCAGCTTGTGTGTCTTGTTCAGTGGTGGTCGTCTTTCAGCCTTTCTTACCTTGGCCATGTCTCTGAGTATTGCACACCTTGTGCTTTTGGGCACTCCAGTGATGTTGCAGCTCTGAAATATGGCCAAACTGGTGGCAAGTGGCATATTGGCAGCTGCACGCTTGACTTTTCTCAGTTCATGGGCAGTTATTTTGCGCCTTGGTTTTTCCACGCGCTTCTTGCGACCCTGTTGACTATTTTGAATGAAACGCTTGATTGTTCGATGATCACGCTTCAGAAGCTTTGCAATTTTAAGAGTGCTGCATCCCTCTGCAAGATATCTCACTATTTTTGACTTTTCTGAGCCTGTCAAGTCCTTCTTTTGACCCATTTTGCCAAAGGAAAATAATTATGCACACCTGATATAGGGTGTTGATGTCATTAGACCACACCCCTTCTCATTACAGAGATGCACATCACCTAATATGCTTAATTGGTAGTAGGCTTTCGAGCCTATACAGCTTGGAGTAAGACAACATGCATAAAGAGGATGATGTGGTCAAAAAACTAATTTGCCTAATAATTCTGCACTCCCTGTATAGTCGTGTACAAGAGTCCAAAAGGTGTGGTCCGTGATCAGAGCTGAAACCGGACAAAATTGTGAAGGAGATACGGTCACAGTGTAAGCAGTGTGTAGGAGATACGGTCACAGTGTAAGAAGTGTGTAGGTGATACAGTCACGGGGTAAGCAGTGTGTAGGAGATACGGTCACAGTGTAAGCAGTGTGTAGGAGATACGGTCACAGTGTAAGCAGTGTATAGGTGATACGGTCACGGTAAGCAGTGTGTAGGAGATACGGTCACGGTGTAAGGCTACTTTCACACTTGCGTTCGGAGCGGATACGTCTGGTATCTGCACAGACGGATCCGCACCTATAATGCAAACGCTTAGATCCGTTCAGAACGGATCCGTTTGCATTACCATGAACAAAAAACGGATCCGTGCAAACTGATCCGTTTTGACGTTACATTTAAAGTCAATGGGGGACGGATCCGTTTGAAAATTGAGCCATACTGTGTCAACTTCAAACGGATCCGTCCCCATTGACTTACATTGTAAGTCTGGACGGATCCGTTTGCCTCCGCACGGCCAGGCGGACACCCGAACGCTGCAAGCTGCGTTCAGGTGTCCGCCTGCTGAGTGGAGCGGAGGACAAACGCTGCCAGACTGATGCATTCCGAGCGGATCCACTCAAATGCATTGGGGCCGTGCGGATCCGTTCGGGGCCGCTTGTGAGAGCCTTCAAACGGAACTCACAAGCGGAGCCCCGAACGCAAGTGTGAAAGTAGCCTAAGCAGTGTGTAGGTGATACAGTTACGGTGTAAGCAGTGTGTAGGTGATACAGTCACGGTGTAAGCAGTGTGTAGGTGATACAGTCACGGTGTAAGCAGTGTGTAGGTGATACAGTCACTGTGTAAGCAGTGTGTAGGAGATACGGTCACGGTGTAAGCAGTGTGTAAGTGATACAGTCACGGTGTAAGCAGTGTGTAGGTGATACGGTCACAGTGTAAGCAGTGTGTAGGAGATACGGTCGTTTAATTCTCCATTGTCACAGTATTTATAGTTACCTAATCAGTATTAATTACAGTCACTCACATTGGTTGAATTGGCACATGGATACACATGTGAGCAGTAACGCCACGTCAAGGCTTCAACCCTTGTTACTGACCAATCACACACCATGCTTTTCATTCATACGCATTTGGTATTCCAGATGTTTTGGACTACACCTCCCATAATACTTTACCAGCATGATGGGAGATGTAATTCACAGCATGTGGACGGCCTATGGTTGCCAACCTCTGAACTCGCGGTGATCACGTACACAATGCTGGAGCAGCTTGTCACGTGTCAGATGCCCCTTCAATGCTCCAGCCAGGGCACAGGCCTCAAACATGGGCTTCTTCATTCGACTTCAGGTACTTCGTGTTCCATATAAGAACATGCTGGTCAGAGTTGTGACACAAAAAAAGGAAAAATTAAAATGGTTAGAGCAAATGGCAGAACAGACGCAGTGCATGCAGACTGAAGGTCCACATGTATACAGCAGACGGTGATTACAGAATCCAGTGAGCGACGGATTTGGTGGCAGATGTGTCCCTCTGGATGGGGGGCAGCTTCTCATCCTTCTCCAAGTGACGAGATGGCTGCAGTTTCGTAGCAAAAAACATGCCATGGCATAGGAGATATAGGGAATTTTTTTTATTTTTTGTTAAAATAGGGTTGTACACATCTAACACACAGGCCACATGTGCTGCACAGCTCCACATCTAACACACAGCCCACAAATATAATACACTGCCCCCCCAAATATGCTGCACATACATCCCCCAATATACCGTACCGCACAGACAGACCCCATATACTGCGCAGACAGCCCCCCCATATACCTTGCAGAAAGGCCCCCCCTATATAATGCACAGACAGCACCTCATATACTGCACAGACCTCCCTATATAATGTACCGACACCCCCCCATATAATGCACAGACATCCCCCCATATAATGCACAGACATACCCAGAATATACTACGGAGACACCCCCGAATAGAATGTGAAGACACCCCGCATATACTGCACAGACCTTCCTATATAATGCACAGACACCCCCCCATATACTGTGCAGACAGCCCCCCCATATACTGTGCAGACAGCCCCCCCATATACTGTGCAGACAGCCCCCCCATATACTGCGCAGACAGCCCCCCATATACTGCGCAGACAGCACCTCATATAATGTGCAGACAGCCCCCCCATATAATGCGCAGACAGCCCCCCCATATACTGCACAGACAGCCCCCCATATACTGCGCAGACAGCCCCCCCATATACTGCGCAGACAGAACCTCATGTACCGCGCAGACAGCCCCCCTTATACTTAGCAGACAGCCCCCCCATATACTGCACAGACATCACCTCATATACTGCAAATACCTCCCTATATAATGCACAGACACCCCCCCATATAATGAGCAGACACCCCCCTAATATACATCACAGACAGCCCCCCATATACTGCGCAGACAGCCCCCCAATATACATCACAGACAGCCCCCCCCCCCCCATATAATAGAACCTATATATAAGAGGACAATCAATCAAGAAACAATATGAGAATACAGGGAGTGCAGAATTATTAGGCAAATGAGTATTTTGACCACATCATCCTCTTTATGCATGTTGTCTTACTCCAAGCTGTATAGGCTCGAAAGCCTACTACCAATTAAGCATATTAGGTGATGTGCATCTCTGTAATGAGAAGGGGTGTGGTCTAATGACATCAACACCCTATATCAGGTGTGCATAATTATTAGGCAACTTCCTTTCCTTTGGCAAAATGGGTCAAAAGAAGGACTTGACAGGCTCAGAAAAGTCAAAAATAGTGAGATATCTTGCAGAGGGATGCAGCACTCTTAAAATTGCAAAGCTTCTGAAACGTGATCATCGAACAATCAAGCGTTTCATTCAAAATAATCAACAGGGTCGCAAGAAGCGTGTGGAAAAACCAAGGCGCAAAATAACTGCCCATGAACTGAGAAAAGTCAAGCGTGCAGCTGCCAAGATGCCACTTGCCACCAGTTTGGCCATATTTCAGAGCTGCAACATCACTGGAGTGCCCAAAGCACAAGGTGTGCAATACTCAGAGACATAGCCAAGGTAAGAAAGGCTGAAAGACGACCACCACTGAACAAGACACACAAGCTGAAACGTCAAGACTGGGCCAAGAATATCTCAAGACTGATTTTTCTAAGGTTTTAAGGACTGATGAAATGAGAGTGAGTCTTGATGGGCCAGATGGATGGGCCCGTGGCTGGATTGGTAAAGGGCAGAGAGCTCCAGTCCGACTCAGACGCCAGCAAGGTGGAGGTGGAGTACTGGTTTGGGCTGGTATCATCAAAGATGAGCTTGTGGGGCCTTTTCAGGTTGAGGATGGAGTCAAGCTCAACTCCCAGTCCTACTGCCAGTTTCTGGAAGACACCTTCTTCAAGCAGTGGTACAGGAAGAAGTCTGCATCCTTCAAGAAAAACATGATTTTCATGCAGGACAATGCTCCATCACACGCGTCCAAGTACTCCACAGCATGGCTGGCAAGAAAGGGTATAAAAGAAGAAAATCTAATGACATGGCCTACTTGTTCACCTGATCTGAACCCCATTGAGAACCTGTGGTCCATCATCAAATGTGAGATTTACAAGGAGGGAAAACAGTACACCTCTCTGAACAGTGTCTGGGAGGCTGTGATTGCTGCTGCACGCAATGTTGATGGTGAACAGATCAAAACACTAACAGAATCCATGGATGGCAGGCTTTTGAGTGTCCTTGCAAAGAAAGGTGGCTATATTGGTCACTGATTTGTTTTTGTTTTGTTTTTGAATGTCAGAAATGTATATTTGTGAATGTTGAGATGTTATATTGGTTTCACTGGTAAAAATAAATAATTGAAATGGGTATATATTTGTTTTTTGTTAAGTTGCCTAATAATTATGCACAGTAATAGTCACCTGCACACACAGATATCCCCCTAAAATAGCTGAAACTAAAAACAAACTAAAAACTACTTCCAAAAATATTCAGCTTTGATATTAATGAGTTTTTTGGGTTCATTGAGAACATGGTTGTTGTTCAATAATAAAATTAATACTCAAAAATACAACTTGCCTAATAATTCTGCACTCCCTGTATACAGCTTTCATATTCTGTTACAAAAAAATCTACTTTTTGGGCAATCTAAAATATCTGTAGTCAGTGTGCAATTTAAGATAGAAATACATCCATAATTTTCTGGGGTTTGAAAAACACCGTTTTTTTTTACAAAAAACACAATTTCCAGGGCTTGCAGCATCAGCACATGTGAAATTACAGGCTTATATACTGCTGTCAAATTCAGTTGTTAAACAAACACTTGTTTGGGCACAAAAAAAATTGTTGGCAGCCTTTGATGCTGATGTCATTGTAAGATACACCCTTAATACATTTAGGTTACATTCAGAGATTGTAAATACTGCCATTTAGTGCAAAAATATTGAATTCAGGCCTACACTGGTTCAGGCCCTGTGAAATACACCCTCTACATACAGGGGTTTAAATAGGAATGTGAAAAACAGCGATTTGATATACAGCCATTTAGTGCAAATAAATATTTACTTCAGGCCTACACTGGTTCAGACCATATAAGATACCCCCCTCTACATACAGGGGTTTGAATCCGGCATTAGAAAAAAAGCCATTTTAAATGCAGCCATTTTGGGCAAAGAAATATTGAATTCAGGCCTACACTGGTTCAGACTGTGTGAGATACCCCCTCTACATACAGGGGTTTGAATCAGGAATTAGAAATACAGCCATTTTAAGCAAATAAATATTTACTTCAGGCCTACACTAGTTCAGACCGTGTGAGATACTCCCTCTACATTCAGGGGTTTGATTCAGGGATTTGAAATACAGCCATTTGAAATACAGCCAATTTGCGCAAAGAAATATTTGCTTTAGGCTTACACTGGTTCAGAATGTGTGAGATACCCCCTCTAAATACAGGGGTTTGAATCAGGGATTTAAAATACAGCCATTTTGGGCAAAGAAATATTGAATTCAGGCCTTCACTGGTTCAGACCGTGTGAGATACTCGATCTACATACAGGGGTCTGAAATACAGCCATTTGAAATACAGCTATTTTGTGCAAAGATATATTTACTTCAGGCCTACACTGGTTTAGACCGTGTCAGATACCCCCTCTACATACAGGAGTTTGAATCAGGGATTTGAAATACAGCCATTTGAAATATAGCCATTTTGTGCAAAGATATATTTACTTCATGCCTACACTGGCTCAGGGCCTATGAGAAACTCCCTCTACATACAGGGGTTTGATTCAGGGATTTGAAATACAGCCATTTTAAATGCAGCCAATTTATTTTAAATGCAGACATTTTGGGCAAATAAATATTTACTTAAGGCCCACACTGGTTCAGGCCCTTTGAGATACCCCCTCTACATACAGGGGTTTAAATCAGGGATTTGAAATACAGCCATTTTAAATGCAGTCATTTTGAGCAAAGAAATATTTAATTCAGGCTTGCACTGGTTCAGGATCTGTGAGAAACTTACTCTACATACAGGGGGTTGATTCAGGGATTTGAAATACAGCCATTTGAAATATAGCCATTTTGTGCAAAGATATATTTACTTCAGGCCTACACTGGTTCAGGCCCCGTGAGATACTCAATCTACATACAGGGGTTTAATTCAGGGATTTGAAATACAACCATTTGGAAAACAGCCATTTTGTGCAAAGATATATTTACTTCAGGCCTACACTGGTTCAGACCGTGTGGGATACCCCCTCTACATACATGGGTTTGAATCAGGGATTTGAAATACAGCCATTTAAAATACAGCCATTTTGGGCAAATAAATATTTACTTCAAGCCTACAACGGTTCAAGCCCTGTGTGATACTCACTCTAGATACAGGGGTTTGATTCAGGGATTTGAAATACAACCATTTTAAATACAGCCATTTTGGGCAAAGAAATATTGAATTCAGGCCTACACTGGTTCAGACCGTGTAAGATATCCCCCCTACATACAGGGGTTTGAATCAGGGATTTGAAATAAAGCCATTTTAAATACAGCCATTTTGTGCAAAGATATATTTACTTCAGGCCTACACTGGTTCAGGCCCTGTAAGATACTCCTTCTACATACAGGGGTTTGATTTAGGGAATTGAAATACAGTCATTTGAAATTAAGCCATTTCGTGCAAAGATATATTTATTTCAGGCCTACACTGGTTCAGACCATGTGAGAACTCCTCTACATACAGGGGTTTGAAATACAGCCATTTCAAACACAGCCATTTTTTGCAAATAAATATTTATTTCAGGCCTAAAATGGTTCAGGCCCTGTGAGATACTCCCTCTACATACAGGGGTTTGATTCAGGGATTTTAAATACAGCTATTTTGGGCAAAGAAATATTGAATTCAGGCCTACACTGTTTCAGACCTTTTGAGATACTCCCTCTTCATACAGGGGTTTGATTCAGGGATTTGAAATACAGCCATTTTAAATACAGCCAAATTGTGCAAAAAAAATATTGACTTCAGACCTACACTGGTTCAGGCCCTATGAGATACACACTCTACATACAGGGGTTTGATTCAGGGATTTGAAATACAGCCATTTTGTGCAAAGATATATTTACTTCAGGCCTACACTGGTTCAGACCGTGTGAGATACCCCCTCTACATACAGAGGTTTGAATCAGAGATTTGAAATACAGCCGTTTTAAATACAGCCTTTTAGTGCGAAGATATATTTACTTTAGTCCTACACTGGTTCAAACCGTGTGAGATACCCACTCTACATACAGGGGTTTTATTCAGAGTTTTGAAATACAGCCATTTGAAATATAGCCATTTTGTGCAAGGATATATTTGCTTCAGGCCTACACTGGTTCAGGCCCTGTGAGATACTCCCTCTACATAAAGGGGTTTGAATCAAGAATTTGAAATACATCCATTTTGTGCAAAGATACATTTACTTCAGGCCTACACTGGTTCAGACCGTGTGAGATACCCCCTCTACATACAGGTGTTTGAATCAGGAATTTAAAATATAGCCATTTGAAATACAGCCATTTTGGGCAAATAAATATTGAATTCAGTCCTACACTGGTTCAGACCGTGTGAGATACTCACTCTACATACAGAGGTTTGAATCAGGGATTTGAAATACAGCCATTTTGTGCAAAGATATAATTTTTTCAGGCCTACACTGGTACAGATTGTGTCAGATATCCCCTCTACATACAGGGGTTTGAATAAGGGATTTGAAATGCAGCCATTTGAAATATAGCCATTTTGTGCAAAGATATATTTACAAACCGGATTCCAAAAAAGTTGGGACACTATACAAATCGTGAATAAAAACTGAATGCAATGATGTGGAGGTGCCAACTTCTAATATGTTATTCAGAATAGAACATAAATCACGGAACAAAAGTTTAAACTGAGAAAATGTACCATTTTAAGGGAAAAATATGTTCAATCAGAATTTCATGGTGTCAACAAATCCCCAAAAAGTTGGGACAAGGCCATTTTCACCACTGTGTGGCATCTCCCCTTCTTCTTACAACACTCAACAGACGTCTGGGGACCGAGGAGACCAGTTTCTTAAGTTTAGAAATAGGAATGCTCTCCCATTCTTGTCTAATACAGGCCTCTAACTGTTCAATTGTCTTGGGCCTTCTTTGTTGCACCTTCCTCTTTATGATGCGCCAAATGTTCTCTATAGTTGAAAGATCTGGACTGCAGACTGGCCATTTTAGTACCCGGATCCTTCTCCTACGCAGCTATGATGTTGTGATTGATGCAGAATGTGGTCTGGCATTATCTTGTTGAAAAATGCAGGGTCTTCCCTGAAAGAGATGACGTCTGGATGGGAGCATATGTTGTTCTAGAACCTGAATATATTTTTCTGCATTTTTCTGCATTCTGCATTCTACACACACTCATGCAACCCCATACCATCAGAGATGCAGGCTTCTGAACTGAGCGTTGATAACAACTTGGGTTGTCCTTGTCCTCTTTGGTCCGGATGACATGGCGTCCCAGATTTCCAAAAAGAACTTTGAATCGTGACTCGTCTGACCACAGAACAGTCTTCCATTTTGCCACACTCCATTTTAAATGATCCCTGGCCCAGTGAAAACGCCTGAGCTTGCTTAGAAATGGCTTCTTCTTTGCACTGTAGAGTTTCAGCTGGCAACGGCGGATGGCACGGTGGATTGTGTTCACTGGAAGTATTCCTGTGCCCATTCTGTGATTTCCTTTACAGTAGCATTCCTGTTTGTGGTGCAGTGTCGTTTAAGGGCCCGGAGATCACAGGCATCCAGTATGGTTTTATGACCTTGACCCTTACGCACAGAGATTGTTCCAGATTCTCTGAATCTTTGGATGATGTTATGCACAGTTGATGATGATAGATGCAAAGTCTTTGCAATTTTTTGCTGGGTAACACCTTTCAGATATTGCTCCACTATCTTTCTGTGCAACATTGTGGGAATTGGTGATCCTCTACCCATCTTGACTTCTGAGAGACACTGCCACTCTGAGAAGCTCTTTTTATACCCAATCATGTTGCCAATTGACCTAATTAGTGTTAATTGGTCTTCCAGCTCTTCGTTATGCTCAAATTTACATTTTCCAGCCTCTTATTGCTACTTGTCCCAACTTTTTGGGGATTTGTTGACACCGTGAAAATTTGAATCAACGTATTTTTCCTTTAAAATGATACATTTACTCGGATTAAACGTTTGATCTGTCATCTACGTTCTATTACAAATAAAATATTGACATTTGCCATTTCCACATCATTGCATTCAGTTTTTATTCACAATTTGTTTAGTGTCCCAACTTTTTGGGAATCCGGTTTGTACTTCAGGCCTACACTGGCTAAGGCCCTGTGAGATACTCCCTCTACATACAAAGGTTTAATTCAGGGATTTGAAATACAGCCATTTTAAATGCAGCCAATTTATACAAAGAAATATTTACTTCAGGCCTACACCGGTTCAGGATCTGTGAGATACTCACTCTGCATACAGGGGTTTGATTCAGGGATTTGAATTGCAGCCATTTGAAATACAGCCATTTTGTGCAAAGATATTTTTACTTCAGGCCTACTCTGGTTCAGGCCCTGTAAGAAACCCCTTCTACATACAGGGGTTTGAAACAGGTATTCGAAATACAACCATTTGAAATACAGCCATTTTGTGCAAATATATATTTGTGGTCAAGGGGGAGTGTAGAACAAAGGAGGAGAAACTGGGCACGGTAGGACCTAACTTGGCTAGTGGTGTGCCTTTAGCCATGTGACGCGGGTAGCCAAAAAAGGGGGCTAAACCCAGGGAGTCTGAGCTAAGAGTGAGATTGTAAATGAAGGAGGGTAGGGTGGGGCACCTGCGCAATGCCAACACCTGGCGGAGGCCGTGCGGCCGGCTAAATACCCTACGCCCCTCCCACAAATGCAGGCTGGGAATCCAGCCTGCCATACTTGTGGTCAAGGCTCCGGGGGGAGTGTAGAACGAAGGAGGAGAAACTGGGCACGGTAGGACCTAACTTGGCTAGTGGTGTGCCTTTAGCCATGTGATGCGGGTAGCCAAAAAAGGGGGCTAAACCCAGGGAGTCTGAGCTAAGAGTGAGACTGTAAATGAAGGAGGGTAGGGTGGGGCACCTGCACAATGCCGACACCTGGGGGAGGCCGTGCGGCCGGCTAAATACCCTACGCCCCTCCCACAAATGCAGGCTGGGAATCCAGCCTGCCATACTTGTGGTCAAGGCTCCGGGGGGAGTGTAGAACGAAGGAGGAGAAACTGGGCACGGTAGGACCTAACTTGGCTAGTGGTGTGCCTTTAGCCATGTGATGCGGGTAGCCAAAAAAGGGGGCAAAAACATGGATTTAGGCAGTTTATTGTTTGAGAATTACAAAACCAAACTGGAAAAGGCTTTGGCAATCTCGACCCGTGGATGTGGGATGTAACGGGAAAAACATGAAGATTGCCACCGTCCCATCTTTCGTATGACGTGAGCGGGAACGCCATGTTTGGAAGCTGCAGACGCGGCCCCTATTCGGAAAGAGTGTCTGGAGATGGAGGCAGCGTGGAACCCCAGACCCGAAATTATGGAACGAATGTGCCTGATGAACTGCGCGGATGTCAGTGAAAGCACGGGAAAAGGCAGTAAGAGGCTGTCGGGAGTTCTCTCGTGGAGAGTGGAGAGCAGCTGATTAAGCACTAACACTGGGCACCAAGGATTGGACGAATTGAAGTACTCGATCTGTACCGGTGGACCGACTTGGGAGGTTTTGGAGGAAAGTAGAGAGAAGGTGAAGTGGTCTGAACTACGACGGAGCTGACTGATTGCTGGCCCTGGATTCTGGGCTGAGGTGCAGCAGAATTCCCCAGGCCTGAGGAACCCATAGAAGCTGAGGTAGAGGGCAGCTTTGAGGATCAAACTTCTGAAAGGGCCAAAAGGACTGCCATCTAGGGCGGCAGATATTTTTTGGAATAAATCCCCTGTAACTGGTTGTCTGGTGGGAGTGGAAGGAGAAGAGAGCTTCTGAATGCCTCTCAAGACCGCCTTGACTGCCTGGGAGGAAAAGAAAGAGGTATGACCGGGATGACTGATCATGTGGTGATGCTGGATGCCCGCTAGATAAAGCCTGATGGTGTTGTGGGACAACCGGAGCTCCTTGTGGCAGTACGCCAGGAAGGCTAGGACGAAAGAGACTCTGTCCCCCCCTGGGGTGAAGGTGTGCGAACCGCCTGAAGGTGTTCCACCCCGTTAGGTAGTTGCGGGCAGAATTAGCCGAGAGTGACCTGCGGATGAGACCGTGGGCTGCGGAAATGTACTCCTCTAGTCCATGATCAGGGCTTCGAACCCTGGAGAGTTGATCCCGATTCTCTGTGCTCCCAGCATGACCTGAAAAAACAAATTAAAGTTTAAGCTGGACAGAGCATCGGCTGCAGTATTTTTCTTGCCCTCTATGTGCCTGCAGATGACACGGAAGTTGTTTTGGAGAGACAGCCAGGTGAGCTTGCGGACCAGACGCATGACCTTGGGGGAGCTGGACCTACCCCTGGCGAGGATGAAGAGAACTGCCTGGTTGTCAGTCATGAAGCACACTGGCCTGTTACTCCATGACTGCCCCCAGACAAGAGCGGCTGCGACTATGGGGTAGACCTCGAGCAGGGGGGAGGACCTGGCAGCCTCCTGGTCTGAAGAGACCTGCGCGGGCCAAGGACCCGCAAACCATTGGTCCCCGCAGATGGCCCGAAACCGAGGGAAGCAGCAGCATCGGAGAACACCAAGGGGGAGGCATCGTCCCACTGAGGAACGAAGAGGGAGATGCCATTCCAACTGGACAAAAATAGGGACCACATGGCCAGATCTGCCAACGCATCGCGTCCGAGGTGGATGAGGGCATGCTGATCAGAGGCTGTTGGGAGGAGTCTGAGTAGGCCGGCGGTGAATGATCTGCCCTGAGGCATGATCCTGGCGGCAAAGTTGAAGGACCCCAATAAAGACTGGAGTTCCAACTTTGACACCGTGCGGGTACCCACGAGCCTGGCCACTGAGTCCTTTAGCCTGCTTAATTTGTCCAGGGGAAGGCTGGCCTCCATTCTGACTGTGTCCAGGGTGATGCCAAGAAAGGTGATTACCCTGGAGGGGCCCTCGACCTTTGCTGAAGCCACTGGAACGTTCAGGCGACTGAACAGGCTGAGGAGGCTGTCCAGCCTATCCGGGGCATGCTCGGGCTGCTCGATGAGCAAGAAGTCGTCCAGATAATGGATGACCCTCGGACAGTGGACGTGATTGACCAGGACCCAGTGAAGTGCTTGGGCGAACTGGTCAAAGAGCCAGGGACTGCTCTTTGACCCGAACGTCAAGCGGGTGGCAAAATAATATTTTGCCCTCCATTTGATGCCGTAGAGCTTCCACAGGTGAGGCAGGATAGGCAGCAACTTGAAGGCATCAGAGATGTCCGCTTTTGACAACCAAGCTCCTGCCCCGACCTGTAAGATGAGTTCCACGGCCTCGTCCAGTGAAGAGTACTGCATGGAGAATTCGTCCGATAGGACCAGGGAATTTAGGCTGGGGGTGCTGGATGCATGAGGAGCGGACAGGTCATAGATCAATCTCTTTTTATTGGAGGATTTTTTGGTCACCAGACCTATGGGGCTGACTCGGTACACAGGGAAGGGGGATTCGGCAAATGGACCGATCATGAAGCCCTTCTGTAACTCCGCCTCCAACAGTTCGTCCACTGCTCCGGAATCCGCAAGAGAAGAGAGAAGGTTAGGGCACTCATGAGTGGTCTGCGGAAGGGTGACTAGCCCTGTATGAAACCCCTCCAAAAAACCCTGTTTGAGAAACAGGACAAAACTGGGGTCATGATGTTGTTGGAGGAGGGAGAGTAGCAGGTCAATGTTGACCCCGCCTAGTCAGGGGCGTTTGGGTGTGCGCTGGGAACAAGAGGACTGAGGATGGGCCCTAAAACAGATGGAGCAGATGTGCAAGGCTTTGCACTTATCAAAACTGCAGAAACCTAGGTTAAAGTTGTTACAGATCTGATTCTTCCCTAAAAAGGTGATGGGATGACGTAGTTTGTCGGTGGCGGGGTTGGGTTTCTGCGCTCCGGAGCTAAACATTGGCCTGGCAGGGGGTGGGTTAGGGACATGGGGGCACCAATCAGAAGAATGGAGGACTGACTGGCAACCGGCACAGGCTGGGGATTTTAGCCCGGCGAAATGCCTGCAAAAAATCTCCATGTCCAAAACCGCCCAGTTGGTGACATGCTGATGCTGGAGGAACGCTGCTGCCGCTTTTGCAGAGAAGGACCGGTGGTACTCATAAAATGCAGAACTGCCATATTTGTATCCTAGCTCGGTGACTTTGTACATGCATGTGTCCAGTTCCTCCCTGCGGTGGGGATGAATGAAGCACACGATGTCCCGGTACAGGCTGAAGGTCAGCATGAATTCGGGGATGGTCAGCTTCTTATTGAGACGGACGTCTTTGGACCTCAGTACCACCGACACATCACCGCAGGCGATTGTCCGGTTTTCGACCGTGTCATGGGTGGAGATCAGGATGGCGGCTAAATTGATGTCCTTTCCTGCCAGGATATCCCGCCTGATGTTCTCTGGTATGAAGAATGCGGGGGCGATGTCGGGAGAAGCAAGGCTTGTACCTTGGATGTTAGCGTGGGAAGTTGAAGGAACAGCTTCAGGCTCTGCGGGAGGAGGAGGCGTGGCAATCGTGTTCTCGACGGCCTGGAGCCTGGAGTCGATGTGCGATATTGAAGACGCTAGGTTGTTGATGGTTGCGTGAAGTTCGGTCAAGGAGAGCTGAATGGTTGACATGGAGACCAGGTCTTCGGAGGCTCCGGGTGGTTCGGGAGCCCTGGGTGACTCGGGAAAGAGCAGGCGATATAACTCCGCCTTTCGTGCTGATGCCGAGTGGCGGATCCCTTTCTTCTTGAGCTCGACGACCAGCCTGGGGATGGTCCAATGTCTGTAGGACGCGCGGCTGGCTGCCTCGGAGACCGCTGACTCTGGGATGGACATTTAGTCCTCAATGTCTGATACGTGAGACATGATATTGAGGAGAGGGCACGCCGTTTGAGTTGGACCCTGTTGGGAGGATCTGAATTAAAATGACAAAACTCATGCAAATGACCCCCAAAAAAAAAAATGACCTGGAGCCAAGAGGAATTTGGGGTGGAAAAAAGGGGGGGGAACCTGGGAGCGAGCCAAAACCCGGGAAGGTCCACGAAGAGGGTGAGACTTTGCACCCCGCAACCTGGGATTTGTAAGTGAGGCAGAGACTTAACAGGTACCTGCGTGGAGAGGTACACCAACAACATTTCTGAAAACGGAACTTACGCGGGTGACGATCAGGACGAAACGAGACCTGAATGAGGAAAAAAAGAAAAGACAACCTGAGCAGGTCAGGAATTAAACGAGAGTGATGGACTGTGCCGAATGATCGGGCTGAAGACCCCAGGGTGCGCCAGGAGACGGTTACTGGAGAAGAAGAAGACGGTGCTATGGCCGTGTGGCCCCTACGAAGCTGTGATGGCAAGATGAAAATGAGAATGGAGGTAGGTGATGGAAGGAACATGAACAAACGAAAAGGCCTGAGCGTGTGAGGAAAAGAAGAAAGGAACGTGAGCTGCTGACAGGTAACTTGGACAGAGTTGGGTCCTGTGAAACAAGACCGAAAGCCAAGATGCCTTTGGTGACGAGGCCTCAACTGGACGTCAAAGTGGAATTCTACCAGAGTGGCAGCCAGCGAGGCGACATGACCCGCGCTCGACAGCAACGGAGAGCCAACGGGACCCGAGTGTGAGGTGAAGAGCCTGACCTGACCGTGATAGGTACACTTGAAGCGGAAAGAAGGCGTGACAGGACAGTGAGGGGAGAGTCAACGTGAGTGGAGGAAGACAGGTGACGGACCTTGACGGGGACGGCTATGGAACTGAGTGATTGTGGGAGTGTCAGGCAACCGGCCCTGAAAATCCGTGAGTAAAGGGAAGGAGACAAAAAACAGGGCCTGACAAGCAAGGCGGACATGATGAAAACCTGAACGTACCAGGTGACAGGACATGAAGAGTGACAGGACATGAAAAGAACCTGAACGTATCAGGTGACAGGACACGAAGCGAAACTGAACGTAACAGGTGACAGGACACGAAGCGAAACCTGAACGTATCAGGTGGCAGGACGTGAGGAGTGACAGGACATGAAGAGAACCTGAATTCAAGGTGACCGGACAAGAGGAGAACCTGAACGTACCAGGTGACAAAATACGAAGGGAACCTGAACGTATCAGGTGACCGGACACAAAGCGAACCTGAACGTATCAGGTGACCGGACACGAAACGAACCTGAACGTATCAGGTGACAAGACACGAAGCGAACCTGAACGTATCAGGTGACAGGACGTGGAGCGTGACAGAACATGAAGAGAACCTAAACTCAGGTGACCGGACACGAAACGAACCTGAAAGTATCAGGTGACAAGACACGGAACGAACCTGAACGTGCCAGGTGACAAAACATGAAACAAACCTGAACGTATCGGGTGACAAGATATGACGGGAACTTAAACTCAGGTGACAGGACACGAAAAAGAACCTGAACATGTCCGGTGACAGGACACGTTTTTTTTTTTTTTTTTGTCATGCAGTGTGCCAGGAGCCAGGAAGGCCCTGACCTGCCCTACTGATCTGTCCCGGGCAAGCTCCTCCCACCACAGCTCTGGCACCGGAAACAGGGATGTACCAAACCTGGGGGAGCTGTAGCGGAGCGGACCCGCCCTGAGCAGAGGATCCCGGTGCTGTGTCTGAGTGCAGCCCCCTGGGGTGGGTGAGGTCTACTCCTCTATGGAGTGATGGCACGCTCCAGTGCTACTGACCCAGCCGGAGACCACCTGGCACGTCGGGAGAGCTGTGCCTGACATGATGTTGCATGAAAATGAATCAATGCGTCACAGCATGAAATAAGCAAGTAATGCACATTTCCATTAACCATACATTATGACCGCGCCACGCCCCCTGTCGGCAGCCTTGAGCTGGGAGAAGCAGCCTGTGTTACCCGGCGAGCGTCTCCGCAGCACGCTGCCGCCCGAGCATGCGCCCTGCTGTGAGGATGGCGGGGTCCCTGCTGCTGCCTGCGGCCCCTGAGTGCCCCGCTGCGGTGGCCACTGATCAAGGATGGTGCGCAGGAGCCACGCAGTGTCAGGCCTCAAGCCGGACGGAGATACCGAGCCGTGTGTGGGACCGGGCAGGAATCAGCAGGGGCCGCTTGTGCGCGGGCGTGCGGAGGGAGCGCGAGGTGGACTGAGGGGACCGTGAGGCTGACGCCGGCCGCCCAGACGTGCTGACGGGCGGCAGAACGAGACGGGTCGAGTGTCGCTTACCACAGAACGCTGCGCCGGAAAGGAGTACCGCCGCCGCTCGCCGATACAGGGAAGGCCGGAACCGGAAGTCGCACCCGGATGACGTCACGTGATACGAGGTGCACCTGCGCGATGCCGACACCTGGGGGAGGCCGTGCGGCCGGCTAAATACCCTACGCCCCTCCCACAAATGCAGGCTGGGAATCCAGCCTGCCATACTTACTTCAGGCCTATACTGGTTCAGGCCCCGTGAGATACTCCCTCTACATACAGGGGTTTGATTTAGGGATTTGAAATACAGCCATTTGAAATTCACCCATTTTGTGCAAAGATATATTTATTTCAGGCCTACACTGGTTTAGACCGTGTGAAATAACACCTCTACATACAGGGGTTTGATTCAGGGATTTGAAATACAGCCATTTTGTGCAAAGATATATTTACTTCAGGCCTACACTGGTTCAGACCGTGTGAGATACCCCCTCTACATACAGGTGTTTGAATCAGGGATTTAAAATATAGCCATTTGAAATACAGCCATTTTGGGCAAATAAATATTGAATTCAGGCCTACACTGGTTCAGACCGTGTGAGATACTCACTCTACATACAGAGGTTTGAATCAGGGATTTGAAATACAGCCATTTTGTGCAAAGATATAGTTTTTCAGGCCTACACTGGTACAGATCGTGTCAGATACCCCCTCTACATACAGGGGTTTGAATCAGGGATTTGAAATGCAGCCACTTGAAATATAGACATTTTGTGCAAAGATATATTTACAAACCGGATTCCCAAAAAGTTGGGACACAAATCGTGAATAAAAACTGAATGCAATGATGTGGAGGTGCCAAATTTTAATATGTTATTCAGAATAGAACATAAATCACGGAACAAAAGTTTAAACTGAGAAAATGTACAATTTTAAGGGAAAAATATGTTCAATCAGAATTTCATGGTGTCAACAAATCCCCAAAAAGTTGGGACAAGGCCATTTTCACCACTGTGTGGCATCTCCCCTTCTTCTTACAACACTCAACAGATGTCTGGGGACCGAGGAGACCAGTTTCTCAAGTTTAGAAATAGGAATGCTCTCCCATTCTTGTCTAATACAGGCTTCTAACTGTTCAATCGTCTTGGGCCTTCTTTGTTGCACCTTCCTCTTTATGATGCGCCAAATGTTCTCTATAGTTGAAAGATCTAGACTGCAGACTGGCCATTTCAGTACCCGGATCCTTCTCCTACGCAGCTATGATGTTGTGATTGATGCAGAATGTGGTCTGGCATTATCTTGTTGAAAAATGCAGGGTCTTCCCTGAAAGAGATGACATCTGGATGGGAGCATATGTTGTTCTAGAACCTGAATATATTTTTCTGCATTGATGGTGCCTTTCCAGACATGCAAGCTGCCCATGCCACACACACTCATGCAACCCCATACCATCAGAGATGCAGGCTTCTGAACTGAGCGTTGATAACAACTTGGGTTGTCCTTGTCCTCTTTGGTCCGGATGACATGGCGTCCCAGATTTCCAAAAAGAACTTTGAATCGTGACTCGTCTGACCACAGAACAGTCTTCCATTTTGCCACACTCCATTTTAAATGATCCCTGGCCCAGTGAAAACGCCTGAGCTTGTGGATCTTGCTTAGAAATGGCTTCTTATTTGCACTGTAGAGTTTCAGCTGGCAACGGCGGATGGCACGGTGGATTGTGTGGATGCCCGTGATCTCCGGGCCCTTAAACGACACTGCACCACAAACGGGAATGCTACTGTAAAGGAAATCACAGAATGGGCACAGGAATACTTCCAGAAACCATTGTCAGTGAGACAATGGTTTCTGGAAGTATTCCTGTGCCCATTCTGTGATTTCCTTTACAGTAGCATTCCCGTTTGTGGTGCAGTGTCGTTTAAGGGCCCGGAGATCACGGGCATCCAGTATGGTTTTATGACCTTGACCCTTACGCACAGAGATTGTTCCAGATTCTCTGAATCTTCGGATGATGTTATGCACAGTTGATGATGATAGATGCAAAGTCTTTGCAATTTTTCGCTGGGTAACACCTTTCAGATATTGCTCCACTATCTTTCTGCGCAACATTGTGGGAATTGGTGATCCTCTACCCATCTTGACTTCTGAGAGATACTGCCACTCTGAGAAGCTCTTTTTATACCCAATCATGTTGCCAATTGACCTAATTAGTGTTAATTGGTCTTCCAGCTCTTCGTTATGCTCAAATTTACATTTTCCAGCCTCTTATTGCTACTTTTCCCAACTTTTTTGGGATTTGTTGACACCGTGAAAATTTGAATCAATGTATTTTTCCTTTAAAATGATACATTTACTCGGATTAAACGTTTGATCTGTCATCTACGTTCTATTACAAATAAAGTATTGACATTTGCCATTTCCACATCATTGCATTCAGTTTTTATTCACAATTTGTTTAGTGTCCCAACTTTTTTGGAATCCGGTTTGTACTTCAGGCCTACACTGGCTAAGGCCCTGTGAGATACTCCCTCTACATACAAAGGTTTAATTCAGGGATTTGAAATACAGCCATTTTAAATGCAGCCAATTTATACAAAGAAATATTTACTTCAGGACTACACCGGTTCAGGATCTGTGAGATACTCACTCTGCATACAGGGGTTTGATTCAGGGATTTGAATTACAGCCATTTGAAATACAGCCATTTTGTGCAAAGATATTTTTACTTCAGGCCTACTCTGGTTCAGGCCCTGTAAGATACCCCCTCTACATACAGGGGTTTGAAACAGGTATTCGAAATACAGCCATTTGAAATACAGCCATTTTGTGCAAATATATATTTACTTCAGGCCTATACTGGTTCAGGCCCCGTGAGATACTCGATCTACATACAGGGGTTTGATCCAGGGATTTGAAATACAGCCATTTTGTGCAAAGATATATTTATTTCAGGCCTACACTGGTTCAGATTGTGTGAGATACCTTCTCTTTATACAGGGGTTTGAATCAGGGATTTGAAATAAAACCATTTGAAATACAGCCATTTTGGGAAAGAAATATTGAATTCCGGCCTACACTGGTTCAGACCGTGTGAGATACCCCCCTACATACAGGGGTTTGAATCAGGAATTTGAAATACAGCCATTTGAAGTACAGACATTTTGTGCAAATATATATTTACTTCAGGCATACACTGGTTCAGGCCCTGTGAGATACTCCCTCTACATACAGGGGTTTGATTTAGGGATTTGAAATACAGCCATTTGAAATTCACCCATTTTGTGAAAAGATATATTTATTTCAGGCCTACACTGGTTTAGACCGTGTGAAATAACACTTCTACATACAGGGGTTTGATTCAGGGATTTGAAATACAGCCATTTGAAATGCAACCATTTTGTGCAAAGATATTTTTACTTCAGGTGTACACTGGTTCAGGCCCTGTGAGATACCCCCTCTACATACAGGGGTTTAAGTCAAGGATTTGATATACAGCCATTTGAAAAACAGCAATTTTATGCAAAGATATATTTACTTCAGGTGTACACTGGTTCAGACCGTGTGAGATACCCCCCTACAGACAGGGGTTTGACTCAGGAATTTGAAATACAGCCATTTGAAGTACAGACATTTTGTGCAAATATATATTTACTTCAGGCATACACTGGTTCAGGCCCTGTGAGATACTCCCTCTACATACAGGGGTTTGATTTAGGGATTTGAAATACAGCCATTTGAAATTCACCCATTTTGTGCAAAGATATATTTACTTCAGGCCTACACTGGTTCAGGCCCTGTGAGATACTCCCTCTACATACAGGGGTTTGATTCAGGGATTTGAAATACAGCCATTTTGTGAAAAGATATATTTACTTCAGGCGTACACTGGTTCAGGCCCTGTGAGATACCCCCTCTACATACAGGGGTTTAAGTCAAGGATATGATATACAGCCATTTGAAATACAGCAATTTTGTGCAAAGATATATTTACTTCAGGTGTACACTGGTTCAGACCGTGTGAGATGCCCCCCTATAGACAAGACAGGGGTTTGAATCAGGAATTTGAAATACAGCCATTTGAAGTACAGACATTTTGTGCAAATATATATTTACTTCAGGCATACACTGGTTCAGGTCATGTGAGATACTCCCTCTACATACAGGGGTTTGAATCAGGGATTTGAAATACAGCCATTTTAAATGCAACCATTTTGGGCTAAGAAATATTTACTTCAGGCATACACGGGTTCAGACCATGTGATATACTCACTCTACATACAGGGGTTTGATCAAGGGATTTGAAATACAGCCATTTGAAATATAGCCATTTTGTGCAAAGATATATTTACTTCAGGCCTACACTGTCTCAGGCCCTGTGAGATGCTCCCTCTTACATACAGGAGTTTGATTCAGGGATTTGAAATATAGCCATTTGAAATGCAGCCATTTTGTGCAAAGATATATTTACTTCAGGCCTACACTGGTTCAGACTGTGTGAGATACCCCCTCTACAAACAGGTTTTTTAACCGCCTCCGGACCGCCTAACACAGATGTGCGGTCCGGAGGCGGCAGCGCTGCGCACAGTCACGCATATACGCGTCATCTCGCGAGACGCGAGATGACGCGAATATGCGCCCGCGCAGTTCGCGCCGGCATTTCGTTCAGGAGTATTTCGTCAGCAACCTGCCAGCCGTGATCATTGGCTGGCAGGTTGCTGATTTTTAAAAAATCCAATCAGAAGCCAGATAACAGATCATATTTGTAAATATGATCTGTTATATGGCTGCCTGCTCCTCTGCTGGTTCTTTTCGTCGGTTGGATCCAGCAGAGGAGCAGGCTTCACAGTGAGTACACTAAACAGCACACTTTAGCCCCAGATCACCCCCCTGAACCCCAATTAACCCTTTGATCACCCCTTTGATCGCCACTGTCAATCACAAGTGAAAAGAAAAAAGTGATCAGTGCAAACTGTCACTTTTTTTTTTCACTGGTATTGACCGTTAGGTTTCAGTATAGTTTAGGGATCGGTTAGCGCCCAGCCCACCGCACCGCAGTCCGTTATTCGCTGATTAGCGTATCGCTAATCAGCATTTGTACTTTTATAGTATCTGGAAGTGATCAAAACTGATCACGATCAGATCTATAATAGTACTAGTGTCACTTTAGTTCTCCCTCCACCCAAAACTCAGTGTTTGCCCGATCAGGCCTGATCGGTCGCCCACACGTGCGTTCGCCCACACCCGCCCCACCGCAGTGACAAAAAAATATATTTTTTTGGGTTCACTGCACAATCACTTTACACGCACTGCGGCGATAAAAAAAACCTGTTTTGATATTTTTTATCAAGCGCAGTGGCCTCCGGTACTTCGCTAGCCTCCCCTTTGTAAGACAGGCTTGCTTTTTTTTTCTTGGGTAGTCTCAGGGAATACCCCTAAATTTAGTTGCCCACATGTCTAACAGGGGGTATTCTTCTGAAGAGGCCTACAGGCTTCTGACCCAGTCGGATGAGGAGTGGGAACCCTCATCTGATGAATCCAGCGGGTCAGAATACGAACCTGTAGAAAGCAGTGGCTCTCTGACCCAAAGTTCGGACGAGGAGGCTGAGGTCCCTGATACCACCAGGCGTACCCGGCCCCGTGTCGCTAGACCACAGGTTGCGCAGGATCCGCTTCAAGAGCAGCAGAGTGGGGCTGGTGCTGTCGGATTACGTGGTGAGGCATACACCAGCACCCCAGCCCTCCCTGGACCTAGTACCAGCACTGCTGTACAACCTGGTGAAGTAGCGAGCACCAGAAGGGCAGTTGAAGCTGGTACGGTGGCACGTGCAGTAGTGACCCCGTCGCAGCCACCGCAAAGACGTGCCCGTAGAGCCCCTAGAATCCCAGAGGTGCTGGCAAACCCTGATTGGCAGTCCCCAACTTCAGCCGCACCTGTAGTTTTCCCTGTCACTGCCCAGTCTGGAGTTCGGGTTGAGACAGCTCAGATCGGTTCGGCCCTGGGATCTTTTGAGCTGTTCTTGACTGCGGAGCTTTTAGACATAGTTGTGGCCGAAACAAACAGATATGCCACACAATTTATCACCGCTAACCCGGGAAGCTTTTATGCCCAGCCTTTCCGGTGGAAACCAGTCCAAGTTTCCGAAATTAAAACTTTTCTGGGCCTCCTCCTCAACATGGGCCTGACAAAAAAGCATGAATTGCGGTCATATTGGTCCACGAACCCGATTCATCACATGCCCATGTTCTCTGCTGCTAAGTCCAGGGCACGTTTTGAGGCCATCCTGCGTTTCCTGCACTTTAGTGACAACACCGCCTCCCGTCCCAGGGGCCACCCTGCTTTTGACCGGCTCCACAAAATTCGGCCCCTCATAGACCATTTCAACCAGAAATTTGCAGATATTTATACCCCAGAGCAAAACATCTGCGTAGACGAGTCCCTGATACATTTTACCGGGCGCCTTGGCTTCAAACAATACATCCCAAGCAATGGTATGGGGTCAAATTGTATAAGCTCTGTGAAAGGGCCACAGGCTATACCCACAAATTTCGGATCGATGAGGGAAAAGATCAGACCCTGGAGCCGGTCGGTTGCCCTGACTACCTGGGGAGCAGTGGGAAGACAGTTTGGGACTTGGTGTCACCCTTATTCGGCAAGGGGTACCATCTTTATGTGGACAATTTTTACACAAGTGTGGCCCTCTTTAGGCATTTGTTTCTAGAACGGATTGGCGCCTGTGGTACCGCGCGAACTAGTCGTGCGGGCTTCCCCCAACGGCTCGTTACCACCAGTCTTGCAAGGGGGCAGAGGGCCGCACTGTGTAACGAAGAACTGCTCGCGGTGAAATGGAGAGACAAGCGTGACGTTTACATGCTCTCCTCCATTCACGCAGACACGACAATACAAATTGAGCAAGCAACCTGTGTCATTGAAAAGCCCCTCTCAGTCCACGACTATAACCTCCACATGGGAGGGGTGGACTTCAATGACCAGATGTTGTCTCCGTATTTAGTTTCCCGCAGAACCAGACGCTGGTATAAGAAGGTGTCTGTATATTTAATTCAATTGGCTCTGTACAATAGTTTTGTTCTCTACAGTAAGGCTGGGAGAACTGGATCCTTCCTCAAATTTCAGGAAGAGATCATCGAGAACCTCCTGTATCCAGGAGGTTCCATGGCCCCAACCACCAGTGTAGTTAGCCGTCTACACGAGCGACATTTCCCCAATGTCGTTCCTGGTACCTCAACCCAACCGTCACCCCGAAAAAGATGTCATGTCTGTAGCAGGAGTGGAATAAGGCGTGACACCCGCTATTTCTGTCCTGACTGTCCTGACCACCCTGCCCTATGCTTTGGAGAGTGTTTCCGGAAGTACCACTCACAGGTACACTATTAGCATAGGGATCATCTCACCAGGATAGGCACACAGGGCTGTTAGGGCCCATTCACTCACTGCTGCTGCAAACGTCTCCTTTCACCTGGGACAAAGTGCATAACGCACTTCGCCACATCTTTGGGCGATTTGCGCTTTGCACATTGACCCATGGGGAAGGAGAGGTTTGTTCTATAAAGGTAAAAAAAAAAAAAAAAAAAAAAAAAAACACACCAGTAAGCAAAAAGGTTAATGTTCAGTTAAAAATTTAAAGTTACATGTTCTGTTGCAAAGTTAATAAAATTATTGCGTTGCGGCCTGGTTTTTTCTTTTTTTTTTTTTTTGTCTTTTTACCTTCCAGGTGGACCAACCGATCGATTAGCTGCAGCACCGATGTGCATTCTGACAGAAGCATTGCGCTTTTGGCAGAGATTTTTTCATCCACATTGATCGATGCGAATGAAGAAATCTGTGCCGTTCATTTTTTTCTTTCAGCCCAGAGGCTGAACGGAAAAAAAAATCTCATTACCTGTATGCTCAATATAAGGAGAATAGCAGAAACTCCTAATGCTGGCCATACATGTAATGATTGCGGAGACCCTCAAATGCCAGGGCAGTACAAACACCCCACAACTGACCCCATTTTGGAAAGAAGACACCCCAAGGTATTTGCTATGGGGCATATTGAGTCCATGAAAGATTTAAATTTTTGTCCTAAGTTAGCGGAAAGTGAGACTTTGTGAGAAAAATAAAAATAAAAAATCTATTTCCGCTAACTTATGCGAAAAAAAAAAAATTCTATGAACTTGCCAGGCCCCTCATTGGATACCTTGGGGTGTCTTCTTTCCAAAGTGGGGTCACATGTGGGGTATTTATACTGCCCTGGCTTTTTAGGGGCCCTAAAGCGTGAGAAGAAGCCTGGGATCCAAATGTCTAAAAATGCCCTCCTAAAAGGAATTTGGGCACCTTTGCGCATCTAGGCTGCAAAAAAGTGTGACACATCTGGTATCGCCGTACTCAGGAGAAGTTGGGGAATGTGTTTTGGGGTGTCATTTTACATATACCCATGCTGGGTGAGATAAACATCTTGGTCAAATGCCAACTTTGTATAAAAAAATTGGAAAAGTTGTCTTTTGCCAAGATATTTCTCTCACCCAGCATGGGTATATGTAAAATGACACCCAAAAACACATTCCCCAACTTCTCCTGAGTACGGCGATACCAGATGTGTGACACTTTTTTGATGCCAAGGTGGGCAAAGGGGCACATATTCCAAAGTGCACCTTTCGGATTTTGCAGGCCATTTTTTACACATTTTGATTGCAAAGTTCTTCTCACACATTTGGGCCCCTAAATTGCCAGGGCAGTATAACTACGCCACAAGTGACCCCATTTTGGAAAGAAGACACCCCAAGGTATTCCGTGAGGGGCATGGCGAGTTCCTAGAATTTTATTTTTTTTGTCACAAGTTAGCGGAAAATGATGATTTTTTTTTCTCTTTTTTCCTTACAAAGTCTCATATTCCACTAACTTGCGACAAAAAATAAAAAATTCTAGGAACTCACCATGCCCCTCACAGAATACCTTGGGGTGTTTTCTTTCCAAAATGGGGTCACTTGTGGGGTAGTTATACTGCCCTGGCAATTTAGGGGCCCAAATGTGTGAGAAGTACTTTGCAATCAAAATCTGTAAAAAATGACTGGTGAAATCCGAAAGGTGCACTTTGGAATATGTGCCCCTTTGCCCACCTTGACAGCAAAAAAGTGTGACACATCTGGTATCGCCGTACTTGGGAGAAGTTGGGGAATGTCTTTTGGGGTGTCATTTTACATATACCCATGCTGGGTGAGAAAAATATCTTGGTCAAATGCCAACTTTGTATAAAAAAATGGGAAAAGTTGTCTTTTGCCAAGATATTTCTCTCACCCAGCATGGGTATATGTAAAATGACACCCCAAAACACATTCCCCAACTTCTCCTGAGTACGGCGATACCAGATGTGTGACACTTTTTTGATGCCAAGGTGGGCAAAGGGGCACATATTCCAAAGTGCACCTTTCGGATTTCACCAGTCATTTTTTACAGATTTTGATTGCAAAGTACTTCTCACACATTTGGGCCCCTAAATTGCCAGGGCAGTATAACTACCCCACAAGTGACCCCATTTTGGAAAGAAAACACCCCAAGGTATTCTGTGAGGGGCATGGTGAGTTCCTAGAATTTTTTATTTTTTGTCGCAAGTTAGTGGAATATGAGACTTTGTAATAAAAAATAAAAATAAAAAAATCATCATCATTTTCCGCTAACTTGTGACAAAAAATAAAAAGTTCTATGAACTCACTATGCCCATCAGCGAATACCTTAGGGTGTCTACTTTCCGAAATGGGGTCATTTGTGGGGGTTTTCTACTGTCTGGGCATTGTAGAACCTCAGGAATCATGACAGGTGCTCAGAAAGTCAGAGCTGCTTCAAAAAGCGGAAATTCACATTTTTGTACCATAGTTTGTAAATGCTATAACTTTTACCCAAACCATTTTTTTTTTTATCAAAGACATGTAGAACAATAAATTTGGCGAAAAATTTATATATGGATGTCGTTTTTTTGCAAAATTTTACAGCTGAAAGTGAAAAATGTCATTTTTTTGCAAAAAAATCGTTACATTTTGATTAATAACAAAAAAAAGTAAAAATGTCAGCAGCAATAAAATACCACCAAATGAAAGCTCCATTAGTGAGAAGAAAAGGAGGTAAAATTCATTTGGGTGGTAAGTTGCATGACCGAGTGATAAACGGTGAAAGGAGTGTAGTGCCGAAGTGTAAAAAGTGCTCTGGTCATGAAGGGGGTTTCAGCTAGCGGGGCTGAAGTGGTTAATCAGGGATTTTAAAATACAGCCATTTTGGGCAAAGAAATATTTAATTCAGGCCTACACTGGTCCAGGCCCTGTGAGATTCTCCCTCTACTTACAGAGGTTTGATTCAGGGATTTGAAATACAGCCTTTTTAAATACAGCCATTTTGGGCAAAGAAATATTACATTCTGGCCTACAATGGTTCAGACAGTGTGAGATCCCCCCCCCCCCCCCCCCTCCTTCCCTACATACAGGTGTTTGAATCATGGATTTGAAATACAGGCATTTTGTACAAAGATATATATACTTCAGGCCTACACTGGTTCAGACCGTGTGAGATACTTCCTCTACATTTAGGGGTTTGAATCAGGGATTTGAAATACAGCCTTTTGAAATACAGACATTTTGTGCAAAGATATTGTCACGGCGGATGAGCACTCAGACACACAGATAAACCAACAACCAGGCTCTAGGCGAGAAGGAGGGGAAGGGTCACCTCCTAGCTAATCCCTGACCTCTCTCCCTGCACTGCTCAGCCCACATGCAGACCTTTGTGGTAGGAATGATCTGTCTTCGTGCCTGAGCTAAAACACCCTAGATTCCCAGAGATGGTGAAAAGGGGAAATTGGAGCAGCCTGCTCGCACAGAACCTGGATGGGAGAGATGACACAAACACAACTTAGACAGCAAACAACAAAAATTTAAACCACACTTATCTTATCTGAGCTGGAACAGACAACCTTCCTTCCTTGCTTCCAAGGCCAGACTGATTTCTATAACCCGCTTAGAGCACTGGAATTGAGAGCCATTTAAACTAATGACCCCACCCAGTTTACCTGATGGGAGGCGGATCCAGCACGACTCCAATACAAACACTAAACACGTGCTGCTATTCTGGCTGACCTCCGCACATAGTCAGAGCAGGGCATGACAGTACCAACCTCCGGACACCCCGTACCAACCTTATCCGGATGGGATCTATGAAAAGCCCTCACCAGTCGGCTGGCACTGACATCGAGTGCCGGAACCCACATTCTCTCCTCAGGGCCGTATCCCGTCCAGTGTACCAGATACTGAAGGGAACCCCGAAGAACTCTAGAGTCGAGAACCCTGGAGATCTCGAACTCCAAATTTCCATCGACCAGAACAGGAGGAGGAGGCAATGGCGATGGTTCCACCGGTTTCACGTATTTTTTCAGTAAAGACCTGTGGAACACATCATGGATCCTCCAAGTTTGCGGAAGATCCAGCCGAAACGCTACTGGGTTGATCACCGCAGATATTTTGTATGGACCGATAAATCTTGGACCCAGTTTCCAAGATGGCACTCTCAACTTAATATTTTTAGTGGACAACCTTACCAGATCACCCACACACAGGTCTGGACCAGTCACACGTCTCTTGTCAGCCATTCGCTTATACCTCTCACCTATCTTCTCCAAATTCCCTTGGATCTTCCGCCAGATGGAAGACAAGGCAGAAGAAAATCTCTCCTCCTCTGGCATCCCAGAGGAACCAGTCCCAGAAAAGGTACCTAACTGAGGATGAAAGCCGTATGCGCCAAAAAACGGCGACTTGCCTATGGACTCCTGCCTACGGTTATTCAAAGCAAATTCTGCTAGAGACAAGAATGAGGACCAGTCCTCCTGATTCTCAGCCACAAAGCACCTCAAGTAGGTCTCCAGGTTTTGATTAGTACACTCTGTCTATCCATTCGACTGCGGATGAAAAGCCGAAGTGAACGAAAGTTGAATGCCCAGCCGAGAACAGAACATCCTCCAAAACCTGGAGACAAACTGCGTGCCCCTATCGGAGACCACATCCGAAGGAATACCATGCAATTTCACAATATTATCCACAAAAATCTGTGCAAGGGTCTTGGCGTTAGGCAGACTAGTTAAAGATATAAAGTGAGCCATTTTACTGAAACGGTCAACTACCACCAAAATTACTGTTCTCCCGGAGGAACTCGGTAGATCCGTAATAAAGTCCATAGACAAGTGCGTCCAGGAACGAGACGGAATAGACAATGGAAGAAGTGAACCAGCCAGTCGAGTATGAGCAACCTTTGATCCTCAATGCTCTTACGTAACCCTGGCCACCAGAACCTCCGGGATACCAGATCACAGGTGGACTTACCACCAGGATGTCCAGCAAGGACAGTATCGTGATGTTCCTTAAATACCTTGTATCGCAGGCCCTCAGGAACAAACAACCTCCCTGGGGGACAAGAACCAGGAGCCCCCTCCTGGGCTCCCAACACCTCCATCTCCAATTCGGGGTACAAAGCGGAGACCACCACCCCATCAGCCAAAATCGGAGCAGGATCCTCTGAATCGCCTCCCTCAGGAAAACTGCGAGACAAGGCATCTGACTTGACGTTCTTAACCCCTGGGCGAAAGGTAACCACAAAATTAAACCTGGCAAAAAACAGTGACAATCTGGCCTGTCTAGGGTTCAGACGCTTGGCAGATTGCAAGTAAGCCAAATTCTTATGGTCTGTATATACCGTAACAGGGTGAGACGCCCCCTCCAACCAGTGACGCCATTCCTCAAAGGCCAACTTGATAGCCAGCAACTCTCTATCTCCAACATCATAATTCCTCTCGGGGACCGAGAGCTTCTTGGAGAAAAAAGCACACGGGACCCATTTGCCAGGAGATAAACCCTGCGACAGTACTGCTCCAACCCCCACTTCAGATGCATCAACCTCCACAATGAATGGCTGAGACACATCGGGCTGCACCCGAATGAAAGCAGACGCAAAACGCTCCTTAATAGCCGAAAAGGCCTGCAATGCCTCATCCGACCAGAAAGAGACGTCAAGCGCCCTTCTTAGTCATATCAGTCAGAGGTCTTACAATGGTGGAATAGTTTGAAATAAATTTCCTATAATAATTAGTGAACTCCAAAAACCGCATCAAAGCTTTCTGATTCTCTGGTCGGTCCCATTCCAGAACCGCCCGGACCTTTTCGGGGTCCATACGAAAACCAGAGTCAGAAAGCAGATATCCCAAGAACGGAAGCTCCTGCACCGAAAATAAACATTTCTCCAATTTAGCATATAATTTATTCTCCCGAAGGATCATCAAAACCTGTCTCACATGATCCTGATGGGTCTTCAGATCAGGAGAGTAAATTTAAATGTCATCCAAATAAACCATCACGAACCTCCCCACCAAATGATGAAAAATGTCATTGACGAATCGCTGAAATACTGCTGTCGCGTTCTTCAACCTAAAAGGCATAACCAGATTCTCAATGACCTTCGTGCGTATTGAAGGCCGTTTTCCACTCATCCCCCTCCTTGATTCTGATCAGGTTGTAGGCCCCTCTCAAATCCAACTTGGAGAACACCTTGGCTCCCACAATCTGATCAAAAAGGTCAGAAATCAAAGGCAGGGGATATGGATCCAGGACCGTAATACAGTTTAATTCCCGGAAATCCAAACACGGTTTCAGCGATCCATCCTTTTTTTTTTTTTTTTACAAAGAACAAGCCTACTGCCACCGGAGACTTAGATGGCCTAATATGGCCTTTTGGCAAACTCTCTGCAATATACTTTCGCATAACCTCTCTTTCGGGTTGAGAAAGGTTGTAAAGCCGAGATTTTGGCAATTTAGCCCCTGGGATGAGATTAACTGGACAATCATAGTCCCGATGAGGGGCAATTCCTGAGCTCCACCCTCCGAAAAGACATCCGCAAAATCTGAGAGATACTGAGGTAAAGCCGTAGTGGACACACCAGAGATAGATGTGCCAAGACAATTATCCGAACAAAACTCACTCCAACCAATGATTTGTCTCGCTTGCCAATCTATAATTGGGTTATGTTAAGTCAACAATGGCAACCCCAAAACTATAGAAGCTGGCAAATCCTTCATGACAAAACAAGACATAATCTCAACATGTGAATCACCCACCCTTAAGTGAATACCATGAACTATGTGAGTAAGACTCCTTTGAGAAAGAGGGGAAGAATCAATTGCAAAAACTCGAATCTCATTCTCTAAAGTGCAAGTACTTAGTCCTAGATTTTGAAGAAAAAGAGAGTCAATTAGGTTTACCCTAGCACCACAATCAAGAAATACTTCAACAAAAAAAATTCTTGACTCTAGCGCCACCACAGCTGGAAGGAGAAAATGGGAACTGCAGGGAGCTTGCATACCTGCCTGCTCCACCACACCATTCACGCTACCAAGTGACAGGGAAGTTTTTTTTTCTTTCTTTTTCTCTTCCACCTGCGGTTTAACATAAGGACAAGCAAAAATAAAATGACCACTCTTTCCACAATAGTAACACAATTGCCCGTGTGTGTGTGCAATTTCCTAAAGTCTCTACTATCAGAATGGCAAGAAACCTGACCCAGATGCATGGGTTCCTCCGCTACCCCAGAGTTACCTGTAATATAACCCGGGGAGGCAGTAGAGACGAAAGCACTCACAGAAGGGATCCCTTGCGCGGAGGGAGCCCTACACCTTTCTCTGATACGTCTATCTAACCGTACTGCTAAAGACATGGCATTCTCCAAAGAGTCTGGGTATTCATGAAAAGCAAGGGCATCCTTCAATCTCTCAGATAACCCCTGACAAAACTGACTACGTAACGCGGGATCATTCCACTCTGATTCAGTAGCCCATCTCCTAAATAGTGATGTCCCGAACTATTCGCCGGCGAATAGTTCCCGGCGAACATAGCTTGTTCGCGTTCGCCGCTGCGGGCAAATATATGTGATGTTCGGTCCGCCCCTATACATCATCATTGAGTAAACTTTGACCCTCTACCTCACAGTCAGCAGACACATTCCAGCCAATCAGCAGCAGACCCTCCCACCTCCAGGACAGCATCCATTTTAGATTCATTCGGAATCTGCTTTCACAGAGAGAGGAGGGAGAGTGTAGCTGCTGCTGATTCAATAGGGAAAGAGTTTGCAAGGGCATTGTTCTGGGTCCACAGACTCATCTGCTGTAAGGACAGCATCCAGACAGCACCCCAAAAAGCCCTTTTTCATATATATATATATTGCAGTTGCCTGGCTGCCCGTGTGTGAGAGGCTGCAGGCTCAGTCATAGACAGCACTGTGTGCACAGTGCACGCCATTCATACAGGGTGTGACAGAAAATACCTTGCAGATAAAAAAAAATTCTATTTGATATTTTTCTGTGATCTAATCACATTTGCAAGCCCGTGTGTGTCAGGCGCCCACACATACTGTATTGTGGCCACTGTCTAGTGGCTGGCTAGGCCTGCACTCATACCGTTACAGGGTGTCATTCAGTCAAATACCTTGCAGAAAAAAAATCGATTAAAAATTTAACTGTGATCTAATCACATTTGCAAGCCCGTGTGTCAGGCCTCCACACATACTGTATTGTGTCCACTGGCTAGTGGCTGGTTCGGCCTGCACTAATACCGTTACAGGGTGTCATTCGCCCAAATACCTTTCAGAAAAAATAATTCTATTTAAAATTTAACTGTGATCTAATTACTTTTGCAAGCCCGTGTGTGTCAGGCCCCCACACATACTGTATTGTGTCCACTGGCTGGTGGCTGGTTCGGCCTGCACTCATACCGTTACAGGGTGTCATTCGCCCAAATACCTTTCAGGAAAAAAAAATCTATTTAAAATTTAACTGTAACCTAATCACATCAGCAAGCCCGTGTGTGTCAGGCCCCCACACATACTGTATTGTGTCCACTGGCTAGTGGCTGGTTCGACCTGCACTCATACCGTTACAGGGTGTCATTTGCCCAAATACCTTTCAGAAAAGAAAATCGATTTAAAATGTAACTGTGATCTAATCACATCAGCAAGCCCGTGTGTGTCAGGCCCCCACCCATACTGTATTGTGTCCACTGGCTAGTGGCTAGGCCTGCACTCACAACGTTACAGGGTGTCATTCACCCAAATACCTTTCAGAAAAAAAAATCTATTTTAAATTTAACTGTGATCTAATCACATTTGCAAGCCCGTGTGTGTGAGCAAGGCCCACACAGACTGTACTGTGCTCACTGCCCACCACTTATATAGAGTGGCACAGTACCTTGCAAGCATAGTAGCACTTATCTAATAAAAAATGACAGGCAGAGGCAGGCCACGCCACAGGGGCCGTCGTGTTCGTGGTGCTGTGATTTCCACTGGCCCTGTAATAATGCCCAGTGTTCAGAGGCCACGTACCCTGAACCCAAAAAATTGGGAGAAAATTGTTGACTGGCTTACACAGGACACCCAATCTTCAACAGCTTCCGCTAAGAACCTTGACGCACCATCCTCCTCCAGCTCAGCATTGGTCACCACTCTCCCGCCCACCGCCACCACCACCACTACCACCACAGCCACCACAGCCGCTTCACTTGATCCCTCAGAGGAGTTATTTACACATCAGTTGGATGAAATTAGTGATGCGCAACCATTATTGCCAGGGGATGTAGATAACAGGGATATGTCTCAGTCAGGCAGCATTACACACATGGACGTACAGTGTGATGATGATGATGATGTTGTACCCGCTGCTGCTTCCTTTGCTGAGGTGTCAGATACAACTGAAGTGGTTGATGATGACGATGTGTCCGTAGATGCCTGCTTGAAGAGAAGAAGAAGAGGGGGAAAGTTCAGAAGGGGAGACAGAAGGAGGAGACGAGTTGGAAGCAGGGGGAGGTCATCGCAAGTAGCTAGTGGCACAGTCAGACAGCATGTATCGGCACCCGGGGTCAGACAGCACGCCAATCAACGCATGCTGTTGCCACCACCAGAATGCCGTCATTGCAAAGCTCAGCAGTGTGGCATTTTTTTTGTGTGTCTGCCTCTGACAACAGCGATGTCATTTGCAACCTGTGCCAAAAGAAACTGAGTCGTGGGAAATCAAACACCCACCTAGGTACAACTGCTTTGCAAAGGCACATGATGGCACATCACAAACGCCTATGGGATCAACACATGATGACGAGTAGAAGCAGCACACAAGCTCAAAGCCACCATCCTCCTCCTGGTCCAGCATCTTCAGCCACGTTAACCACTGCTGTCCTCCTTGCCCCCTCTCAACCACCCGCCACTCCGCCTCTCACCTTGAGCAGTTCCATCTCATCTGCCTACAGTCAGGTGTCTGTCAAGGAAATGTTTGAGCGTAAGAAGCCAATGTCACAGAGTCACCCCCTTGCCCGGTGTCTGACAGCTGGCTTAATGGAACTCTTAGCCTGCCAGCTTTTACCATACCAGCTGGTGGAGTCTAGGCCTTCAAAAAGTTTGTCGCTATTGGGACACCACAGTGGAAGGTACCCGGACAAATTTTTTTTTCTAATAAGGCAATCCCAAACCTCTACTCGGTGATTGAAAAGGAAGTCATGGCATCTCTGGCATACAGTGTTGGGGCAAGGGTCCATCTGACCACTGATAAGGCGGATGTCTGCAAAGCACGATCAGGGCAGGTATATTACCTACACTGCGCATTGGGTCAACTTGCTGACGGCTGGCAGGCCTACTGCCACCTCCTCTACTCCTCCTACTCCATTCTCTTCCATAACCTCCATGTGTTGAATCTCATCGTACAACGCTTTGTGTCTAAGTACCCAGGCTTACAGGATGTCCTCAAGCAGGCCAGGAAGGTGTGTGGCCATTTCTGGCGTTCCTACATGGCCATGGTGCACTTTGCAGGCATTCAGCGCCGAAACAACATGCCAGTGAGGCGCTTGACTTGCGACAGCCCGACACGTTGGAATTCAACACTCCTAATGTTTGACCGCCTGCTCCAACAAGATAAAGCTATCAACAAGTATTTGTATGACCGGGGTGCTAGGACAGCCTCTGCGGAGCTGGGAATTTTTTTGTCACGTTACTGGACGCTCATGCGCAATGCCTGTAGGCTCATGCGTCCTTTTGAGGAGTTGACAAACCTAGTCAGTCGCACCGAAGGCACCATCAGCGACCTCATCCCATTTGTTTTCTTCCTGGAGCATGCCCTGCGAAGAGTGCTGGATCAGGCTGTAGATGAGCGGGAAGAGGAAGAGTTGTGGTCACCATCACCACCAGAAACAGCCTTGTCATCATCGCTTGCCGGACCTGCGGCAACGCTGCAAGAGGAGTATGAGGAAGAGGAGTCAGAGGAGGAATGTGGCTTTGAGCAGGAGGAAGACCAACCACAGCAGGCATCCCAGGGTGCTCGTTGTTGTCACCTATCTGGGACCCGTGGTGTTGTACGTGGCTGGGGGGGAAGAACAGACCGCCAATGACATCAGTGAGGAGGAGGAACGGGAAATGAGTAGCTCAGCATCCAACCTTGTGCAAATGGGGTCTTTCATGCTGTCATGTCTGTTGAGGGACCCTCGTATAAAAAGGATGAAGGAGAACGACCTGTACTGGGTGGCCACGCTACTAGACCCCCGGTATAAGCAGAAAGTGGCGGAAATGTTACCAAATTACCGGAAGTCAGAAAGGATGCAGCAGTTCAAAACCAAACTAAAAAATATGCTTTACACAGCTTATAAGGGGGATGTCACAGCACAATGGGAATTTAACTGGTGAAGAGGTCAAAGTAATCCTCCTCCTACCATGACGGCAAGGACAGGACACTTTACAGATGTGTTGTTGATGGAGGACATGCAGAGCTTTTTCAGTCCTACACATCGCCACAGCCTTTCGGGATCCAGCCTTAGAGAACGACTCGACCGACAGGTGGCAGACTACCTCGCCTTAAGTGCAGATATCGACACTCTGAGGAGCGATGAACCCCTTGACTATTGGGTGTGCAGGCTTGACCTGTGGCCTGAGCTATCCCAGTTTGCGATAGAACTTCTGGCCTGCCCCGCTTCAAGTGTCCTGTCAGAAAGGACCTTCAGTGCAGCAGGAGGCATTGTCACTGACAAAAGAAGTCGCCTGGGTCAAAAAAGTGTTGATTACCTCACCTTCATTAAGATGAATGAGGCATGGATCCCGAAGGGACTGACAGTAGGGGATACGTTTAACTAACAAAAGGCCTGATGACATGCCTTGGCCTCAAAATGGTCCCCACGCTGCTGTATTTAATGTCTGCATACCGGATGACTTTCGTGAATTCTCCGCCACCAACTAGGGTTCAAGCCGCAATGTTTTAGTCACCTTTCTGCCTTGAAAACATCAATTTTTACGGCCGCTGCTACAACAGCGGCTGTAACAATACCATTGTTTTTCAGGCATGTGTACATGCCTAATTTTTATGGCCTCTGGTGCTGCACTGTGGCTGCAAAAACAAAAAAAAAAAAAGGCACATACAAGTGTCAATTCCCCTTTCGTGATCATTACCTTGTTGTGGTGAAGGGGCTTGCGTATCACAATGAAGTGATCATCACCTCTATGAGTGTGTTGGCAATGTTGCCACACCCCAGATGATAAGGCCGTTGCTTCATTATGATCAGACCAAAAGCGATCGGGACGGCTGGATGTTTTTTCATAGAAAAAAATTTCATTTATTTATTTATCTTTTTTTAAGTTGTATGGGTGGGTTTTTAATACATAAAATGATAAAATCATAATAAAGTCTCTTAATAGTTTATTAGAAATAATACAGACAATTTAAAAAATCCCCAACAATTCCAATACAAATCAAGTACAAAGCTCAGAACTAAATTATTCCAGGGTGTCGTAATGGTTCGTTAATTCGACAATGGTTAATCAATTCGACACACGTCCCTGGATAGGGGACATAACAGGGATTAAACTGATAGGAATTGGACTAGTTAAGACACCACTTATATAGGGTGTCACAGCACATTGCTCCGTGCATGCACAGTGCCCCAACTTGGCAGTAAGAGGACCGACCAAGCTGCTTTTTCCATCTCCCGGTTCCTAAAATCAATTCAGTTTGGTGTCTGTCACTGTGAAGACAGTCGAAGATACCCGGCCTAAATTTTTTTTCACAAAAGGCAATCCCACCCTGATATGGGACGTAACAGGGATTAAACTGATGAGAATAGTACTACAGAAAATAGCACTCATGTCGGGTGTGACAGTAAATTGCACGGCGCAGACGCAGTGACCGTGGCGTGCATTCAAACAAAGGGGAGGGAGCCAGCAATTTTTTAACCATCTCCCCGTTTGACAAATCTATTTAATAAATGGACCCCAGATTGGGTACGTAACAGGGATTAGAATGGATGAGAAGAGAGAACTATAGAAAATAGCACTCATATCGGGCGGGACAGTAAATTGCAAGGCACAGACACAGTGACCGTGGATTCAAACAAAGGGGAGGGAGCCAGTGTTTTTTTAACCATCTCCCCATTCGAAAAATCTATTCAATTCACCTTTCCGGGACCCTTGGGGTTGTACGTGGCTGGGTGGAGGAAGAAACCTTCAATGACATCAACGGGACATGGCTAGCTTGGTATCCAACCTTGTGCAAATGGGAAGTTTGCAGTTGGGCAAATGGACTGTTTGTGGTGGTTTGCGGTGCATTAAAAGGGGAGTTTGGTCTGTCAATGTCTGTGAAGCGGGAGTAACCCTTACACTACCTGATCGATAAAACATCATACCTGATCGTATACACACACTGGATGTTTTAAACCACGTTGTTAAAAAAAAAATTGGATTGTTAGGTGATTTATGCCCTTTATGGATTAAAATCCAACTCTGCGTCAACTATGTAATTTTCCATGGGAATTTTGCCATGGATCCCCCTCCGGCATGCCACAGTCCAGGTGTTAGTCCCTTTAAAACAACTTTTCCATCACTATTGAGGACAGAAAGAGTCCCTGTGGGTTTTAAAATTTGCTGCCCACTGAAGTCAATGGCGGTTCGCCCGGTTCGCCCATTCGCGAACATTTGCGAAAATTCACGTTAGGTGTTCGCGAACGGAAAATTTTATGTTCGCGACATCTCTACTCCTAAACTCAACACAGTAAGCCTCTGCAGTATATTCACCCTGAAATAAATTTTGTAATCTTGGGATCTGGGTCATCGTAGATTAATCCCAGAGCCTTCAAAAATTCCTCCACTGACCGGAGTGCCCGAGTACCGGGTGGCAGAGAAAAGGCCCAGGATTGCGCGTCCCCTTTAAGCAGAGAAATTATGATTTCTATCCTCTGACTCTCATCACCTGACGACGATGGACGCAGCCGAAAATACAATTTGCAGGATTCTCTAAAACAGATAAAGTCATCCGTACCCCCTGAAAATCGTTCAGGGAGAGCCACTTTAGGCTCCACACAAAATTGACCTGCACCTGATGCCAGAGCATTCTGACACCGTGTGACCGAACGTAGCTCCGCAATCTCTAGGGATAGCCCCTGCATGCGGTCAACTAACGCTTCAATTGACGCCATCACAAAACCGCTGAGCAATGACAGTCAAAGTTTGGCGGGTTATAATGTCACGGCGGACGAGCACACAGACACACAGATAAACCAACAACCAGGCTCTAGGCGAGAAGCGGGGGAAGGGTCACCTCCTAGCTAATCCCTGACCTCTCTCCTTGCACTGCTCAGCCCACATGCAGACCTTGGTGTAGGAATGATGTGTCCCCGTGCCTGGGCTAAAACACCCTAGATTCCCTGAGATAGTGAAAAGGGGAAATAGGAGCAGCCTGCTCACACAGAACCTGTATGGGAGAGATGACACAAACACAACTTAGACAGCAAACAACAAAAATTTAAACCACACTTATCTTATCTGAGCTGGAACAGACAACCTTCCTTCCTTGCTTCCAAGGCCAGACTGATTTCTATAACCCGCTCAGAGCACTGGAATTGAGAGCCATTTAAACTAATGAGTCATGACCCCACCCAGTGCACCTGATGGGAGGCGGATTCAGCACGACTCCAAAACAAACACTAAACACGTGCTGCTATTCTGGCCAACCTCCGCACATAGTCAAGAGCAGGGCATGACAGATATATTTACTTTAGGCCTACACTGGTTCAGACCGTGTGAGATACCCCCTTTACATACAGGGGTTTGAATCAGGGATTTGAAATACAGCCATTTTGTGCAAAGATATATTTACTTCAGGCTTACAATGGTTCAGACTGTGTGAGATACCCCCCCTACATACAGGGGTTTGAATCAGAAATTTGAAATACAGCCATTTTGGGCAAAGATATATTTACTTGAGGCATACACTGGTTCAGGCCATGTGAGATAATCCTTCTACATACAGGGGTTTGAATCAGGGATTTGAAATACAGCCATTTGAAATGCAGCCATTTTGTGCAAAGATATATTTACTTCAGGCCTACACTTGTTCAGACTGTGTCAGATACACCATCTACATAAAGGGGTTTGATTCAGTGATTTGAAATATAGCCATTTGAAATACATCCATTTTGTGCAAAGATATATTTACTTCAGGACTACACTGGTTCAGACTGTGTGAGATACTCCCTCTACATACAGGTTTTTGAATCAGGGATTTGAAATACAGCCAATTGAAATACATCCATTTTGTGCAAATAAATATTTACTTCAGGCCTACATGTCACGAACATGGTCATGGTCGTGACTCCTGTATCCGCATGCTGTTGCCTGCGGTCTGGTTTGGTTGTTCAACCACAGGTGAGGGCCGCTAGTATGTTGCCTCACTACTGGTTGCCGCTGGCAACATGTAGTTAATTTGCAGTTTAATACAATACACACAAAAACAATTGGATTGATAGACGTTTCTATAATACTTAGATAATCACAGCCTGATGAACGTTTAAAATAAAAAAAAAAAAAGCTTTATTTAAAGTCTGTTTAAAAAGAGGGTGGGGAAACCCATATGTCACAATCTGTGACCATCAGGCAACTAATCTTAGAAATGTATACAGAGAGGGGAGCAAATATCTCTGCACATTAAGAAGATTAGGGTAAGACCCGACTTGCTAGCTGGAATAGCTATGTATCTGCAGGTCGGGGTAAATGGACACTAAAGTCAGTGTGAATGGATGCACTATGTGTGTATCATCAGTGATCCTGTAGGATTTATATACACAGATAAGGTTGTGCCACCTGGTATATGTAACCAGGAATGCTCAATACATTAGATCGCACTGCCTCTGTCATATAACAGTCTCAAAGGACTTGCAGCCACTAACTGTAGTGCAGATGACAGATCAGTCTTTAATGTGTATTGCTGATGGTAAATACCTAGGTCACAGCCTTATATCCGCAGCCAGTATTGGCTAAATACAACCACTCAGAGCCAATTGATTAAGCTCCATTCACACACATAAAAGCCAGTATATTTTGGCTCATCCATCCATCACATGCATACTCCAAGGCTGACTAAAGGGTTAAATGCAGCTAGTGCAGTCCTGCCTAAAGAGCTGTATCCTGATACAATGTATTAGCTCTACGCGTTTCCACGTGACCTGTTATTATCACGCATCTTCAGGAGCTTATTGTTTGCTAATGTCAAAACAGTAGAGCCGCACTGTGGTGTGCTATGGCTAATGGTGCTGTAATGGCCGCATGCGGCCGATAGAACGCAGAGTTCATATGGACGAGGCCCCGCCCACCAGGAGGCGTGTCCCGGTACCGTATCCAATCAGAAGTAGGGGCGGGCTCTCTAGCTCCGCCCCCTGACCGGCCGATGCCGAAATTGATTCCAACACTTCCTGACATGAATTGCGTTATACGCAGTGACAAGGGGAGTGAGATTCGCGGCCCATATACTGTCATTCCAGACCGGAGCAAATCCACACAAGGGGTGCCCTCATGATTCATAACCAGAAAAAAGACAGGTACCGCTCACACCCATGTCGTGTGACATCGAAGGGGAGGGGTAAATTACAACACTGATAGATTCAAAAGAAGCATCACTGTTGCACGCAGCTCAGGTTGGACATGCACATATACTATACATCCAGATTGTATAGATGCACATCGATATGTACATATACAGACCCTATTATACCAAAAATGGAAAAAACAAGATGCAACTTACATCATGTTATGTTATATTTATTAAAGATTTTTTTCTTCCTTTTGTTATTATTAACTTTCAAAGGGCAGCATATACATGTGTGCAGATCAACTCCAAGGTTTAAATATAAAAGGCAGCATATAGGTATATGCGACTCCAAAATCAGACGTGCTCCAATATCAGACGTCCAGCTCTAATGTAGACCATCCCATGTATAATGGGGCTACTGTATTAGATGAAACTGGCGAAAGATATGGACTCGTTGAGCCCTAATGGTTGAACTGTCTGCAACTTGTATGTCCACATCGCTTCTTTTCGTAATAGGGGTATATCAATATCCCCTTCACGGATTGACATCTTTACTAATTCAATCCCTTGTACTTTTAACACATCAGGGTCACCGTCATGCATTTCACATACATGACGTGCCACTGATGTGTCCCGTTTGTTACGGATATCCGACATGTGTTCGCCGAATCTGCGTCTCAACTCACGTCTTGTTTTGCCGACGTATTGTGACCCACATTGGCAACTGATTAAATACACAACACCCGCAGAAGTACACCTGATAAACGCCCGTATCTTGTACCTTTTATTTGTTATGTGGCTGGTAAAGAATTCTCCTCTCAGGATATTCCTGCAGATGATACACGAGCCACAGGGGAAGGTACCTTTGAGGGTATTTTTTAACCAGGTCTCAGGTTTGGGTTGTGTATATAAACTCTTCACCAAGTGGTCACGTGGATTTGAACTACGTCGGTACGTGATTGAGGGAAACTCTGGAATAAGCTTCCCAATATCTGGGTCAGATTGCAGAATAGACCAGTGATTTTATAAAATGTCACGAACATCTTTGTGGGCCTTATCAAAAGTTGCGACAATTCTGGGCGTAGAGTCCGCAGTGCGTAGAGTTCTTGGTTTTGGAACCAGCAATTGGGTACGGTCTGTACTCATGGAGTGATGGAACGCTTGTTTCAAAGCATATTGTGGGTATCCCCGATTGATAAATCGGCCTCTAAGGTCAGATGCAGCAGCCCTAAAATCACCTAGGCCTGAACAGTTCCTCCTGGCCCTGAGGTATTGTCCCTTCGGGATACCTCTTTTCAGGGCCAGGGGATGACCACTCTGCCAGTGTAGAAGGCTGTTAGTCGAGGTTTTTTTCCTAAACAGATTTGTGGTTATCTTTCTGTCAGTGCCGATGGTGATCATCAGGTCCAGAAATGCTATCTGTTGTTCTTGTACCTCAGATGTAAAAAATAAACCCATCTGATTCACATTTAATGCTGCCACAAATGCCGCAAATTGTTCTTGTGTCCCCTTCCACAGGATCAGCACATCATCGATGTACCTGATCCATAGTTGCACCTTCGATGTGTGCTGCTCCATCTCGTCGCCGAACACAACTTCCTTCTCCCACCAGCCCAGGTACAAGTTGGCAAAAGTCGGGGCACAGGGACTGCCCGTCGCGACACCCCTGAGCTGGTGGTAGAAGCGTTGGTCAAAGATGAAGACATTGTGGGTGAGGACGAATTCCAGCAGCTGTAGCAAGAAGATGTTGTGCCGGCGACATTGTTCACCTCTCTGTTGGATGAAGGCCTCGACAGCCCAACACCCAAGATCATGGGGTATAGAGCTGTACAAGGCCTCAACATCCAAACTAGTGAGGAGGACACCTTCCTCACACTGTATTCCATCCAGCCGTTGTAGCACATCCATTGTGTCTCGGGCATAGGATGGCAACGACATCACGAATGGACGCAAAATTGTGTCCAAATACGTGCTTACGTTGGCAGTAAGGCCACCTATGCCCGAGACAATGGGCCTGCCCTTCAGTACCGATCCTGCTTTGTGCAGTTTCGGCAGACTGTAAAATGTTGCCACAACCAGGGATTTAGGAAGAAGATAGTCCAATTCATTTTTGCTGATGAGTTTGTCTCCAAAAGCACTATTTAACAAACTCGCCAGCTCATGTCTGAATATGGAGGTAGGGTTGGTTATCTGAAAAATAATATAGTGCCAAGGGGCCTGAGAAATACCATTCTTCCGGTCACAAGATTGCGCTCTCCCGAATTTCTCAAAAGGTGGGAACAGGAGTCTATAGCGGGCTCCATTCGTTTGATGAAATTATTGGCTGAGGAAGAGCGCAAACATCTATCTAATAGTGAGGTTGAATTGAAAGAGGCTGTAGCACAGGCTCAGAAATTCAAGGATCACACTGACTTCACAAAGAAGGAATCTCTATTACAGCAGAACATCGAACGCTTTACCTCTCAAGTGAAAGAGAGGAAACATAATCTATTTAATAGAGATATTAGTGACTTTAGGGAGGGCCGTATTTTTGATTTTGGACCTAGACGTCCTGATGCGGCTGAGGTGGATACAGAAGTATCGTCCTCTGAATGTGACACGGATGCCGAACAGAATAGTGGATCTACAAGAGGACGAGGTAGTTATAGACGAGGAAATCGTAGAGCACGTGGCTCTCAACAAGGAGGTAGATCAGGGAGAGGTTCCCGTGGAGGTTTTTTAGACTTTCCTCCAGTGTCCGACTACCTACTGCGCCACAAGAAACTACCTTAGCTCCCCAAGTAGATGAACTACAAGTTGTCAATCTGTCCAAACGTACACTTTCCACCACAGAGATGAGTCTTTTGAAGAAAGGACTCTCGTTTGTACCCCTGCAGAAGTTTAACTTATTTAATTGGGTTAAAGATTTACAGTTGTTTGCACGCAGATTAAAATGGAAAAAGTTTTTTAAAATCCATGACAGGAGAAGATGTCATGAACTGGGTATTGAGGTGGAGGATTTGCAAGACGTTCTGCTATTGGCAGGTCTATCGGAAGAGGGTGACAAAATGATAGGAGATGGTCCATTTACGGAGTTGAGAAATCCATCTAAAATATTTCCCCCGGTTAGTGATACCACCCCTATCGATACTTTTCTGTATGTAGTCACACAGGACCTCCAAAAATTAGAGGATATACCTCTGGGCAGGGATAACCTTACATCAGCTGAAAGACAGGCCTTGGAAGCACTGGAGACGGACACGTCCATTGTTATTAAGCCCTCCGACAAAGGAGGCAATATTGTCGTGATGGAGCAGGGGGATTATCGTTTAATGTGTCTCCGCCTGCTTGAGGATCCCAAAACATACAAGCGTCTTCCAACTAACCCTACCTCCATATTCAGACATGAGCTGGCGAGTTTGTTAAATAGTGCTTTTGGAGACAAACTCATCAGCAAAAATGAATTGGACTATCTTCTTCCTAAATCCCTGGTTGTGGCAACATTTTACAGTCTGCCGAAACTGCACAAAGCAGGATCGGTACTGAAGGGCAGGCCCATTGTCTCAGGCATAGGTGGCCTTACTGCCAACGTAAGCACGTATTTGGACACAATTTTGCGTCCATTCGTGATGTCGTTGCCATCCTATGCCCGAGACACAATGGATGTGCTACAACGCCTGGATGGAATACAGTGTGAGGAAGGTGTCCTCCTCACTAGTTTGGATGTTGAGGCCTTGTACAGCTCTATACCCCATGATCTTGGGTGTAGGGCTGTCGAGGCTTTCATCCAACAGAGAGGTGAACAATGTCGCTGGCACAACATCTTCTTGCTACAGCTACTGGAATTCGTCCTCACCCACAATGTCTTCATCTTCGACCAACGCTTCTACCACCAGCTCAGGGGTGTCGCGATGGGCAGTCCCTGTGCCCCAACTTTTGCCAACTTGTACCTGGGCTGGTGGGAGAAGGAAGTTGTGTTCGGCGACGAGATGGAGCAGCACACATCGAAGGTGCAACTATGGATCAGGTACATCGATGATGTGCTGATCCTGTGGAAGGGGACACAAGAACAATTTGCGGCATTTGTGGCAGCATTAAATGTGAATCAGATGGGTTTATTTTTTACATCTGAGGTACAAGAACAACAGATAGCATTTCTGGACCTGATGATCACCATCGGCACTGACAGAAAGATAACCACAAATCTGTTTAGGAAAAAAACCTCGACTAACAGCCTTCTACACTGGCAGAGTGGTCATCCCCTGGCCCTGAAAAGAGGTATCCCGAAGGGACAATACCTCAGGGCCAGGAGGAACTGTTCAGGCCTAGGTGATTTTAGGGCTGCTGCATCTGACCTTAGAGGCCAATTTATCAATCGGGGATACCCACAATATGCTTTGAAACAAGCGTTCCATCACTCCATGAGTACAGACCGTACCCAATTGCTGGTTCCAAAACCAAGAAACACTGCGGACTCTACGCCCAGAATTGTCGCAACTTTTTTTTATTTTAAACGTTCATCAGGCTGTGATTATCTAATTCGCAGTTTAGCAGCCTGAGCTGGTGCTATGCAGCTTGCTGCAATGTGCATGCGAATGCACCTGGCAACCTGCCTTTATATGTGTGCACATTCCCTGTTTGGTGTGCACGGGGTTTGAGTTGTGTACACTTCCCCTTTAAGTTGCTGTCTTCCCTTCCCTGGTGTGTTGGAAGGGTGAACTTCCTTCCTAGTGTGTGTGTGTGTGCACTGGGTGTGTCTGTGTGGGTGTGGCTACTTGGGCCTATATAGCTTCAGCTGTGATTCAGAAGTCTGAGGGGTACTTCAGCTATGGTAAGCTGGAGTCATCCTACTTCTTATTTACCATCTGCCAGTGAGGGCCACCCTTGTGGTCATAAATGTTATGTGATGTTAAGTTTATGTTTATATCCTTTTGCAGCTCGGCCAGTTTAGACTCCTGTTTCTCCGCGTCCAGGAGAAACAGGTGGTCTACCCAGCTCCTAGTTCAGGGATCGGCGGAGGGTGAGTAGGGATCCGAGGTTCCTGAGCATGAGCCCTCCTACCATTAAGGTCGGCTCATGCAGCTAGGAGTCAGGGTCAGATTAGGGATGCGATAGGAGGTGACCTGCTCCCTTATTCTGTTGTCCTGGTCGAGCAGCGACTTACATCACGTGGCATTGCGCGACTGAGGGTTTTCCCCATCCTCAGTCGTGACACTACACTGGTTCAGGCCCTGTGAGATACTCCCTCTACATACAGGGGTTTGATTCAGGGTTTTTAACCACCTCCGGACCGCCTAACGCAGATGTACGGTCCGGAGGTGGCAGCTCTGTGCAAAGTCACGCATATATGCGTCATCTCGCGAGAGACGGGATTTCCTGTGAACGCGCGCACACAGGCGCGCGCGCTCACAGGAACGGAAGATAAGCGAGTGGATCTCCAGCCTGCCAGCGGCGATCGCTCGCTGGCAGGCTGGAGATGTGATTTTTTTAACCCCTAACAGGTATATTAGACGCTGTTTTGATAACAGCGTCTAATATACCTGCTACCTGGTCCTCTGGTGGTCCCTTTTGTTTGGATCGACCACCAGAGGACACAGGTAGCTGTGTAAAGTACCACAAAACACTACACTACACCCCCCCTGTCACTTATTAACCCCTTATGAACCACTGATCACCCCATATAGACTCCCTGATCACCCCCCTGTCATTGATCACCCCCCTGTCATTGATCACCCCCCTGTAAGGCTCCATTCAGACGTCTGTATGATTTTTACGGATCCACTGATACATGGATCGGATCCGCAAAACACATGCGGACGTCTGAATGGAGCCTTACAGGGGGGTGATCAATGACAAGGGGGTGATCACGCATATAGACTTCCTGATCACTTCCCTGTCATTGATCACCACCTCCGTCATTGATCACCCCCCTGTAAGGCCATTCAGACGTCCGTATGATTTTTACGGATCCACTGATACATGGATCGGATCCGCAAAACACATGCGGACGTCTGAATGGAGCCTTACAGGGGGGTGATCAATGACAAGGGGGTGATCACGCATATAGACTTCCTGATCACTTCCCTGTCATTAATCACCATCCTGTCATTGATCACCCCACTGTAAGGCTCCATTTAGACGTCCGCATGTGTTTTGCGGATCCGATCCATGTATCCGTGGATCCGTAAAAAATCATACGGACGTCTGAATGGAGCCTTACAGGGGGGTGATCAATGACGGGGGGGTGATCACCCCATATAGACTCCCTGATCACCCCCCTGTCATTGATCACCCCCTGTAAGGCTCCATTCAGACATTTTTTTGGGCACAAGTTAGCGGAAATTTTTTGTTTGTTTTTGTTTTTTCTTACTAAGTCTCATATTCCACTAACTTGTGTCAAAAAATAAAATCTCACATGAACTCACCATACCCCTCAAGGAATCCAAATGCGTAAAAATTTTTAGACATTTATATTCCAGACTTCTTCTCACGCTTTAGGGCCCCTAAAATGCCAGGGCAGTAAATACCCCACATGTGACCCCATTTCGGAAAGAAGACACCCCAAGGTATTCCGTGAGGGGCATATTGAGTCCATTTCATGATTGAAATTTTTGTCCCAAGTTAGCGGAAAGGGAGACTTTGTGAGAAAATACAAAAAAAATCAATTTCCGCTAACTTGTGCCAAAAAAATAATAATTCTAGGAACTCGCCATGCCCCTCTCAGAATACCTTGGGGTGTCTTCTTTCCAAAATGGGGTCACATGTGGGGTATTTATACTGCCCTGGCATGTTAGGGGCCCGAAAGCGTGAGAAGAAGTCTGGGATCCAAATGTCTAAAAATGCCCTCCTAAAAGGAATTTGGGCCGCTTTGCGCATCTAGGCTGCAAAAAAGTGTCACACATCTGGTATTGCCGTACTCAGGAGAAGTTGGGGAATGTATTTTGGGGTGTCATTTTACATATACCCATGCTGAGTGCGATAAATATCTTGGTCAAATGCCAACTTTGTATAAAAAAATTGGAAAAGTTGTCTTTTGCCAAGCTATTTCTCTCACCCAGGATGGGTATATGTAAAATGACACCCCAAAACACATTCCCCAACTTCTCCTGAGTACGGCGATACCAGATGTGTGACACTTTTTTGCAGCCTAGGTGGGCAAAGGGCACACATTCCAAAGAGCACCTTTCGGATTTCGCAGTCCATTTTTTACACATTTTGATTGCAAAGTACTTCTCACACATATGGGCCCCTAAATTGCCAGGGCATTATAACTACGCCACAAGTGACCCCATTTTGGAAAGAAGACACCCCAAGGTATTCCGTGAGGTGCACGGCGAGTTCCTAGAATTTTTTATTTTTTGTCGCAAGTTAGTGGAATATGAGACTTTGAGACTTTGTAAGAAAAAAAAAAAAAAAATCATCATTTTCCGCTAACTTGTGACAAAAAATAAAAAGTCCTATGAACTCACTATGCCCATCAGCGAATACCTTAGGGTGTCTACTTTCCGAAATGGGGTAATTTGTGGGGGTTTTCTACTGTCTGGGCATTGTAGAACCTCAGGAAACATGACAGGTGCTCAGAAAGTCAGAGCTGCTTCAAAAAGCGGAAATTCACATTTTAAACGCTATAACTTTTACCCAAACCATTTTTTTTTTTTTTGCCCAAACATTTTTTTTTTATCAAAGGCATGTAGAACAATAAATTTAGCGAAAAATTTATATATGGATGTCGTTTTTTTTGCACAATTTTACAGCTGAAAGTGAAAAATGTCATTTTTTTGCAAAAAAATCGTTACATTTTGATTAATAACAAAAAAAGTTAAAATGTCAGCAGCAATAAAATACCACCAAATGAAAGCTCTATTAGTGAGAAGAAAAGGAGGTAAAATTCATTTGGGTGGTAAGTTGCATGACCGAGCAATAAACAGTGAAAGTAGTGTAGTGCAGAAGTGTAAAAAGTGTCCTGGTCATGAAGGGGGTTTTAGCTAGCGGGGTTAAAGTGGTTAAATACAGCTATTTTGGGCAAAGAAATATTGAATTCAGGCCTACACTGGTTCAGACTGTGAGAGATTCTCCCTCTACAGACAGGGGTTTGATTCAGGGATTTGAAATATAGCCATTTGAAATACAGCCATTTTAGGCAAAGAAATATTTACTTCAGGCCTACACTGGTTCCGGCCCTGTGAGATACCCCCCTACATACAGAGGTTTGATTCAGGGATTTGAAATGCAGCCATTTTAAGTACAGCCATTTTGGGCAAAGAAATATAAAATTCTGGCCTACAATGGTTCAGACCGTGTGAGATACCCCCCTACATACAGGGGTTCGAATAAGGGATTTGACATACATCCATTTTAATTAAAGCCATTTTATGCAAAGATATATTTACTTCAGGCCTACACTGGTTCAGACCGTTTGAGATACCCCTTCTACATACAGGGGTTTGAATCCGGCATTTGATATAGCCATTTGAAATACAGCCATTTTGGGCAAATATATATTTACTTCAGGACTACATTGGTTCAGGCCCTGTGAGATACTTCCCTCTACATACAGGGGGTTGAATCAGGGATTTAAAATACAGCCATTTTGTGCAAAGATATATTTACTTCTGGCCTACAATGGTTCAGACCGTGTGAGATACTCCCTCTACTTACAGGGGTTTGATTAAGGGATTTCAAATACAGCCATTTGAAATACAGCCATTTTGTGCAAATATATATTTATTTCAGGCCTGAAAGGATTTGGACCTTTCTGGACCTCTACGACAACCTTGGTTTGAGACACTGACATCAGGAGAGATGTTTCTCAGTTGGCAATAATAGACATGCTATAGCTTGGCCTTATATAGGCAGTTGAAAATTTTGCATAACAACAGCGTTAAACCAATCATAAAGATAAACATTGGTGCTCACACAGATACTACTGGAACATTCTTATATGGTATGTAATATGTCACTATAAGAATGTACGCAGTTGTGCCGAATGACCCTGAATTAGACTTGAACATTTGTTCTAGTTCTAGGATATTCCCAGAATCTGTCCTGGGACAGATAAGGAAACCTAATTCACAGCAGGGGGGATGTGAAACAGTGCGTGGGTGAGATATTATAACAATTCTGTGCATGTAAGAGAAGACAAGATGGAGTCACATTTCTCTTCAATCCCCTCTTTAAACCAAATTTCTTAGATAATATGGTTCTTACCCTTGCCCTTTTCCCTGTATACCTCCAGATATTTTCTATATGCTTCAGGTGAGTTGCCTTTAGGATTAGGCAGCAGAGTCTCATAAAATGACATATTTGATACTCCTTTCATTATCAGTTTCCGTACACATGGTATTATACATGTTGCAACTATTGCTATTCCTATAATAATTATCAGGATAATGATTCCCAACTGTACAAGTGCCTGTTTCCAGGTAGTGAACCAGCCAAAATACTGATCCCAAGGGTTATCAATACCTGAGTTTCTTCTGAGCTCGATTGATAAATCCTTGAGTTTCTTTATTGCCAGTGTGACCTTACCATTAGGGCCGGTGTTGTTGGGTATGAATGTGCAGCAGGATGAGGGGTCTGTCAATACCTTACTGACACCACCTCTTTCTGCAAGTATCATATCGAGTACCATGCGGTTTTGAAATGTCATAATGGAATCTGCCTGTAACTGTTCTGCTACATCCTGTAACGCATGTATATTAAATATAGTTGATCCAATCTGCATTTTTGTTGATTGTTATGTGGGGAATTATAAATTCAAATCCTGCTGCCACCTGACCTCTGGCCTTGAATTCATCAGAGACCCCTCTTGGAACCCCAATTGCATCATTATACACGTGTGGGTCGAAGCTACCTTTTGGGAGGGCACGACGGTTGCGTATATGTGCAGTGTCCCAGGGGGTCAGTAGTGTGTGCTGGGCTTTGTAGTGCAGATTGACCACTAACCTGGGATCCACTGTCGTCTTCAATTGGGGCAAATACTGGAAGAGGCAGGTATTTAACAGTTCGTGACGCCAGTGTCAATTAAACGGTGACACGCCGTGTATGGTATTGTAGAAGAATGAAGCAAGCATAGGATAGCCAACAAAAACTGGAACATTTACTGAATATCAGTGAATACAGCTGGTTCTTGAAAGTACAGAATGGCCGGTCTTAGCAAGGCATTATACAGAGTGTTGATTACAGGAGATGCAGTACAGGCGGATTGCTCACTATTCCTGACTGGTCCTGCTACATGTGACTTTCCCTCCAAGGTCTAATGCCCTTTATCTGGCGTATCCTTGAAGCTGTCCTTATCTAGTACCTCCTCTGTTATCTTGAGTACCTCTTGCTTTATCTGATCGGCCTCTGTGGTATTCTGTGTCTTCAGGCTGATTAGCTATGCCCTTCTGACTTCTATGCATGGACTCAGGAGGGAATCCTCTCTGCACTGAGTCTGGAAACTTCTCAAAACCTGAGCTAGGCCCTAGCCTATTTATACTGAGCTGGGGGCTCCCTCTGCTGGCTGTGATAAGGATCGCCGGTAACCGGCCTGACTGGCTTAAAGGGAACTACACACTCAAATCTAGCAGTGTCGGGTAGCCTACCCGTATGCTGCATATGTGTGTTGGTGTCTTTTTCTTTTTCAGTCATGATGTGTATGTTCATGATGGCTTTAGCAAGGGCACATTCACCTTTCCAGGAACCCTCTAGTCTAGATCTTATCTTTCCATCCCCACAGATCCAATATACATCTCCAATCGAGTATACTTGATTCTGTGTGAGGGAGGTATCTGTTTCACTGTAAGTTGCAACGTACACTTCAGTAAAATTACCCAGGGATCTTCCTTGATCTCCCCCTCTGTGGCAGGTATAGTTACCAGGATAGAGATGTATACATGCAACAGGGCGGAGAGCTTTTATGAGGAGTGGGTATTTTTGCTTCTATTCTTCACATGCAGACTGGTTACTAGATAAATTTGAGAATAATTGCAAAAAACATTCCTCAACACTAGAGGGCAATAATACGGGCACAGTACCTAGGTGAGGCTTAGCGGTCCCACATATATAACAATTACTTTTATTTACTGAAGCAGCGCTGTACTTCATCCATTCTAACCATAGGTTGGCATCAGAGAACACAGTTTCTGCTACAAGAGCCTCCTCATATGTTGGGTCAGATATTGCTCTTATATTGTTAAAAGTTAAGATACAGGGTTTGAGGGGGTTTGTTTGTTTCTGAGGGTATGTCCATTCTTATAGTGGTTGCCGCATCTCGTGGAAGGACTGCACTTCATTATGCTGCATAAACAGAAGGAGTTGCAACGTGAGTACTGGAGGAATTGTACCAGAAGGTAGTGATTCCACCTTTCTGAGTTATAGCAACTTCAGCTTTGTTATCCTATGGCAGAGTCAATAGGATCGTCAGTAATCCCACAGTCTAAGTGGACCGTCTGTGCCATCTTCCAGAATTGAGGGAGTGCATCCTGGTGGAGGTCAGAGATGTCTGCTCCCGTTAGTACCTTACTTTGTCCTTTTTTGAGGTCAGGACTGTCTGTCCCCGTTATTACCTCCTTTTGGGGTGCCTCATTTACCAGTTTCACTCTGGTGGTGTGGATCCAAGTAGGTGCTTCTTCCGTGAGTATTGCTGTGCGGGTCGCGGCTACCACTGTAGTCGGTGGTCCGTAGGTGAAGTCTCCTGCGAATTTTCCTTTCTTTAATTTCTTTATCAGCACAATATCTCCCACTTGGAATGGGTGAGTTGGTTCCTGTGGAAGACAAGGAGACTTACAAGCAACTTTTTCCTCAATTTAGGGCTTTAATCAATCTGGTTACATTGGTGTTTGGGTTGTTCCTCAAACATGTGATACACCTTTCCACATAATCCGACACTAACTGTTTAATGCCTGTAATATAGAACTTCTGTACTAGCAGCATGTGTGTTGTTTGAATGCTGTTGTGTCCTACTCCATGAAAATGTGCAACGAACAGAGGGAAGCTGTGCTGTGGTATGCATGATTCCCCCACTTTGCAGATTAATCCTGTCCTAGGATTCTTCCACAAGATTGAATAACACCAATCGGCCATTTCATCGTCAGTAGCTGAGGACTGGAGATCCACAAGCGTCTGAGTTAACTCAAGTGAAGAAGGTACTAATTTCACCATTTGCAATCTGGCCGGGGCCATCAGTGCAGCCTTCTTGGCCTCCGCGTCTGCCAGGGCATTGCCTTGGGACAAATGATCTTTACCACCAGTATGCGCCCTGCAGTGGACAATTGAAATCTGTGAGGGAAATCTTATGGCTTCTAAAAGTTGTATGACAAGTTGTGAATGTGAGATGTGCTTACCATCAGCTGCAATGAATCGTCTCCTTTGCCAAATGACCCCGTGGTCCCAGACCACTTCATGTGCATACATGCTGTCAGTGTAAATGGTGACTGGCTTGCCTTCATGTAGTATGCATGCTCTTGTAAGTGCATTTCTGCTGTTTGTGCAGATTGGTATGTGATGGGTCTAGCTTCCAGGACAACATCGGGTAGCATAACAATAGCATATCCTGCATGATAAGTGTTGTCATTTGGTCTGCTGCAGGATCCATCAACAAAAACATCAGGAGCCCTGATGTTTTTCTACTGGTACATGTTTTTCTACTTGTACCTTCTACTGGTACAGATTGTAAATCAGAGTGGGTGATGTCTCATGTTGTATGGCGTGTATACAATCATGTGCCTTTGTCAAGTGATCCTCAGGTCCTTTAAGTCCTAATAGGGCATTCAAGATAGGTGCTGGGCCTAAGGGGTGTGTTGCGTATTTGATTTGGAGGGAGGTATTGTTGAGGAGTAGAATCTCATATCCAGATAGTCTCTGTGCGGACATGTGCTGTGTGTGTATATGCCCCCAAGAAGGCCTACTACATCATGTGTGGTGTACAGGATAGTCTCATGTCCCATTGTGAGTGGTGTTGCAAGCTCAACCATCATAGCACAGGCTGCAAGAGATCTCAGACAGGCCGGCATTCCTTGGACGGATGCCAGAACCACCTTTGAGAAAAAGGCACAAGGACGTAACTTGCCTCCGTGATATTGTGTCAGCACACCCGCCATGGTTTTACAATTTTGTCGAGCATATACGTGGAATGTGAGTTTGTGGTCAGGGAGGTCATTAACCGCCTCCGGACCGCCTAACGCAGGATCGCGTTCCGGAGGCGGCAGCGCTGCGCAGAGTCACGCATATAGGCGTCATCTCGCGAGACGCGAGATGACGCGCTTAGCCGGCCCGCGCATGCGCATCGCGGGCCGGCAAAAGTTAGAGGGGGGTCACGTCACCAGCCTGCCAGCCAATGATCGTTGCTGGCAGGCTGGCGATTTTTAAAAAAACGAATCACAAGCCATCTAACACATCATATTAGTAAATATGATGTGTTAAATGGCTTCCCTGCTCCTCTGCTGGTCCTTTTCGTCGGTTGGTTCCTGCAGAGGAGCAGGCTTCACAGTGAGTAGCACCAAACACTACACATAGCCCCAGATCACCCCCCTGCACCCCAATTAACCCCTTGATCACCCCCTTCTTGCCCCTGTCAATCACTAGTGAAAGTGAAAAAAGTGATCAGTGTAAACTGTCACTTTTCTTTTCACTGGTATTGACTGTTCGCTAATCAGCTTTTGTACTTTTATAGTAAGTGATCAAAACTGATCACAGTCAGATCTATAATAGTATTAGTGTCACCTTAGTTCGCCCTCCACCCAAAACGCAGTGTTTGCCCGATCAGGCCTGATCGGTCGCCCACACGTGCGTTCGCCCACGCCCGCCCCGCCGCAGTGACAGTCACTGCACAATCACTTTACACGCGTTGCGATAAAAAAAAAAATCAGTTTTGATATTTTTTATCAACCGCAGCGGCCTCTGGTACTTCGCTAGGCTCCCATTTGTAAGACAGGCTTGCTTTTTTTCTTGGGTAGTCTCAGGGAATACCCCTAAATTTAGTTGCCCAAATGTCAAACAGGGGGTATTCTTCTGAAGAGGCCTACAGGCTTCTGACCCAGTCCAATAAGGAATGGGAACCCTCATCTGATGAATCCAGCGGGTCCGAATATGAACCTGTAGAAAGCAGTGTCAGTCTGACCCAAAGTTATGACGAGGAGGTTGAGGTCCCTGATACCACCAGGCGTACCCGGCCCTGTGTCACTAGACCACAGGTTGCGCAGGATCCGCTTCAAGGGCAGCAGAGTGGGGCTGGCGCTGTCGGATTACGTGGTGAGGCATACACCAGCAGCGCAGCCCTCCCTAGACCTAGTACCAGCACTGCCGTACAACATGGTGAAGTGGCGAGCACCAGAAGGGCAGTTGAAGCTGGTACGGTGGCCCGTGCATTAGTTACCCCGTTGCAGCCACCGAACAGACTGGCCCGTAGACCCCCTAGAATCCCTGAGGTGCTGGCAAATCCTGATTGGCAGTCCCCAACTTCAGCCGCACCAGTAGTTCCCCTTTTCACCGCCCAGTCTGGAGTTCGGGTTGAGACAGCTCAGATCGGTTCGGCCCTGGGATTTTTTGAGCTGTTCTTGACTGCGGAGCTCTTGGACTTAGTTGTGGCAGAAACAAACTGGTATGCCACACAAATTATATCCGCCAACCTGGGAAGCTATTATGCCCAGTCTTTCCGGTGGAAACCAGTCCAAGTTTCTGAAATTAAAATTTTTCTGGGCCTTCTCCTCAACATGGGTCTAACCAAAAAGCATGAATTGCAGTCATATTGGTCCACGAACCCAATTCATCACATGCCCATGTTCTCTGCTGCTATGTCCAGGGCACGATTTGAGGCCATCCTGCGTTTCCTGCACTTTAGTGACAACACCACCTCCCGTCCCAGAGGCCACCCAGCTTTTGACCGGCTCCACAAAATTCGGCCCCTCATAGACCACTTCAGCCTGAAATTTGCTGATTTGTATACCCCTGAGCAAAACATCTGCGTAGACGAGTCCCTAATACATTTTACCGGGCGCCATGGCTTCAAACAATACATCCCAAGCAAGCGCGCCCGGTATGGGGTCAAATTGTATAAGCTCTGTGAAAGGGCCACAGGCTATACCCACATATTTCGGATCTATGAGGGAAAAGATCAGACCCTGGAGCCGGTCGGTTGCCCTGACTACCTGGGGAGCAGTGGGAAGACAGTCTGGGACTTGGTGACACCCTTATTTGGCAAGGGGTACCATCTTTATGTGGACAATTTCTACACAAGTGTGCCCCTCTTCAGGCATTTGTTTCTAGAACAGATTGGCTGCTGTGGCACCGCGCAAACTAGTTGCGCGGGCTTCCCCCAACGGCTCGTTACCACCCTTCTTGCAAGGGGGGAGAGGGCTGCCTTGTGTAACGAAGAACTGCTCGCGGTGAAATGGAGAGACAAGCGTGACGTTTACATGCTCTCCTCCATTCACGCAGACACGACAATTCAAATTGAGCGAGCAACCCGTGTCATTGAAAAGCCCCTCTCAGTCCACGACTATAACCTTCACATGGGAGGGGTGGACTTCAATGACCAGATGTTGTTTCCGTATTTAGTTTCCCGACGCACCAGACGCTGGTATAAGAAGGTGTCTGTATATTTAATTCAATTGGCTCTGTATAATAACTTTGTTCTCTACAGTAAGGCTGGGAGAACAGGATACTTCCTCAAATTTCAGGAAGAGATAATCGAGAACCTCCTGTACCCAGGAGGTTCCGTGGCCCCATCCACCAGTGTAGTTAGCCGTCTACACAAGCGACATTTCCCCAGTGTCGTTCCTGGTACCTCAACCCAACCGTCACCCCGAAAAAGATGTTGTGTCTGTAGCAGGAGTGGAATAAGGCGTGACACCCGCTATTTCTGTCCTGACTGCCCTGACCACCCTGCCCTATGCTTAGGGGAGTGTTTCCGGAAGTACCACACACAGGTACACTTAGCATAGGGATTGCATCTCAGAGGACAGGCACACAGGGCTATTAGGGCCCATTCACACACAGCTGCTGCAAACCTCTCCTTTCACCTGGGACAAAGTGCATAACGCACTTCGCCACATCTTTGGGCGATTTGCGCTTTGCACATTGTCCCATGGGGAAGGAGAGGTTTGTCCTATAAAGGTAAAAAAAAAAAAAAAAAAAAACACCAGTAAGCAAAAAAGTTAACGTTCAGTTTCAAAAGTTAAATAAAGTTTATATGTTCTGTTATAAAGTTATTATAAAGTTAATAAAATTTATTGCGTTGCGGCCTGGTTTTTTCTTTTTTCTTTTTTTTACCTTCCAGATGGACCAACCGATCGACTAGCTGCAGCACTGATGTGCATTCTGACAGAAGCATTGCGCTGCTGTCAGATTACACACAAGTCGGTGTATGCGGCGCTGCAAGACGAGATTTCTCCTCTGCAGTAAAAGATACGTTTGCCGAGGCATATGAGCTGAGGAGGAGGCGGTGTTCCTATGCTTTGGCAAACACTTTGTATATAAAAAAATAAAAATAAATCCTGGCGATGATTTATTCATCCACATTGATTGATGTGAATAGAGAAATCGGGTGTGCCAGGGCATACGAGCTAAGTGGGTATGGATGTTGGGCGGAGCTCCTATGTCCTGGCAGATGCCTTTCCCTCCTTTTTTTTTTTGGCAGAGATTTTTTCATCCACATTGATCGATGTGAATTAAGAAATCTGTGCCGTTCATTTTTTTCTTTCAGCCCAGAGGCTGGACGGAAAAAAAAAATCTCATTACCTGTGTGCTCAATATAAGGAGAATAGCAGAAACTCCTAATGCTGGCCATACATGTAATGATTGCGGAGACCCTCAAATGCCAGGGCAGTACAAACACCCTACAAATGACCCCATTTTGGAAAGAAGACACCCCAAGGTATTCGTTGAGGGGCATATTGAGTCCATGAAAGATTGAAATTTTTGTCCCAAGTTAGCGGAAATTGAGACTTTGTGAGAAAAAAAAAAAAAAACAATATCCGCTAATTTATGCCCAAAAAAAAAAAATTCTATAAACTCGCCAGGCCCCTCATTTAATACCTTGGGGTGTCTTCTTTCCAAAATGGGGTCACATGTGGGGTATTTATACTGCCCTGGCTTTTTAGGGGCCCTAAAGCGTGAGAAGAAGTCTGGGATCCAAATGTCTAAAAATGCCCTCCTAAAAGGAATTTGGGCACCTTTGCGCATCTAGGCTGCGAAAAAGTGTCACACATGTGGTATCGCCGTGCTCAGGAGAAGTTGGGGAATGTGTTTTGGGGTGTCATTTTACATATACCCATGCTGGGTGAGAAAAATATCTTGGTCAAATGCCAACTTTGTATAAAAAAATGGGAAAAGTTGTCTTTTGCCGAGATATTTCTCTCACCCAGCATGGGTATATGTAAAATGACACCCCAAAACACATTCCCCAACTTCTCCTGAGTACGGCGATACCACATGTGTGACACTTTTTTGCAGCCTAGGTGGGCAAAGGGGCACACATTCGGATTTCACAGGCCATTTTTTACACATTTTGATTGCAAACTACTTCTCACACATATGGGCCCCTAAAATTCCAGGGCAGTATAACTACCCCACAAGTAACCCCATTTTGGAAAGAAAACACCCCAAGGTATTCCGTGAGGGGCATGGCAAGTTCCTAGAATTTTTTATTTTTTGTCACAAGTTAGCGGAAAATGATGATTTTTTCAATTTTTTATTACAAAGTCTCATATTCCACTAACTTGCGACAAAAAATAAAAAATTCTAGGAACTCGCCATGCCCCTCACGGAATACCTTGGGGTGTCTTCTTTCCAAAATGGGGTCACTTGTGGGATAGTTATACTGCCCTGGCATTTTAGGGACCCATACGCGTGAGAAGTAGTTTGCAATCAAAATGTGTAAAAAATGGCCTGTGAAATCCAAAAGGTGCTCTTTGGAATGTGGGCCCCTTTGCCCACCTAGGCGGCAAAAAAGTGTCACACATGTGGTATCGCCGTACTCAGGAGAAGTTGGGGAATGTGTTTTTGGGTGTCATTTTACATATACCCATGCTGGGTGAGATAAATATCTTGGTCAAATGCCAAGTTTCTATAAAAAAATTGGAAAAGTTGTCTTTTGCCGAGATATTTCTCGCACCCAGCATGGGTATATGTAAAATGACACCCCAAAAACACATTCCCCAACTTCTCCTGAGTACGGCGATACCAGATGTGTGACACTTATTTGCAGCCTAGGTGGGCAAAGGGGCCCACATTCCAAAGAGCACCTTTTGGATTTCACAGGCCATTTTTTACAGATTTTGATTTCAAACTACTTCCCACACATTTGGGCCCCTAAAATGCCAGGGCAGTATAACTACCCCACAAGTGACCCCATTTTGGAAAGAAGACACCCCAAGGTATTTCATGATGGGCATAGTGAGTTCATGGAAGTTTTTATTTTTTGTCACAAGTTAGTGGAATATGAGACTTTGTAAGGAAAAAAAAAGTTCTATGAACTCACTATGCCCATCAGCGAATACCTTAGGGTGTCTGCTTTCCGAAATGGGGTCATTTGTGGGGTGTTTGTACTGTCTGGGCATTGTAGAACCTCAGGAAACATGACAAGTGCTCAGAAAGTCAGAGCTGCTTCAAAAAGCGGTATTTCACATTTTTGTACCATAGTTTGTAAATGCTATAACTTTTACCCAAACATTTTTTTTATCAAAGACATGTAGAACAATAAATTTAGCGAAAAATTTATATATGGATGTCGTTTTTTTGCAAAATTTTACAACTGAAAGTGAAAAATTTCATTTAATTTTTTTTTGCAAAAAAATCGTTACATTTTGATTAATAACAAAAAAAGTAAAAATGTCAGCAGCAATGAAATACCACCAAATTAAGGCTCTATTAGTAAGAAGAAAAGGAGGTAAAATTTCTTTGGGTGGTAAGTTGCATGACCGAGCAATAAACGGTGAAAGTAGTGTAGTGCAGAAGTGTAAAAAGTGGCCTGGTCATTAAGGGTGTTTCAGCTAGGGGGGTTGAAGTGGTTAAAGAACATTTCAAATAATCAAAAGTTAAATATTTCCTAAGACCACCTGATGAGATCTGGCATGTCTGCCAGAGTGGCTTGTCACATTACATTGTCATAGTAGGAGCAATCAGGAATCCATTGTCTGCAGTAGTTTATCATACCAAGGAAAGATAACATTTATTTTTTGGTGTGCGGGGTGACCAGGCCCGCAACAAACTGGACTCTTTCTGTGCTGATTCTCCTTTCTCCCTTTGTGAGAACAAAGCCCAAGTATTCAACTGGCTTTTTACACCATTGCATTTTCTTGCGTGGCACCTTATGTCCACATTCAGACAACCATTTCAACAAAGATAAACCATCTGTTACATTGGCCTCCTCTGACACACTGCACAAATTACAAATCATCCACATATTGCAAGACTACAAATTGGCTTGGAGGACAATGCTGTACACTAAAGGTGAATCAGCATATCCCTGGGGCATCCTGCACCAGGTGAGTTGACGACCCTCAAAGGAAAAAGCAAAAAGAGTCTGGTCTACTTGTCAACTAGGATAGAGAAGAAAGCATTTATCAAGTCTATCCCGCTGAAACAGACAGCTTTTGCAGTAAATGGCTGACAGCAACTAAGAAATGTCTCTGCTGTCTCTGTTTACTCACGGTTTTGGCTCCTGAACTTTTGTAACTATGTGTGGGGGTCTGTATGTTCCTGGTCTCAAAGCATCCCGCTGCCTCCTTCTCATATAATTTTTTCTCAAGGTCTTGTATTTTGTCTGAGGTCTATGAGAAAACGCTCTGCTTTACAATCAACATGAGATTGAGAAGGAGAATTAGGCTGTCACTATTTGCAGCCTGCAGTCCCTGGTTGGGAGGGGGAAACTCACACTTAGATTTTCCTCCACTCACAGTAATAAAATTTATCAAATGACAGAGTGATAATATTACAGTGAGATATGTTCTTACACTTACCACCAGAACAATAGTTCTCACACAAACAGATGAATCTTAACACTCTATGTATCTTATACTCTAAATATAGGTATGCGTCAAACCAAAGTAGGTCAGTCTCCCTGAGACTGTTCTCTTACATGTACCCCTGGTACTAAAAAATATCTGTTGACAGTTAGATAAAGTAAATAGCTCTCCCGGAGATCCTATGGTGTGTCCCTGACACAAACCAACTTACAGATAGATCTCCCTGAGACTCCATGTTGTGCGTGGCACTCCAAGTGCCGGCCTTATTCATGAAAGTATTCCAAGTACTTATTATAAACTCCCGGAGTCTATTTTTAAGGCTTAACAATGTATCCCAGATACATAATAAAAACTCATGGGTAGAGATGTGGCCAGTGCCCTCGGACCGGGCAGTGGACAAAAGGGATGTCTCTCTTACCGGACACGAGGATGGCCTTCTCTATCCTGGACGGAGCCACCAAACTGAAAGGATTTGGACCTTTTTGGACCTCTACGACAACCTTGGTTTGAGACACTGACGTCAGGAGAGATGTTTCTCAGTTGGCAATAATAGACACACACATCACTGAGAAACACTCTAACTTTATTATGCTATAGCTTGGCCTTAAATAGGCAGTGGAAAAGTTTGCATAACAAAAGCGCTAAATCAATCATAAAGATAAACATTGGTGCTCACACAGATACTACCGGAACATCATTATATGGTATGTAATACGTCACTATAAGAATGTATGCAGTTGTGCCGAATGACCCTGAATGAGACTACAACATTTGTTCTAGTTCTAGGATATTCCCAGAATCTGTCCTGGGACGGATAAGGAAACCTAACTCACAGCGGGGGGATGTGAAACAGTGCGTGGGTGAGATATTATAACAATTCTGTGCATGTAAGAGAAGACAATATGGGGTCACATTTGTCTGGAGTCAGCCATTTGAAATACAGCCATTTTGTGCAAAGGCCTACGCTGGTTCAGACCAGGTGAGATACCCCCTCTACATACAGTGGTTTAAATCAGGCATTTGAAATACAGACTTTTTGGGCAAAGATACATTTAATTCAGGCCTACATTGGTTCAGGCCCTGTGAGATACTCCCTCTACATACAAGGGGTTGAATCAGAGATTTGAAATACAGCCATTTGAAATTCAGCCATTTTGTGCAAAGATATATTTATTTCAGGCCTACACTGGTTCAGACCATGTGAGATACTCCTTCTACATACAGGGGTTTAAATCAGGCATTTGAAATACAGCCATTTGGGGCAAAAATATATTTACTTCAGGCCAACACTGGTTCAGGTCCTGTGAGATACTCCCTCTACACGCAGGGGTTTGAATCAGGGATTTGAAATACAGCCATTTTGTGCAAAGATATTTACTTCAGGCATACACTGGTTCAGACCGTGTGAGATACCCCCTCTACATACAGGGGTTTGAATCAGGCATTTGAAATACAGCCATTTGAAATACAGCCATTTTGGGCAAAGATATATTTACTTCAGGCCTACATTGGTTCAGTCCCTGTGAATCAGGGGGTTGAATCAGGGATTTGAAATACAGACATTTTGGGCAAAGATATATTTAATTCAAGCCTACATTGGTTCAGGCCCTGTGAGATACTCCCTCTACATACAGGGGGTTGAATCAGAGATTTGAAATACAGCCATTTTGTGCATAGATATATTTACTTCAGGCCTATACTAGTTCAGGCCCTGTGAGATACCCCCTCTACATACAGGGGTTTGATTGAGGGATTTCAAATGCAGCTATTTCAAATACAGCCATTTTGTGCAAAGATATATTTACTTCAGGCCTACACTGGTTCAGACCGTGTGAGATACTCCCTCTACATACAGTTGTTTGAATCAGGCATTTAAAATACAGCCATTTGAAATACAGCCATTTTGGGCAAAGATTTATTTGCTTCAGGCGTACACTGGTTCAGGCCCTGTGAGATACTCCCTCTACATACAGGGGTTTAAATCAGGGAATTGAAATACAGCCATTTGAAATACAGCCATTTTGTGCAAATATATATTTACTTCAGGCCTACACTGGTTCAGACCGTTTGAGATACCCCCTCTACATATAGGGGTTTGAATCAGGGATTTGAACTATAGCCATTTGAAATACAGCCATTTTTACTTTCAATAGATTTTTATTGTCAAAGTAAATACTCATGTCATAAAAATACATTTTACAGGCAGTAAGGTGTTGAGCATGAAACTCCAGTAATTTTTCTTTAAAGTGCCTAGACACATAAAGCTTATTTTCCTTACAAATTGACATACTAAATCATAATGTACAAATAAAGCAAACAATGCAAAACAAAAGAGTTGTCTTCAAATCACCATTAATATACTTATAATCTACAGAGACACTTGAGTTGTGCATATGCAATCTAATTTAATCTGATTTAATCCCACTCCCCTCTTCACCCAATTGGTTATTCACCCCATCCCTAATTTCTCCGGAACTGCTGGACTCAGACTCCTCCAGGACTCCCATGACCGAACATGGCGATTTACTTGGAAAGATTGATGTGCTAACATATATTTGTATGATCTTGTTGTATCTACCGTTCTGATAGATCAGGAATAATGTTGCTTTTCCAATTCCTTGTGATTGCTAGCTTGGTGGCAATCAATAGTGGCAATCCAAAGAAAATGTATCCCTGGGCAAGACCAAAGTATCTGTAACAATGTCCCATTACAACCGCATCCTCTCCAGCATTGTACACTAGTGTTTGGGAAGAACGCATGTAGCCTAACCGGGGTATAGTACCATCTAAGTGTAATTTTGATGTAAGCTTCTAGCTGTGAAGAGCATTTGAGGGTGGAGATTGCGATCTTGTTTGCAGCTGACCATTGTGCCAGAGTAAACATTTGTTTTAAATCTGCCTCCCATGCTAGCAGTGGAGCTGCTAGCTGATCTTTATCATCTAAGTACATGTATAGGAATATGATCCCTGTATAAACAGAGTTCGCCCGCAGACCACCGGACTAACAACTGAATGTGACCTTTAAACATGAAAGATGGATTATTCCCCAATGTATGTTTTATTTTAAGATAAGAGAAAGCTTCTTTAGGGGGAATATTAAAGGCTCGCATGACAGTATCAAAGGGTTTTAAGACTGATCCTGACACAAGGTCAGCTACTGTTCTAATACCTTTGTTTCTCCACACCCTCAGGTTCAGGTCTGTGGACAGATATTGGAGAGATTCAAATGGGGTGAGATGCACCATTGATATAGGTGTTTCTCTTCCTTTTTCGTGGTATGTTTTCCACAAAGCCAGAGATGTGGAAACATAATATGCGGGTTGAATGCCTATATAGCAATCATGCATTGCGGCCATGAGTAGGGCACGTAAGTTACGACCTGGGATTTGTGACTGCTCAATATGCACCCAGTGTTTCCCCGCTTCTTTCCACCACTCCTTTAGCTGATTAATTCTGGAAGCTAGATAGTAATCATAAAGTTTGGGCAAACCTAAGCCCCCGCTTCTTTTATGTCTATACATAATACTTCTAGCGACTCTCGGTCTGGCCTTGTTCCAAATAAATTTTAAATTTTATTGGCTAAGTTAAAAAATGACACCGGAACTGGGATGGGGATAGTGCGGAATAGATATAACAGCTTTGGGAGTGTGTGTTGTTGAAATATGTCCTAGCCAGGATAATTCTGATTTGGCCATGTTATTAAGCTCTGGTTGGAGCGATTGCAGGAGAGGTGGGAAGTTTGCTTTATATAATTCTTGAGGGGTGGCTGTCACTTTAAAACCCAAGTATTGAACCATGGATTTTTGCCAGTCTAATGCGAATTCCTCTTTCATCTGAGATAAGCTTGTTTCTGGGATCCCCAGTGGGAGGGCCTGGGATTTACTTTTATTGATTTTTTTATATGAAAGAATCCCGTAAGAGCAAATTATATTCATTACTGCCTTCAAGGACACCTGGGGATTTGTTAGGGACAAAATTATGTCATCCGCATACATAGATATGCAGTGTTGTCTGTCTCCTATACTAACTCCTTTCAGATCGTTCGCCTGACAGATTGCCTGCGCCAATGGTTCTAGGGATAATATAGATATCAGAGGCGACAGGGGACAACTCTGTCTCGTGCCATTAGACAGTGCAAACGGATCGGACAATACTCCATTTGCTAACACTCGGGCTGAAAGGTCAGCGTAAAGAACCCGTATGGCTTGTAATATGGACTCAGGGAAGCCCATCTTATGGAGTACAGAGAAACGACCAGTTGACTCGGTCGAAAGCCTTCTCGGCAACCAGGGTGACCAACACCATCGGTATTCTTGTACGGTTAACAAAATCAATCAAATTCAGTACTCTCCTTGAGTAATCTGTAATTTGACGCCCTTTGAATTTGAATTTGCGCTATAAGGTCGGTCTGGTGTTTCTCTCTCAATTTTTTGTGTCTATGACCCAACTTCAGTAAGATACTCCTAATGTACGCCTTATGGGCTGTCCATGTTTCAGTTCAGCAATATTCTTGGGATGTCTGGTGTGAATCGCTTTCTTGAGGTCATGCCACAACATCTCAATTAGGTTGAGGTCAGGACTCTGACTGGGCCACTCCAGAATGCATATTTTCTTCTGTTTAAGCCATTCTGTTGTTGATTTACTTCTATTCTTTGGGTTGTTGTCCTGTTCCAACCCCCGTCTTCTGTTGAGCTTCAGCTGGTGGAGAAATGGCCTTAAGTTCTCCTGCAAAATGTCTTCATAAACTTGGGAATACATTTTTCCTTTGATGATAGCAATACGTCCAGGTCCTGATGCAGCAAAGCAACCCCAAACCATGATGCACCCACCACCATACTTTACAGTTCGGATGAGGTTTTGATGTTTGTGTCAACTTTGGCTTCATCTGTCTACAGAATATTTTGCCAGTACTACTGTGGAACATCCAGGTGCTCTTGTGCAAACTGTAAACATGCAGCAATGGTTTTTTTGGACAACAGTGGCTTCCTCTGTGGTATCCTCCCATGAAATCCATTCTTGTTTAGTGTATTACGTATCGTAGATTCGCAAACAGGGATGTTAGCATATGCCAGAGACTTTTGTAAGTCTTTAGCTGACACTCTAGGATTCTTCTTCACCTCATTGAGCAGTCTACACTGTGCTTTTGCAGTCATCTTTACAGGATGGTGGTCCTAGGGAGAGTAGCAGCAGTGCTGAACTTTCTCCATTTATAGACAATTTGTCTTACCGTGGACTGATGAACAGAAAGGCTTTAGGAGATACTTTTATAACCCTTTCCAGCTTTATGCAAGTCAACAATTCTTAATCGTAGGTCTTCTGAGAGTACTTTTGTGCGAGGCATCATTCACATCTGGCAATGCTTCGTGTGAAAAGCAAACCCAGAACTGGTGTGTGTTTTTTATAGGGCAGGGCGGCTATAACCAACACCTCCAATCTCATCTCATTGATTGGACGACAGTTGGCTGACACCTCACTCCAATTAGCTCTTGGAGATGTAATTAGTCTAGGGGTTCACATACTTTTTCCACCTTCTCTGTGAATGTTTACATGGTATGTTCAATAAAAACATGGTAACATTTCATTCTTTGTGTGTTATTAGTTTAAGCAGACTGTGATTGTCTATTATTGTGACTTAGATGAAGATCAGATCACATTTTATGACCAATTTGTGCAGAAATCCATATCTGTCACCTCCACTTCTGTGAGAAGGTCTGTTAGATGTTCTTCTCTACCTGCATGACGTTCTTTGTTTTGGTTTCACTTTGTCATCTCTTTTCCTTCTCCCAGCTGTCACCTATTTACACTAATTGTCTCCCTTTATATTTCCTCCCATACTGAATCACTTTGCAGTTTATATTTCTTCCTGGATTGTGTTCACTGCTGGAGGCTGCTTCTGCCGATTCCTCAGATAAGTCTGTTTCCTTTATTTGTGTTTCCTTGCTGGCTTGATTTTCCCTGACTCCATCTGTATTAAGTGCAGGTAGCCGGTGGTCGTGTCCCCTCACTATTATAGGGTTTTCAGGTGTCACAAAGTATTAGGTACGTGGGCATGCAATCGTCTACCATACAGACCTTTGCATGGGCATAGCAGTCAGGGAGAGCTCTAGGGGTTTTATAGGGCTCACCCTTATGCTCCTTAGTTTGGGATCAATCAGTCGGATGTTTATTTATAAGTTCCAGCTTTCTGCAACACCATCCGTAACAATATCATTCCAAGGGGTTCACATACTTTTTATTGCAACTGTATATTTACTTCAGGCCTACACTGGTTCAGGCCTTGTGATATACACCCTCTACATACAGGGGTTTGAATCAGGCATTTGAAATACAGCCATTTGAAATACAGCCATTTTGGGCAAAGATATATTTACTTTAGGCCTACACTGGTTCAGGTCCTGTGTGATACTCACTCTACATACAGCCGTTTAATTTAGGGATTTGAAATACAGCCATTTTGTGCAAAGATGTATTTACTTCAGTCCTACACTGGTTCAGACCGTGTGAGATACCCTCTCTACATACAGGGGTTTGAATCAGGGATTTGAAATACAGCCATTTTGGTCAAAGAAATATTTACTTCATGCCTACACTGGTTTGGGCCCTGTGAGATACTCCCTTTACATACAGGGGTTTGATTCAGGGATTTGAAATATAGCCATTTTAAATACAGCCATTTGGGGCAAAGAAATATTGAATTCAGGCCTTCACTGGTTCAGACCGTGTGAGATACCCTCTCTACAGTCATTTTGTGCAAAGATATATTTACATCAGGTCTACACTGGTCCAGGCCCTGTGAGATACTCCCTCTACATACAGGGGTTTGATTCAGGGATTTGAAATACATCCATTTGAAATACAACCATTTTGGTCAAAGAAATATTTACTTCAGGCCTATACTGGTTCAGGCCCTGTGAGATACTCCCTCTACATACAGGGGTTTGATTCAGGGATTTGAAATACAGCCATTTTGGGCAAAGAAATATTGAATTCAGGCCTACACTGGTTCAGACTGTGTGAGAAGCTCCCTCTACATACAGGGGTTTGATTCAGGGATTTGAAATACAGCCATTTTAAATACAGTCATTTTGTGCAAAGATATATTTACTTCAGGTCTACACTGGTCCAGGCCCTGTGAGATACTTTCTCACATACAGGGGTTTGATTCAGAGATTTAAAATACAACCATTTTAAATACAGCCATTTTGGGCAAATAAATATTTTCTTCAGGCCTACACTGGTTCAGTCCGTTTGAGATTCCCCCTCTACATACAGGGGTTTGATTCAGGGATTTGAAATACAGCCATTTTGGGCAAAGAAATATTGAATTCAGGCCTACACTGGTTCAGACTGTGTGAGAAGCTCCCTCTACATACAGGGGTTTGATTCAGGGATTTTAAATACAGCCATTTTAAATACAGTCATTTTGTGCAATGATATATTTACATCAGGTCTACACTGGTCCAGGCCCTGTGAGATACTCCCTCTACATACAGGGGTTTGATTCAGGGATTTGAAATACATCCATTTGAAATACAACCATTTTGGTCAAAGAAATATTTACTTCAGGCCTATACTGGTTCAGGCCCTGTGAGATACTCCCTCTACATACAGGGGTTTGATTCAGGGATTTGAAATACATCCATTTGAAATACAACCATTTTGTGCAAAGATATATTTACTTCAGGTCTACACTGGTCCAGGCCCTGTGAGATACTCCCTCACATACAGGGGTTTGATTCAGGGATTTGAAATACAGTCATTTTAAATACAGCCATTTTGGGCAAAGAAATATTTTCTTCAGGCCTACACTGGTTCAGACCGTTTGAGATTCCCCCTCTACATACAGGGGTTTGAATCAGGGATTTGAAATACATCCATTTGAAATACAACCATTTTGGTCAAAGAAATATTTACTTCAGGCCTACATTGGTTCAGACTGTGTGAGAAACTCCCTCTACATACAGGGGTTTGATTCAGGGATTTGAAATACAGCCATTTTAAATACAGCCATTTTGTGCAAAGATATATTTACTTCAGGTCTACACTGGTCCAGGCCCTGTGAGATACTCCCTCACATACAGGGGTTTGATTCAGGGATTTGAAATACAGTCATTTTAAATACAGCCATTTTGGGCAAAGAAATATTTTCTTCAGGCCTACACTGGTTCAGACCGTTTGAGATTCCCCCTCTACATACAGGGGTTTGAATCAGGGATTTGAAATACATCCATTTCAAATACAGTCATTTTGTGCAAAGGAATATTTACTTCAGGCCTACATTGGTTCAGACTGTGTGAGAAACTCCCTCACATACAGGGGTTTGATTCAGGGATTTGAAATACAGTCATTTTAAATACAGTCATTTTGTGCAAAGATATATTTACTTCAGGTCTACATTGGTCCAGGCCCTGTGAGATACTCCCTCTACTTACAGGGGTTTGATTCAGGGATTTGAAATACAACCATTTTAAATACAGACATTTTGGGCAAATTAATATTTACTTCAGGCCTACATTGGTTCAGACTGTGTGAGAAACTCCCTCTACATACAGGGGTTTGATTCAGGGATTTGAAATACAGCCATTTCAAATACAGTCATTTTGTGCAAAGGAATATTTACTTCAGGCCTACATTGGTTCAGACTGTGTGAGAAACTCCCTCACATACAGGGGTTTGATTCAGGGATTTGAAATACAGTCATTTTAAATACAGTCATTTTGTGCAAAGAAATATTTACTTCAGGCCTACACTGCTTCAGGCCCTGTGAGATACTCCCTCTACATACAGGGGTTTGATTCAGGGATTTGAAATATAGCCATTTTAAATTCAGCCATTTGGGGCAAAGAAATATTGAATTCAGGCCTACACTGGTTCAGACTGTGTGAGAAACTCCCTCTACATACAGGGGTTTGATTCAGGGATTTGAAATACAGCCATTTCAAATACAGTCATTTTGTGCAAAGATATATTTACTTCAGGTCTACACTGGTCCAGGCCCTGTGAGATACTCCCTCACATACAGGGGTTTGATTCAGGGATTTGAAATACAGTCATTTTAAATACAGCCATTTTGGGCAAAGAAATATTTTCTTCAGGCTTACACTGGTTCAGACCGTTTAAGATTCCCCCTCTACATACAGGGGTTTGAATCAGGGATTTGAAATACATCCATTTGAAATACAACCATTTTGGTCAAAGGAATATTTACTTCAGGCCTACATTGGTTCAGACTGTGTGAGAAACTCCCTCACATACAGGGGTTTGATTCAGGGATTTTAAATACAGTCATTTTAAATACAGTCATTTTGTGCAAAGATATATTTACTTCAGGTCTACATTGGTCCAGGCCCTGTGAGATACTCCCTCTACTTACAGGGGTTTGATTCAGGGATTTGAAATACAACCATTTTAAATACAGACATTTTGGGCAAATTAATATTTACTTCAGGCCTACATTGGTTCAGACTGTGTGAGAAACTCCCTCTAGATACAGGGGTTTGATTCAGGGATTTGAAATACAGCCATTTTAAATACAGTCATTTTGTGCAAAGATATATTTACTTCAGGTCTACATTGGTCCAGGCCCTGTGAGATACTCCCTCTACTTACAGGGGTTTGATTCAGGGATTTGAAATACAACCATTTTAAATACAGACATTTTGGGCAAATTAATATTTACTTCAGGCCTACACTGGTTCAGGCCCTGTGAGATACTCCCTCTACATACAGGGGTTTGATTCAGGGATTTGAAATACAGCCATTTTGTGCAAAGATATATTTACTTCAGACCTACACGGGTTCAGGCCCTGTGAGATACTCCCTCTACATACAGGGGTTTGTTTCAGGGATTTGAAATACAGCCATTTTGGGCAAAGAAATATTGAATTCAGACCTACTCTGGTTCAGACCGTGTCAAATATCGAAACCTTCGATGAGGCATCAGGACAGATCAGGGATATCCGCCTCAATCATTGGCCCGTCTTATTTATGGACACCGAAATTAAAGAGACAAGACAAGCTTGTGGACAAGCCTCAAAGATATGCTTGTCCACAGCCACTACACCCCAGCCACTCAAGGGACCACATGTTTGGACCGTAAGATCAATGGCTGTTATAGGTGCAGTGGCTGTGTGGCCTGCAAGATACTACAAAGCAGCAAAACCTTTTTTTAGTTCAAATTTGCAGAAATCTTTTACTATCAAGGATTTTATCAATTGCTGCACACGGGGTGTGATCTATAAGATCACATGCGTGTGCGGACTTGAATATATAGGAAAGACAAAAAGAGAGCTGTGTAGACGCCTCGGGGAGCACCTGGGTGACATCACGAATGAGTGCGACACACCAGTAGCCCGGCATGTGAATGACACCCACGGCGGGGACCCCAGCTGTATCAGGGCTATAGGCATTGACAAAATCCCACCACCTATACGTGGTGGTGATTGGGACCGTCTCCTACTACAGCGGGAAGCACGCTGGACATTCCAACTTGACACAGTATCCCCTAGAGGTTTGAATGAACAACTCCATTTTGGCTGCTTCCTGTAATATCTGTCCTAATGATGAATTTTCTCCATATTTTGGTAGAATGGACTCTACCTTTCATGGTGCCCACCATCCCGCTTTTGAGTCTCTTTTTTGGCCACGGTTAAGAAATTAAAACATCAAACCACCACAAATACCATTCCCCATCTATTACATACCCATATCAGGGTTTGTTTAGGTGTATACTGTATGGACATACATCCCGATGCCCATCAATGCACACCAATAGGGTGCTTTCATATCAATGCCCGTATGTATGGACTATATATGTATCTATATTGTGTCCCTTTTATGTTTAACATGTGCCCACAGTATGCATTTGGTGGACAGTGCCCCCATGCCCCCTATGCCTATATATGTGGAACCTATGTCGATAATAGTATGAGAGCTGCGATACCCGGCGAAACCGGCAGTGTATCCTCAAGTTGTAGCCTATATATCGGAGGCGACGCGCCTGCACAGTGACCTACTTTTGCTATTGGCCACTGGCGCAGGCGCACCAAGTGCCGCTCCATGCAAGCTACACTTTGGGTTCTGGCAAATTCTTCTGCACATGCGCCGCCTCTACATCCCTCGATGACTGACGTCACTGTATTGCGCGTCACGCACATATGTCGATGTGCATGCGCCGTTTTCACATCTCGTGGCGGCTGACGTCAACATATTGCGCGTCACGCGCATATGTCGATGCAATGCTTTAAAAGATCGTCGGGTTCCTGCAGAAAAGCTAGGTAAAATCAATGCCTGCGACCCCAAATGAATATAATTTCTCCTCTTCGTGTGAAATACCCCACTACATACAGGGATTTGAAATACAGCCATTTGAAATACAGCCATTTTGTGTAAACATATATTTACTTCAGGCCTACACTGGTTCAGACCGTGTGAGATACTCCCTCTACATCCAGGGGTTTGAATCAGGCATTTGAAATGCAGCCATTTGAAATACAGCCATTTTGGGCAAAGATATATTTACTTCAGGCCTACACTGGTTCAGGCCCTGTGAGATATTCCCTCTACATACAGGGGTTTGATTCAGGGATTTGAAATACAGCCATTTGAAATGCAGCCAATTTGTGCAAAGATATATTAACTTCAGGCCTACACTGGTTCAGGCCATGTGAGATACTTCCTCTCCATACAGGGGTTTGAATCAGGGATTTGAAATACAGCCATTTTGTGCAAAGATATATTTACTTCAGGCCTACACTGGTTCAGACCGTGTGAGATACCCCCTCTACATACAGGGGTTTGAATCAGGGATTTGAAATACAGCCATTTTGTGCAAAGATATATTTACTTCAGGTCTACACTGGTTCAGACCCTGTGTGATACTCCCTCTACATCCAGGGGTTTGATTCAGGGATTTGAAATACAGCCATTTCAAATACAGCCATTTTGGGCAAATAAATATTGAATTCTGCACTACACTGGTTCAGTGTCACGGATGGAGTTGCAGAAAACTAGAAGTCACAAATATAGAACCAACTGACTTGATCAAATGGATGAGCCCTATAAAAGCCCTAGAGCTCTCCCTGACTGCTCAGCCCATGCAAAGATCTTTATGATAGAAAGATGCATGTCCTCGTACCTAGACTGTGTGACACCTGAAAACCCTACAATAGTGAGGGGACACGACCACCGGCTCCCTGCACTTAATACGGAGGGAATCAGGGTCACCTAGAATCAAGCCAACAGGAAAACACAAATAAAGGAAAGACTTAACTGAGGAACCAGCAGTTACAGCATCTAGCAGTGAGCACAATCCAGGAAGTTGTATAAACCGCAAAGTGATGCAATCAGTGCAACTAGATGACAGCTGAGAGAGGGAAACGAGATGACAAAACAAAACCAAAACAAAAGAACCTCAAGCAAGAGGTACTGAAGAACGTCTGTCAAAGCTTCTCAGAGATCTGGCAGTGACAGTACCCCTCCTTCTACACGTGGACTTTCGGACACTCAGAGCCCACCTTCTCAGGATGGGACCTATGGAAAACCCTGATGAGACGAGTGGTCTTAATATCCACCACTGGGACCCACATCCTCTCCTCAGGACCAAAGGAATGGGTAACGGGAGGAGAGGACCTGATGGCCGTGAATGAGGGACCTTGGCACGAGCGCAGGTCTCGCAGGCTGCCACAAAACCCTCAACCGTCTTACGAAGAGCCGGCCACCAGAATCTCCGAGCATTGAGATCCACTGTGGCTCTGCTCCCCGGGTGCCCAGCAAGGACAGTATCATGACGCTCCTTAACCACTTCAACCCCGCTAGCTGAAACCCCCTTAATGACCAGGCCACTTTTTACACTTCTGCACTAAACTACTTTCACCGTTTATTGCTCGGTCATGCAACTTACCACCCAAATGAATTTTACCTCCTTTTCTTCTCACTAATAGAGCTTTCATTTGGTGGTATTTCATTGCTGCTGACATTTTTACTTTTTTTGTTATTAATCGAAATGTAACGATTTTTTGTAAAAAAATTGCATTTTTCACTTTCAGCTGTAAAATTTTGCAAAAAAAATGACATCCATATATAAATTTTTCGCTAAATTTATTGTTCTACATGTCTTTGATAAAAAAAAAATGTTTGGGCAAAAAAATAAAATGGTTAAAGTTATAGCGTTTACAAACTATGGTACAAAAATGTGAATTTCCGCTTTTTGAAGCAGCTCTGACTTTCTGAGCACCTGTCGTGTTTCCTGAGGTTCTACAATGCCCAGAGTACAAACACCCCACAAATGACCCCTTTTCGGAAAGTAGACACCCTAAGGTATTCGCTGATGGGCATAGTAAGTTCATAGAACTTTTTATTTTTTGTCACAAGTTAGCAGAAAATGATGATTTTTTTTTTCTTACAAAGTCTCATATTCCACTAACTTGTGACAAAAAATAAAACTTGAACATGAACTCACTATGCCCATCACAAAATACCTTGGGGTGTCTTCTTTCTAAAATGGGGTCACTTGTGGGGTAGTTATACTGCCCTGGCATTTTAGGGGCCCAGATGCGCGAGAAGAAGTTTGAAATCAAAATCTGTAAAAAATGACTGGTGAAATCCGAAATGTGCTCTTTGGAATGTGTGCCCCTTTGCCCACCTAGGCTGCAAAAAAGTGTCACACATCTGGTATCGCCGTACTCAGGAGAAGTTGGGGAATGTGTTTTGGGGTGTCATTTTACATATACCCATGCTGGGTGAGAGAAATATCTTGGCAAAAGACAACTTTTCCCATTTTTTTATACAAAGTTGGCATTTGACCAAGATATTTATCTCACCCAGCATGGGTATATGTAAAATGACACCCCAAAACACATTCCCCAACTTCTCCTGAGTACGGTGATACCACATGTGTGACACTTTTTTGCAGCCTAGATGCGCAAAGCGGCCCAAATTCCTTTTAGGAGGGCATTTTTAGACATTTGGATCCCAGACTTCTTCTCACGCTTTCGGGCCCCTAAAAAGCCAGGGCAGTATAAATACCCCACATGTGACCGCATTTTGGAAAGAAGACACCCCAAGGTATTCAATGAGAGGCATGGCGAGTTCATCGAATTTTATTTTTTTGCACAAGTTAGAGGAAATTGTTTTTTTTTGTATTTTCTCACAAAGTCTCCATTTCCGCTAACTTGGGACAAAAATTTCAATCTTTCATGGACTCAATATGCCACTCACGGAATACCTTGGGGTGTCTTCTTTCCGAAATGGGGTCACATGTGGGGTATTTATACTGCCCTGGCATTTTAGGGGCCCTAAAGCGTGAGAAGAAGTCTGGAATATAAATGTCTAAAAATGTTTACGCATTTGGATTCCGTGAGGGGTATGGTGAGTTCATGTGAGATTTTATTTTTTGACACAAGTTAGTGGAATATGAGACTTAGTAAGAAAAAACAAAAACAAAAAAAAAATTCCGCTAACTTGTGCCAAAATAAATGTCTGAATGGAGCCTTACCAGGGGGTGATCAATGACAGGGGGGTGATCAGGGAGTCTATATGGGGTGATCACCCCCCTGTCATTGATCACCCCACTGTAAGGCTCCATTCAGACATCTGTATGATTTTTACGGATCCACGGATCGGATCCGCAAAACGCATACGGACGTCTGAATGGAGCTTTACAGGGGGGTGATCAATGACAGGGGGTGATCAGGGAGTCTACATGGGGTGATCACCTGTAAAGGGGGAATATTAATCACCAATATTATGCGAATATCGGTAATTAATATTCCTAAATAGGAGGAGCCGTCTAGTGAAGACTCCGCCTATTTATACCTTTATATAACAATAACACAATACTTTCGCTATGCTTTACACTAATCACTAATGCTAGCTGCATGCGCCTTACTAACTCGCTACCGCTAACAAGTACACGCTACACAAAGGGTACAAATATAACGGTATTTATTTAACACACTAAGCACGCAATACACTAACAATACACAGCACTACACATATACTATAACTACACTACACGTTCCCAAATTCCACCCACAAACTAACTATACAATACACACATACAAGTATAACAACCCACCCGCCTAGCTCTATACTGTCCCTACGGGTTACAAGGGGTTTCCAGTGGCACTGCAGGGGCGAGTGCAGGCCACAGACACTATAGATTCAGCACTGCAAGGGTTATTTGCCAGTGAGTGCTGAGGTTAATACCAGCAGGAGAGCTGGGGTACTGGCAGGGAATAAGTTAAACAGTAGGGTTAATCAGGGGTAACAAGGGGCAGCATGGGGTCTGGGATACAAAGGGTTAAATTGTTGGTGGGAAAGTGGTAGGGAAATAAGGGGGTTGAATATGGTTGGCACTGCAAGGGAGGTACAATGCCATGCAGTGGCGTAACTAGAGTGTTATGGGCCCCAGTGCAAACTTTGGATCGGGGCCCCCCCCCCCCCCCCATTTATACAAAGAAGCGGCAGAATTTCTTACTAAGGGCTCTTTCCCGTGCGGCTAGTCCGCTGCGTGAATGAGAGCCAAGCCCCATTCCGGACAGCAGAGACAGCTCCGTGCCTCTCTGTGACCTTTTTACTACAAAATCACAATGAGATAAAGTTGTCACCGTGATTTTGTAGCAAAACGATCACAGAGAGGCAAAGAGCATTATCAATCATGTTACTACTCAGTGTCTCTGCTGTCCGGAGCGGGGCTTGGCTTTCTTTCACACAGCAGTTTAGCCACACGGGATCCGCTCGTGTTAAAGAGCCCTAAGCCCAATGCATGGCTACACTCACCCAGTCCTAATAAAATCTGGTCCTACCTCATCCAGGGTGTCTCTGGCGTCGGCGTGATGTCCGCTGGATCCAGAACAAGGTTCCTGTGGTGATAGAGAAAAAAAGAATAATCACATAAGGAAGGGATGGTGACTGCCCCTATGAAACTACCAGCAGGGGGCGCTGTGCTGGCCTGGTAGACTGAGCTATGCCAATGTATAGCAGGGTAATTTAGGACATTTCCCCTAAGTGCAACCACACAGTACTAATGTCTACATTGTGGCCCCTCACAGTACTAATGCCCACCTTGTGGCCTTTCACAGTAATTAAGCCCACCTTGTGGTCCCTTCACAAAAGTTATGTCCTTCTTGTGGCCCCTCGCAGCAGTTATGCCTACCTTTGTTCCTGTCACAGTAGTTATGCCCAGATATGTGTCCCTCACAGTAGTTATGCCAAATATGTGCCCCCTAACAGTAGTTATGCCAAATATGTGCCCCCTCACGGTATTTATGCCAGATATGTGCCCCCTCAAAGTAGTTATGCCCAGATAAGTTTCCCCTCACAGTGGATATGCCCAGATATGTGCCCGCTCACAGGGGTTTGCCCAGATATGTGCCCGCTCACAGTGGTTATGCCCAGATATGTGCCCCTCACAGTGGATATGGCCAGATATGTTACCCCTCACAGTAGTTATGCCAGATTATGTGCCCCTCACAGTAGTTATGACCAGATATGTGCCCCCCTACAGTGGTTATGCCAGATTATGTGCCCCTCACATTAAATATGCCCACATATGTGCCCCTCACAGTGGTTATGCTAGATTATGTGCCCCCCTCACAGTAGTTGATATATGTGCCCCCTCATAGTTATGCCTTTATATGTGCCCCCCTCACAGTAGTTATGACATATTAGGTGCCCCCTCAGTAGAGATGCCCACTTTTGTGCCCCCTCACTCTAGTTGTGCCCATCAACCCCCTTCCCCTTTGCCCCCAGTCTGCAGTGTTAGGAAAAGAAAATAAAAAAACACATACTTACCCTCTTCCCTGGTGTTGCGCTGCCACACTCACATGGCACTGCTGGCTGTGCTGAAGGCAGTTTCCCGGGCCTTCAGAGCTCCTCCCACAGCCAGCAGCGCGATGTGCGGCCAGCAGAGGGAGCTCTAGAGCTCCTGCTTCACTGATGATCTGGATACAGCCTGGCAGTGACAAGAAATGCCGGGCGGACTGTATGTGAGTGAGTGAGTGCGCGCGTCCCCCCTCTTCCTCCTCCCCCCCTCTGCGCAAACCTCCCCCACCTTGCTTCATATTAAACATGTAATGGAGCGCCCTGATGGGGGCCCGGGCCCGGCATTGTCACTGTACTTCATGCTGGGCCCCGTCACAGCGCTTCATTACATGTTAGTACAGCGGGCCCCTCCCCCCGCCGGGCCCGGTCGCAGTCGCACTCCCTGCGACCGCGATCGTTACGCCCCTGATGCCATGCCAGCGTATACTCAGCCATCTCCAGGGCCAAATGGGCCTCTCTTCCTTCAGGCAGCAGTCCTCATGTGTCTCTGGTTCTAGTCTGGTTGCCAGAGAGCCTCTTCCTGGTTTCAGGCTCCTATATCAACCTCAGAAACCCCCACCTCCCCCTTCTCAGGGGTGTGACATCATAGTGTGACTGTGATGTATGCATGCCAGTTGGCCCCCTGAGGCTAGCAGCGAAATCGACCTTACTGTGAAATTCACTATGGTGCAGTCCATGGATAAACTACAGTTCCTGGATACAGAGGTCCGGATCATGGGACGAGGTTTGAGTACAGATTTTTTTTGTCAAACCCACTGACAAGAATACTCTGTTACGATATGACAGCCATCAACCTCGTTCCATGATCCGGTCTCTACCTTACAGCCAGTTCCTACGAGTACAGCGGATAGTTAAGGATAGACAAGTGAGACATACTAGATTTCAAGATATGAGTCAGAAATTTGCCATACGTGGATATCCGAAAAAGCTGATCAGAAATACCATTGATAGAGTGGGGAATCAACCCACTAATACTACTGTTCAGACTGATCCCCAATGTCCACGTATTCCCTTCATCTCCCATTTCTCGACTGACAGCCCGCAAATTGCGAGTGTCATTGGGAGACATTGGAGGTTGATTGGGAATAGTTTTCCCCAAGTTGCGGAATTTAAATCACCCCCTCTTTTCTCCTATCGGAGAGGACGGAATGTGGGTGATAGATTGGTAAAGGAGGATGTGGGCAGTGCCAGGATCAATGTGAGGACAATGTGTGGTTCCACCCACACTGGCTGCTACCCTTGCTATCATTGCATAAATTGCAAACTTATGATCAAAGGAGATACATTTTTAAATCCGGCCACTGGTGGGATGATGAAAATCACTCAATTCTTGACTTGTGACTCATCCTACGTGATCTACCAACTGACCAGCCCGTGTGGGAAGTGGTATGTTGGTGAGACCACGTGGGATGTAAAGACACGATTGAATCAACATCGCTATTCCATCAGGAAATAAAAGATGGATTTACCGGTGTCCAAATATTTTAAAGAGGCAAGGCACACACAGAATGATCTGAGATTTCGCATTTTAGAGCAGGTAGAATTGGGGAGGCGTGGTGGAGATAGACAGGCTCTCCTTAAAAAGCGCGAGTTATACTGGATTTATACGCTAAAAACGTTAAGACCTAATGGGTTAAACGTGGACTTTAGGGTGGATTAGTGTAGTTTGGCCCTGGCACTGCCCTAATCCTACGCCTTTCTCTACTATGCTGGATCAGTATCCCTTGCTGTAGGTTAAATGCACATGTGTGTATCTGCATTTGAATTATTATCTTTAATCAAGTATTCATTTTTATGAGAATCGCTAAAGTTTTCTCTTTCTTTGTTTTTAGATTTATTTTGATCTCACTGCCTTGATGGAGGCGCTGCATGATGTGACGTTCATCCTGGTTCCGGTTGGCTCCCCAATTTCTATTCACTTTATCCAATTAATATATGTCTGGATCATTGCTATACCACTTGTGCGGAATTTGTTGTATATTGTGCTGGATGCCCACTCATACAGTTCATATATGGATTCTTCATCTATTTGCCCGTGGTACCTGCATTATCATGGTTATACCCCCCTTTTTTTTTTGTCTGAATTGGATGCTTATATTTTATCTATAGGTATTAATGTTGTTATTTTATGAGAGATCTGTGGCGTTCCGTGGGGATCCCCTTGTGACGAAAGTTTTTTCTCCCATTTTTTAACGCCGAAATCTCATTATCATAAATTGTCATCCATATGGTGACATTCTTATATATAAAGAAAAACTTTTTCCATAGCTTAGATTTTGGGTTTATGGGACACTGTGCCCGGCTATCATACGTGCTGTGTCATGTGGATCGCCGAGCGACATTGCCCTAGGACCCAATTTTTCAATAATATCGGGTTCCATGGATTAGTAGTTCCATTCTGATGACTTTGATCATGTGGTATCTGTTGGGCGGCACCCAGTACCGCCCTGACATGCGCACATTGCATTTGTGCCAGTTTCGCCCATCTTAGCTGTGGGTGTTAGTCAGCCTCTTGAGGACGGAGATATCGCGAGATTTGATATTTTTCGCGCATGCGCTAATCACGTATGGTATTTTTGCGCATGCGCTAATCGTGTATGGGGACGCCAAGGAGCACGATCAATGCCAAACATGCAGCTGCCCACCTGACAGTGAGTTTTTTTTAATTCACCTTATTAGGGTAATCACTGACACTCATTATGGCATATTTCATATAAATCACGATATGTGGAACTAATGTTTTATCTGTTTGATGCACTGTTTTTGCCAAATGATGGCAATCTGATATATGTATTTTTTATGATCACATGTATTGTCCGATCACTGTACATTCACTGTATGATGTTCAATTGATGTTATTCTATTTTTGATTGATGCTCTTATTTAAAGTGTGTCTGTAACACATGTGCACTGTGCTTGATAAAGACAGCAACAAGCTGTTGAAACGTCGCCTTATTTTGGGTCCAATAAATCTTCAACATTTGAATTGATTTGGAGTGCTGCTGGCTATTTTCTACTTCTAGTACATTGGACCTAGGTGCTGGTCCACACTGGCCGGACGTGCACCCCCTGCTCACACAGTGTGCTGCTTCCTCATTTTCTCCAAGTTATATATATATATATATATATATATATATGTTATAAGGGGCCACAGCCATATATATATATATTATAAGGGGCACGGTCTAAAGGAGGCACATATTTCCCACAGGGGCCACCATGAGCCCCTGGGGATCACCATGGGCAGACGTGCGCAGATGCTGGGCACATCTGCGCACATCGTCCCATGATGCTGTGGTTAATGTATGCACATATATACCATACATGCCCGCACGTGTTTGCAGGCATGCATGGATATATATGCATACGTCTCAACCCTTCCTCAACAATCCCCCTGTTGTCGGACTATATAATACGACAATATATTGGGGGAACGAGTTGAGATATATTTGCCCCCCCCCTCAACCCCATCCATGGTGGAAGTTCAGGAAGAACTGTAGTGCCCACTGATTTTTAGGTACTTAAACATCCCTCATCCAGCTTCCTCCGACCTGCCCTTCACTGTAACCTACTCCTCCGTCCACAGGATACACCGTCTTCTTCTCGCTGGAACTTTCTTGACATCTTTAGGATACCACACACCCACAGTCTCTCGGTTAACTGGCCTTTCTTTATCAGTCTCTTGGTGTCGGCCACCCCCACTTTGGAGTGACCACACCCCCACAATCTCTCGGTAATTCTGCCGATCTTTAGGTATGGCCTGTCTCCAAGGAATCTGGAGTGGGTTCACCCTCGCAGTCTTTAACTGGCCTTTCTTTCACAGTCTCTTGGTGTCGGCCACCCCTACTTGGAGTGACCACACCCCCACAGTCTCTTGGTAGTTCTGCCGATCTTCAGGTATGGCCCGCCTCCAAGGCATCTGGAGCGGGTTCACCCTCACAACCTCAGTTCCAACTTTCTTCAATCCAACGTCTGTTTCCATCTTGCGGTTCTCCCGTGGACAGATTAATAGGTCTTTACAAGGCAGGTCAGACTCTTAAGCGGCGATGTCACAGTACCTAAATTCTACTGCGGAGAACACCTCTGCCACACTACACCTCCAGCCCTTCCCTTAAGAACCTCACCGTTCCAGGGTTCAAGGTGGCAAATGAATGATGCCTGTCCCTATCGTGACCTAACCTTATCCCCATTCACACAAAATACATGTCATATCCCTCCCAACACCAAATTCCATTATATGTGTGTACCCATAGAGACTCATGCAACCTGGCATATCTCTCTACACCTCCAAAGACACCGGTAGGTCGCAGACCCCCGTGTCAATAGGAAACGACTATAGGATGCAAATGTGTACAGTCAAATATAGGCTGTCACATATTTGCACCTAGAGTGTCTATGGGTACACAATCAACCGACAAACAAAATCAATAAATACAATGTGCTATGGGGTTTCAGGGTAGTACAGGTTATACGTCCCGAAACCTCATAGAAAACAATGTGTGTCCATACAATAATATTTGGCTACAGGAACAATGTTTGGTTATGTCCTGAGCCTCCTCCTCTGGATCGTTCTGTAAAGTTCTGTCTGGTTCTGGTGTATTTTGGTCAATAAGTCCCTTGACCCTCCGACTGTAGATGACGATCACCAGAACCAGAAGAAGTTTCACTGGGTGAAACAAGTGATAATATGCTCTTCCACTCGAACGTCTCCAAATCTTCCTCCAAAGCCTTAAATAATGCTCCCGCTGGATTGTGGCACAGTCTTCCATCTCTAGAACCCCTCTAGGCAGAGGTCGCTTGGTTGCCAAAATCCAGTGGGATCTCTGGAGCCTCCCAAGAGTGTCAGGGGGAATAGCTGGCCTCTTCCGTGGCCTCTCCTGGGTTTTTCTTCCGCTCCATATAAAACCTATGGCAGAAGAAAATACCAGGCGCTCCCAGGGGAATTTCTCCCCTAACAGTGCGATTAAGTGTAAAAATTCCCAGCACCAATACCTTTGACCCATGGGTGGAGAAAGGTATTGGGCTGCCCTTTGTCTCACAGGACTCCTCATTATCCCAACACTGGTGTTTGAACACCCTACCTTCAGAGGATCGCGTCCTCTGCTACACATCCCTCTGCACCAACAGATAAGGATGGCCACCCTACTAGGTTAGGATAACTGGAGTTCTGTGGACAAAGCACCATCTTGTTATTGATGGCATCGCATCCCTGTCCACTCATGTGTACCCAGGCTGACTTCCCCCTGTGATCCCATCTTGTGGAGGCCCGCAGAACCAACGGCATAGGCTCCCCAGGACCCCACAACACAAGAACACAGTCCACACTCTGCTGCCAAACACTCCGCGTCCAATCCCTATCAGAGCTGTGCTACCTGCTCGGACTAGAATTAAGTGCGCAGCACAACATTACACCAATGTTGTCTGTCTGCCCCAGTCCCCAGCGCAACACAGCCCTACCGAAAACCTTGAGCACAACAGCGTTATCTGTATCGATCCGAGACCCTGGTTGCCCAGAATAATATCACATCATCCTTTGTGTGCTGCATGAAGAAGAAGAAGGTCCTTATGCCTTCTCCCGACCAGCAGGATTTCCTGTGTGATATTATCTGCTCGCGACCCTATATGTTCTCGATGCACAGTATAACACTGCTCCACTCCAAGAGGACACAGAATGAAACAAGACAGCAGACGGGACATTACAACACTTTATAAATCAGCCTGGTGGAACACACTCATAGACAAGGACCACCATCAACATCAAAAAGAACGTTACAATGGACAACAAAAACACACAACATGGACATGTATAGGGAACAAACGGTGTAACAAATAGTACAGGGGTGTCAAATGTTGCCTAGCCTAGCTTGGCCACTCTGGCCCCTCAGCAGCTAATGATGCTGCCGAGAGGTTACCCCTTTATGGCCAAGCTGACTAGACCCCGCTGCACCATTTGTTACCTGCCTCCCATCACTGGACACATTGCAATTACTTGCACAAGGGCAATTCTTGCAATGTGTCCTTTGTTCCCACACCTGAAGCACCTGATTGGGCTTTCTGTCTTGTGTGTTTTGCAGTGCTTCGCTATATGACCCAAGCCACCACACGCAAAACATTTAATGTTTGCCCGGCATGGCTTAGGTCCGTCCACGCTGCAACCGCGCTCCCTGAATTGTTCCATCTTCAGGGAGGCACTTTTCATGATGTTTCTTTTCCCCAAAGTCAGGGAAAAATCTCTGTTAGTCTGGACAGGCTTGGTCTGGTGATTTGGCCTGTCACAGACTACTCTCCCCCCTATTTGCCCTGCATAGGGCAAAGTTTTGGGATATTCCGACCCTGACTTTATGGGAAACGAAAGGGCCGGCACCAACTTGGTGATGACCTGTTGCATGCCAGTCATTATCTGGGAGCTTACAGCAACCTGAGCCTTCAATTTGGCTACAGTCACATTAGTAGAGGCAGTCTGCTCCTTGAAGGCCTTGACCTCAGTATAAGACTGGGTCAACTTAGCCTCTATTTCCTCCTTCTGCCTCTGCAGCTCTACTAACTGTGGCTGTATCCTAGCCACCTGCGCATCTGACCACGTCTCTCTTGCCTGACAATTCACAGGACAACCGACCTCTAGCCACAAACACCATAAGGAAGAGTCGCGTCACCTGTCCGAATTATCAGGTCCTAGACGCTCAGACCGCTGACCGCGTCTCTCTTGCCTGATAATTCACAGGATGACCAACCTCAAAACCAAACACAGATTTCAAAATCTAAGCAGTGGGCCTGACTCGCCAATGTAAAGGGGGAATATTAATCACCAATATTATGCGAATATCGGTAATTAATATTCCTAAATAGGAGGAGCCGTCTAGTGAAGACTCCGCCTATTTATACCTTTATATAACAATTACACAATACTTTCGCTATGCTTTACACTAATCACTAATGCTAGCTGCATGCGCCTTACTAACTCGCTACCTCTAACAAGTACACGCTACACAAAGGGTACAAATATAATGGTATTTATTTAACACACTAAGCACGCAATACACTAACAATACACAGCACTACACATATACAATAACTACACTACACGTTCCCAAATTCCACCCACAAACTAACTATGCAATACACACATACAAGTATAACAACCCACCCGCCTAGCTCTATACTGTCCCTACGGGGTACAAGGGGTTTCCAGTGGCGCTGCAGGGGCGAGTGCAGGCCACAGACACTATAGATTCAGCACTGCAAGGGTTATTTGCCAGTGAGTGCTGAGGTTAATACCAGCAGGAGAGCTGGGGTACTGGCAGGGAATAAGTTAAACAGTAGGGTTAATCAGGGGTAACAAGGGGCAGCATGGGGTCTGGGATACAAAGGGTTAAATCGTTGGTGGGATAGTGGTAGGGAAATAAGGGGGGTGAATATGGTTGGCACTGCAAGGGAGGTACAATGCCATGCCAGCGTATACTCAGCCATCTCCAGGGCCAAATGGGCCTCTCTTCCTTCAGGCAGCAGTCCTCATGTGTCTGTGGTTCTAGTCTGGTTGCCTGAGAGCCTCTTTCTGGTTTCAGGCTCCTATATCAGCCTCAGAAACCCCCACCTCCCCCCTTCTCAGGGGTGTGACATCATAGTGTGACTGTGACGTATGCATGCCAGTTGGCCCCCTGAGGCTAGAAGCACCACACGCCCAGCCATGTCACAAACACAAAGTGGGGCCGCATAGTAAATAGGCTGATAAACTTAACAAAGTGCCTCAACCCTTAGCCTTTGAAGTCACCAGCCACCTGGAGACATATCCACCCCCCTGCAGACGCCTTGGAAATTTAAGTATATATATATATATATATATATATATGTATATAGATACTTGGGGCGCATCTATATACATTTATATACTCATTATAAACCTGGGGGCATACATGGGCAGTTATAGGCCCATATATATATATATATATATATATATACAGGTCTCGTTGGAGGATTTTTTGCACCCACACATATCCTTGTGTGCTGCTTTCCTTTTTTCTCTTTTTTATATTCTTGGACCCAGGGAAGCCAAGCACCTACAACATGAATCCTACTACTGGATGTATTCACTCAGATGTTTTTTCCTATACGCTTGAAGACGAGGAGAGAATATTGCATGATTCGGTGAGAGACATTACCTTTCTGTCTACTTTTACTGCCACTGACATTAAAAGGAAATTTGAAAATGAAACCAAACGTCTAATCAGTTTGGAACTACATCTTGCAACCTTAAGCGAATACCATATCGCACATCGGATTCCCAGAGGGATGCGTTCCCACCTGAGACCTGATCTGTTTATCAATAATGTCGAGTTTTGTGCCAGATTTGTTCAAATTTCAAATAAGTATGCATTTGATATCATTCTACTAAATGTTGAATATTTACAAAAAGAAAAAGCAGCAGTAGAAGTCACTCTTGCTGAATTGACGGATAAATTGAAAAGCGTACTGTCCAGTGAGGAGTTTGATGCCTATGTGTCTAATAATACGGTACATTTTGACAAATTTAAGGCAGATTTACAAAGCAAGAAACGCCGCAAATGGATGCGTGATGTTGATGATTATGCCACAGGCTTCATATACAACTGGCAGGGTGACCAAAGACGAAATCGCAGGACTCCAGGCGAGAAACATGGATCCAGGTCCCCTTCTACCACCAAGAAACCCCAGGGATATAACAGCCGGGATAACACAACTGCTACACAACTGGACTCTAACTCTGCTACGCCATCGACATCTTTTTTAGGGGGCACCCCCGGACCAGCAGGACCCGCCGAGGGGGGAGGAGACAACACAAACAAAGGAAAAGGGAAAAATGTACAGTCCCATCAGGGCAGGACTTTAAGGCGCAAGATATAGTGGTAAATATCTCCTCAACATCTTTGAATATTACACAGTTATCTGTATTGAATAAAGGCTTGTCATATTGCCCTGTTAACACAACTAGATGGTTTGATCTAGAAATTGATCTGCAGAGATTTCTGCGCAATATTAAACTAAAAGTGTGGTTTGCAGAACAAGTTGACAGACCCATAACTGATAATGTAAGTGTCAGTGAGCTGACCTTAAAAAATCTTGATCTCTATGTTAAAAGTGATTTCACCCCAGCTGTTGATCGTCCTGCTATTGAGGCTTTTGGTCTCGCGGTCAAACGCGACATTGCAAGCCTCAAACAGGAGTCATCCCAGCAACCATTTAAATTTGCTAATATGACTAAAGCTGAGATTGCGGCACTTAGTGATCTGGCTTCGGACCGCAACCTCACCATCAAGTCCGCTGACAAAGGTGGTGGGGTTGTGGTCATGGACACCAGATCCTATGTAGCTGAAATTAGACAGCAGCTTTCAGATACCAAAGTATATGAAAAGATCTATAATGATCCTAAATTTGCACTCTTGAGAGAGCTCAAGGAAATACTAATTGATGCCAGAGATAATGATATCATTGATGAAAAGGTTTTTACCTACCTGTACTGTGACAAACCTGCCACACCGATTTTGTATACCCTACCCAAAATACACAAATCCTTGACTTCACCCCCTGGGCGCCCTATCGTCGCGGGGATGGACTCATTGTTTTGTAGGGTTGCCATTTTTCTTGATAGGATTTTGTGTCCTTTTGCTAAATCTGCCAAATCATATGTCCAAGACACAAGTGATTTTTTAATTAAAATTGACGGTCTGTGTATTCCAAAAGGGGCATTATTGGCGTCTTTTGACGTGGTAAGCCTTTATACCTCTATTGAGCATAAACTGGGCCTACAGGCTATTGAACAGGTTTTACACAAAGCCGATTATAGTACCATTTGCCAACGTTTCTTGATTTCTCTGCTGAGGTTCATCCTGACTAGGAATTATTTCCTATTTCAGGATGACTTCTTTTTACAGTTACGTGGGACCGCGATGGGGTCCAACGTGGCGCCGACTTATGCAAATCTTTACATGTCACATCTTGAGGAGTCTTTCATCTATGTGAGCCACCACTTCAGCCATGTACTGGGGTGGTGGCGTTACATTGATGATATTTTCCTGGTTTGGGTCGGCGCCACGGAGGACCTCATCGCGTTCCACAACTTCTTGAATTCAATTGACCCTAGTGTCAAATTCACATTGGTGCATTCAATGACCTCTTTGCAATTTTTGGACACCCAAGTCAGTATTCACAATGATAAACTAGTGACGGATCTATATGTGAAACCGACAGACAAAAATACGTTATTACGTTACGATAGTCATCATCCTAAACCTATGATTAGGTCCCTTCCTTTTAGTCAGCTTTTGAGGGTCAAAAAAATTGTCCAAGATCCTGCTATAATAGATAAAAGATTGCAGGAAATGGGGTCCAAATTCCAGACACGTGGGTTCCCCAAGAAATTGATCCATGATCAGATCAATAGAGTCAAACCACTCACCACAGATGCCATCAGAGGTGGATTAAATAATCACAAATGCTCCCAGGCCCGAATCCCTTTTGTTTCAGAATTCAGCACAAATAGTGGCAAGATTGCCGCTATAATTAAAAAGCATTGGCGAATTCTCACCAGCAATTTTGATAAAGTGCAAGAGTTCAAGCTACCACCCCTATGTTCCTATCGACGCAGTCCCAATTTAGGCGATAGATTAGTCAGATCAGATATTGGTTCTAACAGGGAGACATGTGAAAGTTATTTTGGTTCTACCCGTAAAGGGTGTTATCCTTGCTATAACTGCATCAATTGTAAATTGATGCAGAAAGGTGACTCTTTTGTGCATCCCACTTCAGGGCAGAGGTTCAAGATCAGACAGTACCTAACATGTGATTCTTCTTATGTTGTTTATTTACTGACGTGCCCATGTGGCCTCCTATATGTCGGGGAGACCACATGGGACGTCAAGACTCGTCTCAACCAACACAGATTTTCCATTAGAAAACAAAAAATGGATCTCCCTGTATCCAAACATTTCACCGAAGCCAAGCATACACAGAATGACCTGCGTTTTAGGATTTTGGAGCAAATATCTCTCTCCAGGCGAGGTGGTGATCGAGTTAAACTTTTAAAAAAACGTGAGCTCTACTGGATCTACACACTTGGTACCCTCAAGCCACATGGCCTAAATGTAGAGTTTAGGATTGTCTAATCATGTTTCGTGCTGTTTTCTCCATTTGTCTGATAACGTATGGGGAGAATTATATGTGCTATACATTAACTGAAAATATTTTCTTCTTGTTCCTTTTCTTTGTAGGATATGATTCTGAAATACAACATACGAATGTTCACACATGGCGATGACTGTAGGATTCTTGTTGGCGACCTTTCTCTACTTGTTCATTTCTTTTTACTTTATGGTATCTACAATTGATATTCTGGAGCGGTTGCTGTCAGATATGTGGTGCAGCCCCAGCCCCTTTTGGGACTTGGGCTGCACTGCGCTGACAGTTGCTGCCCTATTATATAAATATTACATTGATCATATTGATACATTCTGAGCCCTGATACAGTTTTTTCCATGTTCCTCTGGCAGATGGTGGTGGTTTATGTATACAGATTCCGCCACACTGCTATGAGGACTTTGGAGCGGATATGCTGTGATTCTGGATTGCTTGATGATGACGGTGTGGTAACCGTATCATCATGCAAATACAGATATCCCATCGGTGACCGACGTCGACCCGCCGGCCCCTGATGTTTGGACCAGCTCTTTCTGCTATTTGCTGCGGCGCTCATATACTACGATAGTATCTGTCAAAATCATATGGGCGGTGTTTCGGTACACGCATGCGCCCTGAAGTTATGTTCCAAAGTGGCCATCTTTGATGTGGTTTTTACCTCACATACTTTCACTGTGAATCTCACGATAGTGGTTGGAACGGCGCATGCGCCTTGTTCCTTTCCGGACGCCAACAAGCTCCAACCATGTTCACCGTGCCTGGTGTGATACATTCAAAAGGTTTTAATTTTTATATCTAACACATGTTCACTGATCACTTGTAATTAATAATCATGATGTCTTTTGTGATTTTGTACCGTTTTTTCACCTTATGAAATGTTTATTACTGTATCGATAACGCTGTGATTCCGAATTACCTTGTCACATTGATTAATTTGACGATATGGTTGTAATATGTATGCACTTTATTATGTTTTATACCAATTTGTATTAAATCAATTACTTGCACTATATATAGATGTAATTTGGCACATGTTACTCAGCTGGAAAAAGGCTCCATAGTGAGAGCCGAAACGTCGCTGAGCTGATGAGTGAATAAATCGTCCACTTTTCACTATCTACTGGAGTGCTGCCTTCTTTTCTACCTTTTATCTACATTTGGGATCTTGGTCACAGGTCTCGTTGGAGGATTTTTTGCACCCACACATATCCTTGTGTGCTGCTTTCCTTTTTTCTCTTTTTTATATATATATATATATATATATATATATACACACACACCTGGGGGAGAGCCATGGCAGATACACATATATGTCCTCCTGATAATATATATACACATATACAAGGGGCATAATGTATTCTAAGGGGGATTATATATATATATATATATATATATATATGATAAGGGGCCACAGCCATATATATATATATTATAAGGGGCACGGTCTAAAGGAGGCACATATTTCCCACAGGGGCCACCATGAGCCCCTGGGGATCACCATGGGCAGACGTGCGCAGATGCTGGGCACATCTGCGCACATCGTCCCATGATGCTGTGGTTAATGTATGCACATATATACCATACATGCCCGCACGTGTTTGCAGGCATGCATGGATATATATGCATATGTCTCAACCCTTCCTCAACATCACCCCCCTGTCATTGATCACCTCCACGTAAGGCTCCATTCAGACGTCTGTATGATTTTTACGGATCCACGGATACATGGATTGGATCCACAAAACGCATACGGACGTCTGAATGGAGCCTTACAGGGGGGTGATCAATGACAGGGGGGTGATCAGGGAGTCTATATGGGTGATCACCCCCCTGTCATTGATCACCCCCCTGTAAGGCTCCATTCAGACGTCCGTATGCGTTTTGCGGATCCGATCCATGTATCCGTAAAAATCATACGGACGTCTGAATGGAGCCTTACAGGGGGGTGATCAATGACAGGGGGGTGATCAATGACCGGGGGGTGATCAGTGACAGGGGGGGTGATCAATGACAGGGGGGTGATCAGGGAATCTATATGGGTGATCACCTGCCTGTCATTGATCACCCCCCTGTAAGTCTCCATTCAGACGTCTGTATGTGTTTTGCGGATCCAATCCATGTATCCGTGGAGCCGTAAAAATCATACGGACGTCTGAATGGAGCCTGACAGGGGGGTGATCAATGACAGGGGGGTGATCAATGACAGGATGTGATCAGGGAGTGTATATGAGGTGATCACCCCCCTGTCATTGATCACCCCCCTGTAAGGCTCCATTCAGACGTCCGTATGTGTTTTGCGGATCCGATCCATGTATCTGTAAAAATCATACGGACGTCTGAACGGAGCCTGACAGGGGGGTGATCAATGACAGGGGGGTGATCAGGGAGTCTATATGGGGTGATCAGGGGTTCATAAGGGGTTAATAAGTGACGGGGGGTGTAGTGTAGTGTAGTGTTTTGTGGTACTTTACACAGCTACCTGTGTCCTCTGGTGGTCGATCCAAACAAAAGGGACCACCAGAGGACCAGTTAGCAGGTATATTAGACGCTGTTATCAAAACCTGTTAGGGGTTAAAAAAAATTGCATCTCCAGCCTGCCAGCGAACGATCGCCGCTGGCAGGCTGGAGATCCTGTCTCTTACCTTCAGTTCCTGTGAACGCGCGCGCCTGTGTGCGCGCATTCACAGGAAGTCTCGGCTATCACGAGATGATGCGTATATGCGTCACTCTGCGCAGAGCTGCCTACCCATGACCGCAGATCTGCGTTAGGCGGTCCGGAGGCAGTTAAAAATCTTATGTCGTAAAGCGAGAGGCACAAACAACCTCCCAGGAGGACAAAGATCAGGAGCCTCTGCTGGGCTGCCTGAACCTCTTCCCCCCTCCCGGAAAACAATGTGACAGGGCATCGGAACGTGACAACAAAATTAAACCTGGAAAAGAATAAAGACCATCTGGCCTGTCTCGGGTTCAGACGCTTGGCTGACTCCAAGTAGGCCAGATTCTTATGGTCTGTAAACACGGTAATAGGGTGTCTGGCTCCCTCTAGCCAATGACGCCATTCCTCAAAAACTAATTTGATGGCCAACAACTCCCTATCTTCCACATCATAATTTCTTCTGCGGAGGAGAGTTTCTTAGAGAAAAAGACACACGGTCGCCATTTGGCAGTAGAGGGACCCTGAGACAAGACCGCACCCACACCCACCTCAGAAGCGTCCACCTCAACAATGAAAGGTAGAGAGACATCAGGTTGTACCAAGATGGGAGCGGAAGCAAAAATCTCTTTGATACTAGAAAAGGCCTTACGCGCATCTACCGACCACGAGGAAAAATCTACCCCCTTTTTAGTCATATCAGTGAGTGGCATAACAACAGAGGAATAATTCAAAATAAACTTCCTGTAAAAATTGTCAAAACCCAAAAAGTGCATCAGCGCCTTCTGATTCTCAGGAAGCTCCCTATCAAGCACAGCGCGGATCTTCTCAGGGTCCATGCGAAAAACCAGAAGTGGAGAGAAGAAAACCCAGAAATTGAATTTCTGGAACCGCAAACACACATTTTTCCAGTTTAGCGTACAATTTATTCTTCCGCAAAATGAGTAAGGTGGTCCCTATGAGTTTTGAATTCAGGAGAAAAAATCTAAATGTCATCTAGATACACTAGTACAAATTTCCCCATTACATGATAAAAAATGCTGTTCACAAAATGTTGGAAAACGGCTGGAGCATTCATCAAACCAAAGGGCATAACCAAATTCTCAAAATGGCCCTCAGGAGTATTGAAGGCCGTCTTCCATTCATCCCCTTCCCTGAACCTGACCAGGTTGTATGCTGTGTGGCCTGCTTGTCAAATCTAACTTAGAAAAAACTTCAGCCCCAACAATCTGGTTAAACAGGTCCAGGATCAGAGGAAGCGGATATGGGTCCCGAATTGCGATACATTTCAGCTCCCTGAAATCCTGACATGGTCTTAAAGAACCATCTTTTTTCTTAACAAAAAAAAACAGCGGCAACAGGTGACTTTGAGGGTCGGATGTGTCCCTTTCTCAGGCTCTCAGAGATATACGTACGCATAGCGACACTTTCAGGTTGGGAGAGATTGTATAAACAAGATTTAGGGAGCTTGGCACCTGGGATGAGATTAATAGGGCAATCATACTCCCGATGAGGGGGCAGCTCCTGGACACCACTCTCTGAAAACACATACGAAAATTCAGAGATAAAAGATGGTACAGTTGGGGGCGTGGCCTGAGCATGCAGCTGTGAACACGCACATTTCAGAGCTCCCGGACCCTTGGCCCTTGTAACTGAGATAAATAGCAACGATTCGAATGCTACTGGCCTGAACACCATGGTCAGACACTCGGGCCGCCGCGGGTCCACTTTCATGACCTCGGAACCTCACATTGCGAGGTATTTCACGGCTACACCAGCTCCCGCGCCGGACCCCACCAAGATGGCGCCGATGGAGGAAGGAGCTGCACCGCAGGCTGCTCCCCTGAATCTGGGGGTTAGCGACCCAGTACAGATACAAGCGGACTCCCCACCGCCCTCTCACTGTCCTCGGACTGGCCCGCAGTGACATCCACGTCCGTTGGCCACACTTACGGGCCGGGCAGGAAGTCTTATGTTCAAGCGGCCTCATGGCCCAAAATAGCGATGGACGGACCGCAAGAGATGGAGGCTCATACCATACCAGAGGGCTTGCAGGACTTTAACAAGCAGGCCACACAGCAGCCGGCCCACTTACCTCTCACCGCAACCGGAGGAAATCCACACGTGCAACCCTCTTCATCCACTCCCAGGCCCATGGACTGGCGGGACCTCCTTTCCAATCCCGGTGAGTGCGACATGCTGCGAAACTCCACATAGGCCAACAGCCGACGCATTGCCAGCCCAGGAGCACCATTCCGGTCACCTAGAACCTCCTGTCAAACAGTCGGGTGATCTCACCGCCCCACAACTGTCCCGGATACATGCCCCTGATCTGCAGGCCCCAAGCAACGCGCAGGCTGTATTTAGAGGTGAGCGGCCTCACCAGACTCACTCACCTGATCTCCCCTCCACTCCGGCTATTTTCCATCCCTCAGCCGCCTCTGATTCATCAGGGGAATCGTCCTCTGCCTCCTCCTCCCATGGCAGATCTGCTAAACGTCCCAAGTTGAAGGACATTTGGTCACTGCTAAGTATGCTCCCAACCAAGGCGGACCTGGAGGTGATCATACAGAGGGTTGAGACCAAACACGATCAGGCTATTGCTAGAGTCAAGGCGGACTTAACAGCCATCTCCACCAAGGTGACCTCACAAGCCCAAATTTTGTTTGAACTACATGCCCGTCTGTCAAGTGTGGAGAAGATGGTCTCATCGCAGCAGATCTTAGACACCTGTTACTACAGATGGATGACCAGGAAAATAGGGGCAGGCGTAATAACTTTAAAATCCGTGGGATCCCTGAGGAGGTCCCGTCCGCAGATTTAAGGAAGGTGGTGTCCGCAATATTTAATTCTCTCCTTGACAGATCTGAAGATTCTGACATTGAGCTGGACAGGGTGCATAGGGTTCTTGGCCCTAGACGTTCAGCGACTTCTGCTCCTCGTGATGTCCTATGCAGAGTTCACTTCTTCAGGGAAAAAGAGGAACTTTTGCAGAGAGCATGGAGACAAGGTCCTATCTCATTCAGCGGATGTCAGTTCCAAATCCTCCCTGACGTGTCCAGGAGAACCATGCTTATGAGACGTACTCTCAAACCCCTCCTGCAAATTGTCACAAATGCTGGGGCTACTTACCGCTGGGGCCGCCCTTTTCACCTAATAATCCGTAAGAACGGATCTATGTTTGCATTGCACTCTCCAGATCAGGCGGGTGAGCTTAGTCGGTTCCTGGACTGTCCACTCGTCTCCTTACCGGACTGGCAGGATGTTCCATTTTTTTCTTCTCCAGCAGAAGGACCTCCCTCATGTCTGAATAATGGTCCACGTCAAGCCTGTCCTCCAGTTCCACACTCTCCTGGATAGGGGACTGTCCTCAGTATGAAAAGCTCCAGATCCTACTCTGAACTACAATACATGATGTTGTGCCGGTTTGGGGGGTGGTGTAGGGGACTGTAACGTCGTTCCGAAGGTCACTCAGTCCCCCATTAGCTGCAGACCTGCTGCTTAGCTTCGGGAGCGAGGATCTGTGTTTGACCTCGTTCCCAGGGCGGTTTTACTAGCTGGATGGCTCCCTGCTTCTAAGTCTGCCTTGAGTGCCGAGCTGATCACTCGGTGCTCGACTAGTTGGTCTATCAGTCATGTGATGCTGGCCACGTCACATGACCCTCACTCCACACTATAAATACAGGCAGCCTGCTGGCCACAGGTTGCCTGTTAATTTAGGTTCCACCTGTGATTTTGTCTTCCTGGCATACGTACCTCCTGCTGAATTCCTGACCATCCTCTGCCTCCTCCTTGTGTACTTTGCTGCTCTCCTGGTATTCTGACCCCGGCTTCCTCCTGACGATCCTCTGCTGACTCCTTTGGTACTTCACGTCTCTCCTGGTATTTACGACCCCGGCTTCTCCTGACTATTCTCCGCTTGCTCCATTTGTACAGTTTGTCTGTCTGTCATCCCTGCACTTATTCTAAGCTAGGGATTGCCGTCCAGTTGTCCCCTGTCATTAGGACTTACCAAGAGTCGCATAGTTGATTGCTTCTCCACTGTTTATTTGTTTAAATTGGTTTTCATCTGAACTGGATTAGCCGGTTCCAATGCTTCGCCATTCAGGCGTATTTGCACTTGTTTTTCTAATCCTTAGTGTTGTCTACCCACCCTTGTGTTTGTTTCCCTTTCCCCCTACCTCCCTCTCTACTCTCCTTCCTCTGCCTTTTGTTTCCTACAAGACCATGTCGGAGATCACTTTTGCGTCCATTAATGCCAATGGATTGAATACTCCAGAGAAACGTTCTTCCATTCTCCGGCTTTTGTGGAGTAAAAAGGTACAGATTTCCTTCATTAAGGAGACTCACTTCCGCAGAGATACTATGCTGAAATTTAGCTCTCCCCGTTATCCTGACCCCTATCACAGCTGCTATAGTGATTCTAAATCGAGAGGTGTGAGTATCCTCATCGCTAGATCCGCCCCCTGGGAGTTTCTGGATTCTAGCTCTGATGATACAGGCAGATTTTTGTTTGTTAAGAGCAAACTAGGAGACCGGGTATACACTCTGGCCAACGTGTACTTGCCCAATACGAAACAATTGAGAGCCCTGACTAGAATTCTGTCAAAATTGGATAGTTTTGCGGAAGGCACGCTTCTGGTCGGTGGGGATCTTAATGTTGCCCGGGACCCACTGGTAGATGTCTCTAAGGGCTCTTCTCACCTACCCTACTCTTACATTCGTCGCATTAGGAGCCTCCTTTATTCTCATCAGCTGGTGGATGTTTGGCAAGTGATTAATCCAGAAGCCAGGGATTTCACATTTTATTCCAATCCTAGGGATGTTTACTCCAGATTGGACTATTTTCTGTTTAGACATGCAGCAGTCCCTCTCATTGCCACTTCCTAAATTGACCCAATCACTTTCTCGGACCACGCCATGCTGCATGTCTCTTTGAAATCCCCTCTTCCCTCTCCCAAGTCCTGGCGGTGGTGTCTTAATGAGTCGCTACTCCAGGATCTGGAAGTTGCGCAAGATATTAACTCGGCTGTTTCTCATTATTTTGAGGAAAACCTGGCTGATAACGCCTCCCCCTCATGGTATGGGCCGCACACAAGTGTGCGATAAGAGGGGACATGGGGCTCGGCGTAAGAAGGAGAGGGCTTTAGAAATATCCCAGATAGTGAAGGAAATTTCCGAACTGGAACAGGTCCACAAACGTTCTCATGCGCAATCGGTTCGCGCAACACTTTTACAGGCTAGGTGCAAGCTTAAAGACAAACTGGATACCCGTACGAGATTTCTTCTTACAGGGTAGAAGGCACTTTTTTGAATATGGTAATAAGTGTGGCAGACTTCTAGCCAGATCTTTACGTGAGCAAAGGGCTAGGAACTGCGTCCCTCACATTGCCCCCCCATGGGGACCGGTGCTGAACAACCCAGACTCCATAACAGAAGCTTTCGCCCACTTTTATCAGACCCTGTATAATCTTCCTCAGTCTAGCCAAGTGAGCCCGGCCCTGAACTCAGCCATGAGTTCCTATTTATCTAGGTCAGGTTTACCCAAATTGCCAAGTGGGGCTCTTGAAGGTCTGAATAGCCCGTTTACCACTGATGAGATTGATGAGGCTTTCAAGGGAGGTGAGAGACAACACCACGAAGGTTTTGAACTTGATCCATCTTGCTAAGGTTCAACGCTCCCGCCTATGTCTCCTATCCACGGACGCTGAAAAGGCGTTTGATAGGGTGGGTTGGCCTTGGTTGTACGCAGTACTGAACCATGTGGGTGTGGAGGGCTCTCTATTAGCTTGGATCCGTTCTCTGTACTCCTCTCCCTCGGCAGCCACGAAGGTTAATGGTGTTATCTCGCCCCCCTTTGAGATTAGAAATGGCACGCGCCAGGGTTGTCCTCTATCTCCCTTAATTTTTATCCTCACGTTAGAACCCCTTCTGAGGACTATCAGGAAAAACCCTGATAGCTCGGGTTTGATGATGGGAGGACAGGAGTTTAAGATAGCAGCCTATGCAGATGATCACCTTCCCCAACCTAATTGAGGAATTCAAAGAATTTCGCAACTTGTCCAATCTGAAAATTAACTTACAGAAATCTGAAGCGCTTAATGTCTCCATTCCGACTTCCCTTGAACCCGAATTAGCGGGCTCCTAACCTTTCCATTGGACGACAGGTGCCATTAAATACTTGGGCACGATGAGTCCCAAGGATCTGAGGGAACTGTTCTCCAGGAACTATACCCCCCTCCTGAGTCGGATCAGAGAAGACCTTAAGAGATGGTCCAAAGGCCTCTACACTTAGTTTGGCAGGTGTGCCATTTTTAAGATGAATGTCCTTCCGCGCCTATTATACCTGTTCCAGACCCTCCCCATACACATTCCGGCTTGTTTCTTCTCTACCGCACATCGTGACCTCTTTAAATTTATCTGGGCGGGGGACAGTTCTAGACTGTCTAGATCCCTACTACATGTTCCAAACGAAAGGGGGGGTTTGTGGGTTCCTGACCTAAGGAAATATTATGCGGCCTCTATGTTCCAACGGGTCGTAGATTGGTGCCGACACGCCCCGTTCAAACAATGGATCTCCATTGAGCAATTCTCATCCCGGACCCACTAGCTCTTTTGCCATGGACAGACAGGAAAGTTCCTAGTGCTCATTCCTCTCATCCTATCATAGGCCCTACCATGACTCATTTCGGTAAGTACCAACAAATCTCTACAATCTCCCCAAAGCCTTCTCCAATATTTCCTGTCCTGGGGCATCCGGACTTCCCGGCGGGTAGCTCGGGGGGCCCGTTTGTACAAAGGAGATTGAGCGGTAAGTGTCATGCGCCATTCTTTAGAACCTTGGGAAGGTGGTTCACGTACTCAGAACTGTTGGGACAGTCTGAACCCTGCTCTCTAGGTCCGTGGAGATCCAGACAGTTGCACCACTTCCTTTCCTCTATTCCTTCCTCTCAGGGCTTTGATAGAGCTCTCACTCCTTTTGAAAAGACATGCATAGGCTCAGGACTTTACCGCCCGTCAGGCATTGGAAATACAGCCATTTGAAATACAGCCATATTGGGCACAGATATATTTACTTCAGGCCTACACTGGTTCAGGCCCTGTGAGATACTCCCTCTACATACAGGGGTTTGATTAAGGGATTTGAAATACAGCCATTTTAAATAAAGACATTTTGTGCAAAGATATATTTACTCTAGGCATACACTGGTTCAGACCGTGTTAGATACCCCCTCTACATACAGGGGTTTCAATAAGACATTTGAAAAACAACCATTTGAAATACAGCCATTTTGTGCAAAGATATATTTACTTCAGGCCTACATTGGTTCAGGCCCTGTGAGATACTCACTCTACATACAGGGTGTTGAATCAGGGATTTGAGATACATCCATTTGAATTACAGCCATTTTGTGCACATAAATATTTACTTCAGGCATACACTGGTTCAAGCTCTTTGAGATACCTCCTCTACATACAGGGGTTTGAATCAGGGATTTGAAATGCAGCCATTTGAAATTCAGCCATTTTGTTCAAAGATATATTTATTTCAGGCCTACACTGGTTCAGACCGTGTGAGATAACCCCTCTACATACAGGGGTTTGAATCAGGGATTTAAAATACAGCCAATTTGTCCAAAGAAATATTTACTTCAGGCCTACACTGGTTCAGGCCCTGTGAGATACTCCCTTTAGATACAGGGGTTTGATTCAGGGATTTGATATAGATCCATTTAAAATACAGTGATTTTGTGCAAAGAAATATAGAATTTTGGCCTACACTGGTTGAGACCGTGTGAGATACTTCCTCTACATACAGGTGTTTAATTCAGGGATTTGAAATATAGCCATTTTAAATACAGCCAATTTGTGCAAATAAATATTTACTTTAGACCTACACTGGTTCAGGCCCTGTGAGATACTCACTCTGCATACAGGGGTTTGATTAAGGGATTTGAAATACAGCCATTTTAAATAAAGAAATTTTGTGCAAAGATATATTTACTTTAGGCATACACTGGTTCAGACCGTGTTAGATACCACCTCTACATACAGGGGTTTGAATCAGACATTTGAAATACAGCCATTTTAGGCAAAGATATATTTATTTCAGGCCTATACTGGTTCAGACCGTGTGAGATACCCCCTCTACATACAGGGGTTTGAATCAGACATTTGAAATACAACCATTTCAAATGCGGCCATTTTGTGCAAAGATATATTTACTTCAGGCCTACATTGGTTCAGGCCCTGTGAGATACTCACTCTATATACAGGGTGTTGAATCAGGGATTTGAGATACAGCCATTTGAATTGCAGCCATTTTGTGCAAATAAATATTTACTTCAGGCATACACTGGTTCAGACCGTGTGAGATACTCCCTCTACATACAGGAGTTTGTATCAGGCATATGAAATATAGCCATTTTAAATACGGCCATTTTGTGCAAAGATATATTTACTTCAGGCCTACACTGGCTCATACCGTGTGAAATACTCCCCTCTACATAAAGGGGTTTGAATCAGGGATTTGAAATACAGCCATTTGAAATAGAGCCATTTTGTGCAAAGATATATTTACTTCATCTTTGCACTGGTTTAGGCCTTGTGTGATACTCCCTCTACATACAGGCGTTTGATTCAGGGATTTGAAATGCAGCCATTTGAAATACAGCCATTTTGTGCAAAGAAATATTTACTTCAGGCTTGCACTGGTTTAGGCCCTGTGAGATACTCCCTCTACATACACGGGTTTGATTCACTGATTTAAAATACAGCCATTTGAAATACAGCAAATTTGGTGCAAAGATTTATTTATTTCAGTCCTACACTGGCTCAGACCGTGTGAGATACCCCCTCTACATACAGAGGATTGAATCAGGGATTTGAAATACAGCCATTTGAAATACAGCCATTTTGGGAAAGAAATATTTACTTCAGTCCTACACTGGTTCAGGCCCTGTGAGATACTGCCTCTACATACAGGGGTTTTGTAAGAAACAGTCATGTAATGTGTCTAAGTTTCGTTATCCTGGTAAACTGTTAAAATGTAAATGCCTGCAGTATTCGTTTGGTCAGTAGATGGCAGCATAGGACCAATTTGCATAGGAGTTTACCATAGAGAAAGTGTATTAATGTGATAGTGGCTCTTTAAAACAGCAGTTAAGTGTTGAAGTGACACGCCCCTTATGATGTCAGCCTGCCTCAGTGTGAGCAGGAAGAATGAGGAAGAGAGACTGGAACTATAACGGCTGCCATCTTGGCAAGAAAGAAAGCAAGTTCTGTGCTGTGTAAGACGTGTGTGGAGATACTAAAGGACGTTCCTGTGCAGCCAAGCTGTGTGAACTTCAGTCTAGAGACGGATGGAGTATAAAGAGACTCACAGTGCTGTCGAGGTACCGGACAGTCACTGTAAAATTCTGGATTATATCCATTTGGTTTTCCGGCCTGCTGAGGAGGACTTCTTTGTTGCGGATCCTGCGCTGGTTAAAGGAAAAGGACGACATCGGGCCCCACCGTGCACTTTCACAAACTGTAAGAGGTCCACTTGGACCACTGGGATAAGGGGGGTGCGCACCCGCTTGAAAGTTAGGGTCAGTTAGGGATAGTTCCGGGGACTGTTATTTCTTAGTGTCCGCACTGCGAATACGGACACAGCAAAGGTGGAAATTGTTGCAGTCTCTGACTTGAATTGTTTATACTGTTTTGAATATTTTGCTTGTCTTTATCGCCGTGATTTCGCTGTTAACCTGCTTTTATTAATTTATAGTAAATGTAATTTTCTTAATCTTGACCTCTGCGTACGCACTCTTTTCTGGTTGCGGAGTCATACTACCTGCCTTGCTCTCGGTTCACAGTTTGATTCAGGGATTTGAAATACAGACACTTTAAATACAGCCATTTTGGACAAAGAAATATTGAATTTTAGCCTACACTGGTTCAGATCGTGTGAAATACCCCCCTACATACAGAGGTTTGAATCAGGGATTTGAAATACAGCCATTTGTAATACAGCCATTGTGTGCCAAGATAAATTTACTTCAGTCCTACACTGGTTCAGACCGTGTGAGATACCCCCTCTACATACAGGGGTTTTAATCAGGGATTTAAAATGCAGCCATTTGAAATGCAGCCATTTTGGGCAAAGACATTTTTACTTCAGGCCTACACTGGTTAATTCTCTGTGAGATACCCCCTATACATACAGGGGTTTGATTTAGGGATTTTAAATACAGCCATTGGAAATACAGCTATTTTGTGCAAAGATATATAAACTTCAGTCCTAGACTGGTTCAGACCGTGTCAGACACCCCCTCTACATACAGGGGTTTGATTCAGGGATTTGAAATAGAGCCATTTTAAATACAGCCATTTTGTGCAAAGAAATATTTACTTCAGGCCTACACTGGTTCAGGCCCTGTGAGATACTCCCTCTACATACAGTGGTTTGATTCAGCGATTTAAAATACAGCCATTTGATATAGAGCAAATTTGGTGCAAAGATATATAGTTATTTCAGTCCTACACTGGCTCAGACCGTGTGAGATGCCCCCTCTACATACAGGGGTTTGAATCAGGGATTTGAAAAACAGCCATTTGAAATACAGCCATTTTGGGCAAATAAATATTTAATTTTGTCCTACACTGGTTCAGACAGTGTGAGATACCCCCCTACATACAATGGTTTGAATCAGGGAGTTGAAATACAGCTATTTGAAATACAGCCATTTTGTGCAAAGATATATTTATTTCAGGCCTACACTGGTTCAGACTGTTTGAGATACCCCCTCTACATACAGGGGTCTTAATCAGGGATTTGAAATACAGCCATTTGAAATACAGCCATTTTTACTTCAGACCTACACTGGTTCAGGCTCTGTGAGATACTCCCTCTACATACAGGAATTTAATTTAGGGATTTGAAATACAGCCATTTTAAATACAGACATTTTGGGCAAAGTAATATTTACTTCAGGCCTACACTTTTTCAGACCGTGTAAGATACTCTCTCTACATACAGGGGTTTGAGTCAGGCATTTGAAATACAGCCATTTAGGGCAAAGATATATTTACTTCAGGCCTACACTGGTTCAGGCACTTTGAGATACTCCCTCTATATACAGGGGTTTGATTTAGGCATTTGAAATGCAGCCATTTGAAATACAGCCATTTTGTGGAAAGATATATTTACTTCTGGCCTAGATTGGTTAAGACCGTGTGAGAAACCCCCCTATATACGAGGGTTTGAATCAGGCATTAGAAATACAGCCATCTGAAATACAACCATTTTGTGCAAAGATATATTTACTGGAGGACACCTGACCATATAGGAAGGATGTACAGGGACTGGGGGTCCCCCTTTCCAAGGTTCCCTATCCTTGTTTTAGGGCCCCGTTAGATCTTGGTCAGGTTTTGGTGCTTTGGGGGTTAATGATATCATCCTGCAGAGCAAGAGGGGGCGTGCTGCATAGGTGCCCCTTTATAAGACCCTGTGTCTCCTCCTTCGTCCTCTTTGGCAGAAGCGCTGTGTAGGGTAAAATCAGCGTTCAGTCTGCACAAGAGAGATGGATCCCCTGAGGGATATGTTTATGGCTCACATGGCAGAGGGGGGTGAGGACTGGCTGCACTCATTCCTCTGCAGCCTCAGATTTCCCCTGCCGTCTGCCCCTGGCCTTGCGGTTGCTGCCAGTGGCGCTTCTACGGTGCCCCTTAGTGCTGGAGCTTCCTCAGGGGGGTGGCGGTCTGCTAGGCATATCCACCCCCCGCTAGGCTCGGATACAGCCCCCCCTTCCTGCGTACCTCAAGCGGCGCTGGTTCAGCTGCGATCCCGGCCGGCCACCGCTTCTCTGCTGCTCTGGCCGTAGCTCTGCCCCTTCCGGTTTTGGTGCCCGCACTTACCGGTTTCAGTGCTTTTGCCGGCAGTGCGGCACAAAGTTGGAGCATTGATTATGGGGGGCGTCTGTTAGTAACCCTCCCCCTGGGGATTAGCCTCCTACCCCCCCTAATTCGCAGTCCCCCCCTCTGCAGTGCTGGTGCAAAGGTAAGTTGAACCCTCATTGCCATCTGCCCTTGTGGGGGGCGATATGGACATAACTGCTGATCTGGGTGCTCCAGCGAGTGCTCCCCAGGCAGCTGCTGCGGGGGCTCCTGCCCAGCAGCTTCAGGCCAGTCCCCCAGCCCCCTGGCGGTCGCACAGGCACAGAGCAAGATCTGATTCGTCACCCTCCTCTGTTGAGAGCCGGAGGCGGAGTTGACGTGGGTCGCACAGGCCTCAGTCCCGTCACCGGTCTGGCGATTAGCGGTGGAGTAGACGCTCCAGATCTTCTAGGTGGCGGTGCCCATCATCCTCGGAGGGATCCTCCGCCGCTTCACGAGAGTCTGGTCGGGAGTCGCGCAGGAGACGCAAGAGGCGGATGCCTAGCCATTCTTCCAGGGTCCATAGCCTGGTTCCAGTGACGTTTCCGCAGCCTGAAGTTGCTGCGCCGGGTCCCGTGGCGGAGCCGGTTCCTTCTACGTCTGGCAAGTACCAGTTTACGGGGGAGTGGGGAGCGGGCGATGGGGGTTCGGACATGGCGGCGCTGTTAAAGGCGTTGTTGGAGAAGTTTAGTCAGTCCCCTCTGAGCCAGCCCTCCCCGCCTCCTCCGGTTAAGCCTGTGCCTGCATTAGCTAGCGTTCACAAGGATTCTTGTTTCTGTGGGGTTAGCTCGCTAGGGGCCCATTTAGAGGAGACAGATAGGGAGAAGGTATGGGCTAACCAGTATGTAGACATCTGGTCCCTCATATCTGTTGACCAACACACGGTGGATAAGGAGAGACGCTTCCCGGGGAAGCCTTACGAGTGAAGACCTAAAGTAGCGAAAACCATGAATAATTGGTTGCAAGCCTTTACGGTTTTGGGTTGTGTCATGGGGCAGCGCCATCCCCTTGTTTATATACCAGGATATAATTTACAGCGCCTATAAGAGTCATGGCGGCACCGCTTGGTGGCGTTACGATGAGGAATTTAGGCGTTGCCTGGCATTACAGCCAGACTTGGGCTGGGGGGGTTAAGGCCACGGATGTCTGGCTCAGGTTGATGGTGGGGCAAAAACCTCCTCCCTTTTCGGGGACGGACGCTGGTTCAGGGGGGTCCTCTGCCCCGGGGCCGGTGGCCGTCCGCTGACCGGGGTAATGTTGGCTATTCAACGAGGGTAACTGCAGGTTTGCGGGATTGTGGTGTGGTGGCCCCCATTCAGCTAATAAGTGCTCCCGTCTTCCCGTTAGACCCCCCCCCCCAAGCAGGGTGAGCAGGGCTTGCATAAGAACCCCAGTGAGCGTGGCAGAGATGGATCCCTGGCTAGACAGTTACCCCAATAGGGGTTTTCAGTTGGGTTCTTTATCTCATTTATATTGAGTCGTTGTCCGGTTTTGTCGGATAATCTGAGGTCTGCCCGTGATTTCCCGGATGTCCTCAGGGAGAAAGTTGAGAAAGAGGTAGCGTTGGGGCGTATCCCATTTAGCGAGTTACCTTTCCCCAACTTGAGGGTTTCTCTGCTGGGGGTGGTCCCTAAGAAGGAGGCGGGTAAGTTCAGGTTAATACACCATCTGTCTTATGAACAACGCCATTACCCCGGAGGATTCGTCTGTGTGATATGTTTCATTTGACAGGGCGGTCGAGTTGGTCAGGGAGGCCAGCAGAGGGGCTCTCTTGGCGAAATCAGACATAGAATCGTCTTTCCGCCTCCTCCCGGTTCACCCCGATTTTTTTCATTTACTAGGTTGTAGGGTTGATGGTCTGTTTTATTATGACACGTTCCTGACCATGGGCTGTTCCATATCGTGTCATTATTTTGAAATGTTTGGATCTTTTTTGGAGTGGGTTGTTCGTTATGACACTGGTTCTACATCTATTTTGCATTACCTAGATGACTTCCTTTTTGTTTCCCCTGGTCCGGAGGGCGGTTGTCGATCCCTGAACAATTTTTTTATGAGAGTGGCTCAGTTTGGGGTTCCCATTTCGGTTGAGAAAACGAAGGGTCCTGTGATGCGGTTGTCTTTCCTGGGGATCGAGATCGACACAATAGAAATGGTCTTTAGGCTTACCGCCGAGAAGCTCCAGAAGCTTGTCAGCCTGATTGATGGATTTTTAGCCATCAGGAAGGTTACTCTCCTCCAGCTCCAGTCCTTGTTAGGCCTTCTGTGCTTTGTGTGCAGAGTGATGCCCATGGGGCGGGTTTTTGCACGGCGCTTGTCATTGGCCTCTTGCGGCGTTAAAGCCCCGGGTCATCGTATTAGACTTACTAGGTCCTTGAAAGACGACTTGAGGGTTTGGAGGTCCTTTTTTGCTTGCCTATAACGGGCATGCGTGTTATATGTCCAGGGTGGTCCCTAATTCTGAGTTGTGTCTGTTCTCCGACGCCGTAGGATCATGTGGTTTCGGTACCATCTTTGGGATCGAGTGGTGTGATGCCTCATGGCCTGAGTCATAGTCCTCCTCCGGATTGTGCCACAATCTCACATTGCTCGAGCTGTTCCTGATTATTGTGGCTGTAGAGCTTTGGGGTAGGAGTTTATCCAATAGACATGTTTCTTTTTGGACAGATAATTTGTCAGTGGTCTATGGGATTAACAGTCTTTCTTCCTCTTCCCTTCCGGTTTTGTCTTTGCTTAGGCATTTGGTGCTTATGTGTCTTTAGTTTAACATCTATTTCAGGGCTCAACATGTTACGGGGGTGGAGAATAAGATTGCTGATGCTCTTTCCAGTTGTCATTGGCAGGATTTTCGGTCCCTTCACCCGGAGGCGGATCTGGAAGGCAAGGAGTGCCCGCAACACCTGTGGCTCCTGGTGGACAACAGTTGATGTCTCTGATTCAGGCTTCTGTTTCCCCTGCAACCTGGCAGGTGCTTGGTAAGGCGTGGGGGGAATGGGAGAGCATGGTGGGGGGGCGAGATGTGGTTTCCAGGGGTGATCTCCGCCTTGAGGTAACAATTGAGTGGTTATTGCGATTACGCTCCAGTGGGGTGTCAGCTTCCGTTGCCCAGCATAGGCTGTCCGGGGTAGCCTACCATTTTCGGCTGTGCGATTGGCCGGATGTCACTAAGAGATTTGTTATACACCAGGCGCTTCGGGGGTGGAGTAATGAGCTGGTATACCGTGAATCTAGGCGCCCGGTGTCATTTTATCTTTTAGGCAGACTCATCGCTAAGCTTTCTGAGGTCTGTGGGTCCCCGTTTGAGGTTGCACTGTTCTCTGCCAGCTTCAGCATTGCCTTCTTTGCAGCGCTACGGTTCAGCAAGCTGGTATCTCCGGCTGGTAGCAGACCAGATGGCCTCTCTTGTGCCGACGTGGTCCTGGGTAATGACTCATTGAGGATCAGGGTGAGTCACTCCAAGACGGACCAGTTTGGTAGCGGCTCATAGATTCCCGTTCACCCGGTTCCCGGTGTGGCATGCCCAGTTCGACTGACGTCTAGTTATAGCTCCATGCGGGGGACGGGCCTTACTTTCTTTGCGCATGCTGACGGCTCTCCTCTGACCAAGTTTCAGTTCACTTCTGTTTTTAAGGCCTGTTTAGAACTGGCCGGGATGAATCCCAAGGAATTTGGCACACATTCATTTCGTATTGGGGCAGCAACTGAAGCCGCTAGGGCAGGTTTGCCGGAGCCTGAGGTCATGAGGATTGACAGATGGAAGTCTGCTTGTTTGGCGAGGTATATTAGACCGGACCTATTATAATAAAATAAAAAAAAAGGTGAAGGAAGAAGGAATCTGTCTCTGGTCCCCCCCCCCTTCCCAGGGGGTCTGTTCAGTTGATCGCTTTTGTTCACTTTATGGGTGTGTTCTCTCGGTTTTAATGGTTGTTTCTTTGGCACAGGCAAATGGTGTGGATGGTGGGTCATTCCTACATTTTGGGGCAGCGCAGAGAGCCGAATGTCGACACGGTGGGAGATCCCTGGGCTTCAGTGATGTGAGAGTGTCATGGAGGGGGATCCGGGGCCTCAGATGGTCCCAGTTGTTGTCACAAGTGGTGGAGATTGGCATGCAGGTGGGTGGTCCCGTGGTGTTGGTGGTCCACACGGGGGGCAACAATATCGAGGCCATGCCGTTGATGGAGCTCTTAACGCTAATGCGGGCTGACCTAGAACGTTTTCCGTCTTTTTTCCGGGAGGTCATTTTAGTGTGGTCCGAGATTGTGCCACGGGTGGTGTGGCAAGGTGGTAGGGATGGTGAGGCCATCGAGAAGTGCAGGCAGACGGTGAACGCACGGATGTTTGTTAGATCCCGCGGTGGGGTGGTTGTTCGTCATCGACAATTGGAGGGCGACAATAGCTCATTGATGGGGCCGGAAGGTGTCCACTAGTCCAATATCGTCCTGGATATTTTTCTCTCTGGTCTCCAGGATGGGGTTGAACAGGCCATGTTCTAGTTGGGTGTTGGTCGGAGCTCCATGTGAGGGCGGGTCTCCTCCGTGGCGGCAGGTAAAGAGAAATAGGATACTGAGCAGGTGAACTGGCGTAATCTGCCCGCTGGGAGGCCAACGGCCGGCAGATCGCATGGGCTCAGATATGTGTTATACCGTTATAAGAATTAGCTGTGGCTGACTACCACCCAACAAAATCGTTAAATAAAGGTTTTGAACATGACTTGGTGGGTTAACATGGCGGGGCTAGGGTGTAGAGGGTTACCCTTTCTCCTTTCCTGAGAGTAACTACCAACAGTCTGGAGGACCATATAGGGAGGGTGTACAGGGACTGGGGGTCCCCCTTTCCCAGGTTCCCTATCCTTGTTTTAGGGCCCTGTTTGATCTTGGTCAGGTTTTGGTGCTTTGGGGGTTAATGATGTCATCCTGCAGGAAGGGGCGTGCTGCATAGGTGCCATTTTATAAGCCCCTGTGTCTCCTCCTTCGTCCTCTTTGGAAGAAGCGCTGTGTCCCTCCCTCCCTCCCTGTTGTATGGGTACGTAGGTTGTCTTTGGTGTGTTTTTTTGTTTGTGGAGGTTCTTTGTGAATTCTGGGCTGATGGCTCGTGTTTAATGGAGGCATACTATTAAGTCACAGCTGGCGGCAGGTAAAGAGAAATAAGATACTGAGCAGGTGAACTGGCGTAATCTGCCCACTAGGAGGCCAGCGGCCAGCAGATCGCACAGGCTCAGTTATGTGTTATGCCGTTATAAGAATTAGCTGTGGCCGACTACCACCCAACAAAATCGTTAAATAAAGGTTTTGAACATGACTTGGTTGTCAGTGTCATTTGTGGTGGGTTAACATGGTGGGGCCAGGGTGTAGAGAGTTACCACTTCCCCTTCACCTTTCCTGACAGTGACTACCAACAGTCTTCAGGCCGACACTGGTTCAGGCCCTGTGAGATACTCCCTCTACATACAGGGGTTTGATTCAGGGGTTTAAAATACAGCTATTTGAAACACAGCTATTTTGGGCAAAGAAATATTGAATTCTGGCCTACACTGGTTCAGACCGTGTGAGATGCCCCCCATAAATACGGAGGTTTGAATCAGGGATTTGAAATACAGCCATTTTGTGCAAAGATATATTTACTTCAGGCCTACACTGGTTCAGACCTTGTGAGATACCCCCTCTACATACAGGGGTTTGAATCAGGCATTTGAAATACAGCCATTTTGGGCAAAGATGTATTTACTTCAGGCCTACACTAGTTCAGGCCCTGTGAAATACTCCCTATACATACAGGGGTTTGATTCAGGGATTTGAAATACAGCCAATTTGTGCAAAGATATATTTTTCTCAGGCCTACACTGGTTCAGACCGTGTGATATACTTCCTCTACATACAGGGGTTTGAATCAGGGATTTGAAATACAGCCATTTTAAATACAGCCATTTTGGTCAAAGATATATTTACTTCAGGCCTACACTGGTTCAGGCCCTATGATATACTCCCTCTACATACAAGGGTTTGATTCAGGGATTGGAAATACAGCCATTTGAAATACAGCCATTTTGGGCAAAGATATATTTACTTCACGACTACACTGGTTCAGACTGTGTGAGATACCCCCTCTACATACAGGGGTTTGAATCAGGGATTTCAAATACAGCCATTTTGTGCAAAGATATATTTACATTAAGCCTACACTGGTTCAGGTCCTGTGAGATACTCCCTCTACATACAGGCGTTTGATTCAGGGATTTGAAATACAGCCAATTTAAATACAGCTATTTTGGGCAAAGAAATATTGAATTCTGGCCTACACTGGTTCAGACCGTGTGAGACACCCCCCTACATACAAGGGTTTGAATCAGGGATTTGAAATACAGCCATTTTGTGCAAAGATATATTTACTTCAGGCCTACACTGGTTCAGACCTTGTGAGATACCTCCTCTACATACAGGGGTTTGAATCAGGCATTTAAAATACAGTTATTTGAAATACAGCCTTTTTGTGCAAAGATATATTTACTTCAGGCCTACACTGATTTAGGCCTTGTGAGATACTCCCTGTATATATAGGGGTTTGAATCAGAGATTTGAAATACAGCCATTTGAAATACAGCAATTTTATGCAAAGATATATTTACTTCAGGTCTACATTGGTTTAGGCCCTGTGAGATACTCCATCTACATACACGGGTTTGATTCAGGGATTTGAAATACGGCCATTTGAAATATAGCCATTTTGGGCAAAGATATATTTACTTCAGGCCTACACGGGTTCAGGACCTGTAAGATACTCCCTCTACATACAGGAGTTTGAATCAGGCATTTGAAATACAGCCATTTGAAAAACAGCAATTTTGTGCAAAGATCTATTTACTTTAGGCCTACACTGGTTCAGACCGTGTGAGATACTCCCTCTACATACAGGGGTTTGAATCAGGGATTTGAAATACAGCCATTTTAAATACAGCTATTTTGGGCAAAGATATATTTACTTCAGGCCTACACTGGTTCAGACCTTGTGAGATACCCCCTCTACATAAAGGGGTTTGAATCAGGCATTTGAAATACAGCCATTTGAAATGCAGCCATTTTGGGCAAAGATATAGTTACTTCAGGCATACACTGGTTCAGGCCCTGTGAGATACTCCCTCTACATACAGGGGTTTGGTTCAGGGATTTGAAATACAGCCATTTGAAATACAGTCATTTTGTGCAAAGATATATTTTTCTCAGGCCTACACTTGTTCAGACCCTGTGATATACTCCCTCTACATACAGGGGTTTGAATCAGGCATTTGAATTGCAGCCATTTGATATGCAGCCATTTTGGGCAAAGATATATTTACTTCAGGCGTATGCTGGTTCATGCCCTGTGAGATACTCCCTCTACATACAGGGGTTTGAATAAGGGATTTGAAATACAGCCATTTTAAATACAGACATTTTGGGCAAAGATATATTTTCTTCAAGCCTACACTGGTTCAGGCCCTGTGAGATACTCCCTCTACATACAGGAGTTTGAATCATGGATTTGAAATACACCCATTTGAAATACAGCCATTTTTTGCAAAGATATATTTACTTCAGGCCTACACTGGTTCAGACCGTGTGAGATACTCCCTCTACATACAAGGGGTGTGAATCAGGGATTTGAAATGCAGCCATTTGAATTACAGCCATTTTGTGCTAAGATTTATTTCACTCAGGCCTACACTGGTTCAGGCCTTGTGAGATATTCCCTCTACATACAGGGGTTTGAATCAGGGATTTGAAATGCAGCCATTTGAAATACAGCAATTTTGTGCAAAGATATATTTATTTCAGGCCTACACTGGTTTAGGCCCTGTGAGATACTCCCTCTACATACAGAGGTTTGATTCAGGGATTTGAAATACAGCCATTTGAAATACAGCCATTTGGGGCAAAGATATATTTACTTCAGGCCTACACTGGTTCAGGCCCTGTGAGATACTCCCTCTACATACAGGTGTTTGATTCAGGGATTTGAAATACAGCCATTTGAAAAACAGCCATTTGGGGCAAAGATATATTTATTTCAGGCCTACACTGGTTCAGGCCCTGTGAGATACTCCCTCTAAATACAGGGGTTTGAATCAGGGATTTGAAATACAGCCATTTGAAATACAGCCATTTAGTGCAAAGATATATTTACTTCAGGCCTACACTGGTTCAGGCCCTGTGAGATACTCCCTCTACATACAGGTGTTTGATTCAGGGATTTGAAATACAGCCATTTGAAAAACAACCATTTGGGGCAAAGATATATTTATTTCAGGCCTACACTGGTTCAGGCCCTGTGTGATACTCGCTCTACATCCAGTGGTTTGAATCAGGCATATGAAATACAGCCATTTTGTGCAAAGATATATTTACTTCAGGCCTACACTGGTTCAGGCCCTGTGAGATGCTCCCTCTTCATACAGGGGTTTGAATCAGGGATTTGAAATACAGCCATTTGAAATACAGCAATTTTGTGCAAAGATATATTTACTTCAGGCCTACACTGGTTTAGACCCTGTGAGATACTCCCTCTACATACAGGGGTTTGATTCAGGGATTTTGTGCAAAGATATATTTACTTAAGGCCTACACTGGTTCCGACTGTGTGATATACTTCCCTCTACATACAGGGGTTTGAATCAGGGATTTGAAATACAGCCATTTTGTGCAAAGATATATTTACTTCAGGCCTGCACTGGCTCAGGCCCTGTGTGATACTACCTCTACATACAGGGGTTTGATTCAGGGATTTGAAATACAGCCATCTGAAATACAGCCATTTGAAATACAGCCATTTTGTGCAAAGAAATATTTACTTCAGACCTACACTGGTTCAGGCCCTGTGAGATACTCCCTCTACATACACAGGTTTGATTCAGGGATTTGAAAAACAGCCATTTGAAATACAGCCATTTGGGGCAAAGAAATATTGAATTCAGTCCTACACTGGTTCAGACCGTGTGAGAAACTTTCTCTACATACAGGGGTTTTATTCAGAGATTTGAAATACAGCCATTTTGTGTAAAATAAATATTTACTTCAGGCCTACACTGGTTCAGCCCCTGTGAGATACTCCCTCTACTTACAGGGGTTTGATTCAGGGATTTGAAATACAACCATTTTAAATATAGCCATTTTGGGCAAATAATTATTTAATTTAGGCCTACACTGGTTCAGACCGTGTGAGATACACCCTTTACATACTTTCGTTCTATTCTACTATTAATTTGACAGCAATTTAGGGCAAGATCCTAAATTTGAGAAATATGAGGAGAGCGTCAAATAAGGGAAGTGGCCCAGGTCGTAGTGCTGCTGGTGGAGCTCCTGTTGCAGGGAGAGGACGTGGTCGATCTGTGCCAGCTACATGCACAAGTGAAACCCCTTCCTCAGGTGCGAGTAGGCGACAAAACCTGCAGCGGCATTTGGTCGTGCCTAATACTGCTCTACGAATGGTGAGGCCTGAACAAGTACAGGCGATAGTAGATTGGGTTGCTGACAGTGGATCCAGTTCCTTCACATTGTCTCCCACCCAGTCTCCTGCTGAAAGACCACAGTTGGCACCTGCAGCTGATGTCCATCAGTCTTTTGACCTCACCCCCTTCATATCAGCCAATCAGTCTGAGCCCCAAGTCATGCAGCAGTCTCTTCTGCTTTTTGATGACTCTGTTAGCAGGGTTTCCCTAGGCCATCCACTCAGCCCTGCCCCAGAAGGGCACCGATGCCCAACCACTTATTTTTCAACATGAGTACATGGGAGGACCATCGCAGCACGTCTCGGATGATGACGAAACACAGGTGCCAACTGCTGGGGCTTTCGAAAGTGTGCAGACCGACAAGGAAGTCACGAGTGAAGACTGGGTGGAAGATGATATGGAGCACGATGAGGTCCTCGACCCCACATGGAATCAAGTTCATGCGAGTGACCTATGTAGTTCGGAGGAAGAGGCGGTGGTCGCACAGAGCAACCAGCACAGCAGAAGATGGAGCAGGGTGCAAAAGCGGAGCAGCCGTCTTCTAGACAGTACGCCTTCTACTGTCCACCGCAGCAAGGGACCGAGCACACCATAGCCAGCTCCAAGGAGTTTCCTGGCGTGGCAGTTCTTTAGACAATGTGCTGACGACAAGACACGAGTGGTTTGAACGCTGTGCAATCAGAGCCTGAAGCGATGCATAAACGTTCTCAACCTGAGCGCAACCTGCATGACCAGGCATTTAAGTGCAAAGCACAAGCTGCAGTGGAGTAGACACCTCAAAAACCAAGAAAGGTCTCTGGCTCCTCCTGCTTCCTCTTCTGCTGCAGTCACAACCTCTTCATCCACCTCTGGAGTGACAGTACCACCTGGCACCCCACAAACAGAGGATCTGCCAGCAACACCAACACCTGGGTCACCAAGCATCTCCACAATGTCCCACGGAAGTGTTCAGCTCTCCATATCCCAAACGCTGGAGAGGAAGAGGAAGTACCCCCCTACCCACCCGTGAACCCTGGACCTGAATGCCAGCATTTCTAAATTACTTGCATTTGAAATGCTGTCATTCCGTCTGGTGGGGACAGATAGATTTAAAGGCCTTATGGCAGTGGCTGTCCCACAGTACGTCGTGCCCAGCTGTCACTACTTTTCAAGGCGAGTCCCTTCCTTTTACAACCAAGTAGGGGACAAAATCAGGTGTGCACTGCGCAACGCCATCTGTGGCAAGGTGCACCTGACTGCGGATACGTGGACCAGTAAGCACGGTCAGGGCCATTATATCTCCATAACAGCACACTGGGTAAATGCAGTGGTGGCTGGGCCTGAGGTGGATAGCAGTTTGGTGCATGTCCTTCCACCACCGAGGATTGCAGGGCGCTTCAGTTTGCCTCCTGTTGCTTCCTCCTCCTACTCCGCTTCCTCATCCTCTACCAGCTCCTCAGTCGGTCAGCGTAACACCTTCACCACCAACTTCAGGACAGTGTAAAATAACATATTAACACTTTTTAGTAGGATAGGGTATTTTAAGGACCATGAAAGGTCAGCACTTGTGTGACGTGTCAATTTTGACAGTTCTTGAGACGACAATAGTATTTGGAAAGGTTAGGAATCCTCCTAACTCAGCAGATCATTATTAGCTTTACAAATAAGCAGTGGCGTAGCTACAGGGGTCGCAGCGGTCGCAATTGCGACCGGGCCCCTGAGCCAGGGGGGCCCACGGCCCCCCCACCGCCTCCTATTCAAAATCATAATGTTATCTTATAGTACTGCCGGCCGGGGCCCGGGGCAGTGCGCACGGCGCAGCGCACGCTCTAGTAGGCAGGCACTAGGGCCGGCAGCTCACCACGTGAGTCAGAGGGGGCGGCGCCAGACGCGGAAGCAGTGTGAGGTCTGAGTGACTGGGAGCTGGAGGCGTGGTTTCCGCGCATCTCCGGCTCCCAGTCAGATACTGTCAGGTTTCAGGAGAAGCAGCAGGCAGGCGGCAGTGGCAGTGACGACTGACGAGTGACTGTGCGGCGCGACTCGCGAGGTGAGTTTTTTCTTCACTAGCCTCGGCTCGGCTCTACCTCTACTAGTCACAGTGACAGGCGGCGGCAGCGCAGTGAGAAGAGGCGCTAGCTAGCCCAGCTTGATGATGGCCTGGGAATCTGGGATCTCTGATTGGCAGGCGGCATTGCAGAGCCCAGCCCAGGGATCAGTCCAGATCAGCTTGATGATGGGATGGATCGGATCATGGGAATCACTTTTTGATGATGGGATGGGGTCGGGGATGGGATCATCATGGGAATCACTTTTTGATGATGGGATGGGGATGGGATCATCATGGGGATCACTTTTTGATGATGGGATGGGGATGGGATCATGGGAATCACTTTTTGATGATGGGATGGGGATGAGATCATGGGAATCACTTTTTGATGATGGGATGGGGATGGGATCATCATGGGAATCACTTTTTGATGATGGGATGGGGATGAGATCATGGGAATCACTTTTTGATGATGGGATGGGGATGGGATCATCATGGGGATCACTTTTTGATGATGGGATGGGGATGGGATCATGGGAATCACTTTTTGATGATGGGATGGGGATGAGATCATGGGAATCACTTTTTGATGATGGGATGGGGATGGGATCATCATGGGGATCACTTTTTGATGATGGGATGGGGATGGGATCATGGGAATCACTTTTTGATGATGGGATGGGGATGAGATCATGGGAATCACTTTTTGATGATGGGATGGGGATGGGATCATCATGGGGATCACTTTTTGATGATGGGATGGGGATGGGATCATGGGAATCACTTTTTGATGATGGGATGGGGATGAGATCATGGGAATCACTTTTTGATGATGGGATGGGGATGGGATCATGGGAATCATTTGATGATGGGATGGGAATGGGATCATGGGAATCACTTGATGATGGGATGGGAATGGGATTTGGGCGGCATTATGGTATGGGATGGGAATGGGATCATGGAGTGGCCAGTGGGAGTCTGGGACTCTCACTCTGAATTTTGTGGGAATCTTTCCTGTGAGCCAGGAGAAGCAGTGCACTGCAAGCAAGTGTGGGTGCATGCCACTGTGCCAGCCTGCCAGGGGCAGGCTGCAGGCAGCGGCCCAGGCCCCCAGCGGGATCTGTTGCTGATTGATCTGTTGCTGACTGGCGCTGGGCACTTAAATTAATGACAGTGTGTGTGTCTGTGCCAGGGGGCAGGCCACAGGCAGACAGTGTATGTGCCTGCGCCAGACACTGGCCCTGGGGTAGGCAGTGACTGTGAGCCTTGTGTGCAATAATGCTGGACTGACCCATACATTGGCTATATACGATATTACCAGTCCGTCCGTATATAGCTGGTTGATGGGTCAGTCCAGCATTATTGCACACCATGTGCTGTCTGAAGAATTTTTTAACTGCACATCTATCAAATTTTGCCCTGAATTTAATTTGTAAATATATTAGCAATTAAAATCAGGGCAAAATAAATTTGATAAATGTGCAGTGAAAAAATTCTTCAGACACCACATTGTGGTACATTTCACCAGGTGTGGAGCACATTTCTGTTAGTTTAGCTTTATGACAGTGAGATATGATAGGACTGTGTACACACTGCTATCAGCGCCGGTGCCGGTCACACAAAAGAATGCTGTCCTATCTGTCTGACCCGTCTGCTCCCAGCCACTAGGTATTCTGTGTGACTGACCGGCACCTGTGCTGATAGCAGTGTGTACACAGTCCTATCATATCTCACTGTCATAAAGCTAAACTAACAGGAATGTGCTCCACACCCGGACCCGGTGATGGCATACATCCATATGTATGAAATGTACAGTGGATTTTTATATATATATATATATATATATATATACACACACTCACCTAAAGAATTATTAGGACCATCATACTAATACGGTGTTGGACCCCCTTTTGCCTTCAGAACTGCCTTAATTCTACGTGGCATTTATTCCACAAGGTGCTGATAGCATCTTTAGAAATGTTGGCCCATATTGATAGGATAGCATCTTGCAGTTGATGGAGATTTGAGGGATGCACATCCAGGGCACGAAGCTCCCATTCCACCACATCCCAAAGATGCTCTATTGGGTTGAGATCTGGTGACTGTGGGGCCATTTTAGTACAGTGAACTCATTGTCATGTTCAAGAAACCATTTTTCCAGTCTTCAACAGTCCAATTTTGGTGAGCTCGTGCAAATTGTAGCCTCTGTTTCCTATTTGTAGTGATGATGAGTGGTACCCGGTGGGGTCTTCTGCTGTTGTAGCCCACCTTTCTTTCCCATTCTGACATTCAGTTTGGAGTTCAGGAGATTGTCTTGACCAGGACCACAACCCGACATGCATTGAAGCAGCTGCCATGTGATTGGTTGACTAGATAATCGCATTCATGAGAAATAGAACAGGTGTTCCTAATAATTCTTTAGGTGAGTGTATTCTGCAACACGGATCGTTACCTTCCTCGCAGTCACAGTGCAGATTACAAACCTTATATCATTTCATATTTCCAAATGGCAATTTATGCAGAATCATCTCTAACTAGCATTGAATAACCTAATGTCATTCTTTCTACAGGAGAAGAAAGCTTGTTCCAATATATAGATCTGCTGATAGCTACTCTCTCTAAAGTGTTCAAGGTACCCAGCTGCTCCCTTACTCTCTCTGCAGGTAAGTACCAGCGAAGCCACCCTCTTATTTCTAATATTTGGCCACGGTGTTACCCTATACAAACACAGTGATATATAAAGGGGTGGGAGGGGGTTTCTTTGCTGGGCCTTACATGAATACACAGCAAGTAACCACTGTTTTTCTTTTAACAGCCATCTTGTGCTGTCGGGCGATTAATTCTCCAATCAAAATCCTCTTCAGCACCTCAAGGATTTCAGACTGCTCCAACTGCATCTGTAACTTAGGTAAGCCAACACACCACACCAGTAAATTGCACATGCAAACTTAGGGTTCGTGACACCATGTCCCCCTTCTTGCATCCGCAATAAGGTTTGCTCAATTGTACATATGACACTTTATTGGTAGATTGTATAGGTATTATTGCACCAGAGATGTGGTTGTCACACAGTATAAAATTGTGTGTATTTTTTGACAGAACTATTTATCGACATCTGCATCATGTCTCACCATATGAGTGGCGCTCAAAAACGCAAAAAGCAAAGGGAGGAAAAGGAGAAATCTGCCAAACTTACAAAAATAAGTAGTTTCTTTAAAATACCTGGAGAAGCAAGTACATCCTCTGCTTCTCACAGTACAAACGAAGAAACTTTATCAACAGAGAATGTAAATGTAAGTCCAGGTAGTAGTGTGCAGACGCCATTGCAGAGTGTATCAAGTCTAGATCAAGGTTGTAGCACAAGTACAGAGGAACAGTTAGAAAGTCAGCCTGTGTCTGAGTCAATGACACAGTCCAGCCTTATAGAACGTTGTCTAGCAGAGGAGCATGTAACAGACAGAGGCCATTACCCGATTACCATTCAAGATGGAAATCTGAAAAGGTTTATTATAAGTAATGGTCCATGTAGACCTAAAGGCCCATTCCCTCGTGATGAAAAAGACCAAAGGTGTTTCTCAGCAAGTTTCTATGAGAGAGTGACTAAAACAGGCCTTAAAATACCTGTTACCTGGCTTTGTTATTCTCCCAAACTTAATGCAGCCTATTGTGAGCCTTGCTGGTTGTTTGGAGATCGTAAGAAACAGGGATTTGAACCAGCATGGGCAAAAGGTATACAAAAGTGGCAAAGATTGTCAGCAAAAATACAGATACATGAAACCAGTCAATCCCACATAGATGCCTGTATAATTTATGACCAATGGAGACGTCACAAAACCATAGATGTGGAAAATGAAAAACAAATAAGAAGAGAGACTACATTTTGGAGACAAGCTTTACATAGAATTGTTAATGTTACATTAACAATGGCTATGGCCAACCTTGCTTTTCGTGGTCACAGGGAAAAGTTAGGGGAGGTAAACAATGGCAATTTCCTCACCATAATTGAGTTACTAGCGGAGTATGATACTGTACTAAAGGACCTTTTGCAGAGGCCCCAAGGAACTGTTAAATATCTCAGTCCACAAATACAGAATGAACTGATAAGTCTTCTTGCAAATAAAGTGGAGGAGGAGATCGTTTCTGAAATCCATAAAGCACAGTTTTATTCAATAATCATGGATACAACCCAAGACATTGGAAAAATTGATCAATTAAGCCAAGTGTTTAGATATGTAATTATTGAGCGAGATGAAAACCTTAGGCCAACTGGTATTAGAATAGAAGAGGCATTTCTAGGTTTCCAATGTGTTGACGATCAAACAGCAGCTGGCCTTGAAAAAACGATTATAGAATCCATAGAAAAGAGAGGTCTGGATTTATCAAAATGCCGAGGCCAGGGCTATGATGGAGCTGCCACCATGAGTGGAATTTACACAGGTGTACAGACACGCATTCTGAAGAAAGAAAAGAATGCTCTTTACATACATTGTGCTGCCCATAACCTCAATTTAGTTTTGCAGGATGCAGTTTCAAATATTACCGAAATTTCTAATTTTTTTGACACCGTTCAGTCGTTGTATACTTTCTTTGGTGAAAGTGTGAAGAGATGGGCATTTTTAGCATCCTTTACCTCTGAATCCTCCCTAACATTAAAGCAGCTTTGCCCAACAAGATGGGCCTCTCGCTATGACTCCGTGCTAGCACTACGGTTTAGGTTTTCTGATATTTTACAAGCTTTGTCAAAAATTATTATCATTTCAACCAAGCCAAAAGAGAGAGATGAGGCTAATGCATTGAAGGCAAAACTGGAGGCCTTCCAGTTTATTTTAATACTAGTCCTGCAAGCCAAAATTTTAGAAAATATTAATTCAGTTTCTAAAATGCTGCAGTCAAAAGACATGGATCTGTCTAATGCAACCAAACTGTTACACAATGCTACTCAAGTTCTCAGCAGCTTCCGAAATAATTATGAAGAAGCTAAAAGGACAGCAGTTTCTTTAGCGGACAAATGGGGCATTCCAGCAAAATTTGAAAATAAACGAGTCAGGAAAGTGAAGCGACACTTTGATGAGCTGTGTTTGGATGAAAGGCTACAAGACCCCGAAGAAAGGTTCAAAACTACAGTCTTTTACCGGTGTTTGGATATTGCCATAAGTCAGCTACAAAATAGGTTTATTGGCATGAATAATGTTCTACAAAGATTCAGAATTCTTCAGCCTACAACACTTTCTAACGAATCAGATGATGCCATCTTTAAAGAAGCAACAACATTGCAAAACCTGTACCAGGATGATTTATCTAGTGATTTTCCTGGCCAGCTGCTAAGTTTCCGGTCAGCACTTCTACAAGATATCAAAAAATCTTCATCTGTTCGAGATCTGGCCATACTTCTGATGGTTGATAACACTGGATTGTCTTCCACTCTACCGGACGTATGCATAGCTCTTCTTCTCTTTCTTACACTACCCGTTACAGTCGCATCAGCAGAGAGATCATTTTCAAAGTTGAAATTGATCAAAAATTATCTCAGGAGCACAATGTCTCAACAGAGATTAAGTCACCTAGCCCTACTAAGTGTCGAAAACGAGAAGGCCAAGAAACTTGATATTCAGAGCATGATTGACAAGTTTTCTGAAGCAAAAGCACGGAGACAAACATTTTAGTAGGATTGTGAGTATAAAGTTTGCCAGTTCAGAGTTACCAGTTTTGGTTTTGAAGTTTTCAGTTTCAACTAGTTAAATGGTTCATACTAACTCCTTTTCGGTTCATGTTGAATTACGTTGCAAGGTTTCGGTTCATTAACCTGTTGCATGGTTCAGGTTGATATATTTGTACAGCATCTGCTTAGCTCGAATCCACAGGATAAAACCCTAAACATAGATCTGTATTTCACAGAGATGACTAGAGTAAAAATACATTTTAAAGCAATATAGCATTTATAAAACATTTTTATAGATACACATACATGGTTGATTGGTTCTGTGTGTAGTGAAAGCCATGGCAGATGCTTACAAATTTTTAGTTGTCTACTATATATAATTATCTAGTATTCATTGTAATTCTTCTTTCCATAGGACGACTGTTCAACTTTACTTGTTCATTTTGCCTGTTTTTGTTGACTGTTTTGGAGTTATCAAAGTTTGATAGATCATGGCAACAACATTGTTCACCTCGTTCAAGTTACCAGTAAGTATCACATTCTTTGACTGACCAAATTACTTTATGAATATTGATCCATTCCACATGCTAATTATTCTCCTTCAATTTGCAGGTTAATTTAGTTTCCGGTTAATGGCTGCTTTGAGAAGATTAAGAATGTAGAAGATCACAGACTGCTGTCTATTGAATTTACAGATTTCTTGACGGTATGTTTTTGTTTTGCTGTTTACATTAGTGCTTTATATGACTGCACTGAACATTTATTTTAGGAAATCTGGTCAGCACAAGGGGTGGCCTTAGGGAGATGTTTTTTATATCATACATTAAAGTGAGCACTTTCAAATACTATTAACAATACTAACTACAAACATTTTTTTCTGCTCCTAGGTCGGCCAATGTGCGTAATCGTGCCACTACACTTTATCTCACTCAGATTTTATATTTTCAATAAAAAATAAGAAATTTTACTACTTTTAAATGGCATCTTTATTATTATGCATTTATTGGATCAAAATGTATTTTCTCTGTGAGATTTTAGTTCTGCCATTAGGCGTACATGGGTCTGGTGGTGTTATGAAACGGTATTGAGGGTAGGGGGGGCCCAAACTGAACTCTTGCACCAGGGCCCATGAGCCTATAGCTACGCCCCTGCAAATAAGGAAACTTAGAAAACCATGATGTAAGGGGTTTTACTTGTTAACCATATATGTCTGTTATAATGGTAAATTTAGGGTACAATATAACTCTATGGAGAGTTAACCTATAAAAAGGCTTTGTCTCATGACATTAGGAGAGCATTCTTGGACAAGACACCTGTGCTCTCTCTACACACACACACTTACACATACACGTTACTTTCAGGGAATTACTTTTTCTTCACTCATTCTAAATTGGTTTATTACATGCTTGTTATCTTTTGAGATTCTTCTGCTGTACTTTATATTTTTCTCTTCCTAAACTTTGTAACTGTTTCTTTTTATGCGAATTAAACCCTTTTAACTTTTATCTTTCATCACGAACTTTGCGCATTTTGTTGGGCTCCTTCTAAAGCATTTCTTGAAAAATAGAGAAATGCTGGACGTTATTTTACATTGGCGAGCCAGCGGATTTTTGTTGCATTCCTTCAGTTTGTAAAGAGGTGGGCCCAAGAGAGAGATTATTATTATTACAAGCTTCAGGAAAACAACAACAACGAACCTATAGAAGAAGAAGTGAGCCACACATCTGTTGCAAGTGTCACTTCCCAGACGTAATACAGACGAAGGCCTTTGAGGAAAGAATTTACTACACAGAGATCCTTCCATTGACTGTGGGAAGAAGACGTAAGAAGGGGACATCATTGCATGGTAACTGAGTAAGTAATGGAATTTCTTAATTCTTATTCAGATAAAAGTAAATTGGAGTTTAAAGTTGTAAGTAGTCATACTAATGCGCAATTATGGGCAAGTTTATATAGTCAATGTGAAGAAGAAAACATAAGAATTGACAAAAAGTTGTTGTGTATGGATAAATTGCAGAAGAAGCTCAGGAATGTATTACATATGGTGAAAATATTCAATACATTAGTTCTTGAAGACAGGCAGCCACAGACTCAGACACATAGTATATGTGTGAATAATAAAGACACACATGATACAGACACACAGGAACACATAGAAGAGGATGATTTTAATGATTGTCCAAAGTGTCAAATTTTGGCACAACACATTGAAGATCTGGAAGATCAGATGGAAACTAGGACACAGCTCATATCAAGATTATGCCATCGTACGAAAAAAGTTTCTATTATTACAAAAAGTGGCATAGATACGGGTGCGTCCTAGATTCCAGACACTAGTCCAGCTGATGTAAATGAAGACATAGAGGCTGAGGAAGTCAGGAGGAGGAAATTACATGATAGGGCAGCCAAACTAAATTTAAAAATACATGATCAGTTAATGAAAATTACTAAAGATATCCCAACTTATAATGATAAGATGGATGCATTTCACAATGCTAATATCTTTGAATCTAATACTGATAAGTTTAACCTTAATAATGAACAGAAAAATAAAGTATTTAAAGTATGGCTTCCCTCACATATGGCAAGGAGATTAGAGATCACACCAAGAGTAAATGATGAGCGCGAAATAGTACATAGTTCCCCAGCAGATCGATTGAGGCAACTACTTTTATTTACTACTGGAGAATCTACTCCTACATTTGAAATCCTTGACATGTTAAAGCCAACTTTACAGGATGATCCATTTTCATTCTTAATAAAATTTGAACAGGCTTATAGAATGGTCATGGAAATTGAGGATGATTCTGAACCCACCTCAATGATAAAGTCATTTGTAAAAAGATTTAAATACCTTGACCCAGTCTCCAGGGAGTTAGCATTAGGAAAGCTTAGTCTACAAGAGGCAGCGACATTTATTGATCAAATTAGAAGATCGATGAAACAAAGTAGTGTTAAGGCCAAAGTTGTTGCTGTCCAAAAAAAGGATGAAGAACAGGGAACCAATTCAAGTCATCTTAAACCAAACCGTCCCATGAAAGGGGAATATTCCAAACAGAAAGGAAAGGTCATTTCACAGAGGACAAGTTACTTGTTATCATTGTGGGAAAATAGGACATTTAAAATGGCAATGTAGGAAATTCATTAGTGAGACACAAAATTCAGGGAAAGAAAATGGTTTTGTGCCAACAGCTCCTTCTCCAGAGCAGTATCAGTCACCGTCACCGTATGCACCTCTAATACGACAAATTAGAGAATTAACATTAAATAACACAATGTACAAGGGGAAATCCTATGGTGATAAGATTGAGGAGACAACTGGTTTATTACTTTCCCTGTGACTAGGACGAACTCTGACCTCTCGTCCTTTGGAACTAGTAGCTCCAGTTTCATTAGATGAGTGTGGGAGACCTTTTGTAAAGGGATCTTTACAGGGCAAAGAGGTGACATTTCTCATTGACACAGGAGCTCAATTAAGCGTGACTAATCACTAACTCCAAATGCACCTGTTTGTAAAATTGTTGGTTTTAGTGGAAAGAGCGGTACTAAAGCAATTTTAGCTCAGAATGTGGGTTTGGAAATACCTGGCTATCTGAAAACTGAAATTGACATTTGGCATAGTACTAACTCTGAAAACATCATAGGAACTGACATCATGAAGAAATGGGGTTGGGTCATTGACTTAGGGAATAAGGTGATCTGGAAAGATGTTGATGGATCTAAACCTGTAGTCATTGATCCCACTGAATACAGTCAGGTTGGGACTGTTTGCTTAACTGAAGTTGTTTCTTCAGAACATTTGTGGCCAGACACTGGTGATGATGAAGTTTTAAAAGGAATTGTACAATGTACTCCTTCTTTGTGGGCACAATTCAGAAATGATGTGGGCACAATGAAAGAAGTACTAGTGAATGTGGAGGGGAGAGATCCTCCTCCCCAAAAGCAGTACAAATTGCCACCTGAATCAATTGGTCCCATGTCTAAAATCATACAGGAACTGCTTGATCAGGGTGTCATTAGAAAAGCTAATTCAGTAACGAACAATCCTTTGTGGTGTACCGTGAAGCCTGATGGTTCATACCGAATGTTATTGGACCTAAGACTGCTGAATAAGTATACCCCAAATGTGGCACCCATTGTTGCAAATACTCATGACATGATGGCACGACTGAATGCTAAGGCAAAGTTTTTCTCTGTTTTAGACATCAGTAATGGTTTTTTTAGCATTCCTCTAGCAAAAAGTTGTCAATACAAGTTTGCATTTTCTTATATGGATGAGCAATATGTATTTTGCAGATTGCCTCAAGGAGCTCATTTATCACCTAGCATATTTCATCAGGCAGTTGCAAAAGTATTGTCCAAATTTTCAAGACCCGATTGTCTGTTGCAATATGTTGATGATATTCTTTTAGCCACTGAGGATAGGGAGTTGCATTTATCTCTCTTAGCAGAATTGTTTTCATTGTTGCATGAAGCAGGTTTGAAATTGAATACCCAAAAAGTCAAATTATTACGGAATAAAGTGAGATATCTTGGAGTGTTAATCAGTCCAGGAAAGAGACAGCCTCTTCAAGAAAGGATTGAAGCTATTGCTTTTCTTCCCATTCCAACATCACACAAGGCTCTAAGACATTTCTTGGGTCTGGTAAAATTTTCCAGAGAATTCATAGAAGGGTTTGCAGAAAAAGCTAAGCCTCTTTATAATCTCTTGAAAAGTAATGATGATGACTCTTTTGGACCATGGGAAGAGGAACAACAGAAGGCATTTGAACTTTTAAAGCGAAATATGCAAACCTCTCCAGCATTATCAACGGTTATGCCTCTGGCACCGTTTGCTTTGCAGGTTCATACCTCAGACACGGCTGTGTCAGCTGTACTCTTGCAGTTGCAAGGGGGAGAATGGCGGATTTTGGGCTATTTCTCCAAGCTTCTCACACCTGTGGAAAAAGGGTTTGAAAGTTGTGCAAAACATTTGGTGGGTGTTTATTTTGCTGTTAAGGCAACAGAACACATTGTTGGATTCAACAAAATCATTCTGCAGACTCCTCACTCCACATTAAAACTTCTCCTTGAAAAAAAACTCCCAGGTGTGTCAAATCAAAGATTTGCACATTGGTTGTTGTCCTTATCATCAAAACAAATTGAGATTGATCACAAGGCCAAGTATGTACTTCCTCAATTAATGCAGTATGAAGGGAAGGTGCATGAGTGCTTAGAGACAGTTTGTGAACCAAATTCATCTCTTTTTAGAAGAGATGCAGAGAACGTTGATGAACCAGTGTTCGTAGACGGCTCCAGATTTTGGTCAGAGGGAAAATACTATTCAGGTTATGCTCTCTGGTATCCTCAGAGGGGATATTCGGTTCAGCATAGGCTACCAGGACACTTTTCAGCTCAGAGAGCAGAGTTAGAAGCTGTCAAGACAGTACTGACAATTGATGAGAAAGAAAACAAGAGTCCCTTGGTTATTTATAGTGACAGCTCATATGTCGTGAGATCACTGACAGACTATTTACCAGTGTGGGAGAAGAGAGGTTTTGTAGATTCCTCTAACAAGGTCCTGGTTCATAGTGATACACTCAAGGAAGTATTCAAGTTAGCTACTAAAAATCCTAATGGCTATGCTATAGTCAAAGTTCCCGCACATAAGAAAGGCAAACATGAGCTAGTTATTGGAAACAATACAGTAGATGCATTGGCTAAGGAAGCAGCTATGACAGGAGAGTTGAAGGGAGAAACTGAATCTTTGAAAGCTTTACCAGTTAGGAAAACAGACACGCATTTTCCTTCTTTTTCAGAAGAACAAGCGAAGGATTCGTCCCTTGCAGCTTCTCAGGTTGATCCAAAACCTCCCTTTGTTTGTGAAAACGGGGTTTTGTGTCATGACTGTCAGGGGGAATTGCGTCCTGTTGTCCCAAAACATTTACAGATTGAATTCACCAAATACAATCATGAGAGTTTAGGTCATTTGGGTCAGGAAAAATTGTTAGGAATTCTCAAAGAGAAATTTTACTGGGACAAAATGGAGAAGACTGTCCAAGATGTTGTTCAGTCATGTCTCATTTGTGCTCAAGTCAACCCGCGACCTAAAGGACAAAAGCCTCCACTTTTACGAATTGCACCTACAGATGGTCCTTGGTCTACATTACAGATAGACTACATAGGTCCTCTACCTTCAGGTAAACATGGACTGAGGTATGCATTAGTGGTGGTGGATGTATTTTCAAAATGGGTAGAGATCTTACCTGTCAGGAAGGATGATGCTCTGTCTACAGCAAGGGCATTGATGAATTATGTGTTTTGTACTTGGGGGATCCCAAGAATGATTACATCTGACAGAGGAAGTCATTTTACAGGTAAAATCATGCAAACAGTTTGTGTTATTCTAGGAGTACAACAAAAGTTCCATGTATCGTATCACCCACAATCTGCAGGCATTGTGGAAAGAATGAACAGAACAATTAAGACAAGAATTGCAAAAATGTTATTAGACAAAGGAAATACATGGGTTGATGCAGTACCCTTTGTTCTTATGAGTATAAGAGGAACCATTTCCTCTACAACACAGTATACTCCATTTGAATTAATGACGGGAAGAACAATGCCATTAATATTCCCAAACGAACCATTCTTGTCTACACCTCAAAAAGATGCGATAGCAAGGTCCAGGTGGTTACAGTTATTGCAGGAGAATTTAAGTACAATTCTTCCATATGCTGCATCTAAAATGCAACGCATGATACCACCTCACTCTTCTAAATTTGTAAAAGGTGCTTTTGTAATGATTAAGACCTTCAGGAAGAGTGGACCTTGGGAAAGCAATTGGGAAGGTCCCTTTGAAATCATTGATACTATGGGGCAAGTAATGATTTTGGTTCAAAGAGCACCAAATGCTTCAAAGAATACTCGCAGACAACAAAAACTGTGGGTACATGTTGATCAGTGTAAATTGTATGTACCAAAATAATGATACTGCTTTTCTTCACAGGGAATGAAACTCTTCACGTTATACACAATCCACAACAAACAAGAATGTCTTCAGAAAAGCTGTTTCATGATGGGAATGTCATTGTTGATGATGATATTTACAACTGCTACGTTCACAGAATTCCTTGATGATGACAAGAGTAATCATGACAAAGAGACTTCAATCCTTGCACGAAGAAGAAGAGGATTTCGTCTTGAGGATTTTCTGGAAGAACAAATTCAAGATAACTCCAGAGACATTTCCGGAAGTCTTTGTATGGGTTTTGGTGCTAGCTGTTGTATTGAAATGCACTTCAGACATGATACACACATTGAATTACATGCAACAGCAGGACCCAAACCAAAGTTCACACAATTACAAGGAACATTCATACATAACAATAGAACTGGTTCATGGGAATGTACATCAATAGATGTATTGTACTGGAGTATTGTGATAAAAGGAAATGAGTCAGCTACATGGTCTGGAGACCTCACAAATGATCAGATATCATTTGGAAGAATGGGGAAAATCTTGAGAGGAAATTTGGTTTCAAACCCAGAATTATGTAAAAATAATGGATTCATAAATTTTTCCATAACAGGAAAATTTGATGAAGATTGGGTGGAACATTGGAGACAGTATGAGACATATAGATTTATGGGTAAATAAGTGGTTAGGATGTAATGAGAACACATGTACAGCGACCTCATTGATTCCAGTAACTGGAATAGAACAAATGGTCATTCCAATAATTGTTTTAGGAATTCCAGTGAGTGAAACACAGTTGATTTATTATCAATTGCAATATACAGAATTTGCATATAATGGTTCTCATATAGAACAATTGGATCTTTCTTCATGTCTACACTTTGTTTCTAAAATAATCTGTCTACCGGAGCAAGATAAGGCGATTTATCATTCTTGTTTCCATAATCAAACTTCTTGCCATGCACGGATTGAGAATGTGTACTCAATTCATGATTTGGTAACTCAAGTTGGTTTAAACAAAGTTTGTGTACAAGTGATGTCTGAGAAAGAAAAGGTTGTAGCATTCTTTTCTTCTTGTATACATTACGAGAATTTGACAAGAGGTCTATATTGTTTGGAAGGAGATTTGAAAGCTATTTCAATGAATTTAGGAAGATTTAATATTTCTTCCATAAATACAAATCAATTGAAACCCTTCCAATACAATTTAATCTCACTCAAATTGATAAATTTCCGTGGGATAAGTGGACAGAAGAAATTAAAAAGGATAAAGGTCTTTTAAAAATATTAAACGAACAAGTAAAAGAAGCTGAAATTGCATTTAATCATCATCAAGGACAATTATCAGAAATAGAACATGAATGGAATACTATGTCTGGAACATCTTGGTGGGGAAAATTTAAGAAATCTGTAAATATGTGGACAAAATCTTCTGCACAAACAGCAGTTGGGAATACTTTGTCCCATCCTATTATTATTATATTTATTGTGATATTTTTGTGTGTTATCTATCAAATTTTTATTATGTATAAGATTAGGAAAACATATAGGAATATAAAGGAAGAAATTAATAAGGGAGACAACATTTTAAAAGAAATGTTAAAAAGAACTCAGTATTCCAATTCTATATTGAATACTGAACCAAAAATTGATCAATCAACCAAGTGTTATAACATAGTCGATGAATGAATGTGATATGAATGTGATACGAATGGTGAATAATTGCGTTAAATTAGAAGGTTATGATTGAAAAATTAGATTTAAAATCATAATCAGGGGGAAATGTAAAATAACATATTAACACTTTTTAGTAGGATAGGGTATTTTAAGGACCATGAAAGGTCAGCACTTGTGTGACGTGTCAATTTTGACAGTTCTTGAGACGACAATAGTATTTGGAAAGGTTAGGAATCCTCCTAACTCAGCAGATCATTATTAGCTTTACAAATAAGGAAACTTAGAAAACCATGATGTAAGGGGTTTTACTTGTTAACCATATATGTCTGTTATAATGGTAAATTTAGGGTACAATATAACTCTATGGAGAGTCAACCTATAAAAAGGCTTTGTCTCATGACATTAGGAGAGCATTCTTGGACAAGACACCTGTGCTCTCTACACACACACACATTTACACATACACGTTACTTTCAGGGAATTACTTTTTGTTCCCTCATTCTAAATTGGTTTATTACATGCTTGTTATCTTTTGAGATTCTTCTGCTGTACTTTATATTTTTCTCTTCCTAAACTTTGTAACTGTTTCTTTTTATGCAAATTAAACCCTTTTAACTTTTATCTTTCATCACGAACTTTGCGCATTTTGTTGGGCTCCTTCTAAAGCATAGAAGGCAGTTTTAAAACTTATCTGTTTGGGGGACAAACCCCACACCGTGCAGGAGATGTGGACAGGCCTTGAACTGTTGTTCAAGGCCCGTCCACCGATGAGTGGTGTGTGCCAGTCAGCCTCAAGCCCGGACTGGTGGTGTGCGATAATGGGCAAAATCTCGTAGCAGCTCCGGGACTAGCCGGTTTAAGAGGCACATTCATTGCCTGGTGCATGTGCTGAATTTGGTGGTACAGAGATTCCTTAAAAATTACCCCGACATGTCAGAGCTGCTGCATAAAGTGCGGGCCGTCTGTGCGCGTTTTCGGCGTTCTCACCCTGCTGCTGCTCACCTGTCAGCGCTGCAGCGTAACTTCGGCCTTCCCGCTCACCGCCTCATATACGACGTGCCCACAAGGTGGAACTCCACCTTGCACATGCTGGCCAGACTGTGCGAGTAGCAGCAGGCGATAGTGGAATTTTAGCTGCAGCATGCACGGGTGAGTCGCTCGGCAGAACAGCACCACTTCACCACCAATGACTGGGCCTCCATGCGAGACCTGTGTTCCTTTATGCGCTGTTTCGAGTACTCCACCAACATGGTCAGTGCCGATAATGCAGTTCTCAGCGTTACTATCCCACTTCTATGCCTCCTTGAAAAAATGCTCCTGACGATGATGGAAGAGGATGTGGCACAGGAGGAGGAAGAGGGATCATTTCGTAGGGCTTCCGGACAGTCATTCCCAAGTGGCTCCGAGGGTGGGTTCCTGCACCCACAAACCCAAGGTACAAAATTGTCCAGCCAGAGAACGTTCTGGAGGATGAGGAGATGGAGGATGTGGAGAAGGAGATGGAGGAGGATGAACCATGTTCACAGCAGAGTGGCACCCAGACCAGCTAATGGCCATCACTGGTGTGTGGATGGGGGGATACAGAGGACACAGACGATACACCTCCCACATAGGACAGCTTTTCACTGCCTCTGGACAGCCTGGCACACATGAGCGATTACATGCTGCAGTGTCTCCGCAACGACCGCCGAGTTGCCCACATTCTAACTTGTGTTGATTACTGGATGGCCACGCTGCTGGATCCCCGTTACAAGGACAACGTACCGTCTTTATTTCCGTCACTGGAGCGTGATCGTAAGATGCGCGAGTACAAGCGCACTCTGGTAGACGCGCTGCTGGTGGCATTCCCATCTGACAGCAAGGGCACAGTGGAAGCATAAGGCGAAGGCAGAGGAAGAGGTCACCAATGCAGCTGGGGCACTGCCAGTACCTCAGAAGGCAGGGTTAGCATGGCCGAAATGTGGAAAAGCTTTGTCAGCACGCCACAACAACCAGCACTACCAGCTGATATGGAACGTCTTAACAGGAGGCAGCATTTCACCAACATGGTGGAGCAGTATATGTGCACACGCCTATACTTACTGAATAACAGGTCTGCCCCCTTCAACTTCTGGGTCTCCAAATTGGGCACATGGCCTGAGCTTGCTGTTTACCCCTTGGAGGCACTGGCCTTCCCTGCAGCCAGTGTATTGTCTGAACATTGTCTAAATGTTTAGCATGACTGGAAGGGGTTATCACAGGTTATATTTCCCAATGTTTTGGGGTGTACCCTAATTTTAAAAATAAAATTTAAAACCAAAAACCAGTGTAGGCTACCTCCTCCTCCTCCACCGCCGCTTCCACCTACTCCACCACATCCACTGCCTCCTCAACCTCCTACTCCATATGGACCTGGTCCTCCTAGATCAAGATTATAACTTTTTTATTTTCACGCATTTTATGTTATTTAAAGTCATTTTCCTATCCACATTTGTTTGCAGAGCACTTGCCATGCTTTTAACCACATTTTGACGCCATTTGCAACCCTCTAGCCTTTTCCATGACATTTTTACAGCCATTTTAGTGCTCAAAAGTTCGGGCCTCCAACTCAAACTTTTTTCTAAAGTTCGGCCGAACCCGTAGAACCCGAACATCCAGGTGTCCGCTCAACTCTAGTTATAAAGCCATTTTTGTTGTGTAATAAAGGCAAAATAAAAATATATTTGCCATTCAGAAGTGCAGTTATATGTTTTAAAGGCTTTTGTTGCATGCATGAGTTGGCAAAAGAAAAATATATTTGCTATTCAGTTGTGCATTTATATGTTCTAAAGACTTTTGTGGCATGTACGAGTGGCAAAAGTAAAATATATTTGCCATTCAGCGGTGCAGTTGTATATTCTGAAGCATTCTGTGGCATGTATTAGTGGCAATAATAAAATATATTTGCAGTTCACCATTGCAGTTATATGTTCTAAAGCCTTTTTTGTTGTGTAATAGTGGCAAAAGTAAAATACTGTATATTTGCTGGTCATCGTTGCAAATATGTTCTAAAGCATTTTGAGGCGTGTATTAGTGCCAAAAGTAAAATATATTTGTTGTTCAGCGGTACAGTTATATGTTCTAAAGCCTTTTGTGACATAGATTAGTGACAAAAGTAAAATATATTTGCCATTTAGCAGTGCAGTTATATGTTCTTAAGTCTTTTGTGGCTTTTATTAGTGGGAAAAGTAAAATATATTTGCAGTTCATCGGTTCAGTTGTATGTTATAAAGCCTTTTTTGTTGTGTATTAGTGGCAAAAGCAAAATGTATTTGTCGTTGAGCGGTGCAGTTATAAGTTTAAAATCCTTTTGTGGCATGTATAAGTGGCAAAATAAAAATACATTTGCTGTTCAGAGGTGCAGTTATATGTTCTAAAACCTTTTGTAGCGTTTTTTAGTGACAAAAGAAAAATATATTTGCCGTTCATCGGTGCAGTTATATGTTATAAAGCCTTTTTTGTCGTGTAATAGTGGCAAAAGTAAAATATATTTGCCGGTCATCGTTGCAAATATGTTCTAAAGCATTTTGAGGAGTGTATTAGTGCCAAAAGTAAAATATATTTGCTGTTCAGCGGTACAGTTATATGTTCTAAAGCCTTTTGTGGCATGCATTAGTGGCATAAGTAAAATAAATTTGCCGTTCAGCTGTGAAGTTATATCTTCTAAAGCCTTTTGTGGCATGTACTATTAGAAAAAGTAAAATATATTTGCAGTTCAGTGGTGCATTTACAGTACAGACCAAAAGTTTGGACACCCCTCTCAGTTTTCTTTATTTTTATGACTATGAAAATAGTAGATTCACACTGAAGGCATCAAAACTATGAATTAACACATGTGGAATTATATACATAAAAAAGTGTGAAACAACAGAAAATATGTCATATTCTAGGTTCTTCAAAGTAGCCACCTTTTGCTTTGATTACTGCTTTGCACACTCTTGGCATTCTCTTGATGAACTTCAAGAGGTAGTCACCTGGAATGGTTTTCACTTCATAGGTGTGCCCTGTCAGGCTTAATAAGTGGGATTTCTTGCCTTATAAATGGGGTTGGGACCATCAGTTGCGTTGTGGAGAAGTCAGGTGGATATACAGCTGATAGTCCTACTGAATAGACTGTTAGAATTTGTATTATGGCAAGAAAAAAGCAGCTAAGTAAAGAAAAATGAGTGCCATCATTACTTTAAGAAATGAAGGTCAGTCAGTCTAAAAAGTTGGGAAAACTTTGAAAGTGTCCCCAAGTGCAGTCACAAAAACCATCAAGTGCTACAAAGAACCTGGCTCACATGCGGTCCGCCCCAGGAAAGGAAGACCAAGAGTCACCTCTGCTGTAGAGGATAAGTTCAGTGGCGCCGCCCCCCCCCCCGAACAACTAGGCAATTTTTTTTTTTTTATTCTTCAGGGCCGCACCGCCGATCACCACAGGCGGCGCGGCCCTGGATGTAATTGCAGCGGCGGCGGCGGTGGGGTCGGGGCGGGGGGGCAGTAGGAGATGAGCGCTTCCATTGTGGAAGCGCTCATCTCCATATCTGTGCTGCGGCAGGGGAGGTCCCTCCCCTGTTCTTCTGATAGGCCGCAGGCACTAATGCCTGCAGTCTATCAGAGGCCGGCTCTGGCGGCGCGATGATGTCATCATCGCGCCGCCTGAGCCGGGCAGCACACAGCAGGGACACGGGCCGGAAGAGGCTGCATTGCATCGCAGCTGGTAAGTATCGGTGTATATTTTTATTTTTTATTTTTGAGCGGGGGGAGCTGGCACTATGGGGGCACTAAAAAAGGGGAGAACTGCACTATGGGGGGCACTAAAAAAGGGGAGAACTGCACTATGGGGGCACTAAAAAAGGGGAGAACTGCACTATGAGGGCACTAAAAAAGGGGAGAACTGCACTATGGGGGCACAAAAAAGGGGAGAACTGCACTATGGGGGCACACAAAAAGGGGAGAACTGCACTATGGGGCACTAAAAAAGAGGAGAACTGCACTATGGGGGCACTAAAAAAGGGGAGAACTGCACTATGGGGGCACTAAAAAAGGGGAGAACTGCACTATGGGGGCACAAAAAAAGGGGAGAACTGCACTGGGGGGCACAAAAAAAGAGAAGAACTGCACTATGGGGGCACTAAAGGGGAGAACTGCACTATGGGGGCACTAAAAAAGGGGAGAACTGCACTATGGGGGTACAAAAAAAGGGGAGAACAGCACTATGGGGGCACAAAAAAAGGGGAGAACTGCACTATGGGGGCACAAAAAAAGGGGAGAACTTCACTATGGGGGCACTAAAGGGGAGAACTGCACTATGAGGGCACTAAAGGGGAGAACTGCACTATGGGGGCACTAAAGGGGAGAACAGCACTATGGGGGCACTAAAGGGGAGAACTGCACTATGGGGGCACTAAAGGGGAGAACGGCATTATGGGGGGCAGTAAAGGGGAGACCGGCACTATGGGGGGCAGTAAAGGGGAGAACGGCACTATGGGGGGCACTAAAGGAGAGAACGGCACTATGGGGGGCACTAAAGGGGAGAACGACACTATGGGGGCACTAAAGGGGAGAACGGCACTATGGGGTATCTGGTGGCACTATAGGGGCATTATTTGGGGGCACTAAGGGGAAGTGGGGGCTCTAAAGGGTCCTTTATACTTATTGGCACATTATGGGGGCATTATTGCATCTGGTGGCACTAAGGGGGCATTTTTTTACTGGCACATTATGGTAGGCACTATGGGGGAAAGGAGCACTATTGGGGCATATGGTGGCACTTAGAAGGGGCATTTTTTACTGGCATATTATGGGCAACACTATGGGGAAGGGGAGAGGAGCACTATGAGGGCATTTACTGGGGCACTATATAGGGGTATTTTATACTGGCATACATTATGGGGACATTAGCTCAACAGCGGGTACTAAGCGGGGGTACAATCATTTTTGGGGGACATTATCTTTATACTATTAGTGTCTGGGCGCAGTTATTTTTTTAGAGCACTGTGTGCCAATAATTGTTGAAGGGGGCACTATCTGTGTGGTAGCAGTAATTCCAGGGGGACTGTTTCTGCAGTATAGTATTGGGGGCACAGCGGGCACATTATTGGGGCACTATCTGTGTGGTAGCAGTATTTCCAGGGGGACTGTTTCTGCAGTATAGTATTGGGGACACAGCGGGCACTATCTGTGTGGTAGTATTTCCAGGGGGACTGTTTCAGCGGTATAGTATTGGGGGCACAGCGGGCACAGTATTGGGGGTGGCAGGAAAGGGGGTTCAGAAGATGTGAAGATGATGGAAATGTGGGAAACTAATGTCTGTTTGTTAATCTCTGCAGAGACGGGAGATGGCTGAAAAATCATCATGGCGGTCTGGTCTGAATGGAGAAGATGAGGAAAGAGAACATCTACAACAAAGGTGACATCACTGGATGTAAGAGGTAGGGGGCGCTATGTAGAAGAGGAGATGCTCCGGCTCCTCCCCTGCCATTTGCAGAAGGAGGATTCAGAGCTGGGTGAGGACAGCCAAAGGGGGCAGAAGGCAGATGGTGGGGGGAACCACAGGCCTTGAGCAGGATCGGGGGAGGGAGGAGAGCAGAGGAGCTTCCTGGCTGCAGCCTGCTGTCTATTGTATGATGTGAAGCAGGCAGTGCAGCCAGGACAGACCCCCACTCTCTCAGTAGAGACAACTATAGAATGTCAGCTGTACAGTGTTTGTTGGGAGTGGCCTATTATATGTAGGAGGGGCTTTTAATAATGGGCGGGGCCCAAAAGAATTGCGGCGCGCTTCGTCGCATTGTTCTTTTCCTGCAGAGCTTTTAGAATCGCCAAGTAAAAGAATCAGCGCAACACACTACACCCCCCCGTCCCGTCCCTGCAGTTTTAAATATAAAGGGGGCTTTGAAAAATTGAATTAGCACAGCACACTACACATGCCACATTTTTCGGCCTTTCGAACCCCCCCCCCCCCCCCCCCCCCCTAGACAAAATTCCTGGGTGCTCCCCTGGATAAGTTCATCCGAGTCACCAGCCTCAGAAATTGCAGGTTAACAGTAGCTCAGATTAGAGACCAGGTCAATGCCACACAGAGTTCTAGCAGCAGACTGTTGAGGAAGGGTTGAGACACATGCATATATATACATATATGCATGCAAACACGTGCTTGCATGTATGATATATATGCATGCATTAATCACATTATAGGAGGATGTGCTCAGATGCTCCCAGCATCTGCGCACATCTGCCCTTAGTGGCCCACAGGGGCTCATGGAGGCCCTGTGGGATACATGTGCCCCTTATAATGTAGGGGCCGTGCCTGTGCCCCTTATAATATAGGGACCGTGCTATATATAGACAGATACATATCTTCTCTCTATAAATCCCCTCTAATATGATGTGCCCCCTTATATATAGCCCCATATCATATAAATCCCCCCCTACATGGACCCAGATGCATCAATGTGAATATGCCCCAAGCATTCACATTGATGTAATCTGAGTGAAGGCGCCAGGATGACCGGACAAGGTTCGGTCATTCTGGTGACCTCAAAGGATTCAAATTCTAATGAATTTGAGTCCTTTTGTTCTAATTATCTGCAGCCCTGCTGGAGATAATTACACATGATAGAAGAAGGGGAGAAGCCTCCCCTCCTCCTATTATGCGCATTCCGACAGTGCGATTACTATCGCACTGTCCGGAATGCTAGGTGCAGCAGGTGGGAGATCAAAGGCATCTCCCGCCTGTCTGCAGCGCGTCCCCGATGTGCTGGCCGGCGCAGTGACGTCATATCAGTGCGGGCCGCCGGCACTCCGGCAGTTAGGATCGGGACCCCCACATGAAAGGGCAGCGCATCCTGCGCTCAGCCGGACCGGACCCCTGCCGCCCCCACCACCTCCGGCTGAAGAGGACCGGATCAGAAAGGAGCGGACCCCTGTCTCTGAAGGAACGCAACCGGCGCTCAGGAAGAAGAGCCCTGCCGCCCCCCCCCCCCCCCATACGGCTGAGGTCCCCTGGACAGACGAGCTAACCTTAAGTATCGCTCCCCTTTCCCCTGACCCCTGTACAACCCCTATCCCACCAACGAACCCTTTCCCTGCCAGGCCCTTCTTGGTTGTGTAACCCCCGCTGTGCCTTGCCCCTGATACCAGGCCAAGCATATAACCCTGATTCCTTGATTGTGTCCTTGATTGTGTACCCTTAACCCACCCTGATTCTGCATCCCCTGGTTACCCCTGACCCCCTGGTTACTAACTCTTGTTGTACCCTAGGGACAGAAATTAGTCAGGTGGGTGGGTTGTTAATGTTACTTGTATGTGTGAATTGTCTAGTTAGTTTATGGGTGGAATTTGGGAACGAGTAGTGTAGTTGAGTACTGTATATTTAGTGCTGTTTAATTACTGTATTGCGTGCTTGGTGTATTAAATACCGTTATATTTGTACCCTTTTGTGTAGTGTGTACTTGTTAGCGGTAGTAAGGCGCATGCAGCTAGTGTAGCGATCAGTGTAAGCATAGCGAAAGTATTGTGTTATTGTTATATAAAGGCATAAATAGGCGGAGTCATCAATAGACGGATCCTCCTATTTAGGAATATTAATTACCGATATTCGCATAATATTGGTGATTAATATTCCCCCTTTACATTGGCGAGCCAGGCCCACTGCTTAGATTTAGAAATCTGTGTTTGGTTTTGAGGCTAGAGGTCGGTTGTCCTGTGAATTGTCAGGCAAGAGTCAGTCAGCGGTCAGCGGTCTGAACGTCTAGGACCTGATAATTCGGACAGGTAACGTGACTCTTCCTCACAGCACCAAACGCAGATCAAAATCTTTAGCAGAGAATCTATGTTCTATCTGTGAATTAATATTTTGCTATTTGCTTTGCACGGTCACTACATCGCTCGAGTGATTGCAAGGGAGAAGAGGACACGTCACTGGAGGAGATCCATCTTCGTGGGAGCAGCGTACAAAGTCAGGCTGGTCGGGAAGAAGTGATCCGGGAAAATGGACTTCTTCCAAGCAGCTGCTAGGACGAAGAGGTACGGCCCCAAGGAGAAGATGGACGCTCATCAAACGGTGAGTATGGACTTCCCCACACTGCAACACTTGAGCAGACACAGCACATTTAACCCCATCCTCCCCACCACATACAAGTCAGCAGAAATGCTATGGTCCAATTTGTTGGCACAGGCTTGTAGTTATGACAAGCTTTGTGTGAACAAACGGATGGTGTTAAACAAGGCCACTAAACGGCTTCAGATGCTGGCCAAACTCGTTCATACGTTTGAGGCTAGCATCTGTAGGCCAAAGGAAGTGGCGCTGGTCTCACAGTCAACGGAGACAATTCCTCCGGCCGTTCACTGCCAGTGCTGTGCCAGTAATTCGGACCAGGTTTCGGCATTACGGACACAGCTGGCGGAGAATGTGCAGTCTACTGTTGACCGAGATGCGCAGGTGGCTAGGATACATTCACAGTTGGTAGAGCTGCAGAGGCAGAAGGAGGAAATTGAGGCTCAGTTGACTCAGTCTTATACTGAGGTCAAGGCCTTCAAGGAGCAGACTGCCTCTACTAATGTGACGGTAGCCAAATTGAAGGCTCAGGTTGCTGTAAGCTCCCAGATAATGACTGGCATGCAACAGGTCATGACCAAGTTGATGCCGACCCTTTGTTTTCCTGTAAAGTCAGGGTCGGAAACGCCCAAAACTTTGCCCTATACAGGGCAAAAAGGGGGGAGAGTAGTCTGTGACAGACCAAATCACCAGACCAAGCCTGTCCAGACTAACAGAGATTTTTCCCTGACTTTGGGGAAAGGGAAGATCGTGAAAAGTGCCTCCCTGAAGATGGAACAATTCAGGGAGCACGGTTGCAGTGTGGACGGACCTAAGCCACACCGGACAAACATCAAATGCTTTGCTTGTGGTGGCTTGGGTCATATAGTGAAGCACTGCAAAACACACAGGACAGAAAGCCCAATCAGGTGCTTCAGGTGTGGGAACAAAGGACACATTGCAAGGAATTGCCCTTGTGCAAGTAATTGCAATGTGTCCAGTGATGGGATGCAGGTAACAAATGGTGCAGCGGGGTCTAGTCAGCTTGGCCATAAAGGGGTAACCTCTCGGCAGCATCATCAGCTGCTGAGGGGCTAGAGTGGCCAAGCTAGGCTAGGCAACATTTGACACCCCTGTACTATTTGTTACATCGTTTGTTCCCTATACATGTCCATGTTGTGTGTTTTTGTTGTCTGTTGTAACGTTCTTCTTGGTGTTGATGGTGGTCCTTGTCTATGAGTGTGTTCCACCAGGCTGATTTATGTAGTGTTGTAATGTCCCGTCTGCTGTCTTGTTTCATTCTGTGTCCCCTTGGAGTGGAGCAGTGTTATACTGTGGATCGAGAACGCATAGGGTCGCGAGCAGATAATATCACACAGGAAATCCTGCTGGTCGGGAGAAGGCATAAGGACCTTCTTCATGCAGCACACAAAGGATGATGTGATATTATTCTGGGCAACCAGGGTCTCGGATCGATACAGATAACTCTGTTGTGCTCAAGGTTTTTGGTAGGGCTGTGTTGCGCTGGGGACTGGGGCGGACAGACAACATTGGTGTAATGTTGTGCTGCACACTTAATTCTAGTCTGAGCAGGTAGCACAGCTCTGATGGGGATTGGACGCAGAGTGTTTGGCAGCAGAGTGTGGACTGTGTTCTTGTGTTGTGGGGTCCTGGGGAGCCAGGGCATGCCTATGCCGTTGGTTCTGCGGGCCTCCACAATATGGGATCACAGGGGGAAGTCAGCCTGGGTACACATGAGTGGACAGGGATGCGGTGCCATCAATAACAAGATGGTGCTTTGTCCACAGAACTCCAGTTATCCTAACCTAGTAGGGTGGCCATCCTTATCTGTTGGTGCAGAGGGATGTGTAGCAGAGGACACGATCCTCTGAAGGTAGGGTGTTCAGACACCAGTGTTGGGATAATGAGGAGTCCTGGGAGACAAAGGGCAGCCCAATACCTTTCTCTACCCATGGGTCAAAGGTATTGGTGCTGGGAATTTTTGTACATTTAACTGCACCGTTAGGGGAGAAATTCCCCTGGGAGCGCCTGGTATTTTCTTCTGCCATAGGTTTTATATGGAGCGGAAGAAAAACCCAGGAGAGGCCACGGAAGAGGCCAGCTATTCCCCCTGACACTCTTGGGAGGCTCCAGAGGATCCCACTGGATTTTGGCAACCAAGCGACCTCTGCCTAGAGGTGTTTTAGAGATGGAAGACTGTGCCACAATCCAGCGGGAGCATTATTTAAGGCTCTGGAGGAAGATTTGGAGACGTTCGGGTGGAGGAGCATATCACTTGCTTCACCCAGTGAAAGTTCTTCTGGTTCTGATGATCGTTGGAGGGTCAAGGGACTTATTGACCAAAATACACCAGAACCAGACAGAACTTTACAGAACTATCCAGAGGAGGAGGCTCAGGACATAACCAAACATTGTTCCTGTAGCCGAAATTGCATGGACACACATTGTTTTCTATGAGGGTTCGGGACGTATAACCTGTACTACCCTGAAACCCCATAACACATTGTATTTATTGATTTTGTTTGTCGGTTGATTGTGTACCCATGGACACTCTAGGTGCAAATGTGTGACAGCCTATATTTGACTGTACACATTTGCATCCTATAGTCGTTTCCCATTGACACAGGTGTCTGCGACCTACCGGTGTCTTTGGAGGTGTAGAGAGATATGCCAGGTTGCATGAGTCTCTATGGGTACACACATATAATGGAATTTGGTGTTGGGAGGGATATGACATGTATTTTGTGTGAATGGGGATAAGGTTAGGTCACGATAGGGACAGGCATCATTCATTTGCCACCTTGAACCCTGGAACGGTGAGGTTCTTAAGGGAAGGGCTGGAGGTGTAGTGTGGCGGAGGTGTTCTCCGCAGTAGAATTTAGGTACTGTGACATCGCCACTTAAGAGTCTGACCTGCCTTGTAAAGACCTATTAATCTGTCCACGGGAGAACCGCACCCTTCAAGATAAAAACGGATATTGGATTGAAGAAAGTTGGGACTGAGGTTGTGAGGGTGAACCCGCTCCAGATGCCTTGGAGGCGGGCCATACCTGAAGATCGGCAAAATTACCGAGAGACTGTGGGTGTGTGGTATCCTAAAGATGTCAAGAAGAAGACGGTGTATCCTGTGGACGGAGGAGTAGGTTACGGTGAAGGGCAGGTCGGAGGAAGCTGGATTAGGGATGTCTAAGTACCTAAAGAACAGTGTGCACTACAGTTCTTCCTGAACTTCCACCAAGGATGGGGTTGAGGGGGGGCAAATATATCTCAACCCGTTCCCCAATATATTGTCGTATTATATAGTCCGACAACAGGGGGATTGTTGAGGAAGGGTTGAGACGCATGCATATATATACATATATGCATGCAAACACGTGCATGCATGTATGCTATATATGCATGCATTAATCACATTATAGGAGGATGTGCTCAGATGCTCCCAGCATCTGCGCACATCTGCCCTTAGTGGCCCACAGGGGCTCATGGAGGCCCTGTGGGATACATGTGCCCCTTATAATGTAGGGGCCGTGCCTGTGCCCCTTATAATATAGGGACCATGCTATATATAGATAGATACATATAATCTCTCTATAAATCCCCTTTAATATGATGTCCCCCCTTATATATAGCCCCATATCATATAAATCCCCCCCCTACATGGACCCAGATGCATCAATGTGAATGTGCATTCACATTGATGCAATCTGAGTGATGGCGCCAGGATGACCGGACAAGGTTCGGTCATTCTGGTGACCTCAAAGGATTCAAATTCTAATGAATTTGAATCCTTTTGTTCTAATTATCTGCAGCCCTGCTGGAGATAATTACGCATGATAGAAGAAGGGGAGAAGCCTCCCCTCCTCCTATTATGCGCATTCCGACAGTGCGATTACTATCGCACTGTCCGGAATGCTAGGTGCAGCAGGCGGGAGATCAAAGGCATCTCCCGCCTGTCTGCAGCGCGTCCCCGATGTGCTGGCCGGCGCAGTGACGTCATATCACTGCGCCGGCCCACGTGGATGATGGGGGCGCGCGCGCACGCCCCCTGGTGGGCGGCGCGGGAGTGCGGGCCGCCGGGGTTAAATGCCGGCGGCCCCGGCACTCCGGCAGTTAGGATCGGGACCCCCACATGAAAGGTCAGCGCATCCTGCACTCAGCCGGACCGGACCCCTGCCGCCCCCACCACCTGAAGAGTACCGGATCCCCCCACACCTAAGCCGCATAGGAGAGCGTATCCTGCGCTCAGAAAGGAGCGGACCCCTGTCTCTGAAGGAGCCCTGCGGCCCCCCTTCCCTACGGCTGAGGTCCCCTGGACAGACGAGCTAACCTTAAGTATCGCTCCCCTTTCTCCTGACCCCTGTACAACCCCTATCCCACCAACGAACCCTTTCCCTGCCAGGCCCTTCTTGGTTGTGTAACCCCCGCCCTGCCAGGCATATAACCCAGATTCCTTGATTGTGTCCTTGATTGTGTACCCTTAACCCACCCTGATTCTGCATCCCCTGGTTACCCCTGACCCCCTGGTTACTAACCCTTGTTGTACCCTAGGGACAGAAATTAGTCAGGTGGGTGGGTTGTTAACCACTTCAGCCCCGCTAGGTGAAACCCCCTTCATGACCAGAGCACTTTTTACACTTCGGCACTACACTATTTTCACCGTTTATCGCTCGGTCATGCAACTTACCACCCAAATGAATTTTACCTCCTTTTCTTCTCACTAATGGAGCTTTCATTTGGTGGTATTTCATTGCTGCTGGCATTTTTACTTTTTTTGTTATTAATCAAAATGTAACGATTTTTTTGCAAAAAAATGACATTTTTCACTTTCAGCTGTAAAATTTTGCAAAAAAAACGACATCCATATATAAATTTTTCACCAAATTTATTGTTCTACATGTCTTTGATAAAAAAAAAATGTTTGGGCAAAAAAAAAATGGTTTGGGTAAAAGTTATAGCATTTACAAACTATGGTACAAAAATGTGAATTTCCGCTTTTTGAAACAGCTCTGACTTTCTGAGCACCTGTCATGTTTCCTGAGGTTCTACAATGCCCAAACAGTAGAAAAACCCCACAAATGACCCCATTTCGGAAAGTAGACACCCTAAGGTATTCGCTGATGGGCATAGTGAGTTCATAGAACTTTTTATTTTTTGTCACAAGTTAGCAGAAAATGATGATGATTTTATTATTTTATTTTTTCTTACAAAGTCTCATATTCCACTAACTTGCGACAAAAAATAAAAAATTCTAGGAACTCACCATGCCCCTCACAGAATACCTTGGGGTGTCTTCTTTCCAAAATGGGGTCACTTGTGGGGTAGTTATACTGCCCTGGCAATTTAGGGGCCCAAATGTGTGAGAAGAACTTTGCAATCAAAATGTGTAAAAAATGACCGGTGAAATCCAAAAGGTGCACTTTGGAATATGCGCCCCTTTGCCCACCTTGGCAGCAAAAAAGTGTGACACATCTGGCATCGCCGTACTCAGGAGAAGTTGGGGAATGTGTTTTGGGGTGTCATTTTACATATACCCATGCTGGGTGAGAAAAATATCTTGGTCAAATGCCAACTTTGTATAAAAAAATGGGAAAAGTTGTCTTTTGCCAAGATATTTCTCTCATCCAGCATGGGTATATGTAAAATGACACCCCAAAACACATTCCCCAACTTCTCCTGAGTACGGCGATACCAGATGTGTCACACTTTTTTGCAGCCAAGGTGGGCAAAGGGGCACACATTCCAAAGTGCACCTTTCGGATTTTGCAGGCCATTTTTTACACATTTTGATTGCAAGGTACTTCTCACACATTTGGGCCCCTAAATTGCCAGGGCAGTATAACTACGCCACAAGTGACCCCATTTTGGAAAGAAGACACCCCAAGGTATTCCGTGAGGGGCATGGCGAGTTCCTAGAATTTTTTATTTTTTGTAACAAGTTAGCGGAAAATGATGATTTTTTTTTTTCTCTTTTTTCCTTACAAAGTCTCATATTCCACTAACTTGCGACAAAAAATAAAAAATTCTAGGAACTCGCCATGCCCCTCACGGAATACCTTGGGGTGTCTTCTTTCCAAAATGGGGTCACTTGTGGCGTAGTTATACTGCCCTGGCAATTTAGGGGCCCATATGTGTGAGAAGTACTTTGCAATCAAAATCTGTAAAAAATGACCGGTGAAATACGAAAGGTGCACTTTGGAATATGCGCCCCTTTGCCCACCTTGGCATCAAAAAAGTGTCACACATCTGGTATCGCCGTACTCAGGAGAAGTTGGGGAATGTGATTTGGGGTGTCATTTTACATATACCCATGCTGGGTGAGAGAAATATCTTGGCAAAAGACAACTTTTCCCATTTTTTTATACAAAGTTGGCATTTGACCAAGATATTTTTCTCACCCAGCATGGGTATATGTAAAATGACACCCGAAAACACATTGCCCAACTTCTCCTGAGTACGGCGATACCAGATTTGTCACACTTTTTTGCTGCCAAGGTGGGCAAAGGGGCACATATTCCAAAGTGCACCTTTCGGATTTTGCAGGGCATTTTTTACACATTTTGATTGCAAAGTTCTTCTCACACATTTGGGCCCCTAAATTGCCAGGCCAGTATAACTACCCCACAAGTGACCCCATTTTGGAAAGAAGACACCCCAAGGTATTCCATGAGGGGCATGGCGAGTTCCTAGAATTTTTTATTTTTTGTCGCAAGTTAGTGGAATATGAGACTTTGTAAGGAAAAAAGAAAAAAAAAGAAAAATCATCATTTTCCGCTAAATTGTGACAAAAAATAAAAAATTCTAGGAACTCGCCGTGCCCCCCACGGAATACCTTGGGGTGTCTTCTTTCCAAAATGGGGTCACTTGTGGCGTAGTTATACTGCCCTGGCAATTTAGGGGCCCAAATGTGTAAGAAGTACCTTGCAATCAAAATGTGTAAAAAATGGCCTGCGAAATCCGAAAGGTGCCCCTTTGCCCACCTTGGCTGCAAAAAAGTGTCACACATGTGGTATCGCCGTACTCAGGAGAAGTTGGGCAATGTGTTTTGGGGGGTCATTTTACATATACCCATACTGGGTGAGAGAAATATCTTGGCAAAAGACAACTTTTCCCATTTTTTTATACAAAGTTGGCATTTGACCAAGATATTTTTCTCACCCAGCATGGGTATATGTAAAATGACACCCCAAAACACATTCCCCAACTTCTCCTGAGTACGGCGATACCACATGTGTGACACTTTTTTGCAGCCTAGATGCGCAACGGGGCCCAAATTCCTTTTAGGAGGGCATTTTTAGACATTTGGATCCCAGACTTCTTCTCACACTTTCGGGCCCCTAAAAAGCCAGGGCAGTATAAATACCCCACATGTGACCCCACTTTGGAAAGAAGACACCCCAAGGTATTCAATGAGGGGCCTGGCGAGTTCCTAGAAATTTTTTTTTTTTTGCATAAGTTAGCGGATATTGATTTTTTTTTTGTTTTTTTCTCACAAAGTCTCACTTTCCGCTAACTTAGGACAAAAATTTCAATCTTTCATGGACTCAATATGCCCCTCATGGAATACCTTGGGGTGTCTTCTTTCCGAAATGGGGTCACATGTGGGGTATTTATACTGCCCTGGCTTTTTAGGGGCCCTAAAGCGTGAGAAGAAGTCTGGAATATAAATGTCTAAAAATGTTTACGCATTTGGATTCCGTGAGGGGTATGGTGCGTCCATGTGAGATTTTATTTTTTGACACAAGTTAGTAGAATATGAGACTTTGTAAGAAAAAACAAAAACAAACAAAAAATTTCCGCTAACTTGTGCCAAAAAAAATGTCTGAATGGAGCCTTACCAGGGGGGGGGGGGGGGGGGGTGATCAATGACAGGGGGGTGATCACCCATATAGACTCCCTGATCACCCCCCTGTCATTGATCACCCCCCCTGTAAGGCTCCATTCAGACGTCCGCATGATTTTTTACGGATCCATGGATACATGGATCGGATCCACAGAACGCATGCGGACGTCTGAATGGAGCCTTACAGGGGGGTTATCAATGACAGGGGGTGATCAGGGTAATCACCCCCCTGTCACTGATAACCCCCCTGTAAGGCTCCATTCAGACATCCGCATGATTTTTTACGGATCCATGGATACATGGATCGGATCCACAAAACGCATGCGGACGTCTGAATGGAGCCTTACAGGGGGGTTATCAATGACAGGGGGGTGATCAGAGAGTGTATATGGGTGATCACCCGCCTGTCATTGATCACCCCCTGTAAGGCTCCATTCAGACGTCCGCATGTGTTTTGCGGATCCGATCCATGTATCCATGGATCCGTAAAAATCATGCGGACGTCTGAATGGAGCCTTACAGGGGAGTGATCAATGACAGGGGGGTGATCAATGACAGGGGGTGATCAGGGAGTGTATATGGGTGATCACCCGCCTGTCATTGATCACCCCCCTGTAAGGCTCCATTCAGACGTCCGTATGCTTTTTGCGGATCCGATCCATGTATCCGTGGATCCGTAAAAATCATACGGACGTCTGAACGGAGCCTGACAGGGGGGTGATCAATGACAGGGCGGTGATCAATGACAGGGGGGTGATCAGGGAGTTTATATGGGGTGATCATGGGTGATCAGGGGTTTATAAGGGGTTAATAAGTGACGGGGGGGGTGTAGTGTAGTGTAGTGTGGTGTTTGGTGCGACTGTACTGACCTACCTGAGTCCTCTGGTGGTCGATCCTAACAAAAGGGACCACCAGAGGACCAGGTAGGAGGTATATTAGACGCTGTTATGAAAACAGCGTCTAATATACCTGTTAGGGGTTAAAAAATTCGGATCTCCAGCCTGCCAGCGAGCGATCGCCGCTGGCAGGCTGGAGATCCACTCGCGTTCACAGGAAATCTCGCGTCTCGCGAGATGACGCATATATGCGTGACTGTGCGCCAGCCTGCCACCTCCGGAACGCACATGTGCGTTAGGCGGTCCGGAGGTGGTTAATGTTACTTGTATGTGTGATTTGTCTAGCTAGTTTATGGGTGGAATTTGGGAACGAGTAGTGTAGTTGAGTACTGTATATTTAGTGCTGTGTAATTACTGTATTGCGTGCTTGGTGTATTAAATACCGTTATATTTGTACCCTTTTGTGTAGTGTGTACTTGTTAGCGGTAGTGAGTAAGGCACATGCAGCTAGTGTAGCGATCAGCGTAAGCATAGCGAAAGTATTGTGTTATTGTTATATAAAGGCATAAATAGGCGGAGTCATCAATAGACGGATCCTCCTATTTAGGAATATTAATTACCGATATTCGCATAATATTGGTGATTAATATTCCCCCTTTACACAGACACATCTCTAGAACAACTGTTAAGAGGAGACTGTGTGAATCAGGCCTTCATGGTAGAATATCTGCTAGGAAACCACTGCTAAGGACAGGCAACAAGCAGAAGAGACTTGTTTGGGCTAAAGAACACAAGGAATGGACATTAGACCAGTGGAAATCTGTGTTTTGGTCTGATGAGTCCAAATTTGAGATCTTTTGTTCCAACCACCATGTCCTTGTGCGACACAGAAAAGGGTAACGGATGGACTCTACATGCCTGGTTCCCACCGTGAAGCATGGAGGAGGAGGTGTGATGGTGTGGGGGTGCTTTGCTGGTGACACTGTTGGGGATTTATTCAAAATTGAAGGCATACTGAACCAGCATGGCTACCACAGCATCTTGCAGCGGCATGCTATTCCATCCGGTTTGCGTTTAGTTGGACCATCATTTATTTTGCAACAGGACAATGACCCCAAACACACTTTCAGGCTGTGTAAGGGCTATTTGACCATGAAGGAGAGTGATGGGGTGCTGCACCAGATGACCTGGCCTCCACAGTCACCGGATCTGAACCCAATCGAGATGGTTTGGGGTGAGCTGGACCGCAGAGTGAAGGAAAAAGGGCCAACAAGTGCTAAGCATCTCTGGGAACTCCTTCAAGACTGTTGGAAGACCATTTCAGGTGACTACCTCTTGAAGCTCATCAAGAGAATGCCAAGAGTGTGCAAAGCAGTAATCAAAGCAAAAGGTGGCTACTTTGAAGAACCTAGAATATGACATATTTTCAGTTGTTTCACACTTTTTTGTTATGTATATAATTCCACATGTGTTAATTCATAGTTTTGATGCCTTCAGTGTGAATCTACAATTTTCATAGTCATGAAAATAAAGAAAACTTTAAATGAGAAGGTGTGTCCAAACTTGTTTGTGTAGTGTATTAGTGCAAAAGTTAAATATCTTTGCCGATCAGCGGTACTGTTATATGTTCTAAAGCCTTTTGTGGCATGTACAAGTGGCAAAACCTAAATATATTTGCCATTCAGTGGTGCAGTTATATGTTCTAAAGCCTTATGTGGCCTGTTTTTGTGGAAAAAGTTAAATATATTTGCAGTTCCTCGGTACAGTTATGTCATAAAGCCTTTTGTGGCATGCATTAGTGGCAAAAGTAAAATATAAGTGCCGTTCAGTGATGCAGTTATATGTTCTAAAGCTTTTTGTGGTGTTTATTTGTGGCAAAATAACTATATATTTGTCGTTCAGCGGTGCAATTATCTTTTATAAAGCCCTTTTTGTTGTTTTATAGTTGCTAAGTAAAATACATTTGCCATTCATTCAGCAGTGCAGTTATATGTTTTAAAGCCTTTTGTAGCATGTGTTAGTGTAAAAAGTAATATATATTTGCTGTTCAGTGGTGCAATGAGATGTTCTATAGACTTTTGTAGCGTGTTTTAATGGCAAAACTAAAATATATTTGCGTTTAGCGGTGCAGTAATATGTTCCAAAGCATTTTGTGGCATTTATTAGTGACAAAAGAAAAATATATTTGCCTTTCAGCGTTGCAGTTATATGTTCTAAAGCTCTTTTTGTCATGTAATAATGACAAAAGCAAAATTTGCCATTCAGCAGTGCACTTGTATGTTCTAAAGCATTTTGTGGCCAGTATTACTGGCAAAAGTTAAATAAATTTTCCGTTTAGCGGTGCAGTTATGTGTTCTAAAGCCATTTGTGGCGTGCATTAGTGGCAAAAGTTAAATATATTTGTGCTAGGATCGGCTGAATGAGAACAACCTAACTGTACCTACCTGAAGCAGTAGAGTTATGCCAGAACTGCCGTATTAAGGGTAGCCTGAAGGCGCCAAAAACCACACGGATGCAGGGAAGGTTTGAATCTGTGTATTCTAGGCGATATTTACAACAGCAGATAATTGAATGCAAGTGACATTTCCTGTTGAGGGTCAGGAACATACTGAGCGTAGCATGCAGATTTCCATCTGCCCAATTTCTGGATGACATGTGCCGGTACATTATTTTTGGAGGCTGCACCTATGCGGAATGAATGCCCTGTGATTGCTAATGGATTGACCCCCAAAGAGGAGACTAGTAGGCGAACGTACTTGAGGAAAGTCTGGATGTTCAAGGGAAACCCATCCAATTGGAACAGGGGGGACTCCGCGCGCACATTCCCGGTGTACTGCAACCACTCACGTAGGACCGTTACTGGGCACCACTTGTTGTTGGTGACAAAGTACCTCACCTGCACGGATTCCCCAGGTCGGCCCGTCCTGCTGGAGTCCAAGCTGAGGGTGAGCAGCGTGCCGTCCCAACGCAATTGGTTCCTCCGCAAGAACTTGCTTGAAGATTTTGCACAAGTGAACTCGCCTGGCCTGAGGAACCCGTAGAATGCCAGATACAATGCCGCCCTGACCAGTGAGCTGATGTACTGCCCGAACGGGTGATTGGCCAGTGCGTCGGAAACGGTCCTAACCATTTTGCCGGTGAACGGATGCCTAGTGGGTCTTCTTCTGATGGACTGTTTCTGGATGCCCCTCAACAAGGATTTAATTGGATGGGCCATGAATAGTGATGGTTGATCCGTAAACTGCACAGACCAATGATGCTGTATGCCAGCGAGGTACAGCTGGATGGTGCTATAGGATAGATTTAGCTGTGAGTGGCAAAAAGCTGTAAACGCAAGCAGGTATGTGATAGGACCTTCAACAGCCGGAGGGTATGTGAATTTGAATCTGTTGAACAATCGCCAGGCCGTCCTGTATGCCTTTCGTGTGTTGCTGGACAGAGAATCAGACATGAGACTTTTGGCCATCTTGAGAAATGGCGCTACTCCATCAATAGTTGGTCATGAGGCGGGGCTGGTGTTTGGGAGAGATCTGCCTCTGGAAAGACCTGAAAGAAGAGGGGAAAGTTAAACCAAGATAGAGCATTGGCTGTGATGTTACGTTGCCCACTTATGTGTGTGCAAATGAAATTTAAATTGTTTTGCAGGGCCAGCCACACGAGCTTCCGCACAAACGCCATGATGTCCCTGGAGGCTGACCTCCCCTTCATTAGGATGTCAGCGAGAGCCTCATTGTCGGTCAGGAACAGGACTGTCTGGTTTCTCCACTGAGCCCCCCATGTTACTGCTGCTGCTACTATGGGATATATTTCAAAGAGTGAGGAACTCCTTGAAAACCCTGTTATGCTGGTGATGTCTACCGGCCATGGTTGAGCGAACCAATGGGTGCCATGTATTGCTGCAAAGCCGGCAGCGGGCAAGGCGTCTGTGTGGACCTCAGGGGAATTACTGGATGCCACTGGAATGAACAGGGAAACCCCATTCCATTGGGAGCGGAAGTTGTCCCACATCAGAAAGTCAGCGATTGCGTTCTGGTCCAGCTGGACTGGGCTGTCCTGGCAGGGTGCTTGTGGGAGGAGTGCCAGGAGCCTTCAAATAAAGGACCTACCCTGCGGCATGATACACATAGCAAAATTCAGCATGCCAAGGAGTGACTGAAGATCTGCCCTGGTAGTCACCCTCACTTGCGCTAGTCTGTGAACAACAGACTTGATTCTGGCCAGCTTATCCAGAGGCAGACTGGCCTTCATGTCCACTGTGTTCAAGCAAATGCCTAAAAAGGTGATCTCTGTGCTAGGTTCCTCCACCTTGTGTGGGGCCAATGGAACTTTGAGGTCTGAAAAAGCCGTGCGCAGGACCTGTAGATCTTGAGGTACTTGATCTGGGGATTCTAACAGGAGAAAGTCATCCAGGTAGTGGATGACATGATTTACCCGGAAGGTGTTGGTCAAAACCCAATGCAGCACGCTGGCCAGCTGGTCGAACAACCAGGGGCTGGACTTTGACCCGAAGGTCAATTTGCTGGCGAAATACTAAGCACCCTGCGATTTCATGCCATGCCACAACTCAGGATGGATGGGTAGTAATTTGAAAGCATCCGTGATGTCCGCTTTTGACAGCCAGGTGCCCTTGCCTAATTTGATTATGACCTGTATTGCCTCATCTATTGATGCATATCTCATGGAAAACTCCTCGGATGGAATCAACGAGTTCAAGCTTGGTATGTGTAAAGAATGTGGGGCGGACAAATCATAGATTAGGCGTTTTTTATTGTTGAACTTGCCAGTCACAATACCAACTGGATTGACTCTCCAGCATGCGAAGGGAGGTTGATTGAACGGCCCTATTAAGTACCCCCGGTCTAGTTCGGTGTGGATTAACTGAGTTACCGCCTCTGGGTCTCTGGCTGCCGACTGCAAATTATCACATTCGAATGTGGTTTGAGGGAGAGAGAGAAGCCCTGTGTGGTAACCGTGTGTCAAGCCGTGGATGACGAACTGCACCCAGGCCGGGTGTGGATGCTCAGCCAAGAACAATGCCAGCAGATCCACCTCAATCACGCTTAGTCACGCCGGGCCTTGATTCCTTTGAGGGCATGCTGCGCGTGGATGGGCTCTAAAACAGATCACACACAGATGTAGCAACCTTCACTGATTGTAATGACAAATGGCGTAGTTGTAATTGTTGCATATCTGGCTTCGACCAAGGTATTTTATGGGACGACCTAGCTTGTCCACCCCGGATTCTGGTTTGATGTTTGATAGACCTGGGGCAGAGTAAGGTTGTGCTGGATCTGCTACGTGGCCTGTATTGGAACACCAACCCGTAGTGTGGGAGTATGAGTTGCAGACCGTGCACGTTGGGGCTTTTAGCCCTGCAAAATGGCGGCAGAATAATTCCGTGTCTATGTTGGACCAATCCAGAACGTGCTGGCACTGTATCAGGGCAGCTGCTGCTTTGGCTGAGAATGATCGGTGGTAGTCGAAGAATGCTGTGCCGCCATATTTGTATCCTAATTCCACGACCTTGCACATGTACAAGTCTAGCTCGGCCCTCCTTATGCGGGTTGGCTGTGCAAATCATGTCCCGGTATAAGCCAAACGCTAGGACAAATTCCGTGACGTTCAGTTTCCTGTTAAGCCTAGCATCTTTAGACTTCAGGATGACCGAAACCTCCCCACATGCAATGGTTCTATTGTCCGGGGCCTCATGTGTGGCAATGAGCAGGGACGCCAGGTTGACGTCTTTGCCTTCCAATATGTCCTGCCTGATATTAGCCGGAATGAAATGGGATGGGGCGATTGTGGGAAACTGGAATGGCCCACCAGAAGCACTGGATTGCCCCGCCGCAGGTTCCGTGGGTGTTGAAGCCGTCAATGATGCCGCCGCAGACCTGGCTTCCACCGGATTCCATTCTGGCCTGTAGGTCTGTCATGGATGACGCCATGCTGTTGATCACGGCGTGGGTTAGTGAAGTCTGAATGGTACCCATGGATACCTCGTCCTGGCTCACGGGTGGTACGTCTGACATCAAAAGGCGATACAACTCTGCTTTTCTTGCCGATCCTGGAAAGAGGATGCCCCTTCGGCGCAGCTCGGCGGACAACTTCAGGATGGTCCAGGAATGTAAAGACGGTCCCACGCTTCGCTCCGACTGGGTGTCCCCGCTATCCCGTGACGCGGAAGAGCCTCCAGGCATGAATTCTTGCGACATCTTCCTACTGGTCATTAATTAAGAGCCATTAGTACCCCCCTTTTCCCGAGTTGTGAACTGTGAACTTATACCCGTGTGCCCGACCCCTAGTGGGACCAGTCCGCCCTGCAGTTGCAGTGGCGGACGTGCGTGCCACCACCACCTGCGTGATAGCGCCCAGTGGCCTCTCGGGGCTGTGAAGCCTGAAGACGTGACAGGCCCTGGCCTGTGTCTGTAGTCGTGACAGATTTGACTAGGCAGCACCTGTGGTGTGACCACGACTGAGAGGACGTCCCGGTACGTGTGCCTGTGGTCGTGACAGGACTTTGTGCTGATGTGAGGACTTGTGGATGAGCAGGTGGTCTGCCTGTAGGCGTGACAGGACTTTACCCGGCCTGTGGACGTGAAAAGACGTGTGTGCCAAGACTGCCTGTGGTCGTGGCAGGACTTTATAGCGAGTCTGTGGACGTGACAGACGTTGGAACACGAACACCTGTAGTCGTGACAGGGTTTTTTTTTTTCATTTATCGAATGCCTGTAGTTGTGACAGGGTTTTAATTTTTATTTTTATTTTCTCTCTCTCTCGAATGCCTGTAGTCGTGACAGGATTGTATAGCAAGTCTGAAGATGTGACAGACGCGTTTGAATGCCCGTGGTCGTGACAGGACTTATGTGAGCCTGAGGTCGTGACAGACTTTTTTTTTTTGGGATGGTGCATGGGGCACCCTTCCACCATTGGCTTAGCGCCATGGATGTCTGACTGCTTGTGGCTGCGTCGGAAGCTGATACGTACCTTATCTGGCGTTTATTTGCCTAAGGTGCCACGGAAGGTGACATGAACTGTGGAAACATAAAACATTTTTTTTATATTTTTTTTTAAACTTGCAGATTAAGTCTGCTCCCCACCGCCCAGAACTGCTGATGACAGGAACAGGCCGATGAAACGCACTCCTGCCTGCTGCCTCTGTGCCTGGCCGTGGTAATTTAAATATGACCTGTTTCTGCGAGAGGCGTGAACAGACCTGACGAGTGGATGCGGGGTGTTGCCTGGTGCCAATTGGGAGAGGGGGGGGGGATGGTAGGACAGGTCGAGCCTGATGAAACACGCAAAAGCACCTGGCCCTAGTGGTGCCACGGGAATGAGCCCCAGTGCAACGATGTGGCATGACTGTTACCGTGGTTGCGATATCCCCCCTTTTGAGTGTACCACCGCAGGTGTTTAAAAATGTATTTATTTTTTATTTATTTTTTCCCTCCTGACAGACTCATGGCTCATAAATGTTTTTTTTTTTTTTTTCAGCATGGTGACCATTATTGCATTTAAAACATAACATGTAGATGCAACCTCCTGAAAAACATGAACATTGCTGTGAACGTGGTAGATTGTGGCAGACAAAGGCAGTTCTTGTACAGTATGTGTCATGCCAGTTCCCTGGCCTGCCGCCGAACCCCCGACTGCCGCGCTAGTGGCCACCAGGTGGCGCTGTGCGGTGCGAGTCCCGCCGGCTGAGCGGTGCGACGGGGACTGTAACTTGACCTGCGCAGCCGCCACCACCGCCCGAGCAGAGTGGAGCCGTAACCTGCCGGTCTCTGCCACCCCAGCTACCGCATCCAGCAACCGCCCCCCGTCTTACTTGAAGTCGCGATGCTGTGACCAGCCCACGCTGCCCGACCTGTGGAAAGACGACCTGGAAGTGCTCTGCCTCAATGACGACCTCAGATGTGTCGTGTCAGCGAATGTGCAGCAGGTATCGGCTGCTGCCTTTTAACCCTATGTGGCCCCGCCTCCCCCAGCACAAACACAGCAATGAATATCAGTGCTTAACACTTGCGGTTCAGCGGTGCAATTACATGTTCTAAAGCCTTTTGTGGCATGTATTAGTGGCAAAAGTAAAATATATTTGCCACTCAGCGGTGCAGTTATATATTCTAAAGCATTTTGTGGCGTGCTTTAGTGGGAAAAGAAAAATATATTTGCAGTTCAGAAGTGCAGTAATTTGTTCTAAAGCTTTTTGTGGCATGTATTAGTGGCAAAAGAAAAATATATTTGCCGTTCAGCGGGGCAGTTATAGGTTCTAAAGCTTTTTGTGGCGTGTACTAGTGGCAAAAGTAAAATATATTTGCTAGTCAGCGGTGTAGTTATATGTTCTAAAGCCTTTTGTGGCGTGTATTAGTGGCAAAAGTTAAATATATTTGCAGTTCAGCTGTGTAGTTAAATGTTATAAAGAGATTTTTGTCATTTAATAGTGGCAAAATAAAAATATATTTGCCGTTCAGCAGCGAAGTTATGCTTTAAAGCCTTTTGTTGCATGCAAAAGTGGCAAAATAAAAATATAATTGCCATTCAGGGGTGCAGTTATATGTTTTAAAGCCTTTTGTGGCATGTACTAGTGGCAAAAGTAAAATATATTTGCCATTCAGTACTGCAGTTATATATTCTGAAGCATTTTCTGGCGTGTATTAGTGCAAAAAGTAAAATATATTTGCAGTTCAGCGATACAGTTATATGTTCTAAAGCCTTTTGTGGCATGCATTAGTGGCATAAGTAAAGTAAATTTGCCATTCAGCTGTGTAGTTATATCTTCTAAAGCCTTTTGTGGCATGTACTAGTAGAAAAAGTAAAATATATTTGCAGTTTAGCGGTGCAGTTATATATTCTAAAGCGTTTGTGCAGTGTATTAGTGCAAAAGTTAAATATCTTTGCCGATCAGCGGTGCTGTTGTATGTTCTAAAGCCTTTTGTGGCATGTAAAAGTGGCAAAAGTAAAATATATTTGCCATTCAGAGGTGCAGTTATATGTTCTAAAGCCTTTTGTTTATTTTATTAGTGGCAAAAGTAAAATATATTTGCCGTTCAGCAGTGTAGTTATGTTCTAAAGCTTTTTGTGGCATGCATCAGTGGCAAAAGAATAATATATTTGCTGTTCAGCGGTGCAGTTATATGTTCTAAAGCCCTTTTTGTCGTGTAATAGTGGCAAAAGTAAAATATATTTGCCGGTCATCGTTGCAGTTATATGTTCTAAAGCATTTTGAGGCGTGTACTAATGGCAAAAGTAAAATATATTTGACGTTCAGTGGTGCAGTTATATGTTCTAAATCCTTTTATGGCGTGTATTAGAGGCAAAAGTTTAATATATTTGCCATTCAGCTCTGCAGTTATGTGTTTTAAAGCTTTTTGAGGCGTTTATTAGTGGCAAAAGTAAAATATATTTGCTGTTCAGCGGTGCAGTTATATGTTCTAAAGCCTTTTGTTTAGTTTATTAGTGGCAAAAGTAAAATATATTTGCCATTCAGCTCTGCAGTTATGTGTTTAAAAATTTTTGAGGCATTTATTAGTGGCAAAAGTTAAATATATTTGCTATTCAGCGGTGCAGTTATATGTTCTAAAGCCTTTTATTTCGTGTACAAGTGGTAAAAGTTAAATATATTTGCCATTCAGCGGTGCAGTTATATGATCTAAAGCCTTTTGTGCTGTGTATTAGTGGCAAAAGTTAAATATATTTGCAGTTCAGCTGTGTAGTTAAATGTTATAAAGAGATTTTTGTCATGTAATAGTGGCAAAATAAAAATATATTTGCCGTTCAGCAGTGAAGTTATGTTTTAAAGCCTTTTGTTGCATGCATAAGTGGCAAAATAAAAATATAATTGCCATTCAGTGGTGCAGTTATATGTTTTAAAGCCTTTTGTGGCATGTACTAGTGGCAAAAGTAAAATATATTTGCCATTCAGTACTGCAGTTATATATTCTGAAGCATTTTCTGGCGTGTATTAGTGCAAAAAGTAAAATATATTTGCAGTTCAGCGATACAGTTATATGTTCTAAAGCCTTTTGTGGCATGCATTAGTGGCATAAGTAAAATAAATTTGCCATTCAGCTGTGTAGTTATATCTTCTAAAGCCTTTTGTGGCATGTACTAGTAGAAAAAGTAAAATATATTTGCAGTTTAGCGGTGCAGTTATATGTTCTAAAGCGTTTGTGTAGTGTATTAGTGCAAAAGTTAAATATCTTTGCCAATCAGCGGTGCTGTAATATGTTCTAAAGCCTTTTGTGGCATGTAAAAGTGGCAAAAGTAAAATATATTTGCCATTCAGAGGTGCAGTTATATGTTCTAAAGCCTTTTGTTTATTTTATTTGTGGTCATGGCTACGGCCAAGAGGTATCCGAAGAACCCTAGGGAGAAAACAACGGGAACAACCTAACCCAGCTAGGCGTGTCTTAGCTGACCTGACTAAATGGCTTGTTGTGTGCCCTAAGCCATGATTGTGGGTAGGCCTATAAGTGGGCATACCCTGTGGAAATGAGAAGATAAGGGAGGGAGGGTGGGGCACCTGAAAACACACACCTGTGAGTGAGGGTGTGGCTCGTATATGAAGAGCCTCCGCCCCTCCCACAAATGCAGGCTGACTAATCAGCCTTACCAACTTGTGGTCATGGCTACGGCCAAGAGGTATCCGAAGAACCCTAGGGAGAAAACAACGGGAACAACCTAACCCAGCTAGGCGTGTCTTAGTTGACCTGACTAAATGGCTTGTTGTGTGCCCTAAGCCATGATCGTGGGTAGGCCTATAAGTGGGCAAAAACCAAGCCAAGTAGGGTAGAAAAGGAATTTGAATGGCATGTACAAACTAATCCCCAAGCCAACTGCAAGGCATCCGGGATCTAGAGCGAAAATTCGGGGTATGTGAGGCAAGACCAGTAGGAAACCTACAACCCATCTTGTGGATGACAAGGCCAGAGACATGATGCTCAATATTGCGGATACTGCACCAAAGCGGAATGGAGGACCGAGAATACGTTGTGAAATGGATCATAAACCAACTGAAACTTGTAAAGTTTGGTTCTAGTGCGAGTACTGGCAATGCCCTAGCGTCAGGAGATCGTGGGACCAAAGCCTAACTGCCTAGATTATGCAGGAATGAGGGCCAAAAAGAACCATGTAGATAGGAAGAGAATCCTTGAATAGTTACCCAGACAACAGCTATCCGCGCTTTGTTCTACTTTGCGCCCCTGAGAACTGTTTTTTACGCTTGAGACGTGAAGACCGACCTACTATCTGAATCTTCTACCGTGAGAAAATGCTGGACCTTGTCCAAAATCTGATTCAACGTGGTTGTAGGGAGTCGGAGGTTAGTGGGGCAAGAAGCTATGAAGCCATAATATACAAGATTCTGTCTATGCCCTCCCATGAGTGAGGTAATGCAATGCAATGAAGCTACTGGCGAAAATTAATTCTTGGTCGTGGTAAAAAGGCTAAGACTTTGCGCGGGGACCTGGTTGACAAGATATGATCGACTACGATCAGAGACTGAAATGCTAGAGCGAATTGCCGTACTTGTTCTTCCTCTGGCAGGACCTGAACGAAAGCATGAACAATTAAAGAAAGACGAAATATCTGCGTAAGACATGACAATAATGCTGCAGGGCGAACCGGACCAGTTTGCGGTCAAAACATAAAATGAGCGATCAACATGGATTATTAGGAAATTAGGGAAGCAGGTATGTATGCGATACATAGGGGCCAAATCAGCCTAGATGCACAGATGGACAACGAACCAGGCAATCAGTCCAGCAGGTTTGAAAACAGTCGTCGGGCCGCCGAAGCCATGGGGCCGAAGCAGTCGTCGGGCCCCCGAAGCCATGGGGCCGAAGCAGTCGTCGGGCCCCCGAAGCCATGGATCAACATGGAGCGATCAACATGGATTATTAAGAAATTAGGGAAGCAGGTATGTATGCGATACATAGGGGCCAGCCTAGATGCACAGATGGACAACCAACCAGGCAATCAGCCCAGCAGGACTGAAAACAGTTGTCGGGCCCCCGAAGCCAAGGGGCCGAAGCAGACGTCGGCCCCCCCGAAGCCATGGGGCCAAAACAGGTCATCGAGCCCCCGAAGCCATGGGGCCGAAGCAGGTCGTCGGGCCCCCGAAGCCATGGGGCCGAAGCAGGTCGTCGGGCCCCCGAAGCCATGGGGCCGAAGCAGGTCGTCGGGCCCCCGAAGCCATGGAGCCGAAGCAGGTCGTCGGGCCCCCGAAGCCATGGGGCCGAAGCAGGTCGTCGGGCCCCCGAAGCCATGGATCAACATGGAGCGATCAACATGGATTATTAAGAAATTAGGGAAGCAGGTATGTGTGCGATACATAGGGGCCAAATCAGCCTAGATGCACAGATGGACAACCAACCAGGCAATCAGCCCAGCAGGTTTGAAAACAGTCGTCGGGCCCCCGAAGCCATGGGGCCGAAGCAGACGTCGGGCCCCCGAAGCCATGGGGCCAAAGCAGTCGTCGGGCCCCCGAAGCCATGCGGCCGAAGCAGTGCGAAGCCATGGGGACGAGTTTTATTTTTTTGAGAATTATGACTATGAAAAAGGACATGAATGAGGTGCACGTGAATTAAACCATGAGCCTGACCGATGTGGCAGGCGATACCCAAGATAAACTACGTGGCCTGAATAACATGCAAGGCGAAATATCGTTAGGAACGAGACCTGACCGACGTGGAAGCTGACCCCAATAGTTCAACTGCATGACCTGAAAAGACGAAGGGAAAAATGGAGATAATAACGGACATTAACTAAAATTAATAACATAAGCTGGCAAGCAAGTAAAGATATGGGTCATTCAAAAGCATAGCTGCACAGGTGGACAGACAACCATTGGTCAGACCCCCTGAAGCCATGGGGCTGAAGCAACCACCAGGGGCCCATGGGGCCGGGCAGCCGCTGGGATGCGAACCTTAGAATTAAGGATGGCTGGGGAAAAGATTGGGCCTTAACCCAACGGGTTTAGTAAGCAACCAGGACTCGATAACCTAGAAAGACAAAGACATGGACTTGCATAACCTCCAACAGAAACCTGGGACACCAGCCTACAACCATGTCGTACCCTTAACAAACAAAACATGAAAAGCGGTCAAGGGGCCCCCGGAACCATGAGGCCGGATCGGTCATAGGGCCCCCGAAGCCAGAGGGATGACATTGCGGTGACGATAAGCAATTAAAACGTAAGCCGGACCTGATGGCATATGAAGCGACTTGAATGATTGGATTGGCTAGAAGGTGGCCTAAGGAACATGACTGCCAACAGGCGTTAAAAATATAGACATTAGTAATCCGAAGCACGTGCATACATAAAACACTAACCACCGCGAACCATAAACGTAAACATGAAATGCCTGGGGCATTGCAAGTTCGCTAAGAGAAGTCTCTTATCGTGACAAACAAATGAGCAGCTTGTGAAAACATAGCAGGAAACGTACTCCTATCGGCCCACTGACCTCCGCTGAGGAGCTGTTTGGTGAACTGGGGCAGGAGACCAACGAATACAAGTGAATACGAACCAGAAGTAAAAGGAGACCAGTCTGAGTGATTATGAACCAGGATTAAACAGAAACTAGGCCTATGGAATGTGACAGACCACCGAGGAAGGGAACGTAAGCCTGAAAAGAACGCAGTTATGTTTGTCAGGAGAGAGGTACCAGAGCGGTGGGTGCAGACTGCCCCGGTGAGATTGAGCAAAACCATGATGTAGCAATGAACAGGAGAATGCAGCTTTGAGTGGAAGCAGAGTACAACACATGATGTAACAACAAATGGGTGAATGCAGCTTTGGATGCGAGTGGTACCTAAAAACATGGTATAGGCGCAGCTCTGAGTATGGGTAGCGTATGAAAAGCATGGTATAAAGCAGACCTATAAATGCAACCTGAAAGTGAGTAGAGTATTGACGTGATGCGAAAGCAGACATGTGGATGCAGCTCTAGTAGTGAAAGGAGTATAGGACAAGATGTGAAAAGCAGACATGCGGACGCAGCTTTGGATGTGAACGGAATATTAACTTGATGTGACCGCAGACATGGAAAGCGGCTTTGGTGAGTGGGGTATACAACCTGGTGTAGCAGTAGAAGTGTGAACACAACTTTGGGAATAAGCAGAGCATGAAAATTGGTATAAACACAGCTCTGGTTGTGAGTGGAGCAAGGTGGGAACACCAGGGTGGTGCGTCCAGAGCATGAAAACGGAGTAACAATAGCAGCTATGGCTGTAAGCCGAGTATACAACATGTAATAACAGGCATGTAATACGGATCCGGCTGTCGGCTGGGGACGGAAGGAGATGTAACAGCCAACAGGTGAGCGCAGCTTGAATGTGAGACCAATCTGAGTGAATACAAACCAAGAGTAGAAAAGTGCAGGACAGTAAAGACGTGCGGATGCAGCATAAGACATGAAATAAAAGCCGAAAGTGTAAATGCCGCTCAAGATAACAGCAGAGCATGAAAGTGTGAGATTGTGGATAAGCTCTGCCTGTATATTTATGTTTACATTGTATTGGAGCTGTCATTTGGCATTCCGGGCACTAGAGGCCGCTGTTTTGCAGCACAGTCAGCATGCTCCTGGGTGAACCAGTAAGTGTTGATCTGACATGGTGGAAGGATTGTGCTGTGAAGGACTGTATCCGATTCCATCCTGGCTTGCGTATGTCCGGCAGTGAATGGACACTCAAAGGAAGGAGAGTATCTGCTGTCCCCTGTCTGGATCCAGCACTTTGAAAGAGAGGTTGTCCCAGGAAGACCAGTTCCAGTGTATGGACAGAAAACCTTAGCATCAAGCAAGGCCGCACGGTTGCTGAGAGCTTGGTGGCCATCCCGGGTAAGCGGCATCCTAGGGCCCAGAACGGACGCAGGTCAGTACACCTGATTACCAATTGTACTTCACTGTTTGGCGCCTTAAGTAACAGAGACTAGCCTAGGCCTTGTATAGCTAGTTAGATAGGGTTATAGCTTTGTTAGGCCTTACTGTACTGGACTGCAGCGCAGTAATTGACTTGCAGGCTCTGCTGCGTCTGCCACCGGTTAGGTGTGTCCTCTATAGCGGCACAGTTACGACTTGTAGGCTCTGCTGTGTACGCCAGCAGGCTAGGCCTGTCCCTCGGACAGGGAAGGTGACTGTGGGCCTGGGGTACTTACTTATACTGTTTGTACTTGTGTTAATACTGTTTCCAAAGTAAAGTTTATATTCTTGCATATAAAGCTGGTGTCAGTGTTGCTTCCATGTCTGTGACTTTGCTGTATCCTGGGGAGCCCACGCCGGTACACGGCTTACGAAAGTGAAATCCATGAAGTTTAAAGATGGTGGTAGCGGGGAGGGGAAAGGGGGGGGGAGACACATGGCAAGGAACAGCTACAGCAAAAGGCCTAAACAATAAACGCTGCGTCCGATCTCCAAACATGACGTCAGGTGCAGCCCGGGTAACTCTTACTTCAGCCGGATTGCTGTAAAGAAACTTTTCATACGAGACGAACGAAGCAAAGATTTATAGGAACCAACTCTTATTACCAACAAACAAAAATGAAAAGCAAATGGAAGTATTTAGGCCCAAACGAGCAAACCTGAGGTAGCAGATTCTGAGGCGAAGCCTCCCGTTCGCTAGCAAAGTCGGATCCAACCGGCCTGGAGAGACGGCCCCGGCCCAACCTACTTACGTAATATGGCGCGTGCATGCTATGGTAGCAGAGAGCAAAATAACAAGCTCCATGCTGCAAAGAAAGAATCCTACCACCAGAGAAGCTAGTGTGCTAATGGCACCTGAAAACACACACCTGTGAGTGAGGGTGTGGCTCGTATATGAAGAGCCTCCGCCCCTCCCACAAATGCAGGCTGACTAATCAGCCTTACCAACTAGTGGCAAAAGTTAAATATATTTGCCGTTCAGCAGTGTAGTTATGTTCTAAAGCTTTTTGTGGCATGCATCAGTGGCAAAATAAAAATATATTTGCTGTTCAGCGGTGCAGTTATATGTTCTAAAGCCCTTTTTGTCGTGTAATAGTGGCAAAAGTAAAATATATTTGATGTTCAGCGGTGCAGTTATATGTTCTAAAGCCTTTTGTTTAGTTTATTAGTGGCAAAAGTAAAATATATTTGCCATTCAGCTCTGCAGTTATGTGTTTAAAACTTTTTGAGGCTTTTATTAGTGGCAAAAGTAAAATATATTTGCTGTTCAGCGGTGCAGTTATGTTCTAAAGCCTTTTCTTTCATGTACAAGTGGTAAAAGTTTAATTTATTTGCCGTTCAGCGGAGCAGCTATATGTTCTAAAACCTTTCATGGCGTGCATAAGTGGCAAAAGAAAATTATATTTGCCGTTCAGCAGTGCAGTTATATGTTCTAAAGCCTTTTGTGGCGTGTACTAGTGGCAAAAGTAAAATATATTTGCTATTCAGCAGTGCAGTTATATGTACTTAAAGCCCTTTTGTCGTGTAAAATGGCAAAAGTTTAATATATTTGCCATTTAGCGGTGCAGTTATATGTTCTAAAGCCTTTTGTTTATTAGTGGCAAAAGTAAAATATATTTGCAGTTCGGCAGTACAGTTAGATGTTATAATCCCCATTTTTGTTGTTATAAAGCCTTTTTTGGTGTTTATTAGTGGCAAAAGAAATATATATTTGTCGTTCAGCGGTGCAGTTATATGTTTCAAAGCATTTTGTGGCAAGTATTAGTGGCAAAAGTAAAATATATTTGCTGTTCAGCAGTGCAGTTATAGGTTCTAAAGCCTTTTGTTGCGTGTACTAGTGGTAAAAGTAAAATATATTTGCCATTCACCGGTGCAGCTATATGTTCTAAAACCTTTTGTGGCGTGCATAAGTGGCAAAAGAAAAGTATATTTGCCGTTCAGCAGTGCAGTTATATGTTCTAAAGCCTTTGTGGCGTGTTTTAGTGTCAAAATAAATATATATTTGCTGTTCAGCGGCGCAGTTATATGTTTGAAAGCTTTTTGTCACATGCATAAGTGGCAAAAGAAATATATATTTGCAGTTCAGTGTTGTAGTTATAGGTTCTAAAGCCTTTTCTGGCATGCATTAGTGGCAACAATAAAATATATTTGCCTTTTAGCGGTGCAGTTATATTTTCTAAATCCTTTTGTGGAGTGAACAAATGTCAAAGTAGAAATATATTTGACATTCAGTGGTGCAGTTATATGTTCTAAATTCTTTTTTGGAGTGTATTAGTGGCAAAAAATAAACATCTTTGCCGTTCAGCGGTGTAGTTTTATGTTCTAAACCCTATTGTGGCATGTACTAGTGGCAAAAGTAAAATATATTTGCCATTCAGCTGTGCAGTTATATGTTCTAAAGCGTTTTGTGGCCTGTATTAGTGGCATAAGTAAAATAGATTTGCAGTTTATCGGTGCAGTTATCTGTTCTAAAGCCTTTTGTGGCATGCATTAGTGGCAAAAGTAAAATAAATTTGCCGTTCAGTGGTGCAGTTATATGTTCTAAAGCCTTTTATGGCGTTTATTAGTGGCAAAAGAAATATATATTTGCAGTTCAGCGGTGCAGTTATATGTTCTAAAGCCTTTTGTGGCATGCATTAGTGGCAAAAGTAAAATAAATTTGCAGTTTAGTGGTGCAGTTATATGTTCTAAAGCCTTTTGTGGAGTATATTAGTGGCAATAGTTAAATATCTTTGCCGTTCAACGGTGCTGTTATGTGTTATAAAACCTTTTATGGCATGTACAAGTGGCAAAAGTAAAATATATTTGCCATTTAGCGGTGCAGTTATATGTTCTAAAGCCTTTTGTGGCCTGTATTAGTGGCATAAGTAAAATATATTTGCAGTTTATCGGTGCAGTTATATGTTCTAAATCCTTTTATGGCATGCATTAGTGGCAAAAGTAAAATTTATTTGCCATTCAGTGGTGCAGTTATATGTTCTAAAGCCTTTTATGGCATTTATTAGTGGCATTTAACAGCGGTGCAGTTATATGTTATAAAGCTCTTTTTCTCGTGTAATAGTGGCAAAAGTAAAATATATTTGCCATTCAGCGGTGCAGTTATATATTTTAAAGCCTTTTGTAGTGTGTACTAGTACCAAAAGTAAGATATATTTGCCTTTCAGTGGTACAGTTATATGTTCTAAAACATTTTGTGGTGTGTATTAGCGGCAAAAGTTAAACATATTTGCCGATCAGCGGTATAGTTATATCTTCTAAAGCCTTTTGTGGTGTTTATTACTGACAAAAGAAAAATATATTTGCTGTTCAGCGGTAAAGTTAAATATTCTACAGCACTGTTTACCATGTATTAGTGGCGAAAGAAAAAAATACTTGCCGTTTAGCGTTGCACTTATATGTTTAAAAGCGTTGTGTAGTGTAAAATTGGAAATAAATTAGGGCATAATTGCCGTTCAGCAGTGCAGTTATATATTCTGAAGCCCTGTCTGCCAATTATTAGTGGCAAAATAAAAAATATATGCGCCGTTCAGCGTTGCACTTATATGTCGAAAAGACATTTGTGTTGTGTAAAAGTGGAAAAAATTAGGGCATAATTGCCGTTTGGCGGTGTAGTTATATATTCTAAAACCCTGTCTGCCGTGTATTAATAGCAAAAGAAAAATATATTTGCCTTTCAGCGTTTTACTTATATGTTGAAAAGCCTATTGTGTAAAACTGGGAAAAAAATTGGGCCCAATTGCCATTTAGCAGTGCAGTTATATATGCTAAAGTCCTGTTTGCTGTGCATTAGTGGCAAAAGAAAAATATATTCGCTGTTCAGTGTTGCACTTATATGTTGAAAAACCTTTTGTGTTTTGTAAAAGTGAAAATAAGATAGGGCCCTATTGCGGTTCAGCGGTGCAGTTATATATAGGTCCTTCTAAAAAAATTAGCATATTGTGATAAAGTTCATTATTTTCTGTAATGTACTGATAAACATTAGACTTTCATATATTTTAGATTCATTACACACCAACTGAAGTAGTTCAAGCCTTTTATTGTTTAAATATTGATGATTTTGGCATACAGCTCATGAAAACCCAAATTTCCTATCTCAAAAAATTAGCATATTTCATCCGAACAATAAAAGAAAAGTGTTTTTAATACAAAAAAAGCCAACCTTCAAATAATTATGTTCAGTTATGCACTCAATACTTGGTCGGGAATCCTTTTGCAGAAATGACTGCTTCAATGCCGCGTGGCATGGAGGCAATCAGCCTGTGGCACTGCTGAGGTGTTATGGAGGCCCAGGATGCTTCAATAGCGGCCTTAAGCTCATCCAGAGTGTTGGGTCTTGCGTCTCTCAACTTTCTCTTCCCAATATCCCACAGATTCTCTATGGGGTTCAGGTCAGGAGAGTTGGCAGGCCAATTGAGCACAGTAATACCATGGTCAGTAAACCATTTACCAGTGGTTTTGGCACTGTGAGCAGGTGCCAGGTCGTGCTGAAAAATTAAATCTTCATCTCCATAAAGCTTTTCAGCAGATGGAAGCATGAAGTGCTCCAAAATCTCCTGATAGCTAGCTGCATTGACCCTGCCCTTGATAAAACACAGTGGACCAACACCAGCAGCTGACATGGCACCCACAGACCATCACTGACTGTGGGTACTTGACACTGGACTTCAGGCATTTTGGCATTTCCCTCTCCCCAGTCTTCCTCCAGACTCTGGCACCTTGATTTCCGAATGACATGCAAAATTAGCTTTCCAGTCCAGTGCTTCTTCTCTGTAGCCCAGGTCAGGCGCTTCTGCCGCTGTTTCTGGTTCAAAAGTGGCTTGACCTGGGGAATGCGGCACCTGTAGCCCATTTCCTGCACACGCCGTACACGGTGGCTCTGGATGTTTCTACTCCAGACTCAGTCCACTGCTTCCGCAGGTCCCCCAAGGTCTGGAATCGGTCCTTCTCCACAATCTTCCTCAGGGTCCGGTCACCTCTTCTCGTTGTGCAGCGTTTTCTGCCACACTTTCTCCTTCCCACAGACTTCCCACTGAGGTGCCTTGATACAGCACTCTGGGAACAGCCTATTCATTCAGAAATTTCTTTCTGTGTCTTACCCTCTTGCTTGAGGGTGTCAATGATGGCCTTCTGGACAGCAGTCAGGTCGGCAGTCTTACCCATGATTGCGGTTTTGAGTAATGAACCAGGCTGGGAGTTTTTAAAAGCCTCAGGAATCTTTTGCAGGTGTTTAGAGTTAATTAGTTGATTCAGATGATTAGGTTAATAGCTCGTTTAGAGAACCTTTTCATGATATGCAAATTTTTTGAGATAGGAATTTTGGGTTTTCATGAGCTGTATGCCAAAATCATTAATATTAAAACAATAAAAGGCTTGAACTACTTCAGTTGGTGTGTAATGAATCTAAAATATATGAAAGTCTAATGTTTATCAGTAAATTACAGAAAATAATGAACTTTATCACAATATGCTAATTTTTTTAGAAGGACCTGTATTATAAAGCGCTGTTTGCCATGTATAAATGGCAAAAGAAAAATATATTCGCTGAAACTTATGTGTTGAATAGACTTAGGCCTCATGCACACGGACGTTTTTTTTCACGGTCCGCAAAACGGGGTTCCGTTGGTCCGTGATCCGTGACCGTTTTTCCGTCCGTGGGTCTTCCTTGATTTTTGGAGGATCCACGGACATGAAAAAAAAGTCATTTTGGTGTCCGCCTGGCCGTGCGGAGCCAAACGGATCCGTCCTGAATTACAATGCAAGTCAATGGGGACGGATCCGTTTGATGTTGACACAATATGGTGCCATTTCAAACGGATCCGTCCCCATTGACTTTCAATGTAAAGTCTGGAGTTCTGTTATACCATCGGACTGGAGTTTTCTCCAATCCGATGGTATATTTTAACTTGTAGCGTCCCCATCACCATGGGAACGCCTCTATGTTAGAATATACTGTCGGATATGAGCTACATCGTGAAACTCATTTCCGACAGTATATTCTAACACAGAGGCGTTCCCATGGTGATGGAGACGCTTCAGGTTAGAATATACAAAAAAACTGTGTACATGACTGTCCCCTGCTGCCTGGCAGGTGCTGCCAGGCAGCAGGGGGCAGACCCCCCCCCCCCCTGTTTTTAACTCATTGGTGGCCAGTGGGCCCCCCCTCCCCTGTTGTTAACTCGTTGGTGGCCAGTGTGCGCACCCCCCTCCCTCCCTCCCTCTATTGTTTTAATACATTGGGGCCAGTGTGCGCGCACCCCCCAACCCCCCCTCCCTCCCTCTATTGTTTTAATACATTGGGGCCAGTGTGCGCGCGCCCCCCCTCCCTCCCTCTATTGTTTTAATACATTGGGGCCAGTGTGCGCACCCCCCCAACCCCCCCCCCCCCTCCCTCCCTCTATTGTAATCATCATCGGTGGCAGCGGAGTAGAAGATTTTCATACTTACCTGGCTGCTGGCTGCTGCGATCTCTGTGTCCGGCCGGGAGCTCCTCCTACTGGTAAGTGACAGGTCTGTGCGGCGCATTGCTGTCACTTACCAGTAGGAGGAGCTCCCGGCCGGACGCAGACATCGCAGCAGCCAGCAGCCAGGTAAGTATGAAAATCTTCCACTCCGCTGCCACCGATGATGATTAAAATAGAGGGAGGGAGGGGGGGGGGGTTGGGGGGGCGCGCGCACACTGGCCCCAATGTATTAAAACAATAGAGGGAGGGAGGGAGGGGGGGTTGGGGGGGCGCGCGCACACTGGCCCCAATGTATTAAAACAATAGAGGGAGGGAGGGGGGGTTGGGGGGGCGCGCGCACACTGGCCCCAATGTATTAAAACAATAGAGGGAGGGAGGGAGGGGGGTGCGCACACTGGCCACCAACGAGTTAACAACAGGGGGGGGGGGCCGCACAATGATATTCAAACTGGGGAGGGGGGGGGGGGTCTGCCCCCTGCTGCCTGGCAGCCCTGATCTCTTACAGGGGGATATGATGGGGTTAATTGTACTATCATATCCCCCTGTAAGAGATCGGGTGCTGCCAGGCAGCAGGGGGCAGTCTTGTACAAAGTTTGCAGTGTATTCTAACTAGAAGCGTCCCCATCACCATGGGAACGCTTCTGTGTTAGAATATACTGTCGGAAATGAGTTTTCACGAAGTGAAAACTTAGATCAGAAAAAGCTTTTATGCAGACGGATCTTCAGATCCGTCTGTATGAAAGCAACCTACGGCCACGGATCACGGACACGGATGCCAATCTTGTGTGCATCCGTGTTCTTTCACGGACCCATTGACTTGAATGGGCCCGTGAACCGTTGGCCGTGAAAAAAATAGGACAGGTCATATTTTTTTCACGGCCAGGAAACACGGCTCACGGATGCGGCTGCCAAACGGTGCATTTTCCGATTTTTCCACGGACCCATTGAAAGTCAATGGGTCCGTGAAAAAAAACTGAAAATGGCACAACGGCCACGGATGCACACAACGGTCGTGTGCATGAGGCCTTATGTAGTGGAAAAGTGGAAAAACATTAGGGCCTAATTCCCGTTCAGCAGTGCAGTTAGATGGTCTAAAGCCCTGTTTGACGTGGATTAGTGGCAAAATAAAAATATATTCCCTTACGTCCTACCAGCAGCACAGATGGGGGTTAACTGCCCCCCGTGGACTGGTAGGACCAGCGGAATTTTAATGAGCCCAAAGATTAAACCAATAAAAGAACTCCAGCTCCCTTAAAGGGAGGGGTTCATCCCCCAGCCCACCGTGTTTTTTTCTGTCCTCCGGACAGGTGGACTGGCGAGTTTTTTCCCCCTGGTTTATTTTTTAGACAGGGGTTTTAGGACGCTATCATGCTGACTTAGTTTTCTCAGTCCCTCTTTTACTTATCTGCGTGCGCTTATATTGCGCTCTTGTAGCATGTTTTTTCCGTGCTCGCAGGTCCTCCCACTCCCCTGCGATAGCCGGCAGCGCTCCTGTTGCTGGGCGCCGCCATGACCGGAAGTGACGCGGCCCTTGCCTCGGCGTCACTTCCGGTTTCCTCGGCGTCGGCCGGCCGGATTTATTCCGGCCGTTCTTTTTCTTTTTCTTGCGCAGCAGGGATGAGTGATATGTGGGGACATTTCCTTATAGGCTTAGGCCTTTTCTTCCCCCTTTTTTTCCAAAGGGAGTTTGTTTTGTAGCTGTGCTTAGGGGGAGGTTTTTAGCTTGGACTTTGCCACTCCCCTGGGCGGAGCTATCCTATTTAAGCTCCCTGATTCCCTCAGTCGGTCTCTGGTTGCGCTGCTTTAACAAGCTAGCTCCAGAGTCTCCTGATTTGTGAGACATTGCCTTCAGACTGCTCTTTCTCTTTTGCTCAGCTATCTTGTTCTCTCCTCTGGTTCGTTTAATGATGCTTTAAATTCCTCTCCTTTTTGTTCCCTTTTTTTAGCTATGGCCTCTCCCAGAGAGCCCGATCAGCTTCGGAAATCAGCCACCAAGAGGAGACACCTGGCTTGCTATGACTGCAATACGCCTCTTGAGGACAGCTGCCCATTTTCTAGATGCAACAGCTGTCGTTCCGCAACTGCTACCGAGCCTTCCATGCAGGATATGTACCAGTGGGCTAAGACTTATGTCGACGACTCCATTAAAGGGGTCGTAAGTCTCCTTAATGAGAGACTACCTGTTCCTTCCCAAACACCAATGGAGGTGCCCGCCCCCACCGATAGGCCTATGCCCCTTTCTGTGGGGTCATCTTCCTCGGATGAGGAAGAGACGTCTTCTGGTTTCTTTCCACCGGAAAAGACCCAGAAGCTTCTAAGGTCCATCAGGTCGGGGGACCATGATGTTGATGTAGGGGAGTCTTCCGATCCCGCCTGCCGGACCCAGCGGGTCTTTAAGGCAGATGAGACCCTTCTCTCCGTGATGCGCACGGAGTGGAAAAAGCCTGAGAAAGGCCCAGTCCTTACTAGGAAGTTTAAGCTTATGTTTCCTATGGCTATACCCTTAGTGGAATCATGGGGTTCCATTCCTAAGGTGGACATGGCGATTGCCAAGTTGTCCAGGCGCACTCTGGTTCCTGCAGACGATGGGTCTAGCCTGCAGGACACTCTAGATAGGAGGGCAGAGTGCACCCTCAGGAGAGGTTACTCAGCGGCCGCAGCCTCGGCCTCGACTTCTATTGCTGCCACAGAGGTCTCCTCCTTCCTCAGAACCAAGCTGAACCAGATTCAGACTGATGTTGACCAGAGTGTCTCTCGGGACGATATTCTTGCTGCCTTCAAGTCCGTCAACTTAGCGGTGGATTTCCTCTGTGACACAGCCCAACTCCAATTAAAATTGGCGGCCAAGACTATGGCTTTGGTGTCTGCCGCCAGGAGACCTCTGTGGCTCAAGCCTTGGAATGCGGATAACGCATCCAAATATAACCTCTGTGGGCTCCCCTTTGAACCAAGCTGTCTTTTCGGTTCTGAGCTAAACACTATTATGGAGGGTCTATCAGACAAAAAGGGGAAGAGCCTTCCCCAGCAGCCCTTTCGAGGCAGGGGAAGACAAGCCCGCGGAGGTCGACCAGGACAGCAGGGACGTAAGGATTGGGGGGGACCGCCTAGAAAATTTTCCAGGCGTTCCCGCAAACCCAGGGAGGCAAAGCCCTCCTGACTATGGGCCTCTCAGAGGCTCTTGGATAAACCCTGCTGTCCCTACCGTTACGCCTCTCGATTATCCCGTACCCCTCCCCCACCTCCCTGTGGGGGGGCGTCTTTTCTTTTTCAGTCACGTGTGGGCCCAGGAAATTCGAGACCCCTGGGTCCAAAATATAGTAACCGCCGGCTATCTAATAGACCTTATTTCTCCCCCCCCCCCCAGGAAGATTCATTGCTACACGCAGTTTTTTGCCAACCAGGCAGAGGGTCTTGGAAGCCTATATCCAAGACTACCTTTCCAAGGGAGCCCTGGAGGAGGTACCGGCAGGGGAGAGGGGTTTAGGGATTTATTCCCAGGTATTTCTGGTACCCAAAAAGACGGGAGATCTTCGGATGATTATAGATTTGAGATTTCTCAATCGTTTCATAAAGAGGACCAGGTTCCGCATGGAAACCATAAGGTCAGTCAGCCACCTCCTCAACCCTGGGGATGTGATGGCTACTCTGGACCTCAAAGACGCTTACCTCCACATCCCGATCCATCCTTCCTCCCGGAAGTTTCTCAGGATCACGGTCCAGATATCACGTGTGTGCAAACATTTCCAGTTTGCCGCCCTTCCCTTCGGAATCTCATCTGCCCCCCTGATCTTCACCAAGGTGGTAGTATCGGTAGTGGCAGCATTGAGACTCCAAGGTCTGACCATTGTCCCTTACCTGGACGACTGGCTTCTTCTAGCCTCTTCAGTCCCTCTACTTTCCCACCAACTTCATGTCGCAATATCCTTTCTGCTCCGCCTAGGCTGGATGGTCAACTGGTCGAAGTCGAACGTGAGCCCTTCGACTTCTATCCACTATCTAGGATTCATAGTCGACTCTTTACAGATGTCCCTCCGGTTGACACCAGAAAGAAGAATGCGGATTCAGGACCTAGCAAGGTTCCTTTACGTACCACGACGAGTCTCCATACGGACCCTCATGAAGATGGTGGTGCTCATGTCAGCGGCTGCGGATGCAGTCCCTTGGGCTTTATGGCAACTCCGACCTCTTCAATCGGAGGTCTTAAGCAAGTGGAACGGCAGCCCCAGGGGGCTAGATTCCCTGTGCTCCCTATCCAATCAATCCCGGAATTCCCTCAGATGGTGGTTTCATCTACCAGAAGGGAGGTCTATGACCCAACCAGCTTGGCTCATATTGACCACGGACGCGTCCCTTGTAGGCTGGGGCGCTCATCTAGACGGGTCCCCAGTTCGGGGGTCCTGGTCTCCTCAGGAGCGGCATCTTTCCTCAAATCTCCGCGAGATGCGTGCTATCCGGCTAGCCCTCCTTCACTTCGCCCCTCAGATTCGGGGCAAAGCAGTGAAAGTCCAGTCAGACAACATGACTGCCGTGCTTTATATAAACAAGCAGGGGGGCACAAGATCCGTACCCCTTCTTTTAGAGATTGGGGTAATTCTTCGGTGGGCAGAGCTGAACCTATCCCATCTATCCGCCACTCACATCAAAGGCTCCCTCAATGTTATCGCGGACCGCCTAAGTCGCGGCCTACCGACCATGGAATGGTCATTACATCCGGAGATCTTCAAACAATTAGTCCTCAGGTGGGGGATGCCAGAGGTGGATCTCATGGCAACCAAGTTCAACGCCAAGGTACAGAGGTTCTGTTCCCTTTACAGGGAGGACAACCCCCTGGCGATAGATGCTCTGACAATACCGTGGAGGTTCAGGCTGGCGTACATCTTCCCTCCTTTTTCCATGATCCCGAGGGTATTGATGAAAATCCGTCAGGATCAGGCTTCGGTAATAGCCATCATACCGTTCTGGCCCAGGAGATCCTGGTTTACCCAGCTCATTCAGATGAGTCGGGGACAATATTGGAGACTCCCCCCGGAGCAGACCCTGGTGTCGTGGGACACGCATCTCTGCCCAGATCTGCACAGATTCAACCTGACAGCCTGGAGGTTGACCAGTCTCTTCCCAGAGTGGAAGGGCTCTCTGAGTCGGTCCTGAGAACTTTATCGCATTCCAGAGCAGAGTCTACCAGAAAGGCCTACTCTTGGATTATGAGGATCTTCGCCTCTTGGTGTAGCTCCAACCAGGTGGCGTCTGCAGATCCGCCCCTCGCAGCGATCTTACAGTTCCTCCAGGATGGGATAGACAGAGGTCTCTCCCCTTCTACCCTGAAGGTCCAAGTTTTTGCCATCTCGGCCTGTCTTAACAGACCATATTCTCGGGACCCGCTCATCAAGCGCTTCCTTAAAGGAGCGGAAAGATTGAAGCCTACAATACTGAGACCCGTTCCTCAATGGGATTTGTCAGTTGTTATTAAGGGGCTAGCATCTCCCCCCTTTGAACCCTTGGAGGAGGCAAGTTTTAAACTTTTAACTCTTAAGATGGTTTTTCTTCTGGCCATAACTTCGGCCAAAAGAGTTTCGGAGCTTCAAGCTTTCTCCGCATCTTACCCTTATACCATGTTTCTACAAGACAGGGTCCTTCTGAAATTTCTACCTTACTTTAGACCTAAGGTTTCTACCTTCCAAAATATTAATCAGGTAGTCTCTCTACCTGTATTGCTCTCTGCCTCCTCCTCTGATGCTCCAGTTCGACATCCACTGGACATAGCTAGATGCCTTCAGATCTATGTGGATAGATCTAAAGAGTTCAGGATGGATGAAAATCTCTTTATCCTGTTTGCCGGTAAGTCAAAAGGCCGTAAAGCGTCTAAAACGACTATTAGTCGCTGGGTTAAGGAGGCCATTAGGGAAGCCTTTATTTCCCAAGCCTTAGATCCTCCGGAGTTTGTGAGGGCCCATTCTACAAGGGCCGTAGCTACCTCTGTTGCGGAAAGAAATCTTCTCCCCCTAGAGTTGATCTGTAAGGCAGCCTCCTGGAGCTCTGAGTCTACCTTCATCTCCCATTATAGGATCGATGCTAGGATATCGGAGTTCTCGGCCTTTGGGCAGACAGTCCTTACTTCTGCCGAGCATGAGGACCCTCCCTAGGGGATTCTTCTTGCTATCTCCCCATCTGTGCTGCTGGTAGGACGTAAGGGAATCGTTAATTTCTAACGATAATTTGTTTTCCCTTAGTCCTAACAGCAGCACACAAATTTCCCGCCCTAAAGTACTTTTTTTTTCTTGTAACATACACGGTGGGCTGGGGGATGAACCCCTCCCTTTAAGGGAGCTGGAGTTCTTTTATTGGTTTAATCTTTGGGCTCATTAAAATTCCGCCGGTCCTACCAGTCCACGGGGGGCAGTTAACCCCCATCTGTGCTGCTGTTAGGACTAAGGGAAAACAAATTATCGTTAGAAATTAACGATTTCTCGTTCTGCGTTGAACTTATATGTTGAAAAGCCACATGTAGTGGAAAAGTGGAAAAAAATTAGGGCCTAATTGCTGTTAAGTGGTGCAGTTATATGTTGTAAAGCCCTGTTTCTCGTGTATTAATGGAAAAAAATATATATATTTCTCGTTCTGCATTGCACTTATATGTTGAAAAGCCTATTGTGTTGTGTAAAAGTGGGAAAAAATTGGGCCCAATTGCAGTTTAGCAGCGCAGTTATGTATTCTAAAGCCCTGTTTGCTGTGCATTAGTGGCAAAAGAAAAATATATTCGCTGTTCAGTGTTGCACTTATTTCTTGAAAACCCTTTTGTGTAGTGGAAAAGTGGAAAACAATTAGGGCCTAATTAACATTCAGCAGTGCAGTTATATATTCTAAAGCAGTGTTTGCCATGTATTAGTGGCAAAAGAAAAATATATACGCCGTTCAGCATTGCACTTATATGTTGAAAAGCCATATGTAGTGTAAAAGTAGAAAACAATTAGTGCTTTATTGCCATTCACCGGTACAGTTATATGTTGTAAAGCCCTGTTTCCTGTGTATTAGTGGCAAAATAAAAATATATTTGCCGTTTAGCGTTGCATTTATATGTTGAAAAGCCTTTTGTGTTGTGTAAAAGTGGAATAAAATTAGGGCATAATTGCAGTTCAGCATTGCAATAATATATTCTAAAGCCCTGTCTGACGTTTATTAGTGGCAAAAGAAAAATATATTCGCCATTTATCGTTGCACTTATATGTTGAAAAGCCTGTTGTGTTGTGTAAAATGGAAAAAAATTATGGCGTAATTGCCGATAAGGGGTGTTATATATTCCAAAACCCTGTTTGCCATGTATTAGTGACAAAAGAAAAATATATTCGCCATTCAGGGTTACACTTATATGTTGAAAAGCCTTGTGTAGTGTAAAAGTGGAAATAAATTAGAGCATAATTGCAGTTCAGCAGTACAGTTATATATACTAAAGCCCTGTCTACCGTGTATTAGTGGCAAAACAAAAATATATTCACTGTTTAGCGTTGCACTTATATGTTGAAAAGCCTTATTGTCACGGATGTAGGGGAGAACACCAAAAGACAACAAGAAGGAAGGGAAAAGACACTAGGCCTCACCGCTAGGGCAGGAAAAGGGTCATCACCTATAAAACCCTGCTCCTGGCCCTAACTCCTATCTGTATGGGCACCTCTCAAAGGTAGAGATGCCCATGCACAGGAACGTAGAAAACCCTGGTGGCCCTCGGATGCCCTAATGGTAATGACAGGTCAGAGACAACTCGCTCCTTCCCTGGTGAAGGAACCAGCGTCTCGTTGAAGCCTAGTAAACAACAAAGGTGGGGGGAATACACCCCCCAAAGGTGGGGGGAATAACTTCTGAGGCTGATTGATGATTGATGATGGATGATCGATAACAGGACTTCAATTAGAATCACACTCCAGCTCTTCCAAAAACCAAATTAAGCTATCCAGAGCAAGGAGTGATGGGTAAAGTCAGACTAAATAGGGGGAGGTAAAGGTCACATGATCCACACCTGAACAGGAGGTATGGATATACAAGCAACACACAAAGTGAAACCAAAACCAAAGGAGACTGTCAGATCACTAATGTGCAGAAAATCTTTCAGACCTTCTAAAACCTGTCACTGGTGTAACAGTAACCCCCCTTCTACGGGTGACCTCCGGGCACCCAGGACCGACCTTATCAGGATGAGCTCTGTGGAATGCTCTCACCAGAAAATTAAAATATATTCGCAGGTCATCATTGCACTTGCATGTTGAAAAGCATTTTGTGTTGTGTAAAATGGGAAAAAATAGGGCCTTATTGCTGTTCAGCGGTCCAGTTATATATTGGAAAAGCCCTGTTTGCCGTGTATTAATGACAAAATAAAAATACATTAGCACGTCAACGTTGCACTTATATGTTGAAATACCTTATATGTAGTGTTAAAGTGTAAAAAAATGTAGGGCTTAATTGCCGTTCAGCGGTGAAGTTATATATATTCTATAGCTCTGTTTTCTGTGTATTAATGACAAAAGAAAAATATATTTGCCGTTCAGCGTTGCACTTATATGTTAAAAAGATTTGTTTCGTGAAAAAGTGGAAAACATTAGGGCATAAATGCTGTTCAGCTGTGCAGTTATATGTTCTAAAGCCCTGTTTGCAGTACATAAGTGGCAAAATAAAAATATATTTGCCGTTCAGCGTTGCACTTATATGTTGAAAAGCCTTTTGAAGTGGAAAAGTGGAAAAAGTTAGGGTCTAATTGCTGATCAGCAGTGCAGTTATATATTCTAAATCCTTGTCTGCCATTTATTAGTGGCAAAAGAAAAATATATTCGTCGTCCAACGTTGCACTTATTTGTTGAATAGTGTTTTGTGTTGTGGAAAAGTGGAAAAAATTAGGGAGTAACTGTCGTTCTCAGGGCCGCCATCAGGGGGGTACAGCCAATACCCCAGTAAGGGGCCCAGACCCTGGGGGGGGGGCCCAGCCAGTTCCAAAAAAAATAAAAATAATTTTTTTAATTTTTTTTAAACTATTTTTTCCCCCCTCCCATTTGTCAGTGACTAGAGTTGAACTTTATTGCATCGCTAGAGGGGGCAATTGATTATTCCTTGCTAGTGATGTCCGGTTCATGAACGAATCATTCATTTGAATCGATTCAGTTCACTGAACCGGAGGAGTCGATTCATCTGACTGAGCTGATCCGAGTGAAACAGCTCAGTCTGACCTAGCACACAATAGCAGAGCCGCTGGCAGCAGGGAGGGGAGGGACTCGGGAGGCGTGTAATCTGATCCTAGAGTGGAAGCTGCTTCTGCCAGCCCCTCCCCTCCCTGCCCACCAATCAGAGATGAGGCAAGGCAAGCACTAGCAGCTCTGAGTCTGAGTCACACAAGTACAGGGAGTCTAAGAAAGAATCGAATGAGTCACAGGTTAAAAGAATCTAAAGATCCGACTGCAAGCAGCGTTTTGGTGTCTGCCTCCAGAGCGGAATGGAGGCAGAACGGAGCCAAACACATGCATTCTGAATGGATCCTTATCCATTCTGAATGCATTGGGGCAAAACTGATCTGTTTGGGGCCGCTTGTGAGATCCCTGAAACAGATCTCACAGGCGGACCCAGAAACGGCAGTGTGACAGTAGCCTATGCCACATACTGAGCTGAGCTATTTCAAAGGCTCCAAATTATTTATTTTCATATTGATCCTTATGTTGTCTACTTGGCTAGGCAGCTCTATGTTGTGTGGTCTTTGCTCGGGGGTAAAATACAAAGCTGTTTTCTGGATTATCCCACAGGGCCAGGATCCTCCATCATTTATTGTTATTAACCCCTCCCTTGCCAGCCCACCCAGCTCTATTTAGCTTTGTGTTATGCTTTGAAAAAAAATGTTTAGGCCATGAAGGGGTTAATTAAGTGTTGGAGGGGGTGGGGGTGTGTGTTATTGTGCATATTGTGTTTGGGATCCATTTAACAAGTTTGACCAGTTAGGTTTGAGAGTGGTTGAGTGTCATCCACAGATCCCCCATAAAAGTGTCATCCACAGATCCCCCATAACAGTGTTCGTCATCCACAGATCCCCCATAACAGTGTTCGTCATCCACAGATCTCCCATAACAGTGTTCGTCATCCACAGATCCCCCATAACAGTGTTCGTCATCCACAGATCCCCCATAACAGTGTTCGTCATCCACAGATCCCCCATAACAGTGTTCATCATCCACAGATCCCCCATAACAGTGTTCGTCATTCACAGATCCCCCATAACAGTGTTCGTCATCCACAGATCCCCCCATAACAGCGTGTCATCCACAGATCCCCCCCCATAACAGTGTGTCATCCACAGATTCCCCCCATAACAGTGTGTCATCCACAGATTCCCCCCATAACAGTAAGTCATCCACAGATTCCCCCATAACAGTGTGTCATCCACAGATTCCCCCATAACAGTAGGTCATCCACAGATTCCCCCCATAACAGTAAGTCATCCACCGATCCCCCCCATAACACTGTAACAGTAAACCTTGTGCTTTTAAGGTGTTTTTTCTTAAATGTGCCAGGGAAAGATTGCTAGGGCAGATTAGAACAGGTACTGTAGTTAGTGTTACTGTGGGGTCCTGCTTAAAAGAGTCTATCTTGTCGTGGTAGCAGGCTTCATATTATTTGGTCAAGAATTCCTTACTGAAATCGCTGATTATCACTTTTTACTGTCTTTGTAGTTGTAAAAAAATAATGAAATTGGAGGTAGGTCCTTGGGGGTGGAGGGGAGGTGGAGTCAGGATGAATTCTGAAGGGTAGGAGGGGGGGCCCAGGCCTTGAGCTGTGTAAGGGGCCCCAAAGTTTCTGATGGAAGCCCTGGTCGTTCAGTTATATATTCCAATGCCTTGTTCGCTGTAAATTAGTAGCAAAAGAAATATATTCTTCGTTCAGCGCTGCACTTATATGTTGAAAAGCCTTGTGTAGTGTAAAAGCGAAAATAAAATTAGGGTATAATTGCAGTTCAGCAGTGTAGTTCTAATGCCCTGTCTGCCATTTATTAGTGGCAAAATAAAAATATATTCGCTGTTCAGCGTTGCACTGATATGTTGAAAAGCCTTTTGTGTTATGTAACAGTGGAAAATATTAGGTCGTAATTGCCATTCAGCAGTGCAGTTATACATTCCAAAGCTCTGTCTGTCGTGTATTAGTGGCAAAAGAAAAATATATTCACCGTTCAGCATTGCACTTATATGTTGAAAAGCCTTTTGTGTTGTGTAAAAGTGGAAAAAAATTAGGGCCTAATTGCCATTCAGCAATGCAGTAATATATATTCTAAAGTCCTGTTTGCTGTGTATTAGTGGCAAAAGAAAAATGTATTCGCCATTCAGCGTTGCACTTATATGTTCAAAAGCCTTATATAACAAAAACAAAGACAGGTGCACTCTGTGGTCTTACTAAGCCCTCAAACTGGTGTTAAAATTGAGAGATTAGCCAACATGTCCTACGTAAGGACATGTCTGAGCCCGAGCACCGCGCCAAGGTTTCTCAAGTAGCTCGGGACCTAACGCTAAACATACCTGGGCCGTATGGGCAATACCAGGAGCCAGTGGGCGAATTACAGGAGCGCAAGGTCTGACTCAAAGCAATCTCCCAGTAACCTCCAGCATGTGACTATGCATACAATGGGAGGAGGCAGAGAGCTCTGAGCCCCACTCAAGACTGGCTGATATAGATGGAAATAAAGGCACATTCAGACTAGGAGTTTCTACACCTCCATTGCATGCATTTTTGCTAGGGATTGCCATTAGCAGCGGACCACAAGTGCAGGATATGCCCCCCCCCCCGGTATAGATGCACCACTGCATATGGGGTTGAGCACTTCCTGCTTTTTAATACCACGCCAATTTGTAGATTGTATTTGGAAGTTTTTGGAGGTGTAGAAACTCCTAGTCTGAATGTGTCTTTATTTCCATCTACAGGCAGCATTCTGGTGCACAGGTGAGGCCCGGGCTATATCAGCCAGTCTTGGGTGGGGTTCAGAGCTCTCTGCCTCCTCCCATTGTATGCATGGACACATGCTGGAGGTTACTGGGAGATTGCTTTGAGTTGGACCTTGCTCTTTTGCAATTCGCCCACTGGCTCCTGGTATTGCCCATACGGCCCAGGTAGGTTTAGCGTTAGGTCCCGAGCTACTTGAGAAACCTTGGCGCGGTGCTCGGGCTCAGACATGTCCTTACGTAGGACATGTTGGCTAATCTCTCAATTTTAACACCAGTTTGAGGGTTTAGCATTGCACTTATATGTTGAAAAGCTTTGTGTAGTGTAAAAGTGGAAAGAAATTAGGGCATAATTGCAATTCAGTAGTGCAGTTATATATTCTAAAGCCCTGTCTGCCATTTATTAGTGGCAAAATAAAAATATATTCACCGTTCAAGCGTTGCACTTATATGTTGAAAAGCCTTATTTAGTGTAAAAGTGTCAAGAAATTAGGGCATAATTGCCAATCAGCAGTACAGCGTTGCACTTATATGTTGAAAAGCCTTATGAAGTGGAAAAGTGGAAATTTAGGTCATAATTGCTGTTCAGCTGTGCAGTTATATGTTCTAAAGCCCCATTTGCTGTGTATTAATGTAAAAAAAATATCATTTTCATTCATTATTGCACTTATATGTTGAATAGACTTGTTCAGTGTAAAAGTGGAAAAAAAATGATGGCCTAATTGCCGTTCTGTGGTGCTTTTGTATATTCTAAAGCCCTGTTTGCCGTGTATGACTGGCAAAAGAAAAATATATTCGCAGGTCATCTTTGCACTTGCATGTTAAAAAGCATTTTGTGTTGTGTAAAATGGGAAAAAATAGGGCCAAATTGCTGTTCAGCGGTCCAGTTATATATTGGAAAGCCCTGTTTGCCGTGTATTAATGACAAAATAAAAATATATTAGCAGGTCAACATTGCACTTATATGTTGAAATACCTTATATGTAGTGTTAAAGTGTAAAAAATGTAGGGCTTAATTGCCGTTCAGCGGTGAAGTTATATATTCTATAGCTCTGCTTTCCATGTATTAACCACTTCAACCCCCCTAGCTAAAACACCCTTAATGACCAGGCCACTTTTTACACTTCTGCACTACACTACTTTCACCGTTTATTGCTCGGTCATGCAACTTACCACCCAAATGAATTTTACCTCCTTTTCTTCTCACTAATAGAGCTTTCATTTGGTGGTATTTCATTGCTGCTGACATTTTAACTTTTTTGTTATTAATCGAAATTTTACGATTTTTTTGCAAAAAATGACATTTTTCACTTTCAGTTGTAAAATTTTGCAAAAAAAAGACATCCATATATACATTTTTCGCTAAATTTATTGTTCTACATGTCTTTGATAAAAAAAAATTGTTTGGGTAAAAAAAAATTGTTTGGGTAAAAGTTATAGCGTTTACAAACTATGGTACAAAAATGTGAATTTCCGCTTTTTGAATCAGCTCTGACTTTCTGAGCACCTGTCATGTTTCCTGAGGTTCTACAATGCCCAGACAGTACAAACACCCCACAAATGACCCCATTTCGGAAAGTAGACACCCTAAGGTATTTTGTGATGGGCATAGTGAGTTCATCGAACTTTTTATTTTTTGTCATAAGTTAGCGGAAAATGATGATTTTTTCTTTTTTCTTTTTTTCTTACAAAGTCTCATATTCCACTAACTTGCGACAAAAAATAAAAAATTCCATGAACTCACTATGCCCATCACAAAATACCTTGGGGTGTCTTCTTTCCAAAATGGGGTCACTTGTGGGGTAGTTATACTGCCCTGGCATTCTAGGGGCCCTAATGTGTGGTAAGTAGTTTGAAATCAAAATGTCTAAAAAATGACCTTTGGAATGTGTGCCCCTTTGCCCACCTAGGCGGCAAAAAAGTGTCACACATGTGGTATCGCCGCACTCAGGAGAAGTTGAGGAATGTGTTTTGGGGTGTCATTTTACATATACATATGCTGGATGAGAGAAATATCTTGGCAAAAGACAACTTTTCCCATGTTTTTATGCAAAGTTGGCATTTGACCAAGATATTTATCTCACCCAGCATGGGTTTATGTAAAATGACACATTGCCCAACTTCTCCTGAGTACGGCGATACCACATGTGTGACACTTTTTTGCAGCCTAGATGCGCAAAGCAGCCCAAATTCCTTTAAGGAGGGCATTTTTAGACATTTGGATCCCAGACTTCTTCTCACGCTTTCGGGCCCCTAAAATGCCAGGGCAGTATAAATACCCCACATGTGACCCCATTTTGGAAAGAAGACACCCCAAGGTATTCAATGAGGGGCATGGCGAGTTCATATAAATTTTTTTTTTTGGCACAAGTTAGCGGAAATTGATTTTTTGGGGGGTATTTTCTCACAAAGTCTTCCTTTCCGCTAACTTGGGACAAAAATTTCAATCTTTCATGGACTCAATATGCCCCTCACGGAATTCCTTGGGGTGTCTTCTTTCCGAAATGGGGTCTCATGTGGGGTATTTATACTGCCCTGGCATTTTAGGGGCCCTAAAGCGTGAGAAGAAGTCTGGAATATAAATGTCTAAAAATGTTTATGCATTTGGATTCCGTGAGGGGTATGGTGAGTTCATGTGAGATTTTATTTTTTGACACAAGTTAGTGGAATATGAGACTTTGTAAGAAAAATAAAATATCTATTTCCGCTAACTTGTGCCAAAAAAATGTCTAAATGGAGCCTTACAGGGGGTGATCAATGACAGGGGGGTGATCAGGGAGTCTGTATGGGGTGATCACCCCCCTGTCATTGATCACCCCCCTGTAAGGCTCCATTCAGACCTCCGTATGTGTTTTGCGGATCCGATCCATGTATCCGTGGATCTGTAAAAATCATACGGACGTCTGAATGGAGCCTTACAGGGGGGAGATCAATGACAGGGGGTTGATCATCTCATATACACTCCCTGATCACCCCCTGTCATTGATCACCCCCCTGTCATTGATCACCCCCCTGTAAGGCTCCATTCAAACGTCCGTATGTGTTTTGCGGATCTGATCCATGTATCCGTGGATCCGTAAAAATCATACGGACGTCTGAATGGAGCCTTACAGGGGGGTGATCAATGACAGGGGGGTGATCAGGGAATCTATATGGATGATCACCCCCCTGTCATTGATCACCCCACTGTAAGGCTCCATTCAGACGTCCGTTTGTGTTTTGCGGATCCGATCCATGTATCCGTAGATCCGTAAAAATCGTACAGACGTCTGAATGGAGCCTTACAGGGGGTGATCAATGACAGGGGGGTGATCAGGGAATCTATATGGGTGATCACCCCCCTGTCATTGATCACCCCCCTGTAAGGCTCCATTCAGACGTCCGTATGTGTTTTGCGGATCAGATCCATGTATCCGTGGATCCGTAAAAATCATACGGACGTCTGAATGGAGCCTTACAGGGGGTGATCAATGACAGGGGGGTTATCAGGGAATCTATATGGGTGATCACCCCCCTGTCATTGATCACCCCCCTGTAAGGCTCCATTCAGACGTCCTTATGTGTTTTGCGTATCCGATTCATGTATCCGTGGATCTGTAAAAATCATACGGACGTCTGAACGGAGCCTGACAGGGGGGTGGTCAATGACAGGGGGGTGATCAATGACAGGGGGGTGATCAGGGAGTCTATATGGGGTGATCAGGGGTTCATAAGGGGTTAATAAGTGACAGGGGGGTGTAGTGTAGTGGTGTTTTGTGGTACTTTACACAGCTACCTGTGTCCTCTGGTGGTCGATCCAAACAAAAGGGACCACCAGAGGACCAGGTAGCAGGTATATTAGACGCTGTTATCAAAACAGCGTCTAATATACCTGTTAGGGGTTAAAAAAAATTGCATCTCCAGCCTGCCAGTGAACGATCGCCGCTGGCAGGCTGGAGATCCTATCTCTTACCTTCCGTTCCTGTTCACAGGAAGTCACGGCTCTCGCGAGATGACGCGTATATGCGTCACTCTGCGCAGAGCTGCCGCCTCCGGACCGCAGATCTGCGTTAGGCGGTCCAGAGGCGGTTAATGGCAAAATAAAAATATATTCGCCGTTCAGCGTTGAACTTATATGTTAAAAAGACTTGTTTCGTGAAAAAGTGGAAAACATTAGGGTCTAAATGCTGTTCAGCTGTGCAGTTATATGTTCTAAAGCCCTGTTTGCCATGTATTAGTGGCAAAAGAAAAATATATTCGCTTTTTAGCGTTGTACTTATATGTTGAAAAGACTTGTGCAGTGTAAAAAAATTAGGGCGTAATTGCCGTTCAGCAGTGCAATAATATGTTCTAAAGCCCTGTCTGCCATTTATTAGCGGCAAAATAAAAATATATTCGCAGGTCAGCATTGCACTTATGCTGAAAATCCTTTTGTGTTGCGTAAAATGGAAAAAAATAGGGCCTAATTGCTGTTATATGTAAAGTTACATATGCAGTTATATATTGTAAAGCCTTATGTAGTGTAAAAGTGGAAAAAGTTAGACATAATTGCCGATCAGCAGTGCAGTTATAAATTCTAAAGCCATTTCTGCCGTTTATTCGTGGCAAAAGAAAAATATATTCGCTGTTCAGCATTGCACTTATATGTTGAAATGCCTTTTGTATTGTGTAAAAGTGGAAAAAAATTAGGTCGTAATTGCCGTTCAGCAGTGCAGTTATATATTCCAAAGCCCCATCTGTCGTGTATTAGTGGCAAAAGACAAATATATTCGCCGTTCAGCGTTGCACTTATATGTTGAAAAGCCTTGTGTAGTGTAAAAGTGTAAAGAAATTAAGGCATAATTGCAGTTCAGCAGTGTTGTTATATATTCTAATGCCCTGTCAGCCATTTATTAGTGGCAAAATAGAAATATATTTGCCGTTCAGCGTTACACTTATATGTTGAAAAGCTTTTTGTGTTGTGAAAATGTGGAAAAACAATTAGGGCCTAATTGCCATTAAGCAATGCAGTAATATATATTCTAAAGCCCTGTTTTCTGTGTATTAGTGGCAAAAGAAAAATATATTCGCCGTTCAGCGTTATGTAGTGTAAAAGTGGAAAAAATGAGGGCCTAATTGCCATTTAGCGGTGCAGTTATATTTTGTAAAGCACTGTCTGCCGTGTATTAGTGGCAAAAGAAAAATATATTCGCTTTTCAGCATTGCACTTATATGTTGAAAAGACTTGTGTAGTGTAAAAGTGAAAAAAAAAATTCGGGCGTAATTGCAGTTCAGCAGTACAGTTATATATTCTAAAGCCCTGTCTGCTGTGTATTAGTGGCAAAATAAAAATATTTTCGCCGTTCAGCGCTGCACTTATATGTTAAAACGCCTTATTTAGTGTAAAAGTGTAAAGAAATTAGGGCATAATTGCCGTTCAGCGGTGCAGTTATATATTATAAAGCACTGTTTGCCATGTATTAATGGCAAAAGAAAAATCTATTATTCGTTCAGCATTGCACTTATATGTTGAAAAGCCTTGTGTAGTGTAAAAGTGGAAAGAAATTAGGACACAATTATAGTTAATTAGTACAGTTACATATTCTAAAGCCCTATCTACCGTTTATTAGTGTCAAAAGAAAAATATATTCGCCGTTCAGCGTTGCACTTATATGTTGAAAAACCATTTGTGTTGTGTAAAATGGAAGAAAAATTGTGCGTAATTGCCGATCAGGGGTGCAGTTATATAGTCTAAAGCCCTGTTTGCCATGTATTAGTGGCAAAAGAAAAATATATTCACCGTTCAGGGTTGCACTTATATGTTGAAAAGCCTTGTGTAGTATAAAAGTGGAAAGAAATTAGGGCATAATTGCAGTTCAGCAGTACAGTTATATATTCTAAAGCCCTGTCTACCATGTATAAGTGGCAAAATAAAAATATATTCTTCATTTAGCTTTGCACTTATATGTTGAAAAATCTTATGTAGTGTAAAAGTGATAAAAAGTTAGTCTCTATTTGCCGTTCAGCGGTGCAGTTATATGTTCTAAAGCCCCATTTGCCATGTAATAATGGCAAAAAAATAATAATAAGTTGTTCAGCGTTGCACTTATATGTTGAAAAGCCATGTTTAGTGTAAAAGTGAAATAAAATTAGGGCCTATTTGCTGTTCAGTGGTGCTTTTATATATTCTAAAGCCCTGTTTGCCGTGTATTACTGGCAAAGGAAAAATATATTTGCCGTTTTGCATTGCACTTATGTTGAAAAGCCTAGGGAAAAATAGGGTATAATTGCTGTTCAGCTGTCCAGTTATATATTGTAAAGCCCTGTTTGCGTGTATTAATGGCAAAATAAAAATATATTCGCAGGTGAACTTTTGCATATATGCTTGCTTATATGTTGAAAAGCCTTATGTGTAGTGTTAAAGTGGAAAAAATGTAGGGCCTAATTGCTGTTCAGCAGTGAAGTTATATATTCTATAGCTCTGTTAGCTGTGTATTAATGGCAAAAGAAAAATACATTAGTCATTCAGTGCTGCACTTATATGTTTAAAAGCCTTTTGCTTTGTGTAAAATTGTAAAAAAAATTAGGGCCTAATTTCCATTCAGAGGTGCAGTTATTTATTCTGCCATATATTAGTGGCAAAAGAAAAATATATTCGCCGTTCAGCAGTTATATGTTGAAATGCCTTATGCAGTGGGAAAGTGGAAAAAATGAGGGCCTAATTGCCGTTCAGCAGTATAGTTATATGTTCTAAGCCCTGTTTGCCGTGTATTATTTGCAAAATAAAAATATATTCGCTATTCAGCGTTGCACTTATATTTTGAAAAGCTTTTTGTGTTATTTAAAAGTGGAAAAATATTAGGGCGTAATTGCCGTTCAGCGGTGCAGTTATATATTCGAAAGCCCTGTTTGGCATGTATTAGTGGCAAAAGAAAAATATATTCGCTGTTCAGCGTTGCACTTATATGTTGAAAAACCTTATATAGGGGCGTGGCCAGCCATGGAAGAGTGAGGACATGCTCTCTGAGAGCTCCGCCACATTCCTGCAGACATCCGCAGCCATCCTGATGGGGAAATCAGTAAAGAAGGGTAGAGCCCGTCCATCGGCTCCCCTGGCTTCCTCCCAAGGAGACCTGCCTCTTCTTTTTGCCAGACAATTGGCCGCTGTGTCTCCAGCCTGCCAAGACCGCCACATTGGCCTACAAGATGGCGCCGCCGCGCCGCTGCTGCACTCACCGCCTGTGCGCCCGGACACCCTGGAGAGCCCGACCCGGTCCTCATGCCGTCAGCGATCCTCCTTGGTGCCTCCACTCCCTTTCTCCTCGCCGGCAACAGGTAACGGCGGGTCCCGGAGCTCGTCTCCCCGCCCGCTCATGATGTCCCAGGCGCTCTCCCCACCTGCCGCCCGAGACCTTGGATCGGGGACCCCCACCGGAAGCTCAGGCCCAGCTGCAGGGCCGCAAAC